>NC_139223.1:182233344-183516580 GCF_055691185.1 Crinia signifera | reverse complement strand
TCCCCCTGCAGCGCAAATCCCCACCTTTGCATGCGAGAGGATGTGTACACTTACACATTTCCTCGCACGCGGCGAAACAGAGGAGAAATCATTCGATGGTCGCCGACCATCGAATGATTTCTGCAGCCTTCGGTCTGAAAAGTAAGTCAATACTTATATGCAGATAGCCGCTGATCTCCATTTTCGGGGTGGGAGCTGTTGTCATGTGACATCAGCCGCACCACCCTGAGCAGGCATCGACACTCCTCCGTTTCCAAGGGAACAACCAGCATTTGCATGGGGACGCCCATAAACCGCTGGGCGTTCCCCTGCTCCAGCCCACTTCCCTCCCCTGAGTGAATGCCCTGGTGAGTGTGATACTCGCTGACGGTGTTCGAACAGGGGGTTTTCACATGCGCATATTCGCTTATGCTTCATAAACGGGGCAGAATTCGCACCTAACCAAATGGGTCTGAATCAGGACCAATGTGTGATGAAAATATAAATACCATTATAAAGACAATTTTCTAGATGAATTATATAATAACATAGTGAGAAACATATACCCTAGGGACAGAAAGTATCTGCTTACAGAGTATCATATTATCAGCGTGACAATCGTTACCTACTAGTGCAAACAAAGATTAACAACTGACACAAGAGATGTGTAAGAAAATGATTTTACTTACCTACAGTACTTTTGGTTAGCATACAACCGGAAAACATTGGGCGGTATTCAATGACGCTGGCGTGGGGGGGGGGGGGGGGTGGGTGGGGGGGGGATTTGGGGTGTCTGCAGCGAGGTGGCTTGTTTTTGGCCATCCTCCCCCTTTAACCCCCGCGCCGGCCACTCACCCTATTCAACGTTCCGGGGGAATCCTCGTTGATTCCCCCGAACGGCGAGGTTCGCAGCTAATGCAGGGAGCCGTTTCCACCCTGCTGTACAAACCCAGAATTTCATACCTTACAATCCACTGGGGCGTGGAGGTAAAGTATAACAGTGTGCCGAGCACAGCGAGCCATGCGAGGGGACGCAGTACACTGATACAGTGTCCATGTCGACTTTGAAATTTGGGACAAAAAAAATGATAAACTGATGTCAACCTTTTGACTGTCGACCTTCCCATTGTTGTCCTAATGTGCCAACATTCCAACCCTGTTGACCTTACCATGTTGACCTAATACCCAGTCAACGTTTAGTGGTCAGCCTAATGTATGTCAACCGTCATACAGTCGACCCTAGGACCCATACCTGTTCAAGGCCACTGTTGCGATTGGGACAGACGGTGTGAGCCATAATGCTGAGGAAAAGTGATGGGCGTTCCTGAGCAGTGACTGGGAGGGGACTAGAAAAGAACGTACCAATGGCCCATTCAGGGGGCGTGTTAAGGGAGTGTTGCGGGCATGTCAATGCAAACAGCACCGCCATGTGGGCATCTCAGTTCTTGCACATTTGGGTGCACAAATGTACCTAAGGGGAAGAGTTTGTAGAGGCATGTGCGCAAAGATGCGGACAACCGCCAATATCCCTGCAGCATCCGACTCAGATCTTCTCACACATAAAAATGATTTAAAAAAATTAAAACACTTTGCATCTAAGGTATGGCTGGACAATAGGCCTCCCTCCAGCTGCAGTTGAACTACACATCCCAGTATTTCCTACCATTGATTTAACATGCCCTAATAGCAAAATTGTGGCAGATGTCAAGTCCCACTGCAGCTTATTTCCCCATCCGTGATCTAAGGTCTTATAGAAATTATTCCCATGCATTACTAACTATAAAGCAGTGGTTCCCAAACTCAGTCCTCAATGACCACTAATGCTGGGTATACACTGGGCGATATATATCACTGGCAGTGGTGTAGATAGGTGCCACGGTGCAAGAGCATGTTTTGCAACCCCAGCCCTAATTTGTAGTGCGCAGCAAAAAGGGGGTGCAGCCTAACATTATACCACACCGTAATGCCCATTGCACATTTTAGCAAATGGTACTTGTGTAGTTTCACGGCAGCAGCTTATGCTACATTTGAAATTACGTTATTACCATAGCCCAATGGCTGCCTTACTTGTGTAGTTTCACGGCAGCAGCCTAAGCTATGTTTTCAGCTTAGTGTAGGCTGCCGCCGTGAAACTACACAAGTAAGGCAGCCATTGGGCTACGCTGATAACATAGCTGAGGCTGCTGCCGTGAAACTACACAAGTAACTACCATACTGTTGCCAGGAACTGCAGGCGTCCCTGGCAAGCCTAGTGAGTGCCTTTCACACAGCGCTGGCGCCCACATGATCCCCTCTCCTGCGGAGAGGGGATCATGCGGGCGCCGACGGAGAGGCGCTCCATCTGTATGAGACACAGGAGCATCTGATTTACAGCAAGAAAACTGATGTGATCAAGATTGGGCTGATTAGCAGCACATGTGGCTTCCTGATCAAAGTGTTTCCAGGGCAGGAGGTAAATTCTCTTGAAGGTGGAATAGCTGCCCAAGTGATAGGCCGGGGTGAGGGCTATGGTAGGAACCACTGGAGCATTCTGGAGAGGTTTTACTATGCTCTGACACCTGTATTGCATACTTGCATACTTTTCTCCACTCCCCTCCGGGAGAAGCCCAGAGAGGAGTGAAAGGGGGGTGGGATGAGGCTATGGGATGGATCCTATTAACCCCGAAGGGTGCGAGTTGCCATTCTCACGCTGAAAACAGCACCCGAATTAACCCTAACTCGCACCCTTCGCGGGGCTGAATTCACTGAAATTTGCTTGCACCCCCTATGGAGGTGCGAGCACTTTTCAGCAATTTCATCCCGCCGTAAAGGGTGCCATCATCTGCACCCTTCCAGGTTAATAGGATCGACCCCTATGTGTCAGGGGGCGGGGTGAGCTTGACATCAGCAACCCCACCCCCATGACAGTCACCAGCGGCAATTCACAGGTCCACTGATTAGAGGAGGGGCTGAAATGACGCAAAAGGACGTGATTTGCACCATTTTAGCCCCACCCCCTCCCCGTGGACCCGCAAAATTTGGAATTTTATGCAGTGGGGAAGGGGCTACGGGAGTGATGTGGGAGACTTGCCCACCTTCCAGGGGGCTCCAAGGGGGACCTAATTTGCGGGAGCCTCTCGGAATGGCAAGTATGCTGTATTGCAGTGCTGATTTACCTGCTAGAAAATACAATGAACTAGATAAATAACAGCTCATATTTGGTCAGTTGCTATGGGCAACACCTCCTCTATTTCCAAAGTGACCAGTTCTTTACTTGCCATGTGCAAAGCAATGATTACTGCAATGTCCTGGAAACTGACTTGTACAAATAAAATGTCCTTAGGCTTTTGTTAGAATACTTCCAGCACACCTATCTGCCTTTAGGATTCAAATGGAAATATGAGAGAGATTTATGAAAGCTCGGAGAGAGGTAAAGTAACAACAATCAGCTTCTGTCATTTGAAAAATAGAAGGAGCTAATTGTTCGATACCTTATCGTTTTCCCCAAGCTTTAATAAATCTCCCCCCATATTACAGGAAACATTCCTCTATCACAACTCTTCCAATACTTTCCTGAGTAGGTCTCTCCCAGATCACTATGAGAACACTTTTATCAGGGAAGTTTATCTGCATCCTGGTCCCTGAGCTTAAAATGACTGTGTACTTAGTGCCCAGCCAAACGGAGCCGTGTGCTCCGCCCCACAGTGCACCTGTAGCTGTTATAGAATGGGGATAATGGGGTTCTGCTAAATAGGTCTGAGGTCATACATTAATAGGACTGATATGAATGGCAAATATAGCCGGCACAGTGCGGCATAACTGGTGGTGTTTTAGCAATAAATGATGATAAAAAATAATAATTAACGGACTGGACAAAAGGCAGACTACAGAATGTGCATCCTGTATAATGAAAGGCTAACACGGCTCCTCGTCTCTATGGGGGGAATTCAAGGATCCTGCATGCCGAAGGCCACTAGATGACGCCTGGCAGAGCAAGTGTTGCTCCGTTTGGAAGTTTCAGAATTTTGATGGGCTGGTAGATTGTATAATTAACAGGGCAAAAATGTAAATGCTACATTTGCATATAGAAAAAAAAAAATCTCAAATGCATTCATAGTGAATCTGACTGATAATGCTAGTTCTACTGGGTCCACTAATGGCGCATAGCCCATACAGACTATGCTATCCCGGTAGCCGCCGAGGGGAGGGGGCTCCGGGGGTCATGTTGCATTCTGTTTGCAGGTAAAGGCATAGACACCGGGCAATATAATAAATGATATCGCTCAAAAGGGCCAAAATTACTGATATTGTTCAGTATATCGGCCAGAGTGTACACACCTTTACATTATTAGAACGCTGGGCAACTAATTCAGCAAGGCTGAGGGATCATTCACCTCCCAATGGGACTGCCTGCCTTGGGTGACTGACAGTCACAGTGAAGCCAATGCAGTCTCACAGACAGCATCTGGCTTCTCTTAGGCTGAGCACAGTGGCGGATGGGGGGGGGGGGGGAAGCAGCCCATTGGTTAAAAACCTGCCACTGCCATACACACTAGCCGATCCTCGCTTAACGATACCGACCGCGGGTGGTCGATTGTGCTTATGCATTTATTACTTTGTGTTTAACCTTTTTCTATCCACTTATTTAAAATGAATATGTTTGAGCAGCCTATACTATAGACCTGGGGTAGCCAACTCCAGTCCTCGAGAGCTACCTACAGTTAACATTTTCCAGACCTCCTCACAGAACCACAAGTGAAGTAATTAGCTCCACCTGTGGATCTTTTAAAATGTGTTAGTGAGTAATGAGTGCACCTGTGCAGCAGCTAGGTTGTCTGGGAAATGTGCACTGTTGGTAGCTCTTGAGGACTAGAGTTGGCTACCACTGCTATAGACCATATATAGGCCCTTATTCTGGTTGGTGCGGCCGGAGCCGCACACGGTGCTCCGGCCGCACAAACCAATCCCCGCCCACGAGACGGATCGCCACGGCCGTCCGTACACGGACGGCTGGCGATCCGCATAAAAATGGTGGGGCGTACGCCTCCACCATGGTGGGAGCTGCCCCCTGCATTCGATGGTCGTCGACCATCGAAGGCAGGGCCGCACGCCACAGCAGCTCCCGCAAGCTGAGACCACACGGACAATCGTCCGTGTGATAGCTTGTATGGGGGCTGAGAGCTGACATCCGGCGACGTCAGCTTTCCGCCCCCATCAGTGGCGTCATACCCTGATTAGCATGCATACGCCCCGCGTTTGCATGGGAACGCCCATGAAACGCGGGGCGTATACATAGGGAAATGAGGGTATGAAGCCCCTCACGCCCCTATACGCCCCCTTTGCGGCGGACGAAATACGTCTGCGGCGAATGGGGCTGCACATGCGCAGATTGACCTCTGCGCATGTGCAGACTAAAAACATCGGCGGTACGGCCGCACGCGGGCCGTACCGTCCGATTCAGAATAAGGGCCATAGTGTTAAATATTAATAGTGTATTCCATACAGTATCCAGTATATAAAAGACTAACGTTTTACACACTGGCGTAACTAAGCCACCGCAGCCCCCGCCATGGCGGGGAGGCGCAGAGTAACTATGGGCGCCTGGGGGGCTGCGGGGCTATAGTTACATGCTGCGCTGCTGCCCGGCCGCATCTGCGGTCACTGCCCGTCACTCGCTCCCGGCGCCGGCTCCTGCTGATAATGAAAAATGACACTTAGAAAATGGCTGCCCCCCGTATTGCAGACAGTTTTGGCAGCCATTTTCTAAGAGTCACTTTTCATTATCAGCAGGAGCCGGCGCCGGGAGCGAGTGACGGGACAGTGACGCAGATGCGGCCGGGCAGCAGCGCAGCGGTGACTGAGGGAGACAGTGACCGGCAGGTATGAGAATGGGGGGGGGGGGGGGGCGCCGAAAAAATTTGGCGGGGGGGCGCAAAATATATAGTTACGCCACTGGTTTTACACTAATGTCCAGGGTCGTTACTAGGTTCTTCTGCCACTTCCCCAGGCTCCCACACTTGCTCCAATGTGCTGCAGTGGGAGATGTGGAAACCCTCTCCAGAAATCGTGCTTTTGCCACTGAGTGTGGGCGTATTAATCTACTATGGTTATGCAAGCATAGGAACCCACTACTGGGATCAAAGTGATCTTTACTATTAGCAGATTTCAGGGCATTTTCTAAGTAATCTGACTAGATCGCTTTGAAAATGCCTCTACATTGCTCCCTGACTATAGGCCATAGCTATAGCGATGCACGGCATTATCGCCCGGCGATTAATATCCAGCATGCAGATTTATTTATTTATTATTTATTTACAGTTTCTTATATAGCGCAGCATATTCTGTTGCGCTTAACAATTGGAAACAACAGTGATTAAACAAACTGGGTAGATACAAACCGACATGGAGGTAGGAGGGCCCTGCTCGCAAGCTTACAATCTATAGGGATAATAGGAGGGATACATAAGGATAGAATTCCATAGCATGGCAGTCCCATCAGACAGTCCTGATGGGGTGCAAATAGATATAACTGCTATTGGTGGATGTGTGGGGTTCCTGAATATAATAGGCTTGCCTGAAGAGGTGAGTTTTCAGGGAACGCTTGAAAGTTTGGAGGCTAGAGTAGCGTCTTAATGTGCGTGGGAGGGCATTCCATAGGGTGGGTGCTGCCCGACAAAAATCCTGCAAGTGTAAGTGGGAGCGAGTAATGAGTGTGGATGAGAGACGCAGATCTTGTGCAGAGCGGAGAGGTCGATGGGGATATATTTGGAGATAAGCGAAGAGATATTAATCGGTGTAGTCAGAGTAATGGCTTTGTATGTAAGTAGAAGTATTTGATATTGAATGCGGTAGTATACAGGTAACCAATGGAGGGACTGGCAGAGCGGATCAGCAGACGATGAGCGTCTTAAATCTCTTAATCATCTGTCAGGGTCAGTGGTCTCACCGGAGAACACCGGCCCTGACAGATCGCTCAGCACACAGCGCTGACACATCACTGTGTGTGTGTAGGACCCTTACTAATGCCCCTTTTACACCCAAATCCTGGATCCGACCCAGTATTTGGAACACGGTTCCAAGCCAGGTCGGATCTGGGATTTGCACTGTTTACAATGTGGTTCCGCTCCGCAGTGTAAATGGGAGCGACGCTTGGAGATGTCATCATCTCCAAGCGTCGGGACCGCCGATCGTTGCGCTGGGGGCAAACCCAGCACCAAGGTAAGCTGCTGGGCTGCCCCCCGCCTCGGTGCACCCCCCCCCCAGCCCCCGTCCGTGAGGTGAATGGATGCTGCACACAGGCATCCACTCGCCTCTGCTGCTGTCTGCACAGTACAGCAGACAGCAGAGGAGGCTGTTTGCGCCACCCCCCCTCCAACCTCTATACAGGGCGCTGCGGTCCGGAGGTTGGGCTTCCCCCATTGCTGTAAACGGGAGCCGGGTCGGATTACCCGGTGTACCCGTTTACACCCAGGTCCTGCCTGTGCTCTACCCTGGTCAGGACCTGGGTAGAAGTCCCATGTAAAGGGTCACGGGTTAACTCCTTTTACACTGCTGCTGACCCGGATCCACGAGGGAAGAACCCAGTGTTTTTGCGGTGGTGTAAAAGGGGTATTAGAGATGTTAATTCTGGGGTGAAAATCATGAAGGGTTTTAAATAAACCCCACGTGTCTCTAACACTATTGCATATAAGCACAGAACTTATGAATCGCACAATCACTGCTTTCAGCCAATAAGTTTGAGACACATCCAGGACTTAAAGTCAGTGCCGGGTGTGTCCCTTGTCTATCTCAACTAAACAAACGAAAACAACCTAAAGAAAAAGAGAAAGGTGTGATGGGGGCAGTTCTATGCCGGAGCTGATCTTTGGGTTGGGTCAGTCCTACTGCCGGGATCAGGACATCCTGGTTTTAAAGCTGACGTTGATCTCTGGCAGTGCTGGGTATAAATAGGTCCTCACCAGCCAGCTGCAGTACTGATTATCTTGGTGCTCTCCTGACACTGCCAGAAACAGCCAACAGCCGCCAGGTGAGTGACTGCGAGAAACACAAAGGTAACCCAGCTACAGACAGGTACACTGGTTCTCTGATGCCCTTCGCTCATTGTAATTATTGTCTTACATTGCCTACAAAGTGCTGTGTAAACTTGTGCCTTATGCATACAAATATTATAGCAAATATCTGCAGGGCTCAATCAGACAGGTAACTGGGTACCACATGTAATAATGCTGTAGGGCCAGCCAGCCATAGATAACAGGCAATGCCCCCAGTCCTTCCAGATTGGCATTTCATTATGGGTGTTAGAATATAGGATGTAATAGTAAAAACATTATCAGGTTATACCATCCTTTTCTTATGTGGGACAATATTAATTCCATGTTATTTTATACCATCATTTTCTATACAATTTTTTTTTTTTTTTTTTACCGTTTCTCTTTTATTATATGTAGAACTGATTTATTAATGGCTAAGAATACTGATACTTATGACTTTTGCTTA
Source organism: Crinia signifera (assembly GCF_055691185.1). Lineage (NCBI taxonomy): Eukaryota > Metazoa > Chordata > Amphibia > Anura > Myobatrachidae > Crinia > Crinia signifera. The sequence goes on along the minus strand of NC_139223.1, from coordinate 183,508,126 downwards.
TTTTTCAATGCCCTCTCCTGCTTGCTGCCTGTTATCAGTAGTAATAGCCTTTATCGGGGCATTCTGCATTCACTGCAAGTACCACAGTTGTCCGACAATGGCAAATGCCATCTCATGATGGCAATTGCCGGTGGTGCCATAGCGGTAAAAAATTGTTTGAAATTGTGTATATAGTTTTTGATTTGTTGTCAATATAGAAATGGAAATCAGAATCCCTGCAAACCCCAGGCAACTAAGGCCACTGCCAATATAGATAACTATATAGGCAGTGCTGCTTGTCAAACTGGATAGTGCGTACGCACTTAAGCGTAACGGTTTCCGATACCCTTCAGTGACATCACCGGGACCCGGTATACATGTGAATGGGTGGTTACAAAGCCAAAATTGACCTGCATTTTCTGACAATGAGGGGGGTCATTAATGATGCGTGGGAGTGCGCATCATTAATAATATTTTGTATACACACTAGACTTTTAAAAAGTTTGATAGATATGTCCCTTAGGGGCAGAGTCTTAGAGATAGATAAAGCACACAGAGATATAGTACCAGCCAATCCACTCCTAACTGGCATGTTACAAGTTGTGCTTGAAAATTTACAGGAGCTGATTGGTTGGTAGTTTATCCCTCTCCACTTTAAAACTCTCCAAAATGTAGTCCATCTCCCCCCCAATTTGCTGTGGAAAAGGTATAGAAATTGCACTGCCTTGATAAAAAAAAAAAGTTTGTGCTACAGCATATACACCATACCTACCCTCCTGGAATTCCTGAGAGGGCCCCACCCCCTCCCCGAAGAGCCGCAAACCAAGGCATTTAGCGGAAAGGGGTGAGGCTTAAGGGCTGTCATGCCACAAGCCAAGCCCCACCCCTGGAAAAGCTGCAAAGATTCTCCTATCCAGGCTTCTTCCAGAGAGGAGACACGTAAGGTAGGCAATAAGGTGTATCATATACACTGTACAATGGAAACACTTTTTTCCTTGGGTTGTACTTTAGGGGTTATTCAGACCCGACAGCTGCCCTGCTAAATTGCAGTGTCCTGTGATCGGGTATACGCCACCCAGACATAGTGAATCCGTAAGCATGCGTAGTTGTTCAATAATCACCAATCACATGCCTACAATCAGGTCTGAAGAAACCATACTTTCCTACCTTCATTGTCTCCCCTCTGGGAGAAACTTTCTGAAGCTTTTAAGGGGCGGGATCAGGACTTGCCGTCATTAAGCCCCGCCTTATTCTGCTAAATGCCCTGATTCGTGGGTCTTCGGGGAGGGGGTGGTACTAACTTACGCGATTTGCAGTGAGGGTAGGTACTGTAGGTATGAAATAACCCCCTATGTTGGGTGCAGATAACTGCTGTGCCTACATGTGCTTGCCTCTATTGAGCCCAACAAGGAACAGTCAGCAAAGGGGTAAAGTGAAAGGGAGTCCTCAAGAGGAACAGATGTGATATAAAGTTTTAGGAATTATTTTCTTTATATGGACTACACTTCTGCTGCATTCTGTATGAACATTTCATTACTAGGGTAAATTACTGTACTAATCCAACCAAATACAACTGTTGCAAACTGAGTAATATTCTGTCTTCCATTCAGCCACCATGCAGTCCAGCCTGTCCATCTGTTGCCTCCTTCTCCTGTGCTCGGTGCTAGCAGAGGCCGCCACAAGAAAGCCAAAGAAGCAAGCGGCAGCTGACGTCAACACCACAGCTAAACTCGACGCAGAAGCCGACGCAGGTGTCACTCAACCCAAAACCCTTTCCAGAGGTAAGTGGCTTACGTTTATGATGTACGGGAGGCAGTGGCCCTTCCCGCAGTGTAACATGGTTTATTTTATAATGCAGTGTACAAAAACAGTATTACATGGAGAAGTCAATGGGATTTCCCAAGCTTTGTATAATGGACACATTTGCGTGCAATGTTGACAGATGATGTTACGCTGGATCCCGTGACTAAACAAATGAATAATGTCTATTATATGATTCTATCTCTAATCTGCAGGCTGGGGAGACAGCGTTGAGTGGGTTCAGACCTATGAAGAGGCTTTGGCCAAGTCCAGGGAAACGTAAGTATTTATTTACAGGTACTTTTATAGTGCAGAATATTCCGCATTGCAATTGGAAACAACAGTAATAAAACAAACTGGGTAGTAACAGACCAACATGCGCCCTGCTCGCAAGCTTACAAACTATAGGGCTAATAGGAGGGATACATAAGGATAGGATTCCATAGCATGGCAGTCCCACCAGATTACAAGACAGTCCTGATGGGATGCAATTAGATATAAATGCTACTGGAAATTATGTGGGGGTCCTGAATATGATAGGCTTGCCTGAAGAGGTGAGTTTTTAGGGAACGCTTGAAAGTTTGGAGGCTAGAGGTGAGTCTTAATGTACGTGGAAAGGCATTCCATAGGGTGGGAGCAGCCCGAAGAAAGTTCTGTGATTGCAAATGGGATCTAGTAATGAGTGTGGATGACAGATGCGGATTTTGTAAAGAGCGGAGAGGTCTGGTGGGGATATATTTTGAGATAAGCGATAAGATATATGTTGGTGTAGTCAGGTTAATGGCCTTGTATGTGAGTAGAAGTATTTTACTGTATATTGAATACGGTAAAATACAGGCCATCAATGGAGGGACTGGCAAAGCGGATCAGCAGACGTTGAATGTCTAGCCAGGAAGTTCAGCCTCGCCGCTGCATTCAAAATGGATTGTAGCGGTGAGAGTCTATTCTTAGGAAGACCGGTAAGGAGGCTATTGCAATAATCAATGCGTGATATAATGAGTGCATGGATTCGAGTTTTTGCAGTGTCTTGTGTAAGGTACGGACAAATTTTGAATATGTTTTTTAGATGCATGTAACATGATTTAGAGACAGATTGAATGTGGGGAATGAAGGACAGTTCAGAGTCCAGGATGACCCCTAGGCAGCGAGCTTGTGGAGTAGAATTGATTGTTGTGTTCTCAACAGTTATTGAGATATCAGGCTGGTAACTACTCTTGGCTGGTGGGAATAGGAATAATTCTGTTTTGGAAATGTTAATTTTGAGGTGGTGAGAGGACATCCAAGATGAAATTGCAGAAAGACATTCAGAGACACGGAGCAATACTGATGGTGACAATTCAGGGGAGGATAGATATATTTGAGTATCATCAGCGTACAGATAATACTAAAAATCAAAAGAGCTGATTAGTTTGCCAAGAGAGGAGGTATAGACTGAGAAAAGCAGAGGACCTAAGACTGAGCTTTGTGGTACTCCAACTGACAGAGGCAGTGAGGCAGAGTCAGATAAGCAAACACTGAAGGAGCGAGCAGATAGATACAAACCAGGAAATGGCTGTGTTTTGAAGAACTAGGGGGGTTATTCTAGTCCATTCTTTCTGTCAAATTCCTTCTTAGATGGACAAAACCATGTGCACTGCGGGTGGGGCAGATGTAACTTGTGCAGAGAGAATTAGATTTGGGTGGGGTTTTACTTCAAAGTGAGATCTATATTGCAGTGTAAAATAAAGCAGTCAGTATTTTCCCTGCACAGAAACAAAATAACTCACCCAAATCTAATTATCTCTGCACATGTTACATCTGCCATCTAAGAAGGATTTTGTCATAAAGAATGAACTAGAATAAACCCCTAGGTATTGCAGTGTTTGTTGAAGGCAGCAGAAAGATCTATTAGAATAAGTAGTGAGACACTGCCGTTAGATTTAGCAGTGGCCAGATCATTTACTACTTCATAATGCTGCAAAGTTATTGGGTACAGGCTGCAGTCTGCTGAACTGCTGGCATTATCCCTGTGTACCGGACCCACCATTAATTGTTGTTTCCCAGCATTTTGAATGGAAAGTTCCTGCCCACCTAATACTCAGATAGAAGACGACTATTCTGTGCAGCAAGTGTGATCATATTACTTCATGAAATGCAAGCCCTTATTATTCATTGATTTTTTCAATTTCCATTTCCAGAAAGAAGCCTGTTATGGTGATTCATCACCTGGAAGACTGTCCCTTCAGCCAAGGTAATCCAGATAGCATTTGGTCATTAGGTGGCTCGGTTGACAGTCAATAGGTCGACCACTATTGGTCGACAGGAAAAATCTCAACATGCATCTCGACAGGCATTAGGTCGACACAATCAATAGGTCGACATGACATTTTTGTTTTTCCACCAATAGGTAGACACTGTCCACCTAATATACCACCATAACCAATCGAGACATCTCACCTCTAGAAAGTGAAAGCAATTTTTGGCGAGATTACCAATGGAGCATGCTGACGTGGTCAACCATAAAGCATAAGCATTACACGTGTGTTCTTATGTAACTCAAAAAATGATGCAATTCTAATTTTGTACATATTAAGGGCCAGATATACAAAGTCTTGAAAAAGTGATAAAGTGGAGAGTAAAAAAAGTTCCAGACGAGCAGCCCCCAACTGTCATTTGTCAAACAGCCTGTAATATGACAGTTATGAGCTGATTGGCTGATATTTTATCACTCTCCACTTTATCACTTTTCGAGGCTTATGGGGCCTACACACGTGGCAATTTAGATCTCTTAGAAAACGCCCCTGCATCGCTCCGCATATAGGGCTAAAGCAATAGCGATGCGCGGGCTCGCACATGGCTATCGTCCTGGCGAATAATGTCCAGAATGCTTCATTACCGGACAGGGCCAGTGTTCCCACTAGAGAAGTTAGACAAAGGTCAGCACTTACCAATAATCGCAGACACGAATGTACAGTGACAGGATATCCCTACACCAGGCATGTCCAAACTATGGCCCTCCAGTTGTTGTGACACTACAAGTCCCATCATGACTTGTTACACTTTTGCTATTAGGGAATGCTAAAACTATTGCAAGGCATGCTGGGATGTGTAGTTTCACAACAACTGGAGGGCCACAGTTTGGACATGCCTGCCCTACACCATTACACAATGCTATCCTGCACTGATAGATATACAGAACTCTCTCTCCTTCTCCCATATACAGAACTGAAGACAGCATTTTCCTCTGACGCATTTGCACAGAAACTGGCTCGGGAGGACTTTGTGATGCTGAATGTGGTGGTGAGTTTACAGAGACTTCTCTAAAATATGAACTATGCTCACGTGGTGGATGGAGGAATTACAGTGCTTTCCGTTGGTACAGACGTGGGGATGCGGACAGAAAATAGGAGTAAAACATTTATTGAACTCTGTGGCGGAACTTGTGGGTGGTGAGGCCAGGTAGAGAAATATAATTTGGGTCCTCCTGCGCCACCCCAACCCAAGTTCAATGTATGCAACATGATAGTGGGTGACAGGGAGAGGCAGAGTGTGACAGGGTGAGGCAGAGTGTGACTGGGGAAAACAGAGGGTGACAGGAGCAGCAGTGGACCTGGTAGCTCTCAGGGGCCCTGGTGCACTGCACCTGATGCACCAATTGTAGTTCCGTCTCTGATTGAACTGCATAATAAGTAACAATAAGTCAGAAATGGAGGTGACGTCGCACACAGCAAATGTGCCGTGTTAAGGGTTATGGCATACCTCCCAACTGTCCCATTTTTCACGGGAATGTCCCGCTTTTTGGGATGTTCCCGCATACAGCCAGGGGCCGGCAATGTCCCGTGGCCTGTGAACGCGGGGGGGGGGCATTTGAGAGTCCCCACTTTCACTATCTCCCCAGCCCCTCAGACTGAAGAATAGACACTGTGCATCTATTCTGCAGCCTGAGGGGCTGAGGACATAGCCAGCAGCTCAGAGAGCCACTAGCCATGCCCCCACAGCAGCGAAAACGGGGTCCCTCTAACAGGCTGGACAATGTTGGGAGGTATGTTATGGGGCGAGATGTACTAAGCCATGACAAGTTATAAAATGGAGAGCGATAAACCACCAACCAATCAGCTCCTACCTGTCATTTTTCAAACACAGTCTATGACATGACAAGTAGGAACTGATTGGCTGGTGGTTTATCGCTCTCTTTTTTATCACTTTTCAAGCTTAGTACATCTGGCCCATGTTGAGATGCACTAAGTTGCTCATGTACATCTCATTCTTTTCAGCACCCTGTGGCCGATGAGAACCAATCCCCAGATGGACACTACGTACCAAGAGTCATGTTTGTGGGTGAGTCCTTCTTACAAGTAGCCATCTTTGTGGCTTCTACATGCCCCTTTAACTACAATGCTGTTTCTCTTTGTTTCTTCTTATTCTTTTATGTGAAAATCAAAATGGCTGTCCATGGGATCATCAGTAGAAACTAATCAGCTTTGATCGCAAGAACCTCTTGCACCCACATAGATGGGAGTTCTATGAAATATGAGATGGTGCCCATCAACCAATCAGATTCGATTATCTTCTGGAAGGTGTTAAATGTATAGGTAGTAGAATCTGATTGGTTGCTATGTGTAACATCCTATCTCAGTAAATTTACCCCACAGTATAAAGTGTGAGGGGGGTGGTGTGAATGGTCTAAAGCAGCGGTCCACAATAAGAAGGTCAACACTAGAAGATCAACGGTGTATATGTCGGTATGCATTTAGTCTGATATTGAACATGTTGACACAAAAATGACAATAGGTGCTTTTTTTTTGTTCATTTTAGCCTATCGCCCACTCAAAAGTGTTGACATGCTCAATTATGACCTTTTGAATATATTGAACTTTTACCAAGTTGACCGAAAAGGAACACAGTTGACCTAGCACCTGTAGACCAGTGTTTTTCAACCACTGTGCCGTGGCACACTAGTGTGCCTTCAGCTTTTCTCAAGTGTGACCCCAGATCTCAAAATGTCCACACCAGTTTACAGCCACCGCCTCCAACTTCAACTGTTATTTACCGGTCTCTTGTATTCATGTGAGGATGAATGCATTGTAATTTTGTTACCCGTGGGGATGTGTGATTGTTTTTTTTTTTTTTCATATGGGGGCCAATGGGTTTTTGTTTCGCTGTGAGGGCCTACTGTATGTGTTTTTTCCCTGTGGGGGTCTGATGGTGTGCCTGCTGTAGATAGTCTGACTGTAGACCGGTAACATGGATACCAGCTGTGAGAGCGGTGAACTCAAACCAATTGTTTGCATTCAGGGCGGTCTTTTCCCATTGCTTTCAGTGTAAGATAACTATCATGTTTCCTACTGTTGTCATATGCCATCTCTGCCTTTATTAACATGGTGTCTGTTCTACAGATCCATCAATGACTGTACGGACAGACCTAGCTGGAAGATATTCCAACAGAATGTACGCCTATGAAGCTGGAGATATTCCCGAGTGTAAGTATATAAGGAGGGTTGAAGTTAAAGTGAACTAATGGAGCCTACACACGGGGTGATTTCAGGGCATTTCATGCACCTCCATGTGTAGGGGGCCATAGCGATGCCATAGCCTGCCAATTAATATCCAGCATGCTGGATAAATCTACTTAAGCACCGGTCAGGGCCAGTGTTCTCACCGGAGAACACGGTCCCTGACAGATCACTCAGCACACATTGCTATATGCTGAGGGATCTAGCATCATTCAGATCGCTCAGCAAAATCTCTACGTTTGTAGGCCCCATAAGTCCATGCATGGATCTCAAAGTTGACCACTTCATTGTCATTCTGTTCGCATCTGGTGGCAAAAAACTATGGACTCACAGAAAAGTATGTTTCCACTGTGCCATGGCGCTGTTAGTACAGAATGGCAAAGATATGGGCTTTGGTGCAGATTTTTCCTTAAAGTTGTCGCTGTGAATACGACAACTTTAGCAATATGCCCGCACCCCTCCCCAACCCATAAAATGGACCATCTTTGTAAATCTGAATAGCCACCCACCAGTCATCGCCAGGAATATGTGCATCTGAGATTGCAACTGTGACCTTGTACAAACACAATTAGATGTAAAAAAGAGAGAATTGCACAACTACCTGTATATCTGGACCTTCACATAACGTGCAAAGCAGGTCACATCTGTAGCTCTTTACCTAGTGCTGGATTACAACAGGGGGCAGAATAAGAAATAATTGGGTCTGGAGTAAGAATTAAATGTACACTCGGCCCCTTCCCCCTCCAAGACCTCAACTTTAAACAAATTAGTGCCCCTCTCATACAGCCCAGGTACATCCCTGACAGGTGAGGCCTACAGGTGTACAGATGAGCTTGTACCTGTCATTTTTCAAACACAGCCTGTAACATGGCAGTTAGGATCTGATTGGCTGGTCTTTATCACTCATCAACAGTGGTTCTCAACCTCAGTCCCCCCTAACAATTCACGTTTTCCAGGTCTCCACACAGAATTCCAAGTGAAGTAATTAGCCCCACCTGTGGATCTTTTTAACATGTGTCAGTGAATGAGTGCACCTGCTGGGAGACCTGTAAAACGTGAAGTGTTGGGGGGTTCTGAGGACCGAGTTTGAGAACCACTGCTCTACAAGGCTTAGTACATCTGCCCATCTGTGTGCCAACGACCTAACATGAGGAGGAATCATGTCATATTTCATGTTTTAGCTGATCAATTATAGATCTACTATATATATATATATATATATATATATATATATATATATATATATATATATATATATATATAATGTATGTAATTATTGGTTTATGAATGTCATATATCTCTGCTGAAGTCTAAATCGTAATCATGGTTTCTCCATAGTGATCACAAATATGAAGAAAGCCAAAATTCTCTTACACACCGAATTGTGAGTGCCTACTCACGGAGTGAATCCTCCAGTGCAGTAAGGATGACTATGACGCACTGATCAGCACCACCAACAAGACCCAAAGAGTCAACTCCAACCGCTATCATATGACACAGGGTTCTGAACCAGAAGAACTCCGTTACCACCCGCCTTCAGTATAACTAGTCATTCCACCTCTCCTTAAGGACTAGCAGCCATCATTCATGATTACACAGAATACTGCTTGGCTGACCAGTCTGCCTTCTCTTTTACTGATCATTTGGATGTTAATTTGCACACTTCCATTTATGCGTGTAGGTAAATCCAAAGACCCATAGCAAACTGATGAAGCTGAACCTCCTGTTTGTTTGTCTTAGTACTGAGCAAACACGGTAACACCCATTGGTCAATATTAGTATTCCTGCCATAGGACCTCGCCATCCATGCAGACGCTAGCTCTAGGCTAGTAGTAAAGATTAGGCAGCAGATCTGCTCTGTTATCCACTGTATCTACCTATACAAATTCTAAAATGCTCTTTGTGCTACTTGCTCTTACAGCCTGGTAAATGGAGGCTAAATGATCTGTACAGATATTCTGCTTCTATAGGTCAAACAATGCTGAGCCCAATTTGTCCATGCTGCCCACCTCCTGCAGGCAGCAGGGCAGGGGGGCAATACTCAAACTGCGCATGGAAATCTGGGGCATCGTCTACGAGCACCTGGGGATTCCTGCTCACACTTCTTTGCACACCTTCAAATCAACAGGTCACCTCTGTAACTTTATACATTTTATACAAAATATTTACTAATTGTTTGTAACATTAAAGAAAATGTGTTTTATCCAAATATTTTGTGTCTTCCGTTAATTTGCTTGTAGACCGTTACGCAGACTTCATTGGAGGCTGTCTCCATTTAGGGCAGATCTCTACGAGTTGTGGCCAGATCTGCTTGTATTGGGTAAACTTCTTCAGCAATTGGCTTCAGTGCTGCTGGAATTAGGTTGATGATCCTGTTTAGGGTGCCAGTCGGGATCCCGACAGGCATTTACCTGACGTCGGGATCCCAACTGTCAAAACACTGACAGCCGAGTTCCCGACGGCCACCTGCTATTTTCCCTTGCGGGGGTCCACGACCCCAATAGAGGGAGAATAGAATAGGTGGCTCGCACAGCGAGCCCGCAAGGGGCTTAGTTGTGCTCACCATGCTGTCAACGACCGCTGACATCGCTGGGGGGAAAGCCACTGAGTGCACACTGTGCCGCTTTCCCACTTCCCTGTGCCGTCAGAGGGGGAGGAAGGCTTTGCATAGTGCAGTGCTATGCAAAGCCATCCTCAAAGCAGCTCATCTGCTGGTGATACCAGCAGATGAGCGGCTTTCCTGGCGATGATTCGGGAGCACGCAGCAGCACTCACTGCCAGGGCATACACACTGGGCGGCTTTGAGCTGAAAGCCGCTCAAATTTCCGTTTTGAGTGGTTTTCAGCTCAAAGTCGCCCAGTGTGTATTGGCCTTTAAGGCCCCCATACATTAGGCCGACTTGTCCTTAGGTATTTTGAAAATCTAATAGCCGCCACTGCACTGCCTGTCCCGCAGCGCTGCTATTTGTGATCACAAAAAGCCCGGCCAGGTCAGTGTGTGTGCTAATGCTCAGGGACCCGCTGCCCGCCGTGCTGCTCCCGGTCAGTCTGCATGCATATGCCTGTCAGGTGGGCAGGCATATGCATAGCATACAGGAAGGTCGGCCGTGATCTTATGTACTGACCGTCCGACCTCCCTGATCCGGTCTGATGCGCACGGGACCGCGCATCGGATCGGATCAATGTCACACAACTGCGTTATCGGCCCAAAGTGCCGAAATCGGATGAAATCGTCCCAAAATCGCATAGTGTATGGGGGCCTTTACTCTCTCTAACATTCGGTCTTTCCCCCTCACTTGCTTCCCTCACTCTCATTCCCTCTCTTTCCTTGACACCCCCTTTGTCTGTCTCTTACTCCCCTCACACTTTCTCCTGATTTTTAATTGTTTGTGCCAATGGACGTGACATACTGGGCACCCATTACTCATCGCGCATGTTGTGCCAAAAATCGGTCTGTGCTGCCCGTATGTCATTTGCCTAGATGCACCACTGTTTTCTGACGTTAGGTGAGGGCAGAAGTTGTGAGATGCCCTCACAGCATTTTTTTATCTTTAATTTACTTAGGTTTAGGTTATTTTATTTCAGCTGGATTGAACCCTCGTGGGTTCACTTCGCTGGCCACACTTCAGGCACAGAGGCTCACTGCACTTGCCACTGATTTATATTCCCCCTACAAGTAAATGTGGACCCAGTAAACGATGGGAAGTGGATCTAGCTGTAACCATGAACCATACTGTACTTTATGACAATTGGAGTAAGCGATAATCTGCCTTGCAAAGGAATGCGCCCATTGGCAAAATTCACGGTATGGTAGCGTTGCAGATGACCCTCCGTGTGGTGGAGAAAAACATTGGTGGACGCAAGCTGCCCAGAAAACAGTCCAAACGCTGGTAATTGTCGCTCATTGCTAACAACTGGTTTGTCATCTAACCATAGGAACAGTAATTACCATTCCATAGAAAATGCTATTTTAAAGTTTACTCTCTTCTCCACCATTTTAAGATTCATTTGAATAAATTTCTAATATATTAAAATAACTACACGCAATGAGTATTACCATATATGTCATATAGAATATGCAAACATTGTGGAGAGGCAGTGCAGGGGACAGACAGTAAATTGAAACTGTACAGATCAGAAATCTACAGGGTACACTGAATAGCTGTCTCCCCTCCTGCATTCTGCAGGAGACTCCCTGAAATAGCAGCAATCTCCCTCTCTCCCTCATTAGTCTAGCAATCTCCCTCATGTCACCTAGCCCACATTACACTGTTACATTTTTTTTGGGGGGGGGGGGGAAGGAATGAGAGATAGATACATTTACATTGAATCATCAGCACGATTTCCCATCACTTTAGTATTGTATCTCTTACTAACTGCTTTGGGGCTCATCTACATTTGGATATAAGTCATTTTAAAAGATTGCTCAGATGTAGCAGTACACACCCACGCTTCTAGGTGCCATGTTCACAATCTCTTTTCACAATCTCCCCATATATGGATCTAGACACGCCCTTTGGGAGGAGCATGACACGCCCCCTCAATGGGACGCTTTGCAAAATTCTATTACCAACTATAACCTCCCTGAAACTGTTTTTCAAAAGTAGGCAAGTATGCACTAACAGAATAGTTACGATGTCCGGCTGACACCCTTCTATAGATACATTGGGAGACCTTGACTAGTCACATAAGACCCAGACAGCTCTCATACATTGCCAGCACTGATATGAATACAGAATGCACTAATCCAGGCCTAGCCGACTTGTGGCTCTCCAGCTGTAGTGAAAGTACAAGTCCCAGGATGCCTTGCCACAGTTTTGCTATTAGAGAATGGTAAAACTGTGGCAGTGCATGCTGGGATGTGTAGTTTCACTGCAGCTGGAGAGCCACAAGTTTCCCAGGCCTGCGCTAATCTTTTACCTTTGACAGACAGAGTTTTACATAGGAACATAGCAGATAAGATCGAATAAAGTCATTTGTCCATCAAGTTCAACCTGTTTAACTAGACTCATTGGACTAAATCCTAGATATTATCTCCCCCCAGGATTGTGCACTTTGATACCATCATCGACATTACCAGTTTGTTGGATATGGCCTCTTTTAACCCGTTGACCTTCCCACTAGACCATAACTTGCAGATTATAGCCCTGAATGTTATTGTCCATCAAGTACTTGTCCAATCTGATCTTACATGTATTTAATGTACCTGCCCTCACCACCTCCGCTGGCAGGCAGTTCTACACCTTTACTGCCCTCTCTGTACAGAATCCCCTCCGCCTAACAGCACAAAACCTTCTTTGCTCTAGCTTACTGTAAGTGGATGCCCTCTGGTCTTGGTCACTGACCTTAGGGTAACGAGAGTGCTTGATGGTGCCTTATATTGCCCCTTAATATATTTATACATGTTAAGCATTCCTAGTTTGGATAATCTGTCTGCGTAACCCGTGTTCTCCGCCCCTTTTATTAGCTTAGTTGCCCTAGACTGAACATGCTCCAGTTCAATAATGTCTTTATTGTAGTGTGGGGCCCAGAACTATACTCCAAGCTCAGGATGAGGCCTAACAAGTGCCCTGAAAAGTGGCCTAATAACATTGTTGTCCCTTGATTCTCTACCCCTTTTCATACACTCTAGTATCCTATTGCCCTAATTTCTAGCGAAACCATATTATAGTCGCTGTTGCCCAACGGTTCAATACATTTGGTGATACTTTTTGTGACTAATTCAGTAAGGCTTGCTAAGCAGCAAACATTTGCTGCTTAGCGAGCCCTGTAATGTCTGCCCCCCCGCCGCAATGCGAATGGATGTTACCCATTTGTAGGGGAGCGTACGGGCCAAAATTCATACGATGGTCGCCGGCCATCGAATGATTTCTGAACCATCCGTAAATTAAAGTCAGTCTAGGACAGGGGTGGCCAAACCTGTCCTCAAGATCTACCAATGGTGCATGTTTTCCAGGCAACCTGTGGATCATAGTAGGAATGAATGCAGCATGTTTAAAAAATGTGACAGTAATGACTACAGCTGTGCACCAGCTAGGTGATCTGGGGAATGTGACAGTTAGTAATGACTACAGCTGTGCACCAGCTAGGTGATCTGGGGAATGTGACAGTTAGTAATGACTACAGCTGTGCACCAGCTAGGTGATCTGGGGAATGTGACAGTTAGTAATGACTACAGCTGTGCACCAGCTAGGTGATCTGGGGAATGTGACAGTTAGTAATGACTACAGCTGTGCACCAGCTAGGTGATCTGGGGAATGTGACAGTTAGTAATGACTACAGCTGTGCACCAGCTAGGTGATCTGAAAAATGTGACAGTTAGTATTGAATACAGCTGTGCACCAGCTAGGTGATCTGGGGAATGTGAGTTAGTAATGACTACAGCTGTGCACCAGCTAGGTGATCTGGGGAATGTGAGTTAGTAATGACTACAGCTGTGCACCAGCAAGGTAACCTGAAAAACGTGGACCGTTGGTAGATCTCGAGGACCGGTTTGGCCACTCCTGGTCTAGGATGACTTTTAATGGCGGAGAACGGGCAGGTGCTGACGTAATGTAACGTCCAGCGCCTGCCCTGTGCAGGGTCCGGCCCGCGTATGTTCGGATGGCGATGTCCAGTGTTTTGCTGGGCGCACCCTCAATTTTTTGGGGGAAGCCCAGAAGACATTGGGCATCCCCATCCGACATTCCCCTGATCTCTTAAGTGTAGTAAGGCCCCGCCTTGAAGGTGTGGATCGTATTGTCGACCCGATTTAGGTCAACACCATTGGATCGACAGGCAGCAAGGTCGACATGGGACAATGTCGACTTGGGTTTGGGTCGACAAATGTGTTAGGTCGACATGGGTTAGGTCGACAGGTAGTGAGGTCGAAATGGTTTTTTTTTCACTGTTTTTTTTACCCGAATGTCGACACAGTCGGAAGTCAACCGCAGCTCCACGCATCGCTCGCTATGCTTTGGGCATGGTGCCTCTCTGCACTCGGCTCACTATTTTATTCTCCCACCACACAATAGTGGATGGCAGGGCATGAAATACCGCCTGTCGGCACATGTCGGCTCAAAAAACAGTGAAAAAAACCCATGTTAACCTAACGCATTTTTTTACCTAAAACCATGTCGACCTTGTCCCATGTCAACCTAGACACCTGTCCACCTTCATCCATGTCGACCTAGAACCCTGTTGACCTTGTTGCCTGTCGACCCACCGGTGTCGATGATACGATTGTATCCCCGCCTTGAGTAGGCTCCTCCTGTAACAAACTGATCCTTCAGAATGCTCAGAAATCCCCCGCTTCTGGTTGATGTGCTTGTCACATTGTCTAATCAACATCTGGGCAGTTAAAATCCCCCATATTTATTACCGGTCCACTTTCTGCTGATTTACTGATTGTGCAAGGAGCAAGGCCTCATGTGATTATTTACTATCTGGTGGTTTACGGCATCATACCCCTATAAGCAATTTACCTGTACTGTTACTCTCTCCTATTATCTCTGCCCACAAGGCCTCAATATTGCCCCCCATTATTCCCCAAAAGCCATATCTTTTAAAATTGGTTTTAGATTTGATCTAATGTAAAGGAATACGCCACCTCCCCTTCTTTTCTCCCTATCCTCTCTGTAAAGCGTGTATCACACAATGCTTAGAGCCCAGTCAGGTGTTTCATTCATCACCATGTCTCCGTTATGCCTATTAAATCATATTGTTCCCTAGTGGCCAGCAGTCCCAGTTCCCCCATTTTGCCTGAGAGGCTTCTGCATTGGCAAGCAAGCAACTCTGTTTCTTTCCCTCCTTCACACTTGGGTGTATGTTATTTTTGGAGTAAGGAGAGAGCAGAGGACACCGCTCCTATCTGTAACTGAGGTGCAAGGCAACACACTATTCAAATACACAACTTACGGACGGAATAATGACACCATACACGCTGATCTTGCACATTTCAGATTTTTATATTGGAACTTCTGCAGAAATGATTGAAGTGTTGGCGGTGTCTCACACACACATGTATTGCTTCTGACCTCTCAGCTGTGTCTTACACATACAGTATATATTGCTACTGATCTCTCAACAGTGTAATAGAGTTTTCTACATTCAGACATCTTTAACCATCTGGTCTCTACTTCCCTATATCAGTTATTACCGGTATTAATGGCCTTGCTTTACTGTACTTGGTTTCCAATGAGTTGAGGTGTTCTGCATCGAATAGACAGAGTTGGTTTGTTTTAATTGCCCTTGGATATGATACAGCTCAGCTCTGTTCTGGGCACGGATTACAAACATACCATGCAAACAACAGTCTCATGTTATAATCGAGTACCGAGAACACCCATATACAGACACAGGGAACATGTAAAACAAAAGTATTTCGTAAATAAAAAAAAGATGCAAAAAAAGGTGAGCAGAAGAAAATAAAAGTTGTCTGAAGGCGGAAAACCCCTTTGATGCTGTTGTCAATGATAAAAATGTATACCATAAAAAGAAAAAGTAAACAAACGGTTTGATTTACTATGAGTCGGTGGGTACGTATAACTTATTGAAATAAAAAAATAAATCAAAGAAATCCATATATATGCACATACATGGCTGTAACTCAGAAGTGCCCCTGAGTACAATTAGAATTCAAACTTGATTATGGAATTCTCAGGCTTCTACCCCTTCTACTCCAGTGCTCGCCTCTCGCCTTCACCCCCTACTAACTGAAAAACAATTTGCAAATTCCTCATCGGATTTCATGCATACAGTAACATTGGGGTTTATTCTAGTTCATTCTTTCTGACAAAATCCTTCTTAGATGGACAAAACCATGTGCACTGCAGGTGGGGCAGATGTAACTTGTGCAGAGAGAATTAGATTTGGGTGAGTTATTTTGTTTCTGTGCAGGGAAAATACTGACTGCATGATTTTACACTGCAATATAGATCTCACTTTGAAGAAAAACCCCACCCAAATCTAATTCTCTCTGCACAAGTTACATCTGCCCCACCTGCAGTGCACATGGTTTTGTCCATCTAAGAAGGATTTTGTCAGAAAGAATGAACTAGAATAACCCCCATTGTAAGAAAGAAACCGCTATCCTCAACGTCCCAAAGCCATGTATGGTGCTATTAATAGAGGTATGGGTCATAGGGTCGACACCACGAAGGTCGACATACATTACCACTAAAAGGTCGACACATGAAATAGGTTGACATGGTCAGGTCGACACATGAAATAAATTGATATGGCTAAGGTCGACAGGGTCAGGTTGACAATGGGAAGGTTGACAGTCAAAAATACGACATACGTTTTTCACATCTTTTGTCCCGAATTTTGACTTAAGTCGACATGGACACCATACCAGTGTACCGCAGCGCTCGGCACACTATTGTATTCTCCCTCCACGCCCTAGTGGACGGTAGTATATGAAATACCGCCTGTCGGCACAAGTCTACTAAAAAGAACATGGAAAAAGTCATGTCGACCGTTTGAATGTTGATCTAATGCTTGTGTTGACCTTCCAACCCTGTCGACCGTAGTCAGGTCTACCTATTTCATGTACCGACTTAACCCCTGTCGACCTTTAGCGGTTGATCTAATGTATGTTGAACTTCATGCATCGTGTCGACCTAGTGGCCATATCCCGTCAATAGGGAATACAGAACTTACTGACCATGTTCAGATTCAGAAAGTATTTTTACAGCAATTGGTTTAAATCAGAAGTTAACAATTTTTTTGGTTATTTCACTTTTCACTTGACAGCTCTGAGTGGGGTCGTATAACTGGCCAATGGCTGGAGAGTCTGGTAAAGGACTCAAGCAGCAAAGGACCTCCGCAAATGTTACTTGATAAATGGGCCAGTCCATAGGGGAGGTCGGAGCAGGTGAAGGCACAGTTAGGAGAGCCCCATAGGTGGAAAGAACTTGTCTATCTGCTGCCATGGAAACCATGGCACATGGGTACAGGAACAATAACTCCAAAAGTGCACATCTGCCAACAATTGCTTGTAACCGTTAGGATATTGTGATGTAACCGATTTCCTCAATAAAAAGTGGGAATGGAATCCTTCAGAATACAACGCCATAAAGAAAACATTACATGTATTGAAAGACGGAGCGTTCCGGTGAAATACAGCAATGTGCTTTTCTTTTTATATCCCAGAGCAGCAATTTAAGGAGAACAATTAGATGTGATTTGCATGAGATAATGAGTAGCGAAGGCACCTCCACAGGGTGAAACGTCCCTGGCTGTTTTGCAGCAGAGGCCAGTAACAAGCACTTCTATACACCAGCAGAAAGTAGTGCTATACCCGATTATGACCTCCAGGGGGAGATATAGAGCTATACCACCACATCACACTGCCTTTCAATGACAGCAAATGCTCATCCCTGAGATTAAGGGAAACTATATCCCATGACTATAAACTGCAATTAAGAGAGCATATAGCCTTTGCTATCTGAAGACTCCGACCCGGATGGACAGCGATGTTTCCGTCTTCCGGCCGCTTGGACGAACCTTATCATTGCAAAACGGTTGTGGACTGTGAGAGTTAAAATAAAAGAAATGAAGAAACAGAGAGAAGCAGCGATAAAAAGAGAGCAAGAGTGATAGAGAGAAAGAGCACAAAAGAGAGAGACAGAGAAAAAGAGAGAAAAAAAGAGAATTATTTCAGGCAGCGTATTAATGGCGATCAGTCTTAGAAAAACACGCAAAAAATAATCTATAAACTAACTAAAAATCAGTGGAACCGCTGTTCTCTACTATATATGTTGCCGCCACATGACACCAGCGCCCGCACCCCTTTTCGGCCATCTCTGACCAGGATAAAAGTATAGACTTTTATCCATGAACAGAGGAAAAAAAGCGACCATTGAATGATTTTTTCCTTCGCGCAGCCGCATGTGAGTGACGGATTCCGGTGACGGCCGTAGTTCGGTGTTTACCTGCTCTCTAGGCTGGGAAAATATGCAGCCTGGATAACAGGCCTGAATCACCCCCAATGTTTCAGGAATGACAAGACAACATGCCGGACAATACAGGGAAATTTTTCTTAGCATCTCTAGTGTATAGAGCAGGCATGTCCAAAGTATGGCCCTCCAGCTGTTGTGAACCTACACGTCCCATCATGCCTTGCCACAGTTTTGCTATTAGGGAATGCTAAAACTATTGCAAGGCATGCTGGGATGTGTAGTTTCACAACAGCTGGAGGGCCATAATTTTGACATGCCTGGTATAGAGTGTCCTACCACGTGTGGTGTCCACTGCTGGTGACGCACATTGCCACTATGATAATGTCTGTATGTGGCAGGCAATACTAATTGCCGACATGCTCCCGCTTTCCAAGGTAACCGATGAACCCTGGGTCAGTGTGCGTCATCAGCGGTATACACCACTTAGTGTTCTCCCCGCATGGTGAGCCGGAAGGTCCAACATACACTAGACTTTCAACATTTTTACTGTCATTCATGTTGCCTTGATAAAAGGACGTGTAAAGGTGCGTACACACGGGGCGATATATCACCGAGCGATATATCGTTCAATGCCCCCTTTTCATTGGCGACCAGAGATGGTCGCTGATGAAAAGAAACCTCTGCCGCTGGTGCCGCAGAGGCAATCAGCTGGTCCAGCGATTAGAACGGGGCAGAATACGGGAGCGCGCACGGGGCACACTCCCATCACTGGCAATATGGTCGCCAGCGACCATATTGCCTGCGATATTAGCAAACATCGCTGCTGTGTGTACACGGCTTAAGTCCTGTAACCTTGGTTACAGGACTAAATGGCCTGTATAATCCTTACCCCTTCTTATTGTTGTCTTCAAGCTGTCTCTGTCTCTCCTTGGCAATATAGTCCGTCTCCGAGCAGAAATCCATCCGGTCATCCAGCAGCAGGTTCTGCCAAAGCACAGTTGGGATTAACGCTTTAATGCCCACATAAGTGTAAATCAACTTTTTTTTGTTCTAATCAAGGATGCTACTCACCTTCACCCCAATAATGTCCCCATCCTTTATATAATAGGGCGCCCCCTGCAGGCTCTCCGGTTTCTTTTTCTTTTTTTTCTTGGAAACTTGCTGACTCTAACACAAAAAGATCAATGCAGTCAGATGCTCGGGGTGGACACAGGAAAACATCACATTGTACGTTTTGGCTTTGACATAAATATAGGTTCAGATACTGCAGAATGGACATTTCCATGCTTGCTACAGGTTGTACATTGATACATATATGAAAGTGTCACTAGGATCCATCTCTCTGCAGTACAATGTCATTCCATAAGACTTTTATATAACGACAGCCCCAATGTCACTCACCCAGCTGGATATTGGGAGCCATTCGTGTTTGTCCGGAAAGTACTTTGCGATCTCCACTTTGTCAGCAGGCAGTGAGCAATGGCTGGCGATGCGCTGGCGCAGAGCGGGGGCTGTACATCCACGGGAGATATTCCAAGCAATGTCCATTGGGGGGAAGTAGCGGCACTCCCCTGGGACAGAAAGCTGAACCCTCAGTAACAGATCCTGGGGGCTGGATGGCAATGAAAGGAATGACAGTAGTAGATGTTATTTATTCGCTGCTTTCTAGGTCTCTTACCCAACCAAATGCTGCTTTTAGTTCAGCAGCACTGCTGCAAATCCCAGCACTCACCCTAGGAACTCCACCGTGCATAGGGGCTCCACGCACAGCGTAGTCCTGATCCCCAGTTTGTAGTCGCTAAAAACAGAAACAAAAGAGGTTTAAAATAACCCAGACTGACACACACACATAAATATATATATATATATATATATATAAAAATATATATATAGATGATATACGCAGCCTGGTTTTAGCCTTATCTAATGCTATTAGATATTATTAGACACTTAGCACCTATTAGGTGATATTTTACGCACCTCATCCGCCGTTGATTACAGCGCAAAACTTTTCCCAAACGTTTATTTTCCAATGTCCAGATACGAAGGAACTCAGGCGACGGAATCCCAAGGGCATCAAATACGGCCAATGTCATGATCTGTGCAGGGAGGAGATTGTGAGTTCACATGGGCTGAAACATTACAGTTATTAATCCGGAGCCCACATGGAAGCAGGAACCACATGATCTACATAGGAATGCAATTACTTTATTTCAACTATATGGCAATACACATTCACAGGGCATGGGTACACATGTACTGCATGTACGGGGCATGGGTACCCATTTATTACATGTTCTGTGCATGTGCACACATTTATAGCATGTTTACACATTTATGGCATGTTCTCTGTATCTGAACACATTTATAGCATGTGCACATATTTATAGCACGAGAAGGGCATATGTACACATATATGGCATGTACAAGGTGTGTGTGCATATTTATGGCATGTACAGGGTAGGTATACACATTATGGCATGTAAGGGGCATGTGCACACATTATGGCATGTACGGGGCCCCTTGCACACATTATGGCATGTACGGGGCACGGGCACACATTATGGCATGTAAGGGGCACGTGCACACATTATGGCATGTACGGGGCACGGACACACATTATGGCATGTACGGGGCACGGGCACACATTATGGCATGTAAGGGGCACGTGCACACATTATGGCATGTACGGGGCACGGACACACATTATGGCATGTACGGGGCACGTGCACACATTATGGCATGTAAGGGGCACGTGCACACATTATGGCATGTACGGGGCACGGACACACATTATGGCATGTACGGGGCATGTGCACACATTATGGCATGCACGGGGCACGTGCACACATTATGGCATGTACGGGGCACGGACACACATTATGGCATGTACGGGGCACGGACACACATTATGGCATGTACGGGGCACGGGCACACATTATGGCATGCACGGGGCACGGGCACACATTATGGCATGCACGGGGCACGGGCACACATTATGGCATGTACAGGGCACGTGCACACATTATGGCATGTACGGGGCACGGGCACACATTATGGCATGTACGGGGCACGGGCACATTATGGCATGTACGGGGCACGTGCACACATTATGGCATGTACGGGGCACGTGCACACATTATGGCATGTACGGGGCACGTGCACACATTATGGCATGTACGGGGCATGTGCACACATTATGGCATGCACGGGGCACGGGCACACATTATGGCATGTACGGGGCACGTGCACACATTATGGCATGTACGGGGCACGGGCACACATTATGGCATGTACGGGGCACGGGCACATTATGGCATGTACGGGGCACGTGCACACATTATGGCATGTACGGGGCACGTGCACACATTATGGCATGTACGGGGCACGTGCACACATTATGGCATGTACGGGGCATGTGCACACATTATGGCATGTACGGGGCACGTGCACACATTATGGCATGTACGGGGCATGTGCACACATTATGGCATGCACGGGGCACGGGCACACATTATGGCATGTACGGGGCACGTGCACACATTATGGCATGTACGGGGCACGTGCACACATTATGGCATGTACGGGGCACGTGCACACATTATGGCATGTACGGGGCACGTGCACACATTATGGCATGTACGGGGCACGTGCACACATTATGGCATGCATGGGGCACCGGGCACACATTATGGCATGCATGGGGCACCGGGCACACATTATGGCATGCATGGGGCACCGGGCACACATTATGGCATGCTCTGCACACGTGCACACACCTGCATCTTCAGGTCTTGCAGAGAAGCATCTCTGGATATCTCCACATGGTGCACAAAGCAGAGGTCGGGGTCTGCACCGTCCTGCACAGACACATCTGTGACAACAGCAGAAACCAGTGAGGGAATGACTGACAACGCACTTACACAGTTACATGAAATAATATAAACCACTGGCAAGAAACAAAGGGGCAGATGTATCAAACCTTGTAAACTAAACAAGTAGAGTGTGTATAGTAACTGCACAACTATGGTCTAACAATCACACAGATGTGTGTGCCGTGAGACACACAGGGCCTGATTCAGAGCCACACACAATCCTCACGCAGTGCTGATGCTCATGCAGCTATCGCGTTAGCATCACCAGAAACTCCAACAGCGCAGACAGTACTTGGAGCCGACACACAAAGGTGCAGCCGTAACAGAGACGCGCAGTATCGTACACGACTCTGCAAAGGGATGGGCACCTCTAGGTGGCGACAGGGATGGTTTCTTAGTGGACGCATGGTGATGACAGGTCTTATAGGAGTGTTGGTGGTTGCATACACCAACGCCCAGCCAGCCGCCCACACAGGTCATGATACACAGATGGAGGCAATGCACCTGCCACAGGGTTTCTGCAAGACACATGGAGGAACCCCAAACATGGACTTTGCAAAGGCATTCACATAAAGATCAGCAGCAAGTGTGGGCAGTGCGGATGGTGTAATGGTTCGCATTACTGCCTCACAGCGCTGAGGTCAAGGGTTCTATTCCCACCATGGCTCTAACTGTGCTGTGCTTGCGCGGGTTTCCTCCGGGTGCTCCGGTTTCCTCCCACATTCCAAAAATATACTGGTAGGCTAATTTGCTCCCATCAAATTAACCCTAGAATGTCTGTGTGTGTGTACATGTGGTAGGGAATATAGATTGTAAGCTCCACTGGGGCAGGGACTGATGTGAACGTTCAACTATTCTCTGTAAAGCGCTGCGGAATATGTGTGCGCTATATAAGAAACTGGTAATAAATAATAATAAGTAAGTGTACCCTCGTACACCTCGGTTTCAGGCTCGATGTGATTAAAAACAATGTACGGGGCGGGGCCTGTGTGTGCGCCTCAACTGTCCTCTAATTTGCAAACACGCAATTACTAACCCTTTCAGTGCCACCAAGTGAATTTGTCAAAATAGGGGTGAAAATTGGCAAGCAAACATTTTTATTAATCAAAACGACCGTTATCTTATATAACATTTATATATACAACATTTTTTATTTATTGGATTTATATAACAAATGTGAGCGACGCTGGGGTTTTTAGCGGATATTTTGCACATCTCTCCCGGAGACGTTGGCACTCAAAGGGTAAAATCAAAGACACGGAAGATAAAACATTGAAGATAACTTGATAAAATGAATACACTTTACTTTTACCTTCTGACTGGGTCGGCGGCAGTGTGACCAGAGGGGGGACAACGTGATTGAGAGAATTTTGTTGTATTTTAGGACTGTACAACCATATAGGCAACTTCAGGAAACCCTGTGAAAAAGTAACAAAAAGATGACAAACCAACACAAAACGAGTGGATAACAAAGTGTTACGGGGGTGTCAGTGGTATGGATTCTTGTTCGGTGCCATCTTAATGTATAGGCACAGAGGCTGCCGAGCAGGGCTGCCTGGTGGTCCCACAATCAGAGTGGCCAGGCAGCATTACCAACCATTCTCTAAGCCTGCAGCAAGACAGTAAATGGTTGTCCGCATGCTGATTGGTGCATTGCTGGAGCAATCACTGTAGGGAAGCCTATAGAGAGATGGTGCAGAACCATTGGGGGGCAATTTATGATTTTTTTTTAATTGGTTCATGTAAATGTGTGTGTGTGTACAACGTCTACAATGTTGCTAACAACAGAACACTCACCTTGGGGGGCAGTCTTCCCTCTGTTATAACAAAAGTATCTCCAGATCGGATATTTAGGTCCTTCAGTGAGGAGTCCTGAAAACAAAAAGAGTTTGACATGGAAACCGTATCAGTGTACGGCATCCGCTCGCATCGTCATGCTCCGGGCACTATTATATTCTCCCTCCACACCCTAGTGTGAATTTATTTAAAAAAGCATCAGAAAAAATAAGTGGGTACTCAACGTTTCCGTCCAATCAGGACCATCGTCAGGTCATCTTATAATGCACAGCATTGACCACACAGCATCTCCTACAGCTGTGCCTTAGAAGATGAAAAGCTGATGGTCTGTGGGACTCTTGCAATGGTCCTGATTGGACGGAAGCGTTGAGTACCCCTGATTACCCCCATATTTTTTCTGATGCTTACTTAAATAAATTCACAGTGGTTTTTATATGCAAACTTAAAAAAAATATCCGCAAAAAAAACGCAAAAAGTGCTGCAAAAAACCATAGGGTCTATAATACAAAGTGCATATAGCGGCACTCAGAGGAATGAAGACAACTCAGTCAGAAGTCAATGTTATCAACGTTTTAATGCTTGTTGCATTTCCATCAGGAAACAAACAAAAAGTGAACATCTATCACAAAAATAAGCAAGATTGACCAGGGATATCTATCAGCGATAATTGCATAATTGTAAAATGTCAAACAATATCGATAGCAAATGTTCTGACTATAAATAAGAAATAAAACTATCGATATTGTTTGACATTTTACAATTATGCACAATTATCGCTGATTGATATCCCTGGTCAGTCATGCTTATTTTTGTGATAGATTTGATGCATTAAGGTATATTAGTTACTATTGTACTGCATAGCGGAGGGGTTGCTAGGCAACGCAAGTAGCGTCGCCTGGACACCCGTGTCGCAAGATGATGATGTCCTCATGTGAGCCCATCACGAGCGGGAAACCCGGGTGACACGGCAGGTTCTGCGGTGTTGGTGAAAGAACCAACAATACTCTGTCACATACCTCGTCGCTTACAGCATCTCCAGCTTCATAACACCAGTCCATTTTTCTCAGGTGCCACCCAGTCTCACCTAAGACAGAATACACTTATTAACGGCCCTGGTCCCTTAACAAAGATGTACTGGAACTTGGGAGTTACAATAAACTTTTAATAAGAACAATCTGTTCTACGCCTCTCAACTGTAATTGTTGTCAATTTACATTCAGGAAATAATGCTGATGAAAGATAACTCCATGATAAATGTATGTTCCATACCTAAGAAGGCCCAAAAGATGACTCGGGGCCTGATTAAAAGGTGGGCATTAGTAAAGCATCAGACAGAAACACCCGATGTTATTGCCAGGAGGCGATTATTGCGACTATGACTATTATGGTGACTGGCGTGTTGGTATCAGGGACTGCGTTGAAAGACGCAGTTCCACTGGCAATAGCAGCCATGTTCCAACCACAGGGTTGCTGGAATGTCCAATGGTGCTGCTAATGGTCAATCATTTCTGATTGGTGCTGTGGCCAGTGGGCGTTCCAACATGATGCCCACCAGCCACAGCATTAGCATAAACACAGTAGCAGATGCGGCCCCTGAGTTTGCAAGGTTTGCACACAATATGGCACCCCTTATACACCCACACAAACCACCGCAAACCGGAAATGATAAATGTGACAAAACTCACCTGGTAAACCCACTCTTTGCAGCATGTTTGCTAAGCACTGAAAGAAAAGAGAAGAGATGAGATAGACAGAGTAAATCAATATCAACCAAGAGCGATTTCAAATCATTCAACATCAACCGTTAGTAAATATACTCCTTTACCAGGTACGCAGGTGTCATATCAAATCAGTCAGTCAGTCTCCTGACACATCCTACGCAGTCCAAGATGCATTTCACCAAACAAGACACCTGGACCTATCAGAACTCACAAGACCTGGCGTTCCAGTAGGGGCAGTTTGGTGTGACCACAGCAATGTATGAACACAAATCTGTACTCCGCCAGGCATATGTGCTGCCAGATTTTACAGAAAATATCACAACCCAATGATACATTACGGGCAGGATAGACTCTGAAACAAGGTGGATAATGGTAAATACCTCTTTTACAGTTAGCGTTTCATCCAGTATAATCTCTTGCTCATGTCCCTCCTGGAGATCAGTGCCGACAATAAAAGACAGGAAGACCTGTGGATATATAGGAAACAATCCTGCATTATCTGGGACTTTATAACAGTACTAGATGTATTTCCATGCAGTACTCCTAGATCAGCCAAACCGCACAGATCAATGATGAGATGATGCCTATTTCCTACTATGGGCAGACTAGTAGCTCTAGATCCAGCTTGGGAACCAGCATTAGTTGGATCAGACAAGCTAGAAGACATGTATGGGTAACAATTGCATGGTCGCCGGATGACCTCGCCAACTGTCCGGCAGGTTGTTCTACATCAAGCATTGGCTGCCATTCTGTCTCCCAGTAGTGCCCCAGGTAAAGGTGCCCAATAGTAGTTATGCAGTACTTCAGCCACCACCCGTGTTTCTCCAGTTCCCACCAATCCCTCGGAATTGGAGTGATGCGCTATGATTATGTATTTGTCCGGATAGATTGAAGTGAATGAATATTGAGTGTGTTGAGATGTGTTAATGCTTTATTTTCAGAATACATTTTATTCCTACATGAATCAGCTGTACATACATTCAGTTATTTCACTTTATTATCACTGTGAAAAAAATAAATTAATCAGTTGTGTGGTTAATACCTACCTCTGAGGTGCGAGGCGCTCTCCCCCGACACAGGCCCAAGATGCCCCCAGCTTTAAGCTCTGCTTCCTGCACTGTGACATGATCCAGAACTGCAAGACAAGACACCAGGTGTCACCGTGCCAGGCTTCTGTGCCACTGACCAAACATAATGCCACATGTTCTTTTTATGGTACTTATTTCCTAGCACGGCGCCCATCGCAAAAGATTGTATGCCTTAAGGTGCCCACACACGCACCGATCCCGGCGGTGCGATGCTGTACGATGGGGTGCGCGCTCCCGCGGCACCTCATCGCACAGTACAAAAAGTATGTGCTGCACATACTTTTTGTACTAGCTTTTTCTAGCATCGCATCGCATGCACATCGTATGCACAAGGCATACGATGCGATGCTATGTGTGCTAGTTAAGCCCACAACGCACGACGGGATCGGTGCGTGTGTGAGCACCTTTAATTAAGGCATACAATCTATACAATTGAAAAGATTTTTAATTGTATGTACAATATCGCATCTTATGGATCTCATCTTATGGATCTCATGGATCTTATGCATCCATAAGATGCATAAGATCCATAAGAAGCCATAAGATAAAAGATCCATCAACACCAACCCGAAGTGTGGCGAGCGCAGCGGCACGCGTCCTCTGACCTTTACATACCCACACTATCCACGTCGGCGTGGAGTTGATTTGATATAGTGTGTCGAGCGCAGCGAGCCACCGAGCCCGAAGCATGGCGAGCGCAGCGAGGGGGCGCGTAATACCTGTGAAGTAATGCGCGTCCCCTGGCGGGGCTTGCCACACTATATACGATCAACTCCACGCCGACGTGGATAGTGTGGGTATGAAAAGGTCGGAAGACGCGTACCGCCGCCGCTCGCCACGCTTTGGGTTGGTGTTGATGGATCTTTTATCTTATGGCTTCTTATGGATCTCATGGATCTTATGGATGCATAAGATCCATGAGATCCATAAGATGAGATCCATAAGATGCGATATTGTACATACAATTAAAAATCTTTTCAATTGTATAGATTGTATATCTCGTCCATGCACAAACACATAAGATGCATGCAATGCCTGCGATATCGTCCCGACACATACAATCTAGGTCGTGGGCGCCGTGCTAGGAAATAAGTACCCTTTTTATAAATGCAGAGTTGATTCTACAGTAATTCTAACATTAGCATGTCGACATTTCAGATGTCAGCACTGTAAACATGTTGACATTCTACAGATGTTGGCGTAGCGGAATCTGCAGAAGGCTGTAAAAAAAAGGCACAGAGAGAGGCACGGTGGTGAGGGGCGGGTGGGTTTGCGGGTACTAATTACTTGGTTCTTGACAACATTGGAAAACTCAGAGCAGTGGACAAATCTCCTCTTTGCAGAGTGTGGTGCTAATATAGTATTTTCCATTATTTTTATCCATGGGGGGGGTTCCCAATTTGACCATACCCCCTTCAGTACCTCCCCAATTTGACCATACCCCCTTCAGTACCCGGGCCCCACAGCTGTTTCAACCCCCCTGGCTACAGAAGCAGGAAAATCCATGCCAATAACTTCCAATGATATGGGGAATCGTGAAAGATACATAGACTATGTAGGATGTGTCCTTAGGCAAACCTTGGGCAGCATTGCATCATAGCAGGTTGCTATGCAATATATTTAACCCATACAGTGCCAAGGGAATTTGTCAAAATAGGTGTGAAAATTGCAAAGAAAACCATTTTATTTATCATGACCTATAATGCTTACCGTATATAGGAAAATTTATCTTTTTTTGTGCATCATTTCATATTTTAATTTATATAACAAATGTGTGCGACGCTGGCATTTTTAGCGGATATTTTGAGCATCTCTCACAGATGTTGGCATTTAAAGGGTTAATGCCATTTACACATATGTACTTTTGTGGATAGTTTTATTGCTACAGACAGGAAGCCTTTTGATGCCCTGTTCTTCATTAATGTCACTAGTACACTGGCATATATTGGGCAGGTAACCTTAACCTAGTGATACAAAAATTACAGCTAGTGGGTCTAATTCAGGTCGGCTCAATAAGCAGCAGCTGTTTTCTGCTTAGCAAGCACCTTAACGTCTCCTTGCCCTCTAATGTTTTTTCCTGCCTTCGGAAATAAAAAAAGTCAGTCTAACTGACTTTCATTTCCTCTGCAGATCGCTGAATATGGGGCGGGCGCTGACTTCACTTGACGTCTGCCGCTCACCTCCAGCAGGCATTGGCCCGCCTGCGTAACCAAGGGAATGTCCAGCCTTCTCATGGGGACGCCCATAGAATGCTGGGAATTCCTCTGCTCTGCTCAATGTCCACTCCCGTTCATCTCTCTGCAGCGAATGGCTAGGCGAGTAACTTGTAACTTGCGGGAGCCAATCGCTGCTGGGGTTTGCAGATGCGCAGAAATGCTTCGAGGCTGGGGCTGAATCCGTTAAAGGTTGATGTAGAGCAGCGAATATCAACCTTTTTACCGTGCGGCACACTAAATAAGATTTCAAAATTGCTATGGCACACCATGAGATCCCCACATGGCAAACACATTGGCCCCCACAGAAAAAAAACAACAAACAAAAATAAAATACATTGTCCATTTACATGAAAAGAAGAGACCAGTAATTAACAGTTGAACTGGTGGTGGCTATAAACTGGTTTGGGCATCTCTAGATCTGGGGGCACACTTGAGAACAGCTCAAGGCACACTAGTGTGCCACGGTACGGTGGTTGAAGAACAGTGATATAGAGGGTAAGCCCTCACCATTAAAAAATAAAATAAAAAATTAAATAGTTTGGGGAAAATAAATATGCAACAAATAAAAAATAAACAGCATGAAAGAAAATATATAAGGTCGTACTTTGATTTCTGAATCGCATTTTGCCAATCCCGCCCCTGCTTCCTCATGCAATCACTGTACTGCAAAGGCCAAACAAGAGAATTTTTGATACCAACCTTTGCTCTACTTAGGTTTTTTTGGTTTATTTTGTAGCACATTCTATTACTGTGTGTCAAAGAAATGATAATACATTTACAGACAGACCTGCTGTATAGTTTCTTATAGATCTCACCTGGTGGAAGCAACTTCCCGCTTCTATGTAATGGTCTCAGACAGGTGCCCTCTAACAAAACAGACCAGAAAGAAATAAAACTACAAGCTGTGAAATGTTACACAAAGCAACAACAAGGTTAAATTGAAACTCATTCAATTTTGAGAACATTCAGAACAGCAGCAATAGCAGCATCAGCTCAACATTCAAATAAGGGAGACACACCCACTGCCAGTGAATTAGTCTGGAATGGCAGTTGGTGGCAGTGGGTGTGGCTCCTATTTGAAATGAATTTGAAATCCCCTTACGGTGCCCATACACGTTACAATTATTGTATACAATATTGTATACAATATCGCATCTCAGTTTTGCGATGAGATCTAGTACAAAAAGTATGTGCTGCACATACTTTTTGTACTAGATCTCATCTCAACGCAAATCCGAGATGCAATATTGTATACAATAATTGTAACATGTATGGGCACCTTAAGTATAAAAAGTACCAGTAGAGGGCATCTCCACCGGATACGGTAATAGCAACACCGGGCTTCTTACCACAATCCTCCTGCAACTCCAGCAATTCCATAGCTTTACTGCGGATCTCGAACACAGTCTGAGGTCAAAGACGAGAAAGATTATGGAACATAAGGATCATCTCAATTTATAGAAGACAAGTTATGATAAGTAACTTGTGTTTGATCAACAACTCACAGAAGCAGAGTCTGCAGGAATCTGAAGAGTTTCCTTTTCCTCCTCCGTCCTGCACCAGTCCTGCACCTGAATGTAGTGAACGTTTGGGTCACCGATGGTCTCTTTCTCTGTGGCAAGTGCCATTTCTCTACAACACAAACACAGGGTCTTCTGAATCAACTACAATTTACAAATGGGTTGTTCACAGGAAGATGGGAAGGAGAAGAATACTTTTGAATTCCTTGAAATAAGATGAAACTGAATATTTTGACTGTGGAAGGAGAAGAATACTTTTGAATTCCTTGAAATTATATGAAACTGAATATTTTGACCGTGGAAGGAGAAGAATACTTTTGAATTACTTAAAATAATATGAAACTGAAAATCTGACCGTACTACACGTTTATTGCTTCCTTACCCGTCTTCCTGTGAATCCAAAAGAAGAAGGGAACTGCCATCTTTAAGCCCCAACATTTTGAGGGTTTTGTTCATATCTTCAATGGCAAAAACACTCCAACCCTCACTGGTCTCTGAGGACGGTGAGCACAGCAGAGACTCCTCGGAGGGGCTACCGGCCAGCTTCTCCTGTACCACTCTCAGCTGAAAGTTGGATGGGAAGACTCTTTGACTCTCCGAGTATTTTGGCAAAGAGTTGTTGCTTTGGGATTTGCGTGGACGCATGATGGTTAGAAGCAGAGGAGCGCAGTCTGGACCACCTTGGACTGGCAGTCCTCCCACCTGCTCGGCAAATACCAGATATTAACATTAGGCACGGAGGCATTTGTGATGAAACAAGCAATACAATTAATTGCCCTTTACAGATGCAATAGGTCCAAAACTTTGTATATGTTGTAGTAACTTTATTGCAACATGGTTATCATGTAATTAAGTTACATGTTATTCAATTCACTAATAACCCTTTGTCTTTAGTTTGGAATACGCTGCTATTCTGTATCTGGTTAATGGAATGACTACAGTATGTCTAGATTGACAATCATTGTGGTTGACCAATAATGTTCGAACACATAGTTAGATGCCTAAAATTGGTCGGCATGGTCTAGATCGTCAACAGAAGGTTGACTCAAGCAAAAGGTCAATGGGAACATGGTTGACAGTGACAAGGCAGGACGGACGGTGTAGTGGTTAGCATTACTGCCTCACAGCACTGAGGTCATGGGTTCCATTTCCACCCTGACCCTAACTGTGCAGACTTTGTATATTCTGCCTGTGCTTGCGTGGGTTTCCTCCGGGTACTCCGGTTTCCTCCCCCAATCCAAAATATACAGGTAGGTTAATTGGTTCCCAACAAAATGAACCATAGAATGTCTGTGTGTGCGTGTACATGTGGTAGGGAACACAGATTGTAAGCTCCACTTAGGCAGGGACTAATGTGAGTGCTCAAATATTCTCTGTAAAGCGCTGCGGAATAGGTGTGCGCTATCTAAATAATTGGTAATAATAATTATAATACTGTCAATCTAGGCGCTGCCGACCATTTGTATGCGACTAACTAGATGCGTTCGACCATTACTGGTCAACCACGTGTTTGTCAAATCAGACATCGTTCATCCGCTATACCACAGCCCTGCACTTCATACTCTCTTGTGGGACAGCGAAGGAAAACGAAAACACATGCGAAACGTCTCTTAATTAAGCGGTTATTCCATGCACTGATCCAGTTCTTACCTGCTGTCCATCCCACAGAAATATGTCGCAGTTGTCTGTCACACCGGCACTCACAAGATCCTGCTCTGCATCTGAGAACACCGAACAGTAGAAAATGAATCGCTGCACATTTTCCAATGTTAGTAGTTTAGAATAATTAGAAAACGGTGGTAAAGATGCAGCCATTTACATTCACCCCGACAGCGCACCTTGTCATCCCATCTCGGCGTGCCATTCGCCGAAAATGAAACGCACGTGCGATCCATTCTTGGCAATTGGCCGCACGAGTGTGCAAGACACTCGCGCATCCCTGTCTCAGTGACGAGAAGACACGGCGTGCTATCATGATGAATGAAAATGGCTCCATCTGTATGTACTAGTATTTCTCCTGTATTTTCTGGAATATCGAATCTTTGTCGGGCAGAAGGAAGAGGACCACTATCTGTGGTTAGCTTATGACCGTACTAGTAGAGCTCAGTGATCGCCAGTGTGAGCGGAGTGGTGAATGGCCAGATCTCATTCACTTGAATCACTTGTGTAATTACACTGGGCAGAGATCCTGTTTGGTTAGAGCAACAGGATCATCCTTGTAAAGCCACCAATCCATGAATTATGTATCATGGTATAATCCCCCCCAACATATTTCAGTTATTGGTCCCCTCTCTGCCTTTAGTTTATTTTTGTCAGAAAGAAGATAGAGGAACGCTCTATATGACAACATTTTACTCACATGGAATGTAGGAGGAAGTTTTAGCAAATATTCTAATAATTTAAAAATAAGATCTGTGTTAGCACAGAAAAAAAAAGTAAGGAACCAAAATTGAAAACTACTGTAAAACAAAAAACATGTCAGAGTCCAACAGGACACACTAGCAAGTCCGACAGGGTCATCCTATGGTGGATTTGGGGAGGTGAGATCAGTGTGGATGCAACTACTCCAGCCATCCACAGATAGTCCGATTAACTCTGGAGGTGCATGATGGAATAGGGGTCATATAATTGGTGCAAGATACCAGGAGCGACAAAACGCGTCAGAGAGTGCCTGCCCTATACCCACCTACCAATTTGGGATTGCAGTCCGGACCAGCCCTACAGGATTGAACTCATTTGCCGCCCTATCTCAATCTGGGAGGCCATCTCACCTCTGGTGCACCAGCAAACCTTCTCCTGCTATAAAAAGACCCACCATTCCTCAAAAATATTTTACCAGTGAAACCGGTTATTTGTGCCAACCTTGGGCCGGGTCACTCTGGACTTATGGACGGTGTGACCCGGCCCAAGGTTGGCACAAATAACCGGTTTTATATATTAAGATTTAAGATATGTATTAATACTGTGTGCTATTATCATTAAATATTTGTAAAGATCATCCAATTTATTTATTGACCAAATCTTGGGTATTATCCCTAAAGCGCTGCTACCCCCCCCCCCCCCCAACCTTTTTTTCCAATTGTTGCAAGAAGCCTGTGCAGGTGGTCTGATAGAGAGAGGAAGACCTCTTTCAAAATTAAGGGGCATGTAGGGGTGGAATCAGGGAGGACCAAATGGCACTTAAGAGGCAGGTGATCGAAGTCTATTGGCTTGGGGATTTAACAGCCGTGTGATAGATTTCTGAAGGAATGGGGGAAATCTTTTGTGGCATTTTAGGGGTATGGCATGAAGAAAGTCTGATTGGCTAATTAAGAGAAGTGGAAAGTCTGGGGAAGATCTCATTAGCCCTGAAGGGGCATTTGGGGGATTGATAGCATGACGAGATCTGGGACCCACATAATGCTGAACTTATGGGATAATTGTGCTTACAAAAAAGATTTCTGGGTACTTGTTTCCTATCTGGGCGCCCACTAAGTTAATTGAGCACCATGCTATTCTCTGTAGTGAAATCTGATCGCATCGCATCGTACACATACACGATATTGAACGATGCGATGCGATGCGATGCGATCCGATTTCCCATAGGAAACAATGTTAAATGGCTCAATTTAGCCAAATTATCATAGGAACAATAGTAAATGGGCCAAAAACACCCCTGAACATTGAAATGTCCCCCCAAAAGTAGTTGACGCCACCCCGCCATCAACGTGAACCCGAAGCGTGGCGAGCGCAGCGAGCCCGCGAGGGGCGGCGGTACGCGTCCTCCGACCTTTTCATGCCCTACTATCCACTAGGGCGTGGAGTGAGAATAGAATAGTGTGGCGAGCGCAGCGAGCCACCGAGCCCGAAGCGTGGCGAGCGCAGCGAGCCCCGCGAGGGGACGCGGATACCTTCACAGGTAAACGCGTCCCTTTGCGGGCTTCCCAGGTGTCCGCGTCGCCATGGACACCTGGGAAGCCCGCGAGGGGACGCGTATAACTGTGAAGGTATCCGCGTCCCCTCGCGGGGCTCGCTGCGCTCGCCACGCTTCGGGCTCGGTGGCTCGCTGCGCTCGCCACACTATTCTATTCTCACTCCACGCCCTAGTGGATAGTAGGGCATGAAAAGGTCGGAGGACGCGTACCGCCGCCCCTCGCGGGCTCGCTGCGCTCGCCACGCTTCGGGTTCACGTTGATGGCGGGGTGGCGTCAACTACTTTTGGGGGGACATTTCAATGTTCAGGGGTGTTTTTGGCCCATTTACTATTGTTCCTATGATAATTTGGCTAAATTGAGCCATTTAACATTGTTTCCTATGGGAAATCGGATCGCATCGCATCGCATCGCATCGCATCGTTCAATATCGTGTATGTGTACGATGCGATGCGATCCGATTTCAGTACGGTGCCGTACGTAGAAAACCTGGGCGCCCAGATAGGAAACAAGTACCGATTTCTGTTTGTTATGTGACCATACCTGCTGCGGTTTTACCACCAATGTGAAGGACCTTCATTGTCCTGATTTTCCAGCCAATTGTTTATCATATATGTGAGTGCTAAACATAATCCACTCTCTAACCTCCACCCGCAATTTACTTTCCAACTGTAGAGGGCAGCACTATAGTTTCTCATTCAGCACAACTTCCATCTACAGGTCTGATAGGCAAATATTGATTGAATTTAAATACAACAATCAGGGGTAACTTTACTAAGATGGGAGTTCTACTGAAGGTGGTATGTTGCCCATAGCAACCAATCAGATTCTACTTCTTATTTGTTTAGAAAATATTGGTTGGTTGCTATGGACAACATCCCATCTTCAATAGAACTCTCATCTAAGTAACATTCCCCCCCCCCTTTGAATTCTGCATAACATGACATTTGAGTGGTCTGTACAATATATTGGTTTCCCTAATTCCTGAACTGCTGGACCTTTAAACACTTACCACACAGGTCCTGGAAGACATGTAATCCCGCAGGCAGGAGCTTGGCGATACTCAGTACATGTCCTTCTACAGACTCCTCCAACAACTGCAACACAAGCCAAGGCAGCAGATTAATAACATCCCCCAAACATGGTAAGCAGAGGGCCACAATACTATATAGATATATCCCTGACCGATTGCTCAGCACAAAGCACTGTGTGATCTAGTATCGCTAAGAACGCTCAGCAGAATTTCCCAGTGTGTAGGCCTCGTACTATTCACTTTGGTCATCTCTCAAAAACAGGAAAGAGGATATTAATCCGTTTGCTATAAACCCCCAAAACTAGCAGCAGAACGGAGTTACAATACTGACTGTAAAGCACATATTTTAGGAGTTCATTGCAAAGGGTATGGATCATAGGATTGACAGCAGCTAGATTGTCAAGTATTAGGTCGACACCACTTGGTTGACATGACTGAAGGTCAACATGGGGTTTTTCATAATTTTTTAAAATTTCCGCTCACCATGCTTCAAGCACGGTGCCTAGCTACGCTCGGCACACCATTTTATTCTCCCGCCACGCCCTAGTTGATGGCAGGGCATGAAATACCGCACATGTCGGCTCAAAATAAAGTTAAAAAAACCATGTCGACCTTTGACTGTCGACCTTCCGCATGTCAAACTAATGCTTGTGTTGACTTAATGACTCTGTCGACCTAACCCATGTCGACCTTCAGTCATGTCGATCTAGTGGTTTTGACCTAATGCTTGTAGACATAGTGACCGGATCCCATTGCAAATGCTGACAAATAACTTCTTCCTTTTTTCATTATTAAACAGTAATTAAGCTTCACAAAAATATCAGTTCATATGTTACACGAGACAACACGTATAATAGATATACTGTATTATACTTACTTCATTTGAACATCAACAAAATTATAATTTATTATTATAATGATTTTTCCTGCTAATGAAGAGGATAGTCTATGGGCGAATGAAGACATTGTTTGACTAGAGTGGAAATTTGATCAATAGTTGGTTTTACTCAGTCTTTCCCCTTTTGCATTCTCTCAATAGTTAGAAGTGTTTTTTGTCTTAATCCCTGACATTATGGTTATTGTGCTTCTCTTCCTCACATTTCTACATGATCTGCCTCACATTACATCTCCTTCATTGTTCTGCGTCACAAACCTGCGATGTACTCTACCCCTTGGAGTACTGCATGATGACCGCAAACAATCATCTCCAGTGTTATCATCACTGGCATTCTAACCAGATGTTGTCATGGTAGGTGGTCATGCTCCCTGTTGCTATCAGCAAAGAGCATGGGTTACTTCTTGTCATTGTTCTCTAAGTCAGTACAGTGACTGTTGCCTGCGGTTAGGCTATGCAGCTCCTAGTCTACGCAGCTTGGGCTCAGGAAACAACAACACTACATATGGAATACACTTGTATCCCTTTCACATCGCACAAAATTACCGGGTTCATGCCGCTCCGACACGGTAATTGGTGCGATGTGAAAGGGGTTCCCGGTTACAGCTAACCAGTAGCAACACGGCAATACGAGCCGGGTAAAAAGAAGGGTTCTTACTGGTTCGTTGCCGTGTTGGTGTGCTGTGTGAATCGGGTTGAGCGATCCGTTTCCCGTTCACACTATGGAGGAGGCAGCGATTAGAGCAGCGCCAGCTCTAAGTGCTGCCTCCTCCCCCACCCCTGATGGCACTCTGTCCGTCTGCCTCGCCACCAGAGGACGTCGGGGAACCGGCAATATTGCCAGTTCGCTGATGCAATGTGAACAGACCGCACATGCACGGTCGCACAGGGACTGAACCGTTTCTAAGTCCCGGTGCAACCCTGCATTTGCCGTCTGAAAGCGGAATTGGTAAAGAAAAGTAAAAACGGATACAGTAATCCATAGAAAAAATAAAAAGGCAAAACCACAATAGCAAAGAGAGGACGGCAGGAAGACAAGGACAGAAGCAGGGCATACAGTGTGGGGGGTTATAGGCATTTACTGTATATGATTACCTGAAAAACGGTTTGTCTCAAGTCGCTGACAGTCCCTCTCCGATCCACACTTAAGTCTAAGTTACTGTCTCCTTGGGAGATCACTGGATGTAGAGCTCCATTATCAAACCGATAGCCGGACGCGAGGTGAAGACGGACGTTCATGCTGTTGGCTTTTCTGTCAGACTCCACCCTGCACAGGCCAGAAACATCGTCATCTACCATAATCTCTTTCTTTTTTTTTTTGCAAATAGATTTTTATTGAGTTTTAAAAGGAAGTGACATAAATTGAGAACTTTATGTGTATAGCTATTAGAGGAACAGAATTTGCATTGGGATAGATATACATTTAACAACTTTCTGTAAGTATCATTTGCATAAGTAGAACTTGCACGCTCTAACACATAAATCGAAGTGTACACCAGAATGGCGTAAAGGGTGTCAGACAGGAAAAAAGAATGACAGCTGAGGAGAGAAAACAACTAGAAAGGCATAGAGGGGAGAAGAGAAGAAGTAGGGGCTGTGTCCCCCTGGGAATTTAATCATATGGGGGTAGTAAAATATATAGAGCAGGTATAAGAAGTGCTTTAGACTAAAGCTTTATACTGTTCTGATTCCTTGAAGGTCAACCAAGGCAACCAAGTTGTGGTAAAGGCAGTGCGTTTAGAGTCTAATGAGGAAGTGAGATCGTCCATGATCATGTAGTGATCTAGTCGATTACACCACTCTTGTATGGATGGGGGTGAGCTAGATTTCCAGTGAACCGGAATCACTGCTTTGGATGCACTAAGTAGATGACGCAGTAGAGTGTTTTTATATGTTGCAAAGGGCCTACGGATAAGATTGAGTAGCCAAAAGCTGGCACTAAAGGGGAGGTTATCCTGTAGAATAATATTAGCAGTGTAAATTACTAATTTCCAGAAGGGTTTGATGATGCTACATTCCCACCATATGTGTAAAAGCGTGCCTGGCTCACTACCACACCGCCAACATAGGTTTGAGGTCCCTGGGTAGATTTTTGCCAGTAAGCTGGGGCAGCGATACCACCGTGTGAGCACTTTGTAATGGGTTTCAGTTGTTAGCACATTTAGGGAAGAGGAGAAAGTATTTCTCATAATCTCCGACCAGTCTCCCTCTTCTAACGAGCCCTGTAGTTCCCTTTCCCATTCTAACATAAACCTTGGCTTAGCTGGGAACACCTCCTCAATAATTAGTTTATAAATGGTTGAAAGAGAGTGACGAAGGTAGGTCTCAGCTATGCAAAGCTTCTCAAATGGTGTAGTAGCTCTTAAGGGTCTTCCTGGCAAGCAGAAGGTTGAGAGGAAGTGTTTAATTTGTAGGTATTTCCAGATCTCTTTGTTTGGCAATTCATAATTTTTTTGAATATCCGGAAAACTCTGAACGCCCGCAGAGCCAACCAGATGAGCTACTTGGGAAATGCCCCTGCCTCGCCAGAGTCGAAATGAGGGCTCATTACAGCCTGGGGGGAATTCTGGATTGCCAAACAAAGGCGTAAGCGGTGAAGGAGAGGGTGAGATAGAAGTCAGAGAGCGCATGCGTTTCCAGCAAGCAAACATAGGTCCAGTGAGTGGGTGTGGGCTGTGGAAAGATTTGTTACGCCATGGGAGATCAGATTGAGAGCACGGGACGGAATTTAATTCTATGTCAACCCATTGTTTTCTGTGGCCTGTGTTACACCAGTCCATTATCCTAGTTAATAGGATTGCATTGTAGTATGTGTAAAAATGGGGTAATTGGAGTCCACCTGCATGTTTCCTTTTAAATAGAATTTCGTGCTTAAACCTGGGCTTGCGCCCTGCCCAAATATAGTCTCGGATTTTCCGTTGGAGAGCCAAGAACCATGATCGGGGGACGCCGATAGGGAGCGTTTGTAGGATATAAAGTATTCTAGGTAGAATGTTCATTTTAATCACTCCGATGCGCCCAAACCACGAGATTCTCTTTGACCCCCAAGAGGAGAGCTCTAGTTGCAGTTTAGAAAGTAAGGGAGGGAAGTTGTGGGCGTATATTTGGGAGATGTTTCTAGTTAGGTTTACTCCCAGATATTTAAGATGGGTGGGGTGCCAAGAGAAGGGGGAGGAGGATTTCAAGGCCTGCACACCGGCTTCATCTAATGTGAGATTAAGGGCGACTGATTTAGTCAAATTAACTTTGAAATTTGAGAGAGCTCCGTAGCGACTAAACTCCATCAGCAGGTTAGGGATAGATGTTAACGGGTTGGAGACCACTGCAAGGAGGTCATCGGCAAACAGGGCTAATTTGTATTCCTTACCTCCCACCGACAGCCCACTTATATTATTATTTTTCCTAATGGCCCTTGCTAGAGCCTCCATACAGAGAACAAATATTAAAGGGGAAAGGGGGCACCCCTGACGGGTTCCATTCGAGATGAGAAAGGGTTCAAAAAGATCTCCATTGACCTTTACTTGTGCCGAAGGAGTTGAATACAGAGCCTTGACTCTTTGAAGGCCAACTGGACCAAGACCCAAGTGCTCCAGCATTCCACTAAGAAAGTCCCAATCTACCCTGTCGAAAGCCTTTTCCGCATCAGTAGAGAGCAGGATGGCAGGTGTTTCACAACTAGGGGCTAAATTAATTAAATCTAGTACTTTTGCAGTATTATCTCTCGCCTCCCGTCCAGGGACAAATCCCGCCTGGTCGGGATGGATGAGAATCGGGAGAAACTGCTTAAATCGGTTTGCTATGAGTTTTGCGAATAATCTCAGGTCTACGTTCAACAGGGAGATAGGCCTGTAGCTGGAGCACTGGGTCGGGTCCTTACCTTCCTTCGGGATAATTGAGATGTGCGCAAGGAGAGCCTGAGGGGGAAAAGGGAACTGGTCCGAAATCTGGTTGAATGTGGCTTTCATTAAGGGGGAGAGTGTGTCACTAAAGATTTTATAGTATTCTATTGGATAACCGTCTGGGCCAGGGCTTTTGCCATTGGGCGTAGATTTAATTGCAGCCTCCAACTCTTCAGTAGAGAAGGGTACTTCGAGGGCTTCAATATGTTCTGGTGACAGCCTTGGGAAATCAACTTCTCCAAGGTAGTCTTTTATAGCGGACAACTTAGAGGGGTTGGGTAAGTCACCTTGTGTCTTATTTAGGTTATATAATTGGGAATAAAATAGATGAAAGGCAGAAGCAATCTCTGCAGTGGAATTACAAGTGCGACCTTCCTGGGATTTAATAGTAGGAATAAACGTTGTAGCACGTTGAGCTCTCAGTGCCCTGGCTAGTAGCTTACCCGGTTTATTTCCCCAGAGAAAAAATTTGCTACGGCATTTGCGGGCCTCCGTCTTCAATTTCTCGGACATGAATGAATTTAATTCCTTGCGAGCTTCTAAGAGTTCCTGGAGGATGGAGGGGGAGAGAGCAGACTTATGAAGAAGTTCTAGGGAGTGAATTTTCTGAATTAAAGCCTCTCTCTTTTCTTTACGTTGCTTATTTAACCGCGCACCCATTTGAATAAGTTTCCCCCTAATCACACATTTGTGTGCCTCCCAAATCACTGCTTTCGGAGTCTCATCGTTGTCATTCAACAGCAAGTATTCCTCTAGGGCCTCTCTAATTTGTTTTTGGCATATAGGGTCTTGTAAAAGTGAGACATTCAGTTTCCAGGAGTACTTTTTAGAGTATGATGAGGGGAGGTTAAGGGTCAATGAGATAGGTGCATGATCTGTCCAAGAAATTTGGCCAATGTCAGATTTGGAGACTAAATGCAGAAATCTATGCGAAATGTAAATATAATCTATTCTTGTGTATACTTTGTGAGGGTGAGAGAAGAAGGTATAGTCCTTAGTGGAAGGGTGTTGAATACGCCAAGGATCGATAAGTTGGTATTCGTGTAAAATTTTTCGGACCTTACGGTGTAGTTTATCAGGGCTTCGTTCATTAGGACGGGAGGAGTCTAACCTAGGATCCATTGTCCAGTTGAAATCCCCCCCACATATCACTGTGCCGACCAAGTAGGGTTGAGCTAGGTTTAGTACTTTGTCAATAAAGGCTGGTTGGTGGTTGTTGGGGGCATAGATATTTAGTAGGGAGAAATCACAGTTAGATATCTTGCAATTTATCAATAACGCTCTCCCTGGGACTAATGGGCGACATACAGCCTCTGATATAGTCGTCTGGCGAGAGATCAAAATTGCCACTCCCAATGTTTTCCCTAGCGGGTTATTAGAAAAGAAACTAGTCGGAAAATTTTTATTCCCAAAAGGAGGAGCTTTCCCCTCTTGAAAGTGCGTCTCTTGTATAAACGCAACATCTGCTTTTTCTAGGTATAATTCCTTAAGTGCGCGGGACCTCCTCTCTGGAATGTTTAGGCCTTTGACGTTTACAGAGACAACTTTAAGATTAGCCATCAGGGAGCAGAAAGAGCAGCTCGCTCAGGGAGACCAGGGGGGCACAGCAAAGTAAAGAGGGAGAGAATAAAGGATAGAAACAGAAGAAGAGAAAGTATTGACATAGCTGGGATAAAGCAATGTAAGGCAATGAAAGAGATTGGGATGGCAAAAACATAATCACTGCTCCTAATCCACTGGGTGGGACTAAAACCAAGACCACCACTGGGCCTAGGAACATGTTGTGCAGTGCACAGGGGGCAACAGGGGGGAGAACGAGGCCTAGCCCCGAAACGACGGTCCGGATGGATGCATCACATATTGTTATAATAATACAAAAATACTAGAAATAAACTGCTAGAGACCAGTATATAGGGGAAATCAAAAGCGTAATCTAGGAGGTATCAAGGTAACGGGAGGTATGTTTGTGGGTCATATTCCCAATATCTAGTCTCAATAGACCATATAAAGAACATATAGCAGTTTTGTCAGTCTAAGCGAGGGTCAAAATAGTGACAAAAATTGTTCCGATAAGATGTATAACTAAGCCAGCTAGTGTAAACTGGGACATACTAACCCAAAAACGCTCTCAGAAGGGCCGTAAGGGACCTTAAAAATGTAATACAAAAAACAACAAAAAACCTTGAAAAACCACAGAGTTAGTGGAATGTAGTTAGCCAACAGCTGTCTCCAGATGAGTTTCAAACCGGTATATGCCTAGGAATTTCTGTCCATCTTCTCCATGTAAGGGAAACCTGTATTTGAGCAGAAAGTCTATTTTCACGTCTTTGCTTGTGAAGATGCGGCAGAGGGTGATGGAGAGGAAGCATGATTCCGAGAGTTGAGTCTAGGGGATTTTTCCACACGTTGAAATGGGAGGTTAGACGAAGGGGCTTGCGGAGGAAGCAACTGAGATCTGAGAGAATGCCAGTCTGGCGTCTCCACAACTGGAATTCCCAAAGAGGAACAAAAGGAAGGTACTTCTTCTGGGTGACGTAAAGAGGCCGTTTTCCCTCCATGTGTTGCTGTGATGCTAAATGGATAGCCCCATCTATATCTAATATTCTGTTTGCGCAAAACATCTGTTAGGGGTTTAATATGGCGACGAGATTGGAGTGTGAGCCAGGAAAGATCCTGAAATATCTGGATAGAGTGGCCGTTAAATTCAAGGCCATCCGAATTTCGTATTTTCCTCAGGATTTCGTCTTTTTGGGTAAAATAGTGAAGTCTGCATATTATGTCTCTCGGGCGCTCTGATTGTAAGCCTCTAGGTCGCAGGGCCCTATGGGCTCTGTCAAGAGTGATTGATTCATTGGGGTCATTTCCTAGAATTTCGTTGAAGATTTTGGCTAGGACATCATGTAGATTTTGTTGGGGGATATCTATATCGAATTATCAAAAAGAAACAAACACAAACTCGTATCTGCACTTCCACAGTTCCCACCACCCCAATTGGATAAAAAATATCCCTAAGGGTCAGATGCTTCGTTTAAGAAGAAACTGTTCCGAACTGACCACTTATGAGGAACAATCCAAGGATCTCAGTAGAGCTTTCATAACACGAGGATACCCTGAACCCCTGGTTGAAGGGGCTAGAGATGAGGCCAAAAAATATGATAGAGATTCCCTATTAAAAGGAAAGAATCGGTATAATCATAATAATGAAAATACAGAAATCCAACATAATGATGTAAATAAAATTGCATTTATCTCAACCTTCAATTCTCAATATAAAGAGGTGAGAAATATCATTCAAAAGAACTATAATATTTTGAAACAAGATAATACATTAAATGAAATTCTCCCCCCCAAACCAACCTTCATTTATAAGAAAAATAAATCCCTTAAATCAATACTGGCACCGAGTGAGCTAAAAGTAACAAAAACTATCAAAGAAACTAACCCAATAGAGTCACCTATGATGTGGCTCCCCCAAAAGATCACAGGTTGTTATAAATGTGGAAAGAACTCATGTATAACCTGTGGGTTCATACAAAATAGAACCCTGAACATTGTGCTTGATATGGATTCAAAACCCACTGATATTAGGGGGTTCATTAATTGTAGTACGACCTACGTGATCTATCTCCTCACCTGCAGTTGCGGACTACGTTACGTGGGTCGTACGACAAGAGCTCTTAAAATTAGATTTTTGGAGCACCGTAAGAACATTTTAAATAAAAATCTCCTACACAGTGTGTCAAGGCATTTTGTAGAATGTCATGATGGTAACCCAGCAGGACTCAAACTCCAGGGCCTTGAACATATAAAAGCAACAACCCGGGGGGGCAATAGATTTAAAACACTTTGCTGTCAAGAAATCTATTGGATATTCAAATGTGACTCATTATTTCCCAAGGGATTGAACGACTCAATGGAATTGAACATCGTCCTATAATTTATCATCATATACATATACCCAGCCCCTCCTCCTGATTATGGTATTCACTGTGCGTAGGAGAATTCCTTTATAAACTCCAAATTCTTCATAAAAATTATCATTTTCCTACCCCTTATGACCATATCTGTGTAATTTAATCCCTCCCCCCCGTTATTTTCTGTTTTTTTCTCCTTTTTTTTCTCTCTTCTTCCTTTATTGTTATGAAAATATCCCTGGATTATCTATACCCTTAATATCCTTTTCAGTGGGTTTACAGAATGTGTTAATTTATCTTCAGAGTGTGTAAATTTTATTTATTTACACCCTTAATATCCTTTTAGTGGGTGTACAGAATATATTCACTGTTCATTATTATATAAATACTCCCTTGATGGTATTTATGTTGAATGATCTCAGAAATGTAGCCCGATTAAATATACTATCATGTGATCTCCTGATTAAAACCAGGATAATGGTGTACCCAATTAAGCAATTTGGTTGATTATATGAGTAGAAATTTATATTAGACACAGATGAAATATTCTCTCTTCTTTTTTATATGCATCCATTTGGGAGGTTATATATAAAATTCCTTCCCAATTATAGCGTTCCACCTCTCGTACGTTTCCGCGTTCCAAAGTACATATTCATCTAAACAAACGGAACTGAACATACATAGTGATGCACTT
The DNA here is from genome assembly GCF_055691185.1 of Crinia signifera. Taxonomy (NCBI): domain Eukaryota; kingdom Metazoa; phylum Chordata; class Amphibia; order Anura; family Myobatrachidae; genus Crinia; species Crinia signifera. The sequence continues at coordinate 183,463,410 of NC_139223.1, read as the reverse complement.
GTCATCATCTGGCACGCAGGAAATGGACTGAGCGGTGGAACGCAAACATTTCCCGGACCACGAATAGGTGGCGGGGAATCAATATTCAGACGGACCGATGTGCTATGACATCATTTCCGGCGCTTCTGGTCTCCGGAGTTAGCGTCCGCAAATGGACGATCAAGGAGACGGGGGCTAGATCGGCAAATAAGAGGTATGCACGCGACCCCCCTCTGATATTCTACTAAGGTTTTAAAGGATTATCAAAATCCAATAGATGTTTATTCACTGTGGAACATAAGTAATGTTTCACTTCCGGGACACGAGTCTTAACGTAACGTCACTTCCTATAAATGATAGGCTGTGTGTACGAACATAAAAGGTTCCTTATAAAGATCTACAGTGTACATTATTCTTTGCTTATTAAATTTTATTAAGGACAATATGCTGTAATGGTTTTTGTGGGTTTTCTGGAAATCCCTTTGAAATGTTATGATGTAAATAATCCGGAAATGACCCGGAAGTATAATCTCGTAACTAAGTTACAATTTATAATACAGTCCATCTAAATGCTTTAAAGTGGTTTATCATGCTATTTTTAATTCGATATCATATGGGAATTGTATAATATATTTAGTTCTGTCTCCGAGCATCTCTTTGATTTTATTATTTTTGAAATTACAAGTGAATCAATTTTGTATGGTAATTATCCACCAGGAAGTATGGGTATAAATACCCCTAAGGCACACTCATATAGACACCTTGATAAAGCTGACAGGGGTCAGCGAAACGCGTTGGTGCCTAGTGGATTCTCACCCAATACCTGCCTGCTAAACTTTCTGGACCAGAGTTCGTACTACCAGGGAGAACGTACCACCACCATTCGGGATTTACAAAAATTTCACCGCATCCATCGTTGAGGTCTTACCTTCCGTGGGTATTACCTGCCCTAATTTAAAGAAGGACTTCATCCAAATAACCTCCAGCGGCCATTCCCTCAATTGTGGTTCACATATGGACTTCTCCACACGGGACTCTGAATCATCCAGTGCAGGTTATATGATATACCTAAATCCACTCTTATCAAGTTTTGCATTTTTAGAATTAATTTTTTTATGATATAGTTTTATATCCGGATAAATTGTGATTTATGTGTCATTAAATTTGTTATAACTTTTTATTAATTGATTCACTTGTCATTGATTGTTGAAATACCCCAGCGCTGCTAGTTTGTTTTTTCTTCTGTGTATTTTCCCAAGGGAACTGACTACTCCCTATATAGCAGCTGCTTACCTTTGAGAGAACAGCTGGTGGAAAGCGCTCCCAATCAACTTCGGTTGATTTCTCTTTTATCTTCCGTAATCCCTCTGATCCTGAGGTTATTCCTCCGCCCCCTGTTGTCGATATCATTAAGGTGATCCCGAAGGGATTGGATCTCCTCCGCTTGTAATCTAAAGGTGTCTGCCAGAGCTTTGTGAAAGGTATTGACCGCCTCACCTGAGCTTTCAAGGTTTTCCACTCGTGCGCCCAGCTGTGTCAAGTCTTCTTTTATCCCGGCAATTTCTGTGTGGACTACATCTCGTAGATTTTTTTCCAAAGAAGCGAAGTCTTCCTTGGTGGGGATATCCGACTTAGTAGGGAGAGTCTGTAGTAGTTTGTATATCTGTTGGATATCAATCGTATTTGGCTGTATGGACACAGACGTGTGTTCCCTCAATTCCGACGAGTTCTCTGATAAAGAGGAGTGGATCGGGGAGGCAGGAGGTGGCTCTGTTGCCATGTCTGAATTGGTTTGGGAACGCAGATATTTACGAAGATCAGTGTCCACACGGGTGTTCGTAGTGCTTGCTACACCCTTTCTGCTCCTACTTTTCCTATGACTCATGTATATCTAGAGGACAGTAGGTGGACTGTAATGTAATAGGTGGGTCTCAGCGGGAGGAACCCTCTCTGCCGTTGACAGTAGTATCTGGTCTCCTCTTTGTTACAAAGTTAACGCTGCTAAAGAAATCCACATTCTAGACTAACAGAAGAAGTTGCATCTCCATTGGTGCATACATCTAATAAAGGAACCGCCGTGACGGAGGGCAGCCGCCAAACCCCCCCAGGGTGGCCTTAGGAAGGCATTAGTAAGCAGATTGATTCTTCATTTTAGAACCTGAATCACTTGTTTAGGGGGGACAGGAATATACATCGGCAATACCGGACAGCAGGAGGACCGCTCCGTGGGGTACCGAGTTAGGAGTGAAGTCACCGTGAACCTCCAGCAGTTTGTTGAGTAGTTTTCTGGCAGTAGAGAGAAATTCTGGAGTTGCAATTATTTGTTAGGCCCACAAGGTGGCGCTCCAGGCTTACTTATCTCCAGTGCTTATATACTATTGGAGATATTGTTCTCACTTTCTGATTAGTGCAGGGCAACGTCCTTTAGGTCCTTTATATCTTTGTGTAAATGGGAGTTGGTATCTGACCCACCAAATAGATCAGGGTATATCAGTATATTAGGTGGGGGTATATCCACAGATATTTATACAGGCACTGCTCAGGGGGAGCCAATCCCAGGGACCCGATATGATGGTATGGAGAGCAGTTTAGGACTATGTCTATATATACAATAGGTCCCAGTGATTTAAGGGGAGCGCTGGGTAGCAGGTCAATGGGCTATTATAGTAAGGCACAAAGTGCCACTTACTGCGCTCCTAGGGTCAGCAGCTCAGCAAAGAGGATCAGAGCCCTGTAGTGACAGGGCTCCGTTTCCAAGATGGCCGCCGCGTCTGTGTGAAAGGAGGCTTTTAAGCCAGAGGCGCCTCAGCCGGCGGCCCCCGCAGCCCCAGAGGCGATCTTCAGGCAGCAGCCTGCCCTGGGGTATCCAGCAGGACGCCTCACTTATCTGGGAGAGGCGCTGCAGGTTCCGGCGGCCGCCGAGCGCCAAAACGGCTCCCTGGAGCGGCACCTCGGGAGGCTGTAAAAATCGAGGCCCCGGCTTCACCTTGGGGAGTAGGCCGCAACCTGCAGGGACTCCTGGAGTGTCCCCCGGCTCCGCAGCTCAACTCCACCGATGTCGGAGGGAGTATACAGGTACCCTGTGATCTCTGGGGTGTATTATAGCTCTCCTGGGGACTTATAGAGGCTCTGGATATGGAGAGCTTCAGTGACCCACGTCCATTCGGATCAGCATCTAGGCCACGCCCCCATAATCTCTTTCTGTATATAAAACACTTATGTAAGGACCTGGAATTGGTCATTCACAAAAGCTGACCAAAACACAAATGCAAATAAATGCCACTTGTGATCACGTCCTAATAAGGGAAGACTACACAGAAGCGGTCATCTGCTGAGAGAGACATGACTCCCATTGTAAGGACCAGGATGGATCCTTTTTGTCATGGACTGAAGTTCTCAGAGCACAACCGTTCAGTAATGCAAGAAGCACTTGTGCTGAGGATTATTAAGAATATCCATAACTAAGGGGGATATGCAGCTGCGAGGCTAATCTTCCTCACCATACGCTTATCGTCTGCAAAGCTTCGGTTTCAGTCACTCCATTGGTTACCTGTATTGTACTATATTCAATATAAAATACTTTTACTTACGCACAAAACCATTAACCAAACACCAGCGTACATCTTCTTTATCTCAAACTATCTCCCAACTCAACCTCTTTGCTCCTCACAAGATCTACGTATTTCATTCACACGCATTATTTGCTCCCATTCACGACTGCAGGACTTTCTTCGGGCTGCACCCACTCTGTGGAAAGCCCTCCCAAGCACAGGACTCTCCTCCAGTCTCCAATCCTTCAAGTGTTCATTGAAAACTCCCCTTTTCAGGCAAGCCTATCAGATTCCAGAACCAGCCAAACAGGGATTTTGTACTTACCGTAAATCCTTTTCTCCGAGTCCACAGGTGTCACTGGAGTTACACTGGGGAATAGAAGGCGACCACAGGGAGCATGGGCACTTTAAAATAATTAATCAGTGTGACCAACTCCTCCCCTTCTACTTCCCCTCCCAGGCAGTCATAAAGATCGTGCCCGAAAGGGAGCAGAAAGATATAACACACATCCGAGAGGAGGTTCATCACAACATAACATCATTCAATACGTATAGTAGAAAAAGAATATATATGTATGAAAAAACAAACACACACACAGAGTCAAACCAGACGAGACAGGTGTGTAATAACCATGTTTAAATAACCCTGACAAGGGAAAACTCCAGAGGTTACCCAATAGGAACCTAACACTGAACGTAACAGGTGGAGAACAGCGCTGAGGTGGGCGTCCAGTGACACCTGTGGACTCGGAGAAAAGGATTTACGGTAAGTACAAAATCCCTGTTTCTCCTTCATCCACTAGGTGTCACTGGAGTTACACTGGGGACGTCCCAGAGCTTTCAACCCGGGTGGGTGAGCGCTGAGATCCTCTTAAAACAGAGCGGCCAAACTGAGAAGCTGGTGCCGCAAAGGTATCAAACCTATAAAAACGCACAAAGGTGTGCCGACCTGACCATGTCGCAGCACGACAGAGCTGTTGCAAGGAGACCCCACGGGCAGCCGCCCATGAAGGACCCACCGATCTGGTGGAGTGCGCACCTATGTTAGTAGGAGGCGTCTGAGCCTCAGCAAGGTATGCCTGACGAATAGTCAGACGGATCCATCTGGCCAGCGTTTGCTTTGAAGCTGGCCATCCACGACGCACTGGGTCGTAGGTAACAAACAAGACATCCGTCTTGCGAAGAGAGGCCGTGCGAGAGACATAAATCCGCAGGGCCCTCACCACATCCAAAGACCTATCCTCAGGTGAAGCCTCTGTGAATGCTGGAACCACTATGGGTTGGTTCACGTGGAACGCTGAGACCACCTTTGGAAGGAAGGAGAGACTGGTACGGAGCTTTGCTCTGTCCGGGTGAAACTGGAGGAACGGTGAGCGACAAGAAAGCGCCCCCAGTTCCGAAACGCGCCTGGCCGAGGCCAGAGCCAAAAGAAGAACCACCTTCCAAGTGAGATATCGAAGATCCACCTCTTCTAACGGCTCAAAAATCGATGACCTCAAGTACCTGAGGACCAACTCTAGGTCCCAGGGAGCCGTAGGCGGACGAATAGGGGGCTGAAGCCTCAGCACCCCCTGGAAAAACGTGTGGACTTCCGGAATGAGAGCTATACGTTTCTGGAAAAAAACTGAAAGTGCTGAAACCTGCACCTTAAGTGTATTCAGTCTAAGTCCAGAGTTTAACCCCTCCTGTAAAAACAGGAGCAACCGAGCCTTCTTGAACAGAGTAGAGGACACTCTGCGTCTTTCGCACCACGCCACATAGGATCTCCAAATACGATGATAGTGTCTGGAGGTGACTTCCTTCCTGGCCCTCATCATTGTAGGTATCACCGCCCTAGGGATACCTGCATGTCTCAAGATGGACCTCTCAGCAGCCACGCCGTCAAATGTAGATGTCCTAAATCTGGGTAGATGAAGGGACCCTGACTGAGGAGGTCCTCTTGAAGAGGTAGCGGACACGGCTCGTCGATTAGAAGATCCGTCAGGTTGGTGTACCACGAGCGCCGGGGCCAATCCGGCGCTATCAGAAGCGCTGTTACCCCCTCCCTGCGAATGCGCTGTAATACCCGAGGTATCAGCGGAAAGGGAGGAAAGAGGTAAATGAACTGGAACGGCCAAGGGGCGACCAGAGTGTCCACCCCTGCGGCCTGAGGATCTCGAGTCCGCGCGAAGTATGTTGGGAGCTGGAAGTTGTGGCGGGACGCCATCAGATCCGCCTGCGGACACCCCCAACGATGTACTAGGGACTGAAATACCTGAGGGTTGAGGCACCACTCCCCCTGGTGGGCATGTTGCCGACTTAGAAAGTCGGCCTCCCAATTGTCTACTCCGGGGATGAACACCGCTGACAAGGCCTGAGCATGATTCTGAGCCCAGAGAATGATCCTGCTTACTTCCTTCATCGCCGCCTTGCTCCGAGTGCCGCCCTGTTTGTTTATGTAGGCGACGGCTGTGGCGTTGTCGGACTGAACTCTGATTGCTCTGCTCCGCAGCAGGTGTCCCGCCTGCAGAAGAGCATAGTAGACTGCTCTGAGTTCCAGCACATTGATGGAGAGTAAGCTCTCCTGCCTCGTCCATAAACCCTGGAACTGGTGTTCCAGCGTTACCGCCCCCCAGCCTCGAAGGCTGGCGTCTGTGGTGAGGAGAGTCCACTCCCATATGCCGAACCTCCTGCCCCTTTGCAGGTTTTCGGAGTTGAGCCACCACAGCAGAGACAGACGGGCTCGAGGAGACAGGGTCACCCGCTGCTGAAGATGCAGGTGGGACCCTGACCACTGGTGAAGGAGACACAACTGGAATTGGCGCGAGTGGAAGCGGCCATATTGTACCGCCTCGAAGGAGGACACCATCTTCCCCAAGAGTCTGGTGCAAAGGTGCACCGTTACCTGTGGCCGTCGCAAGACCGACCTGACCAGGACCTGCAGGGACTGAACTTTGTCGGGTGGTAGAAAAACCTTCATCTGCTGGGTGTCCAGAATCATCCCCAAAAAGAGAAGACGTTGGGACGGCTGTAGCTGAGACTTTGCAAAGTTCAGAATCCACCCATGACTGATGAGAGTCTCCTGGGTGAGTCGTATGTTGGACAACAGGGCCTCCCTCGAACGATTCTTCAGAAGAAGATCGTCCAAGTAGGTGAAGACCCTGGGGGCCGATGAGAGACCGAACGGCAGGGCCTGGAACTGCCAGTGTTGTTCCTGTATAGCGAACCGGAGGAAGGCCTGGTGAGGAGGCCAGATGGGGATGTGCAGGTATGCGTCCCTGATATCCAAGGATACCAGGAACTCTCCCTGTTCCAGTCCCTGAATCACCGACTGCAGGGACTCCATCTTGAATTTGACCGCTTGTAGAAACGGATTCAAATCCTTTAGATTTAGTATAGGCCTTACCGAGCCATCCGGCTTCGGCACAAGGAACAGACTGGAGTAGTATCCCTGAGTACGCTGATCCTCGGGTACTGGTATCACAACTCCCGTTGTCCGCAGCTTGTTGATTGCTGACAACAGAAGTTGCGCCTTGTCTCCTGAGACTGGGAGACCGGTCTTGAAAAACCTGTTTGGAGGGACTAACCTGAAATGGATTTTGTAACCCTGGGTCACGAGATCCCTTACCCACGAGTCCTGACAAGACTGCAGCCAGATGTGACAGAAGGACAGCAGTCGGGCCCCGACTCTGGGATCCCCCAGATGAGACCGTGGACAGTCATGCTGCTGGCTTTGAGGACTTGGGCTCCTGGACAGCTGCCGAGGCGCCTCTGCCTCGTCCTCTGGAGCCTCTAGATGGAGCTCCGCCTCTGGAACGACCTCTGAATCTGGTCGAAGGCCGAAAGGACTGAAAGGAGGGCCTTTGAGGGGTCCTGCGTGTAGCTGGAGGAGCCGCTGAGGGAAGAAAGTGGGACTTACCCCCCGTTGCTTGGGAGATCCACTTGTCGAGCTCTGGCCCGAAAAGAACCTCCCCATTGAACGCCAGGGCCTCCACAGCACGCTTGGACTCTGCGTCAGCCTGCCATTGGCGTAACCAGAGAGCTCTGCGAGCTGATATAGATAAGGCCGAAACCTTGGCTGCAACCATGCAGACGTCAGAAGAGGCGTCTATTAGATAATTGGATGCCTCCTGGATCTGTTCAGCCAGCTGAACAATAGAAGCAGGGTCAGAGCCCTCACGGACCTCTGTTAGGATCTGAGAAGCCCATACCCCCATGGCTTTATTTACCCAGCACCCGACCTGGGCCGGACGCTGAATAATTCCAGCTGCTGAAAAAATGTTCTTAAGGGTTACCTCCAACTTACGGTCAGAAGTATCCTTAAGAGTAGTTGCACCCGGCACCGGGAGAACCGTCTTTTTGGACAGTCGAGAGACTGAAGAGTCCACTACTGGAGGAATCTCGACCCTCTTTCTACCCTCTGGTGGAAGAGGATAAGCAGCCAGAAACCTCTGAGGTACCTGGAATTTTTTATCAGGATGATTCCAAGCCTGCAATATATGTTCATCCAACTCCTCCGCTGGGGGGAAGGTGGGTGACTGCCTTTGTCTCTTTCCAAAGAAAGAAGGACGAGCAGGAATGTCTGTGTCATCTGACACCTTGCAGGCAACCTTTACCATATGTACAAGGTCCTCCAGACCTGGAGTGGCTGGGGCCGGCTCTTGCGTAACTAACGCCTGAGCCTCAGGTTCCACATCATCATCATCATAATTATCTGGAAGGGCAAATTCGCCCTCCTCCAGATCAGGCATATCGTCATACTCCCCAGAATCCCCAGAGGGCTGTAATACCCTTTTCCTGAGTAAGGTAGGGGGATTTTGCCTAGAAGATGAAGCAATGGCGCCCTCTGCTGGTGTCAAGGCCTTTGTTAAGCTCTGCACAGCAGAAGTCAAGGAAGCCTGTTGAGTTCTGGAAGTTTCTCTGTCCTTTTGAGCTGCAGAGAGCTCGCAAGCTAAACGAGACATCACATCAGCTAATTGTGAAGCCCAAACAGGGGTATGAACGGGGGACTCTGGAGCTGGGGGTAAAGCAGCGCATTTATCACATACAGAGTCTCCCTCCTTAGAAGGTGTAAATTTAACAGCACACTTCTTGCAAGTAACCCTCTTGGAGCTACCCCCTGCCATGGTTCAACAGAACACCCAGCAATCACCACACACTACCAGACTGATCACAGATAGTAGGTATAGGATAGGCAGCAATATATTATGCTGGAAGGGAGAGACAGTGAAAGTAAAAGAGCTGTCACAGAGCTTTGTACAGCGCTATGGCATATACCTAGGAGCGCTATAGCTCTAAGTTTGAGACACAGCCCAAACTGTCTCCACCTAGCTCTAATCCCCACTGTAACTCACAGACCGGATAGAGCGTTCAGCAGGACGGTCACCAGGGGACAGGAATCGCCCAACTGCAGTCAGGATAGATCTGCAGCGCAACTGTGGAGCCTCCAGCAGCGTGTTCAAACGGCGCCAAATGTCCAAGATGGCCGCCGCGACTTGCAGGAACGCTGGGGTATGCCAAGGCCTGCTGGGAAGTACCGCGCGGTAACTCCGCCCCCCGCCTGGCAGCTCCGTCACCCATAATGGCGCCAGGTTTAAAAAACCCTCTGCTGCACCGCCGTTTGTGTCCCTGACCTTCCTCTAATAGGAAGGCAGGGTAATACTCACAGTGCTGCGGCCATGCCGTCGGCGGTGGGGCTGGGGGAGGATCGGGTGCACGCTACGTGAGAGCAGCGCCCGTTACAGCTCCAGAGATGGTGGTCTCTGTCAGCCAGGGAGCCGGGCGCAAACCCTTAAGCAGCAGCCGGCTCCCTCCGGCAGGCTCCCACGTCGCAGGCAGATAGTAGCAGCAACTATCTGCCTGTCCTCAAAGGCAAAACTTGCTGCTTTATGCCCTAATTATCAAAAAGCCCAGGAGATGAGCCAAATGTGACCTGCTCCCTTTTGGGCACGATCTAAGACTGCCTGGGAGGGGAAGTAGAAGGGGAGGAGTTGGTCACACTGATTAATTATTTTAAAGTGCCCATGCTCCCTGTGGTCGCCTTCTATTCCCCAGTGTAACTCCAGTGACACCTAGTGGATGAAGGAGAAATAACCTTTATATACCGTACCTATCCAATCACATACGCACTGTACAGGCCACACATATCCTCTCTCGCTTTCTCTTTCACACTTTTTATCCTCCCGACCCCTGGCCAAACTGCTGGGTCACCATATCATACAGCACACCAGGAACCTTTGCGTGGTGAGCGCACGCGGTTACGCGTCCTCCCGACCTTTTCATACCCCAACTATCCATGTAACCAGTGTGGCTACTAGTTGGCTGGTCTAGTGACAGCTATAAGCAATAGGTCTGAGTACTCAAGGATTGCTGGTTAGGGGTGATCAGTACATTGTTATACATTATACAGGGGGTGTAATGGGAAAGGTGAATGGTAAAACCTGCCTCTTGTTCTGAAGCTCCTCATTTTCCTGGTCCATCTGGCGTAACAGGTAGTCAGGGAGTCCAAACCGTACGTTACCTTTTGCTACAAAGAAACACATAGGTTCTGCATATTACACACCCTGGCAGCGTGATATGACCGGAGATGTATAAATGCACCCTACATTGCGTTACCTTCTCGTGGTCTCTTCAGTTGGCTGCTGCGGTAGAACAGCATGTAAGCGCTCTCCTTGCCCTGGAATTGCTTTTCAATGTCTCTTTCTTGGATGCACTGCACTGAAGAGTCATTGAAGTCGAACCAATGGCTGGCGCCTGGCTTCGGGGCTGTCGTCTTTCCTGTATTGCTAGGCTTACAACATTGAGGATCAATGCCATTTACTGTATGGGCTAAGCCCACCAGCGAACCGTCTGAGCTTAACTGGAAGATGGAGGGGTGACTCTGTAGGAACTAAGGAGAAACAGCTCACTCAGCGAGGAACACAGTCAGCGAATAGTTAGATGCACAGTTTCTGTTAGATGGATGCAGCAGCTGTTTCTGCACAATAACTAATTACCAGACTGAAGGCCAGATGCTATATAGGTCTTAGAGAAAATCAGAGTGTAGGGGGAAACAGGTTGGGGAGGGGGAGTGAGGATGACTGACACCTGCCCTTTAACCACTGGCGCCTTATAATCAGTGGGACAGATGCACAGTGGGTAGCTAAATTGTGGCCCCATCATGCCGCAGGTTAGATTCTGAACTGGCCAGAATCTGTGTGCAAGTTTGTATGTTCTGTGTGTGCTTGTATTGAGTTTCACCAGGTGCTCTGGTTTCCTTCCATTGGTAGGCCACTGACAAGTGTGTGTGATTGTGTGGTACATACAGATGGAGCAGGGGTGCGCATGCATGAGACGCTCGCCCCGTGGCTACGCTGCCTGCCACCTCCCCCGGTGCCCCTCGCCGCTCCACCGCCCCCCCAATCCCTGCCCGTCTCCCTGAAGAGGAGATGGACAGGTTGCCGCCGCGCCGTCCTGAAACTGGGACACGCGTGCGCGTGAAACGCTAGCGTGTCCCAGTCAGCTGGAGCGCCTCTGCGCCGGCGATCACCAGCGGAGACATGCTGGCAATCCCCGGCCAAGGATCAGAGGCGCTACATCTGTAGTTTAGACTAAGTTCCAAAGGGACATGGACTAATGCCGATGTCAACAATAGTTATATACAGTCGCCTTAACAGAACTATAAGGACTTGTTGCTACTTAATATGTGACAGGCATCATTACTGGGGGGGAAACCCACTGAGGCTACCCAGTTTGCCTGAAGGCCCCTTTGTGAATAGACCAGACACATTTTCTCAGTGCAGCCCTATCAGATAACTCACTGCAGATTTCCAATTTCCACAAGTCTCTTAGTAACCATGTTCTATGTTCTTACGCCTATCTGATGTTTGTACCTTGCGGAGGACTCCGTGCTGTTTCCGGTACACCTTGTTCCAGGAAGATCCGGTGTGTTCCAGAAGTCTATTACTCAGCTGATCAACAGGAACCATTTTATCTACACCCGCCTAGTAAAGGAGGAGAGCAAGATTATGAGAGAGGGTTCAAGGTTCCTTATCTTAATAAGTAGCTATGTGTACCTCAAGAAGCAGTAATGTGTTCCATAATAAGCAGTAATGTGTTCCATAATAAGCAGTAATGTGTTCCGTAATAAGCAGTAATGTGTTCCATAATAAGCAGTAATGTGTTCCATAATAAGCAGTAATGTGTTCCGTAATAAGCAGTAATGTGTTCCATAATAAGCAGTAATGTGTTCCGTAATAAGCAGTAATGTGGGTACTTGTGTATTTTGGCGGCGCCCCCGATCTCCATCGCGCAATGTTTAAATCGCATCGCATGCCATGCACCCGATGGCATGCGATGCGACGTGATTTTTACCCCCTATGCGATGAAAGATTGTATAAGCACCCTAATGGGTGCTTACAATGTTAAATGCACCCCCACGCCACCCCCCCACTATAAACGTGAACCCGAAGCGTGGCAAGCGCGGCGAGCCCGCGAGGGGCGGCGGTACGCGTCCTCCGACCATTTCATACCCCCACTATCCACGTCGGCGTGGAGTTGAGAATAGAAAGTGTGGCGAGCGCAGCGAGCCACCGAGCCCGAAGTGTGGCAAGCGCAGCGAGCCCCGCGAGGGGACGCGGATACCTTCACAGGTATCGTAGTCCTCTCGCGGGCTTCACAGGTATCCGCGTCCGCTCGCCTCGCTGCGCTCGCCACACTTTCTATTCTCAACTCCACGCCGACGTGGATAGTGGGGGTATGAAAAGGTCGGAGGACGCGTACCGCCACCCCTCGCGGGCGCGCTGCGCACGCCACGCTTCGGGTTCACGTTTATAGTGGGGGGGTGGCGTGGGGGTGAATTTAACAGTGTAAGCACCCATTAGGGTGCTTATACAATCTTTCATCGCATCGCATTGTATGCCATATACAATGTCATACAATTTCCCAATTGTATGCCATTGTACAATATTGCGCGATATCGCGTCGCATTGCATACTATCGCATGCGTTATGGTATGCGATGCGATGGGCGCCGCCAAAATACACAAGTACCGTAATGTGTTCCGTAATAAGCAGTAATGTGTACCGTCAAGAGGTAGCAATGCGTACAGTAATATGAAGGTATACTATATAAGCAGTAATGTGTACCGTAATAAGTAGTACTGTGTACCGCAAGACGTAGTACTGTGTGCCTTAATAAGCAGTAATGTGTACCGTAATAAGTAGTAATGTATACCATAATAAGTAGTAATGTGTACCATAATAAGTAGCAATGTGTACTGTAATAAGCAGTAATGTCTATCGTAATAAGTAGTAATGTGTACCGTAATAAGTACCGTAATAAGCAGTAATGTGTACCGTAATAAGCAATAATGTGTACCGTAATAAGTAGTAATGTGTACCGTAATAAGCAGTAATGTGTACCGTAATAAGCAGTACTAAGTACCGTAATAAGCAGTAATATGTACCGTAATAAGCAGTAATGTGTACCGTAATAAGCAGTAATGTGTACCGTAATAAGCAGTAATGTGTACTGTAATAAGCAGTAATGTGTACAGTAATAAAGTAGTAATGTGTACCGTAATAAGCAGTAATGTGTACCGTAATAAGTAGTAGTGGACACGGTGGAAGATTACAGCCCCCAGCCCTGTGTATGGAACCCACATACCTCTGCAATAACAGTGGCAAGAATATCAGCAGCACAGTCCTGTTCTTCCCCGGTATCCTCCACTACTGTCTTCTTGTTCTCTGTCTGCTTACAGATCAATGGGGGACAGGATCATAAAATGTAATTATCCGATTCTTTTCAAAATCACCAGTGGACAAAGTCCACCAATCAAACATAACAGAATAACTGACATAAAAGAGTTATGTTAGTACAACAGTGACTGATAAATTAAATCAATCAGGTGCATATGAAACCAATATAATAATATTGAATACAAATAATAAAATATGAATACAAATAATAAAGAACTAATGTTCATATCCACGTTTAATACCCACTCGAATGAAATACGTGAAATCATAAATAAGAACTTTAATATCCTGAAACAGGACTCACTGCTAGTAGACCTCTTACCAACTAAACCTCGCTTTATTTTTAAGAGAAACAAAACACTACGCAATAATAAATAATAAAGAACTAATGTTCATATCCACATTTAATACCCACTCGAATGAAATACGTGAAATCATAAATAAGAACTTTAATATCCTGAAACAGGACTCACTGCTAGTAGACCTCTTACCAACTAAACCTCGCTTTATTTTTAAGAGAAACAAAACACTACGCAATATGCTAGCCCCTAGCTTCCTTAAAACTATTAAGAAAGAAGCAACAGAGGAACATGCAAAGATGTGGCTATTACAGAAACCTAAAGGGTTCTTTTAGTGCGGGGGTAACAGATGTATAACATGTGACTATATACAGAATAAATCCAGTTCCAACATCACAAATAAGGAAGGCAAACAGTACAAAATCAACTCGTTTATCAACTGTAACACAAAATATGTGATATATTTATTATGCTGCCCTTGCGGCCTAAGATATGTAGGTCGCACAACAAGAATGATTAAAGTACGGTTTCTGGAACACCGCATGAATATCTGTAATAAGGTCCTGTCACACAGTGTGTCACGGCATTTTGCGGAGACTCATGCAGGTGACCCCAGAGGCCTGACTCTATTGGGCCTAGAGCACATATCAGAAACCTCTAGGGGGGGAGATAGGTTCAAAAAGCTGTGTAAGCAAGTCTTCTGGATGTTTCAGTTGAATTCCATACATCCAGAGGGTCTGAACGAAGCAGTTGAATTGAACTCCGTGATATAAATACAACCACGGACATAAGTATGTACCCTAACCCTCCCCATACATTAAGCCCCCCCCCCCCCTCTTCTTCATCTCTTTCCCTCATCCTCAACTCTAAAAACCTAACTGAAGCGAGGTCACCTCACTGTTCTTACAATATTAACTTTAGACCCATTAAAATACAATACCTCTGGAATGTATAGAAATTCTTTCATAGAACAAATAATACCTCTAATATATATGTTTTTATGCTTTCGCATCTTTCTACTCAAATGCTCATGTATCCATGTATTCATGTACGATTGGTTAACACATATATTATTTAATTGTAACTGTCACCCAATCTCCCCTTTCCCAACCATATGCATAACCGGCATATAAGTATCCATGTATGCTTGACATGCAGTAGCAATATAAGTAATAGCTTGTTTTCCTAGTATGTATAATATTGTTTTTGTTTCTGCTTTTATTTATATATATATATATATATATATATATATATATATATATATATATATTTTTTTGTTGGCATAACGCCAAGGTTTTTAGATAGCTCTGTAATAGACTCACCCAATTCCACATACTTCCGGGTTCTTTTGGACCGCATATGCGTTTCAAATACAGATGTCCTGTCATGGATGTACAGACAGGAAGTCCGTGTTTCCCGCAGAAGGGGGAAACCGGAAGCAGCGGCACCATGCCAAACTTACTTTCACTGCCGCGTTATCCACTCAGGCTGCCTGTATATATAAATATAGCCAGCATGTGGGAGCCACTAATTACAGCTTAAACGCCTCCAGTGTGTATGTTTAACACCACACATCAGCGCAGTAAAAAGAGCTGTGCGGGTCATATGCGTTCCACCCGAAACCAGAAGTATACAGCCAGAAGTCAGGTGACGCCGGCTTCGAACTGAAAAGTATGTACTTTACTTTTTATCAGTTTAAACATATTTGCAATACTCGTTTTAAAGTATAAACCTACATTTTTATGAAAGGTTGGTCTCCTGCTTAGTATGGTATACCTTTATTATCTAAATTTGACTACAGTTAGTTGATTAATTTTGTACAGGTGTACACTGATGCCTAATTATTGAAGACCATGTGCCAAACAAGACCACCTTGAAAAAGCTGCTACAGGCAGTGAAACGCGTCGGCGACAGGCACATTGCCATTGCTTTTATTATTTGCTGCTATTCCGGATACTATTTGGGTCAACAGAAAGTGCTCTTTTTGTCCAAAAACGGGACAGTAACAGCTCCCCGGAAACCTTCCAGCTCCACCTAGGCACGGCATCACCTTCTGGAGGAATGCCACCTCTTTAAAGACCGGCCATAGAAAGTGGACATAAACAACGCTTCAGATATTCCATTGGGACGGGAGGCACGCCACCCCCACGACTTAATTGGAGGAAGCATATACATCCCATCCACATCTAAGCTTTTGGGCCCATAAAGCAGGATTGAGCCATTCATCACTACTAAGGTGACGTTACCCACCATTAATTTCACCGGAAGCAGCTATTTTTAAATTGAACAATTAGTATATTTAATTGGTTCCTTTTATCAAATATCTTATCAATTGTGTTTATGTATAAATAAATGTACACCTTTTTCATTTAATATACCTCCTGTCATCAATACAGCGCAACCTACATTTTGCTTTTTTCTTTGCCCATTTAGGGGTTGACACCCCCTTTCTTTGGTTGCTGCAAGGCAGAACAGCACATACAGGCGCCCCATCAGGAGCATTTGCACCTGACCCCCCTCTTTTTCTATTCGCATATGAAACCAATAACTGAAATCACTCCCATTACAGTGCTGTACTCAACATAGAAAAAAATAGGCATCAAACAGTTACTAATGACATTATTAGAAGGCTCAGACAATGGAGTTTCTGTCCAAGATGGGGAATTAGGTACTTGTTTCCTAGCACGGCCACAATCTTATGGATCGTATACCTTTAAGTTAAGGTACACGATCCACACGATGGACCCGATTTCCTTTGAAATCAGGTCCATTTGGCCGGCTAGGACACAATATCGGGGGCATCGCGTCGGTCGGGACCATTAACATTGGTCCCGACGCAATGCCCCCGATTTCCCCATAGGCTTCAATGTTAAAAAATATTTTAACATTAAAATCGTGTCGGGAAAGGTAAAATATCGGGGGCATCGCGTCGGTCGGGACCATTAACATTGGTCCTGACGCGATGCCCCCGATTTTTCCATAGGCTTCAATGTTAAAATATTTTTTAACATTGAAATCGTGAGAAAATGTGAAAAATGTGAAATGGGCCAATATGACCCATTTCACATTATAGATGTCCCCGTCGTCACCCCACGATAGACGCCAACCCGAAGCGTGGCGAGCGCAGCGAGCCCGCGAGGGGCGGCGGTGCGCGTCCTCCGACCTTTTCATTCCCCTACTATCCACGTCGGCGTGGAGTTGAGAATAGAATAGTGTGGCGAGCGCAGCGAGCCACCGAGCCCGAAGCGTGGCGAGCGCAGCGAGCCCCGCGAGGGGACGCGTATAACTTCACAGGTATACGCGTGCGCTCGCCACGCTTCGGGCTCGGTGGCTCGCTGCGCTCGCCACACTATTCTATTCTCAACTCCACGCCGACGTGGATAGTAGGGGAATGAAAAGGTCGGAGGACGCGCACCGCCGCCCCTCGCTGCGCTCGCCACGCTTCGGGTTGGCGTCTATCGTGGGGTGGGGTTTACGGCGTTAAATTTGGGGGGGTTGGGAATATTTTACATTGAATCCAATGTAAAATCGGGTCCCAGGGACCCGATTTACATTTCATTCAATCAAAAAATCGGGTTTTCCGACACGACCACCCCGATGTAAATCGGTGTGGCCGTGCTAGGAAACAAGTACCGGGAATTATACTACAAAGAGCCAAACAAACCAATATGGTCAGCACAAATTGCAATACCCGGATATCTACATTAATATAACAGTTATAACACCGGACCAGTGACTCTCCGGCACAAATAAGGGTCACCTTTTATTAAAACAAATGCTAACCAAAAACCTGCACCAACAATTGTCCCAAATGGCTTTAATACATTTTGCAATTTCCATTTGCACTTTAGGGCAGAATAATGAAGTTTGATTGAAGTAATGAAAAATGGTCAAACATGCATGTTATAAAGATGGTGTCGTCACCTCCTCACAATGACAATTAATTTAAGCAACAGGAGATTTTATAAGGCTCACTACTCAGGAGGTGACATACCGCCAGTGACCACTAGAGGCCACTCGACGGAACAAATCACTCCATTGTGTGCTAAAAGATGTCATTACAGAAAGTGAAAGCTATTTTTGTAGGGACACTGATCTGTTTCAAACTTGCTGGATATGGAGAGAGGGCGCTGTAAAGACAGAGATCGGAGGTAGGAGCAGATAGGGACTGGGGGTGGGGTGAGGAGTTTGTGGGCTAAAAACTGACACAGTGCAAAGTGAAAGTACATTGCAGAAGCCGTCATTTTGAAGGACTTTTAACTAGTAATAAAATGATGGCCCCATCTATCCCGTAAACAGTCTGATTTGATCCTTCATCCTGATAGGTCTACAGTGTTCTAGAGCAGTGGTCGCCAACCCGTCGCTCGCGAGCTACCGGTAGCTCGCCTGAGCGAAACGGGTGGCTCGACCACTGTGCCCTCCTGCCCCCTCCCGTGTGTCCATCCGCCCGCCCTCCCGTGTGTCCGCTGCCTGCCGCCCGCCCATGTGTCCGCTGCCTGCCGCCTTCCAGAGGGGGGCAAAGAGCAGCCAGCCCCAGCCCCATGCAGAGTGTCAGCCAGGCAGCCACACCACAGGTACTAGCGGCCAGCCCCACGCAGTGTCAGTGGCTGGGTATCGGCCAGACCGCCGCAGCCCAATGTCTCCCGGCAGCCTGGAGCAGCCATCCCTGTGCGGTGAGTGTCAGAGGCTGGGTGTCAGCCAGACAGCCGCAGCACTCGAGCTCCTGGAAGCCTGGAGCGGCCAGACCCGCGCGGTGAGTGTCAGCAAGCCTCCCATCACTGGGAGGCTGACTGCTGTGCTCAGTGAGATTATGTGCAGCATATTGTGCAGGGGCATTACAGTGTGCAGCATATTGTGCAAGGGCATTACAGTGTGCAGCATATTGTGCAGGGGCATTACGGTGTGTGGCATATTGTGCAGGGGCATTACAGTGTGCGGCATATTGTGCAGGGGCATTACGGTGTGCGGCATATTGTGCAGGGGCATTACGGTGTGCAGCATATTGTGCAGGGGCATTACAGTGTGCAGCATATTGTGCAGGGGCATTACAGTGTGCAGCGTATTGTGCAGGGGCATTACAGTGTGCAGCATATTGTGCAGGGGCATTACAGTGTGCGGTGTATTGTGCAGGGGCATTACAGTGTGCGGCGTATTGTGCAGGGGCATTACGGTGTGCGCCATATTGTGCAGGGGCATTACAGTGTGCAGCATATTGTGCAGGGGATTACAGTGTGCAGCATATTGTGCAGGGGCATTACAGTGTGCAGCGTATTGTGCAGGGGCATTACAGTGTGCAGCATATTGTGCAGGGGCATTACAGTGTGCAGCGTATTGTGCAGGGGCATTACAGTGTGCGGCGTATTGTGCAGGGGAATTACGGTGTGCGGCATATTGTGCAGGGGCATTACGGTGTGCGGCATATTGTGCAGGGGCATTACGGTGTGCGGCATATTGTGCAAGGGCATTACGGTGTGCGGCATATTGTGCAGGGGCATTACAGTGTGCGGCATATTGTGCAGGGGCATTACGGTGTGCGGCATATTGAGCAGGGGCATTACGGTGTGCGGCATATTGTGCAGGGGCATTACAGTGTGCGGCATATTGTGCAGGGGCATTACGGTGTGCGGCATATTGAGCAGGGGCATTACGGTGTGCGGCATATTGTGCAGGGGCATTACGGTGTGCGGCATAGTATCAGGGTCATTGGACAAATTCCGGGAGTTTTTTTTTGTCTTTTTTTGTCTCGAGTAGCTCATGGTCAAATAAGGTTGGAGACCACTGTTCTAGAGTGTCTGGGTTGACCCTTAAAAGGTCGACGTTGACAAGAGATCATAGTGTTCCCGCTAGGCTGTTTTGCCCAATTTTTAAAGGGCAAAATGCGCCCTGCCCCTCCAGCAGCACCCCGCTAAAAGAGCCTGCTGCCTGTCTTGCTGGTGTGCCCGGGGAAGCTCCAGGCATCGCAATCTCGGCGGTGCTAGGCTTCCCCGGCAGGTCAGGGACTTCGGCGGGGCCAGGTCTGCCCCCTTGTACGACGGTGGCAGCCCAGGCACGCCCCCTTTAGTGACGCGGCAGCCCAGGCACGCCCCCTTTAGTTATGCGGTGGCCCAGGCAAGCCCCCTTCAGTGATGCGGTGGCCCAGGCACACCCCCTTTAGTGACATCAGTGGCCCAGGACCGCCTACAATGATGACATCGGCAAGCCCGGTCCACCCCCTTTGCACTGCCCCCATGCAGCGGCGCCCTGCCCCAAAAAATTCCTAGAGGGAACACTAAGATCAACATGCACTAGGTCAGTGATAGCGAACCTTAACACTCCAGCTGTTGTTGAACTACACATTCCAGCATGCCCTTGCTACAGTTTTACTATTTCACCATGCACGGCAAGCTGGGATGTGAAGTTCAACAACAGCTGGAGTGTCAAGGTTATCCATCACTGCACTAGGTCGACAGAAGGTTGACATTGCAATGGTCGACACATAAAAAGGACGACATGAGTTTTTCACGATTTTATACATTTTTCTAAACTTTTTCATACATCAACATCCATCGAGTGCAGTGCGTGCGGAGCAAAGCAGTATGCCTGAAGCGAGGGTACCTGCTACACTAATTGACGGTCCTTGTCGAAATCGGCAAAACATTTTTGAAAATCTCATGTCTCCTGCTTTTTTCCATGCGTCAATCATTTTCATGTCGACCTCTTACTTGTGTCAAGGTTTATCAGTATCATCCTGATGCATGTTGAATTAGGCACTGTAGACTTTTCAATCCGCACCCATCGGAACAGGAGGATCTGTGCCTTCTCCCCATCCTCCTCCAAATGTGCTGGGGTCAATGCTTCTCTCTCCCTCCCCATTCATTGTACAGTATCATTAGACCACACTGTTCAGGTCATTTATATATGGAGGTTTAGATGCTCGGCCCTTTTACTGTAACTTCATCACTTATTCTAGGACCTATTCGGACCTTATAAAACGTCTCTGGAAGACAATCAGCAAAATCCCTGTCAATGAAAGCTCAAAGGAACCTACCTGGCAATTCCAGTTCCCCAGCTCGTCCACATCGCGGATATAGGCATGATAGTGACCCCCATAACATCCACCCTTGTGTATGATAACAGAGAACAGCTCATAGGTTTGCTCAGAGTCCTCCAAGTGATTCTACATGGGAAAGGATTGGTAAAGAGACAGGAAAATAAGCAGAACAGAAAAACATAGAAATAACTCTTGTAATGAAAGAAAAGCTAGAGATTAGGATTGTCAAAGGAAACATCTGATTAGATTCTTGATTGTTTCACAGAGCAATCCCCCTAATGTATCCAGATCATACTGAAAACCCTGCAGTGGTATAAACCCCAAGAAAAAGAACATTTTCTAATTGGGTAGTACGGATGGTGTAATGGTTAGCATTACTGCCTCACAGCAATGAGGTCATGGGTTTAATTCCCACCATGGCCCTAAGTTTGTATATTCTCCCCATACTTTCCACCAGTCGATGAGGCTTCTCCACTTACACACAATCTCCAAAAGCCAGAGGGTGTGTGAGTGGTAGAACAAATCCCAAGCCTCTGGGACAGACTTAGGGATGGCTTTGTCGGCATTAGGACCCATTGGCGGAGGTGTGGGTGCGACAATGTGCTGTTTCAGCCTTCCCCTTGTGCATTAGTGAGTGCAAGTCCTGGAATTCCCACACACATTGTACGTGGGCAACGTAGTTCCACCAGTGGTTCTAGATAGTCCACCAAGGGGCAGGATGGTGACCACCATCAACATCTGCGGCACTCTATGGTAAGCCTAGTCTCTGGCTGAACATGCGCTCTGTGCAAGTGGCTGTGCGACTAAGACAAAAGTCAGTGTTATCGAAACATCCACAAGACGGCCCTTTTTATTTGAACTTGTTCAAGCCACTTTCTAGACACTGCGTGGGGTTTCATGTGAATTAGCAAATAATCAATCAACTGCGTAAACATCAGCCATCAGTTAGCGTCGACCGCTGTATCCAGTCCTCAGCTATTTGTGGCATCTGATTGGTCCACCCTCTCGAAGACCACAACTGCTATGTAATGGTGCAAGTTTGTGAAGCGGCAGTGTTGCTGTATCCGGTAATCAATCTATGAGACTTGCAATCCCCGCCAAAAAAACTAGAGGCTGTGGTCACCTTAGTACAATCTATTCTGCAGGGGGTGGTGAAGCATCAATAAGGTTTCAGGCAATAGAATCACACATGAACTTGTACCATTTGCATGCACACATTTTGTAATGAAGTATTAGTACATTGAAACTGTTATCCTGACCAAAATACCAAAAAAATCTCTCAAACCTGCTCACAAAATGGCCGGATGTTGAGTCGGGTGGGGAAGGTGTATCGCGACGTCTCCTTGTACCGCTCACATTTTGTGAAGTCAAAGTTGAATCTCAGCAGAGAGATGGTGAGGAAGGCCGGTAACTTTCCCAGCTTGGCGGACTGCAGGAAAGATAGAGACATACAACAGTAGTGGGTGGGAATGCAACGTACATTTAGGAGGTCATTCTGGTTGACTCAGTCCCCGACGTGTTCGCGACGGGAACCAATGTTTTATGACTGTGCATATTCGCATGAGCAGACTTGCATAGTCTTCATTGTGCTCGCACGCGGGGTGGGGGTTGGAGGCGGGCAGGGGATGAAAGCATGTGAATGCCCTGCGTTTGCTGGGCATACCCATGAAGACCAGCCTCAGCCTCGTGACCACAGCCTCATAACCGGAAGTCTGCAGCGACTGACTTAGATTTGCGCGCACTAGAGATATAATTTGATGATCGGCGACCATGGAATGATTTGGGGCCTGCAAATGGATGTATACAGATCGAGCCGGCCTTAACTTTGCAGGGCTGGCGTTTCTGTCGCCAATCCCGCCAGCGGCCAGCTCCCGCCAGGGGCGCACGCGCGCATGAGACGCTTGTGCGCCCCGTGGCACAGACCTTGTCCCAGGTCCCTGCCACCTCCCCTGGTGCCCCTCGCCGCCCCGCTGTCCCCCTAACCCTGCCCTTCTCCCTGAAGCCGAGACGGGCAGGGACCCGCATCGCCACCTTCGGGAGACTGGGATGCGCGTGTGTGTGACGCACACGCGTCACAGCCTCTCTCGCCGGCGCTCGCCAGCGCAAGGGATCTGACAAGCGCCGGCCAAAGTTAAGGCCGGCTCCATCTGTATGCACAACATCCATTCGCAGTGCAGCAGGTAAAATCGCTGTGCAGCAGGGCGAGCATTCGCCGCCCCCCCCCCCCCCCCCCCACAGCGAACTAAGGCTGCTTAGTGAGCCAACCAGAATGACCTCCTTAGTGCTTTAATGGACCAAGAAGTCCATCAGTGATAGAACAACATAGAATTCAGAGTGTTATTGAATAATACCAGTGAGTACGAATCAATGACGCATTCTCAGCTACCTTAGCAGCAGGGACAAGCTTGTCACAGGCTCCACAACGGTACAGGTTGTCACCCTCAAACATTTCTTCTTCTACATACATGTTACATAAAGTCTCCTCCAGGCTATTCATGTCATTCACGGCTACTGTAAGGTCAAGGAAATCTTCCTGAATGTAGGTAGAGAAGGAAACAGGTGTTATTAAGGGTCCAGCAGCTATGAATGGCCTTTAAATGTTTTTCATTTAACATCTAGCTTAATATGTATTAATAATCAGCTCATATTAAACCATATCACACTGCATCCATACATGCAAATTATGCAACAGTGACCTCACATACAGATACGTCCTCATACACCATACGGTCTTCTGTACATCTTGGGTCAAACTGGCATCAGAGAGGCAGCAAGACAGGAAAGTGCACCAGAGACGCTGGGATGCCAGTTTAACTGCACAGAAATTAGTTTTAAACACATACAAAGGGCCTGATTCATGTATGTAAAGCAAAAAAAGCAAGCAACTGGGCAAAACCATGTTGCACTGCAGGTGGGGCAGATTTAACCAGTGCAGAGAGTTCGATTGGGGGGGGGGGGGGGGGGGGGGGCGTGTGTTCAAATGGTTTAACATTTGTGGGTTACATGCAAAAGCAGCCAGTATTTACCCTGCACAGAAAAAAATATAACCCACCCAAATCCAGTTCTCTATGCACTTACATCTACCCCACCTGCAGTGCAACATGGTTTTGTCCAGCTGTGTGCTTTTTGCTTTACTTCCGAGCATGAACCCAGCTCAAAATCGCAAATGAAGGATAATGGAACTCAGCATGACAAAAGCCACCGCGTTGTAGGACTTCGTATACAGATTTGAACTCAGTCACACATCAACCTAATCAGTGTAATATTGCAAAGTAGTTTTGTTATTCCCAGTACCTTTATTTCGCGAGTGAGAAAAACCTGGTACCTGGCATGCTGTTTGGGCTCATGTGCAGCTGCAGCATACGAGATCACAGATCATATAGTTCCTACCTGGTTCTATAGCAACACTTTACTGACCCTCCCTGCTCCTGATTAGCTGTAGCCCATCTCACCTGCCGCTCACTGACACAGCCGCAGTCCTGACACTGTATACGGTTCACCACTGTTCCATGATATAAGTTCTTGATGAGGTTGTGGCCAGTGGTGCCCTCCAGGGAGCTTTCCAAGGCACTGAACAAAATACGGTTTAACTCCTGGACATCTTGCTGGCCGGCTTCCTACAGGGAGGGAGCGGGAATATGAGCAAACAAAAAAATACAATTAAAATGTGGAGGGTAGAGGGGAACGTTTAACAAGACGTAAATTTAAAATAAAATAAAAATTGGGACATTTTTATTGTTTTTTCTGTAGACACAAAGGAGTGTGAAAAATTCCAGGGTGACACAACAATGTCTAGCAACATCAAGTACATAAAAAACAGAGAATACAATCAACTTCGTTGCATTGCTAAATGACTTAGAAGAACAAGTGAGAACCATGAAAAACAGAGACTGCCTGGGAGGCAGTTCAAGTTTAACCTAGGGTGCTGGTGCTCTCTCCCACTCCCACTACCCACTGTAAAGCTGTGGCCCCTGATGTCTACCGAAGGAGAAAACAATATTGTTAATATTTGTAGAGTGCAGAATATAGAAGTGTACTATAAAACATTTATGTGAAAGCAAGCCTAATGTCCATAAAAAATGGTTTTGGAAAATTGTCTTGGTTGGGGAGGGGGGGGGACCTAATTACCTGGGACAGTGCCAAGTTGTCTATATGGCCTCCAATCTGTTCGTTCAAAAATCTTGAATATCTTAAGAGTTTCAATATTCAAGAGCCCCATCTCTTATAAAGTGTTTTAGCTCCTACTTCCAAATCGACCAAAGTAGTTTGTCTAGCATAGCATAGCAGTTTAAGAAGAGTGTTGTTTAGTTCACCAAGAGTTGATTAGAAATCCAGTATTTTAATATCAGTTTATTCGCGAGTGTGATAATAATAGTACAAAAAGTTACTAAAGCTTTCTGAAAACAATATGCAACCAAGGTCGGAAGTTTGCAAGAAGAAATACCAAAGGTTCAAAAGACATATTTATAGAAAAAGATGTATTGATGAAATTGAGTACTTTATACCAATATCTTTTTACTTTTCTGCATTGCCAGATTTGATATATAAACTGAACTAAACAAGCAAATACCCCAGGGGGTAAATCAGGCGCAGTTATGATATATAAAAAAGGAATGAATTTATATAGATATATAACTCTAATCCACAGCTCAATTTGCTGTGGAAAAGGCCAATAGGTCTTTCTAGCAATACAAAATACAACAAGATAAAAGAGAGCGCACTGTGTTGATCTTTGTTATTATTCTTTACTCAATATTATTTAATACAGTTATTATACAATAGAAATTGAAAAACTAAAAAATACATACATATACAATAAAATAATGGTTCCGACTAGCACCACTTAAAATCCATACTGGTATTATGTTGCCAATAATAGGAAAGTTCTCAAATTGGATAATGGCAATATGAGTGTTCCCCTTTAAATTACAATTGTTGTAGCAGTTTTTAGTTGTATAAATTCAATATTTTTATGGTATATATTACCGGCTGGTGTACGTGATGAAATTGCGGCAGAGATCCAGTGCTTTTTGGTGTCCGCTTCCACCGGTGTTGCTCCGATGGTAAGGGAGCCGGTACCGGGAGCAGACACTCCAGATGCAGATGGTGGCCGGTCTGCTGGCAACCAGCGTAGCCCCGATGTTGAGGGAGCCGGCGCTGGGCGCCGACACGGAGATGGAATGGTATCTCTCACCGGGAGCAGGCACTTGGGAGCGAGTGGTGGCCGGTCTGCTGAACAACCAGCGTAGCCCCGATGTTGAGGGAGCCGGCGCTGGGAGCTGACACGGAGATGGAACGGTATCTCTCACCGGAAGCAGGCACTTGGGAGCGAGTGGTGGCCGGTCTGCTGAACCACCAGCGTGACCCCGATGTTGGGGGAGCCGGCGCTGGGAGCTGACACGGCAGGATGATAGCTCTCACCCGGGTGTCTTAGATGGAGAGACGCCTCTTAGCGCTGCTGTGCCGTTGGAGCAAGGTGGAATCAGTCCAGCTGGA
Organism: Crinia signifera; assembly: GCF_055691185.1. NCBI lineage: Eukaryota > Metazoa > Chordata > Amphibia > Anura > Myobatrachidae > Crinia > Crinia signifera. Next base: position 183,437,339 of record NC_139223.1, on the reverse strand, counting down.
TTGGGAATCGGGCAGCCAATAGATGGTAATTAGGGCTGTATCAGATGGGAAGCGGGTGTCGGAATAAGATAGACCCTTGACGCGTTTCTCCGTCTGTGGTAAATCTGATGGTTTCCTCAGAAGATGGTCTATCTGTTGTCTGACCAGGTTTAAAAAGGTGAACTATCCAATCAGTGGAAAACATCAATTAGATTGCACCTGTGGGTGCACCTGGTCAATCATTAGTCAGGTAATCTGAGCATGTATTTCTGTGTATGTATATATATGTATGTTTTAAAAGTTTGCAATGGTCCGCAATCCACAGAGCTCCACAGAAATACATGCTCAGATTACCTGACTAATGATTGACCAGGTGCACCCACAGGTGCAATCTAATTGATGTTTTCCACTGATTGGATAGTTCACCTTTTTAAACCTGGTCAGACAACAGATAGACCATCTTCTGAGGAAACCATCAGATTTACCACAGACGGAGAAACGCGTCAAAAGTCTATCTTATCCCGACACCCGCTTCCCATCTGATACAGCCCTAATTACCATCTATTGGCTGCCCGATTCCCAATCCAGCTGGACTGATTCCACCTTGCTCCAACGGCACAGCAGTGCTAAGAGGCGTCTCTCCATCTAAGACACCCGGGTGAGAGCTATCATCCTGCCGTGTCAGCTCCCAGCGCCGGCTCCCCCAACATCGGGGCCACGCTGGTTGTTCAGCAGACCGGCCACCACTCGCTCCCAAGTGCCTGCTACCGGTGAGAGATACCGTTCCATCTCCGTGTCAGCTCCCAGCGCCGGCTCCCTCAACATCGGGGCTACGCCGGTACCGGCTCCCTTACCATCGGAGCAACACCGGTGGAAGCGGACACCAAAAAGCACTGGATCTCTGCCGCAATTTCATCAGTACACCAGCCAGTAATATATACCATAAAAACATTGAATTTATACAACTAAAAACTGCTACAACAATTGTAATTTAAAGGGGAACACTCATATTGCCATTATCCAATTTGAGAACTTTCCTATTATTGGCAACATAATACCAGTATGGGCTCTAAGTGGTGCTAGTCGGAACCATTATTTTATTGTATATGTATGTATTTTTTAGTTTTTCAATTTGTATTGTATAATAACTGTATTAAATAATATTGAGTAAAGAATAATAACAAAGATCAACACAGTGCGCTCTCTTTTATCTTGTTGTATTTTGATATATAAACGTTGGCGAGCTAAATTTCTTAAACATATCTTGGGAGATATATGCCCTATGAACAATTTGGCATGTACTTCCTGCATCAGGGACGTTCGAAAAAGCCACATAATCAGACCCGTCATATATACGTTAACAGGCCAGGTACATCAATACAAATTTAACGTTGTGTTGAGCCAAATGTGAGCAAATTGCTGTGAATTCCGTCCTCGCCCTAGTCAGTTCTGCAGATAAATCTTGCAATATAAACAGGCGGTTGGATTCCAACATTATGGGAGAAATTTACTAAAGGAAATGTGTAAAAAATAGGTGTATTTGTATCCAGAAATACACTTACTTTTGACATTTGCTATCCCGAAAATACGGCAATTCGTATTCGTATTGATAGCACATCAATACGACTACGAATTGCCGTATTTTCGGGATAGTAAATGTAAAAAATAAGTGTATTTCTGGATACAAATACACCTATTTTTACACCTATTTTTTACAAATTTCCTTTAGTAAATTCCCCCCTATGTCTGTGTGACGCCACCCAGAGCACTTTCTATTGTAAGTAATTAAGGCTCCGAAAAAATACTACTCTGGGTCTGGAATCCTGTTTGCTCTCAGGTCCAATCCTGTGGGCTCGCTCCACAATCATATCTTTGCAAGAATCTGGAATATTCAGCAAAACCGGTAGGGTATGCTTTATAAAGTCCAGGAGAGCAGGGCCTTTTACTGATTCAGGGAGGCGCACTATCCTGAGATTATTCCTCTGAGACCTATTTTCTAAGTCATCTAACCCATAGCTTGTGCTGTGCCTTTGCCTGTTTAGCCTGTGTAGACTGCAGGTCAGAAACGTCTCCACATAATGCTCCCACCTGACACTCTGTGTCTTGCATTTTTTGAGATAGAGAATCAAGGGGCAGATTTATTAAGCTCGGTGAAGTGATAAAGGGCCTTATTTTGGTTCATTCTTTCTGACAAAATCCTTCTTAGATGGGCAAAACCATGTGCACTGCAGGTGGGGCAGATGTTACTTGTGCAGAGAGAATTAGATTTGGGTGGGGTTTTACTTCAAAGTGAGATCTATATTGCAGTGTAAAAATAAAGCAGTCAGTATTTTTCCTGCACAGAAACAAAATTACTCACCCAAATCTAATTCTCTCTGCACATGTTACATCTGCCCCCCCTGCAGTGCACATGGTTTTGTCCATCTAATGCTGGGTACACACCAGGACGACTAGGGCCCGATCCCCACAATCTCGATCCAATTCCGATCAATTGGATGTAGATTGTGTGCTGATTGGGCCCTTTTCTGACCTGCTGTGGACCGATACCGATCCGATGCGCGGTCCCGCGGGTCGGTCGTTATTGAGATCCTACCTGCTGCAGGTAGGATCTCAATGACGACCATACAGCCGGGTGCGGGTCGCCATCGGATCGGACACGCTCACGGTGCACATCGTGAGCGGGTCGTGCCCCCCCGCGTCACCGTGAGCGGGTCGGACGAGACACTGACGACCCGCTCACGATGTGCATCGTGAGCGGGTCGTCCTGGTGTGTACCCCGCATAAGAAGGATTTTGACAGAAAGAATTAACCAAAATAAGGCCCAAAGTGTCTGTTTTTTATCACCGGCCAATCAGCTCCTAACGGTGAAGTTACAGGCTTGGTTTAGAAAATGACAGGTAGGAGCTGATTGGCCGGTGATAAAAAGCAGACACGTTATCACTTCACTGAGCTTAATAAATCTACCCCTTAGTCTCTTAGTTATATCAGCAGTCTGGGCAGTTCGGATGGGGCCAATGGCAGCCTGTATAGCTACTACCATATCACCATAAGTGAAAGGGGTATCAGGGGCAGGAAGCACCGTGGATGAGGGAAACAGGGTCTGAGGCACTGCAGCATTTGCAGGAGATGAAGGAGATGATGGATGGTTAGGGGTATCATCGCCGGCAGCCACTGCGGTCAGGTTTCACATGGTACCTCATTTTACAGGAGACGCCGGTGCCGATCTGCAGCTTCGTGGAGTCCCCCAGGTGGTCCGGTTACAGGGCATGGACGAGTATAAATACTCGTCCATGCGGTGTTGCAGTTTTCCTGGAGGATTAGCAGGCCTGGCGGGTGAGTTTGAGAGGCTCAGGGAGTGCACGGAGCTAAAGCACTGCACTCCATAAATAACATTTTAATAATAAAAATACAAGTCTCCATTACTTTATTTGCATATTACTGGCTTGTATCCTTAGGGCTGTTTCACACAGTACGGTTCCTGCCGCACGGTGAAATCCCGTACGGCCAGGGAGCCGTGCCGCACTCAGCAGTTGTGAATGGACACTATTGTGTCCATTCACACGGGACGGCCACGGCCCGGCCGCACGGCTGCAGCCGGATCCCCCCACTGGAAGGGACGGCTGCCGGGCTGTGGCCATCCCTGCCATTATAAAATTCTGAGTGCGGCGCGGCTCCCTGACCGTACGGGATTTCACCGTGCGGCAGGAACCGTACTGTGTGAAACAGCCCTTAGGCTAGTTTCACACACTCCGGTTTTGACTGGACGGCAAAAAGCCGGACACACTTTGTCCGGCTTTTTGCCTGACAGTTGTCTCTTTCACATGCACCGGCTCCGTGAGCCAGTGCTGTGTAAATTTGAGGGTAGAAACTGAAGTGACGTCAGTTTGGTGGCTGTGGAGATCTAAAACCGGACACCAAATGACCGGTGTGTGTGAAAGGCCCCCATCGCCCTCAGCACACACTGACCTGTGAGGACGGGACGGCCACGGCACGGCAGCCGGACACTGCAGTGGTAAGATCCGGCTGCTACCCGGCAGCCGTGCCGTGACGGTCCCGTGTGAATGGACACATAGCTGTCCATTACACACGGCAGGGACGGCACGGCTTTTACACACACGGACAGTGTAAAATAGACCTTACTCTCTACAAGGATACCTGACCCTCAGTGTCCTGTCCGCTGGTGCAGCAAAGTTTACATACCATGTACTTGTCCTACATTTATCTTGTGCTGTAAGCCATTGTTTTCCTATTTGGTTCATTTATTTTTGTGGCGTCATATAAATAACAGATAATAATAATAATACGTTTTTCGTCACTAGACACATTGCTTAGACTGGCGTGCCCTGCAGGGAAGAGGAGAGGGGGGGGGGTCCTTTTGAACAACAATACATTTAATGAAAAGGACACAGACCATCTTTTCTATGTGTGTCAAAGGGTATACGGTCACTGGGTCGACACTATGAATGTCGACATGGTTGGAAGGTCAACTCAAGCATGTCAACAATGAGAAGGTTGACAGTCATGCGGTTGACAAGAATTTTTCAAATTTTTTTTTAGCCGACTGGCGGTATTTCATACCCTACCATCCACTGGGGCGTGGGGGGGGGAATATAACAGTGTGCTCAAAGCATAGCGAGCCATGAAAGGGGACGCGGTACACCGATACAATGTCCATGTCGACTTACGTTGAAATTCGTAACAAAAAAAAGTGAAATATTCATGTCGACCTTCCCATGGTCGACCTAATGTTCGTGTTGACAGTACGATCCTGTTGACCTTAGCCATGTCGACCTATATTATGTGTCGACCTAAACCCTGTTCACCTTTAGTGGTCGACATAATGTATGTCAACCCTATGACCCATAACAGTGTCAAATAGATTTGTATAAACAAAACTTAGAACATAACCAACACAGCCATCTACACAATAAATAAGGTAGACAGAGAAACCTCATTATCCCAGCCAAAGCTGCTGGTCAGGTCCGAGGTGGACGCCGCCTGTTGATCCACCAATAGGAGCTGTGCAAAAAGTTGCTGTAACTGCAATGGAATGATCCGAACCTGGAAGTATAGATGTACAGTAAGTGAGGATTAAGCTATGAATGGATTAGTTTATGGATGCACATGTATGTGACGTAATTATACACAGCCAAGCCATAACATTAAAACCACTGACATTGATTAGCTCGTTAGAATGGCATCTGCCAGTAAGTGAGTTCTTGTGGTGGAAGCAGGAATAATGGGCGAACGTACTGATCTGAGAGCTACTGTAGCCCAAGCTGATAAAGTTAATGTTTGGTATGACAGAATGGTGTCAGAACACACATTGTTCAGCAGCTTGATGTGTATCGGGCTGTATGGCCAGAGACCAGTGACAGCTCCCATACAGACTCCTGCCCACCACAGAAAGTGCCTACAGTGGGCTAGTGAACATCACAGCTGTACGGTGGAGCAGTGAAATAAAGCGGCCTAGTCTGATGAATTACACTTTCTTTTATATCATGTGAATGGCCGAGTGCATGTGCCCTTTTTATCCTGGGCGGTCTCAACTTCTCAAGGCTGCATGTGTCACAGCTGGGAGAAGAGACAGACAGTAGCCACCCAGCATGTTCTGCTGCTGCCGCCATTGCCCGGCACACTAAGCAGACACAGTAATCATCCCCACCCGGCATGCCTCGATCCCTCCCTGCTACTCGCCCGTGGAACCTGACAGCAGCAGTCTGGTGAAAGGTGACAGGCTGGCACAGTCCCGCCTCACAAGGCGGCGGCAGCAGCATGCTGGCATGGACCAGGGGATGCAGCGGAGGTGGCGGGTGCGCAGCTGAGCAGAGTGACCTCTGACATGACGCTGCGCAGCCGCACAGAACGTTTTCAGCAGTAATAAGGGATGAAACGTGAATGCGCATTTCAATCCCGGGATTGGAGGCTCGAATCCCGGGATTGAAATCCCAGCCAGAAATCCCAGGATCCCGATTCTGGGATTGGCATCCCTACTCCAAATTTACAGGGCTTAAGGCCCCAATACACCAGTGCGATATGGCCTGTTTTCATCTGATTCCGACGGATCAGTCTGAGAAATCAAATGAAAAGTGACGACTAAATCGCATGTGTTTGACATCTGATCAGATCTGATGTGCGTTCCCGTGCACATCAGATTGGAGTCAGAGGTCGAACCTGCAGTGCACAGGATAAGTCGGAATCTGATCCATCAGCAGCACATCGTGGGTGCTAAAAAGGATTGAAAATGACGTTGAAACATGTTGGAGGTGTTGAGGGCACCAAAGTAACCAGACGAAAGGAAGGCTCTTCCTTCAGTTTAAGAACACCTGGGTACCATCTTTTTCTATCCTGTAATAGAACCTGCACTTCAAATCTGGTACGAGGCTACCCTCATTTTAAAATTTGATATATGTGTTAATTTGTCACATTAAAAGTTGACACTTGAGAGTTTTCCCATTTTGTTCACCCCATTAACATGATCTGATGACATAAAAGATACTCTGATGTGTGTGATCTTTACTACCGTTGTGTAAGCCAGTGTGAGTATCATTCACCAATATATGTGTGAGCCTATGGTTGGTGACGGCCTCTATTGAAAGATACCTTTATGAGCCTTGGTACATCTGATCTTATGTAAGATACACGTAAGCACTATTCACTCACAATAGTGCAAAATAGAGACGTCCTTCACTGGAAGGGTGTGGAATTTTTTTTCAGAGAGAATTTTATCCATACTGATTATGGTTTACATGTGCCGGTGGTTGCCCTGAGGATCCGTGAAGTTTTGAACACACGCCATTTATCCTTTGGAGTTACATGTGAGACTGTTGGGCGTTTTCAGTGATTGTAGAACTGTACTGGTTTTACGATGACTTGCAGCATAAGGAGCGCTGGGTCTCTAGCACCCCCTGTATTTATATACTGATTGGTGCAAGCTTTCTATCAAAGTGTGCTATCCATTCTCGCCGCTATCCTGACGGAGTGCAAGGATGCGTTCTTCCATATGACATGTATCACTAATATGAAATGCTACCGAATTAGCTCTTCCCTGGGTATAGCATAGACACTTTAAATAAAATTGACTGTGACTAACTCCTCCCCTTCTACTTCCTCTCCCAGGCAGTCTTGAGTAATTGTGACCGGAGAGAGCTGAAAGAAAACACACTTCCGAAGAGAGGTCAGAAAGAAAGAAAAACACAGTGGAAACAATCACACAATGACCAGGAAGGTCCAGCATACACAGAGCTGGAGCAGAGCCTGGCAGGAACTTCAACCAAGTAAAGATAATCTGAAAACCTGAACAGCGCCAGGTGGGTGTCCAGTGTCACCTAGGGAATCGGAGAAAATGATTTAACAGGAAGTACAAAATCCCCAGTTCTGCTTCATCCAAAAGGTGACACTGGAGTTGCAGTGGGGCCATCCCGGAGCTCCCAACGCAGGGTGGACAGCACTGGGAACTCCTAAACACAGAGCGACCAAACTGCGAAGCAGAGGCCACAAAAGTGTGGTGGATAGACACCCCACATGCAGCCACCCTTGAGGTGCCCATCGAACATATGGAATGTGCATAGATGGAAGAAGGTGGAGTCTTGGAGACAGCTAAATAAGCCTATAAAATCTTCAGGCAAATCCACCTGGCCAAGGCTTGTTTGGTAGTTGGCCAACCAGGACGGGTGGAATCATAGAGGACAAACAGAGTATGACTTGCGGATAAACTCCGTCCTGGCCACATCGATATAAAGAGGACATACTACATCCAGAAACCTGGACTCCTCAGAATCATCCTGAAAGGCCGGAACCACATTGATTGATGTGAAAGGCAGTCACAACCTTCAGAACGAAGGAAATGCTTGTACAGAGTTCCTCTCGGTCCTCAAGGAACACCAAAGAGGGTGGGCGACAGGACAAGACGCTTAGCTTTGACCCTCTTCCAGCCAATGCTAAGGCAAGTAGCAAAACCTTTTTCCAGGTAAGGTATTTTAATTCCACCTCTTCCAAAGGTTCGAATAAGGAAGATTGGAGGAAGGCCAAAACCCCATCCAAGTCCCAAGGAGCTGTGGGAGGCTTGAAAGGAAGTTGAATTCTCAACATGCTCTAGAACAAGGTCTGTACCTGAGGAAGAAGGGCCAGTTTCTTTTGAAAGAAAATAGAGAGGGCTGAGACTTGAACCTTCAAAGACCCCAGCCAGAGGCCGGAAGAAAGACAATTTTGCAGGAAGAGGAGAAGACGTGCCAACTTGAACCTCAAGGGAGAAACCCTACACCCCTCCCACCAGGCCACGTAAGCTCTCCATATACGATAGTAATGAACCGACCTCACCTGATTTCTATCTTTTATCATGGTTGGAATTAAAGCGGCCGGGCTGCCTGCCTTTTTTCAAGATGGACCTCTCAACAACGATCTCATCAAATGAAGATGCCTCAAGTCCAGATAGATGAAAGGGCCATGAGACAGCAGGTCGTCTAGCAGGGGCAGAGGCCATGGCTCGTCTATCAGGAGATGTGCGAGAATCATGTACAAGAATCGGTGGGGCCAATCTGGCGCTATCAAGAGTACGGTTCCCTGTGAATGCACTGTAGAATCCGAGGAAACAGTGGGAATGGAGGGAAGAGATAGATGTACTGGTAGTCCGAGGGAGCCGTGAGAGCATCCACTGACACTGCATGTGGATGCCTTGTTCGAGCACAATACAGGGGCAGTTGATCGTCATGTCGATCTGTGGGCACCCCCACCGATGTACCAACCTCTGGAATGTCTGCGGGTGAAGCCACCACTCCCCGTAATGGACATCCTGCCAAGTGAGGTAGTCGGCCTCCCAATTGTCCACACCAGGTATGAAGATAGTGGAGATAACCCCCGGTGTAAACAAGAGCAGGATTCGACTGACCCCCTTCATGGCAGCGCGGCTGCACGTGCCTCCTTGCTTGTTTATGTTGGCCACGGCGGTGGCATTGTCAGACTGCACTCTGATGTCCTTTTTCCTGAGTGGAAAGTCTGCCTGAAGCAGAGCATAATACACTGCACGGAGTTCAAGGACATTGATCGACAGCCGAGATTCCTCTGGAAACGGTGACCCAAAGTGACTGGCCCCAAGCCTTAGAGACTGGTGTTCATGGTAAGGAGTGTACGGCTGCAAATGCCGAATCTCTTGCCCTCCTGTAGGTTCGTGGAGTTGAGCCACCATGCTAGAGAGGATCGAGCTTGTGTAGATAGGGACACTCGCTGGTGTAGGTGTGTAGTTCAGGGGAGGTTATGAGCCTCTACTGGACCACATAATCCTGGCGCTTAATACTAGATTTGGGTGTAAAACAAAATTGTGTTAGATTAAATTCAGACCAGCTGCTGCAGGCATCTAGAGAGTTCACCTGAGCTCAGAGAAAGGGCAAAAAGACTAGAACAAGAATTGTGATGCTCTGCGCTGCTATAGATTGGTAGTAATTATAGTCTGCTGATCAAGAATGATGAATCCGGACACACTGTATATATTATACCATTTTTATAAAAAGTAACAATAGTAAAATAAAATTTCATACAGAAAAATACATGAGATAAAATATAACATATATGGCTCTAAGTAGGGCTTCAATGTTAGGATAGCACTTAAAGAAATATGGAGTCTCCAGTAATAAATGGGTTAATGGTACCAAGGTAATTTTTCTTTATAGTAGCAGTATAGCAAGCGGTGGTAGCCTATGTGTTAGCAAAGTTAATAAGCCGGTATATCAATATCAACACTCACTGGTGTAGGAAAAGATGAGAACCCGACCGCTGTCGAAGAAGGCAACGTTGAAATGGTCGAAACCGAAAGCGAACACCATCTTTCCGAGCAGGCGTGTACAAAGAAGGAGGGAGACCTGTCGGTGTTGCAACACCAGACGAACAGACTCCTGAAGGGATTTTATCTTGTCCAGAGGTAGGAAGACTCGTCGGAGGACAGTGTCCAAAATCATCCCCAAAAACAACAATCTCTGAGTAGGCAGAAGGTGAGATTTCGGGAGATTGAGTTCTTGGTGCCATTACCTTGGTGAAAAACTTGGGGTGCAGATGAGAGGCTGAATGGCAGGGCATGGAATAGAAAATTATAATCCCATACCATAAACCGCAGGTAGGCGCCCCAAGTTTGGGTATGTGCAGGTAGACATCCTTGATATCGAGGGATACCAAAAACTCCTCCCGCTCCAGACCCACAATCACGGATTGCAAGGATTCCATGTTGAAGTGGGCCACGCTCAGGTATGGATTGAGGTGTTTCAGATTGAGAAAAGGCCTGAGCGAGCCATCCGGCTTTGGCACTAGGAAGAGGCTGGAGTAAAATCCCTGCATTCTCTGTGTGGCCGGGACTGGAATCACCATACCCATGTCCTGGAGTTTGCCGATAGCCTCCTGCAATGATTTGCTTTTATCTGGAGAAACTGGCAAACGTGTTGGGAAGAACCTGAGAGGGGGGTGGTAACAGAAAGTCCATCTTGTAGCCGAAGGAAACCAAGTCTTTCACCCAAGTATCTTGACAAGAGTGGGACCACACCTGTCTGAAATGCAACAGACGTCCGCCCACCTTGAAATCCCCTAGGTGTGGCCACGAGGCTTCATGGGGCGGGTTTAGAGGAAGACTTAGCTTCATAGTTTTCTGCTATCCGCAGGAAAAGGATAAGATGAGAAAACCTCTGAGAGCCTTGAAATTTCAGAGACCCCAGGGGGAGATCCGCTTCTATCGTGTGCACACAACAATGGCTGCCGCCTCGTGCATCTGTAGCCCCTATGGGGAGGGCGCTGAGGTAGCCGGAAGCTGTACTGACAAGTGGCGGTCACTCACACAGTGCTGCTATAAGCTCCGCCCCCTTATAAATAGCGCTCTTTTAAAAAATGCCTTAAATGAAAACCCATGCATTTACCTGGCCTCCCTGCCAGCCGGGAGCCAGGGTATAAGGTACGTATACCCTGCTGTGCTGGCCGGTGGCGGTGTGGCTGAATGTGGTCCGCGAGGCGCGCTGCATGCAGTGGTGTCCGGATCCTTTCGGACAATGATCCCAGAAGCCAGGGACACAGGCGCAGCTGCGATGGGTCCCCCTGGCAGTGCCCTCGTCGCAGGCAGGTAGGGGCAGGGTGCTACCTGCATGTCCTCTTGCTGATTGCAGATCACTAAAAAAAAAACAAAAAAAAAAAGCTCCCACAGGGCACAATCAAAGACTGCCTGGGAGAGGAAGTAGAAGGGGAGGAGTTAGTCACAGTCAATTTTATTTAAAGTGCCCATGCTCCCTGTGGTCGTCCTTCTATTCCCCACTGCAACTCCAGTGTCCCCTAGTGGATGAAGGAGAAATAAGAATACCTTGGAATTTGGGACATCTTTCTCCTCCAGAGATCCAAGCTCTTCAGGACTCAAGGCAAAAAGGGCTTCTGTCAAAACACAGAGACACCAATGACTACAGTATACACCACTAGCACTTAGACAATTTAACAAAGAACATAATGTAATCAGAAGTATTTTCGATTGTTGCGGTCGCGTCAATGAGCCTTAAAACAATCACTTACAAAACATTCAGTAAGGTGACTTTATATGTATATGCCAGCTGCAATGATTATTATTATTATTAGAATTTTATTTATAAGGCGCCACAAGTGTTTCGCAGCGCCGTACAAAGGAACAATACTTGGCATAACATTGAATAAATAACAAAAATACAGTACAAATAAAGAGCGCCACAGATCAATACACATTACAGCTTAAATGTAAGTAGTGAGGACTCAAACAACATACAACTAGAGGCTTGAGGCCAATGATGGAGATGAGTATGCAGACGAAGATGGTCACTGAGTGTTTAAGTATAGGAGAGCTGTTCGTGAAATGTGAGGGGAAGAGGGCTTTGACAACAGGAGGGAAGAGGGCCCTACTCGGAGGAGCTTACAATCTAGTAGGAAGGGGAGACAGACAGATTACAAGAGGTGCAAGCGAGTGGGTGGTGGTTAGATAGCAGGATGTAAACAGGCAAGGGGTCGGAGAACCAGCTGGTTTATGCAGTGGAAGGGTACGCTTTGATGAATAGGTGAGTTTTCAGTGCCTGTTTAAAGCTTTGCAAGGTCGGGGAGAGTCTGATGGAGCTAGGGAGTGCGTTCCACTGAAGGGGTGCAGCACAGGCAAAGTCCTGTACTCTAGCATGGGAAGCAGTGATCAGGGTGGAGGAGAGACGACAGTCGTCAGCCGACCGTAGAGGGCGGGAGGGTGTATGAATGGAGATGAGGTTAGAGATATATGGAGCAATGGAATTAGAGATGGCCCTGTATGTGAGTGTGAGATGTTTGAAAAGGATTCTGTAGGGGAATGGAAGCCAGTGCAGATTTTGTTGAAGGGGAGTGGCAGAATTAGAGCGGCGGGAGAGGAAGATGAGCCTGGCTGCAGCATTGAGGACAGATTGGAGAGGAGCCAGTTGGGATTGAGCGAGGCCGGTGAGGAGAACATTGCAGTAGTCGAGCCGTGAGATGACCAATGAGTGGATGATCAGCTTAGTTGCACTCTGTGAGAGAAAGGGCCTGATGCGAGCAATGTTGCGTAACTGGAACCGGCAAGAATGGGCCAGGGCTTGGATGTGGGGTGCAAAGGAGAGGGAGGAGTCAAGAGTGACACCCATGCAGCGGATTTGGGGAACGGGGGAGATGATGGTGTTGTTAACAGTGATAGAGATATTAGTAGGGGGCATTGCTCTGGGTGGGGGAAAGATAATAAGTTCGGTTTTGTCCATATTCAGCTTCAGAAATCGCTCAGACATCCAGGTAGAGATGGCAGAGGCAGTTGAAAACTTGAGAGAAAACAGTGGGGGACAGATCAGGAGAGGAGAGGTAGATTTGGGTGTCATCCGCATAGAGGTGATATTGGAAGCCAAAGGAGTTAATGAGTGCACCCAGAGAGGAGGTGTACAGAGAGAACAGAAGGGGGCCAAGGACGGAACCCTGAGGGACCCCGACAGGAAGGATGGAAGGTGGTGAGGTGGAGCCAGAGGCAGAGACTGAGAAGGAACGGTTGAAGAGGTAAGAGGAAAACCAGTTGAAGACCGTGCCAGAGAGGCCAATGTTTTGGAGTGTGTGGAGGAGGAGAGGGTGATCCACAGTGTCAAAGGCAGCAGATAGGTCCAAAAGGATAAGCAGGGAGAAGTGACCCTTGGATTTGGCTTACAGCAGGTCATTGGTGACTTTCACTAGGGCAGTCTCAGTGGAATAAAGTGGGCGCAACCCAGATTGAAGGGGATCAAGGATGGAGTGGTCAGACAAGTAGCTGGTGAGACGCCTGTAAACCAGCCGTTCTAGTATTTTAGAGGCAAATGGGAGAAGAGAGATAGGGCGGTAGCTTGTGGGAGATAAAGGGTCCAGGTTTGGTTTTTTAATCAGATGATTTTTTAATGATCAGATGATTTATATTTAATTATTCAGTTATATACCCATATGTCTCTAACAGGGCAATCCACATAACTCATAGCAACCAATTATATTCTGATACTTTTCCAGAACAGTTAGCAATTAGTTACAGTACATAACATTTTAGCGACTAGTTTTCATAAAAGTTCCCAGCGGCTTCTACTCTAGTTCTTCCAATCAGGGAGATTAAATTAATCTCTTATGTACTACAAGTGTATGTGGACACCTGAGTAGAACACCCATGGCGCTGGCCCGCCCTTTACTTAGTATAATCAAAGCATCTAATCTTCTAGTAACTCGTCTCTCTAGATTCTGGAACATGATTTTCAGTATTTGCACACATTCGGCCATAAGAGCAGAGTTTGGGTACAGATGTAGGGTGAGGAGGCCTGGCTAGCATTTCCAATTCATCTGAAGTGTCGGGGCCAGGGGTCGGAATGTGAATTTTTAATAGACCTAGGGGGTATTCAACCCCCGCCGCTATTTCCGATGGAGGAAATAGTGGCAGGTGCCTATTCAATGCGGTCTCGTCCGACAGCATTGAAAAGGCAGATCGACAGAATGGGCCCGACTTTAATAAGCTGTCGGACCTGTTTTGCCGAGAACGGCCGTGAACTGTTGCGATTACGGATGGATCTCGACAATCCCCGCCCTTTTGCACGGGTACGCCCCATTTTCGCCAGCACATGGGTCATTGAATCCCGCCTGGTGATTTGCGGTCCAGCAAAATGAAAACAGGCCAGGGTCAAGGCTGTCAGGACATAACAATAGTCGTGACCTGGAATTGAATACCACCCCCAAGACTTTGCAATGCTGAAACAGGAAAGGGATGTCCATTAGCGCCCGGCGGTAACGCTTTGAGAAGTCTTTTTGTTGCAGACGTTTCACTTCACAATGAATTAGAGGAGGTCTAGCAGGGCAGAGATATGGCAAACTGACTTGGGACGGTGGCATCCTATGAAGCTCAAAGAGCTTGTAGATATCTCCAACTCACCAGTTTAAGTTTGAGTATAGAGAATTCTGGCTGTATGCTTCACTGTACGCACCCATTAGCGAGGTGTGTGTCTGAAATGACCGAACACTGTAGACGTGGTATCCACATACTTGTGGTCATGTAGTGTATTTACACTTTAAATAATAAGGCAAATAAAACCATATAACCCAATGCACTGTTTCCTGAAATAAATCATGCTACGGAAGATTTGTTTTCCACTATACTGAAATTGGGTTTAGTTCTAGGCTCTTTCTGGGTAGGGTTTGTATATTATATGTGTGTGTAATAATGTACATGGGTTTCCTCCAAAAACATACCGGTAGGTTAAATGTATTCCGGAACACAACTAAATGAATCCGTGTGTACCTATAGGGAATACATAGTGTAAATGATGCTGGAGCAGTGACAAAGAGCAGTTTAAAAACATTTTTTTTTCTATTTTTTTTTTTTTAGAAAGAACCCATATTCTAGCACAGGCCTGGCCAACCTATGGTTTTCCAGCTGTTTTTAAACCACACATCCCAGCATGCCTTGCTACAGTTTTAGCATTTCCTAAAGGCGTGCTCTAGCATGAGCCTCCATATCCCGGGGTCCACCAAAAATACCTTATAGAAGTAATGTAAAAACAGAGATGTAACTTGATTCCCAAATAACTATAAATAAAGTCAGAGGCATATATACTAATACATAACATCTTACTGATCTAGACTATGTAATTGGTATAGATGTTTTAATGTCAATATGAAATTAAAATACTTATTTTTCCAATGGCAAATTGTTCTATGTCTATTCATAAACTAGGCTGTACACTAAGGCCTGTATTGAATGCTGCCGGCGAGGAGTTTAAACGGCAGGGATCGCAGAAAACCAGCGTTCCTCGTTGTTTAACCCCCGCACCAGATGCTCACTCTATTCTATGTTCCAGAGAAGTCCTCGCTGTCACAGGACAGTGTGGATTCCCCCAAACAGCGAGGCTCGGGGCTAATGCAGGGAGCCCGCTGCATTTAGCCACGAGTCTCGCTGCTTCTGCGGCCACATACGCCGATTACCCCTCGCTCCAAAAACGGAGCGAGGGGGAAATGGCGTATGGGGGGGGGGGGGACGGACGACAACAGTCGAATACTGACTGTGCGAGCTGTGACAGCGAGCAGGCAGCCCTGCTCGCTGTCACAGCTCGCCCCCGGCATTGAATATACCCCTAAATGTTAAAGCAGTGAATTGGGAGTGGGCAGTATACTTTAGGTGTCTAGCTAGATGTAATGCGGTTATTTAATCCAGGATAACATGTTTTTGCATAGTATTCAGCAGAAAATGGGACTTATATGTATCTTCCTTCATGTAAATGCTAGCATTGCTGTAAATAATTTATCTCATACCTCGGAATTCTGGAGTATAAAGAAGTGTCTGCAACAGAGAATTAAGGTAGCAGGTGCTGCCCTGGTTCCTCAGGCCACTTAGTCTGGTCTCTCCCCGTGGTTCCAGTATTTCGGAATCTTTGGATTTGGATTTCCTGCCATTAGTGCATGTGCTGTTTGAAAGGAATGAGAAGTCCTCTTCTTCTTCAAACAGATCACCAAACATGTCTGGTCAAGAGGCGTAAATCTGCAAAATATATAAAAAATACATTATAGGCACAAGTAGATAAAGGAGCCACAAAGCAGCTACAAAGGCCTAAAACCAGGGCAGCACAGACGGTGTAATGGTTAGCATACTGCCTCACAGCGCTGAGGTCATGGGTTCTATCCCCACCATGTGTTATATATACGGGCAGTACGGACGGTGTAATGGTTACATTACTGCCTCACAGCGCTTAGGTCATGGGTTCTATCCTCATCAAGTGTTATACTGTATATACGGGGCAGTACGGATGTTGTAATGGTTACATTACTGCCTCACAGCGCTGAGGTCATGGGTTCTATCCTCATCAAGTGTTATATATACGGGGCAGCACAGACGGTGTAATGGTTAGCATTACTGTCTCACAGCGCTGAGGTCATGGGTTTAATGTCCACCATGGCCCTGACTGTGTAGAGTTTGTATATTCTCCCCATGCATGAGTGGGTTTCCTCTGGGTACTCCCTCCCACAATCCAACAATATACTGGTAGATTAATGGACTTCCAATAAATTTGAATGAATGTCTGTGTGTATATACATGTGTTAGGGAATATAGATTATAAGCTCCACTGGGGCAGGGACTGATGTGAGTGTTCATATATACGAATGTTCATATATATGCGCTGCGGAATATGTGTGCACTATATAAATAACTCTTAATAAATAATACCAACACACTACATTATTTAATTATTACTATTTGATATTCTGTCTTGTACAGTAAAGATAATAGTTAATGAGTGATAATGGGATCTCAACCATCCCTTCCTTTCTGACACACTGAGGGGTAGAGATGGGATGTCCCCAATAGCAGCCACATTCCACTTCCAATGCATTTGACATCTTCTAGAAGATAATACAGCTATAGATAATAGAATCTGATTGGTTGCTATAGACAACATCCCATCTTCAATAGAACTCCCATCTTAGTAAATTTACCCCTGAGTGAATTTCTGGGAGAGCGAGGAACAAAACCCACGATACAGGACCGATCCAAAGATCATCTGAAGAAGCCTCTGCCCAGTGAGCTCAGGCATGGTCCATTGGGTCAACCAATATTAGGTCAACATGCATTGGGTCTACCACTGAAGGTCGACATGGCTAAGGTTGTCATGTTTGGAAGGTCCACACTAGCATTAAGTTGACAATGGCTAGGTCAGAAGTCAAAAGGTTGACATGGGTTTCACCCTAGTGGATGGCAGGGGCCTGAAATACCGCCGGTCAGCACTTCGGCTCAAAAAAAGTGAAAAATCCATGTCGACCTTTTGACTGTTGACCTAGCCATTGTCGACCTAATGCTTAAGTCCTCCTTCCAACTATGTCGACCTATCTCATGTGTCAACCTAAGCCATGTCGAACCTTCAGTGGTCAACCCAATGCATGTCAACCTATTAACCATATACCGTGAGCATCCCTCAGGGAGTAATGGTACCGTATTGTAGGCCTTGAACCTTGGGCAGGGACACCGGTCATGCCTCACAGCACTGAGGCCATGGTTCAATTCCCACCATTGCCCTAACTGTCTGGAGTTTGTATATTCTCCCCATACTTATGTGGGTTTCCGCCGTGTACTCCGGTTTCCCCCACATTCCAAAAATATACTGGCAGGTTTTTTGGGTTCTAACAAAAAAAAAAATGAACCCTAAAATTAGTGTGTGTGTGTGTACATGTGGTAGGGAATACAGATGTAAGCTCCACTGGGGCAGGGACTGATGTGAATGTTAAACTATACTCTGTAAAGCGCTGCGGAATATGTTTGTTCTATATAAGAAACTGGTAACAAATAAATGAGTAAAATAAGTTAGTGGCTTAAAATAAATGCTTATGTTTAGGGGTGACACAACTCAAACAAACAAAGGTTTTTAAAGGAGCTGAGACACGGTGGGGATCAAGATTTGACATATACCAGTTATCAAACTCTGTCCTCAGTACCCCAAACAGTTCGCGTTTTCCAGGTTACCCAGCAGGTGCACAGGTGTATTCAATATTCACAGAGATAGTTATATACAGGTGAGGTATTATTTATTTGTGATTCTGTATGTAGTCATAAAAAACACAGACTGTTTGGGGTCTAGAGCAGTGGTTCTCAACCTCAGTCCTCAAGGAGACCGAACAGTGCACGTTTTCCAGGTCTCCACACACAATCAAAAGGTGAAATAATTAGCTCCACCTGTGGTCTTTTAAAATGTGTCAGTGACTAATGAGTGCACCTGTTCACCTGCCAGGTGACCTGAAAAACGTGCACTGTTCGGGGTCCTTGAGGACCGAGGTTGAGAACCACTGGTCTAGAGGACAGAGTTTTCACACCTAGTGTTTATTCTAACACCCGCTATCTTTGAAAACCCATGCAGTTCCTGTTCCCTGCCTGGGGTGTCACGGTCTGCTGTTGTGTTTCTAGCACAGGTCTGATTTGATATGCAAAGCAGACTTGTGCTAGAAACACCACAGCAGACAGCGACACCCCAGGCAGGGAACAGGAACTGCATGGGTTTACAAAGATAGCGGGTGTTAGAATGAACACTAATAACCTATACTATTAGTGCAGGCTTTCCCAACCACGGTCCTCAAGGCACACCAACAATGCAGGTTTTGTAGATATCCAGGCTTGAGCACAGGTGACTTAATTAGTACCTGAGTGATTCTGATTAAACCATCTGTGCTGAAGCCTGGATATCACTAAAACCTGCACTGTTGGTGTGCCCTGAGGACCGTGGTTGGGAAAGCCTGTATTAGTGGGTCATATTGTGCTCCATTCAGCTGCACTTTAGCAGGGAACATACAGTACAGGACAAAATGTTTTTATTTCCCTTGAATAAAGCACTGCTCTTCACTGCTAATTTAATGCAACACCTTACACATAGGGTTCTTGTGTTATAAAGGGCAAAATAAAAAATACTCTCCTGTCTGGATAATATAAAATTGGTGCTGTTGTTAAAAGAAAAACAAAAACAAACACGTAGATTGATATAAGCAGACTGAAACAATAAGTTAAAGTTGCAAGAGGGAGGACATGCAAACTAAGTTGACTGAAGGTGGTAACACACTTGGAGACGGAAATAATATATTGCTATTTGCGAATGACTTTATACCTTCAATTGATAATTTAATAAATGTATTTTTCATTTGAGAGAGAGAGAGAGAGAGAGAGAGAGAGAGAGAGAGAGAGAGAGAGAGAGAGAGAGAGAGAGAGAGAGAGAGAGAGAGAGAGAGAACCAGCCAATCAGCTCCTAGTGACCATGCTAAAGGCGGTGTTTGAAAAATGACAGGAGGAGATTGGTTGGTACTTTGGGCCAGATGTTTCAATCTTCAAAAAGTGAAAAATTGGAGAGTGATAGACAACCAGCTCCTATCTGTCATTTTTCAAAACCAGCCTGTGACATGACAGTTAGGAGCTGATTGACCTGCTGTATATCACTCTCCATTTTTTTTCACTTTTTGAAGCTTTAATCACTCCCCAAAACTTAGTGCATCTTCCCTGAAATTACGTTAATTGCAGAATTGAAAACCAAAGACAGCTACTGATTTAATGCAATTCAAACCCCCCAAGTACTGTAAAGGAAATCCTAACAATCCACTGGTACAGTAACGTGTATTTGCTACCAATACCTCCCCCTCTCTCTATTTACTGAACAATAAAGCTTACATGCGTTATTCTTGTATGGACACGTTCTATTTACAAAGCAATCAGCTGATTGAACGTGTAATGGTCTGCAATAAAATAATATTGAGGAAAAACTAAGTGAATGCATAACCTAATGTATAAGGAGTTGGAAGGCATGCTTCAGTTACACACAAGAGCTAGAAAGGAGGCGCAGTCTTGATGTTGACTATGAATATGAGATATACAAAACAACAATAATCTTAATTATGGCAGGGATCTGACCAGTAAAGCTGCAGGAACAAGTTTTACCTGCAATCAACCGAGCCCAGTGGGATGAAATGCTCCCAAGGAGGAGATCTGCTACCTGGGAGTCGCCATGTTTGTTGTGGATGCTTCGGCTCAGTGAGGGCTGCTGGGATGTGTAGTCTTTGCAGTACGAAAATTAGTAGCATACATCACCGCGAAAACTACGAATGCAGGCATGCAGTGCGGTGCGCCGGGTTCAGGAAACAAGAGCACGCCTTCAAAACGGAAAACTTTATCAGGAAAGAATAGCACAAACTACAAGCAATCACTAATCAGATTCATTAGCTAGTATACCATCTCCTTATTTGTACGTTTTCCTATGGGGTTGAGGAATATGATAGGATAAAGTGTTATCAATTATGTGCTAAATGACCTGTTGCTTCTACATATACATATCATGTGATATGCTTATGTCATAACTCCCAACATGACCCTCTCCAGGAGGGACACAATGCTCTGTTTCTGGAGGTCCCTCTTTATTTATGATTGCTAGCACCTGTGTCATGCTTGCCTACACTCCTGGAATGGCCGGGAGGTTCCCGAAAATCAGGACCCCCTCCCGGCCCCCACAGAAACGTGGGCAAGTCTCCTGCATGCCCCCCAGGGCCCCGCTCCCCCCAGGAGCCGCTGGAAATAACTGCCGAAATTCGCGGGTCCGTGGGAGGGGGCGGGACTAAAACAACGCAAATCGCGTCATTTTGCATCATTTAGCCCCTCCCCCTACTCGCGGATCCTCGAATCGCGGTGTTTGCATGGGTTGGGGGCGGGGCTTTGAGTCATCAGGCTTGTCCCCGCCCCCCGACCAGGCTTCTCCTGGAGAGGCAACTTTCAAAGTCGGCAAGTATGACCTGTGTGCATGCTTGCCTACTTGACCCACTCCATGAGGGAGAAAATGCTCTGTTCCTGGACTTCCCTGGTAATGTATGATTGCCATCACCTGTGGTGAGCTAGGTAATTAATAAGAAAGGCGTTTCACCACAGGTGATGGCAATCAAGGGATGGCTATCAACGCATCTTCCAACGATGGCAGTTTATCCAGGAACCATCAATGGCTATAAACCATTCTATCCGCAGCCATCGATGGTTCCCACCATCGTGTACTTGCGCATGCACAGAGGAAGAATGGGGCGGCCGCCGCTGTGAGGTGCGCGCATGCGTGACAGAACTATACCTGACGCGCTGGATAAGGTTTCTTCTGCGCATGCGCGGCGCACGCATGCGCAGAAGAAACCTTATTATCCAGCGCGTCAGGAGGTTAGTTAGTTCTATCGCACATGCTCGCCCCTCGCGGCGTCCGTTCTTCCTCTGCGCATGCGCAACTTCGTAGACGATGGGCACCATCGATGGGCACCATCAAATGCAGTAGACCGGCCGGCTCGGAGTGAGTGATGTGAGACGGAACTGCAAGTCTACTTGTCTTGTTTCCGGGGGAGTGGCGTATTGGCTGCTCACTTCCCCGGGCTGCACTGAGAGACCAGAGGCAGGCCACCACCAGTGCGCGCATGCGCACAAACAACTTCAAGAGACAGTCCCGACTCCCAGTGCCGCTGCGGCTGTGCCGCATGACATAATTCATCAATTCAGAAAGTGAGTCACAGTCTAGGTCTCGGAGTAGCCGGGCAGCTGGCAGGGGTAAAAAAAATATATAATATATATCGACATCGGATGCCATCCATCGATGGCATCAAACTATTCGACCCTCGCCTATCGATGCCCAAAACATTGAGGTCCCGACCATCGATATTTTAGGGACATCGATAGTCGATGGCCATCCCTACAATCATACATTACCAGGGAAGTCCAGGAACAGAGCATTTTCTCCCTCATGGAGAGGGTCAGGTAGGCAAGTATGCCTATGTGGAAAGACCTTTTTTACCCATTACCCTGTTTAAAACAGGTGATAGCATTCATATTTGTCAGATACCGACACACACGCACAAATAAAAAAAACTCTTTTCCGCTTAACTAGGGATGGCCATCGGTGCAGATGCCATCGATGGTTACCATCGATGGTGATTCTGCACCCAGCCATTGATAGTCGTAAACTATTTGATGGATAACCATCAATCGTTTTAGCATCAATAGTCATCCATTATAGTTGACGGAATGACCCGTGGGCCAATCAGAACTCGGGGGCCGGACTTCTGGGTGTTGGGGGGGCAGACCTATGCTCAGTGTCCCAGCACCTTGAAAAAATAAATAAAAAAAGAAACATCGGTTCTCCTTTGCCATCGATGTACAGAAACCATCTGGTTCTCCCACATCGATGGCAAAAGTATTTGACATCGGCTGTAAACCATCGATGATTTCAAATCATCTATGGTCGATGGCCATTCCTACCCTTAACTGCAGCAGACGCTACATTTTTTTGTGAATGCACAAAATATAGGGTTCTCAATCCCAAAGTAGAAAATAAACTAATTAAATAAACTGCCCTTCTTAATTAATAAATTGGCATGGAAGAATTATCACAATAAAGGTACTTAAATGTCAAAATTTAATATAAATATTTTTGGTACTCTTTACCTAGAACGGCGCCCATCGGGGTGATCGCGGGATCGCGGGCAGTACATAAACGGCCGCGACGCGATGCCCGCGATCACCGCGATTTTCCCATAGGGAACAATGTTAAAAAGCCAGATTGACCGCGATTTTGCATTCAATGCCTCAATGCCCGCGATTTTACCATAGGAATCAATGTCAAATGGGCTACAGAGCCCAAATAGGCTCAATTAACCCTTAAATGTCACCCCAATTTTTTGACGCCACCCCACGATCCACGCCAACCCGAAGCGTGGCGAGCGCAGCGAGCCCGCGAGGGGCGGCGGTACGCGTCCTCCGACCTTTTCATGCCCTACTATCCACGTCGGCGTGGAGTTGAGAATAGAATAGTGTGGCGAGCGCAGCGAGCCACCGAGCCCGAAGCGTGGCGAGCGCAGCGAGCCCCGCGAGGGGACGCGGATACCTTCACAGTTATACGCGTCCCCTCGCGGACTTCACAGGTGTCCGTGGCGACGCCGACACCTGTGAAGCCCGTGAAGGGACGCGTTTACCTGTGAAGGTATCCGCGTCCCCTCGCGGGGCTCGCTGCGCTCGCCACGCTTCGGGCTCGGTGGCTCGCTGCGCTCGCCACACTATTCTATTCTCAACTCCACGCCGACGTGGATAGTAGGGCATGAAAAGGTCGGAGGACGCGTACCGCCGCCCCTCGCGGGCTCGCTGCGCTCGCCACGCTTCGGGTTGGCGTGGATCGTGGGGTGGCGTAAAAAAAATGGGGTGACATTTAAGGGTTAATTGGGTCTATTTGGGCTCTGTAGCCCATTTAACATTGATTCCTATGGGAAAATCGCGGGCATTGAGGCATTTTACATTAAAATCGCGGTCAATTAGGCTTTTTAACATTGTTCCCTATGAGAAAATCGCGGTCATCGCGGGTACACGATTTTGATGTACCCGCGATTTACCCGCGATGCCCGCGATGACCGCGATTTTTTACCCCCGACGCCCGCGATTCTGATCGCGGGCGCCGTTCTAGGTAAAGAGTACCATATTTTTTATATACATATGTGATGATCGGTCATACAATTAATTCTTATAAAAATAAAAATACAGAAAAAAAATACATTGTATAAAAGTGAATTAATATACCCTACGGGGGTATGGTGAATAATGGAATCGATAAGGTATCATTGTCCTTGTTGTGGTTATTGTAACTGAAATAGTACCTCTGTGATAGAATTCAATCAAATATGGCACAGGTTCTCAAAGTTGGTCCTCAGGACCCCACTCAGTGCATGTTTTGCAGGTCTCCTCACAGAAGATTTGGCACTTGAAGTGGATGCGATGCGATGTACTGCACTTTGCGGGTGCGATGCGATGCAATGAGATGCGATAGTAGCCTTTTTTTTTTTTTTAAGTTAATAGGTACTAATGGACATTGCATTGCATCGCATCGCATCGCATCGCATCGCATCGCATCGCATCGCATGTACTCCTGTACTGTACTGATGCAATGCGATGCAATGAAGCACAAAAAGTACTGCCTGCAGATACTTTTTGTGCTTTACAATATTGTACCTGCGGGGACGCGCATCGCATCACATCCCCGCAGGTACACCGTGCGATTATCGCACATGCGATGCGTTTTGTACTTTAAAAGTGCAAAACGCATGCGATAATCGCAGCGAGTATGGGCACCGTGAGCAAAATTTTTGTCTTACTATCCGGTCTTAGCACAGACCTTCTTTCACCAGCACACTGCATATACTGAGCCGCTTACCACATGGAGTAATCCAAGAAAGATATCTGGGGCTCTCTGGTATAGCGCTGGCGGTTTATGATGCAGTGTGAGCCGCACCGTTTGCCCAGGTCTTTAATATGGGGAGCGATGACAGCTTAGTCATGCAGTGAGGCATGTGTAGATAAGGCTGATTTTATCTGTTTTTTTTTTAATTGATTTTTGATTTCTATCAATGATTATCAATTTTCTGAAATCAATTTTAAACCAAAATCTGAATCCGAACCAAAATACTTGTGGGTGGTTTTACCAAAACCAACAGTAACCACGGGATGATGAATAAGAGCAAAAACCAAAACAAGGATTTAAGATGTTCTCTGCAGCTTGTGATGTCCATGCACTATGGGGTTTATTCTAGTTCATTCTTTCTGACAAAATCCTTCTTAGATGGACAAAACCATGTGCACTGCAGGGGGGCAGATGTAACATGTGCAGAGAGAATTAGATTTGGGTGAGTTTTTTTGTTTCTGTGCAGGGAAAATACTGACTGCTTTATTTTACACTGCAATATAGATCTCACTTTGTAGAAAAACCCCACCCAAATCTAATTCTCTCTGCACAAGAAGTTGCAGCGGGTTGTTAAAATGGCAGAATGGATTGTGGGGACCACGCTACCATCGGTGGAAGCAATCCAGAGGAAGCAATGTTTGCGTCGAGCAAATAAAATCGTTAGGGATCCTACACACCCTGCGCAGGGCTTATTTACGATGTTGCCGTCTGGCAAACGCTTTAGATGTCTTAGGAATAGGACTGCTAGATTAAGGAATAGTTTCTTCCCTTCAGCTATTTTAGCACTGAATAGCGGCTAGGTTGGTTAGATGGGCTTGACTTGCTGGGTTTTTAGGAGGATGGATTTTAGGGAGTATTGTCTTAATGTAGGGTATGTTATCTTATATTTTTTTTTTTTTTTATGTATGAATTGTATAATTGTGTATGTGTGGCACCCCGCAGCGGGTCCCACTAGGGAGAGGCAGAGAAGGGGTTAACCCCTCTCTAGGTGCCGGCGCCGAGGGAACAGGAGGCGGGACTTCCCTGATTGAGAGACAGGGCGAGGAGTCCGGCCGGGATTGGAGGAGGCTGGCGCGCAAAGGTGCATGGGGGAAGCAGGAAGGAGGGGGGTCTGGTGTGCGCGGCGGCGGGAAGAGGAGAGCGCCGAGCAGCCTGCAACAGGGAGAGCGGGTGAGCAGGGACCGGAACGCTGAGTGGCATCAGTGGCCAGCGTCAGCGGGCGCCAGCAATTTGACTGGGCAGGGAGTGCAATCCGGAGGAAGGCACTCGGATCCAGTGCTGCAGCGGGGAGAGAGAGGCGGCCGACAGGGAGAAGCTCTGTGCGCGGTGCACGGTGCCCCCACAGGGAGACAGAAGAAGCGGACGGAGCTACTGTGCCAAGGGACCAGGAGATCTGAGGCCCAGGTATCAATGTCGGGACGGGCAGGAGCCTGCAACGTGATCCGGCTAAGCAGGTACCCCTACTGCCCACCACCGCAGCCCAACAGACACTCTCACTGCCCACTACCCCAGGCAGAACCCCCTGTCTCCACTACCAGAGGCAGGCATTCACCCCGCCAGATCTCTCCACTAGGATCTTCCCCTAACCACCCACAAGTCCCACTCTCCTTACTAGGGAACCTACCCCCACCTAACGCCACCAGAAGTGGAGCAGCCACTGGGCACAAGGGACAGCCCGCAGGTAGTCAGAATTGACTCAGTACCTTTCCCAGACAGTGGGGTAAAGTACCCACCTCACCTACACCCACGCGGGGTTGAATTGGACTTTTATTGTGCAACTAGGCGGCTGGCTCTGTGCCAGAGGAAACATCGCCATCTTGTGGCCAAGCAAAGGGATGGTTTGCCTTTTGTTAGAAGTTAGTAACCCTTTCATGGAACCGGCGCGGCCGCCCCATTGTCAACAGCCCCTTGCTCTAAGGGAAGTATAGGGAACTTATCCAGGCTATTGATCCGTAGGAAGGCCTGTCCTAAGCGGAACCCAGGCTATTGATCCGTAGGAAGGCCTGCCCTAAGCGGAACCCAGGCTATTGATCCGTAGGAAGGCCAGGTTCTTCTGTTAGGAACCCTTTTCCCCGGGAAATTGCACATCCCTGCCTGTGTACAGGCCGAACCCTGGACTCGGCTCCAGGACAATACTAGGGTACCGATATCATCTCTATTATCGTGTTCATTATATACAAATAGTAAATTGTACTGTTAGTACCGTTGAAGGATAAAGCATATAGTGAAGCGACGTCATTGGTAGATTGTAAAATCGACCTTACAGTGAAAACCCAGTTGTGAGTTTTGAGTGTTACCATTGGTCCACATAGAGTAGGTTTAACATACCTGTTTAGCAAGAATAAGTAAACTGAAAGGTTCTAGAGAGTAAGTTAGTTATTTCCCTGGAGACGTCCAGAGTAACCATGATGTTACTTTACTGTGTAAGTTTTTGTCCAATGTAGGTTAAAAGTCTGATTCATGCCAAAGTGTGCTTGGTAGGGCATGGTTGTCATGTAAATGCTAATACACTAAATCGCAAGTAATAAATCTATTTCTGTTCTTAAAACCGCACCCGACTGTTGCCTCTTCTACCCCGGATAAAGATCTGAACCTAACCGTGCACTTCACATTTGGCGTCATACCGAACAGGATCCGGGTCAGGTTGGGGAGGCAACCGAAATAGGAAGATGGAACAATCGCCAGCGCAACTAACAGCACCAGCACAAGGTGAAGCGATACCAGCACCAGCAGGAGATGCGGCACCAGGCAGTGGACAGCAAGACCAAGTCGCCGCAATGCCATCTACATCAATCACACTCCAATATCATTTTGGGGCGTCGTGGTTACCCAGCTACAGTGGGGACACAAACAAGCCACCAGGAGCTACATTCTTGGAATTCAAGAACAGAATGGATTGGACGTTCCTGTTATACACCCTACAGGAACAACAGAAAGTCCAAATATTGATAGGGCAACTGACAGGACCCGCCCTCCGCGAAGTCATGTTATGGCCACCCGAACACAAGGAAAAAGTAGAGCAGGTATGGAAGAGACTGTCGACAATATTCGAGACGAAAAGCCTCCTGGAATTGAAACTAAAGCTGTACGGGAGAAAACAACAAGTTGGAGAAACACTAAGAGACTACGCCCTCAGCTTGCAGGAGATGCGGAAAGCAATCCAAGCAGTCGACCCAGAGGAAATGAAAAATGCTGACGAAACGCTGATGGCCCAACTTACGGAAGGGGTGGCAAAGGAAAGTATGCGTGCGCAACTGAGGTTACTCCGTCGACAGATGCCCTGGAAATCGTTCATCGACTTCAAAGAAGCCGCCATCAGGGTAGTTGGCAACCAGATCGAGCGAGAAGTTGAATACCCCGAATTATTGGGCTTTCGAGAACAGCGGAATCTCTATGGGCCTACAGTCACCAGCCCTGACAGGACCAGAACAAACAAAGACACAGCTGTACAAGGTGGACAGAACCTTCTAGAAGACCGGCTTCAGACGCTCAGCAAGCAAATAGAAGAATTGACGGCAGGGATGGCCGACATGAAGGGAGAGTTGTGGTGGCCCCAATACGTGGGACGATGCCC
Source organism: Crinia signifera (assembly GCF_055691185.1). Classification (NCBI taxonomy): domain Eukaryota; kingdom Metazoa; phylum Chordata; class Amphibia; order Anura; family Myobatrachidae; genus Crinia; species Crinia signifera. Next base: position 183,409,559 of record NC_139223.1, on the reverse strand, counting down.
GAGGATTAAAGTACTGATCAACGGGATAGAGACGTTGGCCATGGTAGATACAGGGTCGCAAGTATCCACAATACAGATATCCACTCTGCAAAAATACTGGGGGAGAGAAACATTAATCACACCGCCCCCCACGCAGTTGCAACTGGTCGCTAGCAACGGTTGGGAGATCGCCTGCGCCGGATACTGGGAGGCCAACCTGAAGATCGGGAAAACGCACTTACCCAAACAAGGGTATTTGGTGACTACCGGTGGAGAAGGAAGGGTGTCCCCCATCATCCTGGGCATGAACATCCTAAGAAATTGCCCTGAAGAACTAATTGCGGCACTGAAGCAAGAACTGTTCACCCAAAAACAGACTGAGCAACGAACTCTGCAACACACCATCTGTGTCCAGTGGAGTCAGGCGGGAAGGAAAGTTCTGGCTACACAAGTACAAGGAACCGTCAAGTGGTTTAATGTCCAAAGTGGGTATGGCTTCATCAACAGAAATGACACGAAAGATGATGTCTTTGTCCATCAGACGGCCATCAAGAAAAACAACCCCCAGAAGTTCCTGCGCGGTGTTGAAGATGGCGAGACAGTGGAATTTGATGTGGTGGAAGGGCAGAAGGGGGTGGAGGCAGCCAACGTGACTGGCCCTGGCGGTGTACCGCTTAAAGGAAATCGGGTTGCTCCCAACAGACGTCGGTCCTGCAAATGTTTTCACCGGCCAAGGGGAGACCATGCCACAGAATCTAGTGGGGGAGGCGAAAGTACCAACCAAATGAGCAGAGGAGAGAGAGTGGAGGAAAGGTCCCCTCTACAAAGACCCATCCGGCACAGACATACACCTCCAGCCTTCTACAGATGCCCCTTGAGTAGGAGAGGCAGCACAGCAAACCGGGAGCACTTAAGTTTAAAGATGTCGCGTGAGGACACGGACATGAAAAGTGGGGGTGAATGTGGCACCCCGCAGCGGGTCCCACTAGGGAGAGGCAGAGAAGGGGTTAACCCCTCTCTAGGTGCCGGCGCCGAGGGAACAGGAGGCGGGACTTCCCTGATTGAGAGACAGGGCGAGGAGTCCGGCCGGGATTGGAGGAGGCTGGCGCGCAAAGGTGCATGGGGGAAGCAGGAAGGAGGGGGGTCTGGTGTGCGCGGCGGCGGGAAGAGGAGAGCGCCGAGCAGCCTGCAACAGGGAGAGCGGGTGAGCAGGGACCGGAACGCTGAGTGGCATCAGTGGCCAGCGTCAGCGGGCGCCAGCAATTTGACTGGGCAGGGAGTGCAATCCGGAGGAAGGCACTCGGATCCAGTGCTGCAGCGGGGAGAGAGAGGCGGCCGACAGGGAGAAGCTCTGTGCGCGGTGCACGGTGCCCCCACAGGGAGACAGAAGAAGCGGACGGAGCTACTGTGCCAAGGGACCAGGAGATCTGAGGCCCAGGTATCAATGTCGGGACGGGCAGGAGCCTGCAACGTGATCCGGCTAAGCAGGTACCCCTACTGCCCACCACCGCAGCCCAACAGACACTCTCACTGCCCACTACCCCAGGCAGAACCCCCTGTCTCCACTACCAGAGGCAGGCATTCACCCCGCCAGATCTCTCCACTAGGATCTTCCCCTAACCACCCACAAGTCCCACTCTCCTTACTAGGGAACCTACCCCCACCTAACGCCACCAGAAGTGGAGCAGCCACTGGGCACAAGGGACAGCCCGCAGGTAGTCAGAATTGACTCAGTACCTTTCCCAGACAGTGGGGTAAAGTACCCACCTCACCTACACCCACGCGGGGTTGAATTGGACTTTTATTGTGCAACCAGGCGGCTGGCTCTGTGCCAGAGGAAACATCGCCATCTTGTGGCCAAGCAAAGGGATGGTTTGCCTTTTGTTAGAAGTTAGTAACCCTTTCATGGAACCGGCGCGGCCGCCCCATTGTCAACAGCCCCTTGCTCTAAGGGAAGTATAGGGAACTTATCCAGGCTATTGATCCGTAGGAAGGCCTGTCCTAAGCGGAACCCAGGCTATTGATCCGTAGGAAGGCCTGCCCTAAGCGGAACCCAGGCTATTGATCCGTAGGAAGGCCAGGTTCTTCTGTTAGGAACCCTTTTCCCCGGGAAATTGCACATCCCTGCCTGTGTACAGGCCGAACCCTGGACTCGGCTCCAGGACAATACTAGGGTACCGATATCATCTCTATTATCGTGTTCATTATATACAAATAGTAAATTGTACTGTTAGTACCGTTGAAGGATAAAGCATATAGTGAAGCGACGTCATTGGTAGATTGTAAAATCGACCTTACAGTGAAAACCCAGTTGTGAGTTTTGAGTGTTACCATTGGTCCACATAGAGTAGGTTTAACATACCTGTTTAGCAAGAATAAGTAAACTGAAAGGTTCTAGAGAGTAAGTTAGTTATTTCCCTGGAGACGTCCAGAGTAACCATGATGTTACTTTACTGTGTAAGTTTTTGTCCAATGTAGGTTAAAAGTCTGATTCATGCCAAAGTGTGCTTGGTAGGGCATGGTTGTCATGTAAATGCTAATACACTAAATCGCAAGTAATAAATCTATTTCTGTTCTTAAAACCGCACCCGACTGTTGCCTCTTCTACCCCGGATAAAGATCTGAACCTAACCGTGCACTTCACATATGTATTATGTATTGTCTATGTGCTGGATTACGGTTGGATGTAAAAACTGAATTTTGTTGTCCTAATAGGGGCAATAACAATAAATGAATCTAATCTAATCTAAGTTACATGTGCCCCACCCGCAGTGCACATGGTTTTGTCCATCTAAGAAGGATTTTGTCAGAAAGAATGAACTAGAATAACCCCCTATATCTGTTGATCCTGTATCACAGGGCATTTCCTCAAAAGTATAATAAGTGTTTAGGACTCATCCCTTATTGGGAGTGTTTAATAACAGGCACGGGCATTTATTCTGGTTCACTCCCAGGGGGGGGGGGGGGGGGCAGATGTAAGTAAGTAAGTTTTATTTATATAGCGCACTTCCTCCAACAGGAATCAAGGCGCTTGTAACATGTGCAGAGAGAGAGTTTTTACTTCACAGTGAGATTTATATTGTAGTGTCAAAATAAAGCTGTCAGTATTTTCCCTGCACAGAAACAAAAATAACTCACCCAAATCTAATTCTCTCTGCACAAGTTACATCTGCCCCACCTGCAGTGCACATGTTTTGTCCATTTGAGAAGGAATTTGCCTTTGCGAGTGAACCAGAATAAGGGCCACTGTCTGGTCCCTGCACATGATTACCAGTTCTTGCACTGCCGCTTTAGTCACCTTTGTGCTATACACTTGCCTTAGAACCCATGTCTCTGTGACATAATACCTTGCTTTTATGTATGCATGGCAAACATATAGATTAACAGTAAGTTAATCAGCAACAATTTTTCTGATGAAATTCCCAGAACATCCACCAGATAAAAAGAAATTATCCAGGTCCTTTCTGATCATCTGCAGAGATGGAACCCCTTATTTTCTCCGGTTCTTCTGTCCTCCTGATCTTCCTAGGAATTCTAAGGCAAGCGGATGGGGGGAAACTGCTCGTTGTCCCTATGGATGGTAGTCACTGGCTCAGTATGCGTCCTGTGGTGGAGAAACTGGCTCAAAATGGACATGAAGTGGTTGTAGTAATGCCCGAAAACAGTTTATCTATAAGTGGATCGAAGTTCTACACCATAAAGACCTTCGCTGTTCCATTCACCAAACAAGAGATCGAAGCACAATTTGAGAAACTTGGAGGCGATCACTTTACGGTACCCTCTTATTTCCCCTGGATTGCTATCACGATGCTTGACGTCATGATGAAGGCCTTCGATATGGTCTACACAATGTGTGAGAGCCTTTTACTCAACCAGGAATTAATCCAGGAATTAGGTCGCGAGAAGTTTGACGTTGTATTAACTGATCCATTCTTACTGTGTGGAGTGATACTAGCAGAACATCTTCAACTGCCAAATGTGAATTTCTTACGGGGGCTTCCCTGTCTTTATGATTTTGCAAGTGCCCAGTGTGATACCCCACTCTCCTATGTGCCCAGATTATTTAGTAAGAACTCTGACAAGATGAACTTTATAGAACGTGCAGAGAACGTCCTGGTCAAAATGCTGGAACCCTACTATTGTGGGATTGTTTATTTTCGCTTTATACGGTTGGCATGTGACGTCCTGCAAAAAGAAATTACAACTGTCCAGCTCCTTAGCAGGTCATCCGTCTGGCTACTGAGATACGATTTTGTCTTTGAATATCCAAGACCAGTAATGCCGAACATGGTTTTCATTGGTGGCATCAACTGCAATCAAAAAAAGCCTCTAAGCAAAGTAAGATTCAAATACATGTTTGACATTGATGAGCTGATTCTAAATGTCATGTACTGTATTGCTGTGAACGGGTGCTAATTATGAGTTATTGCATACAGGCCTTGATTCTGGTTGATTTGGAAATTCGCAGCTTACTGAGTCCCAAAGGGCCTGCCCCGCTGCCCCACCGAATCACCACCCCCGCCGCCGCTGTACCCCCTCGCAACCATGCAAGAGGATGTGTCATGAAGACATCCCCTCTTATGTCCCGCTGGCGGAGAGATGATAAGATGGTTGCCGACCATCAAATGATTTTTTCAGGCCATGCAAATATAAGTCAGTGGAGACTGACTTATATTTGCAGCCATTTTGCTGAAGACAGGGTAGGCACACCTCCTCTTGCCCGAATTCCCATGGGAACGCAATGCGTTGACATGGGCAACACCCGGGCCTGCTACCCCATTCCACCCACCCACACTGCCCCATGCGAATGGGCCGGTGACTATGTAAGTTGCTGAGTCCATTCGCCCAGGGACCCTGCAGATGCACATAAAATATTATGCACATGCTCAGAAAGAAAACAGTGCTCCCCGTGTGAACTAGAATGACCCCCACAGTACCTGAGCAGATAGGAATTTGCACATCTTTGCGTATGTCCATCCGAACCTGAGTGGGTATCACTCCCAGTTTTTGAGTAGGACCCCACAACCATTGAAAAGCAGGCAGATCTGCCGCATCTTGGCCACATCCTAGTGAAGCTGGTAGGATATAGAGATAATCACAGGCAGATGCCACGGGGAGAGGGAAGCGCTACATTTATGTAATACATGTAATTTTAGCCCTGCCCCCTACCCAACAGACCCTCGAAGCATGGCATTTTGCTGAGGTAGGAGTGGTGGCTTGATGATGTCATAGCCCAAAAAGTTCAGAGGCATATTCTCTCCGGGCTTCTCCCAGAGAGTAGCAAAGAAAAGTAGAGGGGTATGCCTCAATTCACAGAAAGAAATTCCGCATGACTCTTATGAAGGTACAGTGTATATGTAGGGATTTATGACTTCATATTAATCACCACTGCCTTTTCTTCCAAAAACAGAATAATTTGGTTGGTATTTAATTGTTATATTGCAACTGATCTACCATCTATAATGACAGGAAATCGTAGGGCGATATTGAACTGATTTTTTTTTTGCACATATCGCGCTAACTATGGTCAGGTTTAGCAACGCATTTGTGCATTTCAACTCACCATCCCTGGGGATAGTGAGCTGAACTGCTGTAGAAAAACAATTGAATAGTTAGAATTTAGTTATACGAGCATTCTAGTACACTGGCATTGGTTCCCAACCTTTTTCTCTCCTGTACCCCTTGATTAAGCTTTTTTTTTTTTTATATTTGTTTATTGATTCAATAAGAGTTACAGTACAAAAAAAAAAACATAGAAAAAAGCATTTTTGCCTTACATGTACAGACAAGAGTAAATAACAGAGGAGTGACACAGTTATCATACACACATTTTATAGTCCAACCAGGTATTTATCCTTAGGTGTTACCGTGAGGGGTGCCTCATACGCCACGAAGGGTTAGGGTCATGTGTACACATTGGTGTTAAAAGGGTGGGTGGCCCAATTGGAGGTTACTCATATTATACCAGGTTGTTAAGTGAACCATTTGTCTGATTCTGTCTCGCTCTATGGGTGTTAGGGTAGGGAGGTATGGCAGCCATGTTTCGAAGAATTTAGGTGCTCTTGACTCAACATCTAGAAGACATTCGATCCAGTCCATCTGAAATAAGAATTTTAGCTTTGATAGCATGAGTTGGTAGGGAATTCTCTCCGTTTGAATCCATTGTGATAGGATAGTTTTTTTGCTAGCTGCTGCTATTTTGGCTAGTAGTCGTTTTGGTGGGTGGGCCCTTCTGGGGGTGTGGTTAGGCGGAAGTATGTTCCATAGTGCCCATGAGGCTGAGACCTTAAATGGTATGGAAAGTGTGTGAGTGATATATCTTTCGGTCTCCAGCCAAAAGTCTTGAACCATGGTGCATGTCCACAAACAGTGGTATATATCTGCCTCCGGTTCTGAGCATTTGAAGCAGTGTGTGTTGTCTGAGACCCCTTTTAGGTATCTGAGTTTGGGTGTATAGTATGCCCTGTGCAAGATCTTCAGTTGCATTTCCATAAATGTGGTCGAGAGGAGTTGTTTGTTCAGGGATACGGATGACTTGATTATGGTTTCTAATGGAATATCAGGAAAAACCTCTCTCCACCTACCCATCCCCGCAGTGACTTTGGAAAGGTCTAGATTTATGCGGGTATGGCGATATAGCAATGAGGTGGGGACTCGACTACCTTTTCGATGTATGATCATGACGTCCAAGGACCTATCTGACTTGTTTGAGGTTAGCTTGGGGAGTGTTTTTAATATGTAACTTCTTGCTTGGAAGTATGCAAACATAGGTATGTGGAGTTGCGAGAATCCTTCTCTCAGTCGGGTTAAAGTGAGAGGTGTCTTGTGGTCTTCGTCTAAGAATTGATGAATGGACCTGAGGCCTTTAGAGTGCCATAGGAGAAAGATGGGATCTGGTCTCCCCCCCTGAAATTCTGGGTTGTGTATCAGCGGTTGGTGCGGTGAGGTGTTTGACGGAAGGTGTAGTTTTTTCCTTATGGCTCGCCAGGCTAGATAAGGTGATTGTATGAGAGGGTTGGTCTTGAGAGATCCTGGGAGTTGGGAGTAGGGTGTGTGTAGTAGGGCATCTAGGGTGAGGTCTTGGAGGAATGACTGGTCTATAGAGTTATAGGTGTAGTTGTCCACCCCTCCCAACCAATCCAAGGCATAGCGTAGGTTAGAAGCTAGAGCATATTCCTGTACACTGGGGAGGTTGATACCCCCACTTAATGTTGGTTGGATGAATTTCGTTATTGCTCTGTTAATGTTTAGGATGTCTTGTTTTCGGGGGAGGAAAGGGAGCATTTGTATTACATACAACAGTCTGGGGAAGGAGACCATTCTAAAGAGGTTTGAGCGCCCTATGTAAGATAGTGGTAAGTGTTTCCACTTGGTGAAATCATTTTGCATTTGGGTTATACAACGAGTATAGTTTAATTCATAGAGGTTCGCTACATCTCTAGAAATCTGTAGTCCCAAGTATTTGAGTTGTCCCTGGTTCCATCTGAAGGGGAACGAAGTGCCCCAATGAAGTTGGGCCTCGGGGTATAGTGCTAGGGCTTCAGTTTTTTGACAGTTTATCAGAAAGCCATGGAAGGTGGCGAGCATGTCCAACAATCCGGGGAGGGCCATCCTGGGGTTGCTTACATACAATAAGTAATTCCAGGAGACCCGATCAAATGCCTTGTCGGCATCGCAGCTAATTATAATGGCCTCCCGGTTATTCAGGTGTTTAAATTTGAGCATTGCGGCTATGAGAGTGCGAATGTTGTGGACTGACGTACGGCCTCTAATAATCCCGTTTTGGGCACGGTGTAGTATTCTGTGTAAGATTGGTTGTAATCTCTGAGCTATGATTGCGGTGAAGATTTTTAGGTCTACGTTTAGGAGGGAGATGGGGCGATAAGATTGTACTAGGGTGGCGTCTTTGCCGGGTTTCGGGAATACCACAATTCTAGCCGCGGTGAAGTCTGGAGGGGGTGGTGCGCCTCTTAGGATAGTGTTGTATAGGTTAAGTAGGTGTGGTAGCAGTTTGTCTCTCAGCATCTGATAATATTCGGAGCTAAACCCGTCCGGGCCTGGGGACTTGCCTTTCTTGAGTGTTTTAATAGTAAGCAGGAGTTCTTGATCAGTGATCGGGGCCGTGAGGGATTCCCTTTCCTCTGTAGTGATGGTCGGGAGTTGTGCCATCTTTAGGAATTGCTCAGTATCTTGTGGTCTGTCTGGTGTTTCTCTATATAGTTGTGTGTAGTAGTTCTGGAAAGCTGTGGAGATGTCTTTAGTTCCCGATATCAGGGATCCGTTTGGTGAGGCTATTTGCAGTATATGCAGAGGGGAATATTGTGAACGAATGAGGTTAGCTAAAAGTCTGTCTGTTTTGTTGGAGCTCCTAAAATATTTATTGCGGGTACGGTCATATGAAAATTGGGCTCTCTCTGTACATAACGTATCATATGCACGTTTTGCTTCGCTATATTGTTTACGCGTGTCAGCTGTGTCCGAGAGAAGCATGCTGTTGTAAGCTATAGCTAGGTTCCCACTATGCTCGGCTATGGTTGCGTTGAGTTTTTTACGTCTTCTAGCTATGTATTCTATCAGTTGGCCTCTGATTACCGGTTTAGAAGCTGCCCAGAATAGTTGGATGTCTTCCAGATGCTGACTGTTATCTGAGGCATATGTGAAGAGGGCGTGTTCTAGGTGTAGTCTGAAGTCTGTTGATTGAGCTAGGTAGGAGGGAAATCGCCAGTTATATGATGTGGTAAGTGGATCCTGTAGCTTGATGGTGAACCAGATTGGGGCGTAGTCTGATAAGTCTATGAGGTCAATTCCTGTATCTACTACCCTTTGATATAGTGTGTTAGAAATTAGCCATAAATCTATACGGGACCAGGTGTTGTGTGGGTGTGAATAGAATGTATATTCCCTAGCAGTGGGGTGTTGGCATCTCCAGGGGTCACATAGCTGCAAAGAGTCGGTAAGGAGCGTGATGGGGGAGGTTTGGGTCCTATCTGGTGCTACAGATCTCCCGCCCGATCTGTCTAAACCTTTTGAGAGTACATTGTTAAAGTCTCCACCAAGTATCAGCTCTCCTTCTCTCCAGCTCAATAGTTTGGTGTAAAGTGAGGTAAAGAAGGGAGCATTTGGGGTCTGGGGGGCATATATAGTAGCTAACGTGTATGAGGAGTTACAAATTTCCAGCTTAATGAATAGGAAATGGCCCTCTGGGTCCACCCACGTGTCTTTAATAGTATAGGGTAAGTGTTTGCGGAACAGGATCAGCACTCCCCTACGCTTAGCTGTGTAGGATGCTGCTTGGAACTCATTGATCCAAGTATCTCTAAGTGTATTGGGGTCTTTAGTGTCCCAGTGTGTCTCCTGGAGGAAGGCCACGTCGGGGTGTAGGCGCTTTAGTCTGTTCACCACCTTGCGTCTTTTGATCGGTGAATTTAGGCCCTCTACGTTCCAGGAGACAAACTTCAGCTGCTTTTGTGTCCTGGTTGTGCTATTAGTACATTGCTGTGTCATTATCCTATACCTGCCCTAGGATGTAACCAATTAGCTATAACGCTCTGAGATCCCCTGTCTGTCCCAGCGAGCAGACCATGGGGTGTGGTTATAGGCCTAGGGCCCCTGTCTGTACTTGGCGATACCTTTCTAGTACTGTACACAACAATAACTGTAATAAGGAAGAACAAAACATTTTGTAAATAGTTTTTGTACCAAAAACATGGTCGTTGGGGTCAGCACGTGTATGTAATGGCGTGTAGGTGTCCCGTAACCGGAACGACACCCACTGACCCCAAGCACCAGCCATCTATAGAACGTGTATCGCTGCCAATGGTTGCTGGCATTGGCTTGGTTTCCCAGCACCCAGTCCGTCCCCCCGGGAAGGCCTTCGGGGGAACATTTTGCAGGTGTGAACTTACGTTGGCCTTTTTAGGCCAGGGGTTTACAATACAGAACAGGCTTATCAAACATTTCTGAACCAATGCAATACAATACCAACTAGTGGTCTTCAATCTCCTGGCTGTGAAAGCTTTGGTTTGGATCGGTGTGTCCCCAAACGGGGGTGTGTTTGTCAGCCCATCTGGTCTGTGTGAGAGGTAGGCTCGGAGGGAATGGAGTCCAGGAAGTTTGCGGCTGTTTGTGGAGAGTCCCAGAGATATGGTTTCCCGTCGTAGATGATTCTTAGTTTAGCTGGGTAGAGTAAGGAGAATCGGAAGTTCATCTCATGGAGTCTTTTGCATATAGGGGTGAACTCTCTTCTTTTCGACGCCACCAGATAGGAGAAGTCCTGAAAGAGAAGTAATTTGGCATTTTCATAGCGGAGATCGGGGTGTCTTCTATATGCCTCCATCAAGCGGACTTTATCAGCATAGTTTAAGATGCGTAGTATGACCGGTCTGGGTCGGTCGCGGGGTTGTTGGTGTCTGTCTGGACCAACTCTATGTACTCTCTCCACTATAATTGATTCTGTTGGTGAGACACATCCCAGGGTGCGTGGTAGCCACTCTGATACTAATGGCATCAGGGCTGCGTTCTTGACGGACTCTGGAATGCCTATGATTCTGATGTTATTCCGTCTGTTTCTGTTCTCCATGTCTTCCAACCTTTCCTGCATTATTGTTATCGTTTTCTCCTGGGATGCCATAGTGGTTTTGACATTGTTTAGCTCGTCTTCCAAGTCCGAGACCCTTTGTTCTGCCTCTGACAGGCGCTGGTCTTGTTGAGCTATTTGGGCCAGGGCTGTGTCAATGGATTCTTTGATTGGGGCTAGCTTCTGATCTAGCAATGCTGCTAGAATGGTTGTAATTTCACTTGTAGTCATATCTGTCTTGGGTGGGGTGTGGACGCTGTGTGTCTTCAAGTTCTGCAGAGGCCTCTCCACACTGACTTGGTGATGGAGGGGTTGTGTTAGGAGGCGGGTCTTTGGACTTTCCTTTTCCCTGTTGTGAGGATTTTTGTCCTCTCTGGGGCTTTGCCATGTATTTGTCCATCTCCAGCACCCTGCCTGTCCAGGGAAGGGCACGGGTGCTGTGGCCTCTTATTATAAGAGGCTGTAGTATGGGGGTAGGGGTGCGAGGGTGCCTGCTCCGCGGTGCCAGGGGTCTAGGCGCGCCAGCCAGTGGGTATCAGTCTCTGTGTTAGCGTTAGCGGTTCTTTGGTGGGTGGTGGAGCGCGATGGGGCGAGGGGGGGCCAGGGGCCAGTCAGGGCAGCTGGTCTGCGTCTATAGTCTGTCTGTAGTTGCCAGTTTACTCCACCTGAGCCTGTTTTCTGTCAGGTTCCTTTTGCATTAGGGTGGTTGGGACTTGTGCAGCAGTATGTCAGTGCTGGGTAATTCCTCCCCCACACTCCCCTCACTCACCACCTCTGGGTCCTGTGGGCTTTGGTAGCTGGTTGTGAATAGGGCGAGAGTCTGCCAGGCACGGTCCGGCCTGTGGCCTGGTCCTCTCGAGCCCTTCCTCTAGTAAGATGGCCGCCGAGGGGGTCTCCCTGCAGGAGGCCTCCTGCAGTTCGGGCAGCGGCGTGTCTCTGCGGCTCCCAGCTCCCGAGGGTCCAGGGCGGCTGGTCTGGTCTCCTTGAAGGTAAGGGCCGGAACGGCGCCGTCACCGCCGGCACGTACGGAGCGAGTTTACCGCTCCGGCGCTCTGGAGGGCGGCGACGGACTTCCGGTTTTCACGCGAATCCCCGGCTGCGTGAGGAGGTGTAGGCCGCAGCCTTCCGGGAGCAAATTCGCTCCACTTATGCAATGAGCGTTTAACTCTGCCTAGACTAGGAACAATTCACTCCCTCTTGGCAACAACAGCATGTGTTCCCCCTTAGCGATGAGCAATTTACAACTCCCTCTTGGCATGTATTCCCCCTTGGCATCGAGCATGAAGCCCCTGGCATCAAGCAAGAACCCCCTAACAGTGAACATGTAGGTAAGCGGCAGTTATGTGTCAAATATGTAATGGGCATTACGGTGTGTTATATAGTATGGACATCATGATGTGTGGCACAATGTGTAATTTTCATTACGACATGTGCCTTTTTTTGTAATGGGTATTACGGAGTTTGCTAAAATGTGTAATGGGCATTACGGTGTGTGGTCTAATGTGTAATACCACGCCCCTTTTTGTGATGACATGCCTCCTTTCCATGAGGCCACACCCCCTTTTCAGCACGCAGCTTCGCCGCGCAAAGGTCCAGCATGCTTCATTATTTGGATCTGGGACCACCCATTACCATATTTCTAGATTCGCCTATGAGTACCCCTCCTCTCAATTTGATATATCCAAAGTACACATGAGTGGAATGCAAGTGAGCGGTATGCGTGTCCTTATATAAAGGATTAGTGAAGGAGTAGTGTGCAGTCAGTAATCGGGTCCCTATGTGTGGCACCCCGCAGCGGGTCCCACTGCAGCCTGAGCCCCTTAACTGTATCACGGCAGCAAGGGGGTTAAATATCTCCCCACAAGCGCCGGAGCGTAAGGGGGCGGGACCTACCCGGGGTGATGGATGGGCAAGAAGAGCCGGCGGCGATTGGCGGAGAGGCCTGGCGCGAAGGAAGTGCGTCCGCAGGGAGCCGGCAGGAAGGACAGAGGGAGCAGAATGGAGCCTGAGGAGACCCGGAGCAGCGGAAGAGGACTGCGCGGGAGGCAATCGAGGATGAGCAGCAGGGGCTGTATCGAGCGGCAGCTGAGCCGCACTTAGGAGAGTAGAGAACTCGGCAGCGCAGCAGGGAAGCCACGCAGAGAGCAGGGGAACAGGACACCCGCCGCAACGTGACACCTGCCCAGTACCCGGCGGTGATTGACGGGGGGTGCCGCTGGATCCTCAGCGCAACCCAGCAGTACGCCCACGCTTGTGTCCCCAGCAGGAGGCGACCTGAGCAGAGACCCCCCTCACCTGATAACCAGCCGTCCAGACATCGGGGGACCAAGTAGTGACGGGCAGGAGCCCGCAACTGATTTCAGGCCACAGGTACTATATTAAGACACCACAGGGCGCCCCCTGCGACTTGTGCCTGCACTCCATTTTCCCACATACTGGCGTTAGAAGGGACACTGGGGATAGTGCCAGGGAGACTTCCAGGAGCCCACACTTATCCAGCCCACATGTGCACTGACTTATTTGTCATTGAGTCCAGGACAGACCAATAGTGATCACCCCCTACCTGCCTAGAAAGAGGGGACCCTCAAGGCAACTCTCCCCACCCAGTAATGGCCAGGCTATTGATCCGTAGGAAGGCCGGACATCACGGGGCCCAGGCTATTGATCCGTAGGAAGGCCTGACATCCCGGGGTCCAGGCTATTAATCTGTAGGAAGGCCGGGTTACCCCTTAGGTATTCCATACTGGGAAATTGTACATTCATTTCAAAGTACAGGCCGAACCTTAGACTTGTGGCTAGAGCTTTAGTTGGGTACCGGTACCGTTGGTTTGCGTAGTGTAGGTATAATATGCCTGTTTAGCAGGGAAGAGTAAACTATAAAGGGATTTCCTTCAACTCAGACATGCCTGCGAGACTCAATTCTCTGGGGACCCACCAAGGTTTATAAATTCACCTGCCAGGATGTTGCTGACATCGGGGGGGCTCATCCAGGGCAATTTCCAGATTTTATGCAGCATTATCAGCCGCACAGCATAATCATAACCTGTCACACCTTAGGACGAATTGGGAGCTAGATCTGGGTTCCATTACAGACGAAGACTGGGAATCCGCCTTGGGTAGCCCACGCTCCGCCACCACATCTCCTAGATTTTAGCAAATCCAACTATATATATTACATAGGGTTTACCTCACCCCAGTGAGATTACTGAAGATGGGAGGTAGAGGAGACTCTAACTGCCCCAAATGCAACTCCCCCGGGGGCACATTTTGGCACCTATTGTGGAGTTGCACGGTAATGTCAGCTTTCTGGCAAGAAGTCATATCAGCATGTGTCGCTGCTGGTATTCCCCGCACTATTTTCAATCCACAATTCTGAATACTATCACTGTTAGAAGTGGACTGCCTAGATAAACACCTGTTGAGATATGCTGTAAACCTCTGTACACTAGCTAAGGTGTGTGTGGCCAGGAAATGGCTGGCATCGGAGGGACCCACGCTGAGAGAGTGGATCTGTCTGGCTAACTGTAGTTAGACATGAGAAGTTTGTCTATCTGTCCAGGGGGGCCGAGAAGACATATTTCAAAATTTGGAACAATTGGATCAACTCACAATTTATGCACAATGACGACTGAGACCCCTACATATATATGTATGTCATTACTGGTTATAATGCAGGACACTTGTGGCGCTGGGTGAGGCATGGCGTCAGACTATCTTGTCCACTGCGGCCTCAGCACCCCTATAGACCATGGAGTGCCTGCGGTGACAGACGCAGCGTAATTGGTGTATCTGGGTAATCTTTATTAACATACACATTACAGAGCTTGTTATATCTTTTATTCATATTGTATTGATTCATATAGTACACGGAGTATATCACCCCACCAGCATTTATAACATGTAAACCTGCATAGTATGTAGCCACTGGCAACTTGTAACTCTTACTTTATTATTAATTTCTGCTTTTTGTTTTTGTTGTTTTGTTTGTAATTTGTAAAAAAAAAAAAAAAAATCTTAATAAAAATCATTGAATTTAAAAAAAAAAACTATAAAGTGATTTACGAGAATAAATTAATTAGTCACCTGCAGACGTCCAGAGTAAGCATGATGTTGTTTGGTTGTGTAAGCTTCTGTCTAATGTGTGTTAAAAGTCTGTTTCATGCCAAAGTATGCTAGTTAGAACATAACTGTCATGTAAGTGTTAATATGCTGAAGTGTTACTATTGACGGCAGTAATTTGTACAGTTGGCCTCGTGGGAGCAGCACATGGTTGGTCAAGAGGGTGATTTCTGCATTTGCTGAATTTTAGGCAATACATTTATATCTGTTCCTTAACAACCGGCTGTTGCATCCTCATTACACCGGATAAAGAGCGAACCTACCGTGCACATCACATTTGTGTCTGGCTGCTGGCTGTGTACTGTCTCCGGGTTTCCCGCTAACGCCTGTAGTATTAATGCTGCTGCTGCTTCCTGTGTCAGTGCGATGCTGATGATCGCTGATTAATGAGGGCAGGCGAAGGCAGAATAAAGGTTTTGAGAATCAGAAAGTGAGAGATTTGGTAAGACATCTCCAGTTTTTTTTTAAAAGTGGCAATCATTTACACTGCAAAATCAGTTTGATTTTGCAGCGTAAATGATTGCTGCTTTAAAAAAAAAATGGACATTTCTTACCAAATCTCTCACTTTCTGATTCTCTCATCCTATTAAATTTCAACCATTATTTTTTACAAAACCTATACTCTAAGGGGGTATTCTGGTTGATTAGCAAGGCTGCGAATCCGCAGCCTTGCGAGTCCACCAAACCCCGCCCAGAGAATTCTGGGCCACCCCCCCTCGCAGAGACCGACTCATCGCACACAAAAACAAAGGTGTTAGATTTTAAGAAAGCTGATTTTGTAGATATGGGAAACTCTGTATGGGATTCTTTGGCAGAGTGGAGGAACTTGGAAGGAGTGCAGGAGAAGTGGGAAAAATTTAAAAGTGAAAAAAACAGAAATTTGTGTCAAAAGAGTTGACATTCAAAAATACAAGGAAAAGGAGGCCAGTGTGGTTTGTGAAAGAAGTAGCAAGTATTGTGAAAGCAAAAAAGTTGGCCTTTAAGAAATATAAGCAGACACAAAATAATGAGGGCAAAGAGGTGTATCTTGTTAGACAGAAGAATGCTAAGAAGGTAATCAGTTGTGCAAAAGCACAGGCTGAGGAGAAAATGGCCCAGTCAGTGGGTAAAGGGGGGAAAACTTTTTTTAGGTACCGTATTTTCCGGCGTATAAGACGACTTTTTACCCCAGAAAAAAATGCCTCCAAGTGGGGGGTCGTCTTATACGCCGGGTGCACGGCGTGACATACTGGTATTATTATTTTCCGGGTGCGTCATACAATTATTTCAGGGTAGCTCTCCCACCCCCCTCTTATGCATACGGTACCTTGAAATAATAGTATCCAGGTATGCCAGCGCTGCTCCTTCCGTTCTGCCTAACCGCCGGTCACGTTGAGCATTGAAGTCGGCGGCAGGCTCGGGTGTTTTCGGCGCGGCTCGGGAGGACTTGTGTGCCTGAGCGCTCCCGAGTCCCCCCGAGCCGCGCCGAAAATACCCGAGCCTGCCGCCGACTTCAATGCTCAACGTGATCGGCGGTTAGGCAGAACGGAAGGAGCAGCGCTGGCATACCTGGATACTCTTATTTCAAGGTACCGTGTGCATAAGAAGGGGGGTGGGGGGCTGAGGAGAGCTACCCTACAATATATTTTATGCCTGGGGGGGGGGGGGGGGGGGAGGACAGCGGCATGAGGGGGTCTTAAAACTTTATGTGGTGGGTTTTGCTGGGGCAGGACAAACCTGCCCTGATAGGTTTGTCCTGCCCCAGCAAAACCCACCACTCAAGGGGTTAATATATGGTACGGTACTATAATACTGGTCCCTGCTTCCTGTCTGCCCTCCCTGTCTCCCTGACTCCATGTCAATAGCAGCAGTCTGTGGAAGGTGTGCGGAAGAGGGGGTAGTCTTTTACAGCGAGTATATAACAAACTCTGTATTTTGAGTGGAAATGTTGGGGGGTCGTCTTATACGCCGAGTCGCCTTATACGCCGGCATATACGGTATATAAGTGAAAGGAGAAAAACAGAGTGGAAGTCTTCTTGAGGGGGACAATGTAATAGCAGATCATATTAATAATTATTTCGGTACTTGTGTATTATCACGGCGCCCACTTAACATACGTATGGCACTGTAGTGAAATCATATTGCATCGCTGTTCACTCATAAAGGCATGGGATGCGATATCCATGTTAACTGCACAGGAGTGCTTATATAATGAAATATCGCATAGAATCCCATGGCAGCAAATGTGATGGGATGCGATGCAATGTGATATTTCATTGTATAAGCACCCATACCATGTGATGTGATGGGTGCTTACTATGCCATTGCGTCACCCCCAGTATCCACGCCACCCGAACGTGGCCAGCGGCGGCGGAACGCGTCCTTTATTCTTTTCATACCCCCACTATCCACATCGGCGTGGAGGTGAATCTAAATAGTGTGGCGAGCGCAGCGAGCCACCGAGCCGGAGTGGATAAATCAATGGGGCCAGATGGAACACATCCAAGAATACTAAAAGAGCTTAAAGGGGATCTGGTAAAACCATTAACAGAATTATTCAACCAGTCATTAGCTTCTGGAGTAATCCCAGAGGCCTGAAAAACAGCGAATGTAGTCCCACTGCACAAAAGTGGAAGCAAGCAAGAGGTAAGCAACTATCGACCAGTGAGCCTTACATCAGTAGTAGGGAAATTGATGGAAACACTCTCAAAACCAGCAATTTACAGGATCCAAAAGAGCATGGGTTTACTGGGGGACGATCATGTCAAATAAATCTTATTGACTTTTTTGAATGGGTGACTAAAGTAATAGATAAAGGTGGGGCTTTAGATGTAGCTTATCTAGACTTTAGTAAGGCTTTTGACACTGTCCCACATCTCAGACTGTTAAATAAACTTGAAAGCTTGGGATTGGATTCTAAAATAGTTCAATGGATAAGATCTAGGTTGCAGGACAGAAAACAGAGAGTTGTAGTAAACGGAGTACAGTCAAAGGAGGGAAAGGATACAAGTGGAGTACCCCATGGATCTGTACATGGACCAGTGCTTTTTAATATCTTTATTGGTGATATTGCAAATGGAATTGAGGGTAAAATGTGCCTTTTTGCAGATGACACAAAGGTATGCAACAGGGGAGACACACCAGGAGGGGGGAAACAAATGATTGATGATCTAGGTAGATTAGAGGAATGGTCAAGAGCATGGCAACTACAGTTTAATGCCAAGAAATGCAAAATCATGCACTTGGGTCTCAAAAATCCAAAGACTAAATATAGTATAAAGGGCACTATAATGGAAACTACTGAGGAAGAGAAGGATCTAGGTGTCACTAAGGCCCTTATTCTGATCGGTGCGTACTTTTCCGAATTCTTTCGGATGGCGTTTTTTAGCCGTCTGCGCATGCGTGGAGAACGCGACGCGCATGTGCCACGCATGGTCTCCGTACTTGTTCTCATTAATACCGTACAGAAATGTGCACCGCAATCACTCGGCCAATATGGGTGTGTTATGGGCGTCATGCGGAATGACACAGGGGCGTAGTTTCAAAGTGGGCTAAACTGGGCGGAAACATGGGCGGACACGGGGGAGTACACATATTTTGGTAGGCGTGCATTCGGACAGCACGCCGAATGCACGCGAACAAAAAGGGAAGAAATGTGCGGTGTCCAAAAGGCTACTCTTGCTTTGAGGACACCACTCGGTCATGCGCTAGGCAATCGGAACGCCTAATCAGGACGGACGCACCTCAACCAATGTCACCTGAACCCAATACAATCACATACTTTACCCATTACTTGTTAATTACACGCTTCTCACTGCTACAATTGGAAGCATTGCAGCTTAAAGGGAACATTACATGCTGCACTTGTCACACACTTTTACACTGCAAATAATGAACACAACTTAATATTAATAATACTAATACACATGGCACTTCTGCATGTATCAATTAATACAGACATTTGTGGGGCCAAAATAACATTTATTAAAGAAACTTTGGTAAAAATTTAAAAAACATCACAAAACAAATGGGACCATAACAGGACAAAAAAGAAATAATATAGAATAAATAGCCACAGCAGAATCATTAGGAACACATCAGGTGGCTTCACAACAAAAGTACAGCACCAACACTTCAAGTACAGCACACAGTAATGGTAGCCGAAACAGGGCAACAGGGGAACCAAACATGACATTTGAACCGCGGGCAAAAGTGGTGACCCTGGGCACGGATTTGGACACAGGATGCTGACACACACAGCTCAATGGAAGATTTGGGCAGACATAACGGTGGAGATTAATGGGGACACAAGTTCATTTGCGAGCACGTTTGCCCCTGGCAGGCTCCTTTCCACGTGCAGCAGATCTTCGGCCTCGTCCACGGCCAGAGTCAGATGGTGGCTCATGTGGAGCACATGCTGGTGAGGGGGTGGATGATCTTCCCCCTCTGGCAGCAGGGAGTGATGATGTTGGTAATGCACCCGAAGCGGGTGACATTAGGGCCCTATTGCTGGTAACTAGCTCCACCATAAGTTCATTATGGCGGAGGAGGAGGTCATTTTGCCGCAG
Organism: Crinia signifera; assembly: GCF_055691185.1. NCBI lineage: Eukaryota > Metazoa > Chordata > Amphibia > Anura > Myobatrachidae > Crinia > Crinia signifera. Next base: position 183,390,338 of record NC_139223.1, on the reverse strand, counting down.
GGCTTGATCAGCCAGCACCTGCAGGCTAGCAGCAATAGCTTGGTGGCTGGCACTCATAGCTTGCTGGCTGGCACTCATAGCCTGCAGGCTCGCAGCAATACTCTGCTGGCTGGTGGTCAAACCCTGCAGCACCTCCTCGGCCCTACGCACCCGCTCGAATGCTGACTCTCCCTGCTGCACAATACTATCCAGCACACGGCCCCACATGGACAATTCAGCCGCGGACAATCCCGGCTGCTGCTGCACGGGCCTGCTACTGGGGCCAGGTGGCACAGACTCCACAACCTCCTCAAGAGAATCTTGACCAAGCGGTGGGGATGCTGTTGAACGAGAAATTACCAATTACCACACATTCCATACCAAATTTTAAACATCTACTTATGGCCTGGCAAATAATTACCTTCAAGCGTAGAAGCCATCACTTCCGCTGGGGACTCGCTGTCTATAGTGCTCACCCCCCGGATCTCCTCCACTGCAATACAGCACTGGGCCATCTCTTCTAGGGGGGTGAGCTCCAGCTTGGATGGCATGGGGCCAGCCCCAGAGGTGTGGCTGTGTTCCCACCGCTGGGTCAATTTCTTCTTGAGGTTGCCTTTGAAGTCGTGCCACCTGCAATCAAAGTGTACATATTAATACATGTAACTCCTCATGTTTGCTGTAGCACCCATTGCAATCTGAAACATGTGCCTACTGACAACAAACTTACATTATATTCATTTTTCAAACCAACCCTTAGAAGATACAAAAACAGTCACCCTCCAATAACTATCAATTCTATGTCATGGCCAACATGTCTGTGCCTACAAGCAACGTGAACACCCATTGACCAACTCCATCTAATATTGAATGTTAACATTACTGGACTTGTACTACTCAAATGTAACACACATGTACTTGCCTCTTCTTAACATGCTCCGTCTGACGAACTTGTGGAGCCACTGCATTAATCTCCGCCATTATCTCCTCCCAGATCTTCCATCTCCTTGTGTGTGTCAACTTCACCGCTGGGCACTCAATTAAATCACGTGCCCGGGTCACCAGGATGTCAAGCTCCCGCGGTTCATATGCCATGTTTCTTGTGGTTGGTTCCTCTGTTGCCCCACTGCGGCCACTGGCACGGGCACTGCCAGTGCCACGGCCACGGCCACCGGTTGCTGTACCTGAAGTGCTGGGCTGGCTACTCTGTTGGGAAGCCACCTGCTGTGTTCCCAATGATTCTGCTGATGCTGAGGATGGCCCAGCTGCTGATTGGCCTGATGTTGATGGGCCATCTGGGTGCTCTGGGTTGAGGGGGACATAGGTGGTGTTGGCCTCCATGCGGGACAACAGATTCTGCACCACCTGGTCTTCCTCTGAGTCTGAGCCTGCCATGTTTGCAACAAGTGTTTGCCTCTCTAGGACAACTTTAAATACTATTTCTGTAATTGGCGTTAATCAGCTGCAACCTGCGTTCCGTACGGCCGCGTCCCGTACGCCAGCGTCAACCGTGCGGCGCATACGGCCCGCCCCTTGGTGTTGAAAAATATTTCCAAAAAACCTGGCAAACTCAGTAAGTCTGATTTATTAGCTACATGCAGATTCCTACACCAATGAGCAAATAAAACTGAGGTCAGACATGAAATGTATATGTGAATGTACATCTGTACTGTGCACTTGTTTGCTATGTAGTACAACTGACACTACCCATTCCATATGTCAATCCAGTCCACCACTTAGCCACAAGTAATCAGTGCTAGCATCCAAATCACATGTGAAAACACTCCAAATTCAGGTTAGATGCTAGCTACTTTTCATTCCACCTCTGTAGTATGGCCCAGTAGAAGGTAAGTGTACACATGGCAGCATGGCCTAATTTTGGGAAAAGGTCTGCCACTATTTGCTATGTTTCTGCTGCATAGCTTTCATTATAAAATAGCTGTTTAGTACCTTGTTGAGTTAGGTGTAAGTGTCTAATGATGCACACTATTTCACCTGTTGCTTATACCCATGTTTGGTGATTAGATAGAATGTGTCTCCATCTTATTTTACACTGTTTAGAATGGGTGTGCGATGCAATGGGTTAGCCGTCTGTTCGGGCGCATACACGCTGTTAGTGTAAAAATGAACAATAAAGTTAATACCAAATATCACTCTGATCAACCAATGACAGCACATGATTGTTTGATTTGTGCCATTGCTAAAATGGCGGCTTATGGCAGAGCAGCACCGTTTTCGCCTGCAGAGCTGAGGACACTGGTCTCCGTTATGGAGACCAGGCTGGGCCAGGCAGGCCCCTTCATAACGAACAGGCAGAAACGCTCTGCCTATGCGGTGGCCCGCCGGCGGATATACGCACGCACCCAGGTGCGGCGGACCATTGCTCAGCTGGAGCGGCGGTGGTCCGACCTCCGGCGCAGGGAGCCAGAGAGGCTTCAATCAATAAGGGCCAGCATTGCTAGATGTGAGTATTTAAACAGTAAATGTGGATTTGGACATGATTGCTTACCTGACATTATTTAATCCACTAAGGTCACCAGCCTGATCATGAGTTAAACATGGCATACAATATATGAGTGCTACTTCCTGTTTGACACCCTGTAATGGTCATAAAATATGTTATTGGGGAGGATTAATGCTTGTGATGCTTACAATGGCCCAAATGTCACAGCATACCTGCCATGTTACAGGCTGTGTTTTGTAAAGGCCACTGAGGAGCTGTTTGCATGTACAATTATCAGTACTTCTAACCTTTGCATTTATAGGTTGATAATGCTTAATACAAATTACCACTAATTGGCACTTTTTTTATTTTTCCCAAACACAGCACGTGCACGAGCAAGGCAGGCCCGGGAGGAGGCAGAGGCGGGCCAGGCCCAGGAGGAGGCAGAGGCGCCCCAGGCCCAGGAGGAGGTGGAGCCAGCGATGGGCGAGGAGGAAGTTAATGAAGAAGGGGTGGCGGAGGAAAGTGATGGAGTGGAGGAGGCTGTGTGGCCAGTGGAGGCAGAGGTGGTGCCTTTCGACCATGAGGTGGCAGCCGAGGAGGAGGTCGTGCCAGCCGAGGAGGCCCAGGAAGAGGGGGAGGATGAGGAGGCCTGTGAGGTGGAGCAGGCGGCCGAAAGTGGTATGTATACATAAAGATTCGTTATTCCTTTTGTCATCCACTATTTGATATGTAGCACTGTTGATTCAAATGTGTTTGAAAATACTATAAAGGCAAACAACAAATTGGGTAGCAACAGACACACTTTGGGGTTAGATAGGGTGCCCAAACCATCCCTTTCATCCTGGACACATATTCATGACATAGGTTGTGCGGATGGCTTTCAGGTCGAATTGAAGTGCCACTGAACCTGTGTAGTTAATCTGTATCCAGGAAGAAAGTGATGACTTGCTCATGTAAGGGTTACATGTCCCTGCTGGTTGCATACAATCTGTAGGCTCATATAGGTGAGTAGAGTTTACTGGTGAATGATCTTTGTAAACTAGATTGAGTATGGCCTAAATGGAGTATGGACAGGCGTGGCTTAGACTGGAGTAACAAGTGGTCAGTGCCCCTGGGCCCTCCTCTAGCTAACCACCCCCTGCGGTCTGCATGTATGTTTTGCACCATAATTGTGTGTGTATTTGGTCTTAGTAATGCTTTTGAGCATGTGAGTGGGTTAGTGCTGCAGCTTCCCCTAACTGGCATTCTGACAATGATTTCTGGAGCAGACCATCAGCAGCCAAGCCATGCTTGATTGCACAAATGTACTGAGCATTCCTGAGAGTTGGGTAACTCCCCTGCCAGGCTCCATCATATAACAGACACTGAACTTTGTTTGCAGAATTGTGATTGGTGCAGCGCGTGGCATGCTTCTCAGAGCTTAGTCATGGGTGGGTATGGATTGAGAAGGAGCAGTATGACTGTGAGGTGTTCTACAGAGTAAAGGGTAGAGGGCCAAAATCAGGCTTTTCATGTAGTATGTATAGGTGTATGTCTCATATATATAGTTAGATATGTGTGTGTGTATATATATATTTATATATAGAGATATATATATCTATATATCTATATATATAAATATATATATATATATATATATATATATATATATATATATATATATATATACACACACACCTGTCACAATGCATGTTTAAAATGTAGGTTTGACTATGTTAAATGTATGCATGAATATCATTAGTCATGCATACATTTAACATAGTCAAACCTACATTTTGACAGGTGTGTATTTGATTTTCCTCCACAGATGAGCCTGCCCAAGCAGAGGAGGGTCGCCGTGGGGCCCTCCTTCGGCTACGAGGCCTGATGCGGCAAATGTCGAGCCTCATCGAAAGCATCATTGATGCGGAAAATTAATTTGCATTTTGTTACTCTTGTTTGTTAATAAATATTTATTTAAAGTTCTAAGTTGTCAGTGTTTTTTCCTAACATGCTAAAGTATATGTGTAAGTTGTTTAAAATTTTTAAAATAAGCAAAATGTACATAGTGTATCTAGATGTATGTTAGGGTCACATGCTGTAAGGGTTAATGTGTGTCATGAATGTAGTAGGAATGTGGGTTAGTATAGATGAGCATTTAATTGATTGAAATTGATAACAATCCCTTTTTCAGGAGGTTGCCTAATAGCCTAAGTGGGTCATGTGATCGCTGTGTGTACTCAGTACAAAAGTGTTGGATTGTGCGTAAAAACTCCGCATCGGGCTGTACGGACCGCTTCCCGTACGTTCTGACGCGGTAAGACCGTGCTTGTGCGAGAAGACCGTGCAAGAATCTGTACGTTTCCACCGCACACGCACGGTTTGTATGTCGTCCGTACACACGCCCTGTTCTTAAAGAGTGAGTCCGTCCGAATGCGGAGGACACGTGGGCGTTTCTACGGACGAGGCCCGCACGCCGCCGCACAGCGTGGCGTGCGGACCGCACCGTAAGAATTCGGGAATATCCGCACCGATCAGAATAAGGGCCTAAGTGTCATTAAGGTGACTTAAAGGCAGGTAGGCAATGTAACAAAGTAATGAAGAAGGCGAGTCAGATGCTTGGTTGCATAGGGAGAGGTATCAGCAGTAGAAAGAAGGAAGTAATAATGCCACTGTATAGGTCATTGGTACAACCTCATCTAGAGTACTGTGTTCAGTTCTGGAGGCCATATCTCCAGAAGGATATAAATACATTAGAGACTGTACAAAGAAGGGCAACTAAAATGGTGCATGGCCTACATCACAAAACTTACCAGGAAAGACAAAAATATCTTAATATGTATACTTTAGAGCAGAGAAGGGGGGAACATGATAGAAACTTTCAAATATATTTTGAGTTTTAACAAGGTACAGATGGGAGACATTCTTCACAGGAAGAGGAGCAGCAGAACACGAGGACATGCACTGAAACTAGAGGGAGGAAGATTCAGGGGAAATGTGAGGAAGAATTACTTCACAGAAAGAGTAGTAGATAAGTGGAATAGCCTCCCATCAGAGGTGGTAGAGGAAAATACAGTAGAACAATTTAAACATGCTTGGGATAAGCATATTGATATCCTTACAAAAAAATAAGGATAAAATATGGTTTGAGGTAACATGTTTAAAAAAGGAGCAGACTAGATGGGCCAAGTGGTTCTTATCTGCCGTCAAATTCTTTGGTTCTATGTTTCTATTTGTACGCTAGCAGGGCCTGCAAATGGATGTTTAACATAAACACCCATTCGCAGCCTGTGGGTGAACACCCACATCATTCGATGGTCGCCGACCATCAAATGATGTCGAAGCTGCACGTATATTTAAGTGACTCTCACCTGGGGGGGGGGGGGTGCGCCCGGCCCTCCGCACCTTGCCCCCCCACCCGTCCTCAATCTTGGGTGCGTGCACCTGGTGAACACCCTGTTCGCCGTGGCCACGCGCACCCTGCATCTGCACACGCGCACAATTTTGTCTGTGCATGCGCAGACGAACACCATCGGTCCCCCGTACGAACTCACAGGGGTTGCGAAGGGACTTGAATCTAAATGTTTCGCTCACATACGATATTGCCATGCAGTTTAGTTTAAAAACATGCGGTTAGGAGTTTTAGAAACGGATCCATACCATAAGTGAAAGCATATTAACAGTTTTTTTTTATACATTTTACGTTTTTAGACTGTGTGTCCCCCCTGTTGTTGGTAGTACATCCAATGTTGGTAGTGGCAATCCGTTCAATCGGACCCAGCGTTGTGATGTAATCCCTTGCTTTTATGCATGCATTGCAAACATGCAGATTAAACAGCAGGTTAATCAACAACAGTTTTTCTGACAAAATTCGCCGCACATCACCAGATAAAATCTATTATCCAGCTTATAAGGACAACAAACAAAACCAAATTGTCAATATCCTTTCTGATCATCTGCAGAGATGGAACCTATGATTTTCTCCGGTTCTGCTGTTCTCCTGATCTTCTTAGGAACTCTAAGCCAAGCGGATGGGGGTAAACTGCTTGTTGTCCCTATGGATGGTAGTCACTGGCTTAGTATGCGTCCTGTGGTGGAGAAACTGGCTCAAAATGGACATGAAGTGGTTGTAGTAATGCCCGAAAACAGTTTATCTATAAGTGGATCGAAGTTATACACTGTAAAGACCTTCCCTGTTCCATTCACCAAACAAGAGGTAGCTGCACGATTTCAGAAACTTGGAAGTGATCACTTTACGGTACCCTCTTATTTCCCCTGGATTGCTATCGCAATGCTTGACGTCATGATGGAAGCCTTCGATTTACTCTACACAATGTGTGAGAGCCTTCTACTCAATCAGGAATTAATCCAGGAACTCGGTCGCGAGAAGTTTGACGCTGTACTCATTGATCCATTCCTACTGTGTGGAGCGATACTAGCAGAACATCTTCAACTGCCAAATGTGAATTTCTTACGTGGACTCCCCTGCCTTTATGATTTTGCAAGTGCCCAGTGTGATACCCCACTCTCCTATGTGCCCAGATTATTTAGTAAGAACTCTGACAAGATGAACTTTATTGAACGTACAAAGAACGTCCTGGTCAAAATGCTGGAACCCTACTATTGTGGGACTGTTTATTTTAGATTTATACGGTTGGCATGTGACGTCCTGCAGAAAGAGGTTACATATGTCCAGCTCCTCAGCAGGTCATCCGTCTGGCTACTGAGATACGATTTTGTCCTTGAATATCCAAGACCAGTAATGCCGAACATGGTTTTCATTGGTGGCATCAACTGCAATCAAAAAAAGCCTCTAACCAAAGTAAGATTTAATTACCGTATATACTCAAGTATAAGTTGACCCGAATATAAGCCGAGGCACCTAATTTTACCACAAAAAACTGGGAAAACTTATTGACTCAAGTGGGACCCTCACTCGAGTATAAGCCGAGGGGGGCTTTTTCAGCATAAAAAAAATGTTCTGAAAAAGTAGGCTTATACTCGAGCATATATGGTACATGTTTGACATTGAGGAGCTGATTCTAAATATCATGTACTATATTGGGTATGGGTAAAATCCGGACCCGGACAAAGGGGTAGATTTATCAAGCTCAGTGAAGTGATAAAGTGTCTGGTTTTTATCACTGGCCAATCAGCTCCTAACTGTGACGTTACAGGCTTGGTTTGATAAATGAAAGGTAGAAGCTGATTGGCCGGTGATAAAAATCAGACACTTTTTCACTTCACCAAGCTTGATAAATCTACCCCAAAACCCCGTAATGCTGGAAAGTGTCCTGTCCGGGGGCTGCCTGTGACAGCTGTCATTAGGGAGAGGGGAAGCGGTCATCTATTAGAATGAACTTAGGTCTACAGTCATTAGGTCGACCCCACTAGGTCGACTGGCAGGAAGGTCGACCTGACTTAAGGTCGACATGGGCCAAGGTCGACATGACTTAAGGTCGAATTTGCATAAAGGTCGACATGAGGAAGGTTGACTGGTCATAAGGTCGACATGAGATTTTTCACTGTTTTTTGAGCCAACATGTGCCGACAGGCGGTATTTCATGCCCTACCATCCACTAGGGCGTGGAGGTTATTAAATCTGTGGCGAGCGAAGCGAGCCACCGTGCCCGATGCATTGCGAGTGAAGCGAGCGATGCGAGGGTCCGATTCTCATTGCCAACTGTGTCCATGTCGACTGTGTCGACATTCGGATAAAAAAACTGTGAAAAACCCATGTCGACCTTATGACCAGTCAACCTTCCTCATGTCGACCTTTATGCAAATTCGACCTTAAGTCATGTCGACCTTGGCCCTTGTCGACCTTAAATCAGGTCGACCTTCCTGCCAGTCGACCTAATGGGGTCAACCTAATGACTGTAGACCTAAGTTCATTCTGACAGATGTACCGATTCCGCACGGCAATACAGTAGGGACTAAGTAAGAAATGGACCCGGACAAGACCCCCGGAATTGTCCGGGTCCATTTCTTACTTAGTCCCTACTGTATTGCCGTGCACAGTTGCTAATGGATAGATATTGCATACAGCACTTGAGCAGATAGGAATTTGCACATCATTGCGTATGTCCGTATGAACCTGGATCCGTCTTTCAGTGACATACTGTAGTACATTTCACGATAGGAACAGTTCAATGACAATATGTATGCATATAACCACCCAGACTTGTAGGCGTGACATGGGCATGAATACGAAGACCTGGGAGGAGTTAAGAGTTAGGTCAACACATTTGGGGGGGGGGGGACTTATAGTAGCATGGTGGTGCATTAGTGGGCGATGCAGAGACAGGGGCAAATGTAAGGGTCAGACCACTCCCAGCATTATCGGTCATCCCCATCATGTCAATGCCCTGATCATGTTTGGGCTCCCCAATTGCCAAAGCAGCACCTCTCCCTGGTGCGATGATTGCCATGTGCATCTGCTGTATTCCGTCCTTTAAACTGCAGGCATTGGCTGTTGGACTGGCTGTGGGGAAGAGGGCAACTAGCCCCCCCGTGTTTGCCTATGCTTTCCTTTTACAAAGTGGCATGCGCACAGCGTCTATTTAGCACAGTGGCGTGCGGTGGGGTGAGGCAGGTGAGGCACAGCCTTTCCTGTCATACTAGCGTATATGTCAGAGTTTTCAGTTTATAAAGTATGTCAAAAATACAAAGAATATATATATAAAATCTTATTTTTTATTATTCTAATATTTTTTATAGTCAAAACTGTGGAGTAAAAAGTCTATGGCCGGTGAGGCAGTGCCTCACCTGGCTACCTTTTCTGCACATCTCTTATTAAAACTCAGTGAATCTCCAGCAGTATATACTGCTGCACTTGTGTATAATGCCGGCATGTACCCCATAGCTCATAAATTGTGGCTCTGGTATGTGTTGATGCTCCGGATGATAAATGTGTTACAGCGCGGCTGGCACAATGCGGACTTCCCTTGGTCAGAGGGTAAGCTGGTATGTTGAGTCAGTCTTGATGTCAAAATCCACTGCGGGTACAATCTCTAGCAGGTTTCGCTCCTGTAATGGGAACTTTTAAAAGCCGTGGAGAGTGATAAAGTGATAACAATAGGCTCCTAACTGTCATTTTTCAAACACAGCTTGTAACATAACAGTTAGTAGCTGAAGGGCTGGTACTGTATCTCTCTTCACTTCATCTCTTTCCAAGGCTTAGTAAATTGACCCTTACATTTAATCTAGAGTCTTCACCAAAATGGGCCTTATTATAATCCTCTTTCAGCAATTCCACTAACCAATGATACAAATACTTTTGACAATGATACAAATACAATTACTAATACCCCACTCATACCGCAAATGCTGTTGCTGGCCAACCCGGGAAAATAGGCTGGTGTGAATGGAGTATAACTTTTTCAGAGACCAGAGGTTTAGGGGGCAGTTTATTACCATTTCCATCTCAGTATGTGGATGTGCTGTGATAATATTGGCCCAATCCGTAATGCTACAATTGGATTTATCAATTATTGCATGCAAGGGCAGAGCTTGCAAGAAAATTCTGTCCCTTCTAAATTCTCTCTGCAACCTTATCGGGATATTTTCCATAAAAAATGCCCAAAGTAATGGCGGCACAGGTGACAATGATAGCCATCATTGGGGCAGATGTATTAAGCCTTAGCAAGAGATAAATGCAAGGGTGATAAGGAGAGATAAACGTCCAGCCAATCAGCTCCTTACTGACTTTTTTCAAACACAGCCTGCAACATGGCAGTTAGCAGGTGATTGGCTGGACGTTTATCTCTCCTTATCACCCTAGCATTTATCTCTTGTTAAAGCTTAATACTGTACATCTGCCCCATTGCCGCTACGCTACTACTGCTGACACCCCTTTACCTTCGTGATGACCCCATGCGCTGTTACCTCTCCCCCCCCTAAACCATGATCATACTCACCTACTTCAGGGCTCTGAGCTACGGGAGGGGTGCTGTTCAACGGGGCTCTCTGATGCTCTGACCGCCAGTGCTGTAAAGTGACCTGCCTCTTTGCAGCATCACTTTACTAAATCGGGGGTCATAGGAGTAGCAGGAGACCTTTTTATTTTTTGCTCATCCTGTGTGATCAAACTTGAACCCTTCCCAAACTGGCCCCCGCATAGGGCACAAAAAAAGCATACCTCCCAACTTTGAAGCTGCTTGAAGAGGGACATAGGCACAGGCAAACATTAAGGGGCGTGGTTATCCAGAAAGGGGGCATGGCCTGTAATCACGTCTTCTCACGAGGCCACACCCCTGTTTTGATGCTGAATAATGTGCACAGCATTTATTCACCACTGCTCAGCAGCTGGCAGTGAGGACTCCCAACAGCCCCCCTCCCCCCCCCCCCCCCGCCGAAGGACACTGCTGGCCGCGGGAGGGATGCAGGAACGCCCCCGAAAACAGGGACATTTCCGCAGTAATCGGGACTGTTGGGAGGTATGGAAAAAGCTGTGCAGGAGTTAGGCATATCACAGCGATACCTGCGATAACACCAGCTGAAGCTAGCATTGTTATCACAGGGCTCACTGCAGTATATTTTAAGTTTTTTGTTTTTAAATAAATTTGGGCAACTGTTCCATAAGCCCTTTAATGCATTTAGGTCAAAATAATATGAAAAGGGTGTGATTTTAGTAAAGAAAAATTGTCAATGAATTGTTGATAAATATGCCCCTTAGGGGAGGGTATTCAATTCCATTTTTTTTTTCAGCTAGCCAAGAAAAAAGGACTCTCCTATTCAATTGCATATGTTTTCGGCTTGTTTTTAGACATGGTTCAGCAATGCAGTTTAACTTTTATTTTACAAATCAAAATGTGATCGGCGAAACATAACTAAAAAATAGTCAAAAATGGCTGCAGTTTGGAAAAAACACCAATCCCCGTGTTTTCCAACTTTGCCGGATTTTTCGACAGTTGAATAATCAGCACTTAATTTGAATAGGTCGAATGTAAATTTTACCTAAAATCGCCAAAAATACAATTAATTTAAAGTAAGAGTAGAGATAATATCAATGTATTATAATGCTGCTTTTCTGTTTATTAAATTTGTTTAAATACAAAGTTCACTTGAAATTACTACTAAGTAAACTATGTAACTTGGAACTGCATGAACTGATCTTACCTAACTCTGTTAACCTTTATTGGCAGATAATAAGAACATGGCGTACCTGATCAAAGAAGACCTTTCACCATGAATTAACATTTGATGTTTGATGCCTGCGTGTCCTTTCAGTGTTTTTGTCATATATTTCATTAGTTTTTATTAGGCATTATTTTAGTTATTTAGTGTTTTTTTTTTTTTTTAAACAATTTTGTTAGCATTTTTTTTTCTATTTTACTGCATAGCAAAACCAGAAACTATTATCTTATAAAAATTATGATTTTTCTTCCTCGCATTTATATATGGGAGTAGTAGAGTATGTGTGCAACTAGAAAGCTAAACAGAGTTAAGGGTACTGGCTGTTAGGACAACAGTGCCTAGGTCGACAGTCAAAAGTTTGACCACTATCGGACAAAAGGTTGACGCATGAAAAAGGTTGACATGCGTGAGAGAGATAAAGTGCAAACCAACCAGCTTCTAACATTTTTTTAAACACTGCCTGTAACCAAGATCACCGCGAAGGGCGGGGGCAAGCATGATGGAGGTGCCCGGTAGGGGTCTTGGTCTGCCGCACCCACTCCTCCTCCCTCCCTTCCGGGCAACTGGAGTGTGCTGTCCTGCAGGGACTGCTGCTGCTGAGCCCCGAACTGCCCCAGCTGAGAGCCTCCACAGCTCCCTGCTCCACGAATGCACTAAAAAAAATTAACTATATTTTTTCCATCATGATGTTGATAAATTGTCAGAAAGACGACATTAGAGATAGGTTGCGGGAGTGAGAAAGAGACTCTACGGAACAAGCTGCTTTATGTTTTCCCTCCGTATGAGTCACATGATCAACCTTGCTCCTCCCATCATCCTCTTTTCACGCAGACACGCGAGTTTTGCATATAAACTAAGCTAAATATAGACGGAATGGTGCTTACTCTAAATTCCATTTTCATTCCCATTCATGGAGTCTGTCTGGTCATTTGTAATGCCATAAATGATGGCATAATACCCCAAAAAAATTTAATAATTTTTTTTTTATTAAACAAGATTTTTTAACTTTAATATTTCAGGAGTTTGAAGCGCTGGTGAACAGTTCCGGAGAACACGGCTTTGTGGTTTTCTCCTTAGGATCGATGGTGTCTGAGATCCCTATGAACAAGGCCATAGATATAGCGGAGGCCCTAAAATCCATTCCTCAAACGGTAGGGATTTTTAATCTATCATGCCATATGAGCACATGGTGTCGGCCTAGTGATAAACTGTTCCGCCAATTGTTGTGTCTCCCCTTGCAGGTTATATGGCGGTATACAGGACCAGTGCCGTCAAACCTAGGTAACAACACCCACCTGGTGAAGTGGCTGCCGCAGAATGATCTGCTGGGTAAGTGTCCCTCTATACTACTGAGCTATTGTAGGAGATCAACACTTGTACTGCTCTGCCGAATGCCTCTAGTGGCCACCAGCACCATATACACCCCACAGAGGTGAGGAGCAGTGTTAGCCTTTTATTATATAGAATGTTCACATTTTAATTTCAGGGTACAGTATAATGTTTTAGAATAGGATTAGTTTATAGGTGCTGAACACATCCAAGTGCCCTGTCATTATATGCATTGCCATGTTAGCAGGATGTTATCTTGCCCGAATAATTCCCAATGCATTACCCTTCTGCTAGAGAACTAGATAGATACCTAATATATAAAACACTTACAGACTGTTACCCTTTGTATCTCTCTAGCTCACCCAAAAGCCCGAGCCTTCATCACCCATGGGGGCTCCCACGGCGTCTATGAATGTATTTGTAATGCTGTCCCCATGGTCTTGTTACCCTTGTTTGCTGATCAAATGGACAATGCTCAGCGGATGGAATTTCGAGGAGCTGGAATAACACTTAATGTCTTGGACATGACAGCGGAAGATCTGAGGAACGCTCTGCACTCTGTGATCAACATTCCCAGGTAAGCACAATGGGCCTGATTCGGGGCAACCCACGACGTGTCCCGTCCTTTACTATACAATGAATGCACATAACCGGATACCCCCCTGGAATAGCTGTGAAGCCAGTCAGGGGGTGGCCATTTTGGGGGTCACAGAGGCTGCATGTCACCCTTCATAAAGGGTGGACAGACACCACCCCACCCCACCCCATATTTTGCTATAGATCGACATTCCACCCTTGGGACAAGTGCATCCGGGATGCGGTCAATTTGCCGGCGGTCGGGATCCCGGCGTTCAGAATCCCGACACTGGAATCCCGACCGCCGAAATCCCGAAACTTTCTCCCTCCGTGGGTCTCCACGACACCCATAGAGGGAGAATAAAATAGCGTGCCGAGCGTAGCGAGGCACCGGGCCCGCTGCGTGACGAGCGCAGCGAGCCCGCAAGGGGGGCGATCCATGTCCCCCCCATGTCGGGATTTCGGCGGTCGGGATTTCAGTGTCGGGATTCCGACTGCCGGGATCCCGACCGCCGGGATTACGTATCGGATCCGTGCATCCTCACGGTTTGTCATATGATCCAGTGCATTTAACAGAACAATGACATCTGTGGGTCTGATGCGCTAATATAACATAATTAGAAACATAGAGGGGCGATTCTTTAAGACTCAGACAAGGCTGAATTTGTCCCCGTTCCGATGGTTCCGATGCCATTTGTCTTTACAGACTTCTAAAGAAACTATCACTGTGTCCAAAGTTTTCTACCTACTTAGTTATATCTGATACACCGGGATAACTTTACTTTAAAGACGGGACTTCTGTTGAATATGGGATGTTGCACATAGCAACCAATATAGTTGCTATGGGCAACATCCCATCTTTAATAGAATTCCCATCCCCATCGAGTCTGTGATCAGCAGAGGTAAGATTATGACCAGGCATTAGGAATTGCTGGTACCTGCTCTGCCATTTATTCCCAATACTGTTTTTCCACCAAAATCCCAGGTCACACACCAGGGATTTTGACCAGGGATTTTGGTGGATCCCTTCCATGTTCCCCGATTCCACTGCAATTTTTCCACAGGTTTTTCCCAGGTCGATAACTTTTCCACTGAAAAGGGAAACCCAAGAAAGCAGGGCAGCAGGAGGTGGCACCGGCAGGAGGTCAGCGGTGGGTGGGTTCATGTGCAAAAAGCCGGGATTTTCCAGTCAGTGGTAAATGGGTACAAGTCATTCATTCTCTTCTAAGACGTGTTCTTTTTAATCTCTTCCACATCATCTCTAGATATATAATACACAGACTCAGTTCCAAAAATATATTTTGCCTCTGCTCCGCTCAAAGCTAATTTCTGATCCTGATTGTAGATAGCTTATGTTCAAAGGTACCATAAGGACGCAGATGATTCACCTAGTTAACTATATGTACCTAACACAGGCCAAAGCACTTTTTTTCTACACCTCTTTAAAAGGATAGAAAGACTTTCTCAAGGTCATCTCATTATTGGTGGGGATTAAATACTGGGCAGTATTCAATATAAAATATCGCATTGTGCAGCGAATCCTGTTTAGGATTCGCTGCACACTCGCTGTGTTCCGGAGGGCTTGCTGCCACTCGCTCTCCCTGTATTCAATGTCGGAGGGGCGAGGTGCCCCTCGCGGCGAATCTTAACCCCTGCAGCGGACGAGCGTCCGCGGCAGGGAGCCGTGGGACGGTGGCAGGCACGGAGATCGAAGTCTCCCTGCCTGCCCCAGAACTTTTGTGGAGGGCAGGAGGGCTCCCCGGGACCCAGGCAGCACAAGCTGCCCCCCCAGAGCCAGCAGGGGACCGGGTATATTCACTGCTCCCGATCATGCATATGTAATGATCGGGTGCAGTGAATATATGAATATCTAATGAGCGGCTCGGCTCCCGGCCCCCTGCTGGCTGCTCTGTGTAAAAAAAAGAAAAATAATAATATTTTTTTTTTAATTAAAATATATATTCATGTGCTTTAAGCACATGAATAAAAATAGCATGCCCCTTCTCGGAATAAAATTCCTGATTTTTTTACACCAAAATTAAAACAAAAAAACTTTTATTTTAAAAGTTCACATTCCACTTGTCTACGAAAAGATGGAGAATTGCTACATGGAGAGACACGGCGAAAATCACTCAGAAAGACGGCGAGAAGTGCACATTGAATAGGGTTGCTCGCTTTTTGAGAGCAAAAGTCTCCATCCAACGCGAGAAAAGCACAAACTCGCCATAAAACACGAAAAATTGTTCTCATTGAATACTGCCCACTGTCTTGGATCCTAACTTATAACTGTGCCACATTCTCCTAAACACTCCCCAGATGTGTTTCGTGTTGCTAAATATCTAACAATAAATTGAACAGATTGTCTTTATTAGACTCATGGCAACTTAAAACCGCCCAGCCAGAGATTATACACATTTTTCTGGTCCCCACCAAACTTACTCGCACACTGACCTGCTGTTAGTTTCTCAGTCCATTCCCCCGGCTGTTACTAGCGCTGACATTACGCCTATCTCATGGACAGATCATGCAGGACCTTCTATCGTACTTGCTCTATGTTTCTCCTCCCATAGTAACCGGTCCTGTCGCCTTGATGACACTTCATTTCTTGACTTGTCCACTTTACATGATATTAAAGCTGCAATAATTGAATAATTTGAGTTTAATTCATCGGCGGAGATTGCTCATATCCCTTTCACATCATAGAAAAAACCCGGGTCCGACCCGGGTTGTTGCCGGGTCGACATCCAGAGTCAATGGGCGTTTTGAAATTACCTGGGTCCAGCAACCCGGCATTCCGACCCGGGTTAAAAGAAGGACCTGGGTTGCTGGGCAGTGTGACAAGTAACCTGGGTTGAGCAACGCGGGTCCCGTTCACACTATAGGGAGGAGGCAGCGTCAGATCCAAGTGCTGCCTCCTCCCCTACCACCCTGTGATGCTCCGCCCCACCCCCTTTATGACACAGCAACCTGGCTTATTGATATTAATATGACTTATTTGTACAGGTTGAGTATCCCTTTTCCGAACTGCTTGAGACCACAAGCATTTTAGATAAGGAATTATTCCGGAATATATTCTCACCTGGTCCCCTGGTGGTCCCCCGACATCCACGGTTTACCGTGACATCTACGGTGACCATCTGATTCATCTTCGACTGCATCCTCAGGCTCAAGGAGGCATTGCACATTTGTGCGGGGGTGTCGGTGACATTATCGGTGCACCCACGCAATGCATCCATGGGACCGGGGATGCAGTTGAAGACAAATCCGATGGCCGCCATGGACACCGCGGGACGAGGGGAGTATAAAAAAAGGTGCGGGGTGGAAAAAAGTTTTTGTAATATTTCGGTTTTGGGATATCCGGATAAGGGATACCCAACCTGTACTGTTGGACCTCTACGTAGGTTATTATTATTTATATATGTATTGATTTGTCTCTCATCTCATTAATGAAATATGTGTATATATATAAAAAAACAAATACACAGACGCAATAGTAACCCTGATTTGTATGTGATTTCTCATTAGCTACAAGGAGAACATTCAGCGACTCTCTGCTCTACACCTGGACAGACCAATCCACCCCCTGGACCTCGCTGTGCACTGGGTGGAGTTTGTCATGAGACATAAGGGGGCCCCCCACCTGCGTCCGGCTGCCCATGATCTGAATTGGATTCAGTATCACTCCATAGACGTCTTTGGCTTCCTACTGGCCATGTTGGTCACCGCACTCTTCATCTCTATTAAATGCTGCTCCTTCACCTACAGACGCTGCTGCCATACAAAAGCCAGGCCGAAGCCTAAATCCAAAAGACAATAGAGTAATTAGATCATTTACAGTAGTAAGATAGGTCACCTGTAACTTCAGGAGATTCTTAAGGGGAAATCTGCCTTCTCCAAATTTCTATAGGCCTAGCGGTTTATGTTAATTGGTATTGCCTGTATATTCAATAATAGATGAGATCAGGTCTGATAATTGAATACATGTACAACAGTATCTACACAGCAGGCTGCTTTTTCCAGCGATTTCCCAGCCGCTGTGTCTCCGTCATACCTCCCAACTTTCCTAGGTGAAGGTTTAGGACATGCCGCGCCGTGTGGTAATAAACAAAAGGGGCAGAGTCTCTGTCAGAGGTGGCATGGCTGACTACCGTGACCACCCAATTTTCATAAATTCGGGGGCGCATCCAGCAGTGGTGATCATTTTCTCCCCCAACTGTGTCCCCTCCCACCCGTGGAACACTGTGATCCACTGGGGGTGCCAGAACAATATCCATACCCATACCTCCCAACTGTACAATTCGCCGAGTTGGGAGGTTCAATAGGAGCACAGCGTCTATTCCCACAGTCAGAGCGGGTGGGGCCATGAACCCACAGCGCCAAGACGGGGGCTTGACCCCATGGCACAACGCAATTTTAGGCCACACCCCCTTTCCTGGCAAGCCACCCCCCCTAATTTTGGCCTTTGTCCCTCCTCGCTTTATCTAAAAGTTGGAAGGTATGCAATAACTAACTGTGCTAATGCGGATACAATTATTTGTTCTATCGGTGGGCCCACCAATTATGTGGGCACGCTCATAAAACGCGGGGTGTTTACCCCAGAATGCCCCCTGCCTGTCAATCAGACAACGAGCACCAGGTGATTAAAAGTTTTGCCGAAGGCGTTTGCTGTTTGGGATCTGCACATGCGCAGAAAATTACCATCAACAAAGGGGCCGAATCTGCTGCTTAATAAGCAGGTCTGTATTGGCTCAATTGTCTGTTACAGGCAACACCATGTTATTCATTTGCCTGAAAGATATTAAGGTGACCCATTTTAGTGTTTAATCTGCGTTACACTTGCCTTTAGTTCTTTTTTCATATTAAATAATCTCAATAAGCAAAATTAAATCACTTACTGGTTGGTAGCGTACAATTGGACCCAAACACTTTTCTTGCTATTCCTTAAATGCTATTGGTGAAATTAAATAAAATACTCTTTATGTTGATATGGGGTTAATAGATGTATATAAATCAATGATAAATGTCTAATTTTAAATAAATAAAAGAACAAAATCATTTGTGTTTTATTTCCCTGTGATGTCAGCACCTGCCAAAGACACGTTACAGATCGTGATTTTTTGGAGATCTTCAACTTGGGGTTTATTCTAGTTCATTCTTTCTGACAAAATCCTTCTTAGATGGACAAAACCATGTGCACTGCAGGGGGGCAGATGTAACATGTGCAGAGAGAATTAGATTTGGGTGAGTTATTTTGTTTCTGTGCAGGGAAAATACTGACTGCATGATTTTACACTTCAATATAGATCTCACTTTGAAGAAAAACCCCACCCAAATCTAATTCTCTCTGCACAAGTTACATCTGCCCCACCCGCAGTGCACATGGTTTTGTCCATCTAAGAAGGATTTTGTCAGAAAGAATGGACTAGAATAACCCCCATTGCGATCACAGTATAAATAGCGATGTTACGGCCGTGGTGATACTATGGTGACATAATGTTGTGGGGTGGTGCGGACCGATCAAGGGAAGGGCAGAGGTGGCGACTGTGTGATGTCATACTCAGCTACTATGACTTGGAAAAAATCTGCTCTCGCACTTTAGTGCTGTGCCCACAAATTTTTGCTGGCATATTGCAGGGCAGAACCTGACGACCATACAGTGAGGATTCCCCCAAACAGCAAGGCTCGCGGCTAATGCAGGGAGCCTGCTGCATTTAGCCGCGAGTCTCGTTGTTTCTGCAGCCGCATATGTGGTACCCCCACACAGTTATTCAGAGATTGAAAGGGTTAGTGTTCACATCAGGGGTTAACTTTCTGGCAGCCTCTTACAGGTGGACAGCCCAAGACTGCAATGTGCTGTCAAGGAGGGCTTTAGGACCCAGCATTGCCTGCAGGGGCAAGGGAACTGGAAGGAGAGTGTGCTGGGACAGGAAGTCTGTGTGAGGAGGAAGCATGCTGCTGCTCTGAGGAGCTGGGAAGAGAGTAACAGGCAGTGCTAAAAGCATACCTCCCAACATGACCCTCTCCAGAAGGGACACTTTACTCTGTTTCTGGACATCCCTCATAATGTATGATTGCTATTACCTGTGTGGAAACACCTTTCTTACCCATTTCCCTGATTAAAACAGGTGATGGTAATCACACATTAAGAGTGAAGTCCAGAAACTGAGCAAAGTGTCCCTCCTGGAGAGGGTCATGTTGGGAGGTATGCTAAAAGCTGTATTTGGATCAAGGGGGTTATTCTAGTTCATTCTTTCTGACAAAATCCTTCTTAGATGGACAAAACCATGTGCACTGCGGGTGGGGCAGATGTAACTTGTGCAGAGAGAATTAGATTTGGGTGGGGTTTTTCTTCAAAGTGAGATCTATATTGCAGTGTAAAATAAAGCAGTCAGTATTTTCTCTGCACAGAAACAAAATAACTCACCCAAATCTAATTCTCTCTGCACATGTTACATCTGCCCCCCCTGCAGTGCACATGGTTTTGTCCATCTAAGAAGGATTTTGTCAGAAGGAGTGAACTAGAATAAACCCCCTAGTCTTGGATCCTGAGCTGTGGAAAGTTGCAACAAAAGATGCAAGAGGTGTGAGTCAAGTCCCAGAGACTGAAGTGCAGCATCAGGTACAGACACTTGGAGCAGCAGAGGCTTGTGTGGGCACCAAAGGGGAGCAATGAGACTTCTCTTACAACTGCAGCCCTGTATAAGACAGTATATAGCTTCAGCAGAGAAAGTGCCTATCCAGGCAAGCACATACCCATCCTTATCTACAGCAGCTGCATACAGAACCCCAGCAGTGAGAGGTCACCCTGCTACCACAGTAACTAACACAGACTGCAGTATTACTTAATAGAAGCCAGCAGGCCTCAGAGTGATGAGTCATGGACTGTATAACATTGTGCTATACTGGCATCACCAATAGACACTTGTTTGCTACATGACTTTGGCTTCATCTATTTGCTGGAACCCATGACTGTCCTGTCCAGTTTATCAGCACCTGAAAGGAACTATAATACTGTCCCTGTTACACCCCTGTGGCTGGATCCCGTATTGCAGGAGCCATTTATTGTTATAGACAGCAGTTCTCCAAGCCGTTTGCAAAGGATTCTTTTATGTTTAAAATGCACCTACATAATCAATTGGGCCCCAACGTAAATGTACGATGAAGACTTAGAGACACTGTTCCTGGATGCAGGAATACGGGGCTTAACACCAATTCATACTGTTGACAGTTAAATGTTATTCTATATTTAATCATATATTGTGTTGTAGAGTATTGCTCATATGCTAATAGTTTTCACATAAAATGCTAAGTAATTTTTGAATATTTACAGTATTAGCAAAGAATTGAATTGGTTCCTATTTTAGTGAACAGCTTGCTTGTAGCATCCAACAATCCGTATTCACCAGATTGCAATTGTCTATAATAAATCTGTTCTCTGCGGAGGAAACTGTTTAACATACCCCTTGTCTCACCTGATCTTCCTTACCTCTCTGAAGAGTGGAGAGAATCTGAACCAGGCCCGGAAACCCAGGTAATGAGGTAAAGCCACACAGCTGCCATTTCATACCACTTGTGGGTGTCACACTTGGCGTCACGAACAGGATTCAGAGTCCAAAGTAAGGAGATTGAAAACTCAAGGGTGGATGTCGACAGATCAACCTGCATCAGTAGAGCCATCTGACAGTAAAGCAGGAACGGCAAGCCCAGCAATGGCGCAAATGAACCCTATTACGCTAATTTATCACTTCGGGGCACCATGGCTCCCAATGTACAGCGGAGATGTTCATTGCAATGAAGGGACCTCTTTTACCAAATTCAAAACCGGTATAAACTCAATGTTTCTTCTGTTTCCCTTGAGCAACCAACAGCAAGTAGAGATATTAACCCCTTCACGACATTTGACGTATATATACGTCATGGTCGGGAAGTACTTCCCGACACATGACGTATATATACGTCATGACTTCTAACTGTCACTGCGTCTAGAGACGCAGTGACAGTTAGGTGATGTCTGCTGTCCCTGACAGCAGACATCCCCCCTCGCCGCCCAGGGGGGGCAGGGGTGCCCCCCCCGGTCGGCGATCGCTGTGATTGGCTGTTCAAATCTGAACAGCCATTCACAGCGTTTCCTGTGTTACCGGCGGCTAAGCCGCTCGGTAACACAGGGATCGGTGGTGATCGGTGCTGTCAAGTACAGCACCGATCACCACCGATGTGCAGCCCCCCCCTCGCACCCGCTGGGCACTCACCCGGCAGCAGCAGCAGCTCCCCCGGCTCCCCCGGAGCGTCTGGAGCGCACGCAGCGCTGCCCTCCTCCCCCCTCCCCCCCGCAGCAGCATCAAGCTGCAGAAAAAGTTAAAAAATATATGCACTGAAAAAAAAAATATATATATATATATATATATATATACACACACACATATATATATATATATATATATATATATGTGTGTGTATATATATGTATATATATATATATATATATATATATACACACATATATATATATATATATATATATGTGTGTGTGTGTGTGTGTATATACCGCACCGATTAGCACCGATCGCCAGCCCCCCCCCCCTCCCACCCGGCAGCCCCCCTCCCTCCCACCCACCCGGCTGCCGCAGCGCCAGCACCCCTCCCACCCCCCCGCCAGCCGCAGCGCCAGCCCCCCTCCCAAAGCTGGTGACTAAAATGGGGTCACTTGTGGGGGGGTTCCACTGTATTGGTGCTTCGGGGGTCTTGCTAATGCGACATAGCACCCACCATTCATTCCACCACCAAAAATCACTCCTTCCCTTCTGAGTCCTGCCATGCACCCAACTGGTATTTTTTGGTCACACGTGAGGCATTGCCGTACTCGGGAGAAATTGGGGCACAGATTTTGGGGTGCTTTGTCTCCTTCATTCCTTGTGAAAATAAAAAATTTTGAGCCAGAACTGCATTTTTGTGTAAAAAATTACATTTTTTTACACAAAAATGCAGATCTGGCTCAAAATTTATCATTTTCACAAGGAATGAAGGAGACAAAGCACCCCAAAATCTGTGCCCCAATTTCTCCCGAGTACGGCAATGCCTCATGTGTGACCAAAAATACCAGTTGGGTGCATGGCAGGACTCAGAAGGGAAGGAGTGATTTTTGGATTTTGCAGCACAGATTCTGGTTGAATGACCCCCGAAACACCCATACAGTGGAACCCCCCCACAAGTGACCCCATTTTGCAAACTACACCCTTCAGGGAATTCATCAAGGGGTATAGTGTACATTTCAAACCCCCCGGGGTTTCACCAATTTTGATACAACTGAGCTGTGAAAATGAAAAATTAATTTTTTTTCATTTTCACTGCCCAGTTGTACCACAATTGGTGAAACCCCTGGGGGTTTGAAATGTACACTATACCCCTAGATGAATTCCCTGAAGGGTGTAGTTTGCAAAATGGGGTCACTTGTGGGGGGGTACCTAACTTTTAGCATCTTATGGTGCCTAGAAACCTACATTGTGCCTAAAAAATAATCTCATAAAAAGGAGGCTCCAAAATCAAGTAGGTGCTCCTTCTATTATGAAGCCTGTGGTTTTGTCACCGTGCACACTAGGGCCACATATAGGATATTTATGAAAACCAAAGAATTGGGGGAATCAATTTTTAGTCACATTTCTCTAGTAAAATCTACTGTGTTCCTTAGAAAAATGTATTAAAATTGCAAATCTGCAAAAAAAATGAAATTTTGAAATTTCACCTACACTTTGTTTTAATTCCTGTGAAACACCTAAAGGGTTAACAAACTTCCAAAATGCTGTTTTGAATACTGTGAGGGGTGCAGTTTTTGAAATGGCATCATTTATGGGGGTGTCTCACATACAAGTCACTCAAAGTCACATCATAACTGACCTGGTCCCTAAAAAAATCAGAGTTTGAAATTTTCTTGAAAATTTGAGAATTTGCTATTCATATTTGAAGCCTCCTAGTGTCCAAAAAAATGAAAAGGAGGTTGAAATAATGATGGCAACATAAAGTAGACATATGGTCTTTGTTAGTTATTAACTATTTTGAGTGGTATGTTTATTTGTCTCACAAGCAGAAAATGTGACATTTTGCAAATCGCTAAATTTTCCATTTTTTCACGACATTTTGGTATTTTTCACAAAAAAACACAGACTGTATCGACGAAAATTTACCACTAACTTGAAGTACAATGTGTCACGAGAAAACAATCTCAAAATCACTGGGATAAGTAAAAGCAAAAAAAAGTTATCCCCACTTAAGTGATACATGCCAGATTTGAAAAAAAGGGCTCTGTCAGGAAGGCAAAAACTGGCTCTGTCATGAAGGGGTTAATAGGACAATTAAAAGGATTGGCACTGCGGGAAGTTAGGTCATGGCCATTGAAAGAAAAGCAAAACGTGGACCAAGTACTGACAAAATTGGCCATCACATTTGAGATGCAGAAGTTATTGGAACTAAAAATGAAATTCTACGCTTGTAAACAAAGACCGGGAGAATCCCTTCGCGAATATGCCCTAACTCTACAAGAAGCCTTGCATGCAATACAGGCCATAGATGCAGAAGGGGTCAAGAATACAGATGAAGCATTAGTAACCCAGCTCATTGAAGGGGCTAATGGAGAAGGGACCCGGACCCATTTGCGAATGCTGAGGATGCAACTCCCAAAACAAACCTTTCGTGACTTCAAAGAAGCAGCAATCAAGGTGATAGGCACTGTCACAGATCGGGACATGGACTCTCTGAACATGCCAAAATTTCATAACTATACACATCCACTTGGAGATAATCACTTAAACCCTAATCCAACGCTAAAGGGGAAGGTCACCATATTGCAGAGTGTGCAGATGCCATCCACAGATCCTCTACAGATACTTGAAAGGCATCTGGAAGATTTGATGGTGTGGATGGCTGAGATGAGAAAAGAGATGTGCAACATATCAAAGTCCAAAATACCTAGTCATAGGAAACAAAGGTGGAGAACAAGAAGGAGGAAAATGCCTAGTGACCGGTGGGAACCACCTCAAAGCCAAGCCTCGGGGAGAAAAGGAGGAGTAGTTCCAGGTCCTGAAGAATGGCAGGCTTGCTATGGCAGACAATGCTATATAGGTGCAGATGAGTTATCTGCCATATTAGATAATGATCCTCCAGTCCGCACAAAGAAAACCTGGGGAAAAGTTGTCTGGTTTCACATGCAACGTGGATATGGATTCATCAATTGTGTTGACACAAAGCAGGATATTTTTGTTCATTACACAGCTATCCAGAAGAACAACCCAAGAAAATATTATCAAAGCCTCAAGACTGGGGAGAATGTAGAATTTGATGTCATCGAAGGAGAAAAAGGTCTCCAGGCAGAAAATGTCACTGGTCCTGGTGGTGTTCCAGTTCAAGGCAGCAGATATGCAGCAAAAAGAAAGTGTTATTGGAGCTACCCACGTCGCAGAGGTCCTACGCATCACTACAGTCAAAAATACTAATCCCAGAAAGATAATATGTATCTGAAAGAAGCAGAAAATGTGTCAGGATACAATAATTGGAGACCATATGGATGCAGTCAACAGTATTCTCATGCCCAATCACAAAATGAGCTAATTAAAAGTATGGCCAATCCAGAAGAACCAAGTAGATATATGCAACAGAACCTGCAAGACACTGTCAGACCACAACTTCCTCAAGAGCTACCATCTGAATGTGGAACTTTGACAACTCCTATCCTTGCATGAGGACATGCAACCTTTAAGTGGGGTAGGATGTGGTACCCCCACACAGTTATTCAGAGATTGAAAGGGTTAGTGTTCACATCAGGGGTTAACTCTCTGGCAGGCTCTTACAGGTGGACAGCACAAGACTGCAATGTGCTGTCAAGGAGGGCTTTAGGACCCAGCATTGCCTGCAGGGGCAAGGGCACTGGAAGGAGAGTGTGCTGGGACAGGAAGTCTGTGTGAGGAGGAAGCATGCTGCTGCTCTGAGGAGCTGGAAAGAGAGTAACAGGCAGTGCTAAAAGCTGTATTTGGATCAAGTCTTGGACCCTGAGCTGTGGAAAGTTGCAACAAAGGATGCAAGAGGTGTGAGTCAAGTCCCAGAGACTGAAGTGCAGCATCAATTACAGAAACTGGGAGCAGCAGAAGCAGAGGCTTGTGTGGGCACCGAAGGGGAGCAATGAGACTTCTCTTACAACTGCAGCCCTGTATAAGACAGTATATAGCTTCAGCAGAGAGAGTGCCTATCCAGGCAAGCACATACCCATCCTTATCTACAGCAGCTGCATACAGAACCCCAGCAGTGAGAGGTCACCCTGCTACCACAGTAACTAAAACAGACCGCAGTATTACTTAATAGAAGCCAGCAGGCCTCAGAGTGATGAGTCATGGACTGTATAACATTGTGCTATACTGGCATCACCCATAGACACTTGTCTATTTGCTGGAACCCATGACTGTCCTGTCCAGTTTATCAGCACCTGAAAGGAACTATAATACTGTCCCTGTTACACCCCTGTGGCTGGATCCCGTATTGCACGAGCCATTTATTGTTATAGACAGCAGTTCTCCAAGCCGTTTGCAAAGGATTCTTTTATGTTTAAAATGCACCTACATAATCAATTGGGCCCCAACGTAATCGTACGATGAAGACTTAGAGACACTGTTCCTGGATGCAGGAATACGGGGCTTAACACCAATTCATACTGTTGACAGTTAAATGTTATTCTATATTTAATCATATATTGTGTTGTAGAGTATTGCTCATATGCTAATAGTTTTCACATAAAATGCTAAGTAATTTTTGAATATTTACAGTATTAGCAAAGAATTGAATTGGTTCCTATTTTAGTGAACAGCTTGCTTGTAGCATCCAACAATCAGTATTCACCAGATTGCAATTGTCTATAATAAATCTGGGTACTCTTTACCTAGAAGGGCGCCCGTCGCGGGCATCGCGGGTACATTTATGTCTGGCCGCGACGCGACCGACGCGATGCCCGCGATTTCCCATTAAAACCCATGTTAAACATGGAAATCGTGTCGGTCGCGTCGCGGCCGGCCATAAATGTACCCGCGATGCCCGCGACGCGATGCTCCCGATTTCCCATAGGAATCAATGTTAAAAGGCGCGATGGACCCGATTTTACTGTTAAATGGCTCAATGGACCCGATTTGGCCATAGAAATCAATGTTAAATGGGCCACAGAGCCCATTAACCCTTAAATGTCCCCCCCAATTTTTAACGCCACCCCACGATCCACGCGAACCCGAAGCGTGGCGAGCGCAGCGAGCCCGCGAGGGGCGGCGGTACGCGTCCTCCGACCTTTTCATGCCCTACTATCCACTAGGGCGTGGAGTGAGAATATAATAGTGTGGCGAGCGCAGCGAGCCACCGAGCCCGAAGCGTGGCGAGCGCAGCGAGGCCCGCGAGGGGCCGCGGATACCTTCACAGTTATACGCGTCCCCTCGCGGGCTTCACAGGTGTCCGTGGCGACGCCGACACCTGTGAAGCCCGCGAGGGGACGCGTCTACCTGTGAAGGTATCCGCGTCCCCTCGCGGGGCTCGCTGCGCTCGCCACGCTTCGGGCTCGGTGGCTCGCTGCGCTCGCCACACTATTATATTCTCACTCCACGCCCTAGTGGATAGTAGGGCATGAAAAGGTCGGAGGACGCGTACCGCCGCCCCTCGCGGGCTCGCTGCGCTCGCCACGCTTCGGGTTCGCGTGGATCGTGGGGTGGCGTTAAAAATTGGGGGGGACATTTAAGGGTTAATTGTGCTTATTTGGGCTCTGTGGCCCATTTAACATTGATTCCTAGGGCCAAATCGGGTCCATTGAGGCATTTAACAGTCAAATCGCGGTCAATCAGCCTTTTTAACATTGTTCCCTATGGGAAAATCGCGGTCATCGCGGGCATCGCGGCCATCCCAATTTACCCGCGATGCCCGCGATTACCGCGATGACCGCGATTTTTACCCCCGACGACCGCGATTTCAATCGCTGGCGCCCTTCTAGGTAAAGAGTACCTAAATCTGTTCTCAGCGGAGGAAACTGTTTAACATACCCCTTGTCTCACCTGATCTTCCTTACCTCTCTGAAGAGTGGAGAGAATCTGAACCAGGCCCGGAAACCCAGGTAATGAGGTAAAGCCACACAGTTGCCATTTCATAGCACTCGTGGGTGTCACACTTGGCGTCACTACGAACAGGATTCGAAGTAAGGAGATTGAAAACTCAAGGGTGGATGTCGACAGATCAACCTGCATCAGTAGAGCCATCTGGCAGTAAAGCAGGAACGGCAAGCCCAGCAATGGCGCAAATTAACCCAATTACGCTAATTTATCACTTCGGGGCACCATGGCTCCCAATGTACAGCGGAGATGTTCATTGCAATGAAGGGACCTCGGTACTTATGAGTTATCCGGGCGTCCGATTTTTAAATCGGGTCGGATCGGGACATCGCATCGCATGCGACCATTGGATGCGATGCGATGCGATGCGATGACCCGATTTTTCCATAGGAATCAATGTTAAAATGGACTGAGTCCATTTTAACATGGAATTCAATGGGAAAATCGGGTCCTTTTCATACCCCTACTATCCAAGTGGGCATGGAGTTGGATATAAACCTGTGGCGAGCGTAGCGAGCCACCGAGCCCGAAGCGTGGCGAGCGTAGCGAGCCCCGCGAGGGGACACGGAATACCGTCCCCTCGCGGGGCTCGCTTCGCTCGCCACGCTTCGGGCTCGGTGGCTCGCTACGCTCGCCACAGATTTATATCCAACTCCATGCCCACTTGGATAGTAGGGGTATGAAAAGGACCCCTTTTTCCCATTGAATTCCATGTTAAAATGGACTCAGTCCATTTTAACATTGATTCCTATGGAAAAATCGGGTCATCGCATCCGATGGTCGGATGCGATGCGATGCGATATCGCATCGCATCGCATCTGATTGTATGCCTTAACTTAAGGCATACAATCAAAAAATCGGGAGCCCGGATAACTCACAAGTACCGGGACCTCTTTTACCAAATTCAAAACCGGTATGAACTCAATGTTTCTTCTGTTTCCCTTGAGCAACCAACAGCAAGTAGAGATATTAATAGGACAATTAAAAGGATTGGCACTGCGGGAAGTTAGGTCATGGCCATTGAAAGAGAAGCAAAACGTGGACCAAGTACTGACAAAATTGGCCATCACATTTGAGATGCAGAAGTTATTGGAACTAAAAATGAAATTCTACGCTTGTAAACAAAGACCGGGAGAATCCCTTCGCGAATATGCCCTAACTCTACAAGAAGCCTTGCATGCAATACAGGCCATAGATGCAGAAGGGGTCAAGAATACAGATGAAGCATTAGTAACCCAGCTCATTGAAGGGGCTAATGGAGAAGGGACCCGGACCCATTTGCGAATGCTGAGGATGCAACTCCCAAAACAAACCTTTCGTGACTTCAAAGAAGCAGCAATCAAGGTGATAGGCACTGTCACAGATCGGGACATGGACTCTCTGAACATGCCAAAATTTCATAACTATACACATCCACTTGGAGATAATCACTTAAACCCTAATCCAACGCTAAAGGGGAAGGTCACCATATTGCAGAGTGTGCAGATGCCATCCACAGATCCTCTACAGATACTTGAAAGGCATCTGGAAGATTTGATGGTGTGGATGGCTGAGATGAGAAAAGAGATGTGCAACATATCAAAGTCCAAAATACCTAGTCATAGGAAACAAAGGTGGAGAACAAGAAGGAGGAAAATGCCTAGTGACCGGTGGGAACCACCTCAAAGCCAAGCCTCGGGGAGAAAAGGAGGAGTAGTTCCAGGTCCTGAAGAATGGCAGGCTTGCTATGGCAGACAATGCTATATAGGTGCAGATGAGTTATCTGCCATATTAGATAATGATCCTCCAGTCCGCACAAAGAAAACCTGGGGAAAAGTTGTCTGGTTTCACATGCAACGTGGATATGGATTCATCAATTGTGTTGACACAAAGCAGGATATTTTTGTTCATTACACAGCTATCCAGAAGAACAACCCAAGAAAATATTATCAAAGCCTCAAGACTGGGGAGAATGTAGAATTTGATGTCATCGAAGGAGAAAAAGGTCTCCAGGCAGAAAATGTCACTGGTCCTGGTGGTGTTCCAGTTCAAGGCAGCAGATATGCAGCAAAAAGAAAGTGTTATTGGAGCTACCCACGTCGCAGAGGTCCTACGCATCACTACAGTCAAAAATACTAATCCCAGAAAGATAATATGTATCTGAAAGAAGCAGAAAATGTGTCAGGATACAATAATTGGAGACCATATGGATGCAGTCAACAGTATTCTCATGCCCAATCACAAAATGAGCTAATTAAAAGTATGGCCAATCCAGAAGAACCAAGTAGATATATGCAACAGAACCTGCAAGACACTGTCAGACCACAACTTCCTCAAGAGCTACCATCTGAATGTGGAACTTTGACAACTCCTATCCTTGCATGAGGACATGCAACCTTTAAGTGGGGTAGGATGTGGTACCCCCACACAGTTATTCAGAGATTGAAAGGGTTAGTGTTCACATCAGGGGTTAACTCTCTGGCAGGCTCTTACAGGTGGACAGCACAAGACTGCAATGTGCTGTCAAGGAGGGCTTTAGGACCCAGCATTGCCTGCAGGGGCAAGGGCACTGGAAGGAGAGTGTGCTGGGACAGGAAGTCTGTGTGAGGAGGAAGCATGCTGCTGCTCTGAGGAGCTGGAAAGAGAGTAACAGGCAGTGCTAAAAGCTGTATTTGGATCAAGTCTTGGACCCTGAGCTGTGGAAAGTTGCAACAAAGGATGCAAGAGGTGTGAGTCAAGTCCCAGAGACTGAAGTGCAGCATCAATTACAGAAACTGGGAGCAGCAGAAGCAGAGGCTTGTGTGGGCACCGAAGGGGAGCAATGAGACTTCTCTTACAACTGCAGCCCTGTATAAGACAGTATATAGCTTCAGCAGAGAGAGTGCCTATCCAGGCAAGCACATACCCATCCTTATCTACAGCAGCTGCATACAGAACCCCAGCAGTGAGAGGTCACCCTGCTACCACAGTAACTAAAACAGACCGCAGTATTACTTAATAGAAGCCAGCAGGCCTCAGAGTGATGAGTCATGGACTGTATAACATTGTGCTATACTGGCATCACCCATAGACACTTGTCTATTTGCTGGAACCCATGACTGTCCTGTCCAGTTTATCAGCACCTGAAAGGAACTATAATACTGTCCCTGTTACACCCCTGTGGCTGGATCCTGTATTGCACGAGCCATTTATTGTTATAGACAGCAGTTCTCCAAGCCGTTTGCAAAGGATTCTTTTATGTTTAAAATGCACCTACATAATCAATTGGGCCCCAACGTAATCGTACGATGAAGACTTAGAGACACTGTTCCTGGATGCAGGAATACGGGGCTTAACACCAATTCATACTGTTGACAGTTAAATGTTATTCTATATTTAATCATATATTGTGTTGTAGAGTATTGCTCATATGCTAATAGTTTTCACATAAAATGCTAAGTAATTTTTGAATATTTACAGTATTAGCAAAGAATTGAATTGGTTCCTATTTTAGTGAACAGCTTGCTTGTAGCATCCAACAATCAGTATTCACCAGATTGCAATTGTCTATAATAAATCTGGGTACTCTTTACCTAGAAGGGCGCCCGTCGCGGGCATCGCGGGTACATTTATGTCTGGCCGCGACGCGACCGACGCGATGCCCGCGATTTCCCATTAAAACCCATGTTAAACATGGAAATCGTGTCGGTCGCGTCGCGGCCGGCCATAAATGTACCCGCGATGCCCGCGACGCGATGCTCCCGATTTCCCATAGGAATCAATGTTAAAAGGCGCGATGGACCCGATTTTACTGTTAAATGGCTCAATGGACCCGATTTGGCCATAGAAATCAATGTTAAATGGGCCACAGAGCCCATTAACCCTTAAATGTCCCCCCCAATTTTTAACGCCACCCCACGATCCACGCGAACCCGAAGCGTGGCGAGCGCAGCGAGCCCGCGAGGGGCGGCGGTACGCGTCCTCCGACCTTTTCATGCCCTACTATCCACTAGGGCGTGGAGTGAGAATATAATAGTGTGGCGAGCGCAGCGAGCCACCGAGCCCGAAGCGTGGCGAGCGCAGCGAGGCCCGCGAGGGGCCGCGGATACCTTCACAGTTATACGCGTCCCCTCGCGGGCTTCACAGGTGTCCGTGGCGACGCCGACACCTGTGAAGCCCGCGAGGGGACGCGTCTACCTGTGAAGGTATCCGCGTCCCCTCGCGGGGCTCGCTGCGCTCGCCACGCTTCGGGCTCGGTGGCTCGCTGCGCTCGCCACACTATTATATTCTCACTCCACGCCCTAGTGGATAGTAGGGCATGAAAAGGTCGGAGGACGCGTACCGCCGCCCCTCGCGGGCTCGCTGCGCTCGCCACGCTTCGGGTTCGCGTGGATCGTGGGGTGGCGTTAAAAATTGGGGGGGACATTTAAGGGTTAATTGTGCTTATTTGGGCTCTGTGGCCCATTTAACATTGATTCCTAGGGCCAAATCGGGTCCATTGAGGCATTTAACAGTCAAATCGCGGTCAATCAGCCTTTTTAACATTGTTCCCTATGGGAAAATCGCGGTCATCGCGGGCATCGCGGCCATCCCAATTTACCCGCGATGCCCGCGATTACCGCGATGACCGCGATTTTTACCCCCGACGACCGCGATTTCAATCGCTGGCGCCCTTCTAGGTAAAGAGTACCTAAATCTGTTCTCAGCGGAGGAAACTGTTTAACATACCCCTTGTCTCACCTGATCTTCCTTACCTCTCTGAAGAGTGGAGAGAATCTGAACCAGGCCCGGAAACCCAGGTAATGAGGTAAAGCCACACAGTTGCCATTTCATAGCACTCGTGGGTGTCACACTTGGCGTCACTACGAACAGGATTCGAAGTAAGGAGATTGAAAACTCAAGGGTGGATGTCGACAGATCAACCTGCATCAGTAGAGCCATCTGGCAGTAAAGCAGGAACGGCAAGCCCAGCAATGGCGCAAATTAACCCAATTACGCTAATTTATCACTTCGGGGCACCATGGCTCCCAATGTACAGCGGAGATGTTCATTGCAATGAAGGGACCTCGGTACTTATGAGTTATCCGGGCGTCCGATTTTTAAATCGGGTTGGATCGGGACATCGCATCGCATGCGACCATTGGATGCGATGCGATGCGATGCGATGACCCGATTTTTCCATAGGAATCAATGTTAAAATGGACTGAGTCCATTTTAACATGGAATTCAATGGGAAAATCGGGTCCTTTTCATACCCCTACTATCCAAGTGGGCATGGAGTTGGATATAAACCTGTGGCGAGCGTAGCGAGCCACCGAGCCTGAAGCGTGGCGAGCGTAGCGAGCCCCGCGAGGGGACACGGAATACCGTCCCCTCGCGGGGCTCGCTTCGCTCGCCACGCTTCGGGCTCGGTGGCTCGCTACGCTCGCCACAGATTTATATCCAACTCCATGCCCACTTGGATAGTAGGGGTATGAAAAGGACCCCTTTTTCCCATTGAATTCCATGTTAAAATGGACTCAGTCCATTTTAACATTGATTCCTATGGAAAAATCGGGTCATCGCATCCGATGGTCGGATGCGATGCGATGCGATATCGCATCGCATCGCATCTGATTGTATGCCTTAACTTAAGGCATACAATCAAAAAATCGGGAGCCCGGATAACTCACAAGTACCGGGACCTCTTTTACCAAATTCAAAACCGGTATGAACTCAATGTTTCTTCTGTTTCCCTTGAGCAACCAACAGCAAGTAGAGATATTAATAGGACAATTAAAAGGATTGGCACTGCGGGAAGTTAGGTCATGGCCATTGAAAGAGAAGCAAAACGTGGACCAAGTACTGACAAAATTGGCCATCACATTTGAGATGCAGAAGTTATTGGAACTAAAAATGAAATTCTACGCTTGTAAACAAAGACCGGGAGAATCCCTTCGCGAATATGCCCTAACTCTACAAGAAGCCTTGCATGCAATACAGGCCATAGATGCAGAAGGGGTCAAGAATACAGATGAAGCATTAGTAACCCAGCTCATTGAAGGGGCTAATGGAGAAGGGACCCGGACCCATTTGCAAATGCTGAGGATGCAACTCCCAAAACAAACCTTTCGTGACTTCAAAGAAGCAGCAATCAAGGTGATAGGCACTGTCACAGATCGGGACATGGACTCTCTGAACATGCCAAAATTTCATAACTATACACATCCACTTGGAGATAATCACTCAAACCCTAATCCAATGCTAAAGGGGAAGGTCAGCATATTGCAGAGTGTGCAGATGCCATCCACAGATCCTCTACAGATACTTGAAAGGCAGCTGGAAGATTTGATGGTGTGGATGGCTGAGATGAGAAAAGAGATGTGCAACATATCAAAGTCCAAAATACCTAGTCATAGGAAACAAAGGTGGAGAACAAGAAGGAGGAAAATGCCTAGTGACCGGTGGGAACCACCTCAAAGCCAAGCCTCGGGGAGAAAAGGAGTAGTTGTTCCAGGTCCTGAAGAATAGCAGGCTTGCTATGGCAGACAATGCTATATAGGTGCAGATGAGTTATCTGCCATATTAGATAATGATCCTCCAGTCCGCACAAAGAAAATCTGGGGAAAAGTTGTCTGGTTTCACATGCAACGTGAATATGGATTCATCAATTGTGTTGACACAAAGCAGGATATTTTTGTTCATTACACAGCTATCCAGAAGAACAACCCAAGAAAATATTATCAAAGCCTCAAGACTGGGGAGAATGTAGAATTTGATGTCATCGAAGGAGAAAAAGGTCTCCAGGCAGAAAATGTCACTGGTCCTGGTGGTGTTCCAGTTCAAGGCAGCAGATATGCAGCAAAAAGAAAGTGTTATTGGAGCTACCCACGTCGCAGAGTTCCTACGCATCACTACAGTCAAAAATACCAATCCCAGAAAGATAATATGTATCTGAAAGAAGCAGAAAATGTGTCAGGATACAATAATTGGAGACCATATGGATGCAGTCAACAGTATTCTCATGCCCAATCACAAAATGAGCTAATTAAAAGTATGGCCAATCCAGAAGAACCAAGTAGACATATGCAACAGAACCTGCAAGACACTGTCAGACCACAACTTCCTCAAGAGCTACCATCTGAATGTGGAACTTTGACAACTCCTATCCTTGCATGAGGACATGCAACCTTTAAGTGGGGTAGGATGTGGTACCCCCACACAGTTATTCAGAGATTGAAAGGGTTAGTGTTCACATCAGGGGTTAACTCTCTGGCAGGCTCTTACAGGTGGACAGCACAAGACTGCAATGTGCTATCAAGGAGGGCTTTAGGACCCAGCATTGCCTGCAGGGGCAAGGGCACTGGAAGGAGAGTGTGCTGGGACAGGAAGTCTGTGTGAGGAGGAAGCATGCTGCTGCTCTGAGGAGCTGGAAAGAGAGTAACAGGCAGTGCTGAAAGCTGTATTTGGATCAAGTCTTGGACCCTGAGCTGTGGAAAGTTGCAACAAAGGATGCAAGAGGTGTGAGTCAAGTCCCAGAGACTGAAGTGCAGCATCAATTACAGAAACTGGGAGCAGCAGAAGCAGAGGCTTGTGTGGGCACCAAAGGGGAGCAATGAGACTTCTCTTACAACTGCAGCCCTGTATAAGACAGTATATAGCTTCAGCAGAGAAAGTGCCTATCCAGGCAAGCACATACCCATCCTTATCTACAGCAGCTGCATACAGAACCCCAGCAGTGAGAGGTCACCATGCTACCACAGTAACTAAAACAGACTGCAGTATTACTTAATAGAAGCCAGCAGGCCTCAGAGTGATGAGTCATGGACTGTATAACATTGTGCTATACTGGCATCACCCATAGACACTTGTTTGCTACATGACTTTGGCTTCATCTATTTGCTGGAACCCATGACTGTCCTGTCCAGTTTATTAGCACCTGAAAGGAACTATAATACTGTCCCTGTTACACCCCTGTGGCTGGATCCCGTATTGCACGAGCCATTTATTGTTATAGACAGCAGTTCTCCAAGCCGTTTGCAAAGGATTCTTTTATGTTTAAAATGCACCTACATAATCAATTGGGCCCCAACGTAATCGTACGATGAAGACTTAGAGACACTGTTCCTGGATGCAGGAATACGGGGCTTAACACCAATTCATACTGTGCACAGTTAAATGTTATTCTATATTTGATGATATATATTGTGTTGTAGAGTATTGCTCATATGATAATAGTTTTCACATAAAATGCTAAGTAATTTTTGAATAGTTACAGTATTAGCAAATAATTGAATTGTTTCCTATTTTAGTGAACAGCTTGCTTGTAGCATCCAACAATCAGTATTCATCAAATTACAATTGTCTATAATAAATCTGTTTTCTGCGGAGGAAACTGTTTAACATACCCCTTGTCTCACCTGATCTTTCTTACCTCTCTGAAGAGTGGAGAGAATCTGAACCAGGCCCGGAAACCCAGGTAATGAGGTAAAGCCACACAGTTGCCAATTCATACCACTCGTGGGTGTCACACATACGCTGATTGCCCCTCGCTACAAAAACAAGCAAGGGGGAATCGGCGTATGCGGGGGTGTCAGTTGAATACTGACTGTGCGAGCTGTGACAGCGAGCAGGCGGCCCTGCTCGCTGTCACAGCTCGCCCCCGACATTGAATATACCCCTATATATCATTGTCACCTTTAAAGCATGTCCTAAACCTAAACCTTGATGAGATCCACTCACTTCATGTATGTGTAAGGTACAATATACTAGTGAATAACGCTAAAGAGATTATAAGTCTATATCGCCCCCTATCTACGTAAGTGAGGTATGCCACCTTATCATCATTTGAAAGTACAGACATATTTATAATCACTCTTACAACAAACTAGGTGGGAAAATCCCTAGTCATTGTAGCTGAAATAATTCCTCTCTCTTATCTTATTAAACCATACTACACACCAGATAACATTGTATTACTTTTTTTATGTATCCAAAAAACTCGACTTAACGGTATGGGAAGCAAATCAGAAACTACTAAGCATAAGTATTATTTATTAACCTTTTATCAGCCTATTCAAACATCAGCACTATCTTTCAGCACAATTCGCTTTAATCAAGTTCTTTCCATTGGTCCTGTTCCAGAGTTGGTAGCTGATGTGCACATTCACAGATCGCGCAATTATCGAATGACTGCACACAGGGGCTGGCCGGCAACTTACAGCCTGGGGGGCAACACAAGCAAATGGCCCATCACCATCGTTTCACCACCCTACCCCCTCCCCTCTAGTATGCAGCAATGATTAAACAATCCTTCACCCCACACACATACACCAGAAATGGTCACAGTGCGTGCCGAAGGCGCGTTGCAAAAATTTACACTGTAATGCCCATTACACATAATGCCACACACCGTAATGCCCATTACACATAAAGCCATCACTGTAATGCCAATTAAATATAATGCCAACACCGTAATGCCCATTACACATAATGCCAACACCATAATGCCCATTACACATAATGCCAACACTGTAATGCCCATTAAACATAATGTGACATACCATAATGCCCATTAAACATAATGCCACACACCGTAATGCCTATTAAATATAATGGCACACACCGGAATGTGAATTACACATAATGCCAACACCGTAATGCCCATTACACATACTGCCACACACTGTAATGCCCATTACACATAATGCCACACACCATAATGCCCATTAAATATAATGCCACATACCGTAATGCGAATGACACATAATGCCAACACCGTAATGCCCATTACACATAATGCCAACACCGTAATGCCCATTACACATAATGCCAACACCGTAATGCCCATTACACATAATGCCAACACAGAAATGCCCATTACACATAATGCCAACACAGAAATGCCCATTACACATAATGACACACACCGTAATGCCCATTAAACATAAAGCCACACACCATTATGCCAATTAAATAAGCCACACATCATAATGCCCATTACACATAATGCCAACAAAGAAATGCCCATAAAACACAATGCCACACATTGTAATGCCCATTACACATAATAACATTACAATAACATTACATATTATATCATATCACTGCTGCTTACCTACATGCTCATTGTGAGAGGAATATCGCTTCTTGCCTGGGGTTACATGGTTCTTGCCAGGGATTTCATTCTTTTTGCCATGGGGAGTGATATATATATATATATACAGTATAGGGGGGAGCCAGGGTACATGCTCGTCGCCAAGGGGTTCAATCCAATTAAATTCGCACTTCTGGGTAGCGCTGGCCGCACTGTTCTTCTGACAGACACTAGAGGTATAGCAGTACCTCTAGTGTCTGTCTCCTATAAGGCGTATTTTTGGAGAGGCCGTCGCCTTACATTTTGCAGCCAGAAAGCTGCTGGACACGGAGGCAGCCGGCGGCTGCGATGGCTGTGGCGGTGTGTGCAAGATGCACACAGCCGGCCCAGCCAGAACACAGTCATACCGGCCTGGGGGGCATGTGGCACCCTGCCCCCCGACCCAGCCCGCCCCTGACTGCACATGTGTACAAGTCTTAACATACATGTGCGAGCCGAATACCGACAGAAATAGCATTTAGGTTATCATTGCAATCCCCTCGCAATCTAGTAGATGTATGAAGCAGTGATAAGGGAGGAGAAGTGATAAAGTTCCTGGTACTATACCACAGACAATCTGTCCTTTTTAAACCCAGCATGTAACTTACCAGTCAGGAGCTGATTGGACAGTGATAAAGTACCAGGCACTTTATCACTTCTCCTCCCTTATCACCATAGGCGAATCTATGGGGTGGTCCGGGGGTGCACCGTACCACCCATTAGACTGCCCGGCGCCTGTACCTTTAAGTGTTAAATTAACAACGCCGCTGCCCGGATTTCGCATATCTAGGACCACCCATTAGCATATTTCTAGATTCGCCTATGCTTATCACTGCTTCATACATCTACCTCTGAGTATGTATTTGCGACTGGGTAGTGATCTGCATTATTTTCATAGTGCATTTGCAGATTTAAATGAAGCGGGACTTCTTTCTGTCTGGGCGGCGCGGCTATCTATTCGCAGTCATCTGCAACATTTCAGATGAGTGATCAGGTCTGAATCAGGCCCATTGTCAGAGACAGATCCGGATGAAAGGTCGACAATGTCTTTGTTAACAGGCAAAAGGGCAACACCATACGGTTGACATAAATTTGATCGATATGGTCAAAAAGTGTACATGTTAATGGTCGACACATGGAAAGGTCAACATGCGGTTTTGGGATATATATATATATATATTTTTTTTAACCATCCATATGGACTATGATTAGGAATGGTAAAGTATGCAGAGTGCTGCGGTGATAGAGCGAGGCACTTGGGCCGAAGCATGGTTGAGGGAAGCGAGCCATGTGAGATGACGCGTGCACTAATTGGGGGTCCACGTCAACACCAAAAGAAGTGAAAAACCTTTTCCTTGTTGACTGTTTGTCACTGTCGACCTTGTGCATGTTGA
Source organism: Crinia signifera (assembly GCF_055691185.1). Lineage (NCBI taxonomy): Eukaryota > Metazoa > Chordata > Amphibia > Anura > Myobatrachidae > Crinia > Crinia signifera. Next base: position 183,351,311 of record NC_139223.1, on the reverse strand, counting down.
CCTTTTGGTGTTGACCTAGACCAGGGGTGGCCAAATCTGTCCTCGAGATCTACCAACAGTTCATGTGTCTCAGGCAACCTGTAAATCTGTAGTAGGAATGAATGCAGCAGATTTGAAAATGTGACAGTTAGTAATGACTACAGCTGTGCACCAGCTAGGGAGTCTGGGGAATGTGACAGTTAGTAATGACTACAGCTGTGCGCCAGCTAGGGAGTCTGGGGAATGTGACAGTTAGCAATGACTACAGCTGTGCACCAGCTAGGGAGTCTGGGAAATGTGACAGTTAGTAATGACTACAGATATGCACCAGCTAGGGAGTCTGGGAAATGTGACAGTTAGTAATGACTACAGCTGTGCACCAGCTATGGAGTCTGGGAAATGTGACAGTTAGTAATGACTACAGCTGTGTCTGACGAGGTGATCTTGGAAATGTGACAGTTAGTAATGACTACACCTGTGCACCAGCTAGGTGATTTGAAAAACGTGGACCGTTGGTAGATCACGAGGATCAGCTTGGCCTCCCCTGATCTAGACATTGTTGAGCTAATATACCACATCTGCAAGAGAGACATTAAAAGCTTAAATAACTACTTATATACCACTGATTCCCTAATCAGCCATATGTGAAGGCACTCTGCAAATTGGAATGATCTCAAAGGTTACAATGATTTTTATGTACACTATCAATACATTTGCCCTTTAAAATAAACCTATGTGTAGTTCATAGCTAAACCGTATCAGCACAATGGCCCTTATTCTGGTTGGTGCGGCCGGAGCCGCATATGCGGCTCCAACGCACCAGGCGAATCCCCGCCTTCCATACGGATCGCCACGGCCGTCCGTACGCGGATATGTGGCGATCCGCATGAAATTGGACGGGGATACGCCTCCTCCATGGTGGGAGCAGCCCCTGCATTCGATGGTCGCCGAACATCGAATGCAGGGCCGCACGCTCCACCAGGTCCCGCAACACAAGACCACACGGACACTTGTCCGTGTGAAATCTTGTATGGGGGCGGGCAGCTGACATCCGGCGATGTCAGATGCCCGCCCCGTACCCACGCGTCACGGCCTCATTACCATGCATACGCCCCGCGTTTGCATGGGAACGCCCATGAAACGCTGGGCGTATGCATAGGGTAATGAGGATAAGTAGACCCTCACGCCCCTCTACGCCCCCTGTGCGGCGTATAGAGAATCCTTGCGGCGAAATCGCCTGCACATGCGCAGAGTGACCTCTGCACATGCGCAGAAGATAAACATCGGCGGCCCGTACGCAAGCGGGAATTTCCGCACCGATCAGAATAAGGGCCCCTGTCCTAGTTTATTGCTCAATGAGGTAGTAGAGTGTTATATATGAAAGTCCAGATCTCCAAAGAACGTTAGCAGATAAGCTTTATTCTGCAGAGTGAGGACATGGCGAGCTCGCATCTCTCTTTATATATTACAGTTGGCGTTCTTTTATTTACTTTTAGCCATGTATCATTGGTTGAGGGTGGCAGAATCCTCGTTGTGCCTGTAGATGGCAGCCACTGGTTAAGCATGCGCTTTGTGGTGGATTTACTGAGGGGAAAAGGACACCAAGTTGTAGTGGTTGCTCCAGAAACCAATCTCCACCTTCAGACGTCTCAAAACTGTGAGGTGAAGTTCTACCCTGTATCCTACTCCTTGGAACATCTACAGAACATTTTCTCATCTTTCGCAATTGAGTTGTTCACTGAAAGACCGTTTCTGCAGAAATTTCTTAAGGTCCATGAGAAGATGACAGAAGGAGCGGAGCTAATGTTGCGTAGTTGTGTAGGGATGTTGAACAATACTCAGTTGATACGATCTCTGGAACAAATTAAATTTGATATCGTCTTCACAGATCCTGTGGTCCCTTGTGGTCAATTCCTTGCAGAGCACCTATATGTTCCCTCTGTTTTCTTCTTGCGCGCTGTACCTTGCCATCTAGATTCTAAGTCCTCTAAGTGCCCATTGCCATTATCGTATATCCCCAGGATGTTGACAAGTTTGGCCGATCGAATGACTTTTCCTCAGCGGTTGAAGAATTCCCTGTTTGAGGTGGTCTCATTCTTCCTGTGTGATTCTTTTTATGCTCCCTACCAGTTACTGGCCTCTGAATTCCTACAGAGAGAGGTCAGCCTGCAGGAGATTCTTGGCCACGCAGCCATCTGGTTGATGAGAATTGACTTTGTGTTTGATTACCCGAAGCCGGTGATGCCCAACATGGTCTTCATAGGAGGAATCAATTGTGTCAAACGAAAGCTTCTTAATCAGGTAGGAATTCATATGAAGTATTTTTTTTATCTTAAACATCTGTCCTCCATGTTCTAGATCAGGGGTGGCCAATTCGGTCCTCGAGATCTACCACCGGTCCACGTTTTCCCATTCATCTAGCTGGTGCACAGCTGTAGTCATTACTAACTTTCACATATTCAAACATGCTGCAGTCATTCCTACTCTAGATCCACAGGTTGCCTGAAAAACATGAACTGTTGGTAGATCTTGAGGACAGGTTTGGCCACTCCTGTTCTAGATCATTTTAATTAACCATATTGCCTTATTTTATATAGTGCCTACAGATTAGATCTTGCCATTTTAAATTTCATACAGCATGAACACACACTAGGGTTAATACTGTCATAAGTCAGTTAACCTACAAATATGTTTATCGCAATGTGGGAGGAACCTAGAGCACTGGGTGAAAAAAACTTGTGCAAATATGGGAAAACAAACTTCACATAGGTACTGTAGTTCCCACGGCAGACTCTAAATCAGTGATGGCTAACCTTGACACTCCAGCTGTTGTTGAACTACACATCCCAGCATGCTCTGCATCAGTTTTAGCATGGCCAAATAGTAAACTTGATGCAGGGCATGCTGGGATGTGTAGTTCAACAACAGCTGGAGTGTCAAGGTTAGCCATCACTGCTCTAAACCATGGCCACAATGCCGTGAGGCAGAAATGCTAAACTTTCTGCACACTCTCTCTCTCTCTCTTTTTCTCTATGTATATATATATACTAGGTGATTCATCGCGCCCTACGGGCGCTCTTCACACCGGCGTAAGGGGCTACGCCCCTTAATTTGTGAACATTTGAATTGTGAGAAATATGGTTAGAATTGTATGAAAGATGCCCTATATTGCAGCTTCTGGCAGTGGGTGAGGGTCCAGCGTGGCAGCACAGGAGTACCGGACGGTGGCCCTGAGTCAGTGTCTCCTCCTACTGGGATGTGCAGGAGTAATGGTGGATGGTGGCTGTGGAGTAATGGTGGATGGTGGGCGTGTACTGTAGCCCTGGCTGGGCGGGGGGAGTTGATGTCAAGGGGGTGGAACGTCAGACACATGAAAGTGAAACTGTTCTACACAGGAACGTTCTCCACAGGGGTTGAGTGACAGATCTGGCTAAATATATAAGAGATATATATATATATATATATATATATATATATATATATATGGCTGATCCAGAGGGCATGACTTTTAACAGTGGGCGCGCCATGGTCCTGACTTTGATCTGCAATGGGGGGATTAACTGTTCTGAGCACGGCAGTAGAGTCCGTACCCCACCCCACTAGAGTCTGTTGCTGTTCGCATGAATTTGGTGATAATTGTGGCTGTGTATTACATAAGCCATGTTTTGGACAGTGTAGATCACTAGTACCCTAGTTCATGGGTCCTCAAACTGCGGCCCTCCAGATGTTGTGAAACTACAAATCCCAGCATGCCTTGCCACAATTTTAACACTCCCTTATAGCAAAACTGTGGCAAGGCATGCTGGGATTTGTAGTTTCACAACATCTGGAGGGCCGCAGTTTGAGGACCCATGCCCTAGTTGGTTTGTTGGAATTTGTTTTAATGTATGGCCCTCATTCTGGTTGGCTCGCAAAGCAGCGTTAGTTTGCTGCTTTGCAAACCTTGTAATGCCACCCACTGTGCGGCCGAAAGCCCCCTATTTCCCTGCATCGCTGCAAATGGATGTTTTGAGGCCGAATGCCCCCCATCCTCCTCCCACTGCGAGTGCCACAGAGACTATGCTAGTGAGTGAAGACCTGCACATGAGCATAAGCGATTATGGGAGGCAGTACTAAACATCGGTCACCATTGCGAATCTGCAATTCGCAGATTGGTAAACCAATCAGAATGAGGGCCTATATTCTGTGTGATTCTATGGGTGGAATTCAGTTGAGCGCGAGTGAGAACTCGCAAGACTTATGAACAGCAAATTTGCTTTGCAAATTACATTTTCAATTTTAATTCCAAATTTACATTCTGAAATTTGCCTGTTCTTGTCCACACTCCCTAATGCAATACCGAACTGAAAGGTAGGGAAAAAGCAATGAATAATTATGATTAATGACTATTTAGGCATTTGGAAGTTTTCAGTTAGCTTAATTGGGACAGTAATTACGTCATTTCGGAGGTGAAAAATATAAATGGTACCCTTAAAATAAACTTTATTTTTTTCAGTTTCTGCTTCCCAAATTTAATGAAAGTATTTATTTTAATTAAAAAGTAGTGCAGGTAGCTGGCAGCAGATGCAGGTAACCAGCAGCAGGTGCAGGTAACTGGCAGCAGATGTAGATGACCGGCAGCAGGTGCAGGTAACTGGCAGCAGATGTAGATGACCGGCAGCAGGTGCAGGTAACTGGCAGCAGATGCAGGTAACCAGCAGCAGGTGCAGGTAACTGGCAGCAGATGTAGATGACCGGCAGCAGGTGCAGGTAACTGGCAGCAGATGTAGATGACCGGCAGCAGGTGCAGGTAACTGGCAGCAGATGTAGATAACTGGCAGTGGGTGACAGGTGCTGGATTGCAGGTAACAAATGCTGGATAACAGGGGCTGGATTCCAGGTAACAAGTGCTGGGTTACAGGTGCTGTATTGCAGGTAATAAGTGCTGGATAACAAGTGCTGGATTCCAGGTAACAAGTGCTGGGTAGCAGGTGCTGGATTGCAGGTAACAAGAGCTGGGTAACAGGAACACTAAAGAGCAAGGGCTGGAGCACAGGTTGAAACTTCCTCCAAGGGATTGACAACAAAGCACTGGTGTCTGCATGCCCCAGAGATATCAGCTTTATCCCCATGGGCTGATCCCAATTGGTGGGGCTGAACTGAGGACCAGCGCAATTGCATACCTCCCAACTTGTGTGCTGAAGAAATAGGGACACTCAGCGCCCGAAAATGGGGCGGGGCGTATGCAAATGAGGGCGCGGCTTATGCTAATTAGCCACAACCTCATTTTCATACGAGAATAGACGCTGTGCGCATGCGCACAGCGTCTATTCTATTAGATTGGGGGTCTCCCAACTGCCATCCCCCGCAGCGGGACAATGCCTGCCGCGGGTGGGACAGCGGGACAGGACCCGAAAATCGGGACTGTCCAGCTGTAATCGTGACAGTTGGGAGGTATGCAATTGGCCGGCTACAACAACATGGTGGCGTCCGGACGGGAGACAAACACCTATTCCTATCCTCGCCAGAAGCGCACGCTGGAGGCCCCGGGAAGATGGTCGCGGCCGGGAAGACGCCATGCTCCCCGCCCTGCACCCGGACGGACCGCCAGCAGACCCCGCCACCGGAGACGAACAGGTGAGCGGCGTGCCCCAGCACCAGCCGTGACACAGGGGAGGAGAGGTGCCCCCTTGGGAGCAGGAGCCCGGCAGCAGAAGACTCCATTTCCTCCTAGATTTACACCTCTGCTTGGAAGAGGAAATACCTCAATCCAGCAATTACCAATATCCATATTGGCAGCCTTGCACAAAGTATTCATTCAATTAGTCAATCGTGTACTGCGCAGACCAATGCGTTGATCGCTATGCAGGCACAAATCCATCAAATGGAGGTGTCAGGTGTCATAGGTGCAACTACATCTACAATTAGTAGTGTATCTAGCACACCAGTAAGTGGCTCACCACCTTCCCCACCCCGTCGGAGTATTAGGACCCGGGGTGGCGTGTGCGCAGGGTCAAGAGGTGGTAGTGCACGGCCTGATGGAGGGAAAAAATAATTATTTTACATAAAATAAATTGATAATACATGTACTATGCTTGCATTTTTGTGACATTAATACACATTTCTATTGTTTGCGACTGCCAAATGCAGGTTATGTATGACATAATATACTGTAGTAAAAATGTCACAACGCATACCATTTTGTCTGTGTGTTATTCTTCAAACATTTGTTGTGTGATCTGTTCCATAATGTAATGATATATGGGCAAGGTATTGGTGGAAGATGCTGTTGTCTCAAATCTGGCCCGTCCGAGGTTGTGGAACTACATATTTCAGCAAGCTGTGGCAGTCATGTTTTGAGCTGTCATGCTTACAGTGTGTCAGGGCATGCTGGGACTTGTAGTTCCACAACAACAGGTGAGCCATAGTTTATGGCAAAAAATCACATACATGTGAATATACTTACAAGGTTTTTTACAGCAAGGGATAGGTCTGCACCACCAACTGTACCCTTGGGCTGTGTCTATTGGGCTAAATGTGGGGGCAAAAAGATGTTAGTGATAAAAGGAATGTAGGTGAGTTCACTTCCAGCAAAGGTACATGTAGGAATAGAGGGCACATGTGCTTACCAGAAAAGTAGTGCCTGATGATGTCTGTACGCACCAGATTCCCCCTCTGCGTACCCCTCACTACCCTAGGTGTGGTAGGTTGGGCTTCCTGCACGACTGCTGCATGATCCTCCTCCACATAGGCTGGTTGGTATAGGGCTATGTTGTGTAACATGCAGCAAGCCTGGACGATCATCACTACTTTTGCAGGGTGATAAAGCAGCAAACCAGATAACCGGTCCAAACACCGGAATCTACTTTTCAACACTCCAAACGTACGCTCCACCACATTGTGGGTTGCAATATGGGCTTTATTATACCGGTGCTGTACAGGGCCATCGGGGGTGCGCAAAGGTGTCATGAGCCAGGAAAGACACCCATATCCTGAGTCACCTAAACCAAAGAAAGGAAGTTATTGCCTTATATGGTAAGGTATGTGCAGTGGGCAAATAGTATTTACTTGGACAAGAGTAGTAGGCTGGTGAAAATTGAAACACACACACACACACACACACATTTCAGCAGGTACAAATACGAATAGAGAGGGTAATATGTAAAAATGTACTTACCAAGTAGCCAGCCCTCTGGCATTTGTTGTTGGGTAAATCGGTTCCAGAGGCCGGAGTGTCTCAGAATATAGGCGTCATGGCAGTTCCCAGGGAAGCCTGCAACCACACTTAGGATTTTTAGATGAGCATCACATACAACCTGCACGTTCAGGGAGTGCCGCCCATGCCTATTGACATAGACGTGGCCCCGCACGTGCGGTGCCCTAATCCCAATGTGTGTGCAGTCTATAGCTCCCAGCACGTAAGGGAATGCTGAGAGTCTACAGAAAGCAACCTTGTGGTCCTGCCACTCTGACTCAGAACTGGGGAATCTGATGTATGTCTGCCACAACTTCTTAAAAGCAAGTAACACTTGAGTAAAATGCTTTAAGAAAGTGGCTTGTGATACCCCCAAGGACCATGAGGTCACGGACTGAGTGGAGCCAGTGGCCAAATAGTAGAGGGTACACATTAATTTCTGCAGCCCAGACACTGCATAGTTGCCCCCCCCCCCAAAGGGTCCAAATCATCTCTCACCAGCTCATATAAGTTCAACATGTTATTGCGGTTTAGCCTAAACATCCCCACAACCTGTTGATCCGAGAGGGAGTCCAGGTACAGCCTAGCACGATACATACGTGGGGTACGCAATATTTGGGGTGGTACCTGGTTCTGGTGCGCAGCTTCCTCCCTCCTGCCCAGCTCCTCCAAATGGGCCAAATCCAAAATGAGCAACTCAAATCCACTCTGCACAATCTCCATGTCTAAAACCCTCACAGGTGTCCTTAATGATGTGGGGGTATATGTAAGAGTGTTTGTGAGTGAAATTAAGGACACCTGTGATGACATTAACCATTTGTGCACTTGACCAAATTGAGTTCTGGGCCAAATCGCCCAACAGAACCTGGTCTGAAAAAATGGCGATTATTAGACACCTTAAAAGTGCGATTTGCGAAATCCCATTCCATTAAATAAGCGATTGGTATACTTTTCTATTGGAAAACATCTGGATGCGATAAAAGTGCGAATTTTTACCGCACTTTCAGTACGCATGACTTATCGCAAAAAATATGCGATTTAGGGACCTTTTCGAATCACATTAAATATGCGAATTCACGGAAAAATGCGAATTAGCCGTTTCTTGGAGTAAAAATCGCCAAAAAACACAACTCTCATTCCATAGAATGTCACCCCTGGTGTTTAAGTGTCAGGCCATTATCCAGGGCAACACCAAGATTCCGCACATGATCAGAGTTTTTTTAGTGCTGTGCCCCCCAGCTTAAGACCTGTCAGTATAGTATGGTGCACTTATGTTACATTTGTAGATAGAAGTAAATGTATGAAGTTTGGAGTGGTATCTATCCCCATAAAGACAAGGTGATAATGCTCCAGCCAATCAGCTCATAACCGTCAATTTACATATTGGAGCTGATTGGCTGGTACATTATCACCTTGCACATAGATGTCACTTCTCCAAGCTTCATACATTTACCCATCTGTTCACTTGCTGGGTGTGGAAGAATAGACATGTAATCAATAATAGAAGGGAACAAATGCACCATAACAAGAACACAAGAATAATTTAAATTCCTGGCAATAAGGCTACAACATGATAGCATGTCGACTATATGTCTATCGACCTTTCCATTGCCAACCTAATACTTGTGTCAACCTTCAGTGGTCAACCCAATGTACAGATGTAGCACCGCTCATCCAGCGCCAGGGCTCGCCAGACCACCCCTACTGGCGAGCGGCGCTACATCTGACTGGGACGCGCGAGCTGTCACACGTAGCCGCGACGGAGCGCGGCGGGTACAGTACTCACCCGTCCGCGCCCGCCGCCGGCTAGCGTGTGCAGGCTCCGGTCTGCGGTGTGCGGGTAGCGGCAGCTCTGGGTAGGGATGGCAGCAGTAGTGGTGCCGGGAGGCCGGCGTCGCCATCTTGGTTGAGGGCAGGAGACAGATTGGCCCAGAGTGGAGGTTCCCTCCTCATCCTGTGCTGACAGCCAATGGCAGCCATCCCCTGGGGATATAGGGGATCTGCCTAGGCTGTTCAGTGTCAGTGCAATGAGTCTTTGGAGTCATTCACAACTCCTAGCTGATTCCCGGATCCTGGCTCTTTCTCTCCTGACTCTGGTGCCTTGCTCCCTGCATCTTGCTACAAGGAAGTTTTCTCCTGACACCAATGCTGCAAGTCCTACCTAGTGCTTGTTCCTGCTTGTGTCCCAGAATTACCCTGCACAGCTTCCCGCTGTCCTCCTTCATACAACTCATTCATTCCATCATCTTTCAGTCATCCGGATCCATTTCTTCTGTCATCAAATCAACCTCCTTCCGGATCCTCATCTATGTACTCTGGCTCACCAAGTATACGTTTCCAGATTTCCCTGCCCGTTATTAGTATTGTGCTGGACTCTATTTAATTTATTCCAACTGTCACTTAAAGAAGTATTTGAGTGAAGTTTATCATTTATGAAATCCGTTATTAAACCTGCACGTTTCAATCCTACTCCTCCTGGTCCGTCTCCGGTTCCTGTGCACCACACGACTCCATCCAGCCCTTTAGCCGTGACAGTTTGCACTGACCCGATGGAATCGGGTGAAGCACAGGCCTCCATGACGGATGTTCTTCAAGGCATCATGGCTCGATTGGAACAAGTAGAGACTACCCAGCGTCAAGTGGCTCAATTTCTCCAGACCTTGTCATCACCTCAGGCGGCTCCTTCAGTTTCAGCAGCACCAACCTCCGGAGCTTCGGCCCCTGCTGCTCCCCCTGGGCCAGCTGCTCCTCACCAGCTACACCTGTCAACCCCCAGTAAATATGACGGGTCCCCGAGGGGGTGTCGAGGATTCCTGAATCAATGTGACGTCCATTTTACCCTCCAGCCTTCCAATTTCCCCTCTCCCAAGACTCGGGTGGCTTACATCGTGTCCCTACTGGCGGGTCCAGCCCTGGAGTGGGTGTCCCCCCTTTGGGAGCGAGCGGATCCCATCCTCAATAACTATGAAGAATTTGTGGCCTCCTTCCGTCGCATCTTCGACGAGCCTGGCAGAGTGTCCTCCGCAGCCACGGAGATCCTAAGGATTCGTCAGGGCAGTCGCCCAGTGGGACAATATGTCGTACAATTTCAAACCCTGGCTTCCGAACTCAGATGGAACGAAGAGGCTCTCGTTTCTGCCTTCTGGAACGGCCTAGCCGGGCGCATCAAGGACGAGTTAGCAACTCGCGATTCTCCTTCCACCCTGGCTGAACTCATTTCATTATGTAACAAAGTCGATCTGCGACTCCAAGAACGCCAACTTGAGAGGAATCGCTCTGATCGCCTTCGCCCTCGATTTCCTTCCAATGTCGCACCAGCCTCCAAACTAACCCCGCCTCCTGCGGTGTCAACAGATGAGCCCATGCAAATCAACCGCTCCCGTCTCTCTCTCGAAGAGAAGTCCCGAAGACGGCGAGAGAATCTATGCATGTACTGTGGCTCCTCAGCTCACTTATTGGCTTCCTGCCCGCTGCGGCCGGGAAACGACCGCTCCTAATCTCCCCGAGGGAGGTCCGATTAGGAGTCTTGCTTCCATCTCCCTCTTCTTCTGATTCCACCATTCCGGTTACCCTTGTGTGTCCCCAAGGGAGAAAAAGAGTTCAGGCCCTATTGGACTCTGGAGCAGCAGGAAACTTCCTTTCTTCTTCTTTTGTTACCCAACATGCCCTGCCTGTGCAACCCCTGGATCACTCGCTGGTCCTCACTGCAGTGGATGGGAGTCGAATTCGTAGTGGACAAATCACCCATCAGACCACCCCGGTGACACTGCTCATAGGAGCTCTACATCAAGAGACCCTCGAATTCTTCATTCTTCCACAGTCCTCACACCAAATGGTCCTGGGCCTTCCCTGGCTCTCCAAACATAACCCACACATCGATTGGACCAATATGGAGGTCAAGGCCTGGGGAACAGATTGCCAGTCTACTTGCATTCCTCAGATCCTTCCGGTCTACCAGACCCATCCACAACGTGAGGGTAACTGTCCTTCATCCTCTTCAGCTCCACCCTTGTCGATACCCGCACCATATCGTTCATTTACAGATGTATTCAGTAAAGGTGGTGCCGACACCCTGCCTCCTCACCGTCCTTGGGACTGCCCGATAGAGCTGGTGGCCGGTAAATTCCCTCCTCGTGGCCGCATCTATCCCCTGTCGCTACCTGAGACTGAGGCCATGTCCTCGTACATTCAAGAGAACTTAAACAAAGGTTTCATTCGACCATCTACTTCTCCGGCCGGGGCCGGGTTTTTCTTTGTGAAAAAGAAAGATGGCGGTCTTCGGCCATGTATCGACTATAGGGGCCTGAACGACATCACCATTAAAAACCGCTATCCCTTACCCCTTATCGCAGAACTATTCGACAAGATCAGAGGGGCAGCAATCTTTACTAAATTGGACCTGCGAGGGGCCTACAATTTGATCCGGATCCGTCCAGGTGACGAGTGGAAGACGGCTTTTAACACGCGCGACGGCCACTATGAATACCTGGTGATGCCCTTCGGCCTTTGTAACGCCCCCGCTGTCTTCCAACAGTTTGTAAATGATATCTTTCGGGACTTGCTGTACCACTCCATCGTAGTCTATCTAGACGATATACTCATCTTCTCTCCAAATCTCCAACTTCACAGACAGACAGTGTCCGAAGTCCTACGACGTCTTCGCCACAATCAACTGTTCTGCAAGTTGGAAAAGTGCGTTTTTGAGGTCACGTCCATTCCATTCTTGGGTCACATTCTCTCCGCCACTGGGATAGAAATGGACCCAGAGAAGGTGAGAGCCATCCAAGACTGGGCAGCCCCCACAACACTCAAAGGAATTCAAAGATTCCTAGGGTTCTCAAACTATTACCGGCGATTTATCCGGAACTTCTCTACTATCGCTGCTCCCCTCACTGCTCTCACTTGCAAGGGAGCTGATCCAAGCCGATGGTCGCCAGAAGCATCCTCTGCCTTCCAGCAGTTAAAGAGAGCATTCATGACGGCACCAATCCTCCTCCAACCAGACCTCGACAGGCCCTTCATTCTCGAGGTGGACGCATCCTCGGAAGGGATCGGGGCCATCTTGTCACAAAAAGGTGAGGATCAAGAATTACACCCTTGTGCCTTCCTCTCCAAAAAATTCCTCCCAGCAGAGAAGAATTACCCCATCGGGGAACAGGAGTTGCTTGCAGTCAAAACTGCGTTAGAGGAGTGGCGATACCTTCTGGAGGGGGCACGACATAAGATCACCGTGTATTCAGACCACAAAAATCTGTCCTTTCTTAAACAGGCTCAGTGCCTTACTGCCCGCCAAGCCCGTTGGGCCATGTTTTTTGAACGCTTTGATTTCCAAATTAAATTCCGACCTGGAACCACGAATACTAAGGCAGACGCTCTATCCCGCTCCTTTGAGACGACCTCTGACCTAGAGACACCTCCTCGTCCAATCCTCGATCCGCTGGTCTTCGCCCAAGTAACCGTACAGCCATCTCCTCCTCCAGGTAAAACGTTCGTTCCCACCGAACTTCGCAAGAAAATATTGTCATGGGCACATTCTTCCCGCTTCGCAGGGCACGCAGGAGCACAAAAGACCTTGATGTTCCTGTCACGTTCTTATTGGTGGCCAACCATCCGCCACGACGTAACCAACTTCGTTGCCTCTTGTGTAAGATGTGCTCAGCATAAAGTGCCCAGAACAACTCCCGCTGGTCCTCTCCGCCCTCTAACCATTCCCACAGAACCATGGACCCATCTGTCAATGGACTTCATTTGCGAACTACCTCCCTCAAAAGGTCATACCGCAATCTGGGTAGTGGTCGACCGATTCTCGAAAATGGTCCATTTTTTCCCACTAAAAGGTCTCCCCTCTGCTCCAGTACTGGCTCAGCTATTCATCTCAACCATTTTTAAACTTCACGGACTGCCCAAAGAGATTGTATCCGACCGCGGAGTACAGTTCGTTGCAAAGTTCTGGAGAGCTCTCTGTGCCGCGGTACAGGTCAAACTCAAGTTTTCCACTGCCTTTCATCCCCAGACCAACGGCCAGACAGAACGGGTGAATCAAGACTTGGAGGCCTTTATCCGACTGTTTGTCTCGTCTTCCCAAGATGACTGGGTGGATCTTCTCCCGTGGGCAGAATATATGCATAACAACTCCTATCACTCTTCCTCCGGAACCACCCCCTTCTTTACAGTATTCGGCAAACATCCACGATCTCCGGATTTCTCAGAATTATCCTCTTCCGAAGTTCCTGCAGCGACCACTTCATTACAACGCTTTGCTAAAATCTGGTCGGATGTCCACACCGCTCTTCTTAAATCTTCCGCCCGATACAAGAGGATGGCAGACAGGAAAAGAAGGGCAGCGCCCAGATTGAAAGTCGGAGACCGGGTATGGCTGTCTACCCGCCATATACGCCTCCGTCTGCCCTCTATGAAGCTGGCTCCCCGGTTCATTGGGCCATACCCTATCATCCAAGTCATTAATCCTGTCGCTTATAGACTTCAACTTCCTCCTTCCCTAAGGATTTCGAATTCCTTCCATGTGTCCCTCCTCAAGCCTTTAAGGTTGAACTCTTATCAAAAGAAGATTCCCAAACCGCCCAAGATTAACTCCGAAAGTGGGGCTGAATTCGAGGTAAGACGCATTATAGACTCTCGTTGCCGCAATTCTCGTACCCAGTATCTGGTGGAATGGGTTGGGTTTGGTCCCGAAGAGAACTCTTGGGTGGATTCCATTGATTTGCACGCTCCAAAACTGGTAAAGCAATTTCTCCAGAGAAATCCGCACAAGGTCCATAGGCGCCCTGGGGTCACCCTGAAAAGGGGGGGTACTGTCACACGTAGCCGCGACGGAGCGCGGCGGGTACAGTACTCACCCGTCCGCGCCCGCCGCCGGCTAGCGTGTGCAGGCTCCGGTCTGCGGTGTGCGGGTAGCGGCAGCTCTGGGTAGGGATGGCAGCAGTAGTGGTGCCGGGAGGCCGGCGTCGCCATCTTGGTTGAGGGCAGGAGACAGATTGGCCCAGAGTGGAGGTTCCCTCCTCATCCTGTGCTGACAGCCAATGGCAGCCATCCCCTGGGGATATAGGGGATCTGCCTAGGCTGTTCAGTGTCAGTGCAATGAGTCTTTGGAGTCATTCACAACTCCTAGCTGATTCCCGGATCCTGGCTCTTTCTCTCCTGACTCTGGTGCCTTGCTCCCTGCATCTTGCTACAAGGAAGTTTTCTCCTGACACCAATGCTGCAAGTCCTACCTAGTGCTTGTTCCTGCTTGTGTCCCAGAATTACCCTGCACAGCTTCCCGCTGTCCTCCTTCATACAACTCATTCATTCCATCATCTTTCAGTCATCCGGATCCATTTCTTCTGTCATCAAATCAACCTCCTTCCGGATCCTCATCTATGTACTCTGGCTCACCAAGTATACGTTTCCAGATTTTCCTGCCCGTTATTAGTATTGTGCTGGACTCTATTTAATTTATTCCAACTGTCACTTAAAGAAGTATTTGAGTGAAGTTTATCATTTATGAAATCCGTTATTAAACCTGCACGTTTCAATCCTACTCCTCCTGGTCCGTCTCCGGTTCCTGTGCACCACACGACTCCATCCAGCCCTTTAGCCGTGACACGAGCATCCCACACTCACGCGGGTCCCAGTTTCCCATCGTCGGGGGGGACTGGAACCCTGCCCGTCTCCGAATCAGGGAGACGGGCAGAGTTAGAGGGGGGAGAGCGTGGGAGGTGGGGGAACGTGGCGGGGACCGGCGGAACGGTGGCGGTGACCCGGGGGTAGCCCCATTGTAAGGGGAAGCACTCACGTCTGGTGCGCGCGCGTCCCCTTCCGGCGGCTGTCAGGGGCTGGCGCGTGGCGAATCCACTGCCAGCCCCTGCAAAGATGAAATACATCTGTATGTTGACCTTAATTTGGTTGACCCAATGACCCATCCCCCTTCTGTTGTGCATAAGTACAACTCTGTAACAGCCCCTAAATCATTAATTTATAACTCATGGCAAACTTACTGCAGTTTATCTATACAGCAACATGAAGAAGTTACAGTATGTCTTTTGAACACTTTGTGGCATTCGCAGCTCTTTTTTGTGTACTGAGCATGTGAACCAGCTCCTGTTCAACTAACAGGTGAAACTACATGCAGAGCAGTCTATAACCCGTGTCTGTCTTCCCTATCCCATTGTAATCCGTGCCTTTCTTTCACAGCAGATGAGAGCTAAAATCCTGCAAGGAGATCAAAGATAAACTATTGCATTTCAAAAATGCTTTCAACTAGGGTTGGCCATTGATGAGTCAATGGTTCAGCCATTGATGGTTAAAAGTCTATGTCAAATGTTTTGCCATCAATGGCAGCGGAAAAAATGTGTCTCCACCATAGACGGTTCTATCTATGATGTTTATTTTGTTTTTAAAATCTACTAAGGTCTGGGCTACGATCATATCTCCAGCTGTGAAGCACTGCCCCTAGTCTCTGATTGGCCTGTAGTGCAGTAAATACATAGAATCTGAATGACCATTGGAGTGTGAAAGCATCAGTCGTTTCCCTGTGTTTTATACCATCATGGTTAACCGGGTGATGGACGAGTGCTCGATAGATCCCGGCATTCAATATACCGATCTTGACTGACAGGGGCTGTTATCCCTCGTGGGGGTCCACAACCCCGAAAGAGGGAGAATAGAACCTGTGGCGAGTGCAGCAAGCCACCATGCCTGCAAGAGGCTTCTTTGCGGTTGCCCCCCCCTGTGGCGAGTGCAGCAAGCCACCATGCCTGCAAGAGGCTTCTTTGCGGTTGCCCCCCCCTGTCGTAGTACCAGCAGTTAGGACTCTAATGTTGGTATACTGACCGTCGAAATCCAGACCATCAGCCTCTTATACCCCACCCGGTTTAACCAATGATACCATTGATGGTTAACTTAAATTGGCCACCTACTGTAACACGAATCTGTACAATTTATTGCACAAACATTTACAATCAACTAATTCCTAAATCAGCCACATATTAATGCACTATGTAAATGGTAATGATTTCAAAGGTTGCAATGTTTATTATGTACACTATCATGACATTTGCCCTTTAAAATCAACACATGCGGTTAATACTCAACCGCCTTGGCACAATGTCCTAATTTATTGCCCAATGAAGTATTGGAGACTATTACATATAAAAGTCCAGATCTTCAAATGCAGTTTGCAGATAAGCTTCATTCTGCAGAGTGAGGACATGGCGAGCTCGCATCTCTCTGTATTTGTTGGATATTTTACCGTTGTGTTTTTTACTTTTAGCCATGTATCACTGGTTGAGGGTGGCAGAATCCTCGTTGTGCCTGTAGATGGCAGCCACTGGTTAAGCATGCGCCCTGTGGTGGACTTACTAAGGGAAAAAGGACACCAAGTTGTAGTGGTTGCTCCAGAAACCAATATCCACCTTCAGACATCTCAAAACTGTGAGGTGAAATTCTACCCCGTATCCTACTCCTTGGAACAGCTACAGAATCAGTTCATATCTTTCGCAAGTGAGCTTTTCACTGAAAGACCGTTTCTGCAGAAATTCCTTAAGGTCCATGAGAAGATGACAGAAGGAGCAGAGCTAATGTTGCGTAGTTGTGTGGGGATGTTGAACAATACTCAGTTGATACGATCCCTGGAACAAATTAACTTTGATATCGTCTTTACAGATCCTGCAATCCCTTGTGGCCAAATGCTTGCAGAGCACCTATCTGTGCCCTCTGTTTTCTTCTTGCGTGCTGTACCTTGCCACCTAGATTCTAAGGCCTCTAAGTGCCCAATGCCATTATCATATGTCCCACGGATGTTGACAAGTTTGTCCGATCAAATGACTTTTCCTCAGCGGCTGAAGAATTCTCTCTATGAGGTGGTCTCATTCTTCCTGTGTGATACTTTTTATGCTCCCTACAAGTTACTGGCCTCTGAATTCCTACAGAGAGAGGTCAGCCTGCAGGAGATTCTCAGCAACGCAGCCATCTGGTTGATGAGAATTGACTTTGTGTTTGATTACCCGAAGCCGGTGATGCCCAACATGGTCTTCATAGGAGGAATCAATTGTGTCAAAAAGAAGCTTCTTAATCAGGTGGGAATTTATATGTAGTAAATATTTTTTTAATTTTAAACATCTGTCCTCCATGTTCTAGATGATTTTAATTAACTATATTACTTTGTATATAGTGCTTACATATTGCACAGAACATTAGAGATGAGGGGTGAAATTTACTAAGATATGAAATACACATTACAGGTCATGTTGCGATGGGCAACCAATCATATCCTGTCTACTATCTTCTAGAGGGTGGAAAATAAATAAGAAGTAGCTTCTTATAGCAACATGACCTGTGAAGTGTATTTCACATCTTAGTAAATTTCACCCGAGATCTTGCAATTTTAAATCCCCTACATCATGAACACACACTAGGGTTAATGCAGTTAGAAGCCAATTAACCTGCAAATATGTTTATCACATATGTGGGAGAAACCTCGAGCACTGGGTGGAGCTGGGTGGAGAAAACACATGCAATGTTACGGGCTGCGACCGCAGCAGCTCATGTTCTGTGTGGGTTTTTTATGTTTTCACCGGATCAGTGCTCCGGGTTTTGGCTGATCCATCTTGATTGTTTCCATGCATACCTTAAGGCCCCCTTACACTTGTGAGATTTTGTCAGATTTGACCAAATTCAGATGGATTGGGCCAATTTATCTGACAAAATCTGATGTGCCTGTCTGACAAAATCTGATGTGCCTGTCTGACAAAATCTGATGTGCCTGATGCTGTAGGACTGATGCACATTCCCGTGCGCATTGGGTTTAACCAGGAGATTGATCCTCCTGCACATAAGATACATCTCAAGTTAATCAGGTACAACTTGTCCCTCAGACAAGCCCTTGGGGCTTTAAGTGTTTGCGTGTGGCTGCCTCCTAAGCCACTGTGGGTATATAGGTACAGTATGCTCCTAGTACCTAACCTTATATTCCTGTGATACTCTTATTATAATCCTTGCTCCTGGTGATTTCTATGTTCCCAGTGCTGCTCAGAGTTCCCAGCTAACTATTGTCTGGGATTACTCCAAAGTTCAGTTTATTACAGCCTGTGTGGAAGTATTCCAGCAAGCACATCTGCCAGGTGTCCTGTTAGATCCTGCATGTGTCAGAGAGCCCCTGCTTCAAGATCTTGGCCCTTATTCTGGCTCATTCCTTCGGATACACGTTCCCACGCAGCCAAACGGATGCACCACGCACCCACACGGTGAGCGAAGGCACCTCTATAAGGCCACCGTATCCGCTCGGCCGGACCAACACACAAAGGGGAGTGGTGTGCTAATGCATGTATGGAACTTACAATGTCCGCATGGACTTCCTGCATGTGGACGGCCGGACAGCCGAGCAAACATCCTCTGCTGGTGTTTAACACGGCACAGCACGAATCCACACGGAACTCAGGCTCAAACCCATTAGGCAATTATCCTAATTCTGTGTAGTATTGTCTTAACAAGCCAAGAGCACTTGTTTGTTAAGGTTTGAGTAAGAGAATTGGCACATAATTGCATTTAAGAAGAGTGGTGCATTTGTGTGTTAAAGCAATGAAATATACAAGCGATTTGAACGCAGAGAAGTGTAAATGGTTAAACTTTAAAAGTGAGCCTCCCGTGTTGCTGCCATGTAGCTAGTTAATTGATAAATGAGAGAAACCTTAATGCTGCATGAGTGTGTATTGCGTGCAGCTGAAAGTAATGTGTCTGTCTGCCCATAGGCACCACATTTTTGCCACCTGCTCCCTGACCTGATATAAGGAGGGAGAGAAAAGAGAGCGAGAAAAAGGGAGCAAGAGAGAGAGGCGGTTGAGGACTGTGCACGAGAGTGGCTCTGCAGCACAGTCAGAGTGGCCGGGGAGCAGCCCCCAGCTTTTCTCCTGCCTCTGGCTCAGGTTGGTCGGTGTGCCGCGACACTGCCCCCCCCCCTGTGAGCACCCCGGGCAACGTGAACCAGGGGCTGTGGACTCAGCTGTCACTATGCCACAACACTGCCCCCCCTGTACTCCCATGTGTCTACCTCTATGGCAGGTATTCAATGCTTGCTCTGGGGAGCTGCAGCGAATCCTGTGTAGGATTCGCTGCACTTTCTCCCCAATTCTCCCTGTATGGAGATTCGCCGGGCAGCCGCCAGTTCTCCCTATTCAACGCCTCAGGGGCTCTCTGCCCCTGGCGGCGAATTTTAACCCCCCCGGCGAATGTCGCCGGGGAGCTGGGGGACGGCTGCAGGCAGGGAGATGGAAGCCTCCCTGCCTGCGCCGGACACTGCGGGGGTGAAGGAGGGCTGTGGGGGACAGAAAGAGAGTCCCCAGAGCTGGCAGGGGGCTGTGTTAGGGAGCCGCTACACACTGGTCCCGATCGTGCATGTGTAATGATCGGGACGAGTGTGCACTGAATATATGAATATTAATGAGCGGCTCCCGGCTCGGCCCCCTGCTGGTGAATGTGTAAAAAAAAAAAAAAAAAAATATTGTTTAAAAAAAAAAATTATTAAAATATATTCATGTGCTGCAAGCACATGAATAAAAATAGCATGTCCCTTCACAGAAAAAAAAATCTGATTTTTTGACACCAAAATAAAAATAAAAAACGCTTTATTTTCAAAGATCACATTCCAGTTCTCCAGAAAAAGATGACAAATGTAAAATGGAGAATCCGGAGAAAATCACTGGATAAAGCAGTTCTCCACTTCAGCATTGAATACACTCTCGGCGAATTCCACTAAAAACCTAAGAATCGCGGAGAATCACAGACAGAGAATCGCCAGACATTCGCTCTTCATTTGCAGAGAATTGTGTCCATTGAATAGGGCGAATTGTTTTTCCAGTGAGAAAATTCCCTGTAAACCCGGGGAATTGACTGATTCCCTAGAAAATATGGAGAATCAGAGGCATTGAATACTGGCCTATGACTTTATACATTCTATAATATAGTCCCATGTGTTTACCACTACCACAGGCATCATAGCTCAGCAGCAGCCACTGCATATGCTATATACTCCCATGTGCCTACCTGCACACACAATGCAGGCAGAGCACACGGAGGGCCAATCAGAGCTCTCGGACAGAAGCCACAGCGGAAGTAAATGCTGACCGCAGACAGAGAGGACAGAGGCAGAGAGCTGCTGTTGCTGATTAGACTTCAGATTCCACTATAAATTGGCAGAATGTGCATGGCTGCTCCTTAGCCCGATGACTGCCTTCACTACAAAACCCCACAATGCATAAAGTGCAGATGGGATGGCACTTACCTGGTGTGAGGGGTGGCCGACTGTGCGTGCAGAGTCCCTGTCCATGGCGCACATGTGGGTGCCGCTGCTCTCCCTCCCTGCTGCTCAGCTGAGCGGTGCTCTGGCCGCTTGATGGGGGGAGACGGTGTTGGTGTCCCTTCTGTGCATTCCTCCATGGCCCGGGGGCGGGGCTTGATTCGGGCGCTGGCAGAAGGGGAGGTGCTGCTGGCAGAGGTGATGTGCGATTTCTTCCGAGCATGGTCCCCCTGCCGGGCTACGATCGCAATGGTGCAATGTGGACGGTGAGCTGAGCAGGGGAGATGGGTGAGTGCAAGGCTCTGCCCTTCCCTCCCTTCTGTGATTTGTGACCCCCCCCCCCCTTCTGGTGAATCGCAACCTAGGGCTGGGATGCAGTGCCGCCCCCAGCAGGTGCCGCCCATAGGCCCGTGCCTCAGGGGGGCCTGCTCCAAAAATGTCGCCCTCCAGTGGCTTGTGCACTAGGCAAATGCCTAGAGCTGTCTAGTGGTGGCGCCGGCCCATGGTGCAGGCCTAATCGCATGCTGACTTGTGTATGTTTCTTGTTTGTTTGTCCCAAGGCAGATGCCAGAGGCATTGGTTTAGCTTGGCAACAGTGTTGCTTAGGCGGTTAGGTTGTAAACCAGGGGTGGCCGGACTTTTGTAACCCGGGATCTACTTTTTGGACAGTTACTTACTGGTGCTCTACCGCCATTTCCCCATGTGCAAAAAATATTCCCTTCCCAGTGCAATACGCCCCTTACACATTATGCCACACAGAATAGGCCAATATTTGCATTAGGACACACAGTATAATCCAAAATTCACATTAGGACACAGGTTTTGAGTCAAAAATTAACATTCTGACACAGGGAATGAGCCAAAATTCACATTCTGACACAAGATATGTGCCCAAAATTCACATTCTGACACACGTAATGTGCCCAAAATTCACATTCTGACACACGTAATGTGCCCAAAATTCACATTCTGACACAAATAATGAGCCGAAATTCACATTCTGACAAAGGGAATGAGCCTGAAATTCACATTCTGACAAAGGGAATGAGCCAAAATTCACAATCTGACACAAAGAATGTGCCCCAAATTCACATTCTGACACAGGGAATGCGCCCCAAATTCACATTCTGACACAGGGAATGCGCCCCAAATTCACATTCTGACACAGGGAATGAGCCGAAATTCACAATCTGACACAGGGAATGAGCCGACATTCACTATCTGACACAGGGAATGAGCCGACATTCACTATCTGACACAGGGAATGAGACGAAATTCACACTATGACACAGGGAATGAGCCGACATTCACATCCTGTCACAGGGAATGAGACCGAAATTCACTTCCTGACACATGGAATGAGTCGAAATTCACATCCTGACACAGAGAATTAGCTGAAATTCACATTATAACACAGGGAATGAGCCGAAATTCACATTCTGACGCAGGGAATGAGCCGAAATGTGCATACATATGCACACTAGAGATGTGCGGTCGGGATTCTGAAGAATACGAACCGCTACTAACTTGGGGATCCGAGTATTACAAAGGTGAGGCTCGGCAATTCCCGCCAGACTCGGATCCCAAAGCGAGGCCGAACGGCACCTTCACGCCGTCGGATTCTCGCGAGACCTGGATTCCATATAAGGCGCCGAGCCCGTGGTTCGTCGCCATTATCTGGGATCCAGAGACGGGGAAACAGCGCGCTCCGCTGGTGTGCTCACTGCGTGCTCAGTTCAAAGTCAAACAAGTTTACTTAAAAAAAAAAGTAAAACTACATTGGGCAGCTCTGAGCGATAGTGGGCAGCTTTAGTGCAGCATTAGAGTGGGCAGCTTTAGTGCAGCATTAGAGTGGGCAGCTTTAGTGCAGCATTACAGTGGGCAGCTTTAGTGCAGCATTACAGTGGGCAGCTTTGTTGTTTCATAGGCAGTGGGCAGCTTTGTTTTAAAGGCACTGGCAGTGGGCAGAGGCACCAGCTTTGTTTCATAGGCAGTGGGCAGAGGCACCAGCTTTGTTTTAAAGGCACTGGCAGTGGGCAGAGGCACCAGCTTTGTTTCATAGGCAGTGGGCAGAGGCACCAGCTTTGTTGCTTCATAGGCAGTGGGCACCAGCTTTGTTTCATAGGCACTTTATGCAGTGGCCACAAGTTTTAATTTTATTTAAGTTTAGTAGCACCACCAGCAGCATTATAAGTGTATAACTCCACATAACCCAGTGTGTGCAGTGCACTGCATACTGTACATCCACTGTGTGTAGTATATGCCGATACTGTGACTGCCGTCTATAGCTCCGTACCTCTGTTTATACGTTACTGTGACTGCTGGTACCCCATCTGTTTATATGGTACTGTGACTGCCGTCTATAGCTCCGTACCTCATCTGTTTATACATTTCTGTGACTGCTGGTACCCCATCTGTTTATAGGGTACTGTGACTGCCGTCTATAGCTCCGTACCTCATCTGTTTATACATTTCTGTGACTGCTGGTACCCCATCTGTTTATAGGGTACTGTGACTGCTGTCCGCAGCTCCGTACCTCATCTGTTTATACATTTCTGTGACTGCTGGTACCCCATCTGTTTATATGGTACTGTGACTGCTGTCCGCAGCTCCGTACCTCATCTGTTTATACATTTCTGTGACTGCTGGTACCCCATCTGTTTATAGGGTACTGTGACTGCTGTCCGCAGCTCCGTATCAGTTTATAAGGTACTGCTGTGACCGCAAGGCCGTACCCCACAGTTTTTTTTAAATGAATAAAATTATTAAAAGTAAAAAAAAGAAAAAAAAATTTCTCTGTCCCACGTACTGTGACTGCTCTCCGTAGCTCCGTACCCCATCTGTTTATAAGGTACTGTGAGTGCTGTCCATACCCCATCTGTTTATAAGGTACTGCGACAGCTGTCCGTACCCCATCTGTTTATACGGTACTGTGACTGCTGTCCGCAGCTCCGTATCAGTTTATAAGGTACTGCTGTGACCGCAGGCCATACCCCACAGTTTTTTTTAAATGAATAAAATTATTAAAAGTAAAAAAAAGAAAAAAAAAATTCTCTGTCCCACGTACTGTGACTGCTCTCCGTAGCTCCGTACCCCATCTGTTTATAAGGTACTGTGAGTGCTGTCCGTACCCCATCTGTTTATAAGGTACTGTGACAGCTGTCCGTACCCCATCTGTTTATATGGTACTGTGACTGCTGTCCGCAGCTCCGTACCAGTTTATAAGGTACTGCTGTGACCGCAGGCCGTACCCCACTGTTTTTTTTTAATGAATAAAATTATTAAAAGTTAAAAAAAAAAGTCTCTGTCCCACGTGCTGTGACTGCTCTCCGTAGCTCCGTACCATCTGTTTATAAGGTACTGTGAGTGCTGTCTGTACCCCATCTGTTTATAAGGTACTGTGACAGCTGTCCGTACCCCATCTGTTTATACGGTACTGTGACTGCTGTCCGTACCCCATCTGTTTATACGGTACTGTGGCTGCTGTCCGTACTCCATCTTTTTATATGGTACTGTGGCTGCTATTACTCCATCTGTTCATAAGGTATTGTGACTGCTGTCCGTACCCCATCTGTTTATAAGATACTGTGACTGCTGTCCGTACCCCATCTGTTTATACGGTACTGTGACTGCTGTCCGTACCCCATATGTTTATACAGTACTGTGAGTGCTGTCCGTACCCCATCTGTTTATACCGTACTGTGACTGCTGGCCGTACTCCATCTTTTTATACAGTACTGTGGCTGCTGTCCGTACCCCATATTTTTATACAGTACTGTGGCTGCTGTCCGTACCCCATCTTTTTCTATGATACTGTGACTGCCGGTATTCCATCTGTTCATAAGGTATTGTGACTGCTGTCCGTACTCCATCTTTTTATACGGTACTGTGGCTGCTGTCCGTACCCCATCTTTTTATATGATACTGTGACTGCTGGTACTCCATCTGTTCATAAGGTACTGTGACTGCTGTCCGTACCCCATCTTTTTATACAGTACTGTGGCTGCTGTCCGTACACCATCTTTTTACACGATAAAGCCAGATAGTGGTCTTATTAGATATTAAATTGATAAAAACAGATACACAGCACAGCACACTCACAGACAAACTCAGCGCTGCACGAAACGCCCACTGCTCCTCGGCTGGAGGTAAACCACACAATAAAGCCAGATAGTGGTCTTATTAGATATTAAACTGATAAAAACAGATACACAGCACAGCACACTCACAGACCAACTCAGCGCTGCACGAAACGCCCACTGCTCCTCGGCTGCACATCGTAAACACGATCAAGCCAGATAGAGGTCTTATTGGGTTTTTAACTGAACATGTACGATTAGAAAGGAAGACTGATAATAATCCTAGAGTTTAGCAATCAGATTAAATTTATTGTGAAATATTTTTATTATATTTTCTAAGCAAAACCAGTATAAAATCTAAAAAACAAACATGAACATTAATTGCAGTAACTTTTTTTTAACAGTTATCGGGATACAGAAAGGTTTTTGTCTTAAAACATTAAAGAAAAATAAGTGCTTAAAAACAGTTACATGCTCTTTAAGCTAAAAGCTATACTTACAAATCTCCTAAATTCTAAAACTCTTCAAAGTGTACAACACAAAAACATAAACAAAGGAAAATATTTTAAGTGTTTTTTGTTATTATGATGTTAAAATGTAGAAGGCCAAAAACTGGGTTGACCATACATGGCTGATGGATCAGACATGGCTACTGGATTAGTGTCATAAGGGTGAGGAGGCTGCACACTGGGGGTCATATTATAAACTGGCCACATGGGCCTTGTTGTTGTCAAGGAATTAGGCTAGTTATCAGTTGGCAAATTAATATCATTGTTGTTATTCTGTGTTGCCATCCCCTGAAGAGTGTTGACCAACAGACAGAGACTACCAATCAGATCGGCATAGACACTTCCTGAGATACAGAGCCTTGTTCCTTGGGGGGAAGCCAAATAAGTGGCAGCCCCTGTTCCATCATATGAAGGTCTTCTCTCTCCACATCATCTATTATAGATGAAAAGATGTCATCGGGGACATCCATGATCTCCTCTTTCTCTATCCTACTTCTTTTTGGATAGGATGTCCAGGATGGATGAATGGATGGGTGGGTGGGAAGAAGGAGGCCTAGCAACAGCTGGGGATGGTCATCATGAAGACCTTTGTGCATTCAGGCCAGATATGATCCATGAATTCCCAGACAGTTTCTGGACAGAATCTGGACAGAATGAATACCATGAATTTCTCAAATAATCCCATTGGGCTGCAAGTTAGTGGGATCCACGTGGTATTCCATCTCCTGACTTTCTTTCATGACCTCCGCACCGATATCTCCGGGGCTGTCACGCAGCAACAAAAAGCTGCATTAGCAGCCGCTGTTCTGTCGCGCGGATACCTGTTGACTTGAGTCCATGGGGTCTTCCTACTTCCTACTTCCCCAGATTAAATTTATTAATAATAACACAATCAAGCCAGATAGGGGTCTTATTAGATATTAAACTGAAAAAACAGTTACACACTTGCAGAACAAGTCAGTACTGCGCGAAACGCCCACTGCTCCTCGGCTGCACATCATAAACACGATCAAGCCAGATAGGGGTCTTATTGGGGCCTAGTTTTTTAAGGTTGAGGTTAAAAATAGCGTAGGAGCAAAAAAAAAAATAATAATTCTGTGATTTTAGCTGTTTTTATGAGTTTAAAAAAAAAAATACAGATCCAAAACCAAGACCAAAACCAAACCAAAAAGGGCGGTTTTGGCAAAACCGAATACAGATCCAAAATCGGAGGCAGATACAGATCCAAGACCAAAACCAAAACTGCAAAAAGTGGCCGGCGCACATCTCTAATATATATATATATATATATATATATATATATATATATATATATATATATATATATATATATATATATAAACAATGCAGTGGGGGGGGGCGGCACTCAGAAAAAACGACAGGAGACGGCAGCTCTTATGACCGACGTTTCAAAAGCCCTTGGGCTTTTTTTATCAAGGTGCTGTAAAGGTGAGAACAGATTACAAGTGATACAGTGCTTACCTAAGTAGTGTTGAGCTCCGTCCGTGGAGCCTGCACGCACCGGCAGGAGGGGAGACGCTGAAGGATGACGTCACACCACCATCGAGGACGCGCAGGGCGCACGGAGGGGGGCTCGCCACTGTGAACCAATGAAAACATAGCGGCAATGAATATAAACAAAGTGTATAACAAAAAACATACTACGAGTATCCTGAATAAAAGAAGGGATACATGGGTGTAAAGTAAAACAGTAAACTCATTGCGGCATCTTGGATATTAAGTGAAAAACTACAATAAAAAAATAAAACATATTAATGAAAACGTTAAAAAAGCGATTTGCATACCAGTCTGTGTAACTAATAAAGCAGGTTATCAAGGTTCTCTAGGAAAAGACTTTAGTCTAAGAGAGACAAAACTTTATAAATGGCATAAACATAATGTTCATGATTGGTCAACCTGTGTCGACACAACACTGTCGATGTCTAGCCAATATGTGCATAGAGTGGACATATGAGAATACTCATAAGAAGCAGCTGAGACCAAGATTCTCATTGAGCCCTCTGGGGGCCAGGGTGCCCAGTGTATAGATCCATCTACACTCTTTTTGGAGCAAAATGAGGGATCTGTTTCCCCCTCTTGGGAGTGGTGGCACATGATCGATGATTTTGTAACGTAGTGAGGTGACAGAATGCCGTGCCTCACTGAAGTGACGAGCCACTGGTTGTTCACTTTTACCTGTAGCAATTGCAGCTTTAATGGCTGACCTATGCGCAGCAGCGCGCTCTTTAAATTGGCGGTCAGTTTTGCCGACATAGTGTCGGCCGCATGGGCAACTGATTAAATAGATGACATATTTAGACGTACATCCAAGCCTATGTCTGATCTTATACTGCTTTCCTGTATAGGGATGATGAAAGCTATCCCCTGGCAACAAATGGCTGCATGTGGCACAGCCACAACAACGGTAGCATCCCAATTTGGGTTTGCTGAGGAAAGTGGGGGGCATGGCTGGGGGGTACTGGATGTTATTGTGGACCAAGAGGTCTTTAAGATTTTTACCCCTCTTGTAGGCGCTCATCAAAGATTTAGAGTGTAAGGAAGTGAGTGCTGGGTCTGTCTTCACTATAGGCCAGTATTTTTTGGCAATGCCATTGATTTTAGGGCTGTGAGAATGATATGAATTAACCCAGATGACTTTTTCGGCTGTGGAGCTTTTGGTTTTGGATGTCAACACTTCCTGTCGACTCAGGTTAGCCACTTTGTTTCTCGTGGTAGTGAGGTCTCGTATAGGGTACCCTCTCTGTGCAAATTTGTCGACCATTTGGTGGAGGGCTGGTGGTACCTCTGCTGGTTCGCTGGTGACTCTGTGAACCCTCAGTAACTGAGAATGTGGTAAGGCTTTGATGAGGGGGACTGGGTGGTGGCTGGAAGCCAACAGCATTGTATTCCTGTCGGTGGGTTTAACATACAGGGAGGTGACTATTTTGCCCTCTTTGATGCTTATATTAACATCTAAGTAATGCACCAAGTTGGGGTGCATGATGTATGTGAACTTGATGGGAGAGGTGGACAGGTTATGCTGATCAATATGGTTGGTAAAAAAGGCTCCGTTCCCTGACCAAATGACTAGGAGGTCATCTATATAACGGATATAGAACTTCAATTGTGGACCTATAACGGGGTTGTTGGTAAACAGATGCTCCTCAATGACAAACATGTATGCATTAGCAAACGATGGGGCCACTGAGGACCCCATCGCACATCCTTGTAGCTGTAAATAGAATTTGCCGTTAAATAGGAAGAAGTTCCTTTTGAGGGTCAATTCCAATAGATGGAGAAAGAATCGGATAGGAGGACTTTCTTTCATGACCTCCGCACCGATATCTCCGGGGCTGTCACGCAGCAACAAAAAGCTGCATTAGCAGCCGCTGTTCTGTCGCGCGGATACCTGTTGACTTGAGTCCATGGGGTCTTCCTACTTCCCCAGATTAAATTTATTAATAATAACACAATCAAGCCAGATAGGGGTCTTATTAGATATTAAACTGAAAAACAGTTACACACTTGCAGAACAAGTCAGTACTGCGCGAAACGCCCACTGCTCCTCGGCTGCACATCATAAACACGATCAAGCCAGATAGGGGTCTTATTGGGGCCTAGTTTTTTAAACTGCCATCCTGTCTGCCGGTGCAGTGCCACTCCTAGATGAGCCACTTGCTTGTGCCGCACATTTGTGTCACTTATCATAGTTATCCAGCTACCACGGTGCAACCTTTTGCCCTAAAAACAATATTGTGAGGTGTGAGGTGTTCAGAATAGACTGGAAATGAGTGGAAATGAATGTTATTGAGGTTAAAAATAGCGTAGGAGCAAAAAAAAAATAATAATTCTGTGATTTTAGCTGTTTTTATGAGTTTTAAAAAAAAAATACAGATCCAAAACCAAGACCAAAACCAAACCAAAAAGGGCGGTTTTGGCAAAACCGAATACAGATCCAAAATCGGAGGCAGATACAGATCCAAGACCAAAACCAAAACTGCAAAAAGTGGCCGGCGCACATCTCTAATATATATATATATATATATATATATATATATATATATATATATATATATATATATATATATATATATATGTGTGTGTGTGTGTGTGTGACAGTGCAGAGACAGTATTATAGATAATGTAAAAAGCGATAGGCCAAGCGATAGGCCAGGTGCTGAGCATATCAGACAAACTACCATAAAGCAAACTATGCCCACCAACCTTACACTGAGGGTCACATATGCTATGCCCAACCAACCTGAAACCTAACCTTCTGCTGACAAAAATAAAACTGCTATGTTAAATAAAACCCCATTCCCTGGGGCAGTACACCCCCCCCAGTATTGTTACCTTTATTCACTTTTTATAGAAAATATAAAACAACATCCCATTCAGCCGGGATAAAGAGACCTTGTTCCTCTCTGTCCCCCACCCCCCACCCACTCAACCCCACACCACACTAAGCATATTAGAAAAAAAGCAACTTTAAAAAAACTCAGTCTCACTATTTTTGGAGAGACGACTGAGAATCTGACTGATACCACTCAGCCTTCAGCCGCCACTGCCGCTCTGCCTTCAGCCGCCACCACTCTGACTTCCAGTCTCCGCCGCTCTGACCTCCTGCACTGCAGAGCTTTCACGCCTGATGAAACGCCTTGGTTCTGCACTGTGCCGGTGCACAGTGACGTCACCTGTGCACCCACGCAATGCACTACTGGAAAAGCAGAAGCCAGAAGAGGATTCAGAAGAAATTTTAAAGTAACCGGGGGCTTTACACTTTAGAAAATGATCGCAATCTACTGGCGGAAGGTCCGCGATCGACTGCTAGATCGTGATCGACCGTTTGGCTACCTCTGTTGTAAACCGCAGTACCTTGGTTATAGTTTTAGTTTGGTTAATTGCGACGGATTCGCATTATAGCAGTAAAGGCTGAAATCCTGTGTTCAATCCTTGTCTGCAAGGTTGCATACAGCATACAGTAATATACATTAATCTAACATTTGCCATTCAAAACCAACATTTGCAATTAATAGCTCAACCATTGAAGTACAATGTCCTCGGTTATTGCCTTGTGACGTGGTGGAAGCTGATAATGTATATATAAAATTTACAGATCTCCAAAGACCTTTAACAGATAAGCTTTATTCTGCAGAGGTGAGGACATGGCAAGCCCACCGCTCTCTTTATATATTACAGTTACGGTTGTGTTATTTTCTTTTAGCCATGTAGCACTGGTTGAGGGTGGCAGAATTCTCGTTGTGCCTGCAGATGGCAGCCACTGGTTAAGCATGCGCCCTGTGGTGGATTTGCTGAAGCCAAGAGGACATCATGTTGTAGTGGTTGCACCAGAGAACAATCTTCATATCCGGATGTCCCAAGACTATGAGATGAAGTTCTACCCCGTATCCTACTCCTTGGAGCATCTAAAGAAACATTTCTCATCTTTTGGAGGTGAGGTTTTCACAGAAAGACCTTTTCTTCAGAAGTTTGCAAAGTTCCAGGAGAAGATGAGAGAAACATCAGCGATAATGTTAGATATTTGTGTACGGATGTTGAACAATACTCAGTTAATACGGTCCCTAGAAGAACAGAACTTTGATGTCATCTTCACAGATCCTATGATCCCCTGTGGCCAAATACTGGCAGAGCACCTCTCCGTGCCCTCTGTTTTCTTCTTGCGTGGCATACCTTGCCACATCGATTCTAAGGCCTCTAAATGCCCATTCCCATTATCTTATATCCCCCGGATGTTGACAGCTTTGACCGATCAAATGACTTTTCCTCAGCGGCTGAAGAATCTTTTTTTTGATGTGGTCTCATACTTCCTGTGTGATTTTGTTTACGCTCCCTACCAGTCAGTGGCCTCTGAATTTCTTCAGAGAGAGGTGAATTTGCAGGAGATTCTCGGCCACGCAGCCGTCTGGCTGATGAGAAGCGACTTTGTGTTTGAATACCCAAAGCCGGTGATGCCCAACATGGTCTTCATAGGAGGAATCAATTGTGCCACACAGAAGATTCTTAATGAGGTGGGAAGTCAAATATATATATATATATATATATATATATATATATATATATATATATATATTTATTTATTTATTAATTATAAATATATTTTTTAGATTTTGTTTGATCAAATATATTTAGCTTTCTATTCCTGTAGTGCCTACATACTGCGGGTTAGAGCTTACCATTAAAATTCCTATCGCATGAATGTTGTCAAAAGCTTATTATCCAATTAGGGAAGAACCCAGATCACTGGGAGGAACCCCCTGCAAATATGGTAAAAACACACAAACTCCATATACTGTAGGTAGTGCCCATGGCAGAAGCAAAATCAGGGCTGTGAGGCAGTAACACTTTTGTTGGTAAGCTGCTCAATCAGAGGTGTGTCATTCAGGTGCCAAAAGGGAGGGGTAATTCTGTCTAGGAAAAAAAACATTTTGTATCCCAATTGCACTGAGTGAGAAAATAACTACATATTAATCAGATAATACAGAGATCTTGGTTGCATATATCTGCAGATATAGGGCTAAGCCCCCAGGCCGTACGTCAAGGCCTCTCTGTCACTGGGGGTCCCTAATACTGGGTATGGGGTGTGCTGACACAGGCTTAGTACCCCAGGGCAGCACACAAATGAAAATTAGTAAGGGTTAATAAGAAGCACAAAGTGCTATGTAGGGAAGTGAAGGTGGGATTAAAATACAAAATATATACAATGTGATAGGAAAAATAAGAGTTAATAAAGTGTTAGGGTGTGCTAACCTGGAGCAAACTAGCCCTACCAACACAGGGGGCACCACATTCCCAAACCCATCCCATAAGCAAAAACATATATGTCTGGGCTGACACCTGAGTGCCATTGGAGAAGCCAGGGGTATCTCCAGGTAAACTGGCTCTCAGACGTTATACTCCATTATCATGTGGCCTTACACTGGGCTATTAAGCCCAGACATATATGTTATTGCTTATGGGATGGGTTTGGGAGTGTGGTGCCCCCTGTGTTGGTATGGCTGGTCTGCTCCAGGTTAGCACACCCTAACACTTTATTAACTCTTATTTTTCCTATCACATTGTATATATTTTGTATTTTAATCCCACCTTCACTTCCCTACATAGCACTTATGTGCTTCTTATTAACCCTTACTAATTTTCATTTGTGTGCTGCCCTGGAGTACTCAGCCTGTGTCGGCATGTTGGGGGCCCACACCCCAGACCCATACCCAGTATTAGGGACCCCCAGTGACAGAGATGCCTTGACGTATGGCCTGGGGGCTTAGCCCTATATCTGCAGATATATGCAACCAAGATCTCTGTATTATCTGATTAATATGTAGTTATTTTCTCACTCAGTGTGCAATTGGGATACCAAATGTTTTTTTTTCCTGTAATGCTAATGTATATGTGTGGAGCATATAAGTGGCTGAAACAGGGGACTGTGATTCCTTACAGTGGTCATGCCATGTTTTGGAGGTGCGGAACTACCTGTGCCCTAGAGCTAGCCTTTTGCTGTTTGTATGAAGTTGTCGATAATTGTGACAGTGCATTATATTAACCAGTATGCACGTCACTTCCGCCCTTTGAATTCACATCCTGTGGGTGGATGATTATTTTGGACAGAGTGGATCACGTACTTATGCAATTTGTACTATTCCCCCTTCTCTAGGTTTGAATGTGTTTTTCAGGGGCCCCTTTGATATGTTGGTCTGGGGCCCACACACTTCTAGTTACTCCCTTACCTACATGTTCTGTCCAACTGGGGAAGTAATCAGGAGAGTAAGCAGTCCTATAACTTAGGACGTGATGTACTAAACAGAAAATGGAGTTGGTGGTATTTATATTGTGATCTAGATGAAGATGGCAGTCTCTGCATATGGCAATGCTCCTAACGGTTGCCGTGGTTGTTATGTACATTAATCTGACATTTGCCCTTTAAAACCAACGCGTGCAGATAATATATAAACCTTCGAAGTACAATGTCCTCAGTTATTACTCAGTGACACGGTAGATGCTATTTGTAGATATTATATATATAAATGTACATATCCTCAAAGGCAGATAGCAGATAAGCTTAATTCTGTAGAGTGAGGACATGGCGAGCTCGCATCTCTCTTTATATATCACAGTCAGGGCCGGTGCAAGCCCCCTGCCCGCCCCAGGCAAAAAAAAACCGCGCCGCCCGCCCGCTGCTCACGATACTGCGGCGGGGGGGGACACGATACTGCGGTGGGCGACCCCCCCCCCCCGGAGCGCAGGTGGTGCCGCACAGAAATCCCCCCAGTGTGGAGCGGGTGGCGCGGGGGGAGCAGCGTTGTTTCATGCCATGGGCGGGAGAGGGGAGCGGGGGGAGCAGCATTGTTTCATGCCACGGGCGGGATAGGAGAGGAGAGGGGAGCGGGCGGCGCGGGGGGAGCAGCATTGTTTCATGCCACGGGCGGGATAGGAGAGGGGTGAGGGAGGAGGAAGGTTGAAGAATCACAGACTTACCTGCTCCCTGCTCCCTGCTTTCGGGTACCTCTCTATAGTACCTCGGCGGCTCACTACCGCCCTCCAGCGGCCGACGCCCTAGGCAAATGCCTAGTTCTGCCTAGTGGTGGCGCCGGCCCTGATCACAGTTGCCATTCTGTTATTTAAATTTAGCCATGTAGCACTGGTTGAGGGTGGCAAAATTCTCATTGTGCCTGTAGATGGCAGCCACTGGTTTAGCATGCGCCCTGTGCTGGATTTGCTGAGACAAAAAGGACATCATGTTGTAGTGGTCGCACCAGCCAACAATCTTCATATTCCGGCCTCTCAAGACTATGAGATGAAGTTCTACTCCGTATCCTACTCCTTGGAATATCTACAGAATCATTTCTCATCTTTCGGAGGTGAGGTTTTCACTGAAAGACCATTTCTGCAGAAGTTTGCAAAGTTCCAGGAGAAGATAAGAGAAACATCAGCCCTAATGTTAGATATTTGTGTTCGGATGTTAAACAATACCCAGTTAATAAGGTCCCTGGAAGAACTAAGCTTTGATGTCATCTTCATGGATCCTATAATCCCCTGTGGCCAAATACTTGCCGAGCACCTATCTGTGCCCTCTGTTTTCTTCTTGCGTGCAATACCTTGTTACCTAGATTCTAAGGCCTCTCAATGCCCAATGCCATTATAGTATGTCCCACGAATGTTTACAAGTTTGGCCGATCAAATGACTTTTCCTCAGCGGATGAAGAATCTCCTGTATAAAGTTTCCTCACATTTTCTGTGTGATTTAGTTTACGCTCCCTACCAGTTACTGGCCTCAGAATTCCTACAGAGAGAGGTCACTCTGGATTCTTGGCCACGCAGCCGTATGGTTGATGAGAGACGACTTTGTGTTAGACTATCCGAAGCCGGTGATGCCCAACATGGTCTTCATAGGAGGAATCAATTGTGTCACAAGGAAGCTTCTTAATCAGGTGGGAATTCAAATATAGTATTTTTTTAAATCTAAAACATCTGTCCTCCATGTTGGAGATCGGCGGTTCTCAATCTTTTTTCTCGCCTGTACCCCTTGATTAGGCTTTTCATTTATGAGTATCCCCTCCTCTCATTTTGAAATATCCACAGTACTTACGAGTGAGTGGTATGTGTGTCCTTATGCGTGTCCTTATATTAAAAAGTAGCAGAGGAGCAGTGTGCGGTCAGGATTTCGGTCCCTATGTGTCTGGCTGTGTACTGTCTATATAGACTCTCTGGGGTTTTCACTGACCCGGAAGTGACACAACGTGGTTCATCTCCACGGCAGTGGGAGACTTCTTACCCCAGTACCCCAGGTTGGGAACCACCATTGTAGATGATTTTGTTTGATTAAAATAGATTTTTGATTGGACTGGCTGATATAAAATGCTTACTATCCTGCATTATCCCGACTGGCGGCTATATCTTCCTGCTCACTGACATACAGTGGCGGCAGTGACTAATACTTATACAGTATGTTACCTATATATAGTGCCTCTTTGATCTGTAGGTGGATACCAAATATGAAATCATTTATTGCATTATATTGCTGGCACACCAGCATAAATTTTATTCATTAACCTTCTTTTCTCCAGCTCTAATTAAATGTTTATAATAGATACATCTATTTTATATATTATTTTATTTGTATAAATTTGTATGTATTACTTCATTTTTTTTAAATTATTTATTATATAAACCTTTTGATTATACAGCTAATCTTGCATCATTCCTATTGAGTAAGCGGATACCTTATTTTTTCTAAATAATTTTTTCTGCATTTATTCCTTAAGTAACAAGCGCAGTGATATCTTCACCTTTTTGTAGTTTCCCGTTCAAGTCTTCTTAGATTGCAATCACTTGCAGCAGTGAGGTGAGGTCTTGTCTTAGGCTTGCCCAAGATGGTCACTGCATTGGTTGTAGTTGGGCACAGGGCTATATTTCAAGGCAGTACATTCCTTAAACCAGAGCTGGGCAGAAACTAAGATTGCCAGTGTAAGACTCATTCGTCTGGACTGTTCAAGCTAGTATCTGCATCAAAGAGGGAGCCTCTGGTCCGGGGTGATTGTCATGAAGAGTGTTTTAAATCAATCCAGGGTCGACTATTATTGTTCTAAGCAACCTGCTTTAATTAACTGACTTGGAAATGCTGATAGATTTTTCTAGCTACTTTTGAGATTAGATTGATTTATTACTGTTTTAAGTTGAATTTCAAGTCTACAGTCTTACGATTTTTGCTGTTTATATTTATAGTTCAAAGGTAGTTGTTTACTTGGCCCTACATATGGTCAAGCATGTCACTGTGTTATTGGAGTGTCAGAGTACTTTACACAGGCGACGAAACCGGGCCGGGAAAGCGGGGGGGCGGAGGCGGTACGCGCACGGGGGTGGTGGCGGCGGTATGCCCGGGTGCAGGGGGTGGCGGTGGCGGTATGCCTGGGGGGGGGGGGGGTGTTTGTTTGGTTTGTTTGGGAAGGTCAGTTCTGCGCTCTAAGCTGCCTGTATTCCTTTAAAAAAAGGGATCACCTAGTCTCCCTAGAGTATGCAAAACGTAGAAAAGGAATTTTGAAATCAGAATATGGGCGCTAAATGAATGAGTATAGGAGGGGAAAAATAGAGGCTAGTACTTCCCTGTAATTTCCAATTCCTCCAGATGTAGTGTTTTCAGTGGGTTTCTCTTGTTGAGAGATATGAAATGACAAGAAAAACAGGGCAGTGCCCCTCGTGTAATCCTGTTTAACCACTTCAGTACAATTTAAACAAGATACACATTATGGTATAATCCAATGATATTCACTCGGGGTGTTACCCCCTCACAAAAATGAGCTAGTATATTCGCCCAATCAAATTATAATCTCCAGGTCATAGGCTGCAATCAGATGATGGAAGACGGGGGGTACCCCCTAAACCATATACTTACGTAGTGATGGTTTTCAAAGCGCATGGAACGGTTTCTTTTGATTCCACGAATTCCGCACCCGGATAGGATGGATAAAAAGAATATCTGGATCCTTTTTATATAAAAACAAGTATCCTTTATTGGTGCAATTCAACAATAAAATAACAAATATGGGGCTACTGTACTGTAAGGAGCCGGTCAGGGCTTGACAGATAGATGTAATCAGAATGTGTGGAACAGGTTTACTGGGGCCCCTTCTCCTTGTCCACGTTCTGTCCAAATCCTTTCCGCTCCTCCAGCTGTGTGCCTCCAAAAAAAGTGTATGCAAAGGGAACTCCACCGACGCGTTTCGAACCGTCAATGGTTCTTTTTCAAGGTGTAGTTCTTCCCTTTGCATTCTCGATATATAAGGTGTCCTAATAATTGGTCCAGGTGTAACTCTTTTTCTTAATTGGTCCGCTGTATGATATACAGAACGGGAATTTATCCTATTCAGATATATTAAATTTAATATATAATAAATATAGCAGCATCTGGTCTAAGTATTGCTCAAGTAGTTTTTAGCAGCATAAATTAACTGGATACATATGTGACAAATAGTTACGTGCGTCCAATGTAAAACTTTTCACATGCACATTTGATTGCGTATATTGCAATCAAATGTGCAATCAAAAGTTTTACATTGGACGCACGTCTAGACCATTGAAAACTCGAATTGGGGAGCACCTGAGAAACGTAAGGAAGGGGGTTGAGGCACACTCCCTATCCTTCCACTTCAAAAAACATCATAAATGCTCTACCAATGATATTATGGGCTTCTGGGGCATAAAAGTGGCTAACCGACCGAAAGAAACAAAAACTTACCCAAAATACTAGCACAGACAGAAATGAAATTTATTTACAATTATATTACATTGGGACCAGGAGGACTAAACCAAGATTTTGAACTCAAGTGGTTCTTATAGTGCCCTTTTAAAACATTTTAAAAATAATTTTAAATTTCATTTCATATCTTTCATCTTCTCTATGCTTCTTAACATGTCTCTTTATCTCTTTTTTAATAAACTCATCAGTCACTTTTAAAAAAAAAAACTATTTAAAAAACTATTTGTCACATATGTATCCAGTTAATTTATGCTGCTAAAAACGACTTGAGCAATACTTAGACCAGATGCTGCTATATTTATTATATATTAAATTTAATATATCTGAAAAGGATAAATTCCCGTTCTGTAAAAACAAATGCTGCTAAAGTAATTTCAATACCCTGTAGGTCTCTCATAACAAGAAGATAACCTGCACAGTAAACTATTTGTCAAGCTAAAAAAGAACACGGGAAGAAATCACGTGATCGGGAATGGAATATACTGGAACGCAAATTTGGAACGCAAATACGGAAATGAAATGACAGCTACGAGCCACAACCAGAGACTGAT
The DNA here is from genome assembly GCF_055691185.1 of Crinia signifera. Classification (NCBI taxonomy): domain Eukaryota; kingdom Metazoa; phylum Chordata; class Amphibia; order Anura; family Myobatrachidae; genus Crinia; species Crinia signifera. Next base: position 183,313,460 of record NC_139223.1, on the reverse strand, counting down.
GCCCGGAAGTGACGTTACGGTACTGTGAACGGAAGCTAAACACCGGGAAGAAAATGCAAGTGACGCGACGACCGGAAGTTGTTGCCGGACGTGACGTTACGTGAGGAAGCAGGACCTGGCTCAATGCAAGTGATGCGGCAACCGGAAGTTGTTGCCAAACGTGACGTTATGTGAGGGAGCAGGACGTGGCTCACGGCAACCTGTATAGAGAATAACTTTCAGCATACCAGCTATGGAAAATTCTAAGTCATACAGCGGACCAATTAAGAAAAAGAGTTACACCTGGACCAATTATTAGGACACCTTATATATCGAGAATGCAAAGGGAAGAACTACACCTTGAAAAAGAACCATTGATGGTTCGAAACGCGTCGGTGGAGTTCCCTTTGCATACACTTTTTTTGGAGGCACACAGCTGGAGGAGCGGAAAGGATTTGGACAGAACGTGGACAAGGAGAAGGGGCCCCGGTAAACCTGTTCCACACAATCTGATTACATCTATCTGTCCAGCCCTGACCGGCTCCTTACAGTACAGTAGCCCCATATTTGTTATTTTATTGTTGAATTGCACCAATAAAGGATACTTGTTTTTATATAAAAAGGATCCAGATATTCTTTTTATCCATCCTATCCGGGTGCGGAATTCGTGGAATCAAAAGAAACCGTTCCATGCGCTTTAAAAACCATCACTACGTAAGTATATGGTTTAGGGGGTACCCCCCCGTCTTCCATCATTTGATTGCAGCCTATGACCTGGAGATTATAATTTGATTGGGCGAATATACTAGCTCATTTTTGTGAGGGGGTAACATCCCGAGTGAATATCATTGGATTATACCATAATGTGTATCTTGTTTAAATTGTACTGAAGTGGTTAAACAGGATTACACGAGGGGCACTGCCCTGTTGTTCTTGTCATTTCATATCTCTCAACAAGAGAAACCCACTGAAAACACTACATCTGGAGGAATTGGAAATTACAGGGAAGTACTAGCCTCTATTTTTCCCCTCCTATACTCATTCATTTAGCGCCCATATTCTGATTTCAAAATTCCTGGGGGGGCTGTTGGCAGCATGCTGGGGGGAGGGGGCGCAGCTGGGCGGCTCACCTGCTGCTGTTCTTCAGCTCCCGGGTGGAGGGGGAACGGTAGCAGGGAGCCTGGGAGGTGCAGTCCTCCCGCGGCCATTCTTTTATTTGGGCAAAGTGCTGCGGCCGCTGTCCGCGGCCCAGCCAGCCCAGGGTGGGGGGGGGGGGGGTGGGGGGGAGCGTGGCAGGCCCCCTTTAATGAGTTTTGGGCCGGCCCACTGGGAAATGGCCGGTTTCCCGGTGGGCCAATCCGCCCCTGGCTTTACATCTGCACAGAGAAATGGATACCTTGTCATACTGACTGCTGTTTATCCTCTCTTGTATCCTGTTATCAATAAAACCTACTCGGGTTTGGAATCAACATGTGGTCTAACCTCCTTGTATGCACCTATACAACTTATTGGCATCTGCTATCAGCATTTAGGTAAATACGACCCACTGATCCATGCTTACATGAGAAAGCCCCATCACAGCCCAGTTCTTCTGCATTGCCTGAGTATGTGTGCTCATTTTCTGAGCATGTGCTTTGAAAATTTAGAAAAGTTACGGCCTTCAGACAGGCATAAGTTAAACTTTGTATCAGCCATTATCTTATAGAATCATGGCAAACTTACAGTAGATAAACTCTAGATGAACACCAAGACTTGGAACCGGAGTCTTAGTCTGGAACCAACATCGCAACGATTGTCATCTGCAGGGTTGGACTGGCCCACAGGGGAACAGGGGAACCCCCCCCCAGTGGGCCCCATTGCCTGGGGGCCGTACTTCCTTTTGGGGCTATGGTGTATTTTCTACAGTGCATTGCCATTATTTATCTGGTATATTATCATGCATGCACTAGCAGTATTTAATATACATACATTGACATTGTACTCTCTAGGGGTTAGCCAAATCTCTGTGGCAGCCGGTCACACCCTCTCTGGAGATTAGCTACACCCCTAATAAATGGCGCTATCACTGCATTTCCTGGTGGGCCCTTTATGTCCCAGTCCGACACTGGTCATCTGTAAAGGACACTCAGCTTACTCAGCCAGGTTGTTGCAGGGTGGCCTGCGAGGCCATAGAATCCTGTCCCCCAGTCCCTTCCTCTGAATGTCTCTGCTTGTCAATCAAACAGAGGTGTAGGCTAAATGGTGCTGCGATAGCAGGACCCGCACTGCACATGTATGAGCGGCCAGTACTGAATAATGCTCAATACACTCAATTGAACAAAGTCCACTGCTCACATCTTTACATTCAACTGACTTCCTAATCAGCAGAATGTATAGGAAATGTGCTCCGAAAATGGGAATGATCTCAAAGGTTGCAATGGTTACTATGTATTTCATGACATTTGCCCTTTAAAACCAACATATGTAGTTAATAGGTAAACCCTCTAAGCAAAATGTCCAAGGTTATTGCTTGGTGACATATATAAAAGTACCATCTTAAAGGCCGTTAGCAGACCAGCTTTATTCTGGAGAGTGAGGACATGGCGAGAACGCATCTCTCCTTATATATTACAATTACAGTTGTGTTGTTTAGTTTTTGCCATGTAACACTAGTTGAGGGTGGCAGAATCCTTGTTGTGCCTGTAGATGGCAGCCACTGGTTTAGCATGCGCCCTGTGGTGGATTTGCTGAGACAAAAAGGACACCATGTAGTGGTGGTCGCGCCAGACATCAATATCCATCTTAAGATGTCTCAAGACTATTTGGTGAAGTCCTACCCCGTATCCTACTCTTTGGAAACACTACAAAGTCAGTTCTCATCTTTTGCACGTGAGGTTTTCACGGAAAGAGCTTTTCTGCAGAAATATGCAAAGTTCCAGGAGAAGATGAGAGAAGGAGCGGCCCTAATGTTAGATACCTGTGTACGGATGTTGAACAATACCCAGTTAATACAGTCCCTTGAAGAACAGAACTTTGATATTGTCTTCACGGATCCTATGATCCCCTGTGGTCAAATACTTGCCGAGCACCTATCTGTGCCCTCTGTTTTCTTCTTGCGTGGCATACCTTGCCACCTAGATGCAAAGGCCTCTAAATGCCCCTTGCCGTTATCTTATATCCCACGGATGTTGACAAGTTTGACCGATCAAATGACACTTCCGCAGCGGCTGAAGAATTCCCTGTTTGAGGTGGTCTCATATTTCATGTGTGATACTTTTTACGCTCCCTACCAGTTACTGGCCTCTGAATTCCTACAGAGAGAGGTCAGTCTGAAGGAGATTCTTGGCCACGCAGCCGTCTGGCTGATGAGAAGTGACTTTGTGTTTGATTACCCGAAGCCGGTGATGCCCAACATGGTCTTCATAGGAGGAATCAATTGTGTCGCACGGAAGCTTCTTAATCAGGTGGGAATTTAAATGAAGTATTTTATTTATCTAAACATCTGTCCTCATGATTTTATTTAATTAAATATGTTTAACTTTTTATTTCTGTAGTGCCTACATATTAAACATCGCTTTGCAGAGAATGTTTGACCATTCCCTTGCCGGTTAGAGCTTACCGTCTAAATTCCCTTCTGCATGAACTCACACATACTAGGGTTAATGTTGACAGAAGCCAATTGGCCTGCAAGTATATTTATTGGTCCATGCGGGAGGGCCACATTGGGAAAAGACGCAAACTCCACATAGGTAGTGCCCATGGCAGAAATGAATCCATGACACAGTGCTGTGAGGCAGAAATGCTAACGTATCTATATTGTGCATGTGAGTCATATTCAGGGGCGGATCCTGACATTGGCTGTGTTATGGTCCTGACAGTGATCAGAAAGCAGGTGATTATCTGTTCTGTTTAGATTAATAAAGAGATTATGACAACTATGGTCAGCCACAGAAGCAATATCAACGACTTTCAATTAACTAATTCAAACTCGCAGAGGGGGAGAGGTGCCCCCTTGGGAGCAGGAGTCCGGCGGCAGAAGACTCCATTGCCTCCTAGATTTACGCCTCTGCTTGGAAGAGGCGTAAATCTAGGATGGACGCAAGTCTTTTTTTCAGCCTTACCTACTATGTAACTATGGCCCTTATTCTGGTCGGTGCGGATATATCCGCGTGCGTTCGGCCCGCCGATGTTTTGTGTCTGCGCATGTGCAGAGGCGTCTCTGCGCATGTGCGAGCGGGGCGTACGGCCAAATCCCGCATGATATGTGAACACTCCGAACAGGGGGTGGAGAGGGGCGTGAAGGGCTATTTGGGCTCATTACCATATGCATACGCCCCGCGTTTCATGGGCGTTCCCATGAAAACGCTGGGCGTACGTATGGTAATGCGGCCGTGACGCACGTGTAGGGGGCGGACATATGACATCGCCGGATGTCAGCTGCCCGCCCAGATCCCGGCTTTTGCACGGAAAAATGTCCGTGTGGTCTGAGGTTGCGGGAGCTGGTGGAGCACTCGGTCCTGCATTCGATGGTCTGCGACCATCGAATGATAGGGGAGGTTCCCTTAGATGGAGGAGGCGTATTCCGTGAAAAATACACGTGCGGTCCGTTCGGCCAGCTTCTTACCGCGTACGGACGGAGTTGGCGATCCGTATGGAAGGCGGGGTTTCGCACGCACGGTCCTGGCCGCATAATCGGATCCGGCCGCACCGATCAGAATAAGGGCCTATGTAATCCAGCAATTACACATGAATTCTATGAACATTTACCAAAAAATAACAATCATATTTTGCCCCTTTATGAGAGCAAAATAAGTGGGTGTAGACTGCCCGCGCTGGTGTTTTGTTTCAGGATTTGAAGTTTTAGCTGCTATTGTTAATAGTTTATTGTGGTTCTAACCCATGTGTATGGCTGTTGGGGTGTATGCAAGGTACATTCAGGAATGGCAAATGGCCATAGAGGCGTCAGCTGAATAGTCATTTTTGCTTTCAATGAGTTTCCAGCACTGGTGAGCTGCAGTCTTATGCAGTATAGTATGGTGCATTTATGCTATTATATACAAGATAAAATATTTGTAGATAGAACTAAATGTATGAAGCTTGGAGATTTCTGGGTAACATTTAATAGGAATCTATTTATTTTTTTGCACTTTTTAAGAAAATCGCATATTTTATAGGATGCGATTTGTGGGGAAAAAAAATCTAACTTTTTGCCGCAACTTCACACATTCTGACCTGGCGATTTTTAGTAACACTTCAATTCGCATCCAGATGTTTTCCCATTATAAAGTATACAACTCGCAAATTTAATGGGATGTTACTAAAAATCGCCAAACATATAGACCAGGTTCTGACAGTCGAATTAGACAGAACCATGCATTGAGATCTGTGCATGGTTCTGTGTTAAAAATTGTGTTTAAGGTCAAATAATAATAATAAAAAAAAACAGCATGGGGTCCGCCCTAACCCCCCCCCCCCCCCCCCCTTGAACATGACCAGCCCCAGGCTAAAAAAAACGGTCCTGGTTTCATAAAATCACGGGCCAAAACAAATAGGGGTCCCCTTGATTTTATTAAACCAGCACCAGGTTCAAGGACCGGTCCTGGTTTCCAAAATACGGGGGACAAAATGAGTAGAGGTCCCCCGTATTTCAAGAACCAGCACCGGGCCCAACCAGCCAGCAGGGTAATGCCACAGCCACGGGGAGACTTTTTATACAAGTCCCCCTGGCCAAAGCATATACCCCCTGACTGGTCAGCATGGGCAGGGATCCTGGGGAAGTGGGGAAATAATTTATAGTAAAAAGGGAAAAGAATGTGACACATGTACAATCTCTACAGAAAGGTGTGGATTGTTTGGTCTACAACAACTAGGTTGACAAGCATTGGGTCGACACCACTAGGTCGACAGGCAGCAAGGTCGATATGGGTCAAGGTCAACATGGGTCAAGGTCGACATGGGTCTAGGTCGACAGGACATTAGGTCGACACACGCATTAGGGCGACAAAGGCAAGGTCGACATGGGGTTTTCCACTGTTTTTGACCCGAATGTCGACACAGTCGACATGGACACAGTTTGAAGTGCACCTCATCCCCTCGCATCACTCGCTTCGCTCGTGATGCTTCGGGCATGGTGCCTCGCTACGCTCGGTACACTATTTTATTCTCCCACCATGCCCTAGTGGATGGTAGGGCATGAAATACTCAGTCTGTGAGGCCAGGGGCCAAAGTTGGGCCCTCTCTGGGCTACCCCTGGTAGTATAGTGGTATCTCCGCCCTTGGGGGCTACTGCCGCTGGGTTCGCAGGAGCATCAGTGGGTGCAGACAGGCTCCTGCAGTCTGCTGCAGCAGAGTGGCCTGGGGGCCTGAGGACCACGTGTGCCGTGGCAGGGGGATCTTGCTGGTGTGGCCGGGGGATCCTGCTGTGCACGGTACACATCTCTTCCATCATTGCCGGGGGCCGAGTTGATGCCACCGAGTTGATCGCAGCAGCTGGGTGATGCGGTCGGGGGATCCTGCTGGCGGCCATGGTGGTCTCCTATGGCGGGGGCTGTGGATGTGGCCGCGGTCCGTGCTCGCTCTGCGGCCCGCTCCGCCACCCTCTGTCTCCCGTCCTCCTCCTCCTCCATCTCTGCATCCCCTCCTCTCCCGTCTGCACGGCTTCTCTTCTCCAGGGGCCGGGGATGAAGGCTCCAGTGGATGGGAGCTCGCATCCGTGCAACCATCCCCGGCCCCACCCGATGTGCGAATAAAGAGGCTGGGCGTGCCAGTCCGGGGTGCAGCGCTTCTCTTGTCACTCAGATCCCAGCAGCGGTAAATCCCCGCTGCGAGGGCTGGGCAGCGCCTCCACCACCAGGTACCGCCTACGGGACTGGCACACTCTCCGGTAGCGGCTCTGCCCGGGGACATGTACAGGAGGGACTGCAGCATGTGGCAGTGTGCCAGCTACTGTGGGTGTACAGCCTGGCACCCGCTTGCTCAACCTAGTAGTGTGCGAGGGAGCAGCAGGGCAGGAGAGGAGGAGGGGGCTCCCCGCAGCAGATACAGGGAGTAGGGGAGCAGTCACATACAAGTATGGGAAGGTACCACACATGTGTAAGAGCAGAGACTGGCACTTGCACCTGTGAGGTTATCATACTCACTGTAAATCTGTAATTACTATATTTTATTAGGTGTAGTAATTAATGTACTATTTTAGTCCGTCGGTACCCTCTTATTCTCCATAGATGTTTCTATCCCCCAAATCTGTGTGTATTTCAGATCATATAGTATTAGGCTGTAGAACTCCACAGTAATTAATGTACATTTTAGCCCTATTGTTCTCTATGTATGTCTATATTCTCCTGCTATCAACAGGAAATGTCCACAGGGGGTGATCCAATTACCCGGCTATTGTGCTGCTATTTACAGGAAAGAGATAGCAGAGGAACCATCTCCCCAGGGGGGTTGACAATTCTTTGTAAACCTCTGGGCTCTAGCAGACTTTGTGGAACCGGCCACCACAGGGGGTGATCAGCCCATAATGTAATCAGCCGATTATTGTTCCTGCTGTTTACATGAGGGGGATAGCTGAAGGACAATCACCACAGGGGGTGATCACCACATAATGTAATCAGACTGTGTTTTATATCTTGGGTTGACTCTGCTATGCATATCTTGGCCACTTCCAGACTTTCTGGAACCGACCCCAGCAGGGGGCAGAAGCAGATGGGCAGCAGCAGTACCTGGGAGGGGGGATAAACCTGACTTGAATCCACCAATAGGGATTGAGTGCAAGCCCACTGATGGTATGGAGAAGCGTGGGAAATTGGAAGTTTTTAAAATGACTGGCACACAAGCCAGGAGGGGGTAGAATTGATGGACTGTCCTGGACTAAGAGGTTATGCTCTGTCTAGGTATCGTGTGGACTTATATGCTATCACTGCTGTGTGGGCTAAGTGATAGTTTGCCCTGTGGAACTGATCTGGGACTGTGACTATACAAGGACTGTCTGTTTGGGCCTGCTACCTGAATATCTTTCTACTCTGCAATTTACCTTTGCCACTGTTTATTGTCTATTTGTGCGTGCTGTGGAAAATAAACCATTCTTCTGGTTTCATCTGCTCGGTGTCTGAGTGATTGAGGAACTCGTACCCTCACATTTGGCGGCAGCGACAGTGGGATCATTCAGACACCAACCATCGAGCACAGAAAGCACAGAGAACAGAGGATCAGACCATATGTAAGGAAACGGAAAATGCAATAAGGTGATGTTCAGCAAGTGAGCAGGTGTCAGTCCTGTGAAAGGGAAAATGTTTCCAAGGAAAGAAAATCGATGCCTCAAGACCCCTGTAGCAGAGGAGCTCAGGGATGGAGGTTCTTCAGTGTATCGGCAGGCTGGGAAGCCGGATCTGTTATTTATTGTCAGGAAAATGCAGTATATCTGGAAGTACTGGGAAGACGCTCAGCAGATGGTCAGCGGGTGGAGAGTATCCAGCATACAGGACAAAGTGTGTTACCTGGGGGATGCATTCCTGCACTGTAAAGGTGAGGCCACTTCTTGGAATCTGCTAGGAGAGCCAGAGTTTGTAGAATTTACAGAGGAAGTGATTGCCACAGTTACCCAGATGCTACAAAGAGGACAATATTCTGAGGCTGAAGGACAAGTCCAGAATACATTGATGCCCCAGATAGAACCAGAGGAAAGGTCTAGAAGGGGGCTACTGCAATCTGGGCAGACAACCGAGGGGTCTGCCACAGAATTAATTGTTACTGCAAGAGAAGGGTCGTTGTCAGGGGGGCCCCTAACTGCCCTTGAAGAAATGAGTATGGAGGAGCTGATAGCAGAAGGTCAGCTGCGAGGGATACCCATCCGATCCTGCACTCGCGGGGAAATCCTTCAGCAGATCCTTCACGATCAGGGAGATCCTACAAATGCATTTGCTGATTACCGAGCATGGATTCTCCATTTCGGTGCACAGTTGAGTGTGTGGGAACAATTGCAGTGTCTGGAGGAGTGCTTCGTGGTGGCAGAGGAAGAGGCGATTGATCGGGGGCTCCTGGATACCCCAGCATGGCAAGATCAGTGTCGCAGGGGGCGTGATGAAAGGCACCGTTTGCAATTGCTTCTCCCCCATCCTAGGGAGGAAGCTGCTCAGTGTTCTCTGCAGGGGGAGGTTATCCCCAAAGTGAAGGAGGTTATTCAGGAGGAGCTGCACTACTGCTTCCCTTTTGCTGAGGTGGGAGATGCAGAGCTATTATCCTGCTGCCAGGGGATCTATGAGGACTGCGTCCAAGAAGAGATCGCCGTGGTTAGAGGAGTATCCGACAACATCCAGGCCACCAGCCCACCAGTCACAGATGACGTCGTGTTTCGGGCTGCCCAGCATACTCAGCTGGGGAAGGAGGCTATCGCGGAGAAGGAGGTGTGCGCAGAAGTAGCTGCAGGTGAGCGTCTGGCTTTTAAGGGGACAGAGCTGACACAGCCTGTCCTGCAGCCACCAGCGGAATTGTTTGTGATGGAGGGTCCCTCCTCAGCCCTGGACATTGAGACCAAATGCTGGACTGAAATTTGCCATGCCCCTAGTTTGGGTTTGGGGGAGGAAGGACATGACGGGGTGGTGGAAGTGCCAGGGCCAGAGCCCCTATATTGGCCTGCTGTTTGGCCCCTGTTCCTTGGGCAAGAGGGGGAGGTGGAAAGTGGTCCCTGCCCCATTGTGCCCGAGGCAAAAGTATTAGTAGGTTACAATGTTGCAGAGGGGGGGTACCCAGAATCCGAAGAAGAGGAATCGCTACATCCCTTGTTAGTTCCAATGTATGACTTAGACTGTAATCATGCCCTTGCTGGTTCTGCAAACCAGCCGCCTTTTACAAGATGGGTTTGGTATGATGTCACCCTGTGGGACTCAGGTGGTAAATCCAAACCCCAGATTCTCTGCTCTGCATCCCGCTATTCCAGGTTGTTATTGGTTCCAGAACAGCTTGGTACCGGGACTACAATAGTAGGGGAAGGAATGTGAGGTTATCATACTCACTGTAAATCTGTAATTACTATATTTTATTAGGTGTAGTAATTAATGTACTATTTTAGTCCGTCGGTACCCTCTTATTCTCCATAGATGTTTCTATCCCCCAAATCTGTGTGTATTTCAGATCATATAGTATTAGGCTGTAGAACTCCACAGTAATTAATGTACATTTTAGCCCTATTGTTCTCTATGTATGTCTATATTCTCCTGCTATCAACAGGAAATGTCCACAGGGGGTGATCCAATTACCCGGCTATTGTGCTGCTATTTACAGGAAAGAGATAGCAGAGGAACCATCTCCCCAGGGGGGTTGACAATTCTTTGTAAACCTCTGGGCTCTAGCAGACTTTGTGGAACCGGCCACCACAGGGGGTGATCAGCCCATAATGTAATCAGCCGATTATTGTTCCTGCTGTTTACATGAGGGGGATAGCTGAAGGACAATCACCACAGGGGGTGATCACCACATAATGTAATCAGACTGTGTTTTATATCTTGGGTTGACTCTGCTATGCATATCTTGGCCACTTCCAGACTTTCTGGAACCGACCCCAGCAGGGGGCAGAAGCAGATGGGCAGCAGCAGTACCTGGGAGGGGGGATAAACCTGACTTGAATCCACCAATAGGGATTGAGTGCAAGCCCACTGATGGTATGGAGAAGCGTGGGAAATTGGAAGTTTTTAAAATGACTGGCACACAAGCCAGGAGGGGGTAGAATTGATGGACTGTCCTGGACTAAGAGGTTATGCTCTGTCTAGGTATCGTGTGGACTTATATGCTATCACTGCTGTGTGGGCTAAGTGATAGTTTGCCCTGTGGAACTGATCTGGGACTGTGACTATACAAGGACTGTCTGTTTGGGCCTGCTACCTGAATATCTTTCTACTCTGCAATTTACCTTTGCCACTGTTTATTGTCTATTTGTGCGTGCTGTGGAAAATAAACCATTCTTCTGGTTTCATCTGCTCGGTGTCTGAGTGATTGAGGAACTCGTACCCTCACAGCACCTTCAGTGGTTCGTATTTTGAAATCCGACTTGATAGTAAATTTCAAAATGACATTGGAGTAATGTTATTAAGCAAGGCGTATTCATTCAATGGCGTATACATTCGTATTTTTGTAAAAATACGAATACAACAGGTTGTTACGGTCGTAACATACAAAATACTAATGTTATTTCACATTAGTAAATTACAAAAATACGAATACGACTGAATACGAATACGCCAATTCCTACCGTATTTTGTAAATATATATTTTGTATATATGTGGCACTCCCAGCCCTTTTTGTATACTGAGCATGTGCACCAGCTCCTGTTCAAGTAACAGGTGACACCACACACAGAGCAGTGGCGTAACTATAGCACCGCAGCCCCCGCGGTCGCGGGGGGGCGCTGTGCATGTGAGGGCGCTGGGGGGCTGCGGTGCTATAGTTAGCCCCCTCCCGTCCGCCGCTTGCCCGCCCGCCGCCCATCCATCGCCCGCCTATCCGCCGCCCGCAGCCTTACCTGTCTTCAGTGGTGGACGGTCATTCTTCTGCTAGTGAGACGGACCACAATAAAATGTCCGCCCCATATAACAGACTGTTCTCTGAAACTGGGCAGCCAGTATGGGGGGCGGTATGGGGGCGGACATTTTGTGTTGGTCCGTCTCCATAGCAGAAGAATAAAGCCAGCAAGGGAGCCGGGACCAGCAAGACAGGTAAGGCTGCAGACGGGGGAGAGGGGTGCGACGGGGGAGGGGGGTGCGGCGGGCGGGGTGCCCCCCCATTAACGGCGGGGGGGCGCCCAATTCATAGTTACGCCACTGATACAGAGCAGTCAATAACCTGTGTCTGTCTTCCTCATCCCATTGTAATCTGTGCCTTTGCTCCACAACAGACGTGAGAGCATTACATTAGAGCATAAATCCTGCTTGAAGATCAAAGGTGAACTATTGTGTTGCAAAAATGCTTTCAATATGGATTGGCCAATAATGGGTCTACATAGGGCCGGTGCAAGGTTTCTCAGCGCCCTAGGCAAATTAAAGCATAACACCCCAACCCCCCCCCCCCCCACCCCCCAACACCAGACTCCCCCCCACCCCCAGCACTTCAGGTGATAAAGCGCAGAGGCAGTATTTTTTTAGCTGGGACCCGTATATTACCACTGCTACTGAAACGGAAGCCGACAAATCTGCCTCAGTGGCAAGTGGCTCTATCAAGGTACAGCCTCGCAAGCCCAACCCTCAGCTGCCACTATCCAGGGCTTGATTAAGCATTCAGGGGGCCCTCCCTCTCTTGTCAGCTCTGCCTCATTGCTATACTTGCTATGTGTGTGCCATGAAGCAGCAGCGCAGGCTGTAACGGCAACTCGGGAGAAATTGGCTTTAGTTATCCAGCCATGAAATCCCTAAGGCAGCTGTGATGGGGTTTATGGTTAGGGTTAGGCTGTGGAAGGGGAGTGTATGGTTAGGCTGTTGGGGGGGTGTATGGTTAGGGTAGGCTGTGGGTGGGGGTGTATGGTTAGGTTTAGGCTATAGGGGGTGGTTAGGGTTAGGCTTTGGGGGTATGGTCAGGGATAGGCTGTGGGGGGTATGCTTAGGGTTAGGCTGTGGGGGTTAGGATGAGGCTACAAAGGGGGAAGGATGACCCTAATGGTTTAAGCACAATTACCCTACTGTGGTCAATTACCCTACCTGTTCCTCCATTGCTTGAAAAGGGCTGCTTGTAGGGGGATGCTCTTGGTCTGATATGTCTAACTGCAGTTCTCGATCTCCCCAGCGGGGACCTCCGGTTCCTAGGAATACTCTCAGCCGTGTTCTCCTTGACTTTCACCCGCAGCTTACACCATATGACTAGGTGTCCCCTCTATCACTGGCCTGTGGTAGCTGAGGAAGGCCAGCTGTACTTCCGGTCCCACGGCTTGCGCTGATGGTTCGACTCTGGGTCACACACCTCTCACCCTGCAGCAGCTCCTGACGGACAACCCGGCCCACACAGATATGGAAGGGAGGGCACTGAGAGAGAGCCGGGTGTTTCAGCTTTCTGTACGGGTACTGGCGGTGCCTCTCCTCTGTGACTCTGCACTCCATGGTGCTGTCAGCACCTGCCCTGTGCCAGCTACACCCTCCAAGACTCAAGGCACAGTCACTATGGGCCTTATTCTGGTCGATGCGTAAATTTCCGAATTCTTTCGGATGGCGTTTTTTAGCCGTCTGCGCATGCGTAGGCAACGCTATGCGCATGTGCCACGCAAGGTCTCCGTACTTGTTCTCACTAATACCGTACAGAAATGTGCACCACATTCACTCGGGAGATATGGGCGTATTATGGGTGCACTAATTCTGGTAGGCGTGCATTCGGACTGAACACCGACTGCAAACGAACCAAAAGGCAAGAAATATGCGGTGTCCATAAGCAAGTATTTCTTTGCGGACACCACTCGGTCATGCTAGGCATTCGGATCGCCCAATTAGTACTCCTGCACCTGAACCAATGTCACCTGAACACAATACAATCCACTCCTCTACTCATTACTCATTAATTACACTCTTTTCATTGCTTCAATTGGAAACCTTGCAGCTTAAATGGACCATTACTAAACACACAAATCTATGCTGAAAGCATGGCTGCATTTGTTACACACATTTACACTGCAAGCAATGGACAGAACTTGCTATCACTAATATAAATATACATGTCACTTTTACATTCACCAATAACATCGGTGCGTACAGGCAGGTTCCCGTCTGTTCTGACGCGGTAAGACCGTGCAGACGCTGTAAGACCGTGCAGAATATGTGTGTGTCCACCACACACGCAAGGTTTGGATGTCGTCCGTAAACACGCCCTCTTCTTAAAGTGTGAGTCCGTCCGAATGCGGAGGACCGGTGGGCGTTTCTTCATACCATGTCCGCACAGCGTAGCGTGCGGACCGCTCAGAAAGAATTCGGAAATACCAGAATAACCTCCCATGTTTTTAGCATACTGTATCTCTCTATAGCGGCGTGGTTGCCAAGGAGTGAGCCGGCACACGACAGGTGCTGAGGCAGCGCCTGCCACCATGGAGTGCAGAGACACAGCGGAGATAGCGGCGGCTGCAGCTAAACAGACCCTTGGTTACCACTAGTGTCATTATTCAGAGCACACTTGTTATTTTTTTTTTTACTCCGCACCGCCCTCCAACTGGGTCTACGCCATAAATGGTATAGAGCCCTCTGATTTTTTTTTTACTAAGTTCTGGTCTCCAGCTGCGAAGCCCTGCCCCTAGACTCTGATTGGCCCTTTGTTCAGTAAAGACATTGAATCTGAATGACCATTGGTGTGTGAAAGCATCAGTGGCTTCCCTGTGTTTTAAACCATTAAGGTTAACCAGGTACCGGATGACTGCCTCACAGTTGGGATCCCAACGGTCAGTATAATGATATCGGAATTCTGACTGTTTAACTGCCCGACAGTCGGGATCCTGACTGACAGGGCCTATTCTCCCTCGTGGGGGTCCACAACTCACATAGATTGAGAATAACACCTGTGCCGAGCGCAGCGAGTACCCGCGGTTGGAATTTCAATGTCTGTATACTTACCATCGGAATCCCGAACATTGGCCACTTAAACCACACCCAGTTAATCATCAATGCTACCATTGATGGTTAACTTACAATGGCCATCTACTGTAACACGGATCTGTACAATTTATTGCTCAAGCATGAGTTTTCGCATTAAAAGCTGAAATAGCCATTTACAATCAACTAATTCCTGAATCGGCCACATATTAATGCACTATGTAAAAGGGTATAATATCAAAGGTTGCAATGTTAATTATTTAAAACATCATGACATTTGCCCTTTAAAATCAACACATGTGGTTAATACTCAACCGCCTCAGCACAATGTCCTAATTTATTGCCCAATGAAGTATTGGAGACTAATACATATAAAAGTCCAAATCTTCAAATGCAGTTAGCAGATAAGCTTCATTCTGCAGAGTGAGGACATGGCGAGCTCGCATCTCTCTTTATTTGTTGGATATGTTACCGTCATGGTTTTTACCTTTAGCCATGTATCATTGGTTGAGGGTGGCAGAATTCTCGTTGTGCCGCTAGACGGAAGTCACTGGTTAAGCATGCGCCCGGTAGTGGATTTACTAAGGGAAAAAGGTCACCAAGTTGTAGTTGTTGCTCCAGAAGTCAATATCCATCTTCGGAACTCTCAAGACTATGAGGTGAAGTTCTACCCTGTATCCTACTCCTTGGAATATCTAAAGAATCATTTATCATCTTTTACACGTGAGATTTTCAACGAAAGACCTTTTCTCCAGAAATTTTCAAAGATGCATGAGAAGATGAGAGAAGGAGCGGCCCTAATGTTAGATACCTGTGTACGAATGTTGAACAATACCCAGTTAATCCAGTCCCTGGAAGAACTGAACTTTAATGTTGTCTTCACGGATCCTATGATCCCCTGTGGTCAAATACTTGCCGAGCACCTATCGGTGCCCTCTGTTTTCTTCTTGCGTGGCATACCTTGCCATCTAGATGCTAAAGCCTCTAAGTGCCCCTTGCCATTATCTTATGTCCCACGGATGTTGACAAGTTTAACCGATCAAATGACTTTTCCTCAACGGTTGAAGAATTCCCTGTATGACGTGGTCTTATACTTCCTGTGTGATTTTGTTTACGCTCCCTACCAGTTACTGGCCTCAGAATTCCTACAGAGAGAGGTCAGTCTGCAGGAGATTTTAGGCCACGCAGCCATCTGGTTGATGAGAGGCGACTTTGTGTTTGATTACCCGAAACCGGTGATGCCCAACATGGTCTTCATAGGAGGAATCAATTGTGTCAAACAGAAGGTTCTTAATCAGGTGGGAATTGAAATATAGCATTTTATTTTATTATTTTAAACGTATATCCTCCTTGTTGTAGATTATATTGTTTAACCCTTTGAGTGCCAGCATCTCTGTGAGATGTTCAAAATATCCGTTAAAAATTTGGGTACTTGTGTACAATCACGGCTCCCACGATGTGCATCGTACAGGGAAAAATCGCATGCGATCGCATGCGATTTGATGCGATGCAATGTCATTTTTCACAGAAATTATGGACATGAGTTGAAATCATGTAAAATGCACCCTAAATGTCATTTTTCACACTGTACCACCCCCACTATCAACGCCAACCCGAAGCGTGGCGAGCGCAGCGAGCCGGCGAAGGGCGGCGGTACGCGTCCTACGACCTTTTCATACCCCCACTATCCACATCGGCGTGGAGTTGAGAATAGAGCGAGCGCAGCGAGCCCCGCGAGGGGACACGGATATCTGTGAAGCCCGCGAGGGGACACGGATACCTGTGAAGGTATCCGCGTCCCCTCGCGGGGCTTGCTACGTTCGCCACGCTTCGGGCTCGCTGCGCTCGCCACACTTTCTATTCTCAACTCCACGCCGACGTGGATAGTGGGGGTATGAAAAGGTCGTAGGACGCGTACCGGTTGGCATTGATAGTGGGGGTGGTACAGTGTGAAAAATGACATTTGGGGTGCATTTCACATGATTTCAACTCATGTCCATAATTTCAGTGAAAAATTACATCGCATCGCATGCGATCTCATGCGATTTTAAACAAAAATGCAGAAAACCATGGTAAAATCGCATCGCATCGCATGCCACTACATATGGCATGCGATGGCATGCGATGGGAGCCGTGAAAGTACACAAGTACCAAAATTTGTTATATAAAGTCAAATAAAAAATGGTGTTTTAAAAAAAAAATTATTTCCTATATAAGGTAAACATTACAGGTCATTATAATGAAGAAAAATGTTTGCTTGGCAATTTTTTACATCTATTTTGACAAATTCACTTGGCACTCAAAGGGTTAAATAAATATAGCTTTTTATTTCTGCAGTGCCTACATATTGCACAGAGCTTTAAAGAGAATATTTAATCATTCACTGTCCGGTTAGAGCTTACCATCTAAATTCCCTGGTATGTGAAACCAGGGTTAATGTTGCATACCTTCCAACATTTGAAGATAAGAAATCGGTACACATTGAGAAAGAGGGCGTGACCATTAACAAAGGGGCGTGGTCATGGGCAAAAAGGGTGCAGCCACGTCCCCTTTCTGAATGTGTACTGTGCACCAACTACTACACCCCATGGCTATATGTACCCAGGTTACCTATGCTGATCGTGTCCCTGGTCCCGTTATTTGTGCCGCTGCTCGTGCACTTCCGCCGTCGCATGGGGCAGGCACGATGCAAATTCCTTTCCAGACCAATGTGCTGTGATTGGCCGCAGTGTCTGTGTTATGATTGGCTGCAGTGCCTGCACTGTGATTGGCTGCAGTGCCTGCACTGTGATTGGCCGCAGAGCGTATAGGCGGCTACCATTGGCTGCAGCACTGTCAGTGTTATACAAACTTATTTACAGATGGGCATCTCCCCTGTCAGACAGCATCGGCTTTCATATTCTACAGTTCTCCATCTGCTGTTCCATAACAGCACAGCTATAGTGGATCCCCAGCTGCTATCAGGCTCCAAGTGGCCAGCAGTGCATGCTGTGACTTGTAGTTCGCAACAGGAGATTCACGTTTGCAAAACTTGGCCAGCAGATGCGACTACTGGTATAAGTTAAAAGACGAAGAGCGGAAGAAGTGTTATAGTGGGAGCAGTCGTCCACCCCCCAAGACACCCCACTTGGTCTTACCAGTTCGTCTGTATCCTCCATTGCGGGTCAGGTGGGCACTGGCACAACAAGCTGGGCCACAGAATAGTAACTCCTGCTGCTCCAGTGTTGCTGCCTTCTTCTCCTCCTTCTCCTCCTACCCTGCACGCCTGGGACCAGTGCGAGTTGCAGCCGCCGTGTGTGCTAGGTCGCTTGCTCTGAATGACACCCAGGCCAGTGCAGGAAGGGAAGCGCAGCTCATTCAGTGTAATAGGGCTTTCTGTGCAACTACATGTGTGGGTATATCGGTTAGTTTCTCTTCGTGGAAAAGATCCTTACTCTGCACTGCAGCCAACCACTCTTCTCCCTGTGCTGCCCATGCCTTCAGTGACACCAGCCTAAAACCGGTACATTCGGTACACTATGATTTAGCCTGTACAGACTGCTTAAAAACGGTACTGTACCGGCTAAATCAGTACAGTTGGAGGGTATGATGTTGCCAGAAGCCAATAAACCATGCTTATCGGTCTGTGGGAGGAGCACAGAGCACTGGGAGGAGCCTCATGCATGTATGGTGAAAATACCTAAACATTACATAGATTGTGCCCATGGCAAAGGATGATTCATGGCTCCAAGTGCTGTGAGGTTAATACTCTAAGGTGTCTGTGTATATGTGGAGAGTATACGCAGCTGATCTAGGGTAGGGTGACTACTTACAGTGGCTGTGATCTGCAAACATGGGATTATTTATTTTGAGCACTGCAGTAATTACGGGTCCCTACCCGTTTGTATGAAGTCAGTGATAATTGTGCATTATTTTAGCCAGTATGTGCATCAGGCCTTTACTTTGGCTCTTGCTATTTACATTGTCTGGAAGCTTGGTTTGGACAGAGTTATTCCCTTGCCCAGTGGCGTAAGTTCGTCCCAGTTGCCCGGAGGCAAGATAAATATTGGTGACCCCCCCAACACATACACACACACACACACACACACACCACCTTATATAAATTTATGTATGCACGTGTGTGTATGTATTTTATGTTTAAAATAAAGAAACTGTGACATCTATGGTCCTGCTAGGAGGGGGAGTTAGCAACAGAAGTGATATCAATGGCTTTCAATTAACTTATTCAAAGTTGCAGGGGAGTAGAGGTGCCCCCTTGGGAGCAGGATCCCGGTGGCAGATGACTCCATTGCCTCCCAGAGTTCTGCCTCTGCCCTTGCCTATAGTTTTCATCTAACTGGAGACATCATAAGGGGGCATGCAATCATATCACTTAGCATCTGTCTCACACTCCATAATAAAGGTTTACTCAACCAAGCAGTGGTTTAGTTTTGCACATCTGCCATCAGTACAGGCTAGAGCATGCATTTGGGTCCGTACATGTCAGCCTATATCATACTGTGCATTCAAGGCCCGTTTTGATCTTCCACATGCACATACTAGCCCTGCCCCCAAGCTCTGATTGGTCTGTAGTTCAGTAAAGGCATAGAACAGGGATGGCCATTGGTGTGTGAAAGCATTAATGGTTTTCCTGTGAATGGTTTTATACCATCAAGGTTAATCCACAATGGCCACCTACTTTGAAGATACAGTGAAAGATTGCTTTAATAGAGATGATCCGCTATGCATCCCCCCCCCCCCCCAGCAACCCCCCCCCCCCAACACACACATATTCCATAAAAATCAATTTACCAGTAGAAAACACTACACAGAGCGAGGACTGCCGTCAAAAACAACTGCAACCCGGAACACGTGAGTTCTCACCTTAAAAGCTTAAATAGCTATTTACAATCAACTATCAATTCCTAAATCGGCCACATATTAATGCACTCTGTAAAAGGGTATGATATCAAAGGTTGCAATGGTTATTATGTAAAACATCATGACATTTGCCCTTTAAAATCAACACATTCGGTTAATACTCAACCGCCTCGGCACAATGTCCTCATTTATTGCACAATGAAGTAGTGGAGACTATTACATATAAAAGTCCAGATCTTCAAATTCAGTTTGCAAATTAACTTTATTCTGCAGAGTGAGGACATGGCGAGCTCGCATCTCTCTTTATACATTACAGTTACCGTCATGGTTTTTACTTCTAGCCATGTACCATTGGTTGAGGGTGGCAGAATTCTCATTGTGCCGCTAGACGGAAGTCACTGGTTAAGCATGTGCCCTGTGGTGAATTTGCTCAGGCAAAAAGGTCACCAAGTTGTAGTTGTTGCTCCCGAAGTCAATATCCATCTTCGGAACTCTCAAGACTATGAGGTGAAGTCCTACCCTGTATCCTACTCCTCCGAATATCTAAAGAATCATTTCTCATCTTTTCAAAGTGAGCTTTTCATGGAAAGACCTTTTCTGCAGAGATTTACAAAGATGCATGAGAAGATGAGAGAATTAGGGGCCCTAATGTTAGACACCTGTGTACGGATGTTAAACAATACTCAGTTAATGCGGTCCCTGGAAGAACTGAACTTTGATGTTGTCTTCACAAATCCTATAATCCCCTGTGGTCAAATACTTGCAGAGCACCTCTCTGTGCCCTCTGTTTTCTTCATGAGTAGCATACCTTGCCATGTAGATGCTAAAGCCTCTAAGTGCCCCTTGCCATTATCTTATGTCCCACGGATGTTGACAAGTTTGGCCTCGCAAATGACTTTTCCTCAACGGTTGAAGAATTCCCTGTATGACGTGGTCCTATACTTCCTGTGTGATTCTGTTTACGCACCCTATGAGTTACTGGCCTCTGAATTCCTTCAGAGAGAGGTCAGTCTGCAGGAGATTCTTGGCCACGCAGCCGTCTGGTTGATGAAAGTTGACTTTGTGCTTAATTACCCGAAGCCGGTGATGCCCAACATGGTCTTCATAGGGGGGATCAATTGTGTCACACGGAAGCTTCTTAATCAGGTGAGATTTCACATATAGCATTTTATTTTTTTGTTTATTTAAAACCTATTTCCACCTTGTTATACATCATTTTCTTCAATTAAATATATTTAGCTATTCATTTCTGCAGTGCCTACACTGTGCTTTACAAAAAAAGTTTAATAATTCCCTGTCCGGTTAGAGCTTTGCATCAAAATTCCCTACTATGTGAACAAATACACTAGGATTAATGTTGCCAGAAGCATTAAATATGTTAATCAGTCTGTGAGAGGAGAACCGAGCACTGGGAGGAGCCTCATGCATATATGGGGAAGATGCCATGGGTACTTCACATAGATTGCGCCCATGGCATAGGCTAATCCAGTGATGGTTAACCTTGACACTCCAGCTGTTGTTGAGCTACACATCCCAGCATGCCCTGCATCAGTTCTAGCATGGCCAAATGGCTAAACTGTAGCAGGGCATGCTGGGATTTGTAGTTCAACAAAATCTGGAGTGTCAAGGTTAGCCATCACAGGGCTAATCCATGGCTCCAAGTTCTGTGAAGTAAAAATACTCCATAATGAAGATTTACTCAACCATGCAGTGGCCGAGTTTTGTACATGTGCCATCAGTACAGAGGGGATAAGTTTGCCGGGTCCGTACATGTCAGTCTATATCATACTTCGTGTTCATGGCTCAGCTTGACCTTAACCATGCACAAAATTGTGTTGGACATTTTGTGAGGGTGGTTGCCAAACTGTGTGCCGCAGCACCCTGGGGTGCCTCAGGACTCTTGCTGGGGTGCCTTGAGTTGGTGGTCCAGGACTAACTCAAATTATTTATCATCAATGTGATAGGCAAAACCAGTTCTTGTGGCTCCCAGTCATACTATATGTGGACAAACAGAAGTGAATCCTTTCCCTTACCACATAATTAAACCTAAAAAGACATATAAACACAAATTACTTAATTTAATATTATATAAAAAATGTATCAATAAAAAACCATTGGCCTAGGGGTGCCATGAAAAAAATTCTGATTCTCTATGGCGCCATTTTTAATAAAGTTTGGGAATCACTGGTCTATAGGTTTAGCACATTTTTTAAAAACTTTGTTTTTATTCTATATAGGGATTGCTGCCAAAACCACAGCAGTGCTCTAATCAATTTTATTTCTCAGATTTTAGACCACTTTTTTTTACCATTCTAGTAAAGTAGAAATTCAGGTGGTGCTCCCAGCCGCCCTTAGGAAGTGGCCAATTCTCCCTGAACTGGCCTCCAGAACCCACATTCGCTTCCACCTGCCATCTGAGAAGGGGGCGGTCCAGGGAGGGATCAGACGCAATTCACATTAAATCATGCCATCGTAGCCATGCCCTCTGCTATCCAGTATCATTTGCCGGTTGGAGCAGCCATACAGTCGGCAATTGTGAATTCTAGTCGACTGCTGTACTCTTGGTCCCAGAAAATACCTCCTTATGTATTGAGGCAAACCTCCAGAAAGAAACTACAGTTTTTGGAGAATTTACCACATTTTTTACTTGATATATTCTACTTTAAGTATGTTGACAAAGAAAGATCTTAGAACGATCATCACCAATTAAATTTGGTGATAACTGCTACACTGGGAGGAATCTTTACTCAAGGAGTCTTGAGAGGTGATGAGCCTGGGATGAAGCTGCTTGTGGTAAAGCAGTGGGGAGGGCAGGTAAAATGGCGCACAACCATGTCTTGGCAATTGGGAAGGTGGCCAGGTTGTAGGTGATCACTGCTTGGTTTCGGTCAAATGTCCCTCGGGCGGTATGGGGAAGACCCTTAAAAAGCAATGTAAAATTGTTTTAACTTAAGAGTGACTGAAGTTGTTATGACTATTCCTTAACATTCTGTAGGTTGGTATGATTTTTTTTTTAGTAAATTCTTATTTTTGTTTTACAAATACTAACAGGTGCAGTTCACAGCACAAACTTATGATATTTGCTCTTTGTCATCATTCAGTCTTTGACGTGTGAGACAATGCTAACAAATAACCAAACGCCTGAGAAAGAAACTGCTTGGTCTTTAGAGTAAAATTATCAGTCCCCACAATGCTAACCACTCTGCAGTTCTCCCAAGCAATGGCAAGCCTGATAAAGTGCTGATATAGGAAGGGAGTGTTCAGTGCCTGAATCACTGTGATATTGACATAGTTCTTTCAGACCAGTCGTTCCCAAGATCCGGGTAGCTTCAAATGCAGAGAACTTAGAAATGGCACAGATTTTTCCTTCTCTTCTGTTCCTCTGGATCTCCGTCCTGCTGGATTCCCCCAGACAGGTTGAGAGTGAGAATTTACTGGTGATCGCTCAGGACACGGATGTCTGGCTGGACATGCAAAGTATGGTAGAGAAAATCCAACAGAAAGGACACAAGATAGTTCTGGTGATCCCTAAGAACACAGTGATCATAGACTCCTCCGAGGGTTTGACCGTGAAAACCTACACTGCACCCTCTCTCCAGTCTGGGCTAAATATGGACCTGGAACCGCTTCCAGATGAGACTCTGATGAGTAACTTACTCAGCGCTATAAGTACAGAATATAGAAGGATGAAGTTTACTGCGTCCGTCCTTTCTCATACCTGCCTGGACCTTCTGGCAGACAAAGATT
The DNA here is from genome assembly GCF_055691185.1 of Crinia signifera. Lineage (NCBI taxonomy): Eukaryota > Metazoa > Chordata > Amphibia > Anura > Myobatrachidae > Crinia > Crinia signifera. Next base: position 183,290,348 of record NC_139223.1, on the reverse strand, counting down.
TGCTGAGTTACTTGGAGAGGAGTCTTTTTGATGCTGCAGTCATGGATCCATTCTTTCCGTGTGGCCCCATCCTTGCAGAGCGCTTCCATCTCCCATCTATTTACTTTTTGTCATTGCTACCTTGTGGATGGGGCAACAAGGCCACTAAGTGCCCCAGCTCGGACAGCTATAACTTAGGCCCCGTACAGATGGGTTATGTGCAGAGCCTGCTCATTCGCTCATTAAAATACATCGCTTGTCAACAAATTGAGAGCGAGTTTTCAAAGATGGCCTCCCGATTCCTACATAAAGACGTCAGGATACTTCAGCTGTTTAGTCAGGCGGAACTTTGGCTTTACAAATATGATTTTGTCTTGGAGTCAGTTAAACCATTTATGCCAAATATGGTTTTTGTTGGGGGACAAAGCTGTGGTCTGAAGAGGAAAGTGGACCAGGTGAGTAGCCTTACTCAACTGCCAGCCATTGTAAAAGTTCTAGTATAGTTTAGATCCTTACAGCTCATACTTTATGTTTTTTCACTGCTCAGCTTGTGAAATTCCAGCGGATTTATCAGAAGCGGATGTGCTGTGATAATATCGGCCAAAATCGCAATGTGATAATTGATTACATTGCACAGATGTAGCAATTATTACATGCAGAGATAGAGAAAGCTCTGACCCTGCGATGGGTCACTGCACCATTATCAGGGTATTTTTCATATAAAATACCCCAACATCACTGCACCTACCCAACCTGATACTATTTACTATTACTCACCTACCCATGGAATGGTTAACTGGAGCTCCTGCAGGGCTGCCGGTCTTTAGGGCTTCCTGCTTCTGTACCCTCTGGCGCTGTAAAGTAAGCTGCCACTTTGCAGCATTACTTTACCGCACCGGGGGCCACAGGAGCAACCCTGATCACTGTCCGCCCTCACTGGAGCACCAATCAGCGGACCTGGTTAGGGGAGTATATATAATTTTTTTGCAGTGATCAGCGGATCACAGTGCCTGGTCCCTGTACTGTTTTCACTGCCTAGAGGCAGAGAAAGCTGTGTCTGTGTAGGCAGTTCGCAGCGAGCTGAAGCTGGTGTTATTATCGTAGGGCTCACTGCATTTTTTTTTCTTTAAGTAATGTATGGGAAATGTAATATGCTTAAAAATTTTAAGTAACCGTTTACTGGTCTTGTTGCCTTTGTACTTTTTCTGGTGGCTGCAATATCGACGGTTCACCACCAGTCTGATGTTGCCCAATGGCCACAACGTTTGAATTTCAACAGATTTACAGCGAGATGATATTTAAAAAAAATACTTGATGCTCAGGTAATACTAAAATAATGTGAAAACACACTTTTTTTTGCGAACTCAGGCGGGCACATGCCTTCTGGGGGCGGATGACTGATGTCACAGTACTGCCCCATTCTCGGACACGCCTCAAGTCTAGGTCAGTCCACACTGATGTAGATTTGCGTGCAGGGTATTTACCCAGTACGCCCAAAACATCCATTCGCAAAGTGGCGAGGATGTTTGGAGCATGGAATGGGGCGAGCATTTGCATATAACCCATCCACAGTTTTTCATTGGCTAGTTTCATTCGTATGTTTTATACATGTTAACCGGTCTCCCTTTTTTCTCCATGCAATGTGTGGTCATTGCCGCAGCCCGTGGTCAACTACCGCCACTGAAACGTTGAGTAAAAGTTAAGGAACCCATACACAGATCCGATTTCACCCGATTCTGACAGATCAGATGATATATTGGATAAAATCGGTCCAATTCAGGAACATGTGTTCAGATCCTATTGATCTTATGTGTAGCACATACAATGAATTGGAATCGGATCATCAGCGGCACATCGCGGGTGCTTTTTAGCACCTGCGATGTATCACATCTGATTTCCCTTGAACTCTCGTGACAGCCCCCTGGAATTTTATTTCATGCGATAAATCGCATGTGATTTGTCGCATGTAAAAAAAAATGGCACATCAAGTGCCAAGTCGGAAGGAGCCCTCCCAGGGGATCTGCCAGGGAAGCGCAAGGGAATACAGGTCCAACTTGTCTGAGGGAACCTGTGTATGGGGGCCTTTACTCCCAATTTTTTTTTTTACAATGGAGAGTGCTTAGTTCTAGGTGCAGTTGTGCTTTTTTGCTTGATATAGACGGGTCACCACAGGGTAATACCTTCTATGGAAAGGAGATTGATATAAACTGATCGCTATCTGGCCTCATGCATACTACGCTTACACAGCATTTTCATTGGCACCGTTTGAAACATTTTTAGTATCGCTGCCATGTAATGAGTAACTGCTTTTTTTATCGTAAAGTTTGCTTGATAAGCAAAGTTCATATTGCACTTTCCAATCAGTAAGCAATGATTATAATAATGGGCAGAATTACACAAGATATTCAGCCTCTCTTAAGCAGACACCCAGAGGCGGCTGTAATAGTTTTGGTTTAGTTAAGCTCTCCGCCGGTGCCGTGGACATAGACATGAGTGGTCAAACCCTCTCCATCATTGGTCTTCTTTGTGTTGTGTCAATTGGGCTCACCGAAGGAGGAAAGCTACTCGTTATACCACAAGATGGAAGCCATTGGCTCAGCATGCATAAGTTGGTGGAGAAGCTATCCCAGAGAGGTCACCAGATTGTTCTGGTTGTACCTGAAGTCAACTTTCATATAAAGCAAATAGATCATTACACAGTGAGGACTTTTTCTATGCCGTACAGCAAAGAGTTTATGGAATCCTTGATATCCGAAGCAGGTAAAGAAGTGTTTGAACACAGAACCTTCCTAGAAAATGTAGAGCGGGTACATGGTAGAATGACAAGTATCACCAACATGTTTGTTGCTGCCTGTGAGAACTTGCTTCACAACGAGACTCTCATCAGGTATTTGGAATCATACAATTTTGACATTGTGTTGAGTGACCCTCTCTCCCCATGTGGAGAAATAATAGCTCAACATTTGTCTCTTCCTTCCGTGTTTTTCTTGCGAGAACTGTATGGTCTAGACCATGTCGCTACTTTGGCCCCAAGCCCACCTTCCTATGTGCCCCGATTTTTCTCCACATACACTGACCACATGGACTTCAGCCAGAGAGTGAAGAACTTTCTTCTGAGATCTTTTGAATATGGTGGATGTTATGTTTTGTACGGACCCTTTGCCCGCCTAGCTTCTGACTTTCTGCAGAGGGATGTCTCTGTTGCGGACCTTTACAGCAGGGCCTCTATCTGGCTCTTGAGATATGACTTTGTGTTTGAGTTCCCCAGACCAATTATGCCAAATATGATATTTATTGGAGGCATTCATTGTGCCAACAAGAAGCCCCTGAACAAGGTAAAAACTATATTCATTTTCGGACGGGGGAAGGTAGCAGGCATCATTTTTTTTACACATGGGGTGGTATTCAATTGTTACATCGTGCCCGATCTCCTGTCTAAAGTATTGGAAGATCGTAGGGTGATATTCAAATGATCTATTTTATTGCACATATCGCCATTATTATGGTCAGGTTTAGCCCCACATTCGTGCATTTCAGCTCACCACCCCCAGGGATAGCTAGCTGAAATGCTGGTGAAAAACAATTGAATACCACACATGGTGTTACATTTACTAAAGGTACAAAAATTAAAAGAGGTGATCTTTCCCAGAGCAACCAGATTCTGCCTATCATTTTCTAGGATGCAATAAAGAAATTATAGACAAAATGTGATTGGTTGCTAGGGGTAACATCACCTCTTTTTAATTTTTAGTACCTTTAGTAAATTTACCCCATGGTGTCACATAAGAAACGTTCTTGTCCAAGTAGGTGTTGGTTGTTACTTTGGGCCTGATTCATGCTAAATCTTTCTCAGATGGGCAAAACCATGCTGCACTGCAGGTGGGACAGATTGTTTTATTTCTATGCAGGGTAAATACTGGCTGCTTTACACTGCAATTTAGATTTCAGTTTGAACACACCTCACGCAAGTCTAAACATCTCTGCACCTGTTACACAGGGTTGCCGACCCTCCCGGAATTTGCGGGAGTCTCCCGAAAATCGGGTCCTTCCTCCTGGCCCCCGGAAGGGTGGGCAACCCTCCCGGAATCAGGGGGACCCCCACTGAGCCCCCCGATCGCGGCATTTATATGCCACAATCCGCGGGTCTCAGGGGAGGGGGCAGAGCTAAAACGGCACAATCGTCACAGTTAAGCCCCGCCCCCAAAACTCGTAATGCAAGATTCCTCTCCGGGCTTCTCCCGAAGAGGATTTTTTTAAAGTCGGCAACCCTGCTGTTACATCTGACCCACATGTAGCACGGTTTTGTCTATTGGAGAAAGATTTTGCATTTGCAATCAACTCTGAATCAGTCCTTTAGCCATACAAATAGGCATCATATAGGGGGAAATGGGCAATGCAAGTGTTATTTTAGTTTTAATATATAGCAGGCATGGCCAAACTGTGGCCCTCCAGCTGTTGTGAAACTACACATCCCAGCATGCCTTGCTATAGTTTTCGCATTTCCTAAGGCATGATGGGACTTGTAGTTTCACAACAGCTGGAGGGCCATAGTTTGACCACGCCTGATATATAGCCATACACATTTGCAAAACAGTTTTATATTTTATGTCCATTTTTTTTTTTAGTAGCAAAAATATACAGTAGTTAACATTTACAAAGGCGGGTTCCAGTAGTTATTCTTGTTTTTAATGCCGGAATACGTGGCGACACTAGATTGATCATTTATGTTTATACGTTTGTAGTGCGTAAATGATGAACATTGCTACATGTTCGTAACTTATCTTTCTTTACAATCAGAGTACATATAAGACAGCATACTTTCCAATAGGGTGTCCAATCCCAGGATCGGGATCGGCGAGATCCCGGGATTTGTCCCCCAAATTACTGGGATTTTAATTCGGGATTAGATTGCGCATGCGCAGTCTAATGTTGGTCAGCACCCGAGCACTCGCTTAGACTGCCCAGCTGTTCCCGACCCATCCTGGGGCTCTGCGCACCATGATGTGGTGTCAGAGATCACGCTGCACTGGCCGCACCCATGCACCGCCCGCCCAGCTGCCGCCCACCTACCTGCTCTGTGCGGCACCTCTGCACCGCTTGCCGGCTGCACCACCGGACCGACCATAGAATTTGATAGAAACATAGAAACATAGAAACATAGAATTTGACGGCAGATAAGAACCACTTGGCCCATCTAGTCTGCCCCTTTTTTAAACATGTTACCTCAAACCATATTTGATCCTTATTTTTTTGTAAGGATATCAATATGCCTATCCCAAGCATGTTTAAATTGTACTACTGTATTTGCCTCTACCACCTCTGATGGGAGGCTATTCCACTTATCTACTACTCTTTCTGTGAAGTAATTCTTCCTCAAATTTCCCCTGAATCTTCCTCCCTCTAGTTTCAGTGCATGTCCTCGTGTTCTGCTGCTCCTCTTCCTGTGAAGAATGTCTCCCACCTGTACCTTGTTAAAACCCTTGATATATTTGAAAGTTTCTATCATGTCCCCCCTTTCCCTTCCCTGCTCTAAAGTATACATATTAAGATCTTTTAGTCTTTCCTGGTGCGTTGTGATGTAGGCCATGCACCATTTTAGTTGCCCTTCTTTGTACAGTCTCTCATGTATTTATATCCTTCTGGAGATATGGCCTCCAGAACTGAACACAATACTCTAGATGAGGTCGTACCAATGACCTATACAGTGGCATTATTACTTCTTTCTTTCTACTGCTGATACCTCTCCCTATGCAACCAAGCATCTGACTTGCCTTCTTCATTGCTTTGTTACATTGCCTACCTGCTTTTAAGTCCCCTGAAATAGTGACACCTAGATCCCTCTCTTCCTCAGTAGTTTCCATTATAGTGCCATTTATACTATATTTAGTCTTTGGATTTTTGCAACCCAAGTGCATGATTTTGCATTTTTTGGCATTAAACTGTAGTTGCCATGCTCTTGACCTTTCCTCTAATCTACCTAGATCATCAATCATTTGTTTTACCCCTCCTGGTGTGTCTACCCTGTTGCATACCTTTGTGTCATCTGCAAAAAGGCACATTTTACCCTCAATTCCATTTGCAATATCACCAATAAAGATATTAACCCCTTCACGACATATGACGTATATATACGTCATATGTCGGTTGCGGGGGAATCAAGCCAGCTCACGGAGTGAGCTGGCTTGAAAGAGAGCAGGTAATGGCTGTATATTACAGCCAGGTCCCTGCTCTCACGGCCACGAGCGGCGAGTTCGCCGATCGTGGCCGTTTAACCCTTTAAGCACCGCGGGCAAAGCGCCCGCAGTGCTTAAATAGCTGATCGGAGGGGGGGCGCCCCCCTCCGGCGCCGATCGGGGCCCCCCGCAGCGAGATCGGAGGGTGCCGATCGGTTGCCATGGTAGCCAGGGGTCTAATGTAGACCCCTGTGCTGGCCGTGTATGCATACCTATTACATCCTGCCTCAGGCAGGATGTAATAGGAAGTGCATAAAATCACTACGTTCAGCCATAGAGCTCTATGGCTGAACCTAGTACAGGCGATCGCGCCCCCTAGTGGTCAAGTACACTAGGGGGCCTTGTAGTAAAAGTAAAAAAAAAAAAAAAATAAAGTTTAAAAATAAAAAAAAAAATAAAAAAATATTAAAAGTTCAAATCACCCCCCTTTCCCCAAATAAAAATAAATAAAAAATAAAAAAAAAAACATATTTGGTATCGCCGCGTTCCTAAAAGTCCGATCTATTAAAATATAACATTAGTTATCCCGCACGGTTAAAGGCGTAAACGGAAAATAATCCCCAACGCCAAAACTACGTTTTTTGGTCGCATCGCCTACCCAAAAAAAAATAGCTAAAAGAGATCAGAAAGTCGCCCATATCCCATAATGGTATTAATTAAAAAGTACACTTCAGCCCGCAAAAAATGAGCCCTCACCCAGGTCCGTAGGTGGAAAAATAAAAAAGTTATAAGCCGCAGAACATGGCGACGCGACGCAAATTCGAAAAACCGTAACATATTCTATTTTTTTTTTTGTCGTAAAACGTAACGAAAACTATATAAGTTTGGTATCACCGGAATCGTAACGACCCATAGAATAAAGATAACCCATCATTTTAAACGAACTATGAACTCCAAAAAAACCGTAACCAGCGCAAAATTGTGGAATTGCGTTTTTTTTTCTTTTTACCCCACATTGAATTATTTCCTGATTCCCCAGAATATTATACGGTATAGTAAATGGTACCATTAAAAAGTACAACTTGTCCCGCAAAAAAAAAGCCCTCATGTGTCTATATAGCCGGAAAATTAAAAAAGTTACGCTTATTTGAACGCAAGGAGGAAAAAAAAAAAAAATTACCTTAAAAGGCAATGTCGTGAAGGGGTTAAAAAGCACTGGTCCAAGTACAGATCCCTGGGGTACTCCACTTGTAACCTTTCCCTCCTTTGACTGTACTCCGTTTATATGGCAGATAAGAACCACTTGGCCCATCTAGTCTGCCTTTTTTTAAACATGTTACCTCAAACAATATTTGATCCTTATTTTTTTGTAAGGATCATGAAGGTAATTGTGTGCAACGGTCAGTTGGGGGGGGGGGGGGGGTGTTTATTAGGGATGCCTACTTCCCAACATTTAGCAATGCAAAATCAGGACAAAATAGGCTCTGCTATTGAGTCTAACATTAATTATTTATTTACAGTCTCTTACATAGCGCAGCATATTTCGTTGCGCTTTACAACTGGAAACAACAGTGATTAAACAAACTGGGTAGAAACAAACCAACATGGAGGTAGGAGGGCCCTGCTCGCAAGCTTACACTCTGTAGTCATTCAAGAAGAGTAGGCAACTATGATTGTAAATCTAGTAATTATTATACATCCTGCTAAAGGTTATAGCAACCCAGCTATAATACAATACTCTACTTTTTACATCTGTTCATAAATGCATTTGTAACAATTGAGGGCTGATTTATCACCATCCGCATCTGAGATAATCTTCCCACTCCTCAGTGCAATAATTGACTACGTCACATGGATGTATAATTTATCACATGCATCATACCTCCCAACTGTCCCGCGTATCGTGTCCCGCTGCGGGGGGGGGGGGGGGGGCAGTTGGGAGTCCCCCCTGTCACACATGACTAGACACAGCGTCTATTCCTGCAGCCGGAGGGGCTGGGGGCATAGCCAGCAGCTCACGGGGCTGCTGATCATGCACCCACAGTGGCGAAAATGGGGTGTGACCTTGCGGCAGCGCTGAGAGTACAGGCCACGCCCCCTTTCTGTTAGGCCACGCCAAATGTTGGGAGGTACTATGCATGGACAGAGCTAGTGAGAAAGCTCTGTCCCTGGAAAGATTCTCTGCAGCCTTATATTCCCTGAGTATGTGTTGCAAATGTGCAGACACTGCCATCGCCATCGCTACCACTGCCAGGCACTCCCATGTCATCCTCATGCCCCCCCCTCCCATGTCACCCTCATGCCGCTCCCCCCCCCTCTCATGGCACCCTCATACTGGGACCCCACCCCCAACGCTGCTCATTCTTATTTACAGTCAAGGTCCAGTGATCGATGCTACCGGCTCCACTTCTGTTACATGGCCCCCAGAACTGTAAAATGAGCTGTTGCTTTGCAGCATCACTTAATTGCACCAGGGTTTAAGACAGCAGCGCAGTACCGCTGACCAGCTGCCCTCAAGAGTGCAATGATCCCTGGCACCTGGGTGTAGGTGAGTATGATTTAAGCCAGGCATATCTGACCTGCGGCCCTCCAGCTGTTGTGAAACTACAAGGCCCATTATGTCTTGCCATTTTGCTATTAGGGAATGCTAAAACTATGGCAAGGCATGCTGGGATGTGTAGTTTCACAACTCCTGGAGGGCCGACGGTTAGACATGTCTGGTTTAAACATTCACACTGGCCGGGTCCCAGGACTGTTTTCTCTGTATATGGATGGACAGGAAAAAGCATTGCAAGAGCAGGGATATCTTGGGATTTTTTTTTTACAAATGTTTTTTAGCACATTTGTCTGTAGCCCATTTACGATGTATGGGAAATCTCACACTGCTTACTGAAAAAATGTGAATTAAAGGGTTTAGGGCATAGTTGCCGACAATTGCTGTCTCCTCTCCGGGAGAAGCCCAGAGAGGAGACCCGATGGTAGTATGGCAGGGGGCGTGGGGAGGCCGACGTCATCAAGCCCCGCCCCATGGCAGGCAAACACCGCAATTCGCGGGTCCGCGGATTGGCTAAAATGATGCGAAATGACACGATTCGCGTCATTTTAGCCCCGCTGTGGACCCGCAAAAAATGGTATTTCGGCCAGAACGAAGGGGGGTTGCGGGGGCTGCATTGCCAATGCGGGAGGATTGCCACCTTCCCGGGGGGCTGGGAGGGGTACACGATTTTCAGGAGCCTCCCGGCAATTCCGGGAGGGTAGACAAGCCTGGTTTAGGGCCTTGATGGCTAACCTTGACACTTCAGCTGTTGTTGAACTACACACCCCAGCATGCTCTGGCCATGTTAAATCTGATGCAGAGCATGCTGGGATGTGAAGTTCAACAACATCTGGAGTGTCAAGGTTAGCCATCAAGGGTTTATGGGGTTAATCTGGTTCACTCGCAAAGTCACAATCACTCTCTAATGGACAAAACCATATGCACTGCAACATGTGCAGAGAGAGTTAGATTTGGGTGTTATATTGTTTCTGTGCAGGGTAAATACTGGCTGCTTTATTTTTACACTGCAACATAGATATCAGTTTGAAGTACAAACCCCACCCAAATCTAACTCTCTCTGCACCTGCAGTGCACATGGTTTTGATTATGCATTTGCGAGTAAACTAGAAGAACCCCCATAGTGTAGAGATGAGTGGATTTATTAGCATCTCAGAGTGTGATCTTATTGGCTAACTGGCTGTCACATGTTTTGAATATCCAATACAAACAATCCAAAAAAATCAGAACTTGCGCTAATTTGGTGGTAAGAACCAAGACTGTGCAGTAGCGCTTCCAGGGTTAAACAGAATTGTCATCCTGGAGTTAATAGTTTATTCTATTTGGACAGCAATGGTGACCGGGGCATCACTTGTTTATAGGAAGCGGTTTCTCCACATTTTTCTCTCTTATCATCACTATCAGATTCTTTAGCAAGGCCAACTGTGCAGCCTAGGTTATTGTCCTGGTAGCAGCAAAGCTAAGGAAATGGTTACTATGAACATGGAAAGAAGCTAATTTAATATGGTATATATATATAATAGGATTACTTGAGCTGCAGCAATATAACGCAGTGTATGGGACAGAGCAGAACTGCTGCACATTCCCAGTGGTAACAGCCTTTACCAAGTTTGCTGTGTGCGTGGGGATTTCAGTCCTCATTCAGTTCACTGGACCTGAGAGCAGTTCCAGGAAGAAGAGACAGGAGCCTTACCATGAGGTGGGAGATTGTGAGCTTAGAAAGTTCATTGGTTCTATTATGTTTGTATATTTATACCTGACCACTTATTTATATTATTTAAAGTGATACAGCCTATACCAGTGACGGCTAACCTTGAACCTTGTTGAACTACACATCCCAGCATGCCCTGCATCAGTTGTACCATGGGCAAATAGTAAACCTTGTCCCATGTCGACCTAGACACCTGTCAACCTTCACCCATGTCGACCTAGAACCCTGTTGACCTAGTTGTGTGTGGTATAATGTTTGTCCGCGCCCCCTTTTTTCGCCGCGCAAGAGCCCCACCTACTACAAATCGTCTGTTAGCCATTTCTCTAACCCAGGCATGCCCAAATTCAGACCCGGGGGCCAATTGCGGCCCGTGCTGTCATTTCAAGCGGCCCGCAGACTCCAGCAGGAAGCGGGCAGAGAATCAGATGTGGGAAGCAGAGCACAGGACACTGTGACCAGTATTCAATACCTCTGATTCTCCATATTTTCTGGGGAATCAGGCAATTTTTTTCACAGGAAAAACAATTCGCCCTATTCAATGGACACAATTCTCTGCAAATGAAGAGCGAATGTCTGACGATTCTCTGTTTGTGATTCTCCATGATTCTCCAGTGGTTTTCAATGGGGGTTTTAGTGGAATTCACCAGGAGTGTATTCAATGCTGAAATGGAGAACTGCTTTCTCCAGTGATTTTTGCCATGATTCTCCAATTTGCATTCGGCATCTTTTTTGGGGGAACTGGAATGTGATCTTTCAAAATAAAGGCTTTTTTTATTTTTTTGGGTTGTAAAAAAATCAGTCATTTAATTGTTTGAAGAGTCTTGCTATTTTTTTTACTGGACAAGGATCACATAAATATATTATAATTTTTTTTTTTAACGTACCATACGGCGGGGGGCTGCGTCAGGGAGGCTGCAATTCCTCAGACACACTGCGTGGAAACTGGGAAGCTCTGCTACAGCACAGCTGTCATGTACTGCATACAATAATGTGACATTGCTGTGACTAGAAGAATCAGACCAGTGAGGTCCTGGGGATCAGGGCACCTGCATACATTGGGGGGTGGGGGGAAAACGCTGAAACATTGAACACATGTTGGACTTACGGGGTCTACTCCTCCTGCCCGAGTCTAGCCTCCTGCTGATTCTGCTCGGTGGTGCACCGCTCCGGGATCTCCCGGGCCACGGCTGCTGTCCCCGTTGCTGAGTAGATGCCCGAGTCAGGAGTCCCGGCAGGGGGATGTGACGACTGGTGTCCTGGCGGGGGAGCGCTCTGATGTAGCAGGGAGCGATGCCAGGCTGAGGACAGGGATGGCTCCAGCAGCAGCAGACCTTTGGCTCCGGCAGCCACAGCGCGGTGACAGCAGATGTCAGCGCTGGGACTGCTGGAGCCGGAGGTCTGCTGCTGCTGGACCTGTCCCCGTCCTCAGGCTGTGCGGGGCTCCTGGCAGCATCAGCGCGCTCCCCCGCCGTGTCTCTGCTCAATCCTCTGGCCGCAGCAGCAGGGGAGAGAGCCAGGGAGAGAGCCGAGAGCCCCTGACGCGTTGAATACAGTGGACGGGCGAATGCCGGCGAATCTCCCAGCAGGGAGAATCACTGCGAAAGTGCAGCGAATCCTACACAGGATTCGTTGCCGCCCACGACCCCTGGCCATTGAATACTGGCCTAAAGGTGGGGCCCCGGCGAGCGCGCCTTTACCCTGCTGTCTGCTGCAGTGAGGAGGTGCCAGCCGCCACAGCCAGATGTGTTTGGCATCCTACCCCTGCTGCTGCAATCGTATATCACCCTACCAGTGGCGTAACTATAAATTTTGCTCCCCCCAGCCAAAAAATGAGTGCCCCCCCCCCCCCCCCCCCATGGTATTTTTTATATATATATATATATATATATATATATATATATATATATAACATACATACAGTGGTTGAAGTGGAAATTTGAAAGTGGGGGTGTGGAAAATATAAGGTGTGTGCTATGTATGCGCTACAGAATTAGGGGGTGTGGGCACTTAAAAAGAGGCGTGGTCACATAAAAGGGTGTGGTCTTGAGTGCAGTGTGCCACGCCATATACCTCTTATATACATTATGCAACACAATAGCAGACTCCCTTATTTTTGCCCCTTAAACTTTATGCCACACAGAATGAACCAGAATTCACCTTATGTGACACACAATGAGTCAAAATTCAAAGCCAAAAATCACATTATATTACCCAGATGGGGAAAAATTCACTAAGGTGCCCATACATGGATCGATGTGCTCTGTACGTTTTAAACTAGATCGTATTGCATAGTTATGCAATGTGCTAAAGCAGCATGCGTTTTGACATATATATGCGATGCGATCTAGTTCAAAAAGTACATTCAGCACATACTTTTTGAAAGGAACCGCCCATCGCCTCGCAAAACAGGATCCCTTTGTGTATGGGCACCTTTATGCCAAAATTCACATCATGCCACCTGGACTGAGCCTAAATTCACATCATGCCAGATTGAGGAAATTCACATTTTGCTACACGGTTAAGCCAAACTTTACATAATGTCACACAGATTGAGCCCACATTCGGGGACACAGGGACTGCCAGGAGATAGGGACACAGGCACGCATGGGCACAGACAGGACGGGACAGATAGAGGCACACATGGGCAGGGACAGAGGCAGAGACAGAGGAACACATGGGCAGGGACAGAGGCACATATGGGCAGGGACACACATGGCAGGTACAAAGGAACACATGGGCAGGTGCTCACCCTATCAGGGACAGAGGAACATGTTGGTAGGGACACACATTGGTGGGACACTGGCACACATGGCTGGGACACTGGCACACATGGGCAGGGGCACTCATGGCAGAGACAGAGGTACACACAGGCAGGGGCACAATCCTCCTCCGCTGCAGCAGTCCCTGCCAGAGCAGACGACGGTTAAAGCACACAAATAAATATATTTCGACTTAAATCCACTTACGGCCCTAGGGTGGAGAGGGGCTGCCTGCTGACTGCAGCTGCAGGGCGGGCCGGGAGTTGATGCTGGCCGCCCACAGCCGTCGGGTTGGGAATGCCAGTTGAATGTAGCCGCCGGGTGGGGAAGTGAAGTGGCTGTCCGCCTGCACTCCTGCGGAGGTGAGTGTGGTGCGGAAGCGCTGCCCGTTAATTGCAGCCGTGGTTTGGGAAGGGAGGAGATGCTGGCCACCCATCCTCTTCAGCCAGTGAGAGGGGCTGCCGGGTGGGGAGAGAGGTGATACGGGCTGTCCGTCCTCAGCCACGGAAGGGGGGGGGGGGGAGAGTCTGGCGTGTAGGGGCTGCCTGCTGATGCTAAAGTAAAAACAAAAAGTTCAGTGCTTGAAGTGCACACACATATATACAGTATATATATATATATATATATATATATATACTGTATATATTTTAAATATTACTGGTGTAACTAAAACCTCACCTCTGTCATTAACAAGTTAGGTGTGAGTGACTGGGTGGGACACTTTCTCTCAGCTGTCTGCTCCCTGGCTTCCCGGCTCCTCTCCTCTCTGGGCTCTGTCTCCAGCGTGTGACGTAATGACGTCACACGCATAGAAGAAGCTGAGGCAGGGACCAGCAGACACTGCTGCTTCCCCTGCCTCTGACACCATCCCAGGCCGCACCCCTGCCCGCCCACCCTCCCTCCCATTGGACAGCCTGCCCGCACTCCCTCCCTCCCATTGGACAATGTTTTTTTTTTTTTTATGACACTGTATGACACTGACAGACACAGTGTCATGGCCGCGCCCGTGCCGACTCGCCTGTGATCAGCGAGCGCACGGGCAGCGGCAGGCGGCGGCCGAGGTACAAAAACTCAAGCAGGCAGCCGCATTATAGTGTGGCGTGAGTGTGACAGACTCACTCTGGGAACCTGCGCCCACGCAGCCCCCGCTCCCCCAAGCAGAAGCGGGGGCTGCCTTGCGGTATCTCCGCCCCTGCACCCTACTCCACAATCACAGTGACAGCAGTGTTTGGGGAGGGGGGTAGGAAGGTGGAAGCTTGCTCCCGTTAAATGCAGAGTGGAGGAGGGCAGTAGCAGGAGTGAAATAGGGCAGAGTGGGGGACCATTCTGATGTGATTAATGATTCAAAGAATGTCAGGCTGAATGGTCGGCCCCCACACATTTACACTTCACCAAATCTGGCCCTCGTCGCAAAAAGTTTGGACACTCCAGCTCTAACCAATGATATAAAACTCCTTTATATAGACTTGGCCATACTCAGATTCCTCTCCGGTGCCATTTCAGGTGTCATTTGAGTGTAGTAGTATTGGGTAAGCTCTTTCAAAAGCAAAGTTCACTTTAAATAATGATTAAGCAAATAATGGAACTTGTCTACTTATTTAACCTGCCTCTGACAAGCTTCATTGGCATGAAAATATGATCAAAGTAGACTTTTACACCATTAATTAACATTTTATGCTGAACTGTCATAAACAGACATTTTTCCCATTCGACATTTTTAAGTTATTTGATTCATTTTGTTTTCTAGACATTTACTGTATGCTTATTTAATCATTTATTTTACTAAAAGATGTATGTAGTATTTTTATGGAATACTTATCAGTTTTAAAATTTTGGGTATATTTTAGATATACTAGAGCAGTGGTTCTCAACCCCAAGTACCCCCATCAGTTCCCATTTTTCAGGTCTCCACACAGAATCACAGGTGAAATCATTAGCTCCACCTGTGATCTTTTAAAATGTGCCGGGGGGGGGGGGCTCCTGAGGACCGAGGTTGGGAACCACAGTTCTAGGGGATAGGTATCATTATTATTACAATTTAGTTAAGGAGCCACAAGTGGTTGGCAGCGCTGTACATAGGGCACTTAATTACAACAATACAGGGTACCCACAACTAAATAAAACAGTAACTGAAAAGCTAAAATAGAGCACAGGTAACAATTTGCAGCACAGTGCTTAGTACACAATACAGCTGGGATGTAGGGAAGCAGATCAGCAGTCTGCATGTTACCAGAGGTGAGTAGTCAGTGAGAAGAGATGCGGGAATATGGTAGCTGAGCAATACCGATTTTACACCCAGATCCCAGATCCAACCCGGTATTTGTAACACGGATCCAAGCCAGGTCAGATCCGGGATTTACACCATTTACACTGCGGTGCCTTCCCGCAGTGTAAACCAGGGCAGCGCTTGGAGATGACCTCCTCCCTGCCTCCGCTGCTGTTTGCAGAGTACAGCAGTGTGCCCCCCACCCAACCTCCATGTTGTAATTGAAATAAAGGTCTTTACTCTCTGCATAATTCATTCCCGCCTCCCCCAATCAGATACAGAGACATATCATTGTAATTAAAACAAAGGTGTTTCATCTCTGCACAATTCATCCCCGCCTCCCCCAATCAGATACAGAGATTGCAAAGGTTCATTGTGTCACAATACCTTGGACAAACAACAAGTCCCTCACTTCAACTGGACTACACCCTCTGCTCTGGCTTGTACAGTAACGACAGTATGTCGCTGACAAAGTCTGGGCATTTGCCATCTCTGTATCAGTTTCTTCTTCTGGGTTTCGGATGTCTTCACTATTGCCAAGCTGGGAAGCTTCTGGTGATCCCCATGGATGGAAGCCATTGGATGAGTATGGTCTCTTTGGTAGAAGAGTTGGGACAACGGGGACATCACATTGTGGTGGTGGCTCCACAGAGCAGCATTCATATAAAATCATCAACAAATTATGTCTTGAAGACGTACCCAGTGCCGTACACAACAGAACAACTTAAGGAGCAGATGTCAAGATCCAGCTACGAGATGTTTACAGATTTTCCCGGTGTTCAGAGCTTATCGAAAGCGTTTGCAAAAATAACTAACATTTCCAGCCTGTTACTTACTACATGTCAGGGTCTCCTGTACAACAAGGACCTCATTGGTTATCTTCAAGGACTAGGATTTGATGCTGCACTACTGTCTCCTATTTTCCCATGTGGGCAGATTGTAGCCGAACATCTTGCTGTCCCCTCTCTTAATTTTTTGAGAAGTCTACCATGTGGGATGGACCAGTTGGCCACACAGTGTCCAAGTCCTATTTCTTATGTCCCCAGATATTTCACCAAGTACACCGACCATATGAGCTTCCCCCAAAGGATAAAGAACACGATCCTTTGGTCATTGGACACCTTACTTTGTAAGTTTCTCTACAACGACTATGGCTACTTAGCTTCGGAGTTCCTTCAGAAAGAGGTGTCAGTGATGGACCTGTACAGCCTAGCCTCCATATGGCTCGTGAAGTCTGACTTTGTGTTTGAATTCATCAGACCGGTAATGCCTAATATGGTCTTTATAGGAGGCATCAATTGCGCTAATAGGAAACGCCTATCCCAGGTGAGTACAAAGTCAAAGACAGTCGTTTTAACAGTACCTGTATTCTAGGGGTCCGAGTGTGCTGTCTTGTTACTTTTGTATTTGAAAAAGCCCCCCCATCCCCAACAAAAGTACCAAATAAATCATGTTATGTAGCCTATATACACTGTAAACAGCACTCCCCGGTCCTACAGGAGCAGTGCCGGGAAGACATGGCTTTTATTTGCATCAATAATGTGGTCTTTCAGTACTACTCATATGGAAACAAAATTGCACTGCATGTAAGATATAGGCAGATGTAAACTCAAATAACCAAGCTACTAATTTAGTGTGATCAAGTGTGGCTATCCTTAAAACCTGCACTGTTTAGCTGGATCCGCCCAAGATCATCTGTGGATCAATCTGACAGATTGGACCAACACATGTGGAACATCGTCCAGTTACTGACGATGCACGCTCCTGACATCGCTAGGTGTGAGGCACTTGCCTTGGGGCGGCACCTATCACAGGGCAGCAGGCTGCCATGGCTGAGCAGGCCAGGCAGCATTGAGTTACAAAAGGGCCAATCGGGATTGGGGATGCTGCCGCCCTATCAGAAGGCGTGTTTTTCTCGGCTGTGAGCAGCCAGCAGCGCTGTGTGCCACTGCTGCACTGCCTATGGGCGGTATTCAATGAGCCTGATTCGCCATGTTTTTATGACGAATTTGTGCTGTTTGGCGAATTTTTGACTAAAATGGTGAATCACCCTATTCAATGACCAGATGGCGAATACATTTGAAGGTTTTTTTCGCCATGATTCACCGAGTAGCAATCGCTATCTTTTTATGGTGAAGTGGAATGTGAACTTTTAAAATAAAGTGTTTTGTTTTTTACTTTTGGTGTCAAAAAATCAGGAATTTTATTCTGAGGAGGGGCATGCTATTTTTATTCATGTGCTGTAAGCACATGAATATATATTTAATTTAAAAAAAATATATATATATTTTTTTTTTTACACAGCAGCCAGCAGGGGGCGCCGGAGCCGAGCCGCTCATTAGATATTCATATATTCACTGCACCCGATTGTTACATATGCACGATCGGGTGTAGTGAATATACCCGGTCCCCTGCTGGCACCCCCGGGGGGCAGCCTGTGCTGCCTGGCACCCGGGGAGCCCACCTCCCCCCCACATACGCTCTGGGGCAGGCAGAGAGACTTCCATCTCCCTGCCTGCCACCGTCCTCAGGCTCCCTGCGGCGTTCGCCGCAGGAGCTCATATTCGCCGGTCAGTGGCAGCGAGCTTCGCTGCACATTCGCCACTGCCCACCACGTTCCAGAGCCTCGCCGGCTCCGGTATTCAACGAGTCAGGGGCTCGCTGCCCCTGACCGACGAATATGAGCTCCTGCGGCGAACGCCGCAGGGAGCCTGAGGACGGTGGCAGGCAGGGAGATGGAAGTCTCTCTGCCTGACCCAGAGCGTATGTGGGGGGGAGGTGGGCTCCCCGGGTGCCAGGCAGCACAGGCTGCCCCCCGGGGGTGCCAGCAGGGGCCGGGTATATTCACTACACCCAATCGTGCATATGTAACGATCGGGTGCAGTGAATATATGAATATCTAATGAGCGGCTCGGCTCCGGCGCCCCCTGCTGGCTGCTGTGTAAAAAAAAAATATATATATATTTTTTTTAAATTAAATATATATTCATGTGCTTACAGCACATGAATAAAAATAGCATGTCCCTCAGAATAAAATTCCTGATTTTTTTACACCAAATGTAAAAAACAAAACACTTTATTTTAAAAGTTCACATTCCACTTCACCATAAAAAGATAGCGATTGCTACTCGGTGAATCATGGCTAAAAAAACCTTCAAATGTATTCGCCATCTGGTCATTGAATAGGGTGATTCACCGTTTTAGTCAAAAATTCGCCAAACAGCACAAATTCGCCATAAAAACATGGCGAATCAGGCTCATTGAATACCGCCCATACAATCCTCCTTACTGGAACACAGTCCACCATGTCTGCGGCTCGGCAGAGAAACAAGTGGCGGCTGGGAGAGCGGGGCTGTGTGCAGCCTGGTAATCCCATGCAGCGCTTCCTAGATCAGGTTGCAACAGCCGAGTGCGGGCTTGGCATTGGTGTCAGAAGCTCTCTCCGCCCCTACACTCCCTCCCCCCCAGCTCTGTGTGCAGTACACCGGCCAAGGGGACTGGGCTGGGGGGGTTTAATATGCTGTCCCTAGGGGCTGTCGGACCCCTAAATCCGCCCCAGCTCTATCTGGTTGCAGAATGGTGGATGCCGGTGCTCCACCACTGACCGCATCGGCAAGTGTGTATGCACCTGTCTCTTTGTCAAAATAACATTATTGAGATTTTTTGCCTATTACTTTTATAGTGTTCAAAACATTCAACTTTTATTTGACATATGAGGAAATGTACCAAACCATGCAGAGAGATAAAATACCAGCCAATTAGCTCCTAACTACTATGTTACAGGCTGTGTTTAGAAAAATGACAGTTAATAGCTGATGTTGGTACTGTATCCCTCTCAACTTTATCTCTCCCCAAACGTTGATCTATATACCCCAAATTCACTTTAATTATTTTAAACATGTTTTGTGTTTAGTTTTGGATCTGGATCGCTTTTTGTGTTTTGGATCAGGATTAGTTTTGCCTAAAGCATCCTTTTGGGTTTTGATTTTGGATCAAAAAATAAATCGAAAAAATTCATAAAAACGGTTAAATTCACAGAATTGATATTTTTTGTGTTTGTTCCTACAGTAACTTGAAAAAAAGGCACTGCTTTGTGTCATAATGTGACTACTATGTGGTGTAATATGAATCAGAGACACTACATGTGGTCAATATGATTGTGCTGTGTGGCATAATTTTAACTGTCCCTTTATAAAGTATGGCAGGTAGAGCACAAATTTGCAGTTTGTAGGGGGTGCTGAAAACCCTGTTACTGACCCAGTCGAATGGTGGAAGGGGGAGGGGGATTTTAGGGAAAATTAGTTCCACTACCTCTCCAGAACCACGTTAAGCCCTGCATCTAGCAGAGGCATGTTCCTCTTGAGCAGACAATTTTCTTACCAGCAAGTCTTTGAGCCTATGCAGACTTGTGTCTAAACCTAGGATCGAGCATGGTGGCCAAAATGTAGTGTTCTGATTTCTGAACAGGTTGACCACACTTGAATCCTGGCAAAGCGTATGAAGGGCTCCATCCACAAGTCCCACATACTCGCTCCATTTTAGCTCCTCCAGCTGCTTCTGCAAAAGCCTAATGAGCACAGCAGGTGTGCTTGGGCGCAACTGGCGGTGAGTAAAAAGCAGGACAGAGTGGCCGATAGGAGTGTTAAGGCCCCCAAACATTAGGCTGTCCAAGGGACAAGTCGGACCCAATTCTCCTGCGAGCCGCCCGGTAGCTCCCCAGGTGGCTCACATACAATTTGGTACTTGATGTGCCATTTTTTACATGTGATTATTCGCATGCGATTTATCACATGTAAAAAAAACTGGGGAGCTGCAGGGCGGTGATGATCAGGCAGGGGGCAGCGGCGGTAGTGGGGGCGGGCAGCAGCGGGGGGTGCCGGTGACAGTGGGGCAGGCGGCGGTGATATGTGTGTGCGCCGCATCGGGCAGGTGCCGGCGACAGTGGGGCGGGCGATGGGCAAGCAGCGGCTATTACAACTTTGAAATAACATGTTAAACGACTATACGGTTTTTGAGCTATAGCACTCTCAGCCAGTCAGCGGCCTCCTTCCCAGCTGAAGCCGGACAGTGATTTGACAATGTTATTTAAAAAATGCGGCGCACACACATATCACCGCCGCCCGCCACACTCACTGGCACCCGCCCACTGCTGTCCACCCGCTGCGGCGCACACATATCACCGCCACCCACCCCACTGTCAGACGTCATCGTACCTTCTGCACGTCCGACCTCCTGTGCCGTGGAATCGGCCCAAAATCACATAGTGTATGGGAGCCTTTACTGAAGTGCTGTGTGATGCATTGCTGAGTCATGCTGGAAAGGGAAGCCTGTTATCAGACAGATCTCTTACACCTAGCGAAGGCCTGATACTAATAATGACATACTGTATGTTTCTGTGGGCACGATATGCTGCTACTTTTAAACCCACAGATTTACTACATAACGGGTTATTCTGATTGCAAAGCAGCTTTTTTCTCAAATGGACAAAACCATGTGGACTGCAGGTGGGGCAGATGTAACATGTGCATAGAGAGTCAGATTTGGGTGGGGTGCATTGTAACAGACATCTCAATTGACTGTCCTGTCAATTGACTGTCCTTCTGTTGTCCCTCCCATGGGTGGCAATGTCCCGTGTGTGTGTGTGTGTGTGTGTGGGGGGGGGGGGTTAGTTCGGGGGAGCTGGAGATCATTGCTGCTTTGATTGCCCACTGCAGGTGGGGTGGGTTGGGGTCAGGGAGGAAACCGGGGGCTGCCCAGCTGCTAGCGGATAGCTGGGCACACATGTAAATGGGCGGTGGTTAGACCACGGCCCTTTACCCAATGCCCTGCCCATCTGCCCAGTAGCTTAGGCCATTTTTCGGGCCGGCTGCAGCTCCGGCATGTCAGACTTTCAAATATTGGGAGGTATGGAATTGATACCAGTGTGTCATGTCCAGTATTTAAAAAAAAAAGTAAAGGTAACTTTTGCATGCAAATAATGAAACTTGAAGATTAGAAACAAGGTAAAAAGTGAAATGAAAGAGGCAAAGGTCATTGGTGCTTACTAGAGTAAAGGCCAAGTTACACAAAAGGGTCATATAGGTAAACAGATCTATAGGTATTTATCCTGGAGCACTAGATTTATTTATTTTACAAAGTGAACTAAGCTCCTGCTATACACACAGAGATGAACCAACAATGTACCTAGATATGTTATCTCCAACACTCTCCATGGCTACTTATAGGAACATACTAATTTACTAACACCCCTTTCACACCAGCCAAAATTCCAGGGTTCGCCCCGAGAACAACCCGCGACTAGCGCTGGTGTGAAAGGTTCCTGGGAGCATCCAGTCTTTTCAAATTCAGCAGCGCTTCCTGCCCTACCGCCTGGTAAGTAGCGATATAAGCTCCCAGCCGCCGCTGCCTGGCTGCCCGCTGCCTGGACCCGCTGCTGCACATAGGTGTGTGTGTGAGAGGGGGGTTCCAGGGAATGGCAGCAGCGGGATGCGTGGGCACAGTGCCACAGGCGCCCTAAAGGATCTGTACAAAATGAAATAACAAATTGGGGCAAATCCGGAATATTTATAGATGTCCCCCAAATATCTTTAAGGGTGTGTCCTTAGTGGAATAAATTTTGATACCTGAAATCGGACTGTTGAAAACCCAGAAGCACACTGTTTAAAGATTAGCTTTTAAATAACAAACCTTGAAAAGTCGGGTGTGGTATAGGGTTCCAACAGTTGTGAGCCTGACAGTCATTAGCCCGACGTCGGGATCCCGACTGCCCGGACTCAGACAGCGGGGGGAGCGCAACAAAGTCCCTTACGGGTTTGCTGCGCTCGCCATGCTATTCTCCCTCTACCTCCATGAGGGAGAATAGCTGGTGGCCGTCGGGCAACTGTCTGTCGGAGTTTTGACAGTCAGGATCCCGACTGTCAGGACCGCATCTGGCACCCGAAAAGTCAAGGCTTCTCTGATACTGGAGGTCATCTAATTGCTTCCAAAACACAAAGAAAAAAGTGTGTCTATATATTGTATTTAAAATGTACCTTTTATTTCAAGTAACATGAAAAGGTGATAAATATCACTAACTCTTCAGTAAAATATTAACAGCATAGACAGTAGGGGCGGGATGTATTAATATACATCGCCCCCTTCGCCTGGCAGCCGCCGCGATGCTGCCGCATATGTACTAACATATGCGGCTAGCTTCGGGTTGCGGTGACGGAGACCCCCGCGATACCTTTGATGTGGTCTGCGGGGGTCTCCGTCACATCCCGGCGGCTGTTAGTGTCCCCCTGCGTCTCCTCCCGGATGTCCTCCCGGCTGTGAAACCTGCTGGGGGAGGAGGAGATCAGAGGACGGGAGGAAGGGGGGGGGGGGGGGGGGGGGCGCGGACGTCGGGCGGCGATAGAAGCCCATAGGCTTGTATAGGGTATTGCCAACCTCTGGGTGATACCCTGCCAAGCGAAAACGGGGCGGACGGGTAATGGTAAATAGGAAAATGCGGTAAAACCCCTGTTTTACCGCATTTTCCCTATAGTACATCCCGCCCTAGGTGAGGAAAGTTTGGAAAAATGTGCAATAAAATACTTAATAGAATGGAACTAGTGTGTGTTAATAATTCTCCTTTAATATCTAAATTGTAAATGTTTGTATCTGCTTAGGGTAGATTATTACCTAGTGTCAGCAGTATGCAGTATAGTATCCTGTTAGTGTGTATATCATTTTGAATATATATTCTTATTAAATATTACCCTAATGTTTTTAAAGTATTTCCTTATTAAAGTACCCATCCTAAAACTTAGTGGAATCAATTTTGATACCCGAAATCCGTATGCTGTCTGAAATTTCCTGTTAAAAACTAAGAAAAGATAGCTTTTAAATAATAAACATTCCTTGGAAATTCAAGGCTTCTCTGATACTGGAGGTCCCCTTTATACTGCATCTAGTGCCCCCTGGCCAGGCTTTGGGGTAGGGCAGTTACAGGGCAACTGGAACCCCCCCACTGCATTTACCTATGTAATTTATAATAAAATAATAATATGCTATTTATTTTTAAATTTAGATTGCTTTCTTTTTTTTTTCAGGAGTTTGAAGCGCTGGTGAACAGTTCAGGAGAACACGGCTTTGTGGTTTTCTCCTTAGGATCGATGGTGTCTGAAATCCCTATGAACAAGGCCATGGATATAGCGGAGGCCCTAAGATCCATTCCTCAAACGGTAGGGATATATAAGGGCTGAACGCATCAAAATCTACTCAGTTAAAACGGCCTATTAGTGATTATACTATATATTAGGGAATCGAGATCACGACATAGAGGAACTATGGGCGGTTATTCAGACTTGGGACCTTATTCAGATTCATTCAGTCCTCGGTGCGTTCGCCGATGTTGTGCATCTGTGCATGCACAGATGCATTTATGCGCATGTGCAGAGTGCGTGCACCCACGGCGAACTTTCGGTTCGCCGGGTGAACGCACCCTACACGGCGGGCGGGGGGGTGGAGAAGGACGGGGGGTACGGGACAGCCCCATTAACGTATGGGAACGTCCAGCGTTTCATGGACATTCGCATGAGAATACTGGGCGTTCTCAGGCTAATGAGGCCTTGACGGACATGCCGGGGGTAGGCAGCTGACATCACCGGGTGTCAGCTGCCCGCCTTGTCCTCGCACAGGGCGCCCGCAGTTTAGTTCGTGCATCGAGGGGGGGGTGGGGGGGGGCGCCGAGCAGCGTCTGATAGACTCGTAAGGCTGTAAAATTTGCAGCCTTGCGAGTCAATCAGAATAAGGTCCTTGATCTCTGTGCGAGTGGTTTGCCTTGTAAATGATTTGCTGCTTTAAATAACAGTCAGATTAGCACAGAATCCCGAAACCTCCGGCAACTGGGAAACTATTACATGTAGTCCCCGTGTCGGCATAGTGATAAACTGTTCCGCCAATTGTTGTGTCTCCCCTCGCAGGTTATATGGCGGTATACAGGACCAGCGCCGTCAAACCTAGGAAACAACACCCACCTGGTGAAGTGGCTGCCGCAGAATGATCTGCTGGGTAAGTGTCCCTCTGTACTACTGAGCTATTGTAGGAGATCAAATCATTGTAAGTAACTAGATACGACCCCTAATTAGAAATGATCTATGGTGGAAATTTGCTAAGATGGGATGTT
The DNA here is from genome assembly GCF_055691185.1 of Crinia signifera. Lineage (NCBI taxonomy): Eukaryota > Metazoa > Chordata > Amphibia > Anura > Myobatrachidae > Crinia > Crinia signifera. Next base: position 183,265,758 of record NC_139223.1, on the reverse strand, counting down.
GCTATGGGAAACCAATCAAATACTATCTATTATCTTCTAGAAGGTGCTAAATAAAGTAGATTCTGATTGGTTGCCCATGGCAACATCCCATGTGGAATAGAACTCCCATCTTAGTAAATGTCCCCCTGTGTGTGAGGATCCAGTTCCATTCTGAGTCTGCCTGTTAGCAGAGTGTTCTCTTGTTTAAATACACTGGTGTATCTATATGGGCGTTAGGTTGACATGCATTCGGTCGGCAGGGTCAAAATGTTGACACAAGCAAAAGGTCGACATGAGTATTTGGGTGTCTATGTTGACGTAGGTAAACATGGACACTATTTGAAGTGTATCACGTCCCCTCGCTGCGATTGGCACACTGTTATATTATCCCTCTATGCCCACTGGTACAGTAAACTATGAACAAGTCAGTGAAAAAAATAATAATCATGAAAAACTCATTCTTTTTTCCATGTCAACCTTTTGCTTGTGTCAACCTTTTGACCATGTCGACCTACTGTATATTGACATTTTTCATATGTCGAGCTACTGCCTGTCAACCAATATTGGGGGACGAACAAATGACTGTTGATGTAGACAATGTCGCGCTAACTACCGCATACCCTCCGGCAGCGCAGCAGAAGAAACCACAGCCGTTTTCCAGAGATTTGCGCATGCACAATAGATGCGTCCTCGGGAGTCCTGCTGAAGCGCAATATTCCCAGCAATTTGCGCATGTGCAATAAAGTCTGGCACAATGCCAGTACTTAATGCACCGCCGGAGAGGACGGGGCCCAATTAGAGTATGCTCCCCTGTTCAAATCTTTGTCATTTCAGAGGCAGGAGATTTAAACCTACTGTATAAAACACTTACAGACTGTTACCCTTTGTATCTCTCTAGCTCACCCAAAAGCCCGAGCCTTCATCACCCATGCCGGCTCCCACGGTGTCTATGAGGGTATTTGTAATGCTGTCCCCATGGTCTTGTTGCCCTTGTTTGGTGACCAAATGGACAACGCTAAGCGAATAGAATCCCGCGGAGCTGGAATAACGCTAAATGTCTTGGACATGACACCGGAAGATCTTCACAACGCTCTGCACTCGGTGATAAACATTCCCAGGTAAACACAATATTAGCATTGAGGTAGACTTGGTGGTGTGTCCACTATGAGGCCTGGAGGTTGTGGTGGACATCACTCCCAATGCCTCTGCTGTTCTGAGTATTAATGGGGCAGACACATGTTCAAAGAAGAACACGAACCATGTCCCCAGTTTTCAACTGAAGTCAGATTATGATCAGACAATTGTCCGCGATATCCTGTTTTCGTGCACAATACTGTCTTTTACGAAAACGGACATATTCTTAGATGCAAACAAGTACTGGTTATATTTCTCCATAGGTGTAATGCACGTATCTTTTCACCACCTCCAGAGCAAGTGAAAAGATACAGAAAATCCCTATTTTAAAGTACAAATATTGGGACTTGGTGCAGAACCACTGGGACAGTTTTTCCTTATCTTACTTGGGCCAATATAAATGACATATCATTGTTTGGAGGGAAAAAAAAATGGGAGTTATTGGTTATTTCTTTTTCTTATTTTAAAACCAATATAAAATTACCCAAATGTATACTAATACCAATTTTAAGTTACCCCAAATTTAAATAGAGCATTTATTTTTCAGAAAAAACACTTATTTTCTATAATTTTTTCACTTGTTCAGAAAAGAACCCCCCCAATACTTTTAGTATGACCACTAATATATATCTATACTGTGAACCTATGTTAGTTTGTCTATTTTTGGCATGGGCAGATTTTCTCATTTTCACCTACATTTAATGCCAGTAGTGCCAGCACGAATTATCTTGTAAATGATATTTTCACAAACATCTTATTAATACGTTGGGGGAAGAAAACAGGAGTGCAGCATTTACACGCGATATGTTGGAAATGCTCATGTGATAAATTACTGCATTATCACAGGCAACTGAAATACCCCCATAAGCTCATTGAGTCCTGTTGGAGAAAGAGCACTCTATAAATAAAATGTATTTCTTCTTCTTTCTCCATCTACTTCTTCCATCTTCTTACTTCTCTGTCTTCTTCTTTCTTCTTCTTCTCCTTTTTCCTTCTTATTCTCCATCTTCCTCTTTCTTCATCTTCTGCTTTCTTTATCTTCTTCCTTCATCTTCTTCTTTGGTCTTCTTCCTACTTCTTCTTCTCCTCTGTTCTCTTCTTTCTTCTTCTCTGTCTTGTTTTTCTTCTCTGTCTTCTTCTCCATCTTCTTCTTCTACACAGACGCAATAGTAACCCTGATTTGTATGTGATTTCTCATTAGCTACAAGGAGAACATTCAGCGACTCTCTGCTCTACACCTGGACAGACCAATCCACCCCCTGGACCTTGCTGTGCACTGGGTGGAGTTTGTCATGAGACATAAGGGGGCCCCCCACCTGCGTCCGGCTGCCCATGATCTGAATTGGATTCAGTATCACTCTATAGACGTCTTTGGCTTCCTACTGGCCGTGTTGGTCACCGCACTCTTCATCTCTATTAAATGCTGCTCCTTCACCTACAGACGCTGCTGCGGTACAAAAGCCAGGCCGAAGCCTAAATCCAAAAAACAATAGAGCAGGATTATTTACAGTAGTAGATAGGTCGCCTGTAACTTCAGGCCAATTCCCAGGATTATGAACAAAACCACTGAATTTTAGTATTAAAAGGGGAACGACACCTTCACCAAATTTCTGTTGTCCAACAATCTTTTATTAACACTTTTGGATATAACATGTGCTCAGTTTTGTACATCAGGAACAATTGTATCTACCCAACAAGTCTGTTTCATAAGTATTGTCTGTTATCTGCTAAGGCAACAATATGCAATAAATCTGCATGGAAGTACAATATTTGATGATGGTGAAGATTCAATTGAATCATTTAATTTTGTGTTCCAACGACCTTATTCTGGTTCATTCACTGTTGGCCTTCCTCCGCGTGGGGACCGATGTTTCCGCTGGGGAACAGACTGTCATCATTGCGGGCGGGGGGGGGGGAGGGGTTGTGGTGCTCGCCCATGGAAATACCCAGCATTTCATTGGCGTTCCCATGGTAATCGCTGGGTGACGTGGGCGGGCAGATGACATCACCGGATGTCACCTGCCTACCCATTTCAGCCTGAAAGTGCACGCATATATAAGTGCCCTGAGAGACACTTTATATATGCGTGCACGCACCACATCTTTCGATGGTTGGCGACCATCGAAAGATGTGGGAGGTTCTCCATGGCCTGCGAATGGATGTTTATGTAAAACATCCATTTGCATTCCGGGAGAATGAACCCGGCCTACTATCAATCGCAGGGCGGGTTCTGGTTGACTTTACCATTCCTTTTATATCACATTGCTAAGCACAAATAAATCGTGGATTAGACAGTAACATGAACATTTGTTGATTTATATTACAGTATAAGTACTGTATGTGTCCAAGTATAAATACTATACATATAATACATTAACCAGCTCTACTGACTATCCCAGAGTCTACCAAATCTCAGGGTGTCCTCCAAGGCTCAGACTGAGGGCGGGCTGTTCTAACATCGGCACCCCAGCTCCGCACCCCTTCGCCACCCATCGCATACATAATTATCGCATATGCTCTAACATATGCGATAATTATGGCAAAGGACAGCTCTTGCTTTAAGAGCTGTCCTTTGCGGTGAGTCAGCGGGTCCCATCGGGTCCCGGCGGCTCCCCCCTCCCTCCCTTACCCGGAAGAGGATCATAGTGCAGGGAGGAGGAGGTCACAGGTCCGGGCAGCACAGCTCTGTGCTGCCAGCACACAGGTGAGAGGGGGTCGGTGCAGGGCGGCTGTGGGTCGCGGTAGAAGCCCATAGGCTTCTATGGGGCATCGCCAGATTTTTCTGGCGATGCCCCACGTCACGGTAACCCGGCGGGGGATGCTTAGAGCATCCCAAAGTGCGGTAAACACCCGATAACCGGGTTTTTACAGCATTTTTAGTTAAGAGAATCTCCCCATTTGACTGATCTATGGCCAAATGCACTTAGCTTCAAAAGGTGATATAATGGAGAGTGATAAACAACCAACCAATCAGCTCCTACCTGCCATGTCACAGACGGTGTTTGAAAAATGTCAGACAGAAGCTGATTGGTGGGTTGTTTATCACTCTCCATTTTATCGCTTTTGCAGCTTAGAGCAACTGGCCCCATACCTGTAATTCTCATAACAGTGGGAGAAGTGTGTGAATCAACACAATTGCCTTCTGTGCTACATTGCCACCTCAGGCAAAGGTATGATATTGGTAGGCTGGCCATGAGGATTAATGGGGTTTACACACAGGGTTATTTCAGGGCATTTTCTAAGTGATCTCACTGGGGGCCAGATGCACTAAGCTTCAAAAGTGATAAAATGGAGAGTGATAAACAGCCAGCCAATCAGCTCCTACTTCCAATGTCACAAGCTGTGTTTGAAAAATGTCAGACAGGAGCTGATTGGCTGGCTGTTTATCACGCTCCATTTGATCACTTTTGAAGCTTAGTGCATCTGGCCCTAGATCACTTAGAAAATGCCCTGAAATCGCTCAGTGTGTAGGGGCTGTGGCGATAGCAATGGACGGCCCCACGTGTCACTATTGCCCGACGATTAAGATCCACCATGCTGGATAATATATCCAGCACACCATACCTCCCAACTCTGCCAGGCCTGCAGGCGGGACGCTGCTGCTGCACGCCGTAGGCGTGCCGAAAATTTCAGGGGCGTGACCTAATTTGGGGGCGTGGCCTATACTTGCGGCTCTCCCGCGAGGCCACGCCCCCATTTTGCCGCTATGGGGGCATGACCCAGAGGCTCTGTGAGCCTCTAGCCATGCCCCCAGCCCCCTGGCTGCGGGAATAGACGCTGTGCTCATGCGCACAGCGTTTATTCCCCGCTGCTTAGCAGCTGACAGGGGGGACTCCCAACAGCCCCCCCACACCGCGGGACACTGCCGCCAGCGGGTGGGACAGCGGGACAGGCCCTGATAATCGGGACTGTCCCGCTAAAATCGGGACTGTTGGGAGGTATGAGCACACTGGCCCTGACAGATGGCTCAGCACACAGCACTGACACATCAATGTGTGCTGAGCGATCTTGCTGAGCGTCGCTCCGAATATCTCCCCATGTGTAGGCCCCTTCAGTATCATCACCTTGACACACCCCCACTGGCTTTGTGGGCATATCCTTTACTCCTCCTGGAGCCTAGTTAGTAAGTAGGGGGAGTGGGGTGTTTTGAGTAATATTGTTCCAGTGGCAATTTTTTTGTTGATTTGGATGTAGGATTTAAGGCGACAATTTATGTTACAGGCAAAATCATGTTGTATTTGCCTATAGAAACAAAGCTGTCGCTTTACATCATTTTTGTGCATTGGCACATTTCCAAAATCCTACCAATCACATTTCCCCATTCACACGCTGCCAGCACACCAATACTGGGCTTTCCCATGGCCTGCCGCTGATAAAGCCCCGCCCCCCCGTGCATGTGCCACGCCGACTGTGCAGGTGCGGGCAACTTAAATATGCGCAGTGAAGAACCATCGATCCCCAGTGCGAACATGCCAGGAGGGACCGAATGGATTAGAGTGTGTGAATGAGTGCAATAGTAAACTTGTAGTAGTGTCTGCATATCAAAACGGAACAAGTGCGCCATCTAGTGGGAAGACCAATTTCATACCTTTAAACAGCTTTGACTATTATTGCTTTGAAGTGGCCACAAAGACTTACTCTGAGTTGGCAACAAAGTCGAAACAGGCAATGGGCGGAATTCAATGAGGCTGATTCGCCATGTTTTTATGGCGATTTTGTGCTGTAAGGCGAATTTTTGACTAAAACAGTGAATCACCCTATTCAATGACCAGATGGCGAATACATTTCAAGGTTTTTTTCGGCATGATTCACCGAGTAGCAATCGCTATCTTTTTATGGTGAAGTGGAATGTGAACTTTTAAAATAAAGTGTTTTGTTTTTTACATTTGGTGTCAAAAAATCAGGAATTTTATTCTGAGGAGGGGCATGCTATTTTTATTAATGTGCTGCTACACAGAGCAGCCAGCAGGGGTCCGGAGCCGAGCAGCTCATTAGATATTCATATATTCACTGCACCCGATCATTACATGCATGATCGGGTGTAGTGAATACCCGTTCCCCTGCTGGCACCCCCAGGGTGCAGCCTGTGCTGCCTGGCACCCGGGGAGCCCACCTCCCCCCCACAAACGTTCTGGGGCAGGCAGGGAGACTTCCATCTCCCTGCCTGCCGCCGTCCTCGGGCTCCCTGCGACATCGCCGCAGGAGTTAAAATTCGCCAGTCAGGGGCAGCGAGCCCCTGACTCGTTGAATACTGGAGCCGGCAAGGCTCCGGAACGCAGCGAGCAGTGGCGAATGTGCAGCGAAACCTAAACAGGATTCGCTGCACATCGCCAAAATGCTCATTGAATACCGCTCAATGTCAGAGCATGGCCAATTGTATCTTTTTATTCCCATCTTCTAATAACTTTGTCACAGGATAAATCACAACGGGCCCTTAATCTGAGATGTTGCAGTTGACGGCGAGATTTAAGCCTCCACCCTGACAGAAACAGAGAACACCCCTGCAAATTTGCAAATGCATCAGTGATAGTTATCAATTCGCAGATCCATACGCAAGTCTAGAAACATTGAAGGGTCTTTGCCGTATGAGCAAATCTGAGGCTGCCACTAATCTGTAACTGAGACAGGCTGGAATTAGTCAGCGCTGACATCTGACAAAGACCCTCTTTAAAAATGCCCGGAAACGCCTGGGTTTTTTCAGAAGCACCCCAAAAAAATGTCAGGTTACCGCCCCCAAACACTGGCTTCCTGTCAGTCAAACTGCAGCTCCATTGCGCTTACGATCTGTTCGCATTTTCAGTTGCTAACTCCCGTTAGCAGGGGAACAGGAGAAACCCCCCGGTTTCCACCACTGCCTGGGTGCCCAGCAGCACCCTCTCCTGGAGAGGCAACAATAAATGTGTGCTTTGATGTGCATTTCTATTAACCCCTTCCCTGGTACTCCTGAGAATTTTCCGGACTGTGCTCCAGTGCGCAGACTGGCAAACCTGGAAAATTCTCGGGATTGCCACTGCTGGCGCTCCCTCCTGCCGGGCAGCGCCGCTGAGCGCTGACATTAGCGATGTGCTCAGCTTCAGCCACTGCCCGGCCCTGCCTCCTTCTCCCTGCTGTGTGTGGCGTGATCTTGCTAACGTCACGCTGCACACAGCCGCGTTGCCAGGGGCAGAGCCGGGCAGCAGCTGATGGAGTGCTCAGCGGCACTGCCCGGCCCCGGAAAACAAGGTGGGTTTTTTTTTTAGAGAGAGATCCCCAAATCCCCAAAAAAACTTGCCCAGTGGGAAGCGCTCCCTAAAAAAAAAAAAACACCACTGAAGGGGTTAATAGATGATACTTACATACGTGTTTATCCCTTTACAAGTTGCCTAGTTCTGGTCTGAACGTGACAGTGTTATGCACTAAAAAAAACAAGATGTTTCAGCAGCACAGATCATTTGACTGTACACGCCAGGAGCAACCAGGACTGCTTGTACAGAAATATGCTAAGAATGTCCAAACAATGAAACAAATATGAAAAAGGAAACCCATTCAGTACATCTGCCAGCCAGACACAAAAAAAGAAGACCGTCTCGGCAATCACAGGTCAAAGCAAAATAACTGCATGAGGTTTTCTGTCCAAAATCAATTATCTTGTATTTTTTTTAAAAAATAATATGTTGCTATATATCTATCTACTTAAAATGGTTCACTTGTATGTATAATATGTGGGTAAACTTGGCAACCGCTGAACCGATTTTGATGGGATTTTCACTGAAATGTTCCTTGAGATCCTACTAGTAACATAGGCTATAAATCATCTTGTAATCATATTAATTGGATAATTACATTTTTGGCATTATGTATATAAGGGTTCTACTGTGGCATAACCTATATAAGGGGCTCTACTGTGGTGCAATATGTATAAGTGGCACTACTTTATGACGCACTACTGTGTGGCGTAATTTGAATACTGGACACTACTGTGCAGTGTTATGTGAATTGGTACTATTCTGCTTCTACATAAAAACACACCCCTCAGCGGCGTAGCTTTGTTTTGGGCGCCCCCCCGCCGTTAATGGGGGGGCTCCCCGTCCGGCCGGCCCCCCGTGCCCCCTCCCCCCATTGCCGCATGCTTACCTGTCCGCGCGTCCCGGCTCCCCTCCTGGCTTCAATAAATTCTATCCAGACGGACCACGATAAAATGGCCGCCCCCATACCACAGACAGTTTCAGAGAACAGTCTGCTTTATGGGGAGGCCATTTTATCGTGGACCGTCTCCATAGCATTGATTGAAGCCAGGAGGGGAGCCGGGATGCGCGGACAGGTAAGCATGCGGGGGATGGGGGGCACCAAAATGTCTTACAGCACTGCAGCAGAGAAAACTTAAGTCTGTCGATACAGTGGTAAATGGTAAACATCGACAATCTTCAAAATAGGTGTGAAATTTTACAAATAAACTTTTGATTCATCATAATGACCTGTACTGTTTACCTTATATAGCAGATATCGGGTGAAACGTAATAGGATGAGAGAATTAGAAAGTGAGAGATCTGGTAAGAAATATCCAGTTTTTTTTCCAGTAAATTGATCATTTACACTTCAAAACCAGTTTGATTTTGATATTTTTTTTACACAGCATTTTTTTATTTGAATTTATATAACCAATGTGAGTGATGCTGGCATATTTGTGCAAATGTATGATTTCAAGCCCCCCAGCAGTTTTCAGGGCTTCTCTGTATATTGGGGGTCCCTATTGCTATATCTAGGTGCAGGGTGCTTCACCCCAAAATATTAGCATAAGCCAGAAAGCCCAGAGCAGCACACCAGTGAGAAAAGCTAGTGTTAATAAGTACAAGTGATAGGAAGCCAGAGCTATATACAAAACGTCATACACAAATAATGGAAGTAATTAAAATAAAGTAGTAGTGTTAGTGAATAGATTAGTGGGTGTTAGAAAGAATGTAATAGTGTGCTACCCCAGAGCCATCCAGGGGCACTGCTACCCACACCCATGTTACCCCAATCTGGGACTATAATTAACTAGCAAGGAGCCACATGATAATGGCTCCTTACTTCTTTAAATATATCTGAACTAAGAGCTACCAACAGTACCTTGGAGTAACCCTATAATACTCCATGTGGCATATTAGGAACTGCATCTCCTCCTAATGCAATCTCCCCTCTGGAATTTCCGGGAGTCTCCCGAAAATCGGGTGGGCAACCCTCCCGGATTCAGGGGGGACCCCCGCTGTCCCCCGGATCGCGGCATTAAAATGCCGCAATCCTCGGGTCGCAGAGGAGGGGGCGAAGCTAAAATGTCACAATCGCGTCATTTTAGCCCCGCCCCCTCCACGGAGATCCCTGAATTAGCTGGTTTAACATCATGGGGGCGCAGGCTTAGTGATGTCACACTTAAGCCCCGCCCCCTGAGCTGCTGCTGAAACTCTCCTCTCCGGGCTTCTCCCGGAGAGGAGAATAATAAAGTCGGCAACCCTGGTTTAGTAATACCACTCAGGTGCATGAAACAATGGGGTAATACTGGGGAAGATAATGAACATGGTTTCCCCCCAGCACACTGAATGACGTCAGTAACCAGCCTTGAACACTACATGATAATAGAATTCATAGATATTGGTTACATCATACCTCACATTTTTTGGGGACGTTCCCGCGTCCCGCCCAGAGCTGTCAGTGTCCCACGGCGATAGGGGGCAGTTGGGAGTCCCCTCCTGTCACTCATGAATAGACACGCCCCCATAACGGTGAAAACGGGAGCGACACGCATACAGGCCATGGCCCCTTCCCCCTAGGATGCACCCCCAAAATTCTCAGGCAGCGTCCCTCCCTCTACCTCTTCAATGTTGGGAGGTATGGTTTTAGACAGGGCTATTTTTCAGCAGGCTCCAGCAGGAACTGAGGCCCTTATTCTAGTTCACTCTTTCTGACAAAATATTTCTTAGATGGACAAAACCATGTGCACTGCAGGTGCAGGTGTTACTTGTGCAGAGAGAATTAGATTTGGGTGGGGTTTTACTTCAAAGTGAGATCTATATTGCAGTGTAAAAATAAAGCAGCCAGTATTTACCCTGCACAGAAACAAAATGACTAACCCAAATCTAATTCTCTCTGCACATTTTAAATCTGCCCCCCTGCAGTGCACATGGTTTTGTCCATCTAAGAAAGATTTTGTCAGAAAGAGTGAACTAGAATAAGGGCCTCAGTTCCTGCTGGAGCCTACTGAAAAATAGATATAGATATTTGCCGAATGTATGTTTTCAAGCCCTTATGCGGTCAACAATGCTTCTGTATAATATCATTATTTATTACCAGTTTCTTATATAGCGCACACATATTCCGCAGCACTGTACAGAGAATATTTGAACATTCACATCAGTCCCTGCCCCAGTGGAGCTTACAATCTATATTCCCTACCACATGTACTCGCGCACACAGACATTCTAGGGTTAATTTGTTGGGAGCCAATTAGCCTACCAATATATTTTTGGATTGTGGGAGGAAACCCACGCAGGTATGGGGAGAATATACAAACTCTGCACAGTTAGGGCCATGGTGGGAATCGAACCCATGACCTCAGTGCTGAGAGGGGATACGGTCATTAGGTCTATAACAACTAGGTCAACAAGCATTGAGTCGACACTACTAGGTCGACATGCAGCAATGTCAACATGGGTTAAGGTGTACATGGGTCAAGGTCAACATGGATCTAGGTCGACATGACATTAGGTCGACACAAGCATTAGGTCGACATGGGATGTTTCACAGTTTTTTTGAGCCGACATGTGCTATTTCATGCCCTACATCCGTGGTGGGAGAATAAAATAGTGTGCCTGAAGCATTGTGAGCGGTGCGGTGCACTTCAAACTGTGTCCATGTCGATGGTGTCGACATTCGGGTCAAAATATACTGTATAATATTGTTTAAATCCCCCTTATGCCTTCCTAAGCAGATCTGACCCATCAAGGCATGGGTGCTGCAAGGTCTCTGAAGAAGGTGTCCTGTGGTATCTGGCAGCAAGATGTCAGCAGCAGACCCTTAGCTGTAAGTTATGACAAGACCTCCTGTGCAGACTTTTTACCCAGCACATTCCACACATGCTCATTGGACTGAGGGAATGTGGAGGCCAAGTCAACACCTTGAACCCTTTATCATGTTCCTCAAACCATCCTGATACATTTGTGTAGTGCAGAGACGATCCTGGCATCAGGGAATACCGTTGCCATGAATTGGTGTATTTGTTTTTGAACAATGTTTAGGCAGGTGAAATTAGTCAAAGTAACACCCACATGATTGGCAGAACCTAAAGGTACCCAGCAGAACATTGTCGAAAATATTCTGTCCACAGTGCACCCTGCTGCCGCCTCTTAACAAGGCACACACCCCCTGCCGTCCATAAAAATCATCAGACCAGACCTTCTTCTTCCATCGCTACATTTATTAACAGTTTCTTATATAGCGCACACATATTCCGCAGCGCTTTACAGAGTATAGTTGAACACTCACATCAGTCCCTGCCCCAGTGGAGCTTACATCTATGTTCCCTACCACATGTACACGCACACACAGACATTCTAGGGTTAATTTTGTTGGGAGCCAGTTGACCAGTATATTTTTGGATTGAGGGAGGAAACCCACGCAAGCACGGGGAGAATATACAAACTCCGCAGTTAGGGCCATGGTGGGAATGGAACCCGTGACCTCAGTGCTGTGAGGCAGTAATGCTAACCATTACACCATCCGTGCTGCACCGTATATATAACACATGGTGGGGATAGAACCCATGACCTCAGTGGTGTGAGGCAGTAATGCTAACCATCACACCATCCGTACTGCCCCGTATATATAACACATGGTGGGGATAGAACCCATGACCTCAGTGGTGTGAGGCAGTAATGCTAACCATCACACCATCCGTGCTGCATTGACCAGTTGTGGCACTCACATGCTCATTATAGGAACTGTGGGTTGTGGACCGGGGTCAGTATGGGCACACTGACTGGGTACCATGTGTACTGGTACATGGTTACCCATAGCAACATCCCATCTGAAATAGAACTCCCATCTTAGTAAATTGACCCCACAGTATACGTAGCAGTGGCTAAACATTTTGTTTCATAGCAGTACAAGTACATTTGTTATTGCTTGGAAAATATGGGCTACCACAGTGTACGCTGCTTGCACAATGATTGAGAACTGCTGTACATGTACAGGTACCCACTGCATTATGTGGACTGGCAGAAGTAACTCCTCCGTGCACGTATTCACCCATGAACACTGCATATACAAACTACAGACAGGAACTATACCTGCCTGTAACCCACATTTGACAGCACATGTAAAGCAGGGGCGGGTTGCTAGTACAGTATATAAGTGAAATAATGTAAGTGACAGTAATGGCTCAGTAACAGGGGACAGGGTTTCCCCTTGGGTATCAGTGAAAAAAAAAAATCATCACAACAGCCACCACCCCTCCCAACTTCAGGGCCGCCTGGTTCTCACCCATGCTGCCTGGGAAGGGGAGTCACTCTCCAGCCTCCACCACCATGCTGGCCAATCAGCCACGTCCCCCTCTCTCCCAGCAGCAGCGTTCTTCCCTTCCCAGAGACTGAGCGTTGGCAGCAGCCAGAGAAGGACAGTCCGGTCCGCGGCTGTTACCAGGTGTGCTGACATCTGCCATCCGCCCCTCGCCGAGTGTTTTCACACACACACACTGCCTGGCCCTACCACAGGGATAGGCCGATGGTTAAAATACCTAAACCTTCCTCGATAACTGCACCACATAATAGTGAAAACTGCATCAAAATTCATGCAGTAGTCTGAGAGTAGCACAGACAGAGACAGACATGTTCAGGGACTTTCTTTTATATTGGAAGAGGGGAGGGGGGAAAGAGAGAACTATAGATATATATATATATGAGAGAGAGATAGATTATAGATATCCGGGGGTATGCAATGTGCCGCCACTATTTCTGACATGGGAAATAGCGGTGGCTCCCTATTCAATGCTGTCATTAACGACAGCATTGATGCGGGATCACGGCAGAACGGGCCTGACTTCAAAAGCTGTCGGGCCCGTTCTGCCAATATTGGCCGTTCCGTTTTCGCAGCCACGCCCCCTCTGAGCCCATCGGCAGACGGGATATTGAATCCTGTCTGTCGTTATGCGTTCGATCTGACTGCAAACGGGCCAGGATCACGGCTGTCGGTGGGGATCGACCCCCCCCCCACATTGTGTGCAATAATCTTTGTAACGTATTAATACAATCACTTCAGAAATATGGTTATCATCCATCTCCCCCCCCCCCCTTCAGAATGTCTGATTATACTGTGGAGGAGACATTGTAAGGGCAACATATTCTGCTCCCACTGCAGGACAGAATCACTCTGTAACATTAGATGGTGCCAGGTCCTGTTCTAGCACCGCCGGCAGCAGGAAGCCTGCTGTCTGTCACCATGCTGGTCTGCACTGATATATTGTTCTGCTGTCACCTTGTTTACAAATCTCCCTTCCGCCTGCAGCGAGGTCTGTCTGTGCCCCCCACCACCACAGGAAACCGCTCACTGTCAGCCTGAATGGAGCTACGAGGTTTCCTAAAATAAGAACTTTGAAAAGGAGTCCAAAGGAAAGCTAAAACCAAACCACAATAGAAGTTACAGCCTGACACAGGAGTGATCGTAGCGGCCTTCTGCTTCCAACACCTCCTCTGATAGGAAGGAAAATGCCACATGTAATGAGAGCCGCAGGGCACAGGTACAATAATGCGGTGTAACTAGGCAACGTGCCGGCTACACTCAGACAGTGTGGTGGAAATAACCTACCGTGGAATGTGAGGCAGCATCTGCCTGACCTGTGTGGTAGCAGAATCGTACAAGAGCTATTTCGCTGCTGGTCTGTCTTAAGGTGCGTACACACGGGGGCGATTTTGTGCAAAATCGCGGGAAATATGGTCGCTGAGCGACCATATTGCCCGCAATGGGAGTGTGCACCGGCGATATATCGCCGGGTGCGCGCTCCCGTTTTTGCCCATGTGGTGATCGCAGGAACATGCTCCTGCAACCAGCTGATTTCCACTGCCAGGCTCCCCCGGCTGATTCTTTTTCATCAGCGACCATCTCTGGTCGCTGATGAACAGGAGAAGCTCAGCCATATATTGCTCAGCCATATATCTCCCCGTGTGTACGGGGCTTTACATACCTGTGCTAAAAATAGCATTGTACTACGGATACCATACACTGTATAGCACCAAGTTGACCCTATTTAGGTCGACATGCATTGTGTCCACCATTGAAGGTCGACATCTGAAATAAGTTAACACGGTCAACTGGGTTGGAAGGTTGACACAAGCATTTGGTCAACAGGTTGACATGAGGTTTTCATTTTTTTTTTATAGCAAACCTGTGCCGACAGGCGGTATTTCATGCCCTACCACCTACTACAGCGTGGTGAGAGAATAGTGCCCCGAGCGCAGCGAGGTACCGTGCCTAAAGCATGGCGAGCACAGTGACTCATGTGAGGGGACGCGGTACACTTAGACGGTGTCCAGGTCGACATTCGGGACAAAAAAACCCCCACATGTCGGCCTTACCATTGTCGACCTAATGCTTGTGTTGACATTACAACCCTGTTGATTTTAGCCATGTTGATCTATTTCAGGCGTCGGCCGAAGCCCTGTCAACCTGCAGTGGTCGAACCAATGCATGTCAATCTAAAGATGGTCAACTTAATGGCTCATACCAGGCGAGGCACCCTGGAGTGCAGCAGTTCCTCCTGTTCACTTTGGTCATAACTAATTTGATTTGGTTCTGGATCATGATCGGCAAAACCAGTGCTAGTGGCTGCCAATCATAAAACATGTGGCCTATCAGAAGCACAACTGTACACCAGCACAGAACTGACACTAAGGGCCAGATGCACTGAGCTTCAAAAAGTGATAAAGTGGAGAGTGACAAACAACCAACCAATCAGCTCCTACCTGTCATATTTCAAACCCAACCTGTGACATGTCAGTTAGGAGCCAATTGGCTGCTTGTTTATTACTCTCCATTTTATCACTTTTTGAAGCTGGATACACCTGGCCCTAAATGGTGCGTTCACACTGGGCAATTTTTAACAATATTGCTCCCAGGGGTCGTTAACGAGGATTTCTGCCATCTGAACATGCAGCTCCATACTGGCTAAGTCATCCGCAAAGAGCTGCATATTACTAGACTCTGTGTGTATGCACAATATCATTTATCTGAGGCACTGGAGAGTTCAAGGGAAATTGTTCAGCAATATCTTTCACTGCACACATTGTCTAGTGTGTACGGGCCAATAGGATGACCGCTAAGCAAACTTACTGAATATTTGTTTTCCAAATGTAGAACTAAAAAAAACTATTATTCTAGAGGTGCTGTGACAAAGTGCTGATACTCTAGGGTGCCGTGATTTAAGAAAGTTGGGAACCCATTGCTGTAGAATAGATGGTTACTTTAAAAGAAAGACACTTTCATATAAACCAAAGTACTATTGATAGTCAAAATGCATAGATGGATATGTAGTGTACGTCTGTAATGATTAAGTTACAAATATTCTGCACGGCAGATCTCAATATGATAATCCCATTTTCCATATAGTCTGTTGTGAAATTAATCTTCTACTCTGTGACGTCTTCGCCTAGGTCATGGACACAAGCCACTTGTTCCACTGACACAGATAGCCTCGCAGAACTTTTCCCTTATCATAAACAAGTATTCATACTTCTACAATGATGCTGTACAGATGTGTCCTTTCATATCCTTGCTGCAAAGAGTACGCAGGTTCTCACTAGGCCATAGACTTCAATGGGAGCCGGCCTGCGCCCAGCTCTCATTTACTTTAACAGGACTGGTCTGCGATGCGAATGTTTGCGCCTCAATATTTTGGCATCGCAATTTCCGATACAGCAGGACACATATTTACAACACTAGCAGCTTGTATTTGCTAATTCTGCCTTACTCTAGCAGCCATTTTGCTTACATTGTGCATTAGCTGCTCACTCGATGCTGATCACAAACAGCATTAAAAAAAAAAAAAAAACCTTCCTTCCCAGCTGTGATTTCTTGCTCCTCCACTTCCTGTAAGTGTAAACGATCTGAAGCAGCGCATCACAGCAGCTGTTGTGAGTTACATTTATTACTTATAAAAAAACTTAGACACATATCCATGTATTTTGACTACATCAATAATACTTTTATAGAAAATGCCCTAGATAAATTACCCATTCATGTTGTTTAAAACGCTAGTGTGACTCCTTACGTCAAAGGTGATCCTTTGTCTGGGTCAACGAGGGACACACCTTGGTCTCCGTTTATTTGTGTTCACTCAATAAAACACATCGGGGTCAGAGTGCAAAATACCGCAATGCCAACCCCCTAGCAGCTGTGTATTCTAGAGCAGGCATGTCCGAACTGTGGTCCTCCAGCTGTTGTGAAACTACACATCCCAGCATGCCTTGCCATAGTTTTAGCATCCCCTAATAGCAAAGCTCTGGCAAGGCATGATGGGAGTTGTAGTTTCACAACACCTGGAGGGCCGTCATTTGGACATGCCTGTTCTAATGGATATTTAGTTATTGTAAACATTGGGTTCCTTTTCCCATTTACAAGCTTGGTATTAAGGCCAGCAATTGGACTTCAATAGGCTACGGTGCTTTCATTTAAAAGAAAGCCCATTTAGAGGTCGTGCTAGGCATTAAATGTATGAAATGGTTCCATCGCCATTGCCGTAGAAGAGATTATTCAGCTATAAACATTTCCTAAACTCTCCTTGAGCCCTATATCCTTATCCATGGTGAGGATAAGCCCCGGTCATCGAAGTGACCTCAATACTCTGAAGAATGCAACAGAAACAAACAAGAAAAGAAAAAAAAAAAAAACACACCCACACGAAATTTGGTTCTTTGACCTTCGGGTTTTATTAGACTTATGTGAAATGGATGCGAGGTAGTTAGAAATCTGTCAGAAATAAAAAACAATAAGACCTAGAAGAGAAGAAGGTTTGCCTGATCCCTTTCCTCCGCCTCTACAAGACAAAGATGGCCACTTAGTGGAAAATGGTACTTATCCCCCTTTCCTGCGCTGATGAGACCTCATGTGATAAAAGACAGGAACAATGAGACACTAACCGGGAGCAGATGCATCTAACAGGGATCAGTGACACAATCACATTAGTAAAAACAGATAGAAGGCACAGCAAAAACCTTAACAAGTCCTAGTGACCCAAGGACTAGAGAGCTTCAGGAGGGAAAGGTTTATTCACCCAAAACTAGATTTCATTGTATCCAGGCAAAGTCGGTATAAGTGGTAACCAGTCGAGACTGCTCTATTTGTGAGTTGGCGGTCTCGGACCCCACCACAGAACGCCTGGAGCGATATTAAGCCCCTCCCCTCTTCATTTATTGCTGTAACAGGCACATTTGTCCTACAGATGCTGTGCGCACATTCAGGGCAAGGGCCCACGGAATTAAATTACATATGTACATATGGCTATACTTAGCCACAGAGATAAATAAAAAACACATGGTAACAAAATGACACCGGTACAGCCATATAAAATGTCCCACGCAGACGATGAAGTATAAAGCACAATCAATCCCGTGTGGGGTCACACAACTATAAAAAGTGGTGGGGGAGAGGGGAGGTGATGGGATATGAATGTGTTTGTCCAGGAACCAGAAACAAAGACAAGTAGTCAGGACAACAATAGAGGTGTATCTCTGTCTTCTAAACCACCCCGTGACTTATTTACACTGTACACACCCCAGGGTTATAGTAGACAAGAACGAACCGGTGCCTAAAATCCAGGGACAGCCAGTGCACACACTTCATTACAAGGTCTGTCTGCATGGATTAAAACAAGGTGCAAATCTAACCAATGTTCATGGAAGTCTTCTCCTGTACCAATGACGGAGTTCCTTGGAGCAGTAGGGGGCGCTCACGGGTGCCATGTCACAAATGGGACTGAAATGCATCTATGAACAATACCATGTCCGGCCCCAGGCTGCACATCTCTATGTTCAATAATTACTTTTTAAAAATGGACCCCTTCCACCTCTGTCGCGCCCCTGGCTGGATCAGTCCTACTTGGTGCTACGCTTAGATGATGCAGTCTTCATATTCCTGTGTATTAAAGGCATTGGCTCTCAGGATCTCCAGTGAATTCACAAGTATCAGAGTTCCTGTGAGATGCTTCCACCTCTTGGTGATGGGGCTACGCATTTTATCCAGCCCTGTGTGTAACTCCTGGATGACGTCCCGGTAACTGTCCCCAATCTGAGAGCTCCACGTGAGGAGAAAGTCATAGGCTGGTTTCCACATGGCCTGCAATAGAAAGAATGTGACAGTTAGTAAGACCTAGAACCGAGTAAGGGGGAACTAAACCGCTGTTCTGGGCTAGTTTCATACCGCAACATTCCATTCCTAAGAAAGCATGCATGCGTAATAGAGTTACATAGGAGGACATAATTAGCATTTGCCCCCGCAGTACAGTGTCAGCAGGCTCTCGGATGCCATAAAGAAGATACCTTGTTTGTGAAGATGGAGAATAGGGGTAATGAGTGAATTTCAAGCGCTGAAGCAACCCGGTAAGTTGTTCCAGACACAAAAGCACTTGCTTTTATGCTTTACTGAATCTGGCCATAAGTCATAACATAGTACGGTGGGGTGACTGTGAAATTGGAGGAGTACTGTGTTTCCATCCAGAGAACGATTATAATTAACTGAATGACTATTATAGCCAATAAAGTCATTTTATAGCACCTCCTGCCTCAGAAGACATATGGCGGTGTGCAATTTATTAGACGCAATGCCTGTATGTTTCATAGCTTTCATGAGTCTGACCACAGACAGACTGTAAAACAGTTTTGCAAAGCAATGAGGACTTTTCATGCACTACGCAGGGATTCTAGGTCCTCTATTGAAAAACATTTGGTAGGTAAATTTTGTGTTTAGAAGGCAGCAGCCTTAGACTCTTCAGTGGTTTAATTTGGCCTCCTATGACCCTTTTAAACAAAGCTAATTTCCTGGGTCAAGCTTATTGACAGGTTGAATCGGGTCAGGTCTCAGTGTAAATGGGCCCCTTAAAAACAACCTGGGTCCAAAGACCCAGTAATCCAAACTGGGAAATGTTGCGGGTGGAACACAAGTTCTACCCCTGTTCAGGAGCAGTGTAAATGGGTTACCTGGGTCATCTGACCAGGGACCACTTTACATCAATGGGAGAGCCCATACCTCCCGACCACAGCTTCCTGCGGTCAGTCCGGAGGTTGGGAGAGGGCCTGCTGTCTGCTGTACTAGGAATACAGCAGTGGTGCTGAGGAGCAGGTGAATGGATGCCTGTGTGCGGCGTCCATTCACCTCACAGAGGGCCAGATGTACTAAGCTTGAAAAGTGATAAAATGGAGAGTGATAAACTACCAGCCAATCATCTCCTATTTGCCATGTCACAGGCTGGGTTTGAAAAATGACAGGTAGGAGCTGATTGGCTGGTTGTTTGTCACTCTCCACTTTATCACTTTTTGAAGCTTGATACATCTGGCCCAGAGTGAGGCTGGGGGCAGCCTAGCAGCTTTCCTGAGTGTTGGGCTTGCCCCCAGCATGGCATAGGCACTGCGGGGGTCCCGGCGAGCGGATTTCCCAATGCTTGGAGAGGATATCATCTTCAAGCGCCGGCATTGAAGACATTGCACCTGTGTGCATTGTGAATGGTGCCAACTCGGGAATATCCTGGGTTCGCACTGCAATAAATAGGCGCTGTGCCCTGGCTCTGCCCTCCACTCCATGCTGATCGTTCTTACCTCACTATCCAGGAGCCCATTTTTGTCGCGATGGGGTGCTTCATAACCATCCATTTGCGGTCTCGATACTTTTGCCAGTTTCTCTGCAAGCTCCCTCCAGCGCTGAGCGACTTCAACCGCCGTCGTGAGCAATACAAAGTCCTGAATCAGGCGGACCACCAGACCTTGGCAGTCCATCTTCAGCAAAGCCTAGAAGGAGCGGAGAGTTGGGATCAGTTACTACTGGCCTTGTCTGCTCCACAGAGTTACGGAGTCCATAAATATATTTATACCTTATGGTAGAATAGGGAAATTACCCAAATTATACACTGCATATGCTCTATATTACTACTAGGGTCATGTGCGGCATCTGTAGGTTATTTCATTATGTGTTAAACAAAAAATGTTCACCATCATTTAAACAATATGGGCAGACTATCCCGAAGCCGGGTCGACCCAGGATGCAAGCGCCTGATGTTTTCCACCTGTGCATGCATCCAAGTCACACTGCGCATACATCCCATTGCAAGGCAGAGCGATCTAGTTTTGGTGGTTACCGCAGGGAGGTATGGGAGTAAGTGCAGGGTACCCAGAGGCTGGGGGGTGTTGCAGTCAGTGCAATGGTGTCTTTAGATGCAGTTGCTGACGCACGCTGCCAATGGGTGGGTGCAATCAGCTAATGCAAATGACGGTGCATCATTTTCATCATGTACAACTAGCCTCCTTTCGTATTTTATCACATACATCTTACTCTTTTCCGTGTTAAACAGCCCCTTCTAGTGGTGCGACTCTGTATTGGTTTTGCAACGGTTTCCATTAAATAGAAATATTAATTGCTAAACAAGGTGAATAAGACACACAAGCAGTTTCTGCTGATTAAAATGAGATGTTGCATGTCTAGATTTAGGGCCAGATGTATCAAGCTTCAAAAAGTGATAAAATGGGAGAGTGATTAACAACCAGCTCCTACCTGTCCTTTTTCAAACCCAGACTGTAACATGGCAGTTAGGAGCCAATTGGCTGGTTGATTATCACCTTTTGAAGCTGACCATGTGCAGGATTGCTTTATTTGGGAACGAAATGCTATGTGACACGGTTTTCCAGGAAAACAAACTCATGTTCCATTTTGTTATTTGCATCCATTTTGTTATACTCTAGCTTTTTGGTCGGACAGGGCGCCGGGGGGCGGTCCGGGCCCTGCCGTCACACTTGTGGGCAGTCCCTGGCCGCCAACGTCACAAAAGGGGCATGCCCGGGCCGCGATGTCATGAAAAGGGGCGGCCCATCCGACGCCATTACTAAAGGGGCGTGCCCGGCCGGCACAGTCAGTACAGGGGGTGGGCCCGGCCCCGCCGAAGGTGCCGTGATGCCGTCACTACAGGGACGAAGGTGCCGTGATGCCGGGGAAGTTCCGGGCATCGCCGTCTAAGGCGGCACTGGCCTTCCCCGTGCAAGCAGTTGGGGCAGGCACCAGGGCGCATTTTGCCCTTTAAAAACAGCCTAGCGGGAACACTATATGCAGATACAGCGGCAGTCACACGACGAATATAGACATGCCGCATATCCTGTAAGGCTACGGTTTACAAATAAAACCCTATTTAACGGGAAAAAAGGTCACAAAAATGGCTAACACTACAGAGTCACATGGAGCTCATGCGTTATGTAGAACACTACTTGTATCGCATGGAGGAGAGATGCATGTGGACACACCTGTATGTCCTAGGTCTTATACAATGCTACAAAACCTCTTGTGGATTGCAGAGATTGGCCTTGCATTTATATTGTCAACAGGTTTGCTGGTTTCATTGATTACATAAAATGCTATATGCAATGCTCAGGCTACTGCTACACACCAGCAAAATGTTCTACCACACTTAAAAACACAGCTTAACTCACAATACAAGTACAAAAAGAATCTGTAACCCTGATATTTGCAGTTAGGGGTTTATCTTACCGAAACAAGCTCTTTCTGGAAGGATTTCCTCTCCTTGCCCTCATTGTTGTTGCACTCCTCCTTCAGTTTCTCCAGTACGGACGCCACCTTCTCAGGCTCACTGTCCAGTTCCACCCGGCAGAAATAGGAAAGAGGAAGATTTCCATAACTAAGGGCGTCGGCAAAGGATCTCCAGCTGCCAATGTTCTCCATCAGTAGTGTCCTCACTGAGGCATAGATATAGGTCAGGAATTTGCAAGGGCGCAGGATCTGTTCTAGCAGGGTGTTCGTAGTCAACTCCGGGCCCGAGAAATAGCTTGGTTTCACTTTCCCTACTACCAGCACATTCTTGGCATGAACCAGGCCCACTTTCCCCTGGTAATAACCGATGTACCACTCTTTTGTCCACAGCTGCCCCTTGAATCGGATCTTCTCCTCGCTCAGGAGAGCTACCACATCTCCCTTCTTGTACTCCAGAAGATACGCGTTTTTACTTTGTCGCATAACAGTCTTTAGTAGCTTCCCATATTTCAGGTTGGTTACTGGTCTGTCCTGAAATGTTGGGTATTTACAGGTTACTGCCAGAGGAGACAAGACTATCTTCCCAATTTCTTTCTTCTTCAGAAACCTTCTTGGTCCTGTAGATTTAAGTCCAGTTTTTGGAGGGGGCTGTGGAGTTTGTACACAGTACTGCGACAGGATGTTACCCAACTCATCTCTAATCTGCACCCGAAGAGTGAAATCCGAAAGCTGTGCAGGATCAAGGCAGCTGATGGGAAAAATTAACCGGCTAACTTTGCCCAGCTTAAGTTGGAACCCTCGCACCATCTTGCCCTGGTCACCAGCCTCCACCCGATAATTTGTCATGTTGGAAAAAAGGCAAAGCTGAAGATCCTGAGGCCTGGGAAGTACAAACTGCTGCTTTCCCCAGAGCTGTAAGGACACTGGTGCCGTCCCATAAGCCTGCTGGCATACCTCATTGACCAAAAGGATCTTTGGGGCACAGTCATGACCAAATATGGCAACCACAGCCTTGAAGGATGGATGTATGTGTTTGGGGCCATAAAGTCCAACTGTAACCTTTTTGTTAATATAGTCCCACACGGTGGAAGGTGGCACAACACCCTGGGCTTGTGCCACCATAACAACATACATAACCGGCTCCAAATTGTCCAGCTTCACTTGAACATTGTCCCCGTATGTATAAGCATGTGGCAACATGGTGTAAGGGCCCTCTTTTGCATCACTCCGCAAGCACTTTAACGACACCATGCTTGCAATAGGTAAATTACTGCGCAGTTCTGCGGAGACCTTTACCTCCAAAGTGAGGCAGCTCTGCACCTCCATATTGCTAAGTTTTATTTCCAGGACAGGGCTTACCGTGGTACACCGGTCATTGTTGAGTTCCAATGGAGGATCAAGCATGGCTTTCAGGGAGATCTGCTGCGTCTCACCAGGAGCAACATGTTTCTCTGGAACATGTATACTTATATTTGTGTCCGGGAGCTGCACGGCACCCCCCGAGCTGTTTAGCCTACAGACAATGCTTGTCTCCACAGGCTGAGTCTGACCCCAGCCAGGGTTCTGGCCTAACAAGTCCAGATCATGGCAGGACCGGGCCAGCTTACGGTGATTGAGCCAGGCAATCCTGAAATCTTCCCGGCTCTGGAACTGCTCAGGAGCTGGGGACTTGAGACCAGCAAAAAAGCTGCCCGTGGCTGGACTATCAGACTTTGCCTGGAGGATCGACAGCTCGGAGAGGCTGTAGGAACGCTTGCTCCGGAAGAATGGATTGTCCCTCCTTACAGGTGCCGGCTCTTCCACCACATCCTTCTGGTTGGCATGAGAGAACAGATCTAAGAACACATCAGCACTCGTTTCCGTAGAGCTTGTGGAAGAAGGAGCAAATGGGTCAAATAGGAGTAAATCCACTGAATTCCCAGAATCTGGAAGAATCCTTTGCGGTGTTATTACAGGCCCATTCAAAAAGGGGTTTGAGGCAGCAGGCCGCAAGAAGGGGTTATTCGTTTTGACCGTGTTCTGGTTGAGGAAGTCAGTCCAATCACCTAAGAGATCCAGCTCTTTCACACCCTCATCAACACTTTCCAGCAGTCCATCAATCATACCACTGTCACTAAGGCAGGAGTCCCGATAGTTGAGGGGTTGCACATAGGCAGACGGTATGTAGCCCATTTCTGTTGTGTTGTGTGCATACCACCAGTCACCTCCGGATGTATCTAGTACGTAGAGGTGTTCTCCTTTGCAAAATTTAAGGGTGGTGAAGTTGCTGGGGCAATAATCCTTGATAGCTACAACCTCCTTTACATTCTCCAGGGATGTAGGACTATCAATGCGCAGGGAGCTTGGTGACAGAACTAAAAAGGGCGAAAAAAGAAAAAAATTTAAATTAGCAATACCACCAGGCAAAGTTACACAATGAAACTACAAAACAGTGACAGTTAGGGGCAAATTTACCAAGATTAGATTTACCAAGTTGCCCATAGCAATCAATTCTACTACTTATTTCTTTAGCAGCTTCTACAAAACAATAGATATAATCTAAGAGGTTGCTACGGGCAACATCCCATCTTCAATAGAACTCCCATCTTCATATATTTACTCCTAGGGTCACATTTAGCAGATACTTGCTGCATTTTCTAGATCTTTTTAGATAAGGGATGGTCAAACACTTTAAGTGGAACCTGTTTACTGTAATCTTTGCAAAGTGTTTCTGGAAATACAAGTCAGTGCTGGATACATCGCTGCAAAAGGGTAGTAGCCAGAAGATTAGATAACATGACAACTTTCAGCGTCTGTCCCGTGATGAAGGAAATGAAGACAATACTAACATAGATATTTGGCATCACTGACTGCCATCAAGTATACATATAAGGGGGGGGGGGGGGGGGGGTGTCAATACATTTATCAAAGGGTGAGGTGCCAGAATGGGTTTCAAACAGCATGAGAGAACTCCAAAAGGCACAGGTGGGTGGGGGAATAAGATCAGAGAGAACATGGGCCCTTATTCTAGTTGATTCGTACGGATGCGTATTTCGGACAGGAACCGAGTGTTCCTCGCTCGAGTGGATCCGCCTACCTTACGGATCGCTCACACCGTCCGAATGCGGTAAGACGCAGAGCGAATGGACCGTGAGTGGATGTTTCATGTGAACTCCTCCCCCATCTGTGGGAACCTCCCCCATCCTCCGATGGTCGCCGACCATTGAATGATGGACCGAGCGGTCAGGCAGCACCGAATGCTCCAGACCACTCTGACATTTTTCCGTATAAAAGCAGGGATATGGGCGGGCAGCTGGCATCCGGCTATGTCATATGTCCGCCCCCACATGTGCGTCACGGCCGCATTACCATACGTACGCCCAGCGGTTTAATGGGAACACCCATGAAACGCGGGGCGTACGCATATGGTAATGACCCCAAACATCCCTTCACGCCCCTCTACACCCCCTGCTTGGATGGTTCCGACCGATCATTTTCATCGTGTTCAGATGTGCGAGGTTTTGCACATGTGCAGAAACGCCTCTGCACATGCGCAAACAGCAAACAGCGGCTGTCTGACCGCACAAGCAGAGGTCCGACTCAATTAGAATAAGGGCCATGGAGTGGATAAGGAAGAAAGTGGAGCTGGCTAGCAACGCAACAAATGACAGGCCAAAAACACTAGTATAAAATAAATGAGTTAGTGCTTTTACTAAGGTTTAAGCAGATATAGAAGAAGACACAAGGGGAGGGGAGAGAGAGAAAAAAGAAAAGAAGATAGTTAGATTATATCGGAGTTAATTCCAATTTTATTTTAGCATCAACAACATTTCGACATGAAACGGTTGCGTATGAGCCACACCCATCTTGTAGTCCATGCACCTGGACTGTCCGCCCAAAAACTGGATAGCTGGGAGGTGCATAATAACACAAAAACCTGGGTCTAACGTGGGTAAATGAACACGGTTTCAAGCCAGATCACAACGTATAGAAACCCCATTAACACCGTAGGCTGGACCCAGGTTATTGCCGGTTCTTGGAGATTATGAGATTACTTAGTCTCCAAGTGTCTGATCTGGATCTCTGTATACATTTAGTGTAACCCTTCTGTATAATTTTAGGGTCACACTATTCAAACAGCAGGTCGGTCCCGGGTTTGACCCTGGTAGCTACCAGGTTGGCTTCCCAGGTAATACAACCCGGGTCATTTAGTCCTAACCGTGACATGGTTGCCCCGGCAATAACCCACATTAGGAGTTTGGTGCGAAATGAACACCAGCCTATTTTTTGGAGACCTTCAAAAGAAACACAAAAACTAATATACAGGTTACATATATAAACAAGCCACTAAATATACAAATATATGTTCCATGCATTGACAGAACCTCAGAGGATTCGCTTTCTATTTGCATTGACTTATAAAGCAAACTATTTTTCTTCATTATCAGTCACTTTCTAGAAACAAATGGCTAAATGTGGATGACTTAAAAAACACAGACACACAGAGAGATTTGTGCCAGAGATTCATAATGGGAGATTCAGCATGACAGATTTAAAATCTCTCAAAAGGTCCCCCCACAAACATATAAACTCTGGAAGAAAGGGGATGGCTCGGGCCGTTCCGTTGAACCCCCGGCCGATGGTTGCTTACACATAATGCCCACAGTAGCTACATTTATGGTTAATGGCTAGGCTAGTGCCCCTTTACGCATAATGCACACAAATGCTTACACTTAATGCCCACAGCAGTGCAGCTTACACATCATGCCCACAGTAGCGACGCTTAAGCTTAATGCCCACAGTAGTGCAGCTTACGCATAATGCCCACAGCAGTGCAGTTTACGCATAATGCCCACAGTAGCGACAATTATGCTTAATGCCCAGACTAGCGCCCCTTTGCGCATAATGCCCACAGTAGCTGCGGTTACGCATAATGGGCAGAGTAGAGCCACTAATGCATAATGCAAACCATAGTGTCATTTATATACCCTAGTAGTGAGTTACCTTCCTCCCACCTCTCAGCTCCTCCTCCATGTCTTCCAGTCTGACAGCATGGGTCCCCACATGGAGCTGATCAGTGCGTGGCTGCAGGCATACTGTGGGCAGCATCATGACAGAAGCTTCATGATGCTGCCTGTGGGGAGCTTCCGACCAGCTGCCTGTGCAGTGCGCTGTCACCGGTGCCGGGCTTTCACATACTTTTACACAGGCTGCGGCAGCCCACAGCTGCAGTGTCAGAGGAGGGGGGGGGGGGTGTGTGAAGTGCCTCTCTGCCCTGATCAGAGCGCTGCGTAAATGAGAGCAGCCACGGTGTAGACTCCCGCGCCATCCAGCAGGAAGCACGCCCGGGTCTCCCGGTCATAGTGGAGCACGCATGAGGAGAGTGGGGCAGCACGGTGCAGGTGGGGGTAAAAACAGGACCAGGACAAGACCCCGGACATCAAAATCTGCAGTCCGGAGCTTGTAGCGTCCGGGCGGTGTCCTGTCTGGGGGTCTGCCTGTGACACCTGTCACCAGGGAGAGAAGGAGGGAGAGAATAAAGCCTCCCTGTATGGTCCGGACTGGACGGACCAGACCACACAGGGAGGCTGTAATCTCCCCTTCCCCATGTCCCCCTGATGATAGCTATCACAGGGACCCACGTATAAGACACCCCCCGGACGGGACACCCCCCGGACCAGACACTACAAGTTTTGGACTGCAAATTTTGATGTCCGGTCCGGGGTTTAGGCCGGGTCCTGTTTTTACATAGTCCCGTGCAGGTGGGTGTTCCAGGCTCCAGCCGGCAGACAGAGCAGAATAGATGGCAGGAGAGGCAGGGTGGCTCCGGGGGGGGTTCCGTGGTCGTTCAGAAGGCCACCACTCACACACACACACACACACACACACACACACACACATGTGCAGGGCCTTCTGAGCGACCATTATGGATTTATCCAGCAGGTCTGGATAAATCAGGGACCCGCGGGGCCGCACATTAGAAACGCTGTGTGGGTTATGCACACAGCGATTGTTAACCATTTTCTGAACGATCTAGTGAAATTATGTAAAATCTCTCAGAAAGTGGCTGAATATCGCTCTGTGTGTAGGGCCCACTAGGCGTTCTAATGGAATAATGACAGACTGCTGCACCTCCCTCATAGAACAAATATATCCATGGTATATACAGATCAGCTGAAGGCACATCTATCATTTCAGTGCTGTACTTAGTAACTTGTTTAAATTAGCCAACTCCTCTAGTAGGGGTTGTAGTCCTTTAAAAGGCAGTTCTCCTAATCTAGATGTATTTACTAACCTTGGTACGCCTCCAGGTACAGAGAGTGCTGCTCTCTGAAGCCTGTTTAAGGACAAACACACATTGATCTGTTCCCATCACACAACCTGCAGTAGGACCGCGCTACCTTTATTTAAAACCCACAGAGTAAACATGAATACTGAAAGTGCTCTGCTAAAATATTCTATGCATTCTTAGGGTGACAGTTATTTGGATGAGAGATCCAGAAAGGGAGAGATTTGGGGGGAGATTCTCTAAACAAGAAATGAGGTAAAAACCCCGTTATGGGGGTTTTTACCGCATTTTGGGATGCTGTAAGTATCCCCCGCCTGGTTAACGCGGCGGGGGGCATCGCCAGAAAAATCTGGCGATGCCCCATTGAAGCCAATGGGCTTCTACCGCATCCCACCGCCGCCCCGCAACGACCACCGCCACCCTGCACAGACCCCCGCCGCCCCATATCGCCTCCCCCCCCCTCACCTGTGTCCGGGCAGCCCTGAGCTGTGCTGCCCGAACCTGTGACCTCCTCCCTGCACTGACCCTTTTCCGGGTGCAGGGAGGAGGAGAGCCCGGGCGCAGCAGCAGCACCGGGTGTGTGAGGGAGGGACCTGCTGGGACCCGGCGACTCTCAACGCAAAAGGACAGCTCTTAACGCAAGAGCAGTCCTTTGCTATAATTATCGCATATGTTAGAACATATGCGATAATTATAAATGCGATGGGCGGCGAAGGGGGGCGGAGATTCTTAGAGAATCTCCCCCTTGGTAAGAAATCTCCAGTTGTTTTAAAGCGGCAATCATTTACACTGCAAAATCACACTGGTTTTGCAGTGTAAATTATTGCCGCTTTAAAAAAACAAAACCTGGAGATTTCTTACTAAATCTCTCACTTTCTGAATCTCTCCTCCTATTAAATTTCATCCAAAATGATAAACTGTATAACAATGCAATGAACACCATGGGGCAGATATCTGGTACTTGGACCAATTGGGGAGAGATAAAGTACCAGCCAATCAACTCCTAACTGGCATGCTCTCTAGGCTGTGTTTGAGAAATGAGAGAAGACGATTGTTTATCTCTCTCCAAAACATGGGATTTAAGGGTAAATTTACTAAAATGGGATGTGGCCATAGCAACCAGATTATTCTATCGATTATCTTCTAGAGGGTGCTAAACAAATAAGTCAAATCTGGTTTGTTGCTATGGGAAACATCCCATAGCATCTGGTTTGTTGCTATGGGAAACATCCCATCTTTAACAAAACTCCCATCTTAGTAAATTTACTCCTTAGGGTTACATTAATTAATTCAGGAGAAGACCACCTACGTGCAGCAATAGTTCAGTTTATTTCACTTTCTTCAGGACATAACATGTAGGCGGTCATCACCTGGATTTATTGATGTAACGGCAAGTCCTGATCGTAGCATGGAGTTATCCATCTCCAATATATAGATTATAGATAGAATTATTATAAACAGTATTTCACAAAGTCAAACTGAGCTCACCACAAGAATAAGCAATTGCTTATCTGCCAATAGTCATTGCAAAGCTCACCTTTGACATCATTAAGGCTTGGGTCTGGTGCACTGCCACTAATATCTATAAGCGTCCCCTCAGACTTGCAGCGAGGAAGGCCATTGGTGTTAGCAGACCGAATCTTCTGAGCAGCCATCTTTAAGTCACCTCTCCCCCTCAGGGCAACATGTCCTGTTACTAGAAGTCCGTTCTGTGATCACCAGAAATTGGAGGCAGCTGTGGAGAATAGATACAGACTTATTGAGCAATGAACGAACAGGCTGAAAATAAATAGTGCGTTATATAGGAAATATACACACTGCACTTTCCATGAAAAATAATGCTCCCCCATAATGACAATATGAATTGTATGATAGAAAAGCAGGGGCAGCAACCCAGTACTAGTGCTATGTTGTTAGCAACATAGCACTACTGGTCCAAAACATATACTATAAGCATGCTTTTGCAAAACCAAAAACACAAATACAGATCAAAACATGAGGGTCAGTGCACACCTAATTGTACCCAATTACCACCCTTCTATACAAGACATTTAAAGAGTAAATTTACTCTCTATCCACAAACGCCACCATCATGTTCTAAACGAGGTATAGGGCAACATTTTTCTCTTTGGACAACACACCACGGGCAAAAAATAAATGTATCCTGATTGCATGTTATGATGGTGGTGGGAAACATATACAAAAGTAACAGATGGGTACTAAAAAGGATAGTGGATTTTAATCATGGTGCAGGTGTCAACATGTTGCATATTGCTATTTTAACCATGTTGACATAGTACAATTTGACATGAAAAACTGCAGAGTACTAAATAAACAATTACATAATTGAAAGTGTGTGATTACATTGTTTGTAACAGCACTACATAATGTGCTTTATAATTAAAAGAAAAAAAAATTGGAACATAGTTATTATGGTTCCACCCAAATTACAGATTAACATTTGCCCATTGAGGGGAACGTTAATAGGGGTTACCGTACTATCCATTTAAAATCAGGGCAGTCATGAATTATACAGGTTGTGGGGCTGATTAAAACCAAGGGAAATGCTGCCTTGAAGTCAGCCAGCCACAGAACCTTTGTGATTCATAACTTTAAAGACAGCTAAGCAAATTTACAGACAGGCAAGAGATTTCAAGTGAATGAAGTCTTATCTTTATGAGGTATTGAGAAAGTGTGATATTTTTATAACCCTCACACACCAGTATGTAAACAGTCAGCAGGCAAAAGCAGCCATATATGCCAATTACAAGACTGGCAGAATTACTAGTCCTACAGTCCTAAGATAACAATTTTAGCAAAAGCAAACAAGTATAAACGTGATGAAACATTTTCCCCAATGAACGCACGGAAAACAAGGCGCATAGAGCCACATCATGCTTCATTTACAGAGAACTGCCGCGCATGTTTACACAATATTATCAACTTTATCATTGCTACCAGACAGCAGCGGGTTATAACGAGCATATGCACAAGTGTGACAAGGTATTGTGCGATTGCAAAAGGTTCAACACAGGAAAAAACTGAGGAAATGACAAGTGCGAGTTTATCACTTCTTCTGATGCCAGTGATTCAGCTCTTTGACACTCTGCAAGGTGATAATGGAATTCCTTTTTATTCAGAGGTTAAGCGAAAAAAATAACACCTATATGCTCTAAAGTCTAGATAAATGTATAACAATGTCTTCTGGAAGTGAGGAAATGAATTGCTTACAATATAGCACACAGACCTCATGCAACGGATTTTTAAAAAATAAACCAAATTCGCAAGTCAACAGGTTCAGATCCAAAAATTATCGGAATCAGCGAGTCACCGATGTTCAACATCTTGTAGTTCGCCGATCGCTGTTACTCGCCGAATTAGATCGGCCATTGGGGGATTCGCCCGACTGACGTTTGGGTCGAAGTCAGGGGAGAAAATAAACATTTGTTCGCATAGCTGGTGAAAATTGATGATGGGTGCAGTTTAAACTTTGGGAGGGGGACGTGCATTGCAACATAAGATACACAGACATTGGGGTGATACAGACTGACTGGCTTGCTGGGCTGTGTGTGTTCGGAGCCCAGAGAGCAGGTTTACACCACCCCGCCAAATGCACGCCCTCTCACTGACCAAGCCTACGTGCAGGGCTGCGAATGGATGTGTACAGGTACACTTTCACTTGCTAGGGCCCGCACAGAGGAAAAGTCCTTTGTTTACTTCCCATCGAAGGATTTCTCCTCCTCTGTCTGGCGCTCGCAGCTGCCACGTGACCGAAGAGTCTCTCGGCGGCTGCTTGTAGCAAGTGTTTCCATGGGCATTCCCACCGTTTTTGTGGGCACGCCCAAGAAAAAAAACAGGGGGACCACCACAGAGCGCCCCCTACCTGTTAATCATGCTGCGTGCGCCTCAGTGAAGGAAAAATTTACCTTAGACGCTCGCACCCAAGGACTGCACATTTACATTGCAGACTATGTGTATGTGCAGTCCAGGCACCATTGATAGAGGCCCCATACTCCCACACAGCATCGCAGGTATGCACTGCTATGGTTTTCACTGCGGACCGTGCACATGCGTGATCCTCCAAATTCGCAGCACTGCGATCAGGACTGAATCAGCCCCTCAATTCGGTGCACATTGGATCAAAAGTAAAAAAAAAAAAAAAATCGGCCCGATGCATCAAAATCATGTGCAACGGGCCCAAATCCCCCAAAGTGTATGTAGAAGAGGGGTACAGGAGATGAGGGGTACAGGAGATGAGGGGTACAGGAGCAGAGCACATGTATAGCATCATGGTCGGTTTTATCATGATGAGAATTTAAATGTACTGTAAAAGTCAATTGAAAACAAAGAATGGAGACAAGGAGACAAACGCCAACACTCACCGGGGGCCTACAGATAGCACAAAGGCAGTTTTGAAAATCACAGTTTAAAAAAAGAAACCAAAACACAAAACCAAAAAAGGGATTAAAACCCAAGAAAACTTCACACAAACAAAAACTGCAGTGAAACTGCAAGCAACAATAAACATGGGGATAACATGCGCATACAGTGAAACTGCAGAACAATGGCTGGAACAGCTTGATGGATACCACACACACACACCCTCCCAAATACTGGGTCAACACAACCTCCCGGTCACCAGAGAACCTTGTGCACATGCCACGTTTTAAGATTTAATTTAGCAAACACGTTCTGAAACTGCCGTGAGCTGGCCACGTCTGTGAGATACTGTAGGACCTTCCCATTGTCGAATTTAGGCCCGTCGACCTATTTCAAAGTGTCGACCCTATGACCCATGCCGGATTGGCCGATTGTCACAAATCTACAGACTGCAACTATTAGCAAATTGTACATGTCTGGCCAATTTGGTTTATGGCAGATTGTAGTATATAGATATATAGAACTATATTAAGCATATCAAAACCAAGCTTCTAATAGGTTACTTACATGTTTAAGCTATTTTAAACGACAGACTACAAGAGCTACTGAGATCTTTACTCCGGCTTCAACCACTGGAATTATCATCAACTGTGTATCTGCAATAATATTCAGAGCAATGCACAACAAGCAGATTCACATCCCAGGTGCGTTTAATGCGCAGGTAAGGCTCTAGTAATGCCCAGAGCTACCCTAAAGGGGCATTCACAGGGGGCGATAATAGCCCATTTTCTAAGCCAGGGATGGTGAAGCTTCGGCCCTCCAGCTGTTGCTGAACTACACATCCCAGCATGCCCTGCAACAGTTTTAGCATGGCCAAATAGCAAAAATGTAGCAACAGCTGGAGGGCCGAAGGTTCCCCATTCTAAGCGATATGACTAGATTGCTTAGAAATTAAGCACAAATCGCTCCGTGTGTATGCCCCATAGTGATGGCGATGCGCGGTCCCCTGCGTCACTATCGATCACTCAGATCATGACTACATGTAGCAAAGATCTAGTCACATCGCCGGTGTTCCTTTGTTTTGTTTTTTATTAAGGACTGAGCATTATAGTAATACAGTCAACAATATGCAGTTGTATCTGTTACAACAATGAAATACAGTATGAATTCAAATACATGGGCAGTGTTGTAAGCTGAGAACATTGGTTAGCACAGGTCACCCATACACACATTGCTACGTGTGTATGGGCGATCTAACTACCGGGAAGCTCAAGGGTGATTTCCCGAGCCTACATTGCTCAGCATGCAGTCTAAGGAAAATCCCCCCTTGTGTATGAGCCTGAAGGTGCCCACACACTAGAAAGATCTGCGATCATAAGATGTGCGCATAAAATAGCCTCCAAATCTTTTGCCCGTCCTGGACAAAAGATTTCAGGCAAGCGCACATCTTTACCAAAGATTTTTCTTAAGATCCCGTCTGTGCCCACTCCTCCACCACAAGTAACTAACTACCAACAGCATGTATTTATACCCACCGTTGTTTTAAATTAAGATGTGACCATGTGTGATTAAGGAATGCTATGATCCACCTTACCTGATGGAATTGTAACTCTCTTTATCTTATGTCAAGTTGAAATTCAAATATTATAACCCTCATTCTCATTCTTCCCCCCCCTCTACCCCCCTCCTCTACCCCCCCCCCATTCAATTTGATTGTCAGAATATTGTTGGACCATTGTTCGTTTGTATGTATACAACCAATTGCACTAAACCGTTGTACTGATTGGTCATTATATATGTTTATGACTTAAAACCCAATAAAAATACTTATAAAAAAAAAAAAAAAAAAAAAAAAAAAGATCCCGTGTGTTCCTATGGATCTTTTGTTAAATCTTCTGATCTTTCATGCAGCACGTAAGATCAGAAGATTTAGCAAAAGATCCACGGGAGCGTGCATCGGACCGAAATCGGCCAATTATCGGCAAACATCGGCCAATATATATGCCGATTTATCGGAAATCGGCCAAAAAAAAAATCGTTCTAGTGTGTGGGCACCTTTAAGTCCAATTACCCCTCGCTGTAATCCCATGGGTAACAAGTGTTAACTCCTAGATTCCGCATTAAGGGGCCTGATTCAGCATGGATTGCAAAAGCAAAATCTCGCTCTAGTGGGCAAAACCAAGTTGCACTGCAAGCGGGGCAGATGTTACATGTGCAGAGAGAACACTGTCTATATTCCCAACCACATGCTCACTAAGGTTAATAGGCCTTTTGGCAAAGATGAAGCGTAGTATCTGTGCTTATCATAGGGTGTGGACCGCCCCTGGTAGAAGAATAGAGAAATGCTGGACACAGTAACGGCTCCAACTCTGCCCTGGGGGAGGGGAGAACGGGCCCTTCCCCCACTGGTAGGGAGGGGAGAAACACTGACTCTCTTGATGGGGTTTGTAGCCCCTGAAGGATGAGGCAGTGAAAAGCCCGGTCTAGTATCCATTCCCAAGGAGCGGGGAAACGCTGGGACTGAGTAGATTTCTCCAATTACAGAGGTTCATAGCCTCTGATGGGGAGACCGTAAAAATTCCAGCTTAGTACCTTAACCTTGGGATGCGAGAAACACCGGGACTGAGTAGATTGCTCTTCCTAGGGGGCTCAACCCTCAAGGGAGTCAATGGAGAAAAAAGTCAGGTGGAATATCCATTCCCATGCCAGTGGTTGGAGAACACCCTAGGTAGGGGTGGAGAAACATTTGGTTGGACGCTGACTGGCCGGTTGTTTAGAGGCCGAGGTGTAGCGTGCCTCCAGGGAGGGAGGGGAAACCCGGAGGTGCCTTAAACGTTCACTGGTGTCCCTACCAGCACATTTTGGCACCAGCACTGCCCTTTAACATTTGCAGTCCAAATTTTTTATTTGCAATTCAATTCAAACAGTCTGGTTTAAATGAATAATTTTTTTTTTTTTTTAAATGGTCTACATTGAATGTTGAATGTTGAATGATGTGTCCCCCCCCCCCCCCCCCCCCAAGACAATTTTATTGTAGTTTTCAAGAAAAGTACAAGAATTTAATATGACACCCGCTATCTTTGAAAACCCATGCAGTTCCTCTTCCCTGTCCGGGGAGGTCGCTGTCTGCTGTGGTGTTTCTAGCACAGGTCTGGTTTGCATATCAGTGCTGATATACAGACCACACTGTGCTAGAAGCACTACAGCAGACAGTGACACCCTAGGCCGGGAAGAGGAGCTGCATGGGTTTTCAAAGATAGCGGGTGCTAGAATGAACACTAATGACTGTTGTTGGACATCAAATAAAGAGTTCTCAACAATAAACATTGATGTTCTGATAACGATCAAACATGTGTGCAATAGCATTTGTTCTCACGGCATGACCGTCACCGATTATGAAATTTGCATCCAGTTTTGTTGAATGATGTTAATGTTTGAAGTGGCTCACCATTGGATTTGCTACTAGCGCTAGGGCTGTTGAGCCTGACTAGACGTTGGACTTGAAAGGGCTAAGTAAGCATTGCCCGGGGCCTTTTGGCTGGCGCAGGACAATTTTTCACACCCCCACCTCGGCCTTCTGGTTGGGGTCTCATTATTTATTTCTCTTCACCCCTCTCACGTTTGTCACTTTTTTCATGTTTTCTGTTTTTCATTTGTTTGGTCTCATTTTTGAGCTGTGTGTGCGACCCTTATGGGCTTCCTGCTCCCCACGTACCAAAGCTCTCTCCTTCGGGGAAGATCTGTGGTTTCTTCGGGGGCGACTCCGATCCGCAAGGCGGTGGGAAACCTACAGAGGGTCTCTCCGAGCTTCGGGGAGGAGGACCCACGGATCCCTATATATTCTCCTCTTGGGCCACACATGGGCTTGAGATTCAAGCCCATGACCTCAGTGCTGTGAGGCAGTAATGCTATTCATTACACCATCTGTGCTGCCCAAAGAAAGACAATCATCAATGGACTAGAGATTACAGCTTTGATTTGCGACTCAGGGGGTATTTAATCCCGGGCCCCGAATGTCAGTATGTCCTGACAGTCGGGACCCTGGCCATTTTCGTTCCGCTCGCCTGTTTATCGGCAGGCCGATTCAACGCCCCGCCTGCTGATGGGCAAAAAGGGGACGTTTCTGCGAAAACGCACATGGATTGTCAGGATCCGGACGTGATCACGACAATCCATGGCTGTTTTCAACAAAACGAAAAGCAGTCGAGTCCGTTCTGTCTCTTCAATGCTGTCAGGAACAACAGCATTGAATAGGCTCCCACCACTATTGCCATTCTTGGAAATAGAGGTAGGGATTGAATACCCCCCCCCCCCCCCCCACCTCAGTCGCACACAGATCTACAAGTGGTCAGTGTATGCTAGCAACATAGGGCCTTATTCAGATCTGAGCTCAGTACAAATTTGTTTGGAAAATGGGCAAAACCATGTGCACTGCAGGTGGGGCAGATGTAACCTGTGCAAAGCGAGATAAATTTGGGTGTCGTGTGCTGAAACAGAAATCCAAATTGCGGTGTAAAAATAATGCAGCCAGTATTTACCCTGCACAGAAACAAAATAACTCACACAAATCTAACTCTCTCTATACATGTTACATCTGCCCCACCTGCAGTGCACATGGTTTTGCCCATTTTCCGAACAAATTTGTACTGAGCTCAGATCTGAATAAGGCCCATAGTTTTATTGCTTATTATTGTTTTAGTGGTGGGAGTAAAATAGAAAAGAGAACGAATGCCAAAGAACCTGCTGCACCAAGGGGGGAGGGGGGGGGGGGGTTGTCTATTTGGTGTGACTAGCGCATAGGTGTATGGGGAGACAACTGCACATACTGTGAAAACGGTGGCACAATTTTGCTAGCCACCGAAAGGAAGGCAATACATAGGGCCATACTTTTTGTTAGCATTTGCAATTCCTCAATAGTCATTAGGGTTACATATTAACAATATTCAAAACCCAACTACGGTCTGACATTGGCTTCCTTTGAGAAGAGAGCACAAGAACGATCCCGGCGATTGCTAATGTACATTTGTACATTGTTAGTAATAACCACACCACAATAGTATAACATGCCGAGCAGTGATCTTACAACACGCGTTTGTATTTTCCAAGTTCAATACCACAGTTCTAGCCACAACAATGTGCGCTCACTGGCGGTCTGACACGTTGAGTAAAGTCACAAACAGGATGAAATAAAAAGCTGTATACTGAGAAAGGGGCGAGATCAAAATATATCGCAGAACATTGGAAGCTCTCCAAAATCTGCTGAACTAGTTCAGGCGGGTTTTACTTGTCCTCCAGAGGGAATATGCTCACGGGGTCTACTTTGTATTCTGTACACGTATCAGCTTCATGACTAAGGACGGAGGTATCACAATGCACCCCAGACCGATTAGAAACCCTACCTACAAACTGTATATATTTTCTATTAATACTTCAAGAGGATCCCATATGGACATTCAGAAGGCAACTGGCATATTTTGTGTGGAATGACTGTAATGAAGAACCATCTAATTTGTACATAATGCCGGGTACACACCAGAATTATTTGGTCTCAATCCCATCAATTTCGATGCAATTTTGACCGATTGCATGTAAATTGGGCTTGTTTTATATCCAATCCGCGTCCCCATTGGTTGGTCGTTTTGGAGATCCTAGCTGATGCAGTCAGGATTTGTCAAGGATCCCTTCTGCTGGGTAGAGATCAGGGGGCAGATCGTGTGACCAACATACGATCGTCTCACAATAATGATCGTTCTGGTTTTCCCCACTTTCTTTAGAAGAAAAATGATTAACCACATGTCAAGTATCTGAAGCGGTTACTTTAGAGTAAAAAAGGTGCCCCTTAGTACTGCCCAGTCACTGTAAAAAAGGTGTCCCTTAAGGTGCATACACACGGTACGATTTCGTGTGCGCGCTATCTAGCCAGTGTTGAATAGTATGCTAGATAGTGCACTATATCGTACAGTGTGTATGCACTATCCGACATACGATGCGCGATCCTGCAGGTCGTATGGGAGGAGCTGCTCGGATGAACATGCAACTAAATTCTGTCTGGAAAGCATACAATAGTATAGTGTTGAATAGCAATACCGCACAGTACCTGCAACAGGTGCCCCTTACTACCGCACAGTACCTGCAACAGGTGCCCCTTACTACCGCACAGTACCTGCAACAGGTGCCCCTTACTACCGCACAGTACCTGCAACAGGTGCGCCTTACTACCGCACAGTACCTGCAACAGGTGCGCCTTACTACCGCACAGTACCTGCAACAGGTGCGCCTTACTACCGCACAGTACCTGCAACAGGTGCGCCTTACTACCGCACAGTACCTGCAACAGGTGCGCCTTACTACCGCACAGTACCTGCAACAGGTGCGCCTTACTACCGCACAGTACCTGCAACAGGTGCGCCTTACTACCGCGCAGTACCTGTAACAGGTGCGCCTTACTACCGCACAGTACCTGTAACAGGTGCGCCTTACTACCGCACAGTACCTGCAACAGGTGCGCCTTACTACCGCACAGTACCTGCAACAGGTGCGCCTTACTACCGCACAGTACCTGCAACAGGTGCGCCTTACTACCGCACAGTACCTGCAACAGGTGCGCCTTACTACCGCACAGTACCTGCAACAGGTGCCCCTTACTACCGCACAGTACCTGCAACAGGTGCGCCTTACTACCGCACAGTACCTGCAACAGGTGCGCCTTACTACCGCACAGTACCCATAACAGGTGCGCCTTACTACCGCACAGTACCTGTAACAGGTGCGCCTTACTACCGCACAGTACCCGTAACAGGTGCGCCTTACTACCGCACAGTACCTGTAACAGGTGCGCCTTACTACCGCACAGTACCTGCAACAGGTGCGCCTTACTACCGCACAGTACCTGCAACAGGTGCGCCTTACTACCGCACAGTACCTGTAACAGGTGCGCCTTACTACCGCACAGTACCCGTAAAAGGTGCCCCTTACTACCGCACAGTACCCGTAACAGGTGCACCTTAGGTGCAGACAGGCTGCATCAGTGACATGGGCAAATGGAGTACTCATTGTACTGTATATTTTTCAAGGCATGCAGTATATAATACATGGACAAAGGGCTGACAACGGATTATGGAGAAGTATTAGTAAGAGACAAGAAGAGAGTTCACAGGTACTAAAGGTGCTGTCATTTGTAGCCAGCACTCAGATGTCTGCAATCATTGGCTAAGCGAGACTGAAATTCAAATACATTAAATATATGACCATCTGTTTGCTGCCCGTCTGGTACAGCCACCGTCCATGAATGTGCTGCTGAGTAGACCAGAAGAAATGTGGAAGAGGAAAGGGAGTGAGACCTTGACATTGTTCGATTCAGTAATTACATTTCATCATTCATTTTTATTTGTACGATCCTGTGCTGTAATAACTCAGCCTTTTGGGACACCTACTGCATATTGCATGGTACAATATCGCATTTCTGTATTTATTATGGACAGAACACCTATATCCTGTACACAGTGTCCGTAACAGGCCTCTGTCCTGACATCTGCTGCTCCTGATTATAAGCTCAGGATGACGCTCGTCACCTGCTTAGGATTTGGTGACGTTCAGGTGCACCCATTAACTCTTCTTCATCCTACTAGGATTACCCGCCTCCATTCTATACTCTATACCCAGAGGGTTTGTACATCTCCCATTGACTGTTCTTAGCTCTATGTCACAACAGCCAGTAATCAATCAAACCTGGATTTTGCCATTTTCCCCTCCAGTACCCTATCTCGTTCCCAGAAATAGTAGGTTTCAGGTTTTAAAAGGTAGCCTGGGGGTAGGACTACGGTTCACAGCAACTGAGGTACATTTATCGGTGCACAAATTAAAAGGTCCTTTATCCCCATTGACAAAGCAACCCTATCCCCTCCCTGTTCCCTAGGTTGTACTAGCCCAGGGGTAAGCAGCTGCTGTGGAACTAGACATCCCAGCATGCAGAGTCACCATTTTGCTAGGAGGTGTAGTTTCCCAGCAGCTGGACTGCCAGATAGTGCATAACCCTGTACTGGCCTTTGGGGGGATAAAGTTCTCTCACACGCCGAGTAAGATTAAATTACATTTTTCTACTTGGAGCTAATGAATGAACGCCTGACAGTACAGTTTATTTGTTTTTGGGCAGGCATTAATTATCGCAACTAAAAAAACTCCAGTCCGTCTCAAACCTCAGACATCACACATTTCTGCCCGCTACCTCTGAGGGCAAGTATGTGCCCACCTGCGGCATTCATGCCAAAATATATCAACAAATGAATCGCTCCATCGGGGCAACAATCAAGCAGCGTTGCAAAGAAAACCACTGAATTCTTACCACTCAGTCTGACTATATTTTCCTGTGTAGCCTTGTAAAGGTGGAGGCAGAGCCACCATTTTGCTCCCCTTGGTGTTCTGAAATGTGTGGTTTCTCAGTAATATCATTAGGAGGGTGCGGTGTGCTGGTCCGACAGTCGGAATTTCAACCGCAGGTAGTTCGACACAGGGACGAGCACAACGAAACCCCTTGTAGACCCCCATGAGAAAGAATAGCCCGCCAGTCATACAGTAATACTGACAGTCAGAATCCCAAATGTCGTTCCGTCATCCGGAACCCTATTAGGACACTTCAAATGCTCATTTTACAATGGGTGCAATGAAAAAAATTGCCAAGTTGGTGACCGTGGCAGGCAGAGTGGTTAACCTGAGAGCAGTTGGCATCACTGACTCCATCTTCTGCTGTAGCCATACTACAGGCCGGCAAAAAGAAATCCGAGGTCTTCTCAACATCTTCTGACAAGTGAAGACCCCCCTGGAGGGAAGGAAAGTTTGGACACTTTATACCCAGCCTGTCTGCCCAAACTTACTAGTATTTATAGCTGTGAACTATTGTGTTTATAAACCGGAAGGGAGCAGATCTTGCATGGTTGCTGCGGGGGAGGTAAGGCAAGGCTAGCAGGTCTTCAGGGAGAGGGAAGGTTGTGAGGGATAAGGGATAGGATTTTGCAGAAGTTTTAACACACAGATTAAAAAACAAAAAAAGAAAACTTTTGTGACTTTTTCACCAGAGCACAAATTCACTTCATACGATTTACTAACGCACCACATCACTTCATAAAAGTGGCCACATCAAAGCCCAAAACGATTGTTCATACAGGCATTTAGTCCATAGTTATTTAGGATGTGGCCTCTCAGCTGTTTAACCCTTTGAGTGCCAAAATCTCTGTGAGTTGTTCAAGATAGCTGCTAAAAATGCCAGATTTGTTATATAAATTCAAATAATAAAAATACTGTGTAAAAAAAAAAAAAGGGCATTATCTGGGCTCGCATGTTAAATGCACCCCATTTTTTCATACCCCTACTATCCAACTACGCATGGAGTTGATTTTATATAGTGTGGCGAGCACAGCGAGCAACCGTGCCCGAAGCGTGACGAGCGCAGCGAGCCCCACGAGGGGACGCGGTCTCATAAGAAAAACGGGAGCCCAGATATTACATAAGTACCGAAAGAAGTTATATTTCACATATAAAGTTAAGACATTATCATGATGATGAATAAAAATGTCTGCTTGGCAACTTTCACACCTATTTTGACAAACTCCCTTGGCACTCAAAGTGCTAACTACACCCCCCTCCTCTTCCCCAGCTTGCCCTGTCACAGTTTTGCTATTAGGGAATGCTAAAAGTGTGACAGGGCATGCTGGGTTGTGTAGTTCCACAGCAGCTAGAGGGCCGCATGTTGACCAGCCCTGATTTGGTCATTCCACACAGAGTTTGTTGAAGTCTTGGAACAGACCGCACAAGCAATGTGCTCTAAATAGCACCCAGGTCCCCAAAATAACTTAACGGGCACCAGCAGGAATGTCACAGGGAAGGAGCTCAGAGACCCGTTCTGTTTGGGTAAAGATCCAGAAATTATTTTTGTATAAATACCATAAAATGTGGGAAACATAAAAAGTATAGGCACCACAAATCGGACAGCAATTACTCATCAGCCACAAATATAATACACCATACAAGTGGTTCCCAAACTGTGTGCTCAGGCACCCAAGGGTGCCTCGGGACACTTGAAAGGGTGCCTCAGGTTGGTGGTCCAGGTTCAAAGCAAACAAATATTTATGCTCAAAGTGATAGACAAAACCAAAGCTGGTGGCTGACAATATGTGTACCTAGAACCACAACTTCTATGTCCACCACATAACAGAACCCAGGGTTGACAGTTAAGCACACTTAATTTAAAAAATAAATTCCAATACGAAACTTTTGGATCTGGGTGCCTTGAACACTTTCTGATACTCCAGGGTGCCATGATTCAAGAACGTATGGGAACCACTGCACTATACTAAATTCCTGGCATTCAAATGGTTAGTTTGTTTCGGAAGTAGCAAGCGGATGGAGGATCTGGGAGGGTAGGGAGTCTGGCCTTAATCCTTTCATAAAAAGAGAAAGTAGAGTACCCCCACCCTCACCATCCCAGGATTCCACACTGCCTGGGCA
The DNA here is from genome assembly GCF_055691185.1 of Crinia signifera. Classification (NCBI taxonomy): domain Eukaryota; kingdom Metazoa; phylum Chordata; class Amphibia; order Anura; family Myobatrachidae; genus Crinia; species Crinia signifera. The sequence goes on along the minus strand of NC_139223.1, from coordinate 183,222,755 downwards.
GTGACCACATATCACCAGCAAACCAAACTGTTCAACTAATGCAATAAAACATTATTATTTTAGGGGTAACACGGGAGGTGCTGAAGGACTGTGGACTCGCATTGAACCATAGAAATCACTGCAGCGGTGGGGGGGTGAAAATCCTAAACACACTGGAGGTAGCTCAGAGAAAGGAAATGCCAATACAGTTAGGGAATTGTATTGAAATGCCAGGAGGGGATGGGTGATTAATCCCAGATAAGAATGTACACTGAAGCCCCAGGAAAGCTGACCATGTCTGTCTTTCGGTAACCTAGGGGAACCACTAACGACATACATGCCACTAGATATAAACAGAGGGCCAGATGTATTAAGTTTTGAAAAGTGATAAAGTGGAGAGAGACAAAGTACCAATCAGCTCCTAAATGCCATGTTACATACTGGATTTGGTACAAAAATGTCAGTTAAGAGCTGGTTGATTGGTACTCACTCTCTATTTAAATAGTCATTTTTCAAACCCAGCCTGTAACGTCGCAGTTAGGAGCTGACTGACTGGTAATTTATCTCTCCCCACTTCATCTCTCTCAAGCTCAGAACATCTCGCCTACTGTATGACAGCAGTGGCAGATAGTGAAGGCCAGGAGCCTCTCTGGATAAAAAAAATGGGGAGAAGACGGCTGTATGTGGCATCATGGGCCTCATTCAGCCCACAATGAAACAGACACCCTCCAAGCCATCACAACATTCTCAGCAACTGTTTACTGCGACACATGCTCAGTCTACCGATAATCGCTCAGTTGCAACACTATCGAAGTATACATCGAAAGCAGGGCCCATGTGCTGAGCTTCCAGCTGAAATAGGTACCAGTTAGTGCAGGGTTGCTGAGATACTTCACGCTATGGCAGAAGCACAGTGGCGCCCATGCCCACCTGGGAATGATCTACCCCTAAATAGACAAATGATGGGACTAGACTTCCGTTCCACCATCCCCAGCAGGTAGCTGATAACTCAATATGGAGAGCAGCAATTCCCACATAAAAGAGGATTTTATATTCTGGTAGAACTGCTATTTATAATACGTTCACAGCTAGACCTCGCACGGCTTCCTGCCTCTGTTCCATTTGATTTCAATCTAACTCTTTATTTGTGTAATGTAAATATTAAGAGATGCGGAAAGACAAGAGAGCCATTGTTTATTTATGTCCCATAATGCCCTTATTTGTGTGACAAATTTATCAAAGCACAGACGTTTAGGGGGAAGAATTACCCCATTACAGGTTCATCCCCAAAACTTTCAAGTCCAGGGGGTACAAAATAGAGAGCACACGAACGTCCAATATTATTTGCAACTTGTACAGTAAAAGAGCAATTAGAGGGGGTATTATCCCGGAGAACAAATGTGCACTACCTCAGAACAACCAATACAACTCATTTCACTCAATTTGCATAAGATCAAAGAGATCATTTACAAATTGGATGATGTAGGCGACTACAAATGTGTTTCCTGAATAACAAGTCATAACCAACAAATACTTTCCCCAGTACCAGACATAATTAGAAGAATGTATTAAGGTCAGAGTTCGCCAGAGGTGTGGGAAGCATGGAAACCTCTGATGTTTTTTTTTTTTTTTTTTTTTTAAGCGGCAATCATTACAAGGCAACCTATTAGCCTTGTAAAAGATTGCCACTTTAAGGATAGCGGGTAAAAAAATAGCCAGGTGTTTGGCCGGCTTCCCGCACCTCTGGCGAACTTGAACTGTACTACTTTCTGCCAAATAAAGCTAAGGGTGCCCATAGACGGTCCGATGCGGCGGTGTCCGTTTTGTACTTTGAGATGCGCACTCCCGCGGCATCTCATTGTACAGTACAAAAAGGATGTGCTGCACATACTTTTTGTACATGCTTTTCATCACATCACATGCACAATTATTTGTTTTGCGGCACCGTCCTGTTCGTTATGGGTACTACTGCATATCGTATGGTGTGAACAGGGTATTACAAAAATGGCCAATATCTGCTTGAACCCCATTCTGACATTCATTAATACCATGAATCTGGTGAAGGCCCACACAGAACGGCTATACATACTGTCCTGTACAGTGATTGTTATTAAACTTGTACACTTTCTTTCCACAGAACTCCATTCCCTGCCCCACAGGAAATCACAGCAATTTGTAGCTACAGAGTATCCTGTGCAAATATTTCTCCCAGTTTCCCATTGAACAGGCAGTAGATACGCTCAGCAATCTTGTCGTTTGGATATAACCACTAGAATTGCACCCGCTACATCTTATTGCCGAATAAGGGCACACAGAGATTGGGGGTCTCTGGACACCACCGGAATGCGGGTGATCTGTGGTTTTCAATTCAACTTGGTACAGAGTTAAAGGTTAACACTGTTCATTTAATATTGGGGCAGCTTGTTTCACATTCAATAGATTCCACACCCTTCTACCCAAAACAGATAAAAAAAAAAGAGGTGGTTATAACCAAGGGTGTAACTACCATGGGTGCAAGGGGTGCAGCTGCTATGGGGCCCAGAGCTTTACCATCTAAGTCAGTGATGGCTAACCTTGACACTCCAGCTGTTCTTGAACTACACATCCCAGCTTCGGCTGCTACCGTTTTACTATTTGGCAATGCTAAAACTGATGCAGGGCATGCTGGGTTGTGTAGTTCAACAACAGCTGGAGTGTCAAGGTTAGCCATCACTGATCTAAGTAATATGTTTAACATACTGTATATTTATCATGATCAGTTGCTAAATAGGGGGCCTACGACTATCTAGTTATGCCCCTGGTTATTGCTGACTTAATAGTGGGGTCGGTTGATGGTAGGGGGGCCTAGAGAGTTTATTAACTGCTATTCTTTCTACAGTATATTTTATTTGGAAATCCGTGTGTGTGTGTGTGTGTGTGTGTGTGTGTGTGAACAGTTCACTGAAGTAATATACAAATGTCTGACACAGACTTCACTGTACCCCTATATTAGAAAGAAAGACATCATGCCAAGGAGGGTAGTAAATGTTGCCGAACCATTGCAAAATGACAAAACATCACCCCTTTACGCAAAGAATAGATTAATTCACATTCCATTTATTCAATGTTTTTCATTTCTAAAAAAAAAATTCCAATTTTCGGAAACAATCCAAAAATTGGAAAAGAAGTGGATCTGCGAATCCACGTCTTTTTCCATTGAAACAGCAGCTAATTCACAAATTTAGCATCTGCGACAGTATATTTGGCTCTTCAAAGAACCAGATCTGTATACTATGACGAAAACGTCTGGGATTGAATACTTAAATACCGTTCTACTCGAATTGTAAATAAAGGGAAAGAATACCCCCTAAGGGGGACATTCAGGGCCTTATTTTGGTTCATTCTTTCTGACAAAATCCTTCTTAAATGGGCAAAACCATGTGCACTGCAGGTGGGGCAGATGTAACTTGTGCAGAGAGAATTAGATTTGGGTGGGGTTTTACTTCAAAGTGAGATCTATATTGCAGTGTAAAATCATGCAGTCAGTATTTTCCCTGCACAGAAACAAAATTACTCACCCAAATCTAATTCTCTCTGCACATGTTACAACTGCCTCCCTGCAGTGCACATGGTTTTGTCCATCTAAGAAGGATTTTGTCAGAAAGAATGAACCAAAATAAGGCCCTCAGTCTCCTGCTGCCATTCCCGACAGGGGAGATGGTGGCTGGGCCCTATTAAATGTGGTCTTCCCCGACAGCATTGACCAGGGATCTCGGCAGAACGTTCTGTTCAAGCACGTTCTGCCGGGAATTGACGAGCTCCCAGCCGCAGTTCGCCGATTCCCAGCAGCTTCTTGTGGCCATGCCCCCTTTTCACGCTCAGTAGGTGGGACATTAAATCCCGCCTTCAAAATCTCAGCCAAGCAGACCGAGAATAGGACAGGGTCACGTCTGTAGGGCCAGCCAGACAGTCGTGACCGACCCTACATCGACCCCCTAAATCTCATCCCCAGATAAGAGCTATGGTTATAGGTCAGTCCCATAGGTATCCAGTTCCACTACAATAAAGCGTTGGTTTATGGATTGGCACGATGACATTGGCTCTTAGTTTCAGTGTTACTCAATGAGGTCACTGCTTGCCAATCATCTGTAGCCTACGGTGGTGTAAGGCAGAATTATAGGGAAAACAACAAAATCACCTTGGGCACCCAACATGTGGGGCATATGTACTATGCTTTGGAGAGAAAGTGGACAGGGAAACAATAAGCATATTTATTAACAATATCTTTACTAAGATAATGTGAGAAAAAGTGTTTTCAAACGATTTTCACATATCGCATTTCCCAAAATACTTTCAGGGACCGTAGCTCGATGTTCCGATGAGGGCTGCTGGTCCTCAGGGCTTGCTGCTTCTAATGTGACCCCCGGAGCAGAGCAGCAGTTCACTTTGCAGCACCAGAGGTCAAAGCAGCAGGAAACCCGGAACACCAGCAGTCCTCCGGGAGCTCAGATCGCCAATTCCCGGGTGTAGGACAGTATGATCAGGGTTGGGAATGGGGTGGGTGTCACAACGGGCAGAGGGCTGCTGGCGGTGGTGGTAACGGCAAAGTTGGTGGTGGTGCAAGCACAGCCATTACCCTGGGTATTATTTCCGATAAATATGCAGATAGTGCTGCGATGTTGCGTCGCAGGAACAGAGGGCGAGATGTACTAAGCCTTGAAAAGTGATACAATGGAGAGTGATAAACCACCAGCCAATCAGCTCCTATTTGTCATTTTTCAAACACAGCCTGTAACATAACAGTTAGGAGCTGATTGGCTGGTGGTTTATCTCTCTCCACTTTATCACTTTTCAAGCTTAATACATCTGACCCAGAGTCTTCTCGCAAGCTCTGCCCCTGCAGTAACTGATACACTTGTGTGATGTAATCCAGTATTGCATTGCCGATTGGGCACCACAGCTTGTAAGATGGCAGTTAGGTGCTATCTGGCTGGTACTTTATCTCATTCTCATCGGAGCTACTCTATATAAAGTACACATTCAATATGACATAGGTCATTAAAGGAAGCTGATTTCAAAGAAATAAAATGTGCAAATTATACATATGCACAGAGATATGTACATACACACAGCGCGGTGACATCTGCAGAAATGCACAGCTGTGTACAGTCACATATACCAGCTCAGAGACTCAGTGCCACAGAGGGCAGCGAAAAGTGGTCATCTTCATTTTGTTATATGGTGCATCAAGACCCTCTAAAGGACAGGAAACCACAATTCCCTGTGCAGCTCCCTGTGCCCCCATCAGGTACACTCCCACAGGTGTTACAGCTCACATCTCTCCCTCACAGACGTGGCAAATAATGTAAGCATTAGTGGAAAGGAGGTGACCTGCAGTGTACGACAGGATACACAACAAGGCAGCTGTTACACACCTAACATTTCCATACCCAGGTGCGACACCCTATTGCGTGGAACTGAATTGTGGTGGAACTTAGCATCGGTAGCAATGAAACAGTTAATTAGTCTGAGTCTGTACAGTCTGCCAGCAGCTGGGACAATACATGTACATTTGCCCTTAGCAAAACCTCCTGAGAGCACTTCACTTCAGCACCCAAAACCTGGGCCTTCCACACACACACATATTACCATGGAGACTTCAGCTGCTGTCCTGACATCCGCTGCTGCTGGTCTCCCCTTTCAGGCTTCTGGGAGTCTCATTTACACAATCGCAGAGACACTGGACGCGGGTTGGAGTGTAAAAGAAACAAACTCTAAATAGGACCTAGCAAAAATGTGCTGCGCTACATGCATAAGGCCCCAAGGTCTGCAGGATTCCCAGTCCTCCAAGCGGATCATAGGAAAAAGCGGCACAGACTCAGCCATGTCGTTTTATACCCCCAGGCACACCAGCGTATAACGTGTCCTGCGGGATTGGGAAACCAGTAGGGTAAGACGACCATTCTTGATCAGAACCCCCACTTACGCAATAAAATACAGTATGCCTCTTCAGCAACCGGATAGACAACTTTTACAACCCATTAATGACACGTCTGTAAAAAATAAACAGGCAGAACCATAAACACCTAACATGGCATGGGTACATCAACCGGATTGCGTATTACAGATCCTCTCAAGACCCTCTTCTTCATGAAAGCCAGCTGTCTCACTGTCTACCCCATCTGTGCCACCCCTGTCTGTCTGCCTCTTCCTGTTCAGAATGTAATCTCTCACGAGCAGGGCCCTCTTCCCTCAAGTGCTTGGAGTAATCACCAATGAATGAATGACAGGCCAATCACTGAAGGTGGCAGGGTTCACGCATACACACTGTGCGCTATTTTGGCCCTTCTGAACGATATCTTTCAAAATATCGACCAGTGTATATCCAATGAACGATGAGATCTCCCGCAGGTTGTTATCAAGGGTTTCTGTCACCAGGACATACAGCGTCATTTTCTCTATGTCGTTCACAAAAAGCTGCATATTACTAGTCTCTAGCCGGATCGTTCGTCATAGCGTTCAGTGTGTATGCACAGTATCATTTGCAGAGGGAACCAGAAAGTTCTAGGGAAACCGTTCAGCAGTATCGTTCATTGAACACGTTGTCAAGTGTGTATGGGCCTCTAGCAATGCCACAGGGGGTTCAGGGGTAAGCCCAGTTCCCTTGTGCCGAGGGAAAATGAAAATCCATTTCCGTCTGTTCCACCATTACTGGCAAAAACCATCAGTGGCTAACAATGACAGTTGTTGGCCATCCCTAATAAAGATAACCCGTGAATTTTTTATGTATAAACCAAGCTTTCAAATTCTCAGCCAATATCAACAAATGTCTCATTTTGTTTTATTAAATCCACATTGTTCTTTCGCTGCACATGTGCGTACACTAGTCCCTGGTCATGTCTGCACCTCTGCTGTTTGAGTGTAGAATTCAATTATATTCCTTAACCCTTTGAGTGCCAATGTTGCTGTTATGTAGGGTACAGACCAGGACGACCCGCTCACGATGCACATCGTGAGCGGGTCGTCAGTGTCTCGCCCGACCCACTCACGGTGACGCGGGGGGGCACGACCCGCTCACGATGTGCAACGTGAGCGGGTCCGATCCGATGGCGACCCGCACCCGGCTGTATGGTCGTCATTGAGATCCTACCTGCAGCAGGTAGGATCTCAATAACGACCGACCGACCCGCGGGACCGCGCATCGGATCGGTATCGGTCCACACCAGGTCAGAAAAGGGCCCAATCAGCACACAATCTACATCCAATTGATCGGAATTGGATCTAGATTGTGGGGGATCGGGCCCTAGTTGTCCTGGTGTGTACCCAGCATTAGAGATGTGCACAAGACCTGCTAAAAATGCCGGCGTTGCTCTCAGCAACTGTACTTTTTTGGTGCAATGTTCAACAAAACTACAATTAATTGAATTCAAATCATTTGCCGGCAATAACTAAAGTGCTCCACATTCCTTGACTTCAACCCTGGCATTTTTAAGGGATATTTTGCCCATCTCACGCAGCAACACTGGCACTCAAAGGGTTAAACCAAATGTTTCTTTCAAAAGTAAGCACAGAAATAATGCTGGTGTCTCCAATGTTGTATCTTCTACAAACACCACTAACTAAAACAAGAGGATACACTGAACTAAACATTCACTATTACAGTATATAGCGCACACATTTGTGCCCGTACCCACCCCCAGCCCTCGCTGAAATACAAACTGCAACACACATGGGAACCAGCTGCAACCAAATTAATCTTGACAGCTCCTGGAAAGTGGAATTAATGCAAACACTGTGTTCCTGAGCCAGAGAGGAGACACTTAATATAAGGAAAATGCAGGAAGGGTAAACATTTACCAGGAGGGCTAATTTTAGAGGTTCACTGATGGGGGTCATTAGCAAGCTCTGGTGTCAGCCTGCTCAGGACATAAATCACATGTGTTTCCTTTTTGGAAGTGGTGAGCGAAACAAGACAAAGTTAAATGACATCATTTACTAAGAAGTGGCGAGGAGTTGGAAGTCTTTAGTAAACCACAAGATAATGGGACTATGTCAGGGACTAGTGTAGAAGGGAACACTTTGTCCTGTGGGCACCCAGTACTGGCAGGGGCACATAATGACAGACCCCCTGATCACCAAGGTGCCCACATGTGGGAGCAATCAGGGCAACATCCCTCTGGCATGAGCGCTCCTGATCCTACCACTTGTGGGATGCAAAGAGTTAATGGGCCTCAGCTTTTTGTATGGACACAAAACAAACAGCTTTACAACAAAACCTATTCATAGCTGCAAAGATTAATAAGCTCAGTACACAGACACTGGGGAATACAGGGACAATGCAACACAGGGATACCCCTGAGAGGGGCAATTAGCAGAATATGATCAACAACACATGAGCTGGCATTACAGGGTCACAGAATTCACATACAAGACACATGCATGTTCCCACTGTATAGGAGCATAGGCTACTAGTAGGTAACTGTGCACGCTGGGGAAGTAGCAGATGACAGTGAGCAGATAACCATGTAACAGTCCAGACACTACCATCCACCTACCACTGATCTATGCTGCTTTACTTGCTATGTACTATAGGAAGGTGACTTACCTCCTCCTTATCCCGGGTCACCGCTGCCCCATCTCTCCCTCCACTTGCTCAGCTGAAGCTGCTGTTGCTGCTGCACCGTCCTGGTAGTTCGCAGGAGGAGGAGTAGGGACTGGAGCAGAGCCGGCCCCTGGGGTGGGATCTGGCGGGCAGGGGGAGCTTGTCTCATCCTTATTAACTCCTGCACTGCACTGCAGAGTACTACACAGCCAGCAGCAGCAGCAGCATGAGATCCTATCTCTGCAGTGTCTGTAGTCTGCCCTCAGGAATCCAGACATGTCCCTGCACTGGGGAACTCTGCTGATACCTGATTTCTTCTATACATACATAATATATATCATTTATTTATTAACAGTATCTTATATAGCGCACATATTCCGCAGCACATTACAGAGTATAGTTGAACATTCACATCGGTCCCTGCCCCAGTGGAGATTAAGCTGTGTACACACGGGGGCGATTTCAGCATATATCGCTGGGAATATGGTCGCTATTGCCAGTGATTTCATGTGCTGTGGGAGATAAATCGCCGGGAGCGCGCTCCCACGTCCAGCCCTTCATGGTCGCTGGTCGCAGGAGCCTGCTCCTCCGATTATGGCTAAAAATTGCTGGTCGCTGGTGCACAATGCACTGTACACAAGTTATAAGCGATTTCTAGTTAAAATGAGGTAGAGACAGAATGAGACAGAATAGCTTGCAATTTTCAGCCAAAATCGTTGGTGGCTGATGAAAATGGTGCGCTGAGCAATATATTGCTGAGCGATTTTAAGCCAAAATCGCTCAGCAACCAAATCGCACCGTCTGTACACAGCTTTACAATCTATCTACCACATGTACATGCACACACAGACATTCTAGTTTTTGTTGGAAGCCAATTGGCATACCAGTATATTTTTGGAATGTGGGAGGAAACAGGAGTACCCAGAGTAAACCCACCAGAACATGGGGAGAATATACAAACTCCGCACAGTTAGGGCCATAATGGGAATCAAACCCATGACCCTCTCTCTCTCTCTCTCTCTGTATACAGTATATATATATATATATATATATATATATATACATACAGTGGTCGAAGTGGGGCGGTATACGGGGGTATGCCATACCGCCACTTTAATCTGAAGATAAAAAAAAAATATATATATTCACTCTTTACTTTTCCATACCCCCACTTCAAAATTTCCATACCCCCACTTCAAAATTTCCACTTCGACCACTGTATATATATATATATATATATATATATATATATATATATAGTCCAGGAATCCACACACAAGGTGTAGAAAGGAGAGCACTCTCCAATCACAAATGTAATTTTGTGAAAAATCCAAAAGAGTTAGATAATGAAATAAAGAGACATCACAATCCTTGGAGATAAAGGTGATATAATAGTATGACAGCCCCGACGTTTCGGTCCTAATCAAGGACCATTATCAAGGAGCATTGTCATCAAAGTATATAGGTAGTCAGCGATGAGGTATTCTCTGCCATGTAGGACAGGACAAGATCAGCTACCAGGTAGCTGATCTTGTCCTGTCCTACATGGCAGAGAATACCTCATCGCTGACTACCTATATACTTTGATGACAATGCTCCTTGATAATGGTCCTTGATTAGGACCGAAACGTCGGGGCTGTCATACTATTATATCACCTTTATCTCCAAGGATTGTGATGTCTCTTTATTTCATTATCTAACTCTTTTGGATTTTTCACAAAATTACATTTGTGATTGGAGAGTGCTCTCCTTTCTACACCTTGTGTGTGGATTCCTGGACTATTTTTGAGTACCAGCCTTTTGGCCGGTGCTTTTGGTTGGGCACCCCACTGTTGCTTTCTTGGGTGAGAGTGCGGTCATTTGTATATGTATATATATATATATATATATATATATATATAAAGAGATCAACCCCTGCAATGCCCCCCCCCCCCATTAGTGGGGGCAAGAGGGAATTGAAAAAAGAAATAGCAAGAAGGGCCCAATGTAACTATACCATATAGCAGTGATTTTCAACCTTTTCACCTTGCGGCACACTAAATAAGATTTTAAAATTGCCAAGGCACACCATGAGATCCCCACAGGGCAAAACACATTGGCCCCCACAGGAAAAAAACAAACCTATTAAAAACAATCACACTGGTCCCCACAGGTAACACAAATAAAATACATTGGCCCTTTAAATGAAAAGAAGAGACCAGTAAATAACACTTGAACTGGTGGTGGCTGTAAACTAGTTTGGGCATCTTTAGATCTGGGGGCACACTTGAGAACAGCTCAAGGCACACTAGTGTGCCACGGCACAGTGGTTGAAAACCACTGCCATATAGGATTTCTCAGCCAATCAGCAGCCGTCTTTTCATTTGTATATGCCAGCGGCAGGGGAGGATTGTGGGGCCTCGGAGGTGCCCGGCTCTTCCCCACTCTGCAGATAGGTGTGTGCCAGCGATGCAGCAACGCCGGCAAACACCTACGGACATGATCAGATGCGATACATCCCCGGTTCTAACAAAGCACCTGCCATGTGCCGCTGACGCCTTCACATACCATTTATCTTATGTGCAGAACGTCCTACCTCTGACTCTGGTCCAATGCGCATCAGATCGGAAGTCATACACATCTGATTTGGGCCAATGTCACTTAGTTTCTCTGCCCGATCTGCCGGAATCGGGTGAAATTGGGCCCAAATTGTACAGCGTACGAGGCCTTAGGACTTCATCAGAGGTGAGTTTAAAATAAATGTAGCAATACACTTTAAATGTATCTTTAGTAAAACACTGTAGTATCATCAAATCTCATCAGAAAAGTGGCCCAGATCTGAATGATTAGACGTCCACTTAAACGTAGCCGGTGTGTATACAGATACACTAACAAATACATAAGGGTACATTTACTAAGATGGGAGTTCTGTTGAAGATGGGATGTTTCCCATAGCAACCAATGAGATTCTAGCTATTATCTTCTTGAAGATGCTAAATAAATAAGAACTAGAATCTGATATGGGCGACAATGGGAAGGGAATGGGACATGAGTTTTTCACACAGGCGGTATTTCATACTATACCGTCCACTAGGGCGCGGTTGGTGACTAAAATAGTGTGCCCGAAGCATGGGGAGCGCAGCGAGCCACGCGAGGGGATCATTGCATTGTTACGGTGTCCATGTCGACTTATGTCAAAATTCAGGACAAAAATACTTAAAAACTCATGTCGACCTTTTTTACTGCCGACTTATTTCATCTGTCGACCTAAGCCCTGTCAACCTTTAGTGGTTGACCTAATGTATGTCAACCCTTCATAGTGTCGATCCTATGACCCATACCCCATAATTTGATGGTGGCTACAATCAGAAGCTGCAATGAAATAGTGAAACCATTAACACTGGAAGAAAACCATTGAGGATACATCGGACGATTATCGATAGACTGCGCATGCGTACGACGCGTAGTGGTGAGGCCGTCCTGCGGTGAAATCCTGCTACGTTTTCTGATCGCTGACCTTCGCTAGGTGATTGACAGGAAGTAGGCGCCTGGGGGTGGTAACCGGACATTCCGCGGGAGTACCAAGAAAAACGCTGGCGTGGCTAGGAAAACGCTGGGAGTGTCTGGGGAAATGCTTGGCGTGCCTGAGAATTTTAGGGCAGGGTGTGTGACATCAGATCCAGGGCCTGCGATTAACGGTGCCCAGTGTAACAATCATTAGATGGTGAGCCTGTTAGGATGGGTTTTGGACATATTCGCACTTCTACGAATGGATGTGCAACCGTGCACACCCATTTGCACAGCGAACGCAATAATTCGCAAGGTGAGATTTTACTACAGATTTTTCTTCACTGGATGCTGGCCACTGCAAATTTTTTGGGCGTGCAATTGGGTCTAAATTACCCCCATTTATGGAAACCAATGTCTACCCTAGAAAAAATGAGGGGCACAGATGAACACTGCACATGGGTCTCCTCCTCTCTTAATACACCCCTGTGGAGTACGTGTAGCCCCTGTGTAGTACGCTTTCAAAATGCGGATTGTGATAAACGAGCCAGGTAAATAGAGACTCTAATATAGCATTCCAAATATGTGTTTCTTTCCACCTGAGGAACAATCAGAATGCTGATGTTCTAGATCTGAATACTCAGTCCTGTTGTCAGTAGGTGTCAGCTTCATTGTCATTAATAATGTCTCTGAACTTTCATAGTTTGCCAGACTTCATTAACCTACATATCTCCATACGCTGAATGACGTCAGAACATAATGTAGGTCTCACTCCATGTGGAATGCAATGTACACCTGAAGAATATTTGTAAATGTAAAATAGGGCTCAGATTACTAAATATAATTTTTAAAAGTAATAATACTGATTACAAGAGGACACCAGGAGCCTGATTCTGATGCTTAAGGGGCAAACACTCGGGCGATTTCAGACCCTTTTCTAAGCGCTGTGACTAGAAATGTGTGTGTATGCCCGGCAGCGATGGCGATGTGTGGTTCCCGCGCGTCGTTAGCTCCTGCTAGATCGCAGGGTTTTGCCTATTGTTCATAGGCCACAGCATCGCTGGGTGCATGGCGGGTGCTTAAGCCGGTCGCTCAGCATGAAGGACGGGTCGCGTGGTGTGTACTGGGCTTTATTAAAACCGCACGCCTTGATGATGTTCATGTAGATATACATAGGAAACAGTGCCCTGGGATATGGAAACTACCCTTAGCTGCACAAAAAAGGGATATATCTCTAACTCCAGTAAGTGCAAAAATGTAACAGTGTAATGTGGGCTAGGAGAAATGAGGGTGATTGCTAGACTAATCAGGGAGAGAGGGAGATTGCTGCTATTTCAGGGAGTCTCCTGCACAATTCAGGAGGGTAGGCAACAATGACCTAACCCCCCCAAACGTACCTGATCCGAGGCAGCATCCAAGCAATTTGATCCTCCTCTGCATTTTTCCGGATCCAGAAAGAGGCCGAACACCATCTTCTTGCGGTTGGATTTTAGCGAGATCGAGACTCTAAGTCTCAGTGATCTGCGTCATCTTCATTCCCGCAGGTAACTTCAGACAGTATGTCCATGCTGTCTGCTGAGAGGGACCTGTTATGGGGGACGCTACTAAGGGGGCAACTACTAGGGGGGCTGTGGGGCACTACTAAGGGGGGCTACTATATGGGGAAACATTAAAAGGGACAACTAAGGGGCTCTTTGAAAAAAATCAAATAAAAATCATATATATATATTTTTTTTAATGCAGGGCTACCCTGCATGCCGTACCAGTACAGAGGTGCTGCCCAGTGTCCTGTATCAGTCTAGTGGTGCTGCCCTGTGTACCATATCAGTCCAGGTGTTCTGCCATGTATGCCATATCAGTCCAGGGGAGCTGCCATGTGTGCCATATAATTCCAGGGGTGCCACCTTGTGTGCCGAATCAGTCCAGGTGTGAACTGCCATGTGTGCCATGTCAGTCCAGGGGAGCTGCCCTTTTTTTGGAATGGGATCATTCGTCAGACTGCATTTAGGTCTACAGTCATTAGGTCGACCCCACTAGGTCGACTTGCAGGAAGGTCGACCTGACTTAAGGTCGACATTGGCCAAGGCCGACATGACTTAAGGTCGAATTTGCATAAAGGTCGACATGAGGAAGGTCGACTGGTCATAAGGTCGACATGGGTTTTTCACTGTTTTTTTATGCGAATGTCGACACAGTCGACATGGACACAGTTGGCAATGAGAATCGGACCCTCGCATCGCTCGCTTCGCTCGCGATGCTTCGGGCACGGTGTCTCGCTGCGCTCGGCACACTATTTTATTCTCCCACCACGCCCTAGTGGATGGTAGGGCATGAAATACCGCCTGTCAGCACATGTCGGCTCAAAAAACAGTGAAAAACCCATGTCGACCTTATGACCAGTCGACCTTCCTCATGTCGACCTTTATGCAAATTCGACCTTAAGTCATGTCGACCTTGGCCCATGTCGACCTTAAGTCAGGTCGACCTTCCTGCCAGTCGACCTAGTGGGTTCGACCTAATGACTGTAGACCTAAGTTCATTCTAATAGATGACCGCATCCCCCTTTTTTTTGTATTAAAAGAAAAATAAGCTGTTTTTTTACTGCAAGGGTGCTGTTAAGTGTGCCATATAATTCCAGGTGTGCCACCATATGTGCCGTATCAGTCCAGGGCCGCAATGTGTACCGTATCAGTCCAGGGCCGCAATGTGTACCGTATCAGTCCAGGGGAGCTGCCTTTTTTTTTTTTCAAACAAATTTTATTTTATTTTAAAGTGCATATAGGCAAATCTGTATAAACAGTACAGTAACAACAGTCGCAGTATCAAAATAGACGGCATACAAACAGGATACAGAGTGGTCACATCGGATAATATGAGCCCGCCTAGGTAAATGTATTTGGTTCTCAGATTCTGCGTGGTTTTGAACACCACATTTGGCTCATGAGAGGAATGAGGGATTCAGGGCATCGCATTTCAGGTGGTGTATGTGCGCAGCCTTGCTTGAAGTCTGTCAAATATATCATTAATTATAGCAATGTCCCGAATTCCCGTAGCTACCATAAGTATCCTTGTTGTTTTTGAATAGGGGTATGATACTAAATGGTATCTACATAATACATAAAACACATTTAAAACATTTAGAAAAGAATGAAAAAGAGTTGGAGAGATGAAATAGAGGAGGGAAAGAGGGGGGGTGGGGGGGGGGGATAACTTGGAGTAACAAGCACTTTGGTTGTTTTTCAGCATATTTTGTGTTCCTCGCGAGTCAAGACCTTATTTAAGTATAAAAAGTAGGAGTATATCTGGTCAGGTAGCCTATTGCTTTGAAATCCTCTCATAGTGTTCCCATCTTTTGAGGAATCCTGTGCTGGTGGATCTCGGGAGGGAGGAGTCATATTTATCAAAATACATCATTTTGGTTAGCATGAGGAGTAGGTTTTGTAGGGTTGGGGTATGGGGGGATATCCAATTTTTAAGAATCAGCTTCTTCGCTGCTGTGACCAATATGATAAGGAAGGGAATGTGTCTGGCCTGGTAGGTATTTAGTTGCCACCTATCAAAATTGGCAAACAGCATGGGTATAGGATGGAGGATGGGGGTGATTTCAAAGTGCGTCTTGATATAGTTTATAATTTTATTCCAATATTTTTTGATGTGCCCACAGTTCCACAGATTATGGATGATCGTCGCGGGATTGCCTTTGCATTTTGGACATTGCCCAGTTTCTCCGTCTACGTAATGACTTCTTTGTGATTGGGATATGTAGGCTCTGTTTAATGTCTTAATGTGTGTTTCCTGCAATAAAGAAGTTCTCAATATACTCATTATGTTTGAGTGGTATTTAAATAGCGTATCATGGGAGAGAGTGTCTGGTAGGTCTCGGGTCCAAGATTGTGTGATTCGGGACCAAAGGGGTTCAGTGTGGGGGGCCAATAATTCTGCATAAATTATTTTCGTTTTAAAAATTTTTGATAAGAATTTGGAAGTGATCCTGTGGAATGGGTCTAGAGGGGTTTGAGGGAAGGTGTCCGCTGGGAGGGATTTGACATAGTGTGTGAGTTGCATGATAGGGAATAGGGTATTGTGGGGGAGTCCAAAGCTCTCTCGTAGCTGTGTGAATGAATATGTGCCTCCTCCCGGGTCATAGACTTGGGAAATGAGGCTTAGTCCCTTTGATTTGATGCGGTTAAACACAGCGGAGTTTACAGCCGGGGTGAACATTGGATTGCCCCAAATTGTCAGCCAAGGGGAGTTTGATGGGTCTTTTTTAAGAGTTTTACACAGGAAGAGCCACGCCTCATATGTGTCTCTAAAGAAGATATTGGAGTGTGTCAGGGTAGGTATTAGTTTTTTGGGGGAGTGCAGCAGTGCACAGGGTGAGTAAGGTGAGAATAGCGCTCTATCCAGGTCAGGGATGGTATAATGGTCTCGGTCAAGGATCCAGTCTAGGGCATATCTGTTGAGGAGGGCTTTAGAGTAAAGGAGTAAGTCGGGGAAGCCCAGGCCTCCAAGATGTTTTGGTTGTTGCAGCTTCTTCATAGATATTTTGGGCTTCTTTGAGTGCCAGATGTATGAGCTACATATTTTTGTAGTGTGTAGGGCGTCTTTCCTAGAGATACTGAGTGGGAGTAGCTGCATGATATACGTGAGTTTTGGGAGCAGGATGGTTTTTACAACTTCAGTTCGTCCTAATAGAGATAGAGGGAGGTCTTTCCAGCCTGCCAGGGAGTTTGTTATTTTCAGAATAGTCGGGGTAAAATTTAATTTATATAGATTTTCAATTTTATTTGGTATAAGGATGCCAAGATACAGAGCCGGCCCTAGCCTAAATGATGCCCTAGGCAAGATTTTGGCTGGTGCCCCTCCTAGCACCGCGACTAGTTCCGCCTCTGACCCTGCTCCCCTTTCCCAGCACCATCAACCCTCATCATAGCAGTCATCATTTTGGTGCTCCTACCCGCAATATTTTAAATAGAAACAGTGCACACATTCGGTGCTCAGCCCAAACAGGGGTGTGTTCTTGCTGGAAAGGGGCATGGCCACACAATAATACCCCCAATTCAAATTATGCCACACAGTAGTGCAACTTTATTCACATTATATCTTGCGATGGTGTCCCTTATTCACGTTACATCACACAGTAGTACCACTTTACCTTATGTACATTACTCCTCACATTATTCACATTATACACTTAGAAAAAAATCCTGAGAAAATATTGTATCTTAAGCACCTCCATGGCCACACTGCAACCCAGCACAAAGCAGTGTGTGCTGGGCAGAGAAGAAGAGCTGCAGCTGCTGCTGTCACTTAAGGGGAGAGGGCCCAGGGCCCCCACTGGGCCCTTCCATCAGACTTGGGCCTGGGTAATTTGTACCCCCCTACCCCTTTCTCTCGGCACCCCTGATAATACCACACAGTAATGCCCCTTACACATGACACACATTATTAATGTCCTTATAACAATAATGCCCATTACACATTATGCCAACCTTTATTAATGTCCTTCATACACATAATGACACACATAATGCCCATTACACATATGTTGCACATTATTAATGCACTTATACACATGACACACATAATGCCTGTTACACATATGTCGCACATTATTAATGCATTTATACATGACACACATAATGCCCCTTACACATGTTCCGAACACTATTGCACAAGCAACCCACCCACAGATAGCACTCGCACAGCCGCTAACACTGTGACCTCTGCCTCGGCTTGGATACAGATGTTTCCTCATACATCTTGACTCAATAAGCCATGCAGCTCCTGGCCAGTTCTGCTAACGTTGGGTGCCTTTTTTGCTGAAAATTCATCTTATTTGCATTGTTATGACCAGCACACACAAGGAGCTTCCAATGATTAAAATGATATGTGGCATGCCTATATTCTGTGTGCGACTGTGGCTGTACCTGCATACGGAATGCTATGTTACAGTGATTTCCATGAATACACTATTTCATATGCAGATTCAGCCTCACTCACACACAGGATATAGGCATGCTGCATATCATTTTAATCAGCAGAAGCTGATGATGCCCCTAGGCATTCCAAATGCCCTAGGCAATTGCCTAGTTTGCCTATGCCTAAGGCCGGCTCTGCCAAGATACTTAGGCCCTTATTCTGGTTGGTGCGGTCGAGCCGCATATGCGGCTCCGACCGCACCAGACGAATCCCCGCCTACAAGACGGATCGGCACGGCCGTCCGTACACGGACGGCTGCCGATCCGCATGAAAATGGCGGGGCGTACGCCTCCACCATGTTGGGAGCTGCCCCCTGCATTCGATGGTCGATGACCATCGAAGGCAGGGCCGCACGCTCCCCCCGCTCACGCAAGCTTAGAGCACACGGACAATCGTCCGTGTGAAAGCTTGTATTGGGGCGGGCAGCTGACATCCGGCGATGTCAGCTTTCCGCCCCCATCACTGGCGTCATAGCCTCATTACCATGCATACGCCCAGCGTTTGCATGGGAACGCCCATGAAACGCTGGGCGTATACATAGGGTAATGAGGCTATTAAGCCCCTCACACCCCTATACGCCCCCTTTGCGGCGTCTAAATTTTTTACTCGGCGAATTCCCCTGCACATGCGCAGAGTGACCTCTGCGCATGTGCAGAGTGTAAACATCGGCGGTACGGCCGCACGCGGTCCGTACCGCTCAGATCAAAATAAGGGCCTTAATGTGGGAAGTCTGAATTCTAATGGTTTTCAGTTCTGGGCTATCTGGGAACTCCGGGGGGAGCCCAGAGATGTTGAGTAGTTCAGATTTTGCAATATTTATTTTATAGCCTGAAAATGTTCCAAAGTGAGTAATAATTTCTAGGGATGTGGGAATGGAGTGTTGGGGGTTTGACAGGAAGAGCAACATGTCATCAGCAAACAGTGACACACGTATATCTGTATGCCCTACCATAATACCTGTGTATAGTGGGGATGTGCGAAGGGCAACAGCTAGAGGTTCTAGGGCAAGGGCGAACAGGAGAGGGGATAGGGGGCAGCCCTGTCTCGTGCCTCTAAGTACTTTGAAAGGTTCCGAAATGGAGCCATTGCATATGACTCTGGAGGACGAGGCCCCATACAGAGTTTGCAGCCATAATATGAATTCCTCTGGAAAACCAAATCGGTCAAGGGTGTAAAATAAGTGTTCCCAGTGGACCATGTTAAAGGCCTTCTCGGCATCCAATGAAAGGATTGCCCTTGAAGGCCCCGACACGGAACCCTGGGATTGGGAGAGTGCTGCCAGGACTTTCCTGATATTCGTCACCGGGTGTCGTCCAGCAACAAAACCAGTCTGGTCAGGGTGGACCAAATTTGGGACCACCGGTTTCAGTCTGTCTGATAAGATCTTTGTTATAAGCTTGTAATCCAGGTTTAACAAGGATATAGGTCTGTATGAGGCCGGGTCCGACAGATTCCTGCCTGGTTTGGGTATTACCCGAATATTAGCGGATTTAAATAGCATTGGGATCGTTTTTGACTTTAGGAGGGCATTAAACATAGAGGTGAGGACTGGGGCTATATGGGGTAGGAGGAGTTTATAGTATTCAGCCGTGAAACCGTCAGGGCCAGGGGCTTTTCCGAGTTTTAGTTGGGATATGGCTCTGGTGACTTCGTCTAGTGTAATTTCAGCTATGATATTCTCTCTTGATTTTTTGTCTAGTTGGGGCAGTGTGATGCTCTTCCAAAATTGGTCTCGGTGTTGGATCGCTGAGGTCGGGAGGGAGTATAGGTTAGCGTAGAATTCGTTCAGAACATTTGCTATTTGGCTATTGCATGTTGTATGTGTACCATCTGGTTTGATTAAGGGGTGGATCGTGGATGGTGGTCTCTGTCCCTGTAGGAGGTTTGTCAGGAGTCTGCTCGACTTGTTTCCATATTTATGGAATTTATATTCTCTTTTAAAGGTGAACCGTGCTTCAAGTTTGGAGAGTAGTTTATCAAATTGGGCTCTAGTCAGGTTGTAGGTATTGTGGTTTTGTGGGGAGGGGTGGGATTTATATGTTTGATATGCTTCTGTTAGGGCAGTTTGGGCTGAGATATAGTCTGCTGTGAGCTTACGTTTCTGGTGTGTGGTTAGTGATATTATTGTGCCCCTGATGACGGCCTTAGAGGCTTGCCAGTATAGCATTGGGTTAGTATCAAGGGTTTCTGAGTTAGATTTATGATAATTCTCCCATGCCTTCAGCACTTCTTCTCTCAGAGAGAGTGAGGAGGCCAGGGAAGGTGGGCATCTCCACGAAATAAAGGTGGAGGGTTCGGGGAAAAGGGCCAGTTTTATCCATGTGACTGCGTGATCAGAGAGTGTAATGGACTCTATAGTAGCCTCTTCAATGTTTGGCAGCATATTAGACGATGTTAGAATGTAGTCTATGCTGGAGAGTCCCCCCGTGGATGCCGATAGGCACGTAAATTCTGAGTCTGTGGGGTGGAGTGTGCGCCACACATCAATAAGATGTAGCTTTGAGGCTAATGCTGAGACGCCAAACTTGGGCTGTCGTCTCTTTGTTTTTGACAATATTTGTTTGTCCAATACCGGGTGTGCTAGCATATTGAGATCACCACATAGCAATAGAGGGAGATGTAAATGGGGGGATATCAGAGAAACCAATTTATCTACAAAGGGTTTTGAATAAATATTTGGGGTGTAAACATTCACACACACATAAACTTTGTCTGAGATCGTGATATGACACAACAGAAAGCGGCCTTCTGGATCAGGTGTTACATGATCAACCTTTACTGGGACTGAGCCTCTAGATAGTATCACCAGGCCTCTCGCCTTGGAAGTGTATGGGTCTGCGGCTTGTACCTTCCATCCCAGGGTGGACAGTTTTAGAGACTCAGTAGCAGTCAGGTGTGTCTCCTGGAGACATGCAATATCCACATGTAATTTATTCAGATATATCAAGATTTTCTTTCGCTTGCAGGGGGAGTTGATTCCCCCTACATTCCAGGAGGCTAGCTTAACAGACATTAAACATTATCATATGGGAATTCAAGAGGTTTCATACTCACTGAGGGTAACTTGTCACACGTAAAATTTCGTTGTCGTGCTTGGGGGGGAGGTGGGGAGGAAAGGAAAGGTAGGGAGAAGAATAGAGAAGAAAAGTATAAGAAGGGGAGAAAACAGGAAAACATTTCCATTAGTATTATAACATGTAAACTTCCGGGAGGAATGCAGTCAGGGTATACAATTCTATGCATCTCAGGTGGGAACGCTCTGAAGCTCCCAAGGCTCTTTAGCCCAAACGAAATAAACTTATTAACTGTAACGCCAACATGAGGGGGGGGGGGGGGGGAGTGGTATGGGGGAGCCCATGATTCGGGAGTTTTTTCTCAAGATCTGTAGCCTGGATCTGGGGGTTATATGATATTTCTGGGCTGGATAGCGCAGCAGGTGAAGAGGAGGGGGGGGGGGAGGGGAGGGGGTATGCTTGTCTTCAGGCCGCGTCTGGGTAGTAGCCCTCAGAGTCCGGGGGGGATAAGAAGAGTTAGACGGGTAGTTTCTGTGCATGTTTCCTCCATGGATATAGTAGAAAAGTTTGAGGGGCTGTAGATTAGGGCCCCCATTCAGGTCGCGGGACATCTGCACAGAATTAAACATCTGTCTATGGGTATGGTTGCATGAAGATCTTCGGGTCGTTGGTGCCAGGGGGGGGGGGGGGATTTGGATTGAAGGTAAGTGGAGATGGTGCAGCCTCTCTGAGGTCGGGTACGAGGTGGATTTAGTCGCATTCAGACATAGAGCGGGGTGATGCATGGGTCTGAGAGTCCTCATTCAGGTACTGCTCTGCGTCAAGGGGAGTGGAGAACTCTTTGAATGAATTTCCGTCGAATATACGCAGCTTGGCCAGGAATAGAAGTGCGAATTTTCTTTCAGCCTTGATCAACCAGGTACATATCGGGGAGAAGTCTTTTCTCGCCTTTGCAACCTCTGCTGAAAAATCCTGAAATAGGAGGATTTTGTTACCCTCCCACTCAATATTTCTGTGTCTGCGGGAGGCACTCCAGATTAATTCTTTGTGCAAATAGTTCAGTAGTTTAAAGATCACAGCCCTGGGTCTGGCTCCCTCCTGTGGGCGCAGGGGGCCTAATCTGTGAGCTCTCTCCAGAACCATATCTGTGCAGCGGTCTTGTATCTGAAGCAGATTGGGGAGTGTGAGCTTTATAAAGTCATATAGGTTTTGACCCTTGACTGTTTCTGGGAGGCCGATAATTCTCAGGTTATTTCTCCTGGACCTGTTTTCCAGGTCCTGAAGTTTGTTGTGAACCTGGTAGAGTTCCTTAGTGTGTCTGTGTGATTCCTGTTTGAGCTCAGCAATCGCCATAAAGTTCTCTCCCACCCTGTGTTCATTTATTAGTGTCCTCTGAGACAATTGAGCTATCTGCTGCTTGATGTCAGCAGTTTGCTCTTTAAGTAGAGGTCCAATGGCTGTTCTTATGGCCTGAACCATATCCCCATATGTGACTGGGTGTGAGGGTGCTGGAAGTACCTGTATGGGGTCTGGAGCAGTGTCTTCCGTCTGGAGAGGTACTGTATTAATGTCCCCGCTGTGGGGGGGGGTGGCGATCGGCGTGCTGGGGTGTCTGGAGGTATCAGGAGGGGTCCGGGCGCGGCGTCTGATGTGCCGGGCACCATCTTGGAATCTTTAGCTTTTTTCTCAGTGTCGCGCTGTGCTCGGCTTTTGGCGGCGGGCATCGCTGTTTGCTGCGTCTCCATGCAGCGGAAGGCTTCTGGGGAGGAAGGGCTGGTGGATGGCGGCGTCAGGGAGGCAGATTTGCCTTGTAAAAGGTGGTTTGGGCGGCCTCGTGAGCGGAGCTGCAGCGTTCAGCCTCCTCTCATCAGGGAGCCGGAACCGGAAGTCTGCCTTTTTTTTTTTAAATAAAAGAAAAAAAGTATTTTTTTCCCTTTACTGCAAGGGCGCGGTAAAGTGTGCAGGGTACTTGTTTCCTAGCACGGCGCCCGTCGGGGTACATTGCATGCCTTAAGTTAAGGTACTTAAGGCATGCGATGGACGCGATGGACCCGATTTTCTGTCTTTAACTAGCTCAATTGCCGGTAAAAGTGAAAATCGCGCTGATCGCGTCCATCGCGGCCCCTAATAAGGGGCCGCAATGCGACCGACGCGATTAACGCGATTTTCCCATAGGGAACAATGTTAAATTAATTTTAAAGTGAAAATCGGGTTGATCGCGTCGATCGCGGGCCATTATAATGGCCCGCGATGCGATCAACCCGATTTAACATAGGTGACAATGTGAAATGGGCCAATATGGCCCATTTCACATTGAATATGTGTAAAAAGTATGGTTAATGCCCCAATTTTAACGCCACCCCGGTATTGACGCCAACCCGAAGCGTGGCGATCGCAGCGAGCCCGCGAGGGGCGGCGGTACGCGTCGTCCGACCTTTTTCATACCCCCACTATCCACGTCGGCGTGGAGTTGAGAATAGAAAGTGTGGCGAGCGCAGCGAGCCACCGAGCCCGAAGCGTGGCGTGGGGATGCGGATACCTGTGAAGGTATCCGCGTCCCCTCGCCACACTTTCTGTTCTCAACTCCACGCCGACATGGATAGTAGGGGTATGAAAAGGTCGGAGGACGCGTACCGCCGCCCCTCGCGGGTTCGCTGCGCTCGCCGCGCTTTGGGTTGGCGTCAATACTGGGGTGGCGTTGACAATGGGGGGCATTTGAAACATCAAGGGGGGTTTTCTATGAAAATGGGGTGATTTGGGGCATTTTACATTAAAATCAATGCAAAATCTGGTCTCAGGGACCATTTTACATTGATTCCAATGTAAAAATCGGGTCGATCGCATCGCATGCGATTTGGTTGGCATGCGATGCGATCGACGCGATTTTTCCGACCCGATGCTTACAATCAAAATCGGTGGCGACGTGCTAGGAAACAAGTACCGTGTGCAGTATCAGTCCAGGGGTGCTACTAAGTGTGCTGTATCAGTTCAGTATTTGTGCCGCCCACTTGTGTCGCTTAGCTTAGTCACCCAGCTACCTCTGTGCAACCTGTTGGCCAAAAAACAATATTAGGTGGGAGGTGTTCAGAAGTGTCCCCGCTGCCACCGCTGGGCAGTGGTGATTAGACACTGCGCATGCGCACAATGTCTATTATCGCAGGCAGAGGGGCAGCAGTGGCGAAACGCGGGTGTGGCATCGCGCGAGGTCATGCCCCCGAATTTCAGCGGTGCACAAAGGTCCTGCTACGGCAGCATAGAAAGTTGGGAGGTAAATGAATGTTATTGAGGTCAATAATACTGTAGGAACAAAAAAAAAAAGAAAAAAGAATTCTGTAATTTTAGCAGTTTTTCAGATTTTTTTCCAAGAAAATACAGATCCAAACCCAAAACCCAGAAGGGTGGTTTTGGCAAAACCAATCCAGATCCTGATATGCATGGGGAGAGTGTCAAAATGCACTGCTCGCTGCATCCCACCATTTGTGGTTTATTTATCAAACTCTTTCGTTTTTTTTCGGTAAAAAGTTTTGTTTTTCTGCTTTTGTACAGCGGGATGTCCAGCAGCAATATTACATGTACAGAGTGCCTGGTGTTATGCTCAGTAATATTGCTGCGGTACATCTCTGGGCAGAAAGCGCGGGAAATTCCAGTGTGGTACATAAGCTCCTGACAATCTTTCTGTTTTGCAGTGATGCATGTATGTGAGACTGGCTGAATGCTGCTGTCTGGGCAATGATCACACAGTGGTTCCTGGTGCAATGTAATTAGTTCATTTACATTTGCTTAAAGGCTACTGGAAGGGACGGATTGGGGCGTAGGCTTCATCTAATGGGCTGATGGCTCAGGTAGCTGCTTGACTCTATTTTAGAGCGGATTGGTTGGATCACCATTTATCATACACAGCAAGAATCTTCACTGCTTAGCAAGCCATCCAACGCCACATGCCAGGCGAGCGAATGCCCACCTCCCCCCCCCCTACTGCCCGAACATCCCTGCCACATTTCTAATAATTCCCCCCCCCCCCCCCTGATTTGGGGCATTTTACATTAAAATCAATGCAAAATCTGGTCTCAGGGACCATTTTACATTGATTCCAATGTAAAAATCGGGTCGATCGCATCGCATGCGATTTGGTTGGCATGCGATGCGATCGACGCGATTTTTCCGACCCGATGCTTACAATCAAAATCGGTGGCGACGTGCTAGGAAACAAGTACCGTGTGCAGTATCAGTCCAGGGGTGCTACTAAGTGTGCTGTATCAGTTCAGTATTTGTGCCGCCCACTTGTGTCGCTTAGCTTAGTCACCCAGCTACCTCTGTGCAACCTGTTGGCCAAAAAACAATATTAGGTGGGAGGTGTTCAGAAGTGTCCCCGCTGCCACCGCTGGGCAGTGGTGATTAGACACTGCGCATGCGCACAATGTCTATTATCGCAGGCAGAGGGGCAGCAGTGGCGAAACGCGGGTGTGGCATCGCGCGAGGTCATGCCCCCGAATTTCAGCGGTGCACAAAGGTCCTGCTACGGCAGCATAGAAAGTTGGGAGGTAAATGAATGTTATTGAGGTCAATAATACTGTAGGAACAAAAAAAAAAAGAAAAAAGAATTCTGTAATTTTAGCAGTTTTTCAGATTTTTTTCCAAGAAAATACAGATCCAAACCCAAAACCCAGAAGGGTGGTTTTGGCAAAACCAATCCAGATCCTGATATGCATGGGGAGAGTGTCAAAATGCACTGCTCGCTGCATCCCACCATTTGTGGTTTATTTATCAAACTCTTTCGTTTTTTTTCGGTAAAAAGTTTTGTTTTTCTGCTTTTGTACAGCGGGATGTCCAGCAGCAATATTACATGTACAGAGTGCCTGGTGTTATGCTCAGTAATATTGCTGCGGTACATCTCTGGGCAGAAAGCGCGGGAAATTCCAGTGTGGTACATAAGCTCCTGACAATCTTTCTGTTTTGCAGTGATGCATGTATGTGAGACTGGCTGAATGCTGCTGTCTGGGCAATGATCACACAGTGGTTCCTGGTGCAATGTAATTAGTTCATTTACATTTGCTTAAAGGCTACTGGAAGGGACGGATTGGGGCGTAGGCTTCATCTAATGGGCTGATGGCTCAGGTAGCTGCTTGACTCTATTTTAGAGCGGATTGGTTGGATCACCATTTATCATACACAGCAAGAATCTTCACTGCTTAGCAAGCCATCCAACGCCACATGCCAGGCGAGCGAATGCCCACCTCCCCCCCCTACTGCCCGAACATCCCTGCCACATTTCTAATAATTCCCCCCCCCCCCCTGATTTGGGGCATTTTACATTAAAATCAATGCAAAATCTGGTCTCAGGGACCATTTTACATTGATTCCAATGTAAAAATCGGGTCGATCGCATCGCATGCGATTTGGTTGGCATGCGATGCGATCGACGCGATTTTTCCGACCCGATGCTTACAATCAAAATCGGTGGCGACGTGCTAGGAAACAAGTACCGTGTGCAGTATCAGTCCAGGGGTGCTACTAAGTGTGCTGTATCAGTTCAGTATTTGTGCCGCCCACTTGTGTCGCTTAGCTTAGTCACCCAGCTACCTCTGTGCAACCTGTTGGCCAAAAAACAATATTAGGTGGGAGGTGTTCAGAAGTGTCCCCGCTGCCACCGCTGGGCAGTGGTGATTAGACACTGCGCATGCGCACAATGTCTATTATCGCAGGCAGAGGGGCAGCAGTGGCGAAACGCGGGTGTGGCATCGCGCGAGGTCATGCCCCCGAATTTCAGCGGTGCACAAAGGTCCTGCTACGGCAGCATAGAAAGTTGGGAGGTAAATGAATGTTATTGAGGTCAATAATACTGTAGGAACAAAAAAAAAAAGAAAAAAGAATTCTGTAATTTTAGCAGTTTTTCAGATTTTTTTCCAAGAAAATACAGATCCAAACCCAAAACCCAGAAGGGTGGTTTTGGCAAAACCAATCCAGATCCTGATATGCATGGGGAGAGTGTCAAAATGCACTGCTCGCTGCATCCCACCATTTGTGGTTTATTTATCAAACTCTTTCGTTTTTTTTCGGTAAAAAGTTTTGTTTTTCTGCTTTTGTACAGCGGGATGTCCAGCAGCAATATTACATGTACAGAGTGCCTGGTGTTATGCTCAGTAATATTGCTGCGGTACATCTCTGGGCAGAAAGCGCGGGAAATTCCAGTGTGGTACATAAGCTCCTGACAATCTTTCTGTTTTGCAGTGATGCATGTATGTGAGACTGGCTGAATGCTGCTGTCTGGGCAATGATCACACAGTGGTTCCTGGTGCAATGTAATTAGTTCATTTACATTTGCTTAAAGGCTACTGGAAGGGACGGATTGGGGCGTAGGCTTCATCTAATGGGCTGATGGCTCAGGTAGCTGCTTGACTCTATTTTAGAGCGGATTGGTTGGATCACCATTTATCATACACAGCAAGAATCTTCACTGCTTAGCAAGCCATCCAACGCCACATGCCAGGCGAGCGAATGCCCACCTCCCCCCCCCTACTGCCCGAACATCCCTGCCACATTTCTAATAATTCCCCCCCCCCCCCCCCTGTTCACAAATTCTTGACTGTCCTATATTTCCGCCGTGCGGCTCCGAAAATGGGGTGGGCGACTGGTGTTTTGGCCATAGGCTTCACCACTGGAGACTTAATGGGCAAATGCTAAAAATTGCTACACTCAATGGAAATAAATTAAAGTTAATGACCGGCCGTATAATTACCAAATTGGTTGGAAAAAAACATAAAATAAAAGTATAGATGAAGACTGGAAAAAGTGGGTTTTGTGCAGCATAAGATGACTTCACAAACACTGTTCCTGCTGTGTGCGAATCAGTGGCTGTGCTTTTCACACTTCCAATTAATCAGATGAATTCATCGTTAGCAGCATCACAGTCGTCACTTCCAACTTTACACTTACACCAGGGTCTGTGTTGACGCAATTCAAACCCCTGGAGGTGACATTTCGACAGCTATGTTTGTCTATTGCATGCGCAGTGTGGAATATTGCAATTTAAAACTACACACAGGGGGTAATTCAGACCTGATTTCTGGGCTGCTAATCCTCGGAGCCCAGTGCGCAATTAGCCACTGCTCCACCAGAGTGAAATCCCGCCCCTGTGCAGGGCTGCGAATGGAGGGCTGGAGCTGATATAAGAAGGCCGCCCAGAAAACACCTGGCTACACCTGCACTCCCTGGAAATGGCTGGGTTCCTCCCCCAAATGATGGCTGCTTGTCAATCACCCTGCATCCTGCCAGCCCTAAAAGTCCAATGCTGGCTTGTATTGCAGGGATGCCCATGTGCATGCACAGTACGATCCGTATGCATGTGCAGTCTTACGATATTTGTTCAGGCTGAGAACTCGCAGCCCAGCGAACGGGGCTGAATTACCCCCAAAGTCTCAAATTATGTTTAAGAGCCCTCTGAATAATGTGAATTACAAACCATCAGCTGGAGGAGAGCCACACAATGCCACAGCATAGCAGGCAGAGGAGATGAGTCATATGTACATGGACAGTCTGTAAACAGTCGCAGCAGAGCCTGCAGGAAGAGTCTGACAATCAGAGCTGCATGAGATTAACAATACTGTGTCTGCAGGAACAGGATGACTTACAGTAGTGCCAGGTAGGCTCCATGTTTATACAATCTGTGCCACAATCTGAGGCCAAGAGTACCATACATTAACTCCTTCATGACTGGTTCTTCATCCGCAACTTGTGACCCATCATTCTTACAGGAAAAACGTTTCATTTTATGCCACTCAATATCATTGCCAACGTTATCGCTCTCTAAGTAAAACTGACTGAAAATGGCACAGAAGGAAAGAAGACTTTTTCTGGGGCACTCTTGAATAAATCATTATATGTATCGATAAAAGTTTACTTTTGTTAAATAAATCAAGGTTAAAATTGGTACAATCTCATCTATCAAATTTGTGAAATCAATACACGATGTGTTTTATTACCTAGTCACACTCATCCCCCTTTTACATTGCACCTAATTACCGGGTTCATGCTGGTTTCTTGCTGGTTCAACCCGGTAATTGGTGCGATGTGAAAGGGGTTACCGCAGGGTTGCCTACCCTCCCAAAATGGAGGTGCGACGTGAAAGGGGTTACTGCCGGGTTGCCTACCCTCCCGCCCCCCAGAAAGGTGGGCAACCCTCCCAGATACCGACCCCCCCCCCCCCAAACACACACATTTCCCAGTGGCAGAGTTTTAAATTGCTACGATTCGCGGATTTCCGGCAGGGGGGGGGGGGGGGGGGCTAAATATGCGAATCGCATCTATTTAGCCACCCCCACCCCCATTGGAGACCCGCGAATTGCAGGATTTGCATTACTGGGGGCAGGGACTAATGACATCTCCTTCAGGCACCGCCCCCAGAAGTGCTACTGACAGGCAGGGTTCTCCCAGAGAGGACACTGTAAAAGTCGGCAACCATGGGTTACCGCGTCCCCCAAACCTATAGCAACAAGGCAATATGAACCGGTAAAAAATAAGGATTCTTACCGGTTCGTTGCTGTGTTGCTTTGCGGTGTGAACGGGTTAATTGGGTTGAGTGATCCGTTTCCCGTTCACACTATGGAGGAGGCAATGCTTGGAGCAGCGCCAACTCTAGGCGCTGCCTCCTCCACACCCCCGTTGACGCTCCGCCGCTCTGCCACGCCCCTGGATGATGTCAGCGAACTGGCAATATTGCAGGTACACTGAGGGGATGTGAAGACCAAAATGCAGGGTCGCACCGGGACTGAACCGTTTCAAAGTCCCAGTGCGACCCTGCATTTTGCAGTCTGAAAGCGGTATAAGAGAGAGCTTTTTATAAATATACACCTAGCACTTGGAATTCATATTAGATAGGTCTATTCCTCTAATGGACGGAATAGCATTAATTGATGTACTATTATACTAATATTGTATATCTGCTGGGGTTTGCTAGTGTTAACGTTGCCCTGAAAACAAATGCAGAAGGAAATTATTATTATTATTTTATTTATAAGGCGCCACAAGTGTTTTGCAGCGCCGTACAAAGGAACAGTACAGGGAAATGTGCTGTTACAGATGAGTATACTGGGCTGCTTTCAGCTGAAAGTCGCCCAGTGTGTATGGGCTTTTAGTGTTTCCTCTTTGGATAAACTTCCAACTCATTGCTTCTGCTCCATTCAAAATCTGCGCCTCTCAGCCTCAGGGCCACTAAGATGTCCATCGGGCCGCAGTGCTTGTGTGGCTTGTCCTCAGAAGGGGGTGTGGCTCCAATTACATGAGCGGCAGAGAATGGTGCAATATATAATCTAATGGCGGTAGGCAGTGGTGTTTCCCAAACTCCCAGGAGCTGGAAGAACTTCCCACCAGTGGAGGGCGGGGTTAGGATGACATGACTGAATCGCATCTACTGATTTCAGTTGGCAAATGAACGGCACATGGAGACTAGCCAACTCTGTTTGGTACTTATTTCCTAGCACGGCCACAACGATCCTAAGGCGAGCTCAGGGAGGACAGAAACCTCCCATGGAGCATAAGGCCATGGTCATCGGGGGTAAAATCGGGGCCATCACGGGCATCGCATGCACTAAAAAATCGGGTGCGATGGGCCAGACGCGATGCCCGCGATTTCCCTATAGGGAACAATGTTAAATGCCTCAATTTACCCGCGATGACCGCGATTTCCCATAGGAAACAATGTTAAATGGGTCAATTTACCCAAATCATCATAGGGAAGAATGGTAAATGGGCCAGAAACCCCAAAAAACCCCCCTGAACATTGACATGTCCCCCCAAAAGTACTATACGCCACCCCGCGATCAACGTGAACCCGAAGCGTGGCAAGCGCAGCGAGCCCGCGAGGGGCGGCGGTACGCGTCCTCCGACCTTTTCACACCCCCACTATCCACGTCGGCGTGGAGTTGAGAATAGAATAGTGTGGCGAGCGCAGCGAGCCACCGAGCCCGAAGCGTGGCGAGCGCAGCGCGCCCCGCGAGGGGACGCGGATACCTTCACAGTTATACGCGTCCCCTCGCGGGCTTCCCAGGTGTCCATGGCGAGGCGGACACCTGTGAAGCCCGCGAAGGGACGCGTTTACCTGTGAAGGTATCCGCGTCCCCTCGCGGGGCTCGCTGCGCTCGCCACGCTTCGGGCTCGGTGGCTCGCTGCGCTCGCCACACTATTCTATTCTCAACTCCACGCCGACGTGGATAGTGGGGGTATGAAAAGGTCGGAGGACGCGTACCGCTCGCCACGCTTCGGGTTCACGTTGATCGCGGGGTGGCGTATAGTACTTTTGGGGGGACATGTCAATGTTCAGGTTTTTTTTGGGGGGTTTCTGGCCCATTTACCATTCTTCCCTATGTTGATTTGGGTAAATTGACCCATTTAACATTGTTTCCTATGGGAAATCGCGGTCATCGCGGGTAAATTGAGGCATTTAACATTGTTCCCTATGGGGAAATCGCGGCCATCGCGGGTGGACCATTTAAGCATTTTTGGCCGCATACGACCCGACCGACGCGATTTTCACTGTTTTCAATGCATTTCAATGGAAAAATCGGGGGCATCGCGTCGGTCGCGTCGCAGGCCACTAAAAATTACCCCCGATGGCCGCGATTGTGGCCGTGCTAGGAAACAAGTACCCTCTGTTTTTATGTCGGCAGACCCTCCACTAATTTGGGACTCTCCATAGCTTCTAGGAGAGTTCACAAGTACGGTTATACTAGTGATAAATATTACTAATGCGACACTAGTGGGTACCTGGTCTAAAGCGATAGGTGTAATAAAGGTGGCATATTCCCATGGCGATGATCGAAGGCAGTGAATTTAATTTCATTCTTCTCCACAAATAAAGACGTACAGAGCAGCATTTGTGCTGACTTTACTGTGACAGTCGCACAAGAAATGCACAGAATCGGTGCGATCCCTAGACAAATACTGATAGATTAACATAACACAAAAAGTAAGACACTACCCTGGCAACTTTCCATCTCTTTCTCAAAGTTCACACATGAGATATCGTCATGGTAACGGGGAGTTGTTGATGAAATGTTAGGCGTATTGTTTAACAGTGTCCTGCACTCCCAATTCCCCTGCAGTCCAGAACAATTACATAACCATTCCTGCATTGCTTAGTCACATACTAACGTAATTATACCCGATCACTGGATACAGGTAAAAATAGCTAAAGGGAGTTGGTGATAGAGATGGTTATCTAGGGACGATGGTCATGGACTCACTTTTGTGAGGGACGCAGATTGTGCTAGAGTATCAGCTGTTTATGTTGTGGTAGGTTTATTTGACGTTAGGTCCAAAAGAGTATTGCATATATGTGCAATAAGCAGCGATATGGAATTATACATTTACCAGTTGGACTTTCTGTTCAGTAGAATAAAATACAGTTTTATTAAATAAAACTAAAAAACACACTTATATAACATCCACAGTAAAGTGATAGTTATTCCTCACAAAATAGTCAAGAATCATGAGGTTATAGGAAATGGTTGGATCTTGGGTCATCGGTTTAAATAGCTCCTAGTAGGCAAATTGGTGTATGCTGATTACCATGGGTATAACCGGTGTAAGTATGTCCGGATAGGTCACTGATGGGGGGATGCGGGAGGGGTCCTCACTAGAACATAGTATATTGATATAGTCCCAATGGCGTCCACTGCTGGAGGAATACTTAGAGACCAGTTTGTTAATTTCTGTAGGAAGAGGTCCTCACGATGGTACGGTGGAAAGTTTAGGTTGGCAAACCTGGA
This sequence comes from Crinia signifera, assembly GCF_055691185.1. Classification (NCBI taxonomy): domain Eukaryota; kingdom Metazoa; phylum Chordata; class Amphibia; order Anura; family Myobatrachidae; genus Crinia; species Crinia signifera. The sequence goes on along the minus strand of NC_139223.1, from coordinate 183,189,951 downwards.
ATGCCTTTGTCCAGAGCTGGTGTTGAAGTCACTGGGTAAATGGAGCTATTTGGTAAGTATTAGCTGGTATAACTGGGTACATGGTAGAAGCAACGCGTTTCGCTGTGATCTACAGTTTCTTCGAGGTAAATATGAGTATTGTCGTGAATTATTTGCCACAATCTTACAGATCTAGGGGGAGATTCTCTAAGAATCTCCGCCCCCCTTCGCCGCCCATCGCATTTATAATTATCGCATATGTTGTAACATATGCGATAATTATAGCAAAGGACAGCTCTTGCGTTAAGAGCTGTCCTTTGCGGTGAGAGTCGTCGGGTCCCAGCAGGTCCCGGCGGCTCCCCCCTCCCTCACACACCCGGCGCTGCTGCTGCTGCGCCGGGCTCTCCTCCTCCCTGCACCCGGAAGAGGATCAGTGCAGGTCACAGGTCCGGGCAGCACAGCTCTGTGCTGCCCGGACACAGGTGAGGGGGGAGGGGGCGATGCAGGGCGGCGGGGGGTCGGCGCAGGGTTGCGGTAGAAGCCCATTGGCTTCTATGGGGCATCGCCAGATTTTTCTGGCGATGCCCCCCGCCGCGGTAACCAAAATGCGGTAAAAACCCTGATAACAGGGTTTTTACCGCATTTTTCGCTTAGAGAATCTCCCCTTAGCCTCTTGTTTCTATAAGTGCCTCATGGAAACTTGCTATGGGGAGATTTATCAAAGTTTGGAGAGAGATAAAGCAGATAGAAGCGCCGATAATGATAGCGGGAGGTATAGCACCACGTTTCTCCTCCTTCATGCATGGGGGAGAAGCGGTATCAGAGCAGATAATGTCACTTATACCGATTCTCCCCCATAACATATGTTTCATACATTGGGTGCCGGACAGGGTCCCGACAGTCGGGATCCCGACAGTCATTTACCCGACGTCGGGATCCCGACTGTCAAAACTCCGACAGACGGGTGCCCGACGGCCACCAGCTATTCTCCCTCGTGGGGGTCCATGACCCCCATAGAGGGAGAATAGAATATGTGGCGAGGGTAGCGAGCCACCGCGCCTGCAGCTAGCCCGCAAGGGGCTTTGTTGCGCTCGCCATGCTGTCTGAGTCCAGGCAGCCGGGATCCCGATGTCGGGCTAATGACTGTTGGGATCCCGACTGTCGGTACCCTATACCACACCCTCATACATTTACCCCTTAGTACATCTGCCCCTCTACGAGTATCGTACTTTCTAACATTTTTCCTGATTCTGTTTATGGTTCTTGGAGACCGTGGAGGGAGATATTTTATAAGGGTACTTATCGTGCCACTAAAGCTCTTGTCAAGATGAAGCAGGGAGAGATAACAGCACGTCCGCCATCTGCAATCCTGCATCCAATCAGCCACGTGCTGATGTCCAGGCTAGTCTCAAGCGCATGGGTGTGATCTCGCCAAAAAACACTAGATTTCAGATGCAGGCAGAGACATCAGCAATGTTCTCAGCAGCCCGTACACATCCCACATGTACTATAACATACCTCCGGCCGGCAGTGTCCCGCGGTGCAGGGGGCAGTTGGGAGTTCCCCTGCTACCTGCTGTTCTGCTTAGCTTGGAATAGACAAATGCACACAGCGTCTAGTCACAGCAGGCATGGGGCAGGGGGTATGGCCAGCAGTCACTGAGCTTTGGCCATATCACAAGGCAGTGAAACAGGGGCGTGGCCCAGAGTCCCGCTTTACATACCTCCAAAGTTGGGATGTATGATGCAATCCTGCCTATATGTGAAAAAAACCCCGGTACTTGTTTCCTAGCATGGTGCCCACGATTTACATTTTATGGCATCTTATGCATCGCATGCCATATAGCCGCATGCGATACGATTTTTATATGTATAAGCACCCTAATGCGTGCTTACAATGTTAAATGCACCCCCACGCCACCCCCACTATCAACGCCAACCCGAAGCGCGGCGAGCACAGCGAGCCCACGAGGGGTGGCGGTACGCGTCCTCCGACCTTTTCATACCCCCACATGTATTCCGCTGCGCTCGCCACGCTTTTGGCTCCGTGGCTCACTGCGCTCGCCACACTATCTAAAATCAACTCCACGCCGATGTGGATAGTGGGGGTATGAAAAGGTTGGAGGACGCGTACCGCCGTCCCTTGCGGGCTCACTGCGCTCGTCACGCTTCGGGTTGGCGTTGATAGTGGGGGGCCATTTAACATTGTAAGGACCCATCAGGGTGGTTGTACAATAAAAAATCGTATACCATCGCATTGTATGCCATTGTATGGCATACGATGCGATACGATTTTTTATTGTACAATATTGCGTCGCATCGCATACCATATTTAGGCTTATGGTATACGATGCGATGGGCGCCGTGCTAGGAAACAAGTACCAAAAAAACAATAAGTGCGCCTATAGTTTTTTTAGTAAGAGTTGCCATATTAACTTCGCCGCCGGAGTTACTGATACATGTATTTATTATTTATTAACAGTTTCTTATACAGCGAAGCCGGTTCCGTTGCGCTTAACAATTAGAAGTAGGGATAAAACAAACAAAAATAATTTTTGATTTTCTCTGCCTTAATGGCTTTAATACATGCTGAAGGGAGATACATCACATTTGACACTTCTCTATTGATAATAAAACTCCTGATAAGGGAGTGACCTGATAAGGGCAGCTTATCGTCTGACTTCTGTGTGTGTGAGTGCAGGGCTGGTGATTGCATAGCAGCGTCACTCACTACAGCCATGTTTACTTACCTGCATCCAATCTCAATGTCCCTAAGGTGCAGGAAGTGCTTTTATTCTTTATGTAATGGGACTGAGAAATAATGCTGCATTCATTACATGACTGCAGAGCGGAGATGCCAACATTTCCTTCTTGGATGTTTATGTAATAACAATACACAACTCGAGCCCAACAAGACAATACCGAAAAAGAAAAAGTAGACAAAGTGTGAAATAGTCCCAGTCACATGTGAAAGTTCCATTAGAGTTCTGCATGGGAATATAGGGGAGGGCCAGGGTTGTATTGGGCCACAGTTGTACAGGGTAAGTCCCCTGAGAGCCAACCCCCTCCCCCAGGGATCACATTCCAGACTGTGCATATGACTTACATACATATATACTGTGTATAATATATATATATATATATATATATATATATATATATATATATCTCTTATATATTTAGCCAGATCTGTCACTCAACCCCTGTGGAGAACGTTCCTGTGTAGAACAGTTTCACTTTCATGTGTCTGACGTTCCACCCCCTTGACATCACCTCCCCCCGCCCAGCCAGGGCTACAGTACACGCCCACCATCCACCATTACTCCACAGCCACCATCCACCATTACTCCTGCACATCCCTACCCTCTGCCAGGACCCCCGCGACCCCCCTCCCGCGATTCGCGGGACCCCCGCGACCACCCCGGTATCCGGACTATTGTTAGACAGCACTTACATCGACAGCCATTACATCGACACCATTAGTTCGACACCTCAATAGGTCGACATGGTTTTAGGTCGACATACCATTAGGTCGACATGTCATTATGTCGACAGCTCATTAGGTCGACAGCTCATTAGGTCGACATGTTTTTAGGTCGACACTGCCATTAGGTCGACAGTGTCTATGTCGACAGTCAAAAAGGTCGACATGGGTTTTTTCACTGTTTATTGAGCCGACATGTGCCGACAGGCGGTATTTCATGCCCTACTATCCACTAGGGCGTGGTGGGAGAATAAAATAGTGTGCCAAGCGCAGCGAGGCACCGTGCCCGAATCATAGCGAGCGGCTGCGGTACACTTCAAACTGTGTCCATGTCGACTGTGTCGACATTTCGGCCAAAAAACAGTAACCTTTTGACTGTCGACATAGACTCTGTCGACCTAATGGCAGTGTCGACCTAAAAACATGTCGACCTAATGAGCTGTCGACCTAATGGTATGTCGACCTAAAACCATGTCGACCTATTGAGCTGTCGAACTATTGGTGTCGATGTAATGGCTGTCGATGTAAGTGCGTCTAATATCCGTCCCAGACCCGACCACCCCCTCCCGCGATTCGCTGGACCTCCGCGACCACCCTCTCCCGCGAAACGCGGGACCCCTGCGACCCTCCCGCAAATCGCGGGACCCCAGCGACCCCTCCCTCCCGCGAGCCCCCTCCCGCGATTCGCAGGACCCCTGCATCCTCCCCTCCCGCGATTCGCGGGACCCCCTGCGACCCCCCCTCCCGGCATTAAAAGGGCCCCCCGCCGACCCCCCCTCCCGCGATTCACGGCACCCCCCCCCCTACTGTGATTTGCGACCCCCCTCCCGCAATTCGCGCCGCCCCCTCCCGCGATTCACGGAACCCCCCGTAGCGCCCCCCTCCCGCGATTTGCGGGCCCCCTCGGCACTTCTCGCGATTTGCGACCGCCCCCTAATTCACACATTCACACATATATATGTAGAGTGGGGGGTCCGGCAGCTCCACTTTAATAATTCCTCGGCGGGTGCCCGCTATCAGCTGTAAGCCAGCTATATAAACAGTTTCTTGAGTAGAAGCAGCACTCCAGCCTTGAAAGAAATAGTGTTTTAATCGGTCACAGCAAACAGCAACGTTTCAATACATAGTGTATTTTCCTCCTGAGCCTGAGGAAAATACACTATGTATTGAAACGTTGCTGTTTGCTGTGACCGATTAAAACACTATTTCTTTCAAGGCTGGAGTGCTGCTTCTACTCAAGAAACTGTTTATATATATATATATATATATATATATATATATATATATATATATATTTTTTCAGAAGATTATACCCAGCGCAAGGTCCTTATGTGTCTTTAATAAAAGCAAGATCCATAACTGTCCCAATGTGTGCTTTTTCCTCAAGGCTCCAACCACAAATCCGACAGATGTGCCTGAATCTGGTTGGTTTCCATGGGCAACATCCCTTCTTCAATAGAACTCCCATCTTAGTAAATTTACCCCTTAGAATATAAAACATATTGACATGCCGACTGTCAACATACAGTGGTGTCTACATTATGCCAGTGTTGACATTGAACATGACAATATGACATACGTGTTGACATTCTCCAAGTCGATATTTTAGCATTGATGTGAATGTTGACATACCACATTCATTGCAGAGTTTATGGGCAACAGGTAGAACGTGGAGGCAGCATTATATCATATACACAGTTCGGTGCACACTACAGGGAGATACGGTTGGTTGGTCGACCTAAAGATGGTCGACAGTCATTAGGTCAACACCGTTGGGTGGACATACTGCAAGGTCTACAGGGGTCTAGGTCAACATGGGACAAGGTTGACAGGTCATTAGGTCGACACAAGCATTATGTCGACATGGTCTAGGTCGACGGTCAAAAGGTCGACATGGGGTTTTTTACTGTTTTTTGAGCCGACATGTGCCGACAGGCGGTATTTCATGCCCTACCATCCACTAGGGCATGGTAGGAGAATAAAATAGTGTTGTGCCCGAAGCATGGCGAGCGCAGTGAGCCATGCGAGGGGACGCGGTGCATGTAAAACTGTGTCCATGTCGACTGTGACGACATTTGGGTAAAAAAACAGTGAGAACCCCCATGTAGACCTTTTGATTGTTAACCTAGACCATGTCCACCTAATGCTTGTGTCGACCTAATGACCTGTCGGCCTTGTCCCATGTCAACCTACACCCCTGTCGGCCTTGCAGTATGTCGACCCCATGGTGTCGACCTAATGACTGTCAACCATCTTTAGGTCGACCCAACGATCCATACCCCACTACAGGTATACCAGTGCTTCAGGATAACAGATTGAGTCGCAGGGTTTCCAGCTACATGACTCATATGAAACTTGACATTTTAATTTGAAACTTTCTGCTTTTTTGGCAGCGGAGCCTTATCTGGGGCGCTGCCAACATTCCAGGATCTGTGCATGGCATGGCCATGAGGATAGATTGATATTTTTCTTCATTTAATTATGTGCGTAGCTTTGTTAGGAATCAGGATGCTTTTGAAGTTTTCCTGATACCCCACATACACGTCTTATCTATGTGTCTGTAACATGCTGTGTTAGCCACATATTTCCCGGAGATGACTGTGTTGTAGCACTGGGTGATAAGAGACAGAAACACAACTAGAAAGCATGGGAACAGGTAGGACCCTTTTTTGGCACGGGGGCAGTATTAATGTATAAGACAGACCCACCCCAGATCATCTGTCCAAGGTCCTCATTTACTAACATGGGGCAATAGCAGATTTGGGCCGACTTCACCCGATGCCGGTGGATTGAAAAATCGCTGAAATTGGCCCAAATAGCATGTGTCTGATGTCCGATCTGATCCGATGCGCGGTCCTGAACAGTGTAGCACTGTGTATATAGGGGGCACTGAGGGTTATGGTATCAGTTTTATTGTAGGAGGCCCCCACTACTTAGTTGTCCAGGACCCCCACAAGCCTTGATCCGGCCTTGCATGCAGAGGCCTGATCCATTAATTTACTCATATATAAATGAACATGATATAATAAAGATAAAAAATATGGCACCATTAACAAAAACAAATACGGCACACAAAGCCTTTCAGGGGCTGCCTACCTCTCAAACCTTGAAACATTTTGCACTAAGGAACCATTTGTTGACTTACTGTACTGATATGTGCATGGTATAGGGGCCCAATTATTATTCAATATTTGCATCTAATTACCTGAAAACACCCATTTTCGGGGGTTAGCTCCAAATATTAAGCACCCCCCATATGTATCAGGAGGGACCGCAGCAGGAATCTCTGGCAACTGCTGCAATCCCTCCTGCCCTGACGGCACCACATCCCCCATAAGTTTCTATAGGGGATGCAATGCTGCCTGCTGTATCAATATCAGGCATCATCGCATTAGGTCCATTGTAACCGATGGGTTACAGACCACACTGCTGGCAGGGCAGTGAGATCAGCACGGGTCAGCACTAACCGCGCATGCACAGACCCCTCGGCAGCCGTCAAAGCAGATGGGATGGCATTTTGCAATGTGGGCCCCACAATCTTTGAGAGAAGCATATTCTACTGGCAAGATCAACCAAGTAGCTTCCGTGGTGCGCGCTCTCCCTACCATATAATAACACACCAGTTTACAAACCTGTTTTCACTCAGTGGCAATGTTGCGAATCAGCGTTTAACATAATACATAGCTGCCAACAGGTGCCCCAAGTAGGTTGTTCTTGTGGGGGATGGTACAGCGAAGTGCCCAGTGCATGGGGAATTTGATTTGGGGGGGGGGGGGGGGCGATGACACTGAACTGCATCATCGAGCCACATGGACGGCGGAAGGTGACATGGGCGGCCTTCAGGAAACTTGCTAATTTTTCCTGGCATACGAGAGAGCCACCCAAGATTCAGGAGCCCTGGACGTGTCAGAGAGCAGACGAGTTGGCGTAATTTTTTAGGTTAAAATATGTGCACCCTTTAATACAGATTATACATAAGACTAAACCTAGATGCAAAATCATCACCATCATCACCATGAACTAATTGTGAACCCGCTTTATAATGTGAAAAAATATACGTGTCATAACGTTGACTGTCGACCAAAGTCAACCTAATGACCGCGTACCATTAACTATGGAACTTTTGCTCAATATATACTTTTATATATTACATTTTTTTCAGACATTTGTAACATTTTGTGTGGGTATTATGCCGAAAGATGTTGTGCACTGTTGTGACTTTCAAGTCACTTACATATGCGTGCATGCTGGGAAGGAAATGGGAGGGCTGGTGATGACAACTACCCGCATCCAGGTCCTGGCCTCATTACCAGGGGCGTAACTAACTATTTCCCGCCCCCCCGCCGCACGTTTTTTCGGCGCCCCCCCCCCCCCGCACACACCTAACCTGCCCCCCCCCCCCTGAGCACACCTAACCTGCCCCCCCCCCCCTTCTTACCCGTACCTGTCCTGCTCTCTGCCGGGACCAGCCTGACCGTCACGGTCCCGGCCGGCTCCTGCTGCTACAATGAAAACTGACTCTTAGAAAATGGCTGCCCCATACTGCAGTATGGGGGCAGCCATTTTCTAACTGTCAGTTTTCATTGCAGCAGGAGCCGGCCGGGACCGTGACGTCAGGCAGGTCCCGGCAGAGAGCCGGGCGAGACGCAGACCATGGGTAACTATAGCCCCGCAGCCCCCCCCCCGGCGGCGGTCCCCAATTTCTCTGCGCCCCCCCCGCCACCGCGGGGGCTGCGGAGCTATAGTTACGCCACTGCTCATTACCCTGAGAATGCCCATGAAACGCTGTGTGATTGCTGTGGGTGCACGCATCATGCGTATACACATGCCCACTAACAAAACATCGGTCCCCGTGCGAACGCAGGCTAGCTTCGAACGGACCTGAATAAGGACCAAAGTATGTGCTTCCTGTACTTTTTAACTAGATGCAATCGCTCCCGTGTATGGGCGCGCAATAATTTTATATAGTTATTGTATGATTTTTTCACGGTTGGACAACATAGTGGTGCAATCGTTGTTTTGCTTTCTCACAGCACTGGGTCATAGGTTAAATTTCAGCTGTGTACTGAGTGGAGTTTGTGTGTACTCCCCAAGTACTCTGGATTCCTCCTACAATCCAAAAATAAACTGATCGTTTAACTGGGTTCTAGCAACGAATTCAGTACTGAATCCCGGCGGTCGGGATCCCGGCGTTCAGAATCCCGACGCCGGAATCCCGACAGCCAAAATCCCGACAAGGGGGGGACGTGGATCACCGGGCCACGCAGCGGGCCCGGTGCCTCGCTATGCTCGGCACACTAATTTATTCTCCCTCCAGGGGTGTCGTGGACACCCACGGAGGGAGAATGTGTCAGGATTCCAGCGGTCGGGATTCCGGCGTGGGGATTCTGAACGCTGGGATCCCGACCGCCGGGATTTTAACTGCATCCCCTAGCAACAATAAACTCTCATGTGTATTAGTGTCAATGCGACAGGAAATATAGACCGCAAACTACACCAGGGGCAGGGACTGATGTGGGTGACCGCAGTATTCTCTGTACAGCGCTGCGGAATATGTACGCGCTATACAAACAGCTAACACATAAAATAAATGTTTGTGAGCCGCAGCCTAATTCTCACGCTAAAGGATCACAAAGGATGAATAGCACAAGCCCCTCTAGCAGATAGGGTTGAATAGAAACACATGAGAAAACAGAGAGAACTACAGACGTGGGACTTCTGGGCCGGCCGTCTCCTCCGAAGTGAGGTCATCACACATGTGAGAGATTTTCCCTTGGGAAAATAGAATATTACAAGCACATTGCCACAGTCAATATTAGATAGGAAAAGCAACCTGAGATACAAATTTGCTATCTGTGATAACATGGAACATTTCAAAGCAGACAGTATTTGCATGCAGTTGGGTTTGCACTTGTACTTCAAACCTACTACGTAGAGTGCCGGGATCATTTGCAAACCAATCATTCTATGTGCACCACTGAGGTTAATAGAGTGCAAGTACTTCAATCAGGGAAAGCAGGGGATTGGGATAAGAACAGGTATCAACTTAAATACACTAGGGAAGGCAAACGGCAAACTCTAGTAGTCTTTATCCACAACAAGGGATGACAATAAATCAATATATACAGTAACCAATCAATTATGAAGTTTCTAGTTAAAAGCCTGTCAAATTTAGAGATGAGCGGGTTCGGTTTTACTAAGATTTGCTTGGATCTCAAAGCGGGATCTTATTGGCTACCAAAAACAGTTGACAACCAATAGCCAATGGGAAAATCCAAGTAAAACCAAACCATCTCTAGTCAAAATGGCGGCTTAGACCCTAACTATCTGCTCAGCCTCCTACCTCAAATTCTCTGTCTTCACAGCTGCCTCTCTCCATATCCAGCAAGCTTGAAACTGGTTATTTAGCTTTCACTTTCTGTTAAAGAGTATCTGGGCTGTCGAGTGGCCTCTAGTGTCAATTGTGGAACTTCACCTAAGAGGTGAGGAGGCTTTAGCCTTTTATATATTTAAATACAATAAAAAAAAAACACCATATTTATGCAAGTAAAAATGCATGATCTCAAAATGTACAGTTTGCTCAAACAAATATAATACAGCATAGTACTCCACCTACCGGTTGGATCCCGAAAAACACCTGACCCTCCTGGGACCTTAGAGGCACAGGAAAGTATCCCAATTTTCAGGCCTCCCCTGCCCACCTGCAAACTTAGCGATTTAAGTAGGCGGTCCAGGCAGCCAATTGCGTCATCGTAGCCATGCCCCTTGTCCTAAATGCTGGTAATTTCAGCATTACAAAGCAGGGTGTGTGGCTACAGTAAAGTGGTTGCAGTGACCACGCCCCACCCACCTCCTTTTTAAAGGTCGTTTTCCGATCGTCCTATTACCATCTGTCACTCCTCCACAGACAGACGGCTGTTCTCCCATTGGGGTACTAAGATGTGAGTTCTGTTGAAGACGGGATGTTGCTCATCGTCAGGGCATTCACAGTGGGCGGTTATTGAGCTGAAAGCAGTGTGTATGGGCCTTAAGGGCAATATTATTAAAGATTGTGGTGTTTGCAGTGAGAAACGATTGCAGGAGTGACGTGTTTTTCTGTTGTCTGACGATCACAGGCGTAATGCTGAAATGTACGCTAGTGTTGCTGCCAATGTGTATGCAGATACTGGGCCCGATTCAGACCACATTGCAGGATTGCTAAAAAGCAGAGCCACCGCCCTGCTGAGAATGTGATCGTAGGGCCCAGCAAAGATAGGCAAATTTATTCGCACCACAATCACCATCGATGCAGTGTCTGAGTAGCTGTGGAATTACTCGTCGGCTGTGTTTTTTCCCTGACACTCCCATTAAACAGCCGGGTACCACCGACTGTCTGTCAATCAAGTTGCAAGCGGCCAGTGAAAAGAAGATGCTGCTGTTCCCTCCCAGCAGCAACAGCAAGTATGCTCTGAATCAGGCCCCTTGTACGGAATCTGATCAAGAGGATAGTGATAGTGAAATTACTGTGCACAAAGATCTGAATTTGAGCATGTTTTTTTTGATCCACCCAAATATCATTTATAGTCATTGCGTCAGACACATTCCCTATTGGTGGGTATCTTATTATTCAGGTGACCATATATTGGGGTAATTCAGACCTGATCGCATGGCCGTGAATTTTGCAGTAGCCAGCAGCTAATAGACACTGGCGCACCAGAGTGAAATACCGCCGCGCATATGAATGTGAACGCCCTGTGAATAAATGTGTACAGCTGCAAATCTGTTCGTAGCCATGTGCATATGTTCTAAACCATCGTAAGCCGCTCACCATTGAATGATTGTAGCACCGGGCACCAGTCCTCGCAGGCTCAGAGTAGCCAGAGACATAATCCCTTCTGCTATTTTCGACAGGTAAAATAGGGGTGAGCGCCTATTCATCGCCCAACAGCACTGAAGAGGCAGATCGACTTTAAAAGCTGTCGGGCCCGTTTTGTCGATAACGGCCGTGAATTGACGCGATCACGGACGAATCTCGACAATCCACGGCCGTTTGCGTGGACACGCCCCCTTTAGCCATTCGCAAAGTGGAACATTGGCGATATGCTGTCGAGCAAATGAAAACAGGCCAGGGTCATGGCTGTCGGGACGGATCAACAGCCGTGACCCGGTATTGATTACTCCCCTTAAGCTGGGCATGCATTACCTCGATTTCTTGCAGCAGTATATGCCCAGCTGATCACCTGCGAGCCGCCCAGGACCTTCCCAGTTAGCAGGGTCATGTGATCCATCACATGCGGTCCTTTACTTGTGATGGATCGCATGAGATCCCTGTTCCCGGCCTGTCTTTACTCTGCGGCTGCAATGAAAACAGGTTATCCGGCCTGCTGCTGTTTTCCTTGGCACGCCCATGACACAGAGAGTTACCCAGGGTTGCCTACCCTCCCGGAATGGCCGGGAGGGTCCCCCTCCTGGCCCCCCGGAAATAAGGGCAACCCTTCCGCAAAGCCGCGCGGCTCCCGCAACACCCCCCCCCCCGCGGGTCAAATGACGCGAATCGCGCCATTTTAGCCCTGCCCACCGCCTTTAAAATGGCATTGCCCAGCGGTGGGTGGGGCTAAAACGGCACAAGTGCTCTGGCCACGCCCATAAAAAAGTAGCCATGTGTGTGGCTGCGCACCTGCCCCGCCCCTTCTCACTCCCCGCAGCGCCGCCCCCCTGAGCTGGCTGCCCTCTCCTGGAAAGGGCAGCCAGAAAGTAGGTAAGTATGGAGTTACCACCACCTGACACCTACTTCCTGTCAATCACCTGGCGTACGGCCAGCGATAAAAAAAATTTAGCAGGATTTTATCGCAGGACTACAGGCTATATGCAGGTGCAGTCTATAGATAATCGGCCTTCGTGTGAATTTTCAGCCGTGCAATCAGGTCTGAATTACCCTCTTGTTCTGGAAGAGGAGGGGGGGTAATCACACTTTCCTTCCCTTCTTCTGCACCATCTACACAGCAGAAAGTCTATGTCGTACAAATGAGTAGAAGATTATAACTTTGCATTACTGGTTTGTCTGGGACTAATCTGATTTTTCGTCTCTGCTGTCTCAGATTAGCATATGCGCACGTTCTATAAACAGCCACAGCCTGCCCGGCAGCCGGCATAATCCGCTGCAGATAATCCCGGTCTCTCCAACATTCATTTGTGGCCTGTGAATTCGCCTGGTTCAGGACATGAATTACACATTGCAAAACGGGATCAGATTTGCGGCAAGTGTGTTATTTACAAAGAACCAACATTTTGTGTAGTTTGCTGTGTTTACTGAAACATTAATTAGTGTTAGGCAAACACATAGCTATTAGCTAATAATCTACTACTGTTTTGTACACATTGAGAAAACGACAATCCTCTTTTGTTTTCAGCGCTGTAAGGTTATTTATATTGCTTTCAGATCGCAAATGCAGGGTCACACCGGGACTTTGAAACAGTTCAGTCCCGGTGCAACCCTGCATTTTGGTCCATTCACATCGCTTCAGCGAACCGGCAATATTGCCGGTTCACGGACGTCATGCGGAGGTGGGGCAGAGCGACAGAGCATCATCGGGGGAGGAGGCAGCGCTAAAGGCCCCCATAAACTGGGTCCGACTTGTCCTTAGGCAAGTCAGAGCAGTTTGCCCGGCAGCTTCCCAGGAGGCTGCTTACGATTTGCCAAATTATACATGCAATAAATTGCATGCGATATGAGTGGGAAGCTGGCGGGGCGGGCAGTGGGGTCCTTGCGGCGTGTGGCGGGCAGCGGGGTCCCTCTGCTGGTCCGGCGGATGGGAACTGAGTTAATAGCACTATTCGCTGGGCGGCGGCGCAGAATGCGCTGCTGAATTTATAAACACTGTCTGGACGCTCATTGGCTGAGATTCAGCCAAACAGCGTCTGGCCAGTGTTTTCAAATTCAGCAGCGCTTCCCGTGCCGCCGCCCAGCAAATACTGCTATTCACTCAGTTCCCATCCTCCGGACCCGCTGACCAGCACTGCAGGGAGTCAGAACCCTGCTGCCCGTGTGATGTTGTCAGACTACGTGCAGGTGTGTGACCGTTACCTGATGTTCCTGTTCTCCTCTCGGCACTGCTTGGCTGCTACCTGACTGCTTCACTTGCCTGCAATTCAGAGGGCGGAGGGACAAAGGCACCATGGGAAGACAATACCCACACAACCACACAGAATGGTCACCACACGTGAGGACGGTGATCAAAAAGGATTTATTTTTTGAAGCGAAAAGGACTGTGAATCACCGCTATGAAAATGACGAAACAATGCAATAACAATGATAACAATTGGCAGTTTATGAAAAAAGACGATTCTCCCTCATGATATTGTGCGCGATGGGGTCACTGTGGCACCATAGGCCGCACTTCGCACAATACACTGCAGTAAATGCAATACACTGATTCAACAATAAATTCAATTTAGAGATGAAAGAATAAAGATATTCTATAAAGAAGATATCGTGCGCGATGGGGCCACCTGTAACACCTGCAGGCCGCAATTCGCACGGTATACTGTCGTGTAACCAATTCAAATCATCAAACAAGACATGCAATAGCTTTCACATGAATGAACATAGTATGCAGTACTTATACCTTGCATAAATAACCATAAGTGTCCAGGCTAAAAAGAGCGAGTCCCTGAACTGCGCAGTTATGCCCCTTTCAGACCGCACTTTAAAAACGGTATATTGCCGTTTTTTTACCGTTTTAAAACGGTAATGTGTGTACCTGTTTGGCCTAGGTGCACCGTGTCTTTTAAACAGCTAGTAATAGGATTTGTAATCCAAGGCAAAAGAGGTGTCTGTAATTTTGGCACAATGCCAACATTGAAAAGGGACTTTGCTGAAGAAAAGGCCTGGGTCCGGGTTCTGGCTAGTCAGAGGCACTTGGTTGAATAAATGGGTTATCCGGTTCCAAGTAAGGAAGGGTGAGGGTAAAGGCAGTCCCTGTATGCTGGGCCGTGCCTCAGGCTAAAATGGCACTGTGCTGGGTTAACTTGTGGCAGAAAAAGAGGACAGGCCACAAGGCCATTGGGGAAGGTGAGATGGGTAACTGGTATGTGGGGTGTTGTCAGGGTACCTGCACATCTGTTGCTGACTCCTGTCAGGGCTTTCTGGGGACACACAGGATCTGTGGGTGTCCTGCTGTGCGGGGACTCCTCTACACGAGTTCCTGCTGTGCGGGGACTCCTCTACACGAGTGGTTGGCTGCAGCTCTCTCTCTCCTCTCTCCCCAACCAACAATCACCACTGGGAAGCTGCTGCAAGGTCTCTCTCTGCTGCTCTGTCCTGCCTTGCCCCAGCATAACGCGCTGCTTACTCCTTACTCTCAGGCACACTTCTGACTGACTGCCTTCCTGGTTCCTCTCACTGCTCACAGCAAACTGGTTACACTCCAATCTGTCCAGCAACAGGCAGGTCTCTAACTTCCTGCTTCTCCCAGCACCTTGCTGGGTCCTAAAGTCCCTGCTGTCCTCCTTGCTGCTGCGGGGTGGTTGCCTAGCAACCCCCCGAAATCATGTGTATTTTTAGGCAGCCCTGGCCACCAATGATTCTGTGGCACCAAAAAGGGGGTAGCCCAATTCTGGGATGCCACATGCTTCCCCGCTGGAAGAATGCCAGTCCGCGGGCATTATGTCGGAGACAACTAAAGTCCTGGTACAGTCTCTTGTTAAAGAACAAAGCATTTCAAGGTAACATTACCTATAAACTGCAAAACATTTCTACATTTCTGCCTTGCATCTATACATTAAAGCATTTACAATTACATTCAGGGCTGGTTACCTAAGCCGTGTAAAAACCTGTTAACTATGGGGCCTGGGTTGTGCAGAGGCATGTCCCCCCCGGGTTCCCTGCTCCTCCGCCTCAGGCAAGTCTTTTCTCCTGTTCTTCAGCAGTGTTCTTCGACTGCACCTTAAATCACTGCGTGCGGTCGGCAATGAGCACGTGCTTCCTCTCTCTGCCTTTTCTTGGACCTGTTGATGGCCTGTTGCATCAAGAATAGGAATTTTTCACTCGAAATCGTTGTGTACTCATACTCGCTTCCAGGCCTCTCTTCCTTAGACTGGGCTTCGGCCTTCTCGACTTCCTTTGGGTTCTCTGTAGGGACATTGGGTTTAGACGGTGGCATAATGGGTTCTGAGCCCTTCGGTTCCATGCGGTCCATCCTTTCTTCCGCTGCCACGTGATGCACGGTTTCACTGCCACTTCCTCGGTTGGTCGCTCCAACGTCTGTTAGTCGAGGGTTGGCTTCTCCGTCATATGCGTCTTCCATTCCTTGTGTAGCGGCACGCTTCTGCTCTGGAGAATGTTGTGGACTAACCACACCTTCCATGCACTGCTGCTCTGCTTCGCTCTGAGTCATCACAACTGGTCTCTGGCTCGTTTCCAGCCATTCCCTCTTCCTGGGGACTTTAGGTTCTGGTGGTCTGGGCATCTGCTCAGGTCGCGGAGAATTCGTGTTAGGCCTGTCAGTCTCGCCAAGACCTTCCTGTAGTCTTCTTTCCCTTTGGTTCTGCTGACCATATGGCCGGTGGCTGTGTGGGTTATCACAGTGATGCGTGAAGCGTCTGCGTTCACTCTGGCCTGTGTCTCTGTTGCCTCTTACCGCAGCACCACCGGGGCCTGTCACGTTAATGGCCTTGACGCCTCTCCTTCCACTTGCCATTTCAAATTCGACCCACTCTCCATTTGCTAGGGTCCGGAAGCATTCATTCCGATGGGTCTTCTGGATGCCTGTATAGTGGACATATATGGTTCTCCCATTATCTGTCCTTCGGATAATACCATAGCCACGTGCTACGTCAAACCACATCACTTGGCCTGTTAACTTTCTTGTTCTGATTCGCCAATCCACAGCGTCGGATGGCACATTCACTTGGACTTGGTTCTGAATTATTGTTTTTGGGACTTCTCTTGAAAGTCTGTCTCTTGCCTCGGGATCCTCTTGTCTGGAGGTGGCGTTTGGGCAGTACCTCACAATGTGCCCACTCTCGTGGCACCTTCTGCAAATCGGTCGGCCTTGTAGATCATACTTGTTGGTGGGTCGTCGGTTCGATTCTCGGGTCACCTCCCGCCACGGATGGTTCCTTGTGTCACGGTCTTGACGCCATTTTCTGCGTCGGTTTCTGCCTTGATTTTTGTCTAGGTCTTCCAACTTTTGCGCCATGCGCGTCATATTACACGTTAATTCAGACATCTGGCGGGTTAGCACTTCCAGTGGGCCCGGTTCCATGGGGGCTTGTGTCTGTTGGGTGACTGCTCTGCTCAGGCATAGGGTGTCTGCAATTTGCCCTTTTGAGGCCTGGTGGCAGGCTTCCCCTTCCGCTGAGTCCTCATCTTCATCCCGACCACTCTGGTTCAGGCCCAGGATTTGTAGGACAGTTTCCTTAAATTTGGCGAAGGTGCTGTCAGGTTGTTGTCGTCTCCACATGCGCAATTGGGACTTGACTGCCTCCTCCTGCGCTCCTTCGATGAACAGGTTGGTTAGTGTTTCATCCACTTGTTCCTTTGGTTTCTTTTCTCTCAACTGTATGGCCTTCATGGCTTCCTGTAAGCTTAGTGCATACTCCCGCAGTGGTTCATTCGGTCGCTGTTTTCTCGAGTACAGGCGGCTCTTCAAATCTGCTATTGTCTTTGATTCAAAGATCTCTTGCAGCTTTTCAAAAATTTGCTCCACCGTTTCCTTTTCGTCGGCCTCCCACGTTCTTACTTCACGTAGTGCTGGGCCTCTCAGTTGCCCCACCAGTATTTCAATCGCTTGTTCGTTGCTGAGCCGGTACAGCTGTGTCATGGAGAGTATCCGGTTTTTGAATTCTTTCAGCGTTTGCGTCCCCGGGGTGTTGTTTCCCGAATAAGTCGGTACCCAGGGCGCGCCATAATAGTATGGCATGGTGATTGGTGCCGCCATCATTGACACTGGATTTCCTTCTCCAGGTGATGCAGGAAGTCGTCTCCTCCTTCTGGTCAATGTGGGAGCTTCTGCTTGGTCTGAGTCTGACATCGCTGAATCCTGTTCGTGACGCCAAGTGTGATGTTGTCAGACTACGTGCAGGTGTGTGACCGTTACCTGATGTTCCTGTTCTCCTCTCGGCACTGCTTGGCTGCTACCTGACTGCTTCACTTGCCTGCAATTCAGAGGGCGGAGGGACAAAGGCACCATGGGAAGACAATACCCAACACAACCACACAGAATGGTCACCACACGTGAGGACGGTGATCAAAAAGGATTTATTTTTGAAGCGAAAAGGACTGTGAATCACCGCTATGAAAATGACGAAACAATGCAATAACAATGATAACAATTGGCAGTTTATGAAAAAAGACGATTCTCCCTCATGATATTGTGAGCGATGGGGTCACTGTGGCACCATAGGCCGCACTTCGCACAATACACTGCAGTAAATGCAATACACTGTTCAACAATAAATTCAATTTAGAGATGAAAGAATAAAGATATTCTATAAAGAAGATATCGTGCGCGATGGGGCCACCTGTAACACCTGCAGGCCGCAATTCGCACGGTATACTGTCGTGTAACCAATTCAAATCATCAAACAAGACATGCAATAGCTTTCACATGAATGAACATAGTATGCAGTACTTATACCTTGCATAAATAACCATAAGTGTCCAGGCTAAAAAGAGCGAGTCCCTGAACTGCGCAGTTATGCCCCTTTCAGACCGCACTTTAAAAACGGTATATTGCCGTTTTTTTACCGTTTTAAAACGGTAATGTGTGTACCTGTTTGGCCTAGGTGCACCGTGTCTTTTAAACAGCTAGTAATAGGATTTGTAATCCAAGGCAAAAGAGGTGTCTGTAATTTTGGCACAATGCCAACATTGAAAAGGGACTTTGCTGAAGAAAAGGCCTGGGTCCGGGTTCTGGCTAGTCAGAGGCACTTGGTTGAATAAATGGGTTATCCGGTTCCAAGTAAGGAAGGGTGAGGGTAAAGGCAGTCCCTGTATGCTGGGCCGTGCCTCAGGCTAAAATGGCACTGTGCTGGGTTAACTTGTGGCAGAAAAAGAGGACAGGCCACAAGGCCATTGGGGAAGGTGAGATGGGTAACTGGTATGTGGGGTGTTGTCAGGGTACCTGCACATCTGTTGCTGACTCCTGTCAGGGCTTTCTGGGGACACACAGGATCTGTGGGTGTCCTGCTGTGCGGGGACTCCTCTACACGAGTGTGGGCTGCAGGCTCTCTCTCTCCCTCTCTCCCAACCAACAATCACCACTGGGAAGCTGCTGCAGAGGTCTCTCTCTGGCTGCTCTGTCCTGCCTCTGCTCCACTCTTCACCACTCTCCTCAGCACGCCCAGCGTAACGCGCTGCTTACTCCTTACTCTCAGGCACACTTCTGACTGACTGCCTTCCTGGTTCCTCTCACTGCTCACAGCAAACTGGTTACACTCCAATCTGCCCAGCAACAGGCAGGTCTCTAACTTCCTGCTTCTCCCAGCACCTTGCTGGGTCCTAAAGTCCCTGCTGTCCTCCTTGCTGCTGCGGGGTGGTTGCCTAGCAACCCCCCGAAATCCTGTGTATTTTTAGGCAGCCCTGGCCACCAATGATTCTGTGGCACCAAAAAGGGGGTAGCCCAATTCTGGGATGCCACACCCGCTCCACATCGATTCCCAGCCGCCACTGCCCGCCCCCACCACCCAACCAGCTGGCCGGAGCCCGCAGCCCACCGCCTGCTGCATGCGTTGGAGGTCCCAGGATGGGTTATCGGAGGGCCAGCAGGTCCGAACACCTACTCGGGTCCGATGCGTACGGGACCGCACATCGGACTTGAGGGGACATCAAACCGAGCCGATTGGTCACAACTGTCCAAAATCCACCCATATCGGCTCGTGTATGGGCACCTTTAGAGCTACTCCAAGCACTGCCTCCTGAAGCACTGAATTCAGTTGCACAATTGCCATCGATGGCAACCATCGATGGCAATGGCAACGATGGCCATCCCTACTATGCACAGACTGCACAGAATCATTAGATGGTGAGCAGTTTGCATATGGATTTGCAGCGAATCGCAGATCCAGGTTATTTTCGCAAACCGTGCTAGCAATTGACAGGCTTCCATGGGGCAAGATTTCACTACTGGGCGGTGTATATTTGATCGCAGGGCATTCCTGCTCTCTTGTCAGCTAAAGAAGTCCCACTGGTATGCTATCTGTATTGTCCGTACTTTATAAAAGTAAATCTGACACTATTCCAGCAAGCAGTGGAGCATTATGGGTTGAATTCTGCAAGAGTAAATGAGCCGTACAGTGCTCAGCATGCTGTGTGTCAGGTAGCAGTTATTTGGCAATTCTTGTCTTAAATTCCAGATATCCTACGCAGGAGCTCTCACCCCTGGGGCTTTGTTCTTGTGAACAGCATAAACAGCTACAGTAGGCATATCTCCATGCTGTCTTTGAAGCTGTGAACCTGTGAACCTGGGAAATATTTCTCTCAAGTTCCCTTCCTTGGATTCCCCGCTGCCCTGATGCTACAACATAGAACAGTCCGATATAAATAATATAATACATTTATAGTCCAGGTAGCAGTACAGCTCATCATTGGGTATGACTATACCTTTGTTATTAATTGTTACCAATATTATTATGATTTCTGTTAGACACAACATCTTCTAGTTGATTTAAAATGCACACATGTATTAACTCTGGACATTGGGGGTTTGCGCTGGCGAGAATATGCGCATGTGCACATCCCCGGAGCGAACGCCCTAGGCAAGTTTCAAACACGCCTCAGTGTTTGCTGCAGGATGCGAGAGCAGCGGGTGGGCCGCAGGGGACCACCCTGCATTTCATGGGCGTGCCCACAAAAATGATGGGCACGCCCATAGAAACGATGAGCGTACCCCGAATGCAGGCGTGTCAATTACTTTTTTGAAAAAGGATCAGAAATACAGGAAACGGGATTGGTCACTGGCGAGCATGGATCCCCCGCGAGAAACACTCACTTCAAGCCAGACCTTACCCCACTGGGAGCCGACATTTTCTGAAAATTGCACATTTAAAAGGATGAAAATTGCGCTATAAACTGCACCGTGCAGTCAGTGCGGGATGAGCTGCTGCTGAGACAGTCACCGCTGGAGCCTGGAATGGTGATGTACTGTATAGTGGTTTAAAATGAGTGTATGTTTGTTAAAGTTATATTTTTTCTCTGTGTCTGTGTTGTTATTTAAACATTCTTTTTACAGGTGAACTACAAGTCCAAGGGGGCCCATTAATGCCCCACATGCTGGTACTTGTGGTTCGCCAAGTCCCAGCATGCGGGAGAGGCCTGCTGGGACTTGTAGTTCATTTAGGCAGGAAGAAAAGTACTCCCTTTGTTGGGGCACTCTTGTTTTAAGAAAAATAATTTTTCTTTTGAAGTAGATTCTAAGTAGTCAAAATTTGATAATGGTGTCCAATACCCACTGATGTGTCCTAAGTAACAGTATATGCTCAACAACTATTACTAGGCAGTGGTATGTAGGAGGTGATTCCCAGAATAATAAGTTCATATAAAATGTAACTTTTATTAAAATTATTTAAAATAGAGGACACACACATATAATTATAAATAAACATAACAACATTAGACATACAAACAAATGTGTATTCTTAATCTTTTGTGATCACGCTGCAGGTGATGGTCACAGGGGTTGTATAGTAAAACAAATCTGGGGGTATTCTCACTATCTCTAGATGTATTTGATTGCGCTCATATATTCAGCATATCAATACACTCATAGATCAATTATCCCAAATGGGAAATATATAGCAGAGAGAATATTACTTGGTTTCGTAGTATTATATCCTGAATATATTTGTACTGGTATGTCTGCTATTACGGGGGACAAAAATGTGGGGGTCTCCCTTATTTTGAAACCAGCACCGGGCTCCAACAGCCCGAGGTATCATGCCACAGCTGGGGGACACTTTTTACATAAGGTCCCCCGGCCGTGCAATGAGCACCATGGCCGGTCAGCCTTGGGCGGGGTACCTGGGGGAGTGGGGACCCCCCAAATAAAGGGTTCCCCCCTCTAGGCTTCACCCATCCAGGGTGCGATTTTGGAACCTTACTGTAGGTCTATCAGGGGCGGAATGGTGACTAAATCCTGCCTGGTAGTTATTGAAGCAGCCCGGGCGGGGGGGGTGGGGGGGGGGGTGACTGCTTCAATAACTCCCATCAAACCATTCACACCCTGTCGCTTCCAGCATGCGATGGGAGGAGGCTGGAGCACTGCACTGCTCTGCAACTCCCTTGTTGTTCCTACACAAGTAAAATTCAGCGATTGCCTCCTTCCAGCAGGGCACAGCGGCGGTGGCAGCAGCAGCAATCACCAGACCGGTACCCCGCTCAGTGTGGCAGGAGAGCGAGTAATGATGATGAATGAGGGTGTCACACTCACAGCGGCTGGCTGCGGCCATCTTCCAACTGGTCAAATCTGCGGCCGGCCACGGCCATATTTACTGCGGGCTGTACAGCCAGACAGCCCAGGGTGGAAAGCGGCGGCCCAGCCAGGGGGGAAAAGCGGCCAAATCTGGACCGGCTCACTGGGAAATGGCCCGGTTTCACGGCGGGCCAATCCGCCCCTGAGGTCTACCAGCCAGAATGATGACTTTACATAAAGTCTTGTATTTACATAAGAACGCCTGTGACTGTTCTCTCACTGCTCTGTGGTCTGCTTATGTCGGGATACAGACTTATGCCAACAGTCACATTCCAACAATGTCATTGCAGGTGCTTAATATGCTTAATTGAAGACTTGAGTTAATCATTGAAGACTTAATTATGTTTACTGATGCTAGTTAACTAACAAAAACCTACGCACACAGAAGGGAATTCAATTTAGTTTAATGCTATTAGACCAAATGGCCTCAAAATTTGTGTCCAACACTCCTGGTCAAAGGGCTACATTTAGTAGATGGTGCTTCTCAAAGCCGCTGTGTCGGAATTATATTCAATACTAGCGTCTGTGTTCGGCTTCGCCCGCATGGATGCCTGTTATTTCTTAGTTGAACTCATTTTGCAAACACAGTAATGCCATCTAATAGTGTGATGTATATTTTCGATTGTACATATTGATCACAAAATTTATTTATAAACAATACATACAGTTTAGGGATACTTGGGGCTAATAACTCGTAAGCAAGCTTCGTAAAGCTGCCCATGGGAGAAGCAGCTTATCCCAAGATCTGCACCTGCAGCCTTGAGCATTTGCCCATGTTACCAGTGCCGGCCCTAGGGATATGCAAACTATGCCAAAGGCTTGGGGCATTTAAAATGCATAGGTGCATGCAGCTAATATAAAGGAGACAGCAGCAGCAGGAGCTCCAGTGCTAGGAGCGAACACAGTTTGGGCAGCGGTGGGCAGTATCAAAATGGCCATCCTCCCTGGAGGAGGGCTGCTGTGCATGACCAGCTGCAGCAGCTCCTCCTTCCATGGGCCATTGCGGACTCCAGCAGAATGAGCTTGCACTGACTGAATCCCTGCAGCCAGCCCAACATCTGCAGAGTCCAGGTCGGGTGAGTGCCGTGTAGTAGGAGCGGGGGTGTAATAATTTGTGGCATATGTGTAAGTGGCATTACTGTGTGGCATTATGTGTATAATGATATTACTAATTTGCAGCATGTTTAAGGGGAATTACTGTGTGGTATAATGTGTTCGGTGAGAGTCAGCGGGTCCCGGCAGGTCCCGGCTGGTCCCGGCTGCTCCCCTCTCCCTCCCTTACCCGGTGCTGCTGCGCCAGGCTCTCCTCATCCCTGCACCCGGAAGAGGATTAGTGCAGGGAGGAGGAGGTCACAGGTGAGGGTGTGGGGTCGGTGAGGGGTGGCGGGGGTCGGTGCAGAACTGCGGTGGGTTGCGGTAGAAGCCCATAGGCTTCTATGGGGCATCGCCAGATTTTTCTGCCAATGCTTATGGTATAAAGGTACCCGTTGGCACCCTGATCCCACAAGGGACTCCTGACCACAGAAACACGCTGTCAACCACCACATCCACAGAGACTCCACACCCCACTGTATCCCATATAGGAGACATAGGTCCTTTTAGGACATATGGTAAAAGGGAACCTGTTGGCATCCCAATCCCCGCAAGGGCTCCCATAGGGACAGTAAGGTGTTATTCCGACATTTATCAACACCCTTCATTGGACTGTGTCGACACCAGCTCCAGCGGAGCACCCACCCATTATTATTGTTGTCTTAAACAAATAAAAATCCTTATTTTATCATTCATCATCCTGACTGTTATTTAGAAACCACAGAGACCCATCCTACATCTTTCCTACCCCCCACCCCTTTACCCTCTCATCCCCCACCTCACATTTCCCCATCCTACTTTCCACCCTTCACCCCCTTCCTCCTCCCCCCCCTCCCTCCTCCCCAACTGATTCTCACTACAAGCAAACAATAGAGTGCGCTATCCATCCATCTAATCAAAACTATACGTAAGGGGTTCTGGACAACCCTTAGGATAAGCAGCACCACGCACATAAATCAGGTAGAGCGCAATATACCCAAATTTCTGTAATGAGCAATATTAGTCCCCCTTGGCAACGAGCAATATTAGTACCCCTTGGCAATGAGCAATATTGGTCCCCCTTGGCAACGAGTAATATTAGTACCCCTTGGCAATGAGCTATTTCAGTCCCCCTTGGCAATGATCTATTTCAGTCCCTCTTGGCAACGAGCTATTTCAGTCCCCTTTGGCAACGAGCTATTTCATCCCCCCATGCCATCGAGCATGAAGCCCCTTGACATCGAGCATGAAGCCCTGGGCATCGAGCATGTAGTTCCTAGCAATGAGCATGTCAGATGTGTAATGGGCATTACAGTTTGTTATATAGTATGTAATGGGCATCATGTGTGGCCTTATGTGTAATTGGAATTACGGTGTGTGGTATAATGTTAGGCCACGCCACCTTTTTGCCACGCAAGAGCCCCGCCTACTACAAATTGGGAAGGGGGTTGCGAAATATGCCCTTGCTCCGGGCACCTTGGCACCTAGCTACACCACTGCCCCTATGCCCAGTGGGATGGTAGAGAATGAACAAGGAAAAAAACAAACCTTGAAAAACTCATGTCAAACTCCTTCATGTGTCGACATTCTGCCTGTTGATCAATAGTGGTCGACCATTTGACTTTTAATCTAGACACTGTCGCCCCAATGACCGCATACATTACAAATTTGGGATAGCCTTTTTGACTCTTAGATGGGCATTCTGTGCACAATATCTGCTCTGTTACCATGTTTTGCTTGTAATTAAAATTCTGAGCCTGAATCTGGCCTGGAATGCTGTGTGGCACTGATTGCCTATTGTTTGTGGATACCGACCTTGATTATAGCAACCTAACCATGACCTGATCACAACTAGGAGCCTGTGAACAGCCTGTTCTCAGCATCCATCATCTGCTGGGATGCTGTTTCAGGAATTCCACCCCAGTGTGTGTGTGGTCTGCCCGTATTAAGCACCCTAACCTCGAATCATCAGGACCAGATTTCGGCAAGGCTTATTTTTCAGGGCACAATGCTTTTCGTTACACATGACTCATGTCACTGAGCGCTGCCCTCTCCGTCATCCCCATTCAGTACTTTGTCTCCACACAGCCTCTATGCACTGGCAGAAAAAAGGGTGATTTTGATCCATCTGTGCCCATTAATTACCTCTCATCAACTAACGTTGCCCTTAAAAATACAAGAGATTGTACGTTTTGAGTATGATGTTGTATCTATGACCATATGAGCCACTTCCATATACACTAATCTATTGTTCTATGGGGTCATATTGCTCAGGATAAAAAGAAAGTCCATTACCGACTTGCATCTCACAGCTCGGTTACTATGGAAACACCAGAAACTCTTTCTCCCTCAGACGTCTGATTCAGAGAGCCCTTTGTCCATTAAAAACACAGACTGTCAGCCTTGGCTACTATAAAATGTCACATCTATATATACTGGCATCAGGGGACTTGACTTACTCCCTTCTAGTATATTGTCTGAAAATCAATACAAAATAATAGACAGAAATAAGTCCATAAATAAACGACAAGATTCCCGATTGTATTCAAGGACATTTATGGTGACTAGGGCTGGTTTATGCTCTATGGTCTTTATCGAACTTAATGGTTTCTTTTATTCCATGACAAAACACCTGATAATTGTACATATTGTGGATTATTTACTAGACATATGCAAATGTTGTCTGAAAGGTAACGACCTATCAGAGGTTTACTTTTACTGATCTATTGCAAGTTACAACACAAAGAATACATTTGTTGGTGGAATGAGAGGGCTGGTGCTGGTGGAGTGAAGGATAAAGTGTCAGTGGAAGGAGAGAGATGGTGCTGGTGGAGGGAAGGATAAAGTGTTGGTGGAATGAGAGGGCTGGTGCTGGTGGAGGAAGGGTTAAAGTGTCGGTGGAAGGAGAAGGATGGTGCTGGTGGAGGGAAGGATAAAGTGTCGGTGGAAGGAGAAGGATGGAGCTGGTGGAGGGAAGGATAAAGTGTCGGTGGAAGGAGAAGGATGGTGCTGGTGGAGGGAAGGATAAAGTGTCGATGGAAGGAGAAGGATGGTGCTGGTGGAGGGAAGGATAAAGTGTCGGTGGAAGGAGAAGGATGGTGCTGGTGGAGGGAAGGATAAAGTGTTGGCGGAATGAGAGGGAAGGTGCTGGTGGAGGGAAGGATAAAGTGTTGGTGGAAGGTGATGGATGGAGCTGGTGGAGGGAAGGATAAAGTGTTGGTGAAAGGAGATGGATGGTGCTGGTGGAGGGAAGGATAAAGTGTCGGTGGAAGGAGAAGGATGGTGCTGGTGGAGGGAAGGATAAAGTGTCGGCGGAATGAGAGGGAAGGTGCTGGTGGAGGGAAGGATAAAGTGTCGGTGGAAGGAGATGGATGGTGCTGGTGAAGGGAAGGATAAAGTGTCGGTGGAAGGAGAAGGATGGTGCTGGTGGAGGGAAGGATAAAGTGTCGGTGGAATGAGAAGGATGGTGCTGATGGAGGGAAGGATAAAGTGTTGGTGAAATGAGAGGGATGGTGCTGGTGGAGGGAAGGAAAAGTGTTGATGGAAGGAGAGGGATGGGGCTGGTGGAGGGAAGGATAAAGTGTTGGTGAAATGAGAGGGATGGTGCTGGTGGAGGGAAGGATAAAGTGTTGGTGGAAGGAAAGGGATGGTGCTGGTGGAGGGAAGGATAAAGTGTTGGTGGAAAGTGATGGATAGTGCTGGTGGAGGGAAGGATAAAGTGTTGGTGGAAGCAGAGGGATGGTGCTGGTGGAGGGAAGACTAAAGTGTTGGTGGAAGGTGATGGATGGTGCTGGGGGAGGGAAGGATAAAGTGTTGGTGGAGGGAGAGGGATGGTGCTGGTGGAGGGAAGGATAAAGTGTTGGCTGAAGGAGAAGGATGGTGCTGGTGGAGGGAGGGATAAAGTGTTGGTGGAAGGTGATGGATGGTGCTGGTGGAGGGAAGGATAAAGTGTTGGTGGAAGGTGATGGACGGAGCTGGTGGAGGGAAGGATAAAGTGTTGGTGGAAGGAGAGGGATGGTGCTGGTGGAGGGAAGACTAAAGTGTTGGTGGAAGGTGATGGATGGTGCTGGTGGAGGGAAGGGTAAAGTGTTGGTGGAAGCAGAGGGATGGTGCTGGTGGAGGGAAGACTAAAGTGTTGGTGAAAGGTGATGGATGGTGCTGGGGGAGGGAAGGATAAAGTGTTGGTGGAAGGAGAGAGATGGTGTAAAGTGTTGGTGGAAGGTGATGGATGGTGCTGGTGGAGGGAAGGATAAAGTGTTGGTGGAAGGAGAGGGATGGAGCCGGTTGGAGGGAAGGATAAAGTGTCGGTGGAAGGAGATGGATGGTGCTGGTGGAGGGAAGGATAAAGTGTCGGTGGAAGGAGATGGATGGTGCTGTTGAAGGGAAGGATAAAGTGTCGGTGGAAGGAGAAGGATAGTGCTGGTGGAGGGAAGGATAAAGTGTCAGTGGAAGGAGAAGGATGGTGCTGGTGGAGGGTGTCGGTGGAAGGAGAAGGATGGTGCTGATGGAGGGAAGGATAAAGTGTCGGTGGAAGGAGAAGGATGGTGCTGGTGGAGGGAAGGATAAAGTGTCGGTGGAAGGAGAAGGATGGAGCTGGTGGAGGGAAGGATAAAGTGTCGGTGGAAGGAGATGGATGTTGCTGGTGGAGGGAAGGATAAAGTGTCGGTGGAAGGAGAAGGATGGTGCTGGTGGAGGGAAGGATAAAGTGTCGGTGGAAGGAGAAGGATGGAGCTGGTGGAGGGAAGAATAAGGTGTCGGTGGAAGGAGATGGATGTTGCTGGTGGAGGGAAGGATAAAGTGTCGGTGGAAGGAGAAGGATGGTGCTGGTGGAGGGAAGGATAAAGTGTCGGTGGAAGGAGAAGGATGGTGCTGGTGGAGGGAAGGATAAAGTGTTGGCGGAATGAGAGGGAAGGTGCTGGTGGAGGGAAGGATAAAGTGTCGGTGGTAAGAGATGGATGGTGCTGGTGAAGGGAAGGATAAAGTGTCGGTGGAAGGAGAAGGAAGGTGCTGGTGGAGGGAAGGATAAAGTGTCGGTGGAAGGAGAAGGATGGTGCTGATGGAGGGAAGGATAAAGTGTTGGTGAAATGAGAGGGATGGTGCTGGTGGAGGGAAGGAAAAGTGTTGATGGAAGGAGAGGGATGGGGCTGGTGGAGGGAAGGATAAAGTGTTGGCGGAATGAGAGGGAAGGTGCTGGTGGAGGGAAGGATAAAGTGTTGGTGGAAGGTGATGGATGGAGCTGGTGGAGGGAAGGATAAAGTGTCGGTGGAAGGAGATGGATGGTGCTGGTGGAGGGAAGGATAAAGTGTCGGTGGAAGGAGAAGGATGGTGCTGGTGGAGGGAAGGATAAAGTGTTGGCGGAATGAGAGGGAAGGTGCTGGTGGAGGGAAGGATAAAGTGTCGGTGGAAGGAGATGGATGGTGCTGGTGAAGGGAAGGATAAAGTGTCGGTGGAAGGAGAAGGAAGGTGCTGGTGGAGGGAAGGATAAAGTGTCGGTGGAAGGAGAAGGATGGTGCTGATGGAGGGAAGGATAAAGTGTTGGTGAAATGAGAGGGATGGTGCTGGTGGAGGGAAGGAAAAGTGTTGATGGAAGGAGAGGGATGGGGCTGGTGGAGGGAAGGATAAAGTGTTGGTGAAATGAGAGGGATGGTGCTGGTGGAGGGAAGGATAAAGTGTTGGTGGAAGGAAAGGGATGGTGCTGGTGGAGGGAAGGATAAAGTGTTGGTGGAAAGTGATGGATAGTGCTGGTGGAGGGAAGGATAAAGTGTTGGTGGAAGCAGAGGGATGGTGCTGGTGGAGGGAAGACTAAATTGTTGGTGGAAGGTGATGGATGGTGCTGGGGGAGGGAAGGATAAAGTGTTGGTGGAGGGAGAGGGATGGTGCTGGTGGAGGGAAGGATAAAGTGTTGGCTGAAGGAGAAGGATGGTGCTGGTGGAGGGAGGGATAAAGTGTTGGTGGAAGGTGATGGATGGTGCTGGTGGAGGGAAGGATAAAGTGTTGGTGGAAGGTGATGGACGGAGCTGGTGGAGGGAAGGATAAAGTGTTGGTGGAAGGAGAGAGATGGTGCTGGTGGAGGGAAGACTAAAGTGTTGGTGGAAGGTGATGGATGGTGCTGGGGGAGGGAAGGATAAAGTGTTGGTGGAAGGAGAGGGATGGTGCTGGTGGAGGGAAGGATAAAGTGTTGGTGGAAGCAGAGGGATGGTGCTGGTGGAAGGAAGACTAAAGTGTTGGTGAAAGGTGATGGATGGTGCTGGGGGAGGGAAGGATAAAGTGTTGGTGGAAGGAGAGAGATGGTGTAAAGTGTTGGTGGAAGGTGATGGATGGTGCTGGTGAAGGGAAGGATAAAGTGTTGGTGGAAGGAGAGGGATGGAGCCGGTTGGAGGGAAGGATAAAGTGTCGGTGGAAGGAGATGGATGGTGCTGGTGGAGGGAAGGATAAAGTGTCGGTGGAAGGAGATGGATGGTGCTGTTGAAGGAAAGGATAAAGTGTCGGTGGAAGGAGAAGGATAGTGCTGGTGGAGGGAAGGATAAAGTGTCAGTGGAAGGAGAAGGATGGTGCTGGTGGAGGGTGTCGGTGAAAGGAGAAGGATGGTGCTGATGGAGGGAAGGATAAAGTGTTGGCGGAATGAGAGAGAAGGTGCTGGTGGAGGGAAGGATAAAGTGTTGGTGGAAGGGATGGATGGTGCTGGTGGAGGGAAGGATTAAGTGTTGGTGGAAGGAGAAGGATGGTGCTGGTGGAGGGAAGGATAAAGTGTTGGTGGAATGAGAGGGATGATGCTGGTGGAGGGAAGGATAAAGTATTGGTGGAAGAAAGGGATGGTGCTGGTGGAGGGAAGGATAAAGTGTTAGTGAAATGAGAGGGATGGTGCTGGTGGAGGGAAGGAAAAGTGTTGATGGAAGGAGAGGGATGGGGCTGGTGGAGGGAAGGATAAAGTGTTGGTGAAATGAGAGGGATGGTGCTGGTGGAGGGAAGGATAAAGTGTTGGTGGAAGGAAAGGGATGGTGCTGGTGGAGTGAAGGATAAAGTGTTGGTGGAAAGTGATGGCTAGTGCTGGTGGAGGGAAGGATAAAGTGTT
This sequence comes from Crinia signifera, assembly GCF_055691185.1. NCBI lineage: Eukaryota > Metazoa > Chordata > Amphibia > Anura > Myobatrachidae > Crinia > Crinia signifera. The sequence continues at coordinate 183,159,897 of NC_139223.1, read as the reverse complement.
GGTGGAAGCAGAGGGATGGTGCTGGTGGAGGGAAAACTAAAGTGTTGGTGGAAGGTGATGGATGGTGCTGGGGGAGGGAAGGATAAAGTGTTGGTGGAGGGAGAGGGATGGTGCTGGTGGAGGGAAGGATAAAGTGTTGGCTGAAGGAGAAGGATGGTGCTGGTGGAGGGAGGGATAAAGTGTTGGTTGAAGGTGATGGATGGTGCTGGTGGAGGGAAGGATAAAGTGTTGGTGGAAGGTGATGGACGGAGCTGGTGGAGGGAAGGATAAAGTGTTGGTGGAAGGAGAGGGATGGTGCTGGTGGAGGGAAGACTAAAGTGTTGGTGGAAGGTGATGGATGGTGCTGGGGGAGGGAAGGATAAAGTGTTGGTGGAAGGAGAGGGATGGTGCTGGTGGAGGGAAGGATAAAGTGTTGGTGGAAGGAGAGGGATGGAGCCGGTTGGAGGGAAGGATAAAGTGTCGGTGGAAGGAGATGGATGGTGCTGGTGGAGGGAAGGATAAAGTGTCGGTGGAAGGAGATGGATGGTGCTGTTGAAGGAAAGGATAAAGTGTCGGTGGAAGGAGAAGGATAGTGCTGGTGGAGGGAAGGATAAAGTGTCAGTGGAAGGAGAAGGATGGTGCTGGTGGAGGGTGTCGGTGAAAGGAGAAGGATGGTGCTGATGGAGGGAAGGATAAAGTGTTGGCGGAATGAGAGAGAAGGTGCTGGTGGAGGGAAGGATAAAGTGTTGGTGGAAGGGATGGATGGTGCTGGTGGAGGGAAGGATTAAGTGTTGGTGGAAGGAGAAGGATGGTGCTGGTGGAGGGAAGGATAAAGTGTTGGTGGAATGAGAGGGATGATGCTGGTGGAGGGAAGGATAAAGTATTGGTGGAAGAAAGGGATGGTGCTGGTGGAGGGAAGGATAAAGTGTTAGTGAAATGAGAGGGATGGTGCTGGTGGAGGGAAGGAAAAGTGTTGATGGAAGGAGAGGGATGGGGCTGGTGGAGGGAAGGATAAAGTGTTGGTGAAATGAGAGGGATGGTGCTGGTGGAGGGAAGGATAAAGTGTTGGTGGAAGGAAAGGGATGGTGCTGGTGGAGTGAAGGATAAAGTGTTGGTGGAAAGTGATGGCTAGTGCTGGTGGAGGGAAGGATAAAGTGTTGGTGGAAGGAGAGGGATGGTGCTGGTGGAGGGAAGGATAAAGTGTTGGTGGAAGGAGAGGGATGGAGCCGGTTGGAGGGAAGGATAAAGTGTCGGTGGAAGGAGATGGATGGTGCTGGTGGAGGGAAGGATAAAGTGTCGGTGGAAGGAGATGGATGGTGCTGTTGAAGGAAAGGATAAAGTGTCGGTGGAAGGAGAAGGATAGTGCTGGTGGAGGGAAGGATAAAGTGTCAGTGGAAGGAGAAGGATGGTGCTGGTGGAGGGTGTCGGTGAAAGGAGAAGGATGGTGCTGATGGAGGGAAGGATAAAGTGTTGGCGGAATGAGAGAGAAGGTGCTGGTGGAGGGAAGGATAAAGTGTTGGTGGAAGGGATGGATGGTGCTGGTGGAGGGAAGGATTAAGTGTTGGTGGAAGGAGAAGGATGGTGCTGGTGGAGGGAAGGATAAAGTGTTGGTGGAATGAGAGGGATGATGCTGGTGGAGGGAAGGATAAAGTATTGGTGGAAGAAAGGGATGGTGCTGGTGGAGGGAAGGATAAAGTGTTAGTGAAATGAGAGGGATGGTGCTGGTGGAGGGAAGGAAAAGTGTTGATGGAAGGAGAGGGATGGGGCTGGTGGAGGGAAGGATAAAGTGTTGGTGAAATGAGAGGGATGGTGCTGGTGGAGGGAAGGATAAAGTGTTGGTGGAAGGAAAGGGATGGTGCTGGTGGAGTGAAGGATAAAGTGTTGGTGGAAAGTGATGGCTAGTGCTGGTGGAGGGAAGGATAAAGTGTTGGTGGAAGGAGAGGGATGGTGCTGGTGGAGGGAAGGATAAAGTGTTGGTGGAAGGAGAGGGATGGAGCCGGTTGGAGGGAAGGATAAAGTGTCGGTGGAAGGAGATGGATGGTGCTGGTGGAGGGAAGGATAAAGTGTCGGTGGAAGGAGATGGATGGTGCTGTTGAAGGAAAGGATAAAGTGTCGGTGGAAGGAGAAGGATAGTGCTGGTGGAGGGAAGGATAAAGTGTCAGTGGAAGGAGAAGGATGGTGCTGGTGGAGGGTGTCGGTGAAAGGAGAAGGATGGTGCTGATGGAGGGAAGGATAAAGTGTTGGCGGACTGAGAGAGAAGGTGCTGGTGGAGGGAAGGATAAAGTGTTGGTGGAAGGGATGGATGGTGCTGGTGGAGGGAAGGATTAAGTGTTGGTGGAAGGAGAAGGATGGTGCTGGTGGAGGGAAGGATAAAGTGTTGGTGGAATGAGAGGGATGATGCTGGTGGAGGGAAGGATAAAGTATTGGTGGAAGAAAGGGATGGTGCTGGTGGAGGGAAGGATAAAGTGTTAGTGAAATGAGAGGGATGGTGCTGGTGGAGGGAAGGAAAAGTGTTGATGGAAGGAGAGGGATGGGGCTGGTGGAGGGAAGGATAAAGTGTTGGTGAAATGAGAGGGATGGTGCTGGTGGAGGGAAGGATAAAGTGTTGGTGGAAGGAAAGGGATGGTGCTGGTGGAGTGAAGGATAAAGTGTTGGTGGAAAGTGATGGCTAGTGCTGGTGGAGGGAAGGATAAAGTGTTGGTGGAAGCAGAGGGATGGTGCTGGTGGAGGGAAAACTAAAGTGTTGGTGGAAGGTGATGGATGGTGCTGGGGGAGGGAAGGATAAAGTGTTGGTGGAGGGAGAGGGATGGTGCTGGTGGAGGGAAGGATAAAGTGTTGGCTGAAGGAGAAGGATGGTGCTGGTGGAGGGAGGGATAAAGTGTTGGTTGAAGGTGATGGATGGTGCTGGTGGAGGGAAGGATAAAGTGTTGGTGGAAGGTGATGGACGGAGCTGGTGGAGGGAAGGATAAAGTGTTGGTGGAAGGAGAGGGATGGTGCTGGTGGAGGGAAGACTAAAGTGTTGGTGGAAGGTGATGGATGGTGCTGGGGGAGGGAAGGATAAAGTGTTGGTGGAAGGAGAGGGATGGTGCTGGTGGAGGGAAGGATAAAGTGTTGGTGGAAGCAGAGGGATGGTGCTGTTGGAGGGAAGACTAAAGTGTTGGTGGAAGGTGATGGATGGTGCTGGGGGAGGGAAGGATAAAGTGTTGGTGGAAGGAGAGGGATGTGCTGGTGGAGGGAAGGATAAAGTGTTGGCTGAAGGAGAAGGATGATGCTGGGGGAGTGAAGAATAAAGTGTTGGTGGAAGGAGAAGGATGGGGCTGGTGGAGGGAAGGATAAAGTGTTGGTAGAAGGAGAAGGATGATGCTGGGGGAGGGAAGGATAAAGTGTTGGTGGAAGGAGAAGGATGGAGCTGGTGGAGGGAAGGATAAAGTGTTGGGGGAAGGTGATGGATGATGCTGGGGGAGGGAAGGATAAAGTGTTGGTGGAAGGAGAAGGATGGTGCTGGTGGAGGGAAGGATAAAGTGTTGGTGGAAGGAGAAGGATGGAGCTGGTGGAGGGAAGGATAAAGTGTTGAGGGAAGGTGATGGATGATGCTGGGGGAGGGAAGGATAAAGTGTTGGCGGAAGGAGAGGGATGGTGCTGGTGGGGGGGAAGGATAAAGTGTTGGCGGAAGGAGAGGGATGGTGCTGGTGGAGGGAAGGATAAAGTGTTAGTGAAATGAGAGGGATGGTGCTGGTGGAGGGAAGGAAAAGTGTTGATGGAAGGAGAGGGATGGGGCTGGTGGAGGGAAGGATAAAGTGTTGGTGAAATGAGAGGGATGGTGCTCTGTTAAAGGAAAGCATAAAAAGTTGGTGGAAGGAGAGGGATGGTGCTCTGTTAAAGGAAAGCATAAAAAGTTGGTGGAAGGAGAGAGATGGTGCTGGTGGAGAGAAGCAGGAAGTGTTGATGGAAGGAAAAAGATGGTGCTGGTAGAAGGAAGGATGATGTTGGTGGAAGGAGAAAGAAGGAGGCATGGGCGCAGAGAATATAAGCAACCTAGCGAGCAGGCCTGAATCTGGCCCATGGTTGCAGATTCTGCTAGTAGTCACAAATGCAGACAGCCATAATTAATAGCGGAATATTAAGGGATCTAATTATCAATAAGTGATAATACTCAGTTCCTGTCATGTGTTTGGAAAATGACATTTAGTACCTGATTGGCTGGAGCACCATTTATCATACTCCACAAGTTTTATCATTATCTAAAACCAATCCTCCCAATTGTCCCGGTATCGTGGGACGTCCAGTTTTTTCAGATGGTCCAGCATCCCGTTCGGGGTGAGCAGTGACCCGCAGTCTGTGTGTCTGTGTGTGTGTGTGTGGAGGCAGTGGCGGATTCAGGGGGGGGGGGCACCCGGGCACGTGCCCCCCTGTCATTTATTTTGTAGCTGAGGACCAGGGCTTTCCAACGAGCCCAGCCCCGTGTCTCTAGCCCCCCGGGAACTGGAGATATCGCCTGGCAAACCTGTAACGTTTTTTCCCCATAGGATAATATGGGACCCGTCAATTCCAACCCCCACCCGGTTCAGACGGCTGCCACTTCCCGCCCTGGCATCACAGAAGCTTGTGGTTGATTTCGTTCAATTCCAAATCGCTGGGCCTTCAATATGATACCAGACTGGTCCATCGGTTCCAGAGATATTGCGTGTAAACCGATTTTATTATTTTTGAAATGTAATTTCATGGCTGTTCATGTTCTTTGAGGGCAGATTACTCTGGAACCAAACGTTCCAGTTTCACTGGACCAAAATCATTCAAAGACCACTAAAAAGTTCTTCAATATAATACTTATCTCATGTAAATGGATCAGTTGGTTCCGAAGATATAGCCGGTTAAATGAGATAACTGGTTAAAGGGGGGAGGGGTGGTTTTCTCTCCCCCTCACACCAGAAAATGCAGGGACTAGGCTGGTGTAAAAGGGGCCAACCTGGGAATGCATTTTCTGGTGTGAAAGGGGTATTATTTCAAATAGCCGGGACCTGCAGTGCTCTGAATACAGCCAGGCTCTGCTACTGTCAGTGTCTATCACTTCTGCCTGGCGGCGGCTGTCCCCCATTTACCACGAGCATGTATTCCCCCTTGGCAATGAGCATGTAATCCCACATGGCAACGAGCATGGAACCTCTGGCAATGAGCATGGAACCCTTGGCAATGAGCATGTAGAGAAGCAGAACTTATGTAGCATAATTTTTAATAGGCATTATGGTGTTTGGCATAACACATAATGGGCATAATGGCGTGTAACTTAACGTGTAATGGACATTATGGTGTAAATGTTTAATGCGACCCTTTGGTGGACTATGGGGCAGATATATTAAGCTTTAACAAGAGATAAATCCAAGGGTGATAAGGAGAGATAAACGTCCAGCCAATCAGCTCCTTACTGCCATGTTACAGCCTGTGTTTGAAAAAAGTCAGTAAGGAGCTGATTGGCTGGACGTTTATCTCTCCTTATCACCCTTGCATTTATCTCTTGTTAAGGCTTAATACATCTGCCTCAATGTCCCTGTTTATGAAGTGTATTGTGAATTTTGGCTTAATCTGTGTGGCATGGGGCCTTATTCTGATCGGAGCGGCCAAACGTGCGTACGTTCACAATTACCGCACGCTAGCCGTACGCGGCCGTTAGGGTTAAGTCCACCCACATATCAGCCGCTTGCGTACAGGCAGAAATAACATAGAAGGGGAGTGGTGTACAAATGAGCGTACGGCAACGTACGCGGCCGGCCCAGCCCTTACACTCCGACAACTGGCGTACGACTGAGCGTACGGCGCCGTCTACGGCCGTCTTTCCTCCGTCTCCCCACCGCCTTCTTGCGGAGATCTGAGCGTACGCCAGCTTGCACGGACGGGTCCCTATTGTTTTCAATGGAAAACTCAGCTTATGTCACCGCTCGTGAGAGTGAGCGTACGTCCGTGCACGCTGGCATACCCTTCACATATATGGACCTGCAAATCTTGCCTCTCAACTACTAATCTGACAATTGATTAATTAATCTATTTGTTATTCACTTATTGTTTTCTATTAACTCAATTGTCTACCTTAATAAAGACCTAATAAAACTACATTTTAAACCACATTACATGTATATTTGTTATGTTCTAATGTGGCATTTTAATCACTATCTATGTGTCCCCATATTGCTGTTACTTTTAAATCAAGTTATGTTGGTGTTTCTGTATATGTACTAAATTATGTCCATAATTAGTTTGTCCAAAATGTGTAACATGTATACCTACCCTGATGTTATGTGTGATGTTTTAATCGAAAAACATTAAACATTCATGCATTTTCACTATGTGTTATTTTACTCAAAAACACACACATTTACACATCAATCATTACCCCTCACCTCAAATTACTAATATAACTTACATTACACATCTGTATGTACCTACCCTTACAAGCCCTCTAACATATTTATTATTAAAAACACAGGCAATTTATAATACAATATAAACTTTTATTTATTACAAACATAATAAGGGGGGGGGGGATAAAAAAAAATTAAATGCGGGCCTCCAGTAGGCCAAAAAGAAGTTGAAAATAAAAAAGGGTCAGGAAGATTTCCCGAATAAGGGCTGCCACCTCCTCCTGCTGCTGTTCAGTGTCTGTAGTGAAGGGATAAAAAAAAAAATTAACCCCTTCATGACAGAGCCAGTTTGTGCCTTCATGACAGAGCCCTTTTTTTCAAATCTGACATGTCTCACTTAAGTGGGGATAACTTTTTTTTGCTTTTACTTATCCCAGTGATTTTGAGATTGTTTTCTCGTGACACATTGTACTTCAAGTTAGTGGTAAATTTTGGTCGATACAGTCTGTGGTTTTTTGTGAAAAATACCAAAATATCGTGAAAAAATGGAAAATTTAGCAATATGCAAAATGTTAAATTTTCTGCTTGTGAGACAAATAATCATACCACTCAAAATAGTTAATAACTAACATAGACCATATGTCTACTTTATGTTGCCATCATTATTTCAACCCCCTTTTCATTTTTTTGGACACTAGGAGGCTTCAAATATGACTAGCAAATTCTCAAATTTTCAAGAAAATTTCAAACACTGATTTTTTTAGGGACCAGTTCAGTTCTGATGTGACTTTGAGGGACTTGTATGTGAGACACCCCCATAAATGATGCCATTTCAAAAACTGCACCCCTCACAGTATTCAAAACAGCATTTTGGAAGTTTGTTAACCCTTTAGGTGTTTCACAGGAATTAAAACAAAGTGTAGGTGAAATTTCAAAATTTCTTTTTTTTTTGCAGAGTTTCAATTTTAATACATTTTTCTAACAAATACAATAGATTTTACTAGAGAAATGTGACTAAAAATTGATTCCCCCAATTCTTGTGTTTTCAAAAATATCCTATATGTGGCCCTAGTGTGCACGTTGACCAAACCACAGGCTTCATAATAGAAGGAGCACCTACTTGATTTTGGAGCCTCCTTTTTATGAGATTTTTTTTTAGGCACCATGTAGGTTTCTAGGCACCATAAGTGCTAAAAGTTAGGAACCTTCCCCACAAGTCACCCCATTTTGCAATCTACACCCCTCAGGGAATTCATCTAGGGGTATAGTGTACATTTCAAACCCCCAGGGGTTTCACCAATTTTGGTACAACTGGGATGTGAAAATGGAAAATTACATTTTTTTACACAAACATGCAGTTCTGGCTCAAAATTTTTCATTTTCACAAGGAATGAAGGAGACAAAGCACCCCAAAATCTGTGCCCCAATTTCTCCCGAGTACGGCAATGCCTCACATGTGACCAAAAAATACCAGTGGGGCGCATAGCAGGACTCAGAAGGGAAGGAGTGATTTTTGGATTTGGCAGCACAGATTTTGGTGGAATGAATGGTGGGTGCCATGTTGCATTAGCAAGACTCCCAAAGCACCAATACAGTGGAACCCCCCCACAAGTCACCACATTTTGCAAAGTACACCCCTCAGGGAATTCATCTAGGGGTATAGTGTATATTTCAAACCCCCAGGGGTTTCACCAATTTTGATACAACTGGGATGTGAAAATGGAAAATTACATTTTTTTACACAAACATGCAGTTATGGCTCAAAATTTTTCATTTTCACAAGGAATGAAGGAGACAAAGCACCCCAAAATCTGTGCCCCAATTTCTCCCGAGTACGGCAATGCCTCACATGTGACCAAAAAATACCAGTTGGGTGCATGGCAGGACTCAGAAGGGAAGGAGTGATTTTTGGATTTTGCAGCACAGATTTTGGTGGAATGAATGGTGGGTGCTATGTTGCACCAATACAGTGGAACCCCCCCACAAGTCACCCCATTTTGCAAAGTACACCCCTCAGGGAATTCATCTAGGGGTATAGTGTACATTTCAAACCCCCAGGGGTTTCACCAATTTTGGTACAACTGGGATGTGAAAATGGAAAATTAAATTTTTTTACACAAACATGCAGTTCTGGCTCAAAATTTTTCATTTTCACAAGGAATGAAGGAGACAAAGCACCCCAAAATCTGTGCCCCAATTTCTCCCGAGTACGGCAATGCCTCACATGTGACCAAAAAATACCAGTGGGGCGCATGGCAGGACTCAGAAGGGAAGGAGTGATTTTTGGATTTGGCAGCACAGATTTTGGTGGAATGAATGGTGGGTGCCATGTTGCATTAGCAAGACTCCCAAAGCACCAATACAGTGGAACCCCCCCACAAGTCACCCCATTTTGCAAAGTACACCCCTCAGGGAATTCATCTAGGGGTATAGTGTACATTTCAAACCCCCAGGGGTTTCACCAATTTTGGTACAACTGGGATGTGAAAATGGAAAATTACATTTTTTTACACAAACATGCAGTTCTGGCTCAAAATTTTTCATTTTCACAAGGAATGAAGGAGACAAAGCACCCCAAAATCTGTGCCCCAATTTCTCCCGAGTACGGCAATGCCTCACATGTGACCAAAAAATACCAGTGGGGCGCATGGCAGGACTCAGAAGGGAAGGAGTGATTTTTGGATTTGGCAGCACAGATTTTGGTGGAATGAATGGTGGGTGCCATGTTGCATTAGCAAGACTCCCAAAGCACCAATACAGTGGAACCCCCCCACAAGTCACCCCATTTTGCAAAGTACACCCCTCAGGGAATTCATCTAGGGGTATAGTGTACATTTCAAACCCCCAGGGGTTTCACCAATTTTGATACAACTGGGCAGTGAAAATGAAAAATTACATTTTTTTACACAAAAATGCAGTTCTGGCTCAAAATTTTTCATTTTCACAAGGAATGAAGGAGACAAAGCACCCCAAAATCTGTGCCCCAATTTCTCCCGAGTACGGCAATGCCTCACATGTGACCAAAAAATACCAGTTGGGCGCATGGCAGGACTCAGAAGGGAAGGAGTGATTTTTGGATTTGGCAGCACAGATTTTGGTGGAATGAATGGTGGGTGCCATGTTGCATTAGCAAGACTCCCAAAGCACCAATAGAGTGGAACCCCCCCACAAGTCACCCCATTTTGCAAAGTACACCCCTCAGGGAATTCATCTAGGGGTATAGTGTACATTTCAAACCCCCAGGGGTTTCACCAATTTTGATACAACTGGGCAGTGAAAATGAAAAATTACATTTTTTTACACAAAAATGCAGTTCTGGCTCAAAATTTTTCATTTTCACAAGGAATGAAGGAGACAAAGCACCCCAAAATCTGTGCCCCAATTTCTCCCGAGTACGGCAATGCCTCACATGTGACCAAAAAATACCAGTTGGGCGCATGGCAGGACTCAGAAGGGAAGGAGTGATTTTTGGATTTGGCAGCACAGATTTTGGTGGAATGAATGGTGGGTGCCATGTTGCATTAGCAAGACTCCCAAAGCACCAATAGAGTGGAACCCCCCCACAAGTCACCCCATTTTGCAAAGTACACCCCTCAGGGAATTCATCTAGGGGTATAGTGTACATTTCAAACCCCCAGGGGTTTCACCAATTTTGGTACAACTGGGCTGTGAAAATGAAAAATTACATTTTTTTACACAAAAATGCAGTTCTGGCTCAAAATTTTTCATTTTCACAAGGAATGAAGGAGACAAAGCACCCCAAAATCTGTGCCCCAATTTCTCCCGAGTACGGCAATGCCTCACATGTGACCAAAAAATACCAGTTGGGTGCATGGCAGGACTCAGAAGGGAAGGAGTGATTTTTGGATTTGGCAGCACAGATTTTGGTGGAATGAATGGTGGGTGCTATGTTGCATTACCAATACAGTGGAACCCCCCCACAAGTGACCCCATTTTGCAAACTACACCCCTCAGGGAATTCATCTAGGGGTATAGTGTACATTTCAAACCCCCAGGGGTTTCACCAATTTTGGTACAACTGGGCTGTGAAAATGAAAAATTACATTTTTTTACACAAAAATGCAGTTCTGGCTCAAAATTTTTCATTTTCACAAGGAATGAAGGAGACAAAGCACCCCAAAATCTGTGCCCCAATTTCTCCCGAGTACGGCAATGCCTCACATGTGACCAAAAAATACCAGTTGGGTGCATGGCAGGACTCAGAAGGGAAGGAGTGATTTTTGGATTTGGCAGCACAGATTTTGGTGGAATGAATGGTGGGTGCTATGTTGCATTACCAATACAGTGGAACCCCCCCACAAGTGACCCCATTTTGCAAACTACACCCCTCAGGGAATTCATCTAGGGGTATAGTGTACATTTCAAACCCCCAGGGGTTTCACCAATTTTGGTACAACTGGGCTGTGACAATGAAAAATTACATTTTTTTACACAAAAATGCAGTTCTGGCTCAAAATTTTTCATTTTCACAAGGAATGAAGGAGACAAAGCACCCCAAAATCTGTGCCCCCATTTCTCCAGAGTACGGCAATGCCTCACATGTGACCAAAAAATACCAGTTGGGTGCATGGCAGGACTCAGAAGGGAAGGAGTGATTTTTGGATTTTGCAGCTCAGATTCTGGTGGAATGAATGGTGGGTGCTATGTGGCATTAGCAAGACCCCCGATGCACGGTGAAATGATGAACCTAGTAATCCATCGATGTGTGGTATATTTTGAAACACTCCTTTATACATAGGCCGGGTTTGTCGGGGCAAGTTTCACAGTGGAAAATAGTTTCCTTTCTTATTCCCTTTTTATAGCAAACTTTGCACCTTTTTTGTGTCCTGCCCTTTCTTGCAGTGGAGGGGATTTCGTTGGGAAAATGCTGCCCTGGTACAATACGGGGGCCAGTACTAGAAGTACTGGGGCCCTCTGCCTGCTGGTTCCCAAATATTAGGCCCTTTATGACTTCCTCTTGAAAGTGCATAAATGTCCCCCTCTGGCCGGTAGAACGGAATAGCACGTAAGCGTTATACAGTGCCATCTGGATGATATACACGGCCAGCTTCTTGTACCAGATATTTGTTTTCCGCAGGGCACTGTACGGCTTCAGTACCTGATCTGAAAGATCCACTCCGCCCATGTACTTATTGTAATCTAGGATACAATTTGGTTTTGAGGTGTGGGTACTGGTACCTCGTACAGGGATGGAGGTGGTACTGTCTCCATGAATTGTTGTCAGTATAAGGACATCCCTCTTGTCCTTATATTTGACCAACAACATATTTTCGGTGCATATTCCCCTGCTTTCACCCCTTCTCATTACTTGGGCAATGTGCGTTTTGGGGAGGCCTCTTTGGTTCTTGCGCACAGTACCGCAAGCTGCTGTACCTCTTGAACCAAGGGCCTTAAACAGGGGGATGCTGGTGTAAAAGTTATCCACATAGAGGTGATAACCCTTATCCAGGAAGGGGTGCACTAAATCCCAGACAATTTTGCCACTAACACCTACGAGGGAGGGGGGGCATTCTGGCGGTTCAATTCTTGAATCCTTCCCTTCATATACCCTAAACTTGTGGGTGTACCCTGTGGTGCTTTCACACAGCTTATACATTTTTATGCCATACCTTGCCCTCTTACTGGGAAGGTACTGGCGGAATTTAACCCTTCCTTTAAAATGTATAAGGGACTCGTCAATACAAATAAATTTTTCAGGGATGTATAGCTCTGCAAATTTGGCACTGAAATGATCAATGACCGGCCTGACTTTGAATAGCCGGTCAAAGGTGGGATCATCTCTGGGTGGGCACTGTGCATTATCGGTGTAATGTATAAATTTATGGATTGCCTCAAAACGAGTCCGAGTCATGGCCATACGGTAAAATGGGGTGCTGTACAGAACATCTGTACTCCAATATTGCCTAATTTGTGGCTTTTTTACTATGCCCATATGAAACACCAGACCCCAAAACGTCATCATCTCTACTGCATCTACAGGGGTCCACCTAGCAAATGATGACGTGGGGTTTTGAGCAATAAACTGCTGGGCATATAAATTAGTTTGGTCCACCATTAAATTTATAAAATCATCAGAGAAAAATAATTTGAAAAAGTCAATTTCTCTGAGACCTGTGGAATCAAATTGGATTCCTGGCATGGCCAAAAACTCAGGAACCTGGGGCTCAAAATTGTCTGGTGGTGGGGTCCATACGAGATCAATTATTGGGGGGGGGGTCTCAGCTGCTCTACGGGGGCGTCTTTGAGGGGGTCCCTCATCACCAGAGGAGGAAGAGGAGCTTAAGACGAATCCTTCAAATTCCCCGCTTGCCTCACTGGCTGTGTCAGAATCAGAGGCAAGCATGGCATATGCCTCCTCCACTGAATACATTCTTCTGGATGACTGGGATGACATTTGGGATGACATTTTTATTTTTGTGTTACTGGTAGTGAAATGTTTCAACACGTGTATAGTGTAGGGGGGGGTACAAACTTTATTTCAACCCGGGGGGTATGTAGTGTGTTGTGTGTATGTAGTGCAGAACAAAAAAAATACTTTATACAAAAAAAAAAAAATGAAGGGGTTAAAAAAAAAAAAAATTGAAGGGGTTAAAAAAAAAAAATTGAAGGGGTTAAAAAAAAAAAAAAAAAGGTCCTGCGCCAAAAATTGAGCACAGATGTTGGTCAGTAACGTCTGTCACTGAACAGCGCTCAAAGGCAACAGGAATTTGATCAAAAAAAAAAAAATAGATCAACCCTGTGCCGAAAAAAGCTGATCAGTGATGTACGTCACTGATCAGCGCACAGTGGCCACAGGACACCCACAAAATCACAGTGTGTGTAAAAAAAAAATTAAAAAAAGACCACACAGCACCCACAAAAAAAAAAAAAGGTGATCAGTGATGCGACACTGATTACCAGTGAGGGGCAGCAGGTGCACAACCTTTGGTGCAACTGGCAGCAACTGACAGGTATATATAAAAAAAAAAACCCTCTGCACCCCCAAAAAGTTGCTGATCACCTCAGATATAGTGATCAGCACAAAAGGCGGGGGTAGCAGACACAAAATATACACTCTCTATCACTCTCTGTCACTATCTCTCTCTATCTCTCTCTATCTCTCACTATCTATCACTATCTATCACTATCTATCACTATCTATAACACTGCAGCAGCAGCACTGACAGTTATATGTATAAAAAAAAACCTGCACCCCCAAAAAGGGGGGGTAGCAGACACAAAATATACACTCTCTATCACTCTCTGTCACTATCTCTCTCTATCTCTCACTATCTATCACTATCTATCACTATGACACTGCAGCAGCAGCACTGACAGTTATATATATAAAAAAAAAACCTGCACCCCCAAAGGGGGGGTAGCAGACACAAATCTCTCTATCTCTCACTATCTATTACTATCTATCACTATCTCTCACTATCTATCACTATCTATCACTATGACACTGCAGCAGCAGCGACAGTTATTTATATATAAAAAACCCCTGCACCCCCAAAAAGGGGGGGTAGCAGACACAAAATATAGCTCTCTCTGTCACTATCTCTCTATCTCTCTCTATCTCTCTCTCTCTATCTCTCTATCTCTCTATCACACTGCAGCAGCAGCAGGAAGTCTCAGGAAGTCAGATCCAGGAAGCGTCCAGCACGCTACAAGCAGTGATCAAGTGATCAGGTAAGGTATTTGCAAGGATCAGGTAAGTATGAGCAAGGATCAGGTCAGTATAACGGCAGATAGGCACGGTGACCGCTCTGCACGCTATTCCAGACCGGAATGGCGTCTGCAGCGCAGTCACCGGTAGTTTAAATGTCGCGCCTTGGCTGTGATTGGTCCGTGGGTCCCACGGACCAATCACAGCCTTGGGGGCAGGTGGGGTGAGGGTGGGGTGAGGTGTCATCGTCACCGATGACCCCCTCATGCCCCCTGACGCCCGGCGGTGATTGACACCTGTGTTACCAAGCGTCTGATTCGCTGGTAACACAGGAAAACGCTGTGAATGGCTGTTCACACTGAACAGCCAATCACAGCGATCGCCGACGGGGGGGCGACATCGCAGCCCCCCCTGGGCATGCAGGGACATGTCTGCTGTCAGGGACAGCAGACATCGTCCCTCTGTCACTGCGTCTCGAGACGCAGTGACAGTTTAAAGTCATGACGTATATATACGTCATGTGTCGGGAAGTACATCCCGGCCATGACGTATATATACGTCAAATGTCGTGAAGGGGTTAATATATAACATAAACAAATGTTTGTTGTATTTGTACATAATAAAAAGTTGTGAGTTATGTGTGAAGGGCACATACATTTTTAAACTACATTGAAGATGGGTCTGCTGTAAACACAGTACTAAAAAAAAATATGTTAACACACACATACTGTACATAGTAAATAACATTAATTCAATTACTCCTTCATCAATGAATGTATGCTGTATCCCAATTGGTACTTTGTTTTTGGGGGACTGTCCTCTAACCTCACAATTAGCCTGTGCTATTTAAGGGTTATGACATTGTTGTGGCTTAAGCACTCCTTACTATTTTAAATTTAGGACATTGCTGTACAAATTATAGGCCTACAGCTATGTTTGTAAAGCATGCATCCGCATGGCCTCACACACTATTACCAAAACAATCTCTACATTTAAGTTGCACCAGTGGCAGATTAAGCCTTTGGGGGGCCCGGGGTACTTTAGAGCGGGGGGCCCCCTTGCACTTGTCATTACTGGCCGCACACTGCATGGGCGAATATTATACTGTCAAAACATAGAGTAAAGGCAGAATAAACTTGGTCAATGGTTACCTGCAGGGGATATATATATATATATATATATATATAGACAGGGGGTTGGCGGCACTCGGAATAATAATAGACACCATATATATATATATATACACACACCACATGAAAAGCCTGTGTTTGTCCCTCTGCCCCTTACTCTGGAGGAGACCTCACAGTCCTAGTGCTGCCTCTGATTAAAAACCCTCCTATGACTAAGCTGCTGCTGCTGTTCTCCATGGACCTGAGAAGTATGTAATGAGCTCCACCAATCAGAGCTCAGCACAAACTTCTCAGCCTCTGTCCTCTGGTGCAAAGTGTCATGGGACTTAGTCAACTCCCAGAAATGCACTGCACACTTGTGCAATCAGTGTGCCTTGCCTCCCGATGCTCAGCACCATAAATCATTGTCACATTGGCAGATAGGTGAAGCTGCAGCACTACCCCACCCATGCACAAAACATTTAGCAAAAAAAAAAAAACATAACTTAAACATTGTCTTTTTAAAAAAAAAAAATGACAACCACAGGGGGCCCCTAGCTAGAGGGGGTCCCAGGGGCACTGACCCCTTGCGCCTCCATTATAATCTGGCCCTGTGTTGCACATCATGCTGGGAACTGGAGTTACCCAACACCTGGAGCCACATAACTACCACACCACTAATGTCGGATATCTCATTGGATGTACTGTTATGTCAATTATTCAAGGGGTGAGGCATGGCCACACTCAAAAAAACCACCAAGGGGACCCTTGTTCCTGGAGAAGGACAGGACACACCTCATGGTCGCCCTGCAGTGATATGTTGCAACTAATGTTGATGTTGGATACACATATGTGGTTGTTGTGATTGTTTATGTGTAGAAATGTGTAGGTCAACATTAGACACATTATTTACTTACGGCTACTTGAGCCATCCTGGGCGCCGCTGGTTGGCTGTGGAGTGGTTGGGGAAGGCAGGAGCAAGGAGGATGGTCCTGGTCTTTGGCCCGAGGTACTGGGTGTTACTGGGGAGTGGAGAGGTTTGGGGGTGGGTGGTGGAGAGGTGTAGGGGGGTTGGAAATGGGGTGGGGAGGGGGGGGGTGGGGGTTGTGGAGGGGGTGTGGGTTGTGGAGGGGGGGGTTGTGGAGGGGGGGGGGGTTGTGGAGGGGGTGGGGTTGTGGAGGGGGTGGGGGTTGTGGAGGGGGTGGGGGATGGGGAAATTGTGTGGGTGAAAACTGCACCCTGGGTCTCCTCTTCTTCCTCCTCCTCTTCTTCCTCCTCCTCTTCTTCCTCCTCCTCCTCTTCCTCCTCCTCCTCTTCCTCCTCCTCTTTCTTCTCCTCCTCCTCCTCTTCTTCCTCCTCCTCCTCTTCCTCTTCCTCTTCTTCCTCCTCCTCTTCCTCCTCCTCCTCGGCTGCCTGGTCCCGGGCTGCCTGGTCCCGGGCTGCCTGCTCCCGGGCTTCAATGCGTGCCCTTGCCCGTGCTGAAATGTTCATGTTGATGGCATAGAAATCGAAGATTGGGTTTCATAAAAAAGGGGGAAAGAAAAATTCACATTAGTCATGCTCATAACCTTCAAAATTATCATTGCTGTGAAATTTCAGACATTTATCATGCAAACTATTTGATATCCTACACCCAAAAACTGATCAACTACTTAAACCCCCCCTATACACCCCCATATACACCCCCTATACACCCCATATACACCCATATACACCCCCTATACACCCCATATACACCCATATACACCCCCTATACACCCCCATATACACCCCATATACACCCATATACACCCCCTATACACCCCATATACACCCATATACACCCCCTATACACCCATATACACCCCCATATACACCCCATATACACCCATATACACCCCCTATACACCCCCTATACACCCCATATACACCCATATACACCCCCATATACACCCCATATACACCCATATACACCCCCTATACACCCCCATATACACCCCATATACACCCATATACACCCCCTATACACCCCATATACACCCCCATATACACCCCATATACACCCCATATACACCCCCTATACACCCCATATACACCCCCATACTCAGGAACATATTTATAAAAAGTACACCAAACATTGCTAAAAAACGCTGACATACTAGTAATCAAAACTTACATCGGGCAATATGGCGGCGAAGGCTGCTGAGTAGAACCGGCTGCCGCCGGCGCAGGTCGGACCAGCGCCGCTCAACCTGGCCCAGGCTTCTGCGGACGCCGGTTGTGGAAAATATCAGCCGGCGGGCAGCATTATACGCCCGCCGCTTGTCCGCATTAGATACATATGGGCCCCTGGGCCCCAGGTGACGATCCATCACTTCCACCAGGGCCAAAAGCTCAGATGTAGAAAAGGGCCTGGCTCTTGTAGAAGTCATATTGGCAATGGCGCAGTTATTAATTGCAGGTACATATATCACTTTTGGTGCTTGCTGATTGGTCGAAAAAATTGTTTGTTTGGTATTAACTTTATTAATCCCTCTTATATTAACAAACTGGATGCGAATAGAAACTTACGCGGACCGTTCCGATATACACACCACAACCAACAGCATGCATTCAATGAAGAGAGAAGTACTGTATTTACAGTGTGCGGAAAATAATACACGCACCCCGTCTACTCCTAACTACGCTGCTTAAAGGGGCTCAATACACCAATTGCCATGAAGAGAAGTACTGTATATATAGTAAGCGGAAATTAATACACGCAACCGTCTACTTATAACTACGCTGCTTAAAGGGGGCACGATACAGCGATATGCATGGGGAGGAGTACTGTATATACAGTAGGCGGAAAATGATACACGCAACCCTCTACTTATAACTACGCTGCCTAAAGGGCCACAATGCAACATGTTGCTGTATGACAATTTCATACACATTACATATGTAAGGAAAGCATTATAACGTGATGTTTTGAAATGTGACTCACAAAGCATACACGAACTCCAACAGATACCAGCTGACAACACTCATCATTGGAATGACAGGTGCACACATTTCACGATGTAGCCCACAATGCTCCACAACCTGTGTAGATACATATACGGGTGATTGATCAGGTGCATTGAGACCTGCGTAATTTAAGCGGCAATTATCGACGGGAAATATCGGCGTAAATTTGCATCTACCTTGCGGGGAAAAATATACGCCCCCTTGTTCGTGGCGGGAGATTAACATATAAATATTCAGTCAGATGCAGCCCACAATTGCTGCAAACATGTCTGACTCTGACGATTCAGCAGCAGAGGACGCTCTGCAGAGAGCACAAGCCGAATCCATGCTTCAAGCATTACAGAAGAGGGAAGAGGAGCGGAGAAGGAGGGCCCAAGAGAGGAGTCGCCTGCAAGATCAAGCGGGCCCCTCAGTAACAGGCCCTGGTGAACCTCCACCAGCTCCACAAGGGCCAAGCAGCCAGCCAGAACAAGAGGTTGCATCTCTCCAAACAGGTGTGACCCAGCAGGTGCATGGTGAGAGAGCTGGGGCCACCAGAAAACGTGCTGCAACATCTAGGGTGATGACTGAGCAGGATACCACCACCAGAAGGAGAAACCCTGCATTTGTAGAGGCCGAAATGCGAATTCTCGTGCCCAGGGCACGCGAATGGATTGAATTGGCAACCAGGAAGCCAGGTGCCAGTGCAAGGAGAAACCTTTGGGACAAGATCACAGAGGAAGTGAACCAGGTGTCACCAGTGGTCAGAACTTGGGACGCGGTGAAGAAAAGGTTAGTGTGTTTGTCAGGGCAATTTGTTCAGCAGTCTCCAGCAGGAACTGAGGCCCTTATTCTAGTTCACTCTTTCTGGCCAAATATTTCTTAGATGGACAAAACCATGTGCACTGCAGGTGAGGCAGGTGTTACTTGTGCAGAGATAATCAGATTTGGGTGGGGTTTTACACCTGCCTCACCTGCAGTGCACATGGTTTTGTCCATCAAAGAAATATTTGGCCACACATGGCACAAAAGATCACCCACACTAGGAAATGTCACGTAGCTAGGGGTACCACCTAGTCCCTTTAATTCCGGACACATATTAATTACACAGGTTCTGTGGCTGGCTGACTTCAAGACTCCACTTCACCTAATTTTAAACTGCCACAGAACCTGTGTAAGTAACATGTGTCCAGAATTAAAGGGACTAGGTGGTAACCCTACACGTAGCACAGTGGTGCACATATCTCATGGTGATATTTGTATTTTTAAACTTGTAGGTGGACTGACTTCAAAAGTGCCCTGAAGAGGAAGATGACTGACCGGTACAACCACAGCATGTCCACCGGGAGCGGTCCTATGCCTGACCATTTGGAGTTTACCCCCCTGGAGCTGGACTCCTGTGACGTGATCGATGTGGGGGAGATCAGGGGGATCTCCAATATGGACAGTGAGCTCCCGGTGGAGGTCTTTGCTGCTGCTTTTGATGGTAAGTCACAGTAATGCATTGTATTTAGAAAGATATTTTTTATTGCGTATGTGATGGTGACATTGTTTTCAATTCTTATCCTAGCAGAAGCAGAAAGTCAGAATGTACCGGCAGCATCGGCCTCTGCAGAGCCACAGGTGGAGCAGGTGGTCCAGCCTCCAGCAAGACGTCGCCCCCAGCCCCAGCCTCAGGAGACATTGAGTGAGAGCCTGTTGGTGACGCTGGACAGGATCGAGCAGCAAGGGGTGGATGCTGCGATCCGTCAGCAGCAGGTGGCGGATTTTCTGGCGGAGTGGAAGGCCACAAACCAGCTGCAGGTTGAGGAGTTGAACCGCATTAATGAAACTCTGGCGGCTGGCATGCTAAGCATTGGCCAACACCTCAGCCGCCAGAATGAACTTATTGCGGAGCAGCTGTCCACCGCCAGGTCCCTAAGGGACAATCCCCCATCTGCTGCCCCACCCCAAGCTGCTCCCCAACCTTCCACCTCGGCTGACCCTCCTGTGGCGACTAGGGGAAGACGCCGAAAGCCAGCTGACCCAAAGGCCCCTGTCCCCAAGGCCCCATCTAAAAGGGGCAAAAAAGGGCCCAAATGAGACCTGGGTCACTTCCTCTGTGGTTGGAGGCCAAAGGTTTAAATTGCACTGGACATCCGCTTCCTGAGTTGCCCATCGATCCATTTGCGTGCCATGGGCATGAAAGTTCGTATTTTGACCTCTACAAATGCAGGTTTTTTTTTTTGGTGGTGTGTATCTTGCTTAGTAGTCACCCTGGTTGTTGCAGTACGTATTCTGGTGTCCCCATTTCTTTCACCATTGCATTTGCAGGGTAACACATGTTTGGAGATATGCAACCTCTTGTTCTGGCTGTTTTATTATTTGTGTGTCTATTTTATTTGTTTTTTTTTATTTCTCACATTAAAGTGTCAAGCTGTGATGCTGAACAGCAAATAAATTTATTTTACAAATTAAATCTAAATTGTGGTATGTGTCATTTCTTGTGTGAAACAAATACTAGATTTATGTGTACTTACTGACCAGGGTATTTTTGAACATTTGTTGAAGTGTGGTGGAAGTTTCCCATGTGTAACCCTCTCCATGGCCATTCCCATGTTCCTATCCAACTTTTCCCTGCTAATTAGTTTGTGTCAGCACATGTGCAGAGCAACTTAATAGGTGAGAAAGCAGTTTGTGTGCAGGTGAGGTAGCTCCTACAGTAGTAGGTAAAAGCAGGTCCAGAACAATGCTTTCCTCATGGAGTGGGTGAGGCAGACAAACAAGGGTGAAAAGGTACATTTGTGTAGGAATTCATATGTGTCCTCCCTAAAAAAAGATGTGTGAATGGGCCAAACATGATAAATTAGCTTGTGAACAAACATGCATAACTTTTAAAATATATATGATTTGACAGTGTCATAAGCAGATGTAGGAATCCTTTGTTAGAGAGATGAGAGTGCAATAATGTGATTGGTGGCATCTTACATCCAGAGTGTAGTGAAATCCAAATCATAGCAGATGAGATAGTGGTACAGGTCATAATTTGGGGTACTATACAAAGATTGTGTGGAAAATAGTGGTCATGGGCTTCAAACATTGCAGAAACATCGTTTGTAGGTGTTAGATGTGGTTTATGTTATTGTATCCTAAATACAAAACCTATGTTAGTATTAGAGTGAACACGTTGACACATGTCGACTTGTGTAGATTGAGTGTGCTACTGCGTAAAGTCTATGAAAGCAGGTAGTGAATGTGTCTGTTTATCAAATACCTACCTTAGCGTATAAAAAGATTCTTACCTTAAATTAAACAAACCTTTAAATGTGGAGAAGTATAGAAACATAAGCTTCCAATGTGTTTGCGTGCTGCATGTGTGGCTTGCAGGCAGTGAAATCATGGTTTGGAGTTAATAGACTGCAGCATTGCCTATTACATTCAGGTGTATGTGTTTAAGTACTAATCAGCGTTAATTAGCCAACTCAGGCGCACGCTGGCAAGCGGTATCTGTAGGAGTGGTTTTAGCTGTCGGTTGGCGGCCGCCTGTTTGGTGTCCGAAACGAACGGTGCCTTAGTCGATCGTGCGGTAGTAGCACCGCTCATTTCTGGTGCACACCCCCGTGTACGCCCATATTTACGCCCATTTTCCCTCATTATTTCGGCCGCTCCCATCAACACGCCCCTATGCCGCCCCATTACCCGTACGCTCGCGTACAGGTTTTTTCGCACGTTGAGACACCGGCCGTAAGCGTTGTAGAGTGTTCGCGCCGGCGCATTAGCGTATTTGCACATGCGCAGATCGTGAAAAACCCCGGGACGTACGCGTACGGCCCGGACGCTCCAAGCAGAATAAGGCCCATGATGTGAATTCTGGCTCAATCCATGTGGCATTATGTGAATTTTGTCTCAATCCGTGTGGCATTATGTTAATTTTGGCTCAATCCATGTGGCATTATGGAAATTTTGGCTCAATTCGTGTGGCATTATGTGAATTTTTCCCAATCCGTGTGGCATTATGTGAATTTTGACTCAATCCGTGTGGCATTATGTGAATTTTGGCTCAATCCATATGGCATTTTATGCATTTGGCTCAATCCGTGTGGCATTATGTGAATTTTGACACAATCCATTTGGCATTATGTGAATTTTGGCTCAATCCGTGTGTGTTATTATGTAAATTTTAGCTCAATCCATGTGGCATTATGTGAATTTTGACACAATCCATGTGGCATTATTTGAATTTTGGCTCACTCCATGTGGCATTATGTCAATTTTGGCTCATTCCATTTGGCATCATGTGTAAGGGGCAAGTATAATGGGGTCTAGTATTTTGTTGCATAATGTGTAGAAGTTGTATATGGTGTTGACACGCCCCCTGTTGAGTGGCCACACACCCTTTTCCGGAGTGCGCCTTTGGCGCGCGCACAACTACATCCTTCACTTTTGTCGCCATGGTGGGCCTGCGTACTAAATGCCAGGGCCTATTTTCAATCCCTTTCCCACCCTCTCCTGTCGCTCTCTTAGCATGTACACTGGCACCACTAACACCGCCCCTCCCCCACCCAAACCCTTTTTTATCATGGTGCCCCCCCTGTCATTTTATCCTGGATCCGCCCCTGTGTGGAGGGGAGGGTGTCCCACTGCCTGCTGCTGGTTTGCTAATATGCAGGCGGGCAGATACAGCGCTGTCCATGCTCCCACAGCTGCAAAAATGGAGGCATGGCATTTCTAGAGTCCTGTGATTATAGGCCGTGCCCACGGATTGCAAAGCCTGCGGCACGCGCAACCGTCCCTCTTCCTCATCCTGCAAAGTTGGGAGGTATGCCCAGTCTCTGTCTCCCTCTCTGCATATCCAGCAAATTTCATACAGATCATTTTTCACTTTTTGTCAAGGAGTCATTTGGTATGTTGAGTGGCCTCTAGTGGTCACTGGTGGTATTTCACCTCAAAAAGGTGAGGAGGACTTAGCCTTTTATATATATAGTGATGTCCCCTAAGGATGGAAAGGAGCTGTAAAGGGAAGATTGTATCAGTACTGACTGGTCATGCCGCACAATGCCAGCCATTGCCTTGTAGATACTCAGTGCATTGAGCAACCCAGGACACCTGTTATGCTGCTTTCAGACCGCATTAACTGGCTTTGACCCTGTATTTGAAAATGTTTCCAAAAATGGGTCTGCCAGGTAAAACCCCTATCACACCGCATCTCTTAAACGGTATATTACCGTTTAAATGCCATTTTTTTACATACCTGGCAGACCCGTGTTTGGAAACTTTTCAAATACAGGGTCAAAGCCAGTGCAGCTGAGAGTAATCGACTCTGATTGCGCATAATAACCACTGGGGGGGGGGGGGGTTCCGGAGTCAGTGGTGTCAATACTATATAGGCAGACAAGCTTTGGTGGTGACGGAGGCTTGAGCAGCAGCTGCGAGTTACAGCAAAAACTTAAGAGGTATGTGTATGGGAAACAGTGATGGCGTAACTGGGGTCAGGGAGTGACAGGCGCAGAGGGGAGCGGTAGCTTTATTTGTGCTTGTGTGTGTCTTTCTCGGAGAAGCGGTATACGGCTGCGGGTGTAGACTGGTCCCGCGGGTTCACTGGTAGCGGTATGTGTCGGGTAAGGCTCTGATTTTGGGTGGCTGATAACGTCGTCCCCCCCTTGGGACAAGCTGTACACCGACCTCCTGTGATGGTGTCCAGAGTAATTTTCGTTTTTTTGCTTTTTTAATAACTCAAAATACCGTTTCAGACCCGTTTTTGGTGCCAAAATACTGGGTCTGAAACGGGTAGGACCCTGCATTTTAACCGTTTTGCAAAAACGGCTTTTTTAATACGGTAAATTGGTTCTGCACCTTTCAGACCACACAGCTTACCGTTTTAAAACGGTTACAAATCGGCAAAACACAGTTTTTTTTTAATGCAGTCTGAAAGGGGCATTAGAGAAGTGTGAGGGTTGCTGGGAATACCTTTAAAAATGAAATGACATCACTTTCCTGCACCATAACGTTAGTTGGCCAAATTCAGCACCTTGATGGGCTGTGGCAACTAAAACTAATTTGTTTTTTTGCTATGTTTATTTTTTTTTTTTTTTATACAGACTTTAAAGGCAGTTTCTTTTTACAGTGTTTTTCCCCATTTTGTGTAGAAGATTGGCCACCTGGACAACATCGATCTCATTTCTTTACTGCCCAAACAGCAGAGAGCGGTAGATGTGGCGCCCGTCCCCACTATGGGCCTGATTCAGACCTAATTGCTGAATCAGCCTCCATCTAACTTCAACCATCCTCATAACAAGTAAAAAAAAAACTGCATTCATGATTAACAGTAAGTTGACTTCCCAAAGTTTTAATTGAACAGCTCTGTTTTCCCCAGGTGTTATATCACCTCGCACCCTAAGTGTTATCATCTCGCGCCTCTCAAAAATTCACACCAGACAGAAATATACTTGGCTACATAGCACTGAGCTATTAACTGTTAATGTTCTGGTGGACAGAAACATTCAAATAGAAATTAACCCTTTGCTGAAGTATTTCTGGAGATAGAAAGCGGTGTACAGAGAATGCGGTTTGGTTTGCCAGGCAGAAGACAGATATCCCTGTAACGGACATACAGAAACAGTTCAGCTGACACCAGAGTAGCAACAGATAGGTCTACGGCCGGGTCCTCAGTGCACAATTTATAACACTAATTTGAATTCTCAAGGAAGCCTTGCCTGTAACCTTACTGGAAAAGGCCACGGGTGAGGTATGAATAAACTGAGTCACATACGTTTTTGGCACAAAAGTGCTGTTGACTCATCAAGGAAAAATGTTATTCTCTTGGCCACAACCAAGACATGGAGAAAAACAGGTACAGTATTTGATTAAAGAACATCTTGACAACTGGAAGGGATGAAAGTAAATCTGTTGTGTTTTGGGCTACATAATAAACAATATAGAAGATATGCCTTAGGTGGTGGAAGAAGGAAAGTTCTTGCAAGGAACTGGACGGCAAGGTTGTAATGACAGCAGGAACCTGGTGCAGAGGTGACTCTTTAGCTGGAAGGTCAAGGAAAGTGGTAGGTCTTACCGGTGGTGGGTGTGTGTTGGTGGTGGGGGATGGGTGAGATTAGAAGATGTGCAGTATTACACTTGTCATCATCCACGTTTGATTGGTTGATGATGATGATGTCTTTGTCAATAAAAGATAACTTGGAAGAGGAGGGTGGTGCAGCTATTCCCAGGAGGCCAGTAATTTGAGACACAAGCCTTGTGGGGTTCTTCAGTAGCTGTCTCTGCCACTCCTATTGGGCAAGATGAATTTTAAAAAGAGGCTGAGATAACAACCATAGGGCCTGATTCAGGTTCACTTGCAAAAACAAATTTTCTCTCTAATGGACAAAACCATGTGGACTGCAGGTGTGGCAGATGTAACATTTTCAGAGAGAGTTAAGGTGGCCATACACCGATGTCTTGCAGCAGTGTATGGCGACCCGATACCCCAAGCGTCAGGGACGATTGCAATCCAACACAATTTGTTGTGATGGATCGTATGCATCCCTGCTCCCCACCCAGATTGCCGCCAGGAGGGAGGTCAAAGGTTGGGTGGTCAGACGGCCAGCAGGTCCGACCACCGACTCAGGTCCAATGCGCATGGGACCGCACAACGGACCTGAGGGGATATCAAACTGACCGGATTTGGGACGATTTGATGGCCTGATTCGTTGACATCGGCTTGGTGTATGTGGGCCTTTAGATTTGGGGAGTTATTTTGTTTCTGTGCAGGGTAAATACTGGCTGCTTTATTTCTGAACTGCAATATAGATATCAGTTTGAAGTACAGACCCCACCCAAATCTAATTCTCTCTGCATAAGTTACATCTGCTCCACCTGCACATGGTTTTGTCCATTAGAGTGAGAATTTCCTTTTGCATGTGAACCAGAATCAGGCCTATAGTGTCTGGAACATCCATGGCATTTACAAAAGACCCTTAGCAGTGGTGGGGTATGGTACACGCCAAGTAGAGCGATGCATCAAGTAAGCATAAGGCAGCTTAAATATAGGAAAAGGGCAATAGGCTGGGAGCAGTAAGGCCACCAACATGTGGCGCCCCAAAGTTTTCCTGTACACAGCGGGTGGATTTCAGGTTTGCAGAAACTACAGCATGTAATAAGTGTGTGTGCTTATAGAGGAAAGCTAGGAAAGGGCATATGGATTAATATTTTTAAGTGAACAGTCATCAGTTGTCTTTTCTCTTCAAAGGTGGAAAAAGCATTCTCCTTCGGTAGCAGCCCATAGAAGCCCAATTGGGCCGCATGGCAAGGCACGGAAAGGTTTCCCACAGGAAGCCAGCTCTCTGCCTATAGCAGCCCGGACTGGCAGTCCCGGAGGGAGGGAATACCTCCCACAGGGACTGCATGTTATGTAGGTGACCAATAGGAAGTCACTGCCAGTCACAGTGTAGCCAGCGGAGTTTCTCAGGCTATGTCTGGCTTCACTAACACTGAGAACAGTGACAGATTTTACCTGGGAGGGGGATTAAATCACCACTGGTGTTTACTACTTTTACTCAGAGGCTTCTCAATAAATTTGATGCTGCAGCGGTGGATAATATTTCCCCATGTTGTTCTTATGGGAAGTGCGGTGTAATGGTTGTGCAAGTTATTTATTTAACTTTTGCAATTGTAGACCTTAAAATCAAGTCTTTGTGGTATTGCTCCATACTGTGTGAACCTATTATTGTTTCCTTGTGTATGTAAAATGTAATAAAAAATGTTTCAAATTACAATGTTCCTGTGCCTGATGAAAGATTTCCTTGGTATTGTGGCTGTAATCCAGGTATCTACAGCAGTTCCGTTATGCGCCTGACTACTACTGCTTACTTATTGCCTTAGCTCTAGTGCCTCCTAATTCTGCATTGTTCCGCCTTCTGGCTTGTTCCTGGGTTCTGCTTTTCCCTGTTCCTAGTCTGTATTTCCTTCCCAGCACAGGACACACTGTAGATATTGGATTTTACTTTGCAATTCCAGCCTTACCTTACCACGTAGCTTTAAATATTAAATGTTATTTAAAATAAAATATTTCCCTAAATACTATAACAAGCATCTATCTGGCCTGATTTTTTGCTTGATTTCTTAAACAGATTTTTACAAATCCCCTGCCATCCCAATCACCGCTAATTTAGCAACTGCTAGTGATCATGCAAGAACTTGACTTTACACATGCGCGACTTCTAACGGAGGAGGCTGAACAAGGGTGGATGGATCCGAGAGGATAACGGAACTTCTTCCCATTGGGTAGGAGCGGGAGGCTGGAACTCTCCGACGATGGAGAAGGTTCCCCCAGTCAATCTTTAAAACTGTATTTTCAGAGCTTGATTCATTTGAGTCGCCATAATGGTTTATGGGGACAACAGGCCTGAAAGGTAAGTAGGAAACATCATGGGAATTACATTTATAATAAATAATCATTTTTATGAAAGTATGTGACAGTGTACCTTTGTAGAAATACATGGATAATAAATAGGACAATTAGGGCCTTATGTATTAATAATTACAGAGCCACACAGAAAATGTACATTTTTTATTGTCAAATATTTTGGCAATTTGGATTTTTTTTTGTGTGGGGGAAAAAAAGAGTCTCTAATATTAGTAATAATGTATTTTGGGAAGTTTTACAAGTATTGATTCTAACATTGCTGCCTGTAATGTAGCATTTTTTGGATGCAACTACATATATTCGCTGTGATATTCCTTTTCTTCTCACTCAACACAATGAACATAATTAATGTGATGCCTGTGCAAAAAATTCCAAATGCAATTTGACCTTGTGTGAATTCATCCCTAAGCATTTAAGTATGTTTTAGTGTATTAAGAGTTATTTTATTGTAAACACTGGACTGTCTGCAACTTTTATGCACTACTATAATTAAATAAATGTATTTAACTAAACAAAAATTTGCACAAAAATGTTTTTTTTTCCCCTAAGTCACAGGTCACTACCAGTATCACATTATGAATGAGTGCACATGAGCACAAAATAGATAAGAAGACACTGTGATCATGTGGTGCTGTCTCTCCTGACAAGGATTCCCACTAGGGGTATAATGAGTGTTGAGTTTTAGGAATCATATATCTCTCTTATCCCAATAATAATTATTGAGAGTGAAATATTATATAAAATATATTTATTATATCTTGTATTGATATAACATATATATTTGACATCTGCAATTATATTCCAATAGACTTTACAATACAATATGCAGAGTACTACTCATAACCTGATTCCCAAAATATGAGAGTTCAAGACTTGTAATTTTAGCTCAGAAAGTCTGATATTTATTTACAGGCAAAACAAACCATTACAGAATACATTAACACAGTAATTGATGTATATGCTATTATATATATATATATATATATATATATATATATATTTATATACGCCTCCTTGCTTATATTACATAAAACAACATTAAACAATTGACAGACAGACTGCTACAATACTGACATAACTTATACCTATACCCATAAACGAACATTCCTAACTACCATATTTACTGTTAGTCTCTCACTCCAGCCCATTGCTTCGGTTCCGTTCTCTCTCCTGCTCCTGTCTCACATCTCTCCTCCTGACTGACTGAATGGGTTTCTTGCTGACTGTCCACGTGCGTCTGTATGTGTGTCAGTGTGTGTGAGTGTCTCTACTCTATCTGTCTCTTTCCTTATATCACCAATTCAGTGATTGAAATTGCCTGTTCCCCTGGGATAATATTGGTTCCCAAGACTCAAGGTGTCATAAAATCTAATCTTCCTTTGAAGTACCCCAGTTTAAACGGTTGTAT
Source organism: Crinia signifera (assembly GCF_055691185.1). Classification (NCBI taxonomy): domain Eukaryota; kingdom Metazoa; phylum Chordata; class Amphibia; order Anura; family Myobatrachidae; genus Crinia; species Crinia signifera. The sequence continues at coordinate 183,131,015 of NC_139223.1, read as the reverse complement.
CCTGTCCCGCAGTATAACAAGACAATAGCTAGTTTGTATGTGCTAAACCTATATAGTCTGTGCTAATTATATACAAGTTTGACTGGGGGTGAATCAACACATCTCCATCTGCTAACCAGCATGCCTTAGACATTTTGTCTCCTAAATGAATTCAGTTGCATTTGGAGTCGTCAGCAGCTACAGCAAATCGTAGTGATTACAGCAAATTAATGTTCTTGCAAAGAAACTCTTACGTGGCACCCATGGCAGAATCTGAAGAATCCAGGAGATTAGAATTGCAATGTAGGGTAGCAGGAGATTTATAACAGAAATGGGAGCCTCCTACAGGTTGCTGGAGGGTAGGCTATTATGATGAAACATACAGATGGAGCAACCTTCATTCTTGCAGGGGCTGACGGTGGGTGCGCAAGCCTCCAGCCCCCGCCAGCCACCGAAAGGGGACACGAGTGCATGAGATGCGTGTGCATCCCCTTACTACGGAGCTCCCCACCGGTCCCCACCGATTCGCTGCCGGTCCCCGCTGCTCGATCCCACCTCCCCGCTCCCCCCCCCAACCCTAGCCGTCTCCTTAAAGCAGAGACCGGCAGTTTTTGCCAGGAAACTGGGACGCGTGTCCCAGTCAGATGGGGCACCGGCTTGCCAATGGGAGCGTTCTGGCAAGCCCCAGCGCTGACTGAGAGGCGCTCTATCTGTATGCCTCATGGTTTTGGGTGGATGAGTACTTTATTGCTGTTTATTAATAACACTGTCAAAGATTTACTGTTTCGGTGAATGGAAATGTGTTATTATAAGTTATAACATGTCTGTTTGCACATTCTAAAATAAATGTCATATTGTGCTTGTTCTCCTTCATTAAGACACAGGATTTTTTCTCTGTAACATTGATGATTAACCCCTTCCTGACATTTGACGTATATATACGTCATGGCCGGGATGTACTTCCCGACACATGACGTATATATACGTCATGACTTCAAAGTGCCACTGCGTCTCGAGACGCAGTGACAGAGGGACGATGTCTGCTGTCCCTGACAGCAGACATGTCCCTGCATGCCCAGGGGGGGCTGCGATGCCGCCCACCCCGTCGGCGATCGCTGTGATTGGCTGTTCAGTGTGAACAGCCATTCACAGCGTTTTCCTGTGTTACTGGCGAATCAGACGCTCGGTAACACAGGTGTCAATCACCGCCGGGTGTCAGGGGGCATGAGGGGGTCATCGGTGACGACGACACCTCACCCCACCTGCCCCCAAGGCTGTGATTGGTCCGTGGGACCCACGGACCAATCACAGCCAAGGCGCGTGATTTAAACTAATGGTGACTGCGCTGCAGACGCCATTCCGGTCTGGAATTGCGTGCAGAGTGGTCACCGTGCCAATCTGTCGTGATACATACCTGATCCTTGCCTGAAACTTACCTGATCACCGCTGATCACCGCTGGTAGCGTGCTGCCAGCAGCTGGATACTTCCTGGATCTTGTGACTTCTGTGTGTGCTGCTGCAGCAGTGTCATAGAGTCACAGATCGTGAGAGATAGGGACAGATAGTGACAGAGAGTGATAGAGAGTGATAGAGAGTGATAGAGAGTGATAGATAGTGAGAGATAGAGAGAGATAGTGACAGAGAGTGATAGAGAGTGCTATATTTTGTGTCTGCTACCCCCCCCTTTTGTGCTGATCAGTATATCTGTGCTGATCAGCAACTTTTTGGGGGTGCAGGGTTTTTTTTTTTTTATATATATACCTGTCAGTTGCTGCCAGTTGCACTGTCAGTTGCACCAAAGGTTGTGCACCTGCTGCCCCTCACTGGTAATCAGTGTCGCATCACTGATCACCTTTTTTTTTTTTTTGAGGGTGCTGTGGGGTCTTTTTTTAATTTTTTTTTTTACACACACTGTGATTTTGTGGGTGTTCTGTGGCCACTGTGCGCTGATCAGTGATGTACATCACTGATCAGCTTTTTCGGCACAGGGTTGATCTATTTTTTTTTTTTTATCAAATTCCTGTTGCCTTTGAGCGCTGTTCAGTGACGGACGTTACTGACCAACATCTGTGCTCAATTTTTGGCGCAGGACCTTTTTTTTTTTTTTTTTTACCCCCTTCAATTTTTTTTTTTTTTATTGGGATCAAATTCCTGTATAAAGTATTTTTTTTCTGCACTACATACACACTACACACTACATACCCCCCGTGTTGAAATAAAGTTTGTACCCCCCCTACACTATACACGTGTTGAAACATTACACTTACAGAAACACAAAAATAAAAATGGCATCCCAAATGTCATCCCAAATGTCATCCCAAATGTCATCCCAGTCATCCAGAAGAATGTATTCAGCGGAGGAGGCATATGCCATGCTTGCCTCTGACTCTGACACAGCCAGTGATGCAAGCGGGGAATTTGAAGGATTCGCCTTAAGCTCCTCTTCCTCCTCTGCTGATGAGGGACCCCCTCAAAGACGCCCCCGTAGAGCAGCTGAGACCCCCCCCCCCAAATGATTGATCCCGTATGGACCCCACCACCAGACAATTTTGAGCCCCAGGTTCCTGAGTTTTTGGCCATCCCAGGAATCCAATTTGATTCAGCAGGTCTCAGAGAAATTGACTTTTTCAAATTATTTTTCTCTGATGATTTTATAAATTTAATGGTGGACCAAACTAATTTATATGCCCAGCAGTTTATTGCTCAAAACCCCACGTCATCATTTGCTAGGTGGACCCCTGTAGATGCAGTAGAGATGATGACGTTTTGGGGTCTGGTGTTACATATGGCCATAGTAAAAAAGCCAGAAATTAGGCAATATTGGAGTACAGATGTTCTGTACAGCACCCCATTTTACCGTATGGCCATGACTCGGGCTCGTTTTGAGATAATCCTTAAATTTTTACATTACACCGATAATACACTGTGCCCACCCAGAGATGATCCCACCTTTGACCGGCTATTCAAAGTCAGGCCGGTCATTGATCATTTCAGTGCCAAATTTGCAGAGATGTGCATCCCTGAAAAATTTATTTGTATTGACGAGTCCCTTATACATTTTAAAGGAAGGGTTAAATTCCGCCAGTACCTTCCCAGTAAGAGGGCAAGGTATGGCATAAAAATGTATAAGCTGTGTGAAATCACCTCAGGGTACACCCACAGGTTTAGGGTATATGAAGGGAAGGATTCAAGAATTGAACTGCCAGAATGCCCCCCCTCCCTCGTAGGTGTTAGTGGAAAAATTGTCTGGGATTTAGTGCACCCCTTCCTGGATAAAGGTTATCACCTCTATGTGGATAACTTTTACACTAGCATCCCCCTGTTTAAGGCCCTTGGTTCAAGAGGTACAGCAGCTTGCGGTACTGTGCGTAAGAACCAAAGAGGCCTCCCAAAAACGCACATTGCCCAAGTAATGAGAAGGGGTGAAAGCAGGGGAATATGCACCGAAAATATGTTGTTGGTCAAATATAAGGACAAGAGGGATGTCCTTATACTGACAACAATTCATGGAGACAGTACCACCTCCATCCCTGTACGAGGTACCAGTACCCACACCTCAAAACCTAATTGTATCCTAGATTACAATAGGTACATGGGCGGAGTGGATCTTTCAGATCAGGTACTGAAGCCGTACAGTGCCCTGCGGAAAACAAAAATCTGGTACAAGAAGCTGGCCGTGTATATCATCCAGATGGCACTGTATAACGCTTACGTGCTATTCCGTTCTACCAGCCAGAGGGGGACATTTATGCACTTTCAAGAGGAAGTCATAAAGGGCCTAATATTTGGGAACCAGCAGGCAGAGGGCCCCAGTACTTCTAGTACTGGCCCCCGTATTGTACCAGGGCAGCATTTTCCTAACGAAATCCCCTCCACTGCAAGAAAGGGCAGGACACAAAAAAGGTGCAAAGTTTGCTATAAAAAGGGAATAAGAAAGGAAACTATTTTCCACTGTGAAACTTGTCCCGACAAACCCGGCCTATGTATAAAGGAGTGTTTTAAAATATACCACACATCTATGGATTATTAGGTTCATCATTTCACCGTGCTTCGGGGGTCTTGCTAATGCCACATAGCACCCACCATTCATTCCACCAGAATCTGAGCTGCAAAATCCAAAAATCACTCCTTCTCTTCTGAGTCCTGCCATGCACCCAACTGGTATTTTTTGGTCACATATGAGGCATTGCCATACTCGGGAGAAATTGGGGCACAGATTTTGGGGTGCTTTTTCTCCTTCATACCTTCTGAAAATGAAAAATTTTGAGCCAGAACTGCATTTTTGTGTAAAAATATGTAATTTTTCATTTTCACTGCCCAGTTGTATCAAAATTGGTGAAACCCCTGGGGGTTTGAAATGTACACTATACCCCTAGATGAATTCCCTGAGGGGTGTAGTTTGCAAAATGGGGTCACTTGTGGGGGGGTTCCATTGTATTGGTGCTTTGGGGGTCTTGCTAATGCGACATAGCACCCACCAACATTCCACCAGAATCTGTGCTGCAAAATCCAAATATCACTCCTTCCCTTCTGAGTCCTGCCACTTTTTGGTCACACATGAGGCATTGCCGTACTCGGGAGAAATTGGGGCACAGATTTTGGGGTGCTTTTTCTCCTTCATACCTTCTGAAAATGAAAAATTTTGAGCCAGAACTGCATTTTTGTGTAAAAAAAAATGTAATTTTTCATTTTCACTGCCCAGTTGTATCAAAATTGGTGAAACCCCTGGGGGTTTGAAATGTACACTATACCCCTAGATGAATTCCCTGAGGGGTGTAGTTTGCAAAATGGGGTCACTTGTGGGGGGCTTCCACTGTATTGGTGCTTTGGGGGTCTTGCTAATGCGACATAGCACCCACCAACATTCCACCAGAATCTGTGCTGCAAAATCCAAAAATCACTCCTTCCCTTCTGAGTCCTGCCATGCACCCAAATGGTATTTTTTGGTCACATGTGAGACATTGCCGTACTCGGGAGAAATTGGGGCACAGATTTTGGGGTGCTTTTTCTCCTTCATTCCTTGTGAAAATGAAAAATTTTGAGCCAGAACTGCATTTTTGTGTAAAAAATGTAATTTTTCATTTGCACAGCCCAGTTGTATCAAAATTGGTGAAACCCCTGGGGGTTTGAAATGTACACTATACCCCTAGATGAATTCCCTGAGGGGTGTAGTTTGCAAAATGGGGTCACTTGTAGGGGGGTTCCACTGTATTGGTGCTTGGGGGGTCTTGCTAATGCGACATAGCACCCACCAACATTCCACCAGAATCTGAGCTGCAAAATCCAAAAATCACTCCTTCCCTTCTGAGTCCTGCCATGCACCCAAATGGTATTTTTTGGTCACATGTGAGGCATTGCCGTACTCGGGAGAAATTGGGGCACAGATTTTGGGGTGCATTGTCTCCTTCATTCCTTGTGAAAATGAAAAATTTTGAGCCAGAACTGCATTTTTGTGTAAAAAATTTAATTTTTCATTTTCACTGCCCAGTTGTACCACAATTGGTGAAACCCCTGGGGGTTTGAAATGTACACTATACCCCTAGATGAATTTTCTGAGGGGTGTAGTTTGCAAAATGGGGTCACTTGTGGGGGGGTTCCTAAATTTTAGCATCTTATGGTGCCTAGAAACCTACATGGTGCCTAAAAAATAATCTCATAAAAAGGAGGCTCCAAAATCAAGTAGGTGCTCCTTCTATTATGAAGCCTGTGGTTTGGTCAACGTGCACACTAGGGCCACATATAGGATATTTATGAAAACAAAAGAATTGGGGGAATCAATTTTTAGTCACATTTCTCTAGTAAAATCTACTGTGTTCCTTAGAAAAATGTATTAAAATTGCAAATCTGCAAAAAAAATGAAATTTTGAAATTTCACCTACACTTTGTTTTAATTCCTGTGAAACACCTAAAGGGTTAACAAACTTCCAAAATGCTGTTTTGAATACTGTGAGGGGTGCAGTTTTTGAAATGGCATCATTTATGGGGGTGTCTCACATACAAGTCCCTCAAAGTCACATCAGAACTGAACTGGTCCCTAAAAAAATCAGTGTTTGAAATTTTCTTGAAAATTTGAGAATTTGCTATTCATATTGTAAGCCTCCTAGTGTCCAAAAAAATTAAAAGGAAGTTGAAATAATGATGGAAACATAAAGTAGACATATGGTCTATGTTAGTTATTAACTATTTTGAGTGGTATGATTATTTGTCTCACAAGCAGAAAATTTAACATTTTGCAAATTGCTAAATTTTCCATTTTTTTACGACATTTTGGTATTTTTCACAAAAAAACACAGACTGTATCGACCCAAATTTACCACTAATTTGAAGTACAATGTGTCACGAGAAAACAATCTCAAAATCACTGGGATAAGTAAAAGCAAAAAAAAGTTATCCCCACTTAAGTGATACATGTCAGATTTGAAAAAAAGGGCTCTGTCAGGAAGGCAAAAACTGGCTGTGTCAGGAAGGGGTTAAAGAAGATTTTCTACCTGCATTACAACCTGTGAGTGCCAGCTTTATCATTCTTTCTGAATCTGGGTTGAATCACTAGGAAAGCCAATCTGATCCCCCATTGATTAGCACAACATTGCAAATCTAAAAAAATATAAATATGGGTCAGTGCAAAGATGACAAATTCTCTTTAGATTGTATTATTAGGCCTTTCCTTTTCCTTCAATTCATATCACTAGGACTCTGTGACCTACTACTGTTTTGGCATCCTCCAGACATACTGGATGAATAGGCAGGTATGATTTGTATGTAGGTTTGTGAGTATTTATTAAAGAATATTCCCATTGAATTTCAAATATAAAATAGGCTTATACTGTAGGTGATTTTGTTTCACCTGCCTCAGACAGGAGAAACAAAATCCCCAAAACATCCTGGAATTTTGGGGATGAGAACACGAAAACACAGTTTTCAGTGAACCTGTGTTTTTGTCATGTATTTTTTTATTTCACGGGTGATCTAATTGGATTCTGCGAAACTTAGGGATAAATCGTCAAAAACTGTTTTTTACACAATGCATTTTCGCTGCTAATTGTATACTCCATTACATTTGCAATATTTAACAATAACATTTATTTTGCATAATAATAGTCAGGGACACTATTCACTCTTATATTGTGCAAATAGGTTTAGCATATACTGTATGGTAACATTCTCACTTGGCGTAAATACACAAACTTGTGAGCCTGACAAACCGCAATGGTTTTGAGTTTGATGCATGAAGATACATCTGACAATACATATAGGGGGTTATTCTGGTTCACTTGCAAAGGCAAATTCACTCTATAATGGACAAAACCATGTGTACTGCAGGTGGGGCAGATGTAACATGTGCATAGAGAGTTAGATTTGTGTGAGCTATTTTGTTTCTGTGCAGGGTAAATACTGGCTGCTTTATTTTTACACTGCAATTTAGATATCAGTTTGAAGTACAAACCCATCCAAATCTAACTCTCTCTGCACATGTTAGTGCACATGGTTTTGTCCATTATAGAGTTAATTTGCCTTTGTATGTGAACCAGAATAATCCCCATTCTACACAGAACACACATATTTTGTGTGTCTTTTTCTATGTCCTGATGCACAAATGCCTACCATGTTTAATGAGGCCAACTGTTTAACTCATGTATTATATTTTAAACACATAATTTTATATATATATATATATATATATATATATATATATATATATATATATATATATATATACTGTATATAATCATAATATATTATTTTTACTATGTGCTATTATCTGTACTATTATCTTTTGTTCTTACATAGTCACAGATATTGATGAATAATTAACTATAATATATATTTCTGTGGGAGGTACATTAACCATTTATGGCATCAAGAGGCAGATTTAATAACATGAAATTCTTGTTATCACTCATTCCGAATGATAAATGTCCAATCAGCTGCTAACTGCCATCTTTCAAAAACATATGCCAGTTAGGAGCAGATTTGCTGGAGCGCCATTTATCATTTGTAACAAAATGATGAAAAAAAAAAGAATATCACTCATCATAAAATCTCCCGTAAATACAAACCTATTCAAATGATATGCTTATTGAGTTCTGCAAAACCTAAATGAAATGTCTGCTTGACAGACGGCAGCTCCCTTTGTGGTGTCCCAGCATGCAAAAATACATGTTAGGGCTTGTCCAGTTCTGGGAAAGATGCAGTCAGTGAGCAGGAATTTGTACCAAATCCAAGGAATGAATTCACAGTTATCCCATCATCTGGTGACATTGCAGGACATGAGCACGTTACACTCTGCCGTGTATATACTGGAAGTGCACTAGCAGCCACATCTTTACGCTTTACAGAGATTATTTGAACATGCACATCAGTCCCTGCCCCAGTGGAGCTTACAATTTGTATTCCCTAACACAGGCTTGCCTACCCTCCCGGAATGGCCGGGAGCCTCCCGAAAATCGGGTCCTTCTCCCGCCCTCCCGGGAAGTCTCCCGCTTTCTGGTGATTGCCCCCGCTCCCCCCTTGCCTGTTAGTTTAATTACTGTAAAATCGCAGGTCTGTGGGGAGGGGGCGGGTCTTAAATGATGCAATCAGGGCATTTTGCATTATTTAAACCCAAGTGATGTCAGCCTTGCCCCCGCACCTCTGACGTGTTGCCTCTCCGGGCTTCTCCCGGAGAGGTGAAATACAAAGTAGGCAAGTATGCCCTAACATATGCACATATTCATTCTAGGGTTAATTATTATTATTATATTTTTTTTAGAATGTGGGAGGAAACCGGAGTACCTGGAGGAAACCCACGCAAGCAAGGGGAGCCTATACAAACTCTGCACAGTTAGGGCCAGGGTGGGAATCGAACCCCATGACCTCAGCTCCGTGAGTGCCCGATGGAAAATGCTCATCACTGAGCATGTTAACAGTATGGGCCCAATTCAGTCTAGATCGTCCGGGTCCGAATTAGGGCCCGGGCAGATGTTTCTGCTACTGCTCATGCGTGAGGCCCGGCTGGGAGCGGCCTCAGCAAATATATCTATTTGCAAACTGTTTGCAGCATGATTGACAGGGAGTGGGCGTGTGGGGGTGGATCCTGACCATTTCATGGGCGTGCCTGCAAAAACGGTGGGTGCGCCCAAAGAAACGCTGGGTGTGTCTGGGAAAATACAGGTGTGTGTATGCCTGCTGGGGCAGGCGGATGATGCCAGCAGTTTTATTCGTAGCCGCTGAGTAGGTCCTGGGCTACGCGGCAGATGCGAAGACCAGGGACTGGAGGTAAAGTAATTCCGTGGCGAGTTTAAATGAAATTATTTTTCCTCTAGGTGGCCGGATGTGAACGGGTGTGTACTCATACACATCTAATCGCAGCCCCTCCAACCCTTTCTGTAAGGTGCTTTATCGCGGGGCAGGGGGTGGGGTTTACATACTAGCTACACCAACATACATATCCTCTCTTATCTCAAAATATCATCCAACACGACCTCTACGCTCCTCCCAAGATCTGCGTCTCTCATCCACACTCATTACCCGCTCCCATTCCCGACTGCAGGACTTTCTTCGGGCTGCACCCACTCTGTGGAATGCCCTCCCAAGCACAATAAGACTCTCCTCCAGTCTCCAAACCTATAAGCGTTCCCTGAAGACTCATCTCTTCAGGCAAGCTTATCAAATTCCAGAACCAGTCATAGAACCTTGCTTTCTGGTGGAATCGATGCAATAAAGAATACAGTATCTATCCTTATGTATCAATGCCTATTTCCCTATAGATTGTAAGCTTGCGAGCAGGGCCCTCCTACATTTTGACTGTCTGTAAATACCCTGTTTTGTTGTTTCACTGTCTGCTATTGTAAAGCGCAACGGAATATGCTGCACTATATAAGAAACTGTTAATAAATAAATAAATAAATAGCTGGGCTCAGAACACTTACAGCCCAGCAAGCAGGTCTGAAATGAATCAGACCTTATGACAGGGGCGAACCCTGGACAACAAAATTGTGGGGGCCCCCCCTGCAGACACATTCGCCACCGCAGACACATTCACATTACCTACCCCCCCCCCCCGGGAGGTTGGTACCTGGGCAGCACAGTGGTCTGAGCTGTCAGCGCCGTGGTCCCCGCAGTGTATGGGAAGTTAGCTCGGGGTCCCTGCAGCAGATGGGAACCAGTAGCGGTATTGGCTACTAGTTCCCATCCGCTGCAGGGACCCTGCCGCTGACTTCCCATTTGCGGCAGGGACCCCCTGCCAGTCTGCGCTGCGCCAGCCCGCCTGCACTCCCCGATCTTACTGCCCAAGCACGGGGTGACAGGAGCCCCACACCGGCAGCAGTGCCGGTGTGGGTGCCCCGGGGCGACCGCCCCTGTCACCCCGTACCTAATCCGCCACTGCCTTATGAGCTTGTACTGACATTAAACTTGTAACAGACCAACATGCTTAGTGACATTTTTAACACCTAAAGCCTATCGACCTTTGTCATGTGTCGACCTGTTGACTGTTGACCAACAGCAGTCAACCTATTGGATGTGGCCCTAATGATCCACACCTTAGAACCAGCTTGCTTGGCTTTATTGCTACGTAATATACTGTAACTTTCAGAGAACAAGTTAAAAAAAAGTAGCCATGTATGCTGATTGCAAGTATGGACGTTCACTAGTGCAGGGGAAATCGCAGATAGATGTTATTAAATACAGGGCCAAGAAGGTGCACAAATACAATGGTAGTCAGTCACCTCCGGGCACCAGCAGTGAAGGGGGCGTCTGGATATTGCGAGCAGTGAAGGCAGGGGGAGGAGTCAGTGAAGGCAGGGGGAGGACCTTGAAAAAGGCGGCTGTGACCGCCAAAACATGTTGGCAGATAAGTGAGTGTTTTATTCCATTTTGTTTTTATTTGCTGTTTTCTTTGGACCATCTGTTTGTGGCTATTGGCCTATTGGCCACATATCAGCTGTTCCAATATTAAATCTTTTTTTTTGAGACCGGTCCTTCTCTTTTTTGCATATACCTCTGCATATGAGGTTGATACTTCTATTGGAGAAAGAGGGACCTGTCTTTAAAAAGAAACCTCTATGTGTTTATCCTACCTAAGCTTTCAGTGAGTATGGTAGGCACCCACTTTGGCTGTTGAAATTGTTACTTCTGATGTGCTGACAAAGATACCTTTGTATGCGTTAATGCTCCTTTCTACTCAGTGAGTACGGTACGCAGTCTGAATACTGTCCTCCATCATTGGTATTGTCTTCCATGTTTTCTGCACAGGTGGACCCATAAAGATACCGTTATATATTTATAACACTGTCACACCACTATTTAGTGAGTTTTGGTACGGATTTCCCCACTGAGTGCTCTTTTTCCGTTAAAAGCTTTCTCACCCCGATATCATCTCATACTTGGTTTATAATTATTATTTTTCATATCTCTACACAACTAGAATACATTCCACGGACACACAAGTTCAGCGCCACCACACCTCTATTTGTTCCGAAGGAGGAGTCTGTGTGTCTGCTGGGGTGGTGGCAGTGAGTACAGGGGGAGGAGAGTATGTGTCTGGATGCTGCAACAGCATCTACTTCAAATAGCATACCTCCCAAGTTTTTGTAAACTACAAATTGGGACCTAAGGTGCCACTGGCCCAAAAACGGGGCATCGGTCAGAGGGGTGTGGCCTATCATTGCCACCAGGGCTTAAAATGGTCATGCAGAGGTGGGGGAACTCATTTCTCTGTGCCACCTAATTACTCCCACTCCCCTCCCCCCATTAGGCAGAGACAGAGCCAGTGGTAGGGTTTTTGGGGGTGTGGTATGCCAATCATTAGCCCGATGTCAGGATCCCAACTGGCTGGACTCAGACAGCGTGGCCAGCACAACAAAGCCCCTTGTGGGCTCGCTGCGCTCACCACACTGCGGGCACGGTGGCTCCCTACGCTCGCCACCTATTCTATTCTCCTTCTATTTGGGTCATGGACCCCCACGAGGGGGTCCATGGGTGGCCGTCGGGCACCCGTCTGTCAGTGTTTTGACAGTCGGGATCCCGACGTCAGGTAAATGACTGTCGGGATCCCGACTGTCGGGACCACGTCCGGCACCTGACCCGCTGTAATCTGGACAGTTGCGAGTTATTAACGATAGTGCAGCGAATTGCACTTTACAATTGGATGAACTTCTGCCCCTGGGGACACGCTCTAAAAAGCTCTGGGATTGAATAAATCACTTGGATCTTAAAAATTCAGCATGTGGCCAAGGCAGAAATTCTTACATATATTGTGGTAAAAGAAACATCGTGACATACAGCACTTACACAAGTTTTCATTTACAGAAACTCGAAAGTCAAACTGCAGAGCAGGAACCAGCTGAAGAATTTGGTGATGCTTCTGCCAGGGCAGAGGAAGACGGTTTGGTTCGTGAACATTAATTCTGCCCCATCGGTGCCAGCAGAAAGCCAACCATGTGACTAAGCAAAGTATTTACTATTATTCCCATCCCCTACCATGGCTACTAAGTACTGCGTATGTCACTATGCCCTCGGCTAGGCATAAGTATATATTATAAGTATATAGTGGGTTCCTCATACCACACATGCTGTGATTACATCTCTCAGGATAACCATGTGCTTCATATATCTTCTGCTTGTCACACCACACCAGCCACGTGTACACTCTTACTGCTGTTCCGTACAAGCCAAGCACTTACTTCATGTACCACTAAGTATACCCTGCTCCTGTTACATCATCCTCCTATTGCTGTGACACCGTGCTGGGGCTCCCTGTGTAACTACACAATATATACTGCACATACAGGAGACAGCCAGGGGAGAGCGGTAACTTCTTAATGAGATGTGTGCATAGTAAATATTGGGGGGTATGGGCAGGGCCGGTGCTAGGGTGTTCGGCGCCTACCTGCAAACTCTAAATTTGCGCCCTCCCATACCTTATGAAAGAGTGCACACTAGAGGCATGTGCCATAAAAAAGGAGTTGTGTTCTCACAAGGAATGTGTTCTCAAATTACACCACACTGTAGCACAATCTTATTCACATTATACCAAATGTAGTGCCACTGATTCACATTATACTACACATCAGTTTCCCTTATTCCCATTATGAAACACAGTAGAGTCCATTATTTATGCTACGTCAGACATTTGTACCATTTACACACACAGTAGTGCCCCTTATGCATAATTTCCAGAGTAATGCAGGTTACACCGATTGCCCACAGTAGTGCTGCCTAAACATAATGCACAAGAATGTTACTTACACATATCAATGGTGATATTTATATAGCCAAAGAACAATAAGTGAAATGTGCAGTTTACGTACTTATTCCGTAACTTGCGTACCCTTTATTCCTAGCTACGTGTGAACAAAGCGTAGCGTACCTTTACCGTGTATTGTACACGCTTGAATCAATGCAGTAATATAAGATCCCTTCGCAGTACTTAGTCTCTAATCTGCGAATACCTTTTAAGGACAATGTCCGTAATGTACGTTATCGCTAGATGCGAATAATAGACGAGACCACGATATAACAAGTGAGGAGATAGATCCTCCCAAATAGTGTATTTAGTCCCTAGCGGACAAAAGGTGATTACAGAAAGAAGAAAATACAGGATAACACGTGATACATTTATCTAACAATAATAAGTATACTTTAAAACACTAACAGAGGAACAGAAACAGATACAAATATAATCAGCCACATTACACAGAACTGGAATACAAATGTTACCGTCATGGAATAGCGCAGCGCAGTCCGGTTGGAGCTCGCTATATTCAAATAGAACTATAGCCCGGGTCAATGGTGAGGGGATAACAGCAATGCTAAAGTGACCGAGGCAGCCCAGGGTTAGCTATCTTATAGGGTCAGAAGGGGGAGGTCAAAGGCCGTTGCAATTGGTCAGGGGTTCGAATGTCCAGTCCTCAGTGATTGGAGCAAAGTATTACACTTGACTTGGATTGGTGCAGGGGGAGTGTACTTTGGTGTCCTTCGTGTGTTGGCATCGTCGTTGGGTGTCGTAAACAGCAACAGGAACCGGTTATAACTGGATTCCTTTGTCTTACACAGTTTAGCAGAAATAGTCCTTGAAATATGGATTTTGTCCGTAATCATCGGACCATGTGAATTGGGAAGTATTCGCAACGACCGGAGTGCTGCGCATGAGAAACGGAACATAACGATACTAAACATTATACAGACAGAAGTATGTAATGCTGATTAAACTATGTGTAGTGCTCTAAACATTTAATTTAACTATATTTTATTTGGTGTAAGTATGGTATTATGAATTTATGTGTAATAGTATGGCTGCGCTTCTGGTCCACTTTGTCACACAGACTCGGGTATGTATACTTTATTTGCGCAACTCTGCGAACCAAAATGGCGGCCATACTATCCTAAAATGGCGTGTGTGCAACTCGACTTTAACACACATAATGCACAGTCTAGCGCCGCATAAACATAATGCCAACAATAGTGCGATTACAAATAATGCCCACAGTAGCACAGCATACATATAATGCCAACAATAGAGGTGCTTATGCATAATGTCCACAGTAACACAGCTTTCACATAATGCCCAGATAAGCACTGGTTTCGCATGCCCCTTGCGCACAATGACCAGACTAGCGACACTACAAATGCACACAGCAGTGGCACTGCCCGCAGTAAAGACGCGTAAACATAATGCCCAGAGTAGCCCTGCTTATATAAAATGGCCAAGGTAGCACTGCTTATGCAGAATGCCCAGAGTAGTGACAGTTATGAATAATGCCCAGAGTAGTGACAGTTAATCATAATGCCCAGAGTAGTGTTACGAATAATGCCCATAGTAGCACCACTTAGCCAAAATGTCAATGATACTGTAGTGTTGTTTGCATATAATGCTCAGAGTTGTGCCCACACAATGCATACCTCCCAACTGTCACGATTACAGCGGGACAGTACCGATTTTCGGTTCCTGTCCCACTGTCCCACCCGCGGCAGGCATTGTCCCGCTGCGGGGGGTGGCAGTTGGGAGACCCACAGCATCTATTCTCGTATGAAAATGAGGCAGCGGCTAATTAGCATAAGCCGCGCCCTCATTCACATGTGCCCCGCCCCTTTTCGGGCGCTCGCGCGGTCTCTATTTCATCATCACAGAAGTTGGGAGGTATGCAATGCACCTTCCATCCCTATAATATGCAAGTGTTTCTTCATATACTTAATTTTTAGGGTGCCACTGCCAAGTCGGTGTTAATACAGACAGTGCCTCTCACCTCATGAAGGGGGAAGGCCCTGTGTCTATTATAGTGGCCCCCCATTCTGGCCCCCCGTTACAGTGGCACACACCTTTGTTGTACACACTGTCACACAAACAGTGCCTGCCAGCGTGTCCTCCTGCTGTGTGTTCTGTGCCTCTCCAAGTCATCCTGATTCTTGCTCCAGACAAAATCGCCTGCCGGCTCTTGCCCCCCAGCAGGCATGTGTGTGCACTACGTGCGTGGCAAGAGCGTCATGTTACCATCCCGGCTTTACAGGGGGAAAGGAATCCTGACGCCCCCCCCCCCCCCCCCCCACAGCACTGATCCAAAAAGGTACGCCGGACAGGAGGCGGGTAGCGCCACTCAGCAGTGCGGGACTGGATCAGCTTCAAGCCCAGCTGCCTGTCTGATGCGCTAAGCCTGCTGCCTGTCAGCAGCCGGCAGCTACAGTGTTAGAGGAGGGGAAGAAGCGCCTCTAAGGGCCGGAGCCTACCTGCTTTGCAGGCTGTGCTGAGCGGGTAGCGCCGGCCCTGGGTATGGGTAAAAACTCGACCAGGACAAAACCCCCGGACCGTTGGACCAGACATCAAACTCTGAATTTTGGAGCTTGTAGCATCCGGTCCAGGGGGTGTCCTGTTCGGGGGTGTCATGTCCGGGGGGGGGGGGGGGGGGGTCTGCCTGTGACACCTGTGACCAGGTAGAGAGGGGGGGGGGGGGTAGAATAAAGTCTCCCTGTATGGTCCGGGCATGTAGCAAAAACCGGACGGTCAGGGCCACAAGGGGTGGCTGTAATCTTCCCTTCCCCATGTCCCTGGTGAAAGCTATCATAGGGACCCCCCCGGACAAGACACCCCCCCCCCCCGAACAGGACACCCCCGGACCGGACCCTACAAGCTACAAGGACCCGGAGTCTAGTCCGGGTCCGGTTTTTACATAGTCCCAATATTGGGCCCATTTACTATGGGATTGCATATACAACAGGTTTGCCTACCCTTCCAGAATGGCCGGAAGGGTCCCGGAAATCGGGAACCCCTCCTGCCCCCGTAAAGGGTGGCAACCGTCCCATATTGCCCTCCGTCTCCAGCGAACCGCTCCTTGGCGGGGGGGTCCGTGGGTCAAATGAGGCAGCTAACAGTGCTTATACCAGGTATGAATCCATCATCAGCTCTCATTTCTTAATTTTTATTTAATTAAAAAAAAATAAACGTCAGCATTGTTATGATCTTTTTTCTTTATTTGACATGCCAGATAATTTGGTGTTAGTCAACGGGATGAAAACTTGTTGGTTGGCTATTGATCTGTTTGCATTACAACACAGTGCACCTGTACATACATTTTAGAGGACGAGTGCAGGATGTGAAAAAAAAATGGGTCTTTAGTGCCACCAAGTGGACAAACAGGGAAGTTGAAATGTGGATGAAGTAATATTGGGCCTAATTCATCATGATCGCTATTCATAGAATTTGCAAGCCTGTTGACTATGGAACAACTGCTTGTGCGTATTATTCACATTGTGCTGCCGTAATCAGCAACAAAATATATGTACGTATAGCACATAGTTACCTACCCTCTGATTAGTCTAGCAATCTACCTCATTTCTTCTAGACCATGGCCCTTATTCTGATTGATGCGGACTTTACCGCGTACTTACGGATCGCGTCTTTATGACGTCTGCGCATGCGTGGAGAACGCTACGCGCATGTGCCACGCCTTGACTCGGTACCAGTTCGGCCAAATCCCGTCCAAAACTGTTCACCGCTATCAGTCGGGAAATAGGGGCGTATTATGGGCGTCATGCGGAATGACACATGGGCGTAGTTTCAAAGTGGGCAAAACGGGGCGGAAACATGGGCGGACACGGGGGAGTACACTTATGTTGGGGGGCGTACATTCGGAAACCACTCCGAATGCACGCGATGAAAAAAGGGCAGAAATGTGCGGTGTCCACAAGTGTACTATTGCTTTGCGGACACCACTCGTTCATGCGGTAGGCGAACGTACGCCTAATGACTACAACCATTAACACCTGAACCCAATAGAATCTACTCCTTTACTCATTACTCACTAATAGGACGCTTGTCAGTGCTTTAATTGAAACCATTGCTGCTTCAAGGAACCCGTACTAAACACCCACATATGCTGTACTTGTCAGACACTTTCAAACTGCTAACAATGGACATGACAGAATATTAATACTAGCAATACACATGTGTATTTGACATGTACTCATGAAACCACACATTTTGGGTAAAGTAAACACATTTATTTATATTCATGTCACAGTCAATGGCAGTGTGATGCAATGACCATAAAATAATACATACAAACAATAAACAACATGGCAGGAATGCCGCAAAATAAATAATAATACAAAACAAATATAATTGCACACAGATGGACTCCAGCACCTCCTATGTGCCACTGCACATGCAGCCAGTGGGAAATGATGAGGCTGCTGGCCCTTCTACAGCAGGGCAAGCTGCACCTGACCATTCAACAGCAGGGCACCCTACACCTGGCCCTTCTGCAGCAGGCCAACCTGCAGCTGGCTCATATGCACCATCAGCAGAATCATTTGGAACACAACCGGGGACTTCACAAGATAGTACCATGGCCATCACTTCAAGTACAGCTGACAGTAATGCCAGGCAAAAGAGGGCAACAGGGGAACCACAAAGGACATATGAAGCAAGGCCTCAGCTGGTTCCCCTCAGCACGTGATTGGACACAAGAAGCTGACACACACAGCACAATGGAAGATTTGGGAACACATAACGGCAGAGATTAATGCAGCCACAAGTTCATTTCCGACCACGTTTGGCCTTGGTAGGCTCCTTGGCCTGTGCAGCAGCTCTTCGGGGACGGCCAGATGCTGGGGCAGGTGGAGCAGATGATGTGGAGGGGTTGGCTGGTCTACCCCTCCTGCCAGCAGGGAGTGTTGCCGCTGGTAATGCACCAGAAACGGATGCCATTAGGACCCTGTTGCTGGTAACCAGCTCCACCATAAGCTCATTATGGTGGAGGAGGAGATCATTTTGGCGGGTGGCTTGCTCGGCCAGCACCTGAGCACTTGCAGCCATGGCCTGCATGCTCGCAGCCATGGACTGCTGGGTGCTGACCAAGCTCGCCAGGATCTCCTCGGTCCTACGCACCCGTTCTGATGCCAAGTCTCCCTGCTGGTTGATGTCCCCAAGCACCTCGGCCAAGGCGGCCAAATCGGCTTGGCCCGATGCCTGCTGCTGCACAGGCCTACCTCTGGGGCCAGGTGGCACGGACTCCTCCACCTCCTGAACAGAGTCGTCACCAAGCGGTGGGGTGTCTGTGGGCAAAGATAAACACAATTAGGAGACATTCTACGATAATTACTTGCACAAGTTTATGGCATGACCAATATTTACCTTCCAGAAAAGACGCAAACACTTCAGCTGGGGCCTCGCTATCCATAGTGCTCACCCCCCGGATCTCCTCAACTGATATGCAGCTCTCGGCCATCACCTCCAGGGGGGTGAGCTCTAGCCCTGATGGCATGGGGCCGGCCCCAGATGTCTGGCTGTGGTCCCACCGCTTGGTCAGCTTCCTCTTCAGGTTGGTTTTGAAGTCCTGCCACCTGCAATGTAAGTTGACATATTAATACATGTCACTCCCAATGTTAGCTGTTGCAGCCATTGCTCTGTGCTACATATTACAACATGTGATTATTGTCCCATATATAATTTTACATGCAACTATGATATCAACCGTTACAATACACATTCACAATCACCGTACTCTAACTCACAATGAAATTACATGGCAATAATGTATGTGTATTGTAACAACCTCACGGGCCATTTGCTAAATGCATCTAAGCATCAATTCAATCATTACTTGGCTATTACTGGCCACATGTATCACAAAACAACTTGCCTCTTCTTCACATGGTCCGTCTCACGAACTTGTGGCGCTACTTCATTAATCTCTGCCGTTATCTGTTCCCAAATCTTCCATCTGCGTGTGTGTGTCAGCCTCTCGGATGGACACTCTATCCAATCACGTGCTCGGGGAACCAGGATGGCCAGCTCCTGTGCTTCATATGCCTTATTTTTTTTGGGTGGTTCCGCTGTTGCACTGGCTCGCCCCTTGCCACGTCCCTGGCCACGCCCCCTGGCACCAGTCGCTGCACTTGAAGTGCTGGCCATGGTACTACCTTGTGAAGTCCCCTGTTGTGTTCCAAACAATTCTGCTGATGGTGGATATGAGCCAGCTGCAGGTTGGCCTGCTGCAGAAGGGCCAGGTGTAGGTTGCCCTGCTGTAGAATGGTCAGGTGCAGGTTCCCCTGCTGGAGAAGGGCCAGCAGCCTCCTCATTACCCACTGTCCGCATGTGCAGTGGCACATAGGTGGTGCTGGAGTCCATCTGGTCAAATAGTTGCTGCAGCACTGGGTCCACCTCTGGTTGGGTTCCAGACATGTTAGCAACAACATTGTCACCTTCTAATACACCTTTATATACTGTTTGTGTAATCTGTTTGGCGGACATCAGCGGCAGCTGCGTTCCGTGCGTGAGCGTACGTCGCTGGTTTTTCGCGCCGCATACGGTGGCGGAAATTCCATTGTGTAAAACCTGGCGAAAGTTCGACATGAAATACTGGTCACCAATGCTAACATTGCATCGAATCTTCTGATACACCTGTGACTATTGCTCAATACACATGCTATTTGCTAGCATGACATGACATTTCATTCATGACTACTGTGGTATTGTGGCGTTTTAGTGCAAGCTAAAAGTAGCCCATTCCCTTAGAGAATCCAGGCCACAAGTCATGCAATACTCATCTCTACTGTTATAGACCACACATGTGAGAGCCCTATAAATAATGTCTTCCTGCTAGAATCATTTGTCTTCAGATCTGGACTTGTCAGGGTCTAAGGTAAGCTCTTCCATGCTCCTTGTAGATATGATATCCATTAACAATGTAAGTGTATGAATGTATGCACTATTGCCTCACTGACTACAGATTGTTGGGCCAGCAAAGTGGTGTATTATTATTGCAACATGTCACATGTTCACTATTTCACTCACAGGGCTTAAACCTGTGTGGGTTCATCTATTGCAGGACAACATGTCCCAGCAATAGATGAAATGTGTCATAGTACATGATGTCGGCAAAAAATGCTGACACCTTTATCTGTGTGTTTTGGACGGTGTGTATTGAGTTCATATTATTGTGTCATCATTAGAGAGTCAAATGGATCTGCGGGATTTCATGGGGCGGCCATCTATTGTACGTATTGAAGGCTACCAATCTATTTGTAGTGGGATATGGCCATTATGTGCATAGGTGCATCAGTATTTATGTTCATTTCTTTATAGGTTGCAGAAGCTATTATGCGCTACATGGAGAGGAGGCTAAGGGCACTTGCGGCTCTCCCCACTCGTCGGCCAAGGAGGCCAGGACGTGCTAGAATCTATCGCACACGGGTGACTCTGTTTGCTATGCCCGATGATGAGGTACTTACTAGGTACCGGTTACCGCCACATGTCATTCTGGATCTGCTCACCTTAATTCAGAGCGATCTGGAACCTCTACACGGGATCACGACAGCAATTCCGCCTCACACACAGCTGCTGGCGGTGTTGCATTTCTGCGCCTCAGGATCATTCCAACAAGTAGTGGCAGTACTTGCTGGAATATCTCAGCCGGCCTTCTGCCGAATCCTGAGGCGTGTGACGTCGGCCATGTTCAGGCGCAAGGGGCACTTCATGGCCATGACATTTGCCACCGAGACCCTGCGCAGAAGCCAGCAGGCCTTCCATCAAATTGCTGGCTTCCCTAATGTCATAGGGGCTGTGGATGGCACCCATGTACCATTTGTGCCTCCATCTCGAAGTGAGAAGATATATAGGAACCGCAAATTGTTCCACTCACTGAACGTGATGGTGGTATGTGGCCCATCCATGGAGATTCTCGCCTTCAACTCGAAGTTTCCCGGAAGTGCCCATGACTCTCATGTCATCCGACAAACCGGGATATGGCATAGACTCCAAGAGCTGGAAGGCCGTGATGCGTGGGTTCTGGGTGACTCCGGTTACCCATGTACGCCCTGGCTACTTACGCCGTACAGCTACCCAGCACCGGGCCCACAGGAGGCATTCAATCGGGCGCATGTTGCCACCAGGCAAGTGGTGGAGCGCTCAATTGGGCTTTTAAAAGGTCGATTTAGAGTGCTCCACCGCACTGGTGGTGACTTACAATATGCGCCTGAAATGGTGTCGAGGATCGTGGGCCTGTGTATATTTTTCCACAACATTGCTGTGCGGCGTGAGATACCCTTTGATGAGTGGGAGGTACCATCTGAGCCGCAAGATCCGCCCATGCGCCCATCCCGCGCCCCTGAATGCCGGAGGGGATACCAGCTGCGGGACTCTGTGGCGCAAAGATACTTCAGGTACATGTTATTGAGTTGACAGAACACACCAATTATTGTACAAATCACCCCTTCAAATAAGTACAGTGTGTTAGTTGTCAGTGTTACAACACGAAAATTAGCCAGCCTGCCCTCCTAATGGCAAAGAAATAGGAGATATTTATCATATGTGCTTAGTTTGGGGGGAAGTTCAATATAGGTGCTAATTATTATACCTTGGACAAGGGATCTTATGTGTTTGTTATATCTTCATTATTGTAGTTGATACTATCCCTGATGACTGGTGAGTACATTGATTTATTCTATCATGTGTTGGGGATTATTTCCTGTGTTGATGTATGATTTGTTTGCATATATAGATATATATCTATATATGATGTTGGAATTTATTCACATGTTTCAACATTTCAAGGAGCATGCAGGCAGGCAGGCAGGCAGGCAGGCAGGGCTGGTGTATAATGCTGGTTTCAGGATACCTGCAAGTGTGTGTATGTGTCTTTTACACATAAATGTACGCATACACATATATGCATAGAGTAAGTAATGCTAACTACAGCTATGCCTTGCTAAGCTATAGCACGCGTTGCTTGGCGGAGCGCGGCCTTATTGGATTTGCTAAGGGCATACACACTGTGTTTTATATATATCAGATTTGTTCATTGGCATACATCAACACTACGGTTTTGAAGGCATGCGAATTTTTCACCATTTGTGTTGGCGCAGAGACGCTGTTAATGTAAAAATGAACAATAAAGTTATTATCACAAATAACTGTGATCAACCAATGCCACCACCTGATTGGTTGATAGATGCCATTGTCAACATGGCGGAGACACGAAGGGCAGAACCCTTCACGCATGAGGAGCTCAAGGTTCTTGTCTCCGTCATGGAGACAAGGCTGGGCCGTGCGGGGCCCTTCATAACAAACCGCCATAAGCGGAGGGCGTACAGAGCGGCAGGGCGCCGAATTTACGCCCGCACTCGGGTGCGGAGGTCCCTCGGGCAGCTGGAGAGGCGGTGGTCGGACCTCCGCAGGCGCCAGCCCCAGCTGCTCACACAAATAAGGGGCGAAATTGCTGAATGTGAGTATTTTAGCTATGAAATTTCGCACTTACAACATAGCATATATAAGCAATAAAATGTGTCTCATGATAAGTGGGTGTCCATGGGTTTAAAAGTCCATAGACTCTTATGTGTGCTTCTTCCTGGTTAACATGCAGTCATGTGCCTTTTATATGTCATGCCATAGCATTGAGGATTCTGATGCATACAATGTGCCCAATCTAATATGTGTTACACATTGATAAATGCCTGGGTTGTAATGTGTGAACAAATGACTAACAATCACATAATAATTTAAATGTCACAATTTGGAGTCCATTAACAGTAAGGAGCTACTTTCCTGCATCGTTTGCCATCATTATCACCCTTCCATGTATGTCTTGTTATGGATGAATAAATGTGCCCCAATGAGCCGACATTGACCATGATGTTTTTTTCTACCACACAGCACGAGCCCGAGCCCGACAGGCCCTTGAACAGGCGGAGGCAGGCCTGGCCCAGGACGAGGCCCAAGACCCCCAGGAGGAGGTGGCGGCAAGGGTGGAAGAGGAGGAAGTGGAGGAGGAGCAAATGGTGGAGGAGGAGGTGGTGCGTGAGGAGGTGGAGGAGGAGGAGGTGGAAGAGGAGTTTGTGGCGGAGGAGGAGGTGTTGGTGGCGGAGGAGGAGGTGGAGGAGGAGGTGCTGGTGGTGGTGGAGGAGGAGGTGGAGGAGGAGTTGGAGGAGGAGGTGGAGGAGTTGGAGGAGGAGGTGGAGGAGTTGGAGGAGGAGGTGGAGGAGTTGGAGGAGGAGGTGGAGGAGGAGTTGGAGGAGGAGGTTGTTGTGGTCGAGGAGATGGCGGAGGAGGGGGCTGAGGAGGCCACGGTTGCCCCGGACACATCAAGTTCCGAGGGGGAGGAGGCGTGCCAGGCACCGGACTCGCCGCAGATCGGTATGTTTACATAATGCATCATTCATGAAGTAGTTGTACTGGTATATGTTATGTAGCACTGTTGATTAAAAATTTTGGGCACATACTAATCATATAGACCCCAAAGTGGGTAGCTACAGATACAGGTACGGGTTAGATGGGGAGTCCAAGGCATCACTTTCATCCAGGACACCTCTCAATTACACAGGTTTGTGGGATGGGTTGGAGGTCCATTTGGACTGCCACATAACCGTTGTAGTTAAACAGGATCCAGGAGTAAAGGGATGAGTGGATCATTTGTGGATTAAAATCACCTGCTGCAAGCGTAGATTATGACCCATCAAATAGTGGCATCGATATTGTTGGTGAATGTTATTTATAAACTGTAGGATGTATGCTCGAAATGGAGTATGGGCCGGCCTACCTTGGAATGGCGTCACAAGTTGGCAGTGTCCCCGGAGCCTCCTCTACCTAAACCCCCCCTGTAGTTCTGATTTATTTTTGTCACTCACAGAATTGTAGGTTGGTTTAGACAGAATTATGATTTAGAGGATGTGTATTGTGCATTCCTGACATTTGCATAACTCCCATGCCACCAACCATCACTGAACTTAGATTGAGCAGATTGTGACAAGTTGTTATTGACGTAGGCCATGACCTGCTTGACATTGGTTAGTCATGGGTGGGTTGTGACTGAGAAGAAACAATATGACTGTTATGTCTTCTGCAGAGTTAAGGGTCGAGGGCAAAATAGACAGTATGTAGTAAATAAGTTTGCATGTATGTATATATGTATGTGTCATATATATTTATCTATGTGTGTCTCTATCTCTCTACATAGATAGATATATATCTCTATATATATATATATACACACATGTCACCTAGCATTTGTGCAATTTATGTCGTAGTATGTGAAATGTATGCATGAATAACATGACTAATTTTTGCCCCTTTGACATGCCCACAGATGACACCACACCGGCAGATGAGGGGGTGCGTGGGGCCCTCCTGCGAGCAGAGCACCATCTCCGGCTCCTTCAAGCCGACTTGCAGGACCTAAAAGACCTGCTCATTTAATGTTTCCTTTTTTTTTTTTTTCATTATGTTAAATAGATATTTTAATAAATTCTTTATGCAAGTTCACAGTTGTTGGTTTTATTAGCACTTTAAATAGTATATGTGTAGAATGTTTATAATGTTTGACACAGGGTGTAATAGAAACCATTGCACTTACATTGCTGTAAGGGTTAATGTGTGCTATGCATGTGTTAGGCATGCTTGTAAGGATATATTGGAATCTAATTGATTCCAATTACAAATAAGCTGTTTTTTATGAGGGTAGGTAATTGAATAAGTGGGTCATGTGATGTATTGCAGAAGATACTTCATAGTGGGTTGTTTGGCGGAAATCCTCCGCTTACGTGCGGTAGCACCGCTTGGCTCCCGTTCGGATGCGGTATTCCCGAGCATACTCTGTAATACTCTGTAATACCGTGCCGAATCGGAGTGTTTCTCCCGCACACGCATGATTTGTATGTCGTCCGTAAACACGCCCTGTTCTTAAAGAGTGAGTCCGTCCGAATGCGGAGGACACGTGGGCGTTTCTACGGACGATGGCCGCATGCGGAAAAACACCGTGGCGTGCGGACCGCTCCGTAAGAATGCGGGAATTTCCGCACAGATCAGAATAAGGGCCCATGTTATGTAGCTGTGAAGCTGCATACACACGGAGCAATATGATCGCTGGCAATATATTGCCAGCAATCATATTGCTCAGTGTTCTTCATTAGCGACCACAGATGGTCGCTGATGAAAATGACACATTGCCGAGAGAAGAGGAAGTCACTGGTCAGAGGAGCATGCCACCATTAGGGGACTGAAAACGGGAGCGTGCACCTGGCAATTTATCGACGGTGCACACTCCAATCGCTGGCAATATAGTCTCTCAGCGACCATATTGCCAGCGATTTTTTGCCCGTGTGTACGCACCTTTACATTTTTGGGAGAAAAAGGAACGAGAGACCAATACATTTACATTGAATCATCAGCGCCATTTCCCAGTGTTGGTAATAAAACACAAAGATCCCTATGGCTGCATGCATTGAACTACGTGTAGATGAATAATACCTGACGCATATCAGTGAGTTTTCTTTAGCAAGTATAGTTTCTCTTACTAACTGCTTTGGGGCTCATCTACATTTGGATAGCAGTAATTTTAAAAGATTCCTCTCAGATGTACTAACTGTCACATTTCCCAGATTCCCTAGCTGGTGCACAGCTGTAGTCATTACTAACTGTCACATTTCCCAGACTCCCTAGCTGGTACACAGCTGTAGGCAATACTAACTGTCACATTCCCCAGATCACGTAGCTGGTGCACAGCTGTAGTCATTACTAACTGTCACATTTCCCAGATCACCTAGCTAGTGCACAGCTGTAGTTATTACTAACTGTCACATTTCCCAGGTCACCTAGCTGGTGCACAGGTGTAGTCATTACTAACTGTCACATTTCCCAGATCACCTAGCTGGAGCACAGCTGTAGTCATTACTAACTGTCACATTTCCCAGATCACCTAGCTAGTGCACAGCTGTAGTCATTACTAACTGTCACATTTCCCAGGTCACCTAGCTGGTGCACAGGTGTAGTCATTACTAACTGTCACATTTCCCAGATCACCTAGCTGGTGCACAACGGTAGTCATTACTAACTGTCACATTTCCCAGACTCCCTAGCTGGTGCACAGCTGTAGTCATTACTGTCACATTTCCCAGATCACCTAGCTGGTGCACAGATGTAGTCATTACTAACTGTAACAATTCCCAGACTCCCTAGCTGGTGTACAGCTGCAGGCATTACTAACTGTCACATTTCCCAGACTCCCTAGCAGCTAGCTGGTGCACAATTGTAGTCATTACTAACTGTCAAATTTCCCAGATCACCTAGCTGGAGCACAGCTGTAGTCATTACTAACTGTCACATTTCCCAGACTCCCTAGCTGGTGCACAGCTGCAGGCATTACTAACTGTCTCATTTCCCAGACTCCCTAGCAGCTAGCTGGTGCACAATTGTAGTCATTACTGCAGGGTTGCCGACTTTCTTATTCTCCTCTCCGTGAGAAGCCCGGAGAGGAGAGATTCAGTAGCCGCTCAGGGGGTGGGGCTTAAGCGTGACATCACTAAGCCCCGCCCCCATGCTGGTAAACCAGAGAATTCAGTGATCTCTGTGAAGGGGGCGGGGCTAAAAGACGCGATTTTGACGTTTTAGCTCCGCTCCCTCCTCTGAGACCCGAGGATTACGGCATTTTAATGCCGCAATCCGGGGGACAGCGGGGGCCCCCCCTGAATCCAGGAGGGTTGCCCACCCTTCCGTGGGGCCGGGAGGGAGCCCCGATTTTCGGGAGACTCCCGGAAATTTCGGGAGGGTCGGCAACCCTGCATTACTGTCAAATTTCCCAGACTCCCTAGCTGGTGCACAGCTGTAGTCATTACTGTCACATTGTTGCCTGAGATACATGAACTGTTGGTAGATCTTGAGGACAGGTTTGGCCACCCCTGCTGTACACGATGTGAGTGTGTACCCAGCAATATCTATAGCACCAGGACCAGGGGGGGTTTGTCGGCATCAGTAAGTGCCGATTCCGTCGGCAACGAGCATTCTGCATGCAGCATGGCTCTCATTGATTGAATGACCTACGGGAGCACACATCGGTAATGATATTCTGTAGTGAGTAGACACTAGAAGATAAGCACAATACTTTATCTTAATAATATCATTACTGTACATATTGTTAATGATATGTTGGGCAGTGTGTACGGAATGGGATCATTGGGTCGACAGTCATTAGGTTGACAACACTAGGTCGACATACTGCAAGGTCGACATGGGTCTAGGTTGACATGGGACAATGTCGACAGGTGTTAAGCTCGACACAAGCATTAGGTCGACATGGTCAATATCGACAGTCAAAAGGTCGACATGGGGTTTTTCACAGTTTTTTTACCCGATTGTCGACACAGTCAACATGGACACAGGATTAAGTGCACCGCGTCCCCTCGCATAGCTCGCTGCGCTCGCCATGCTTCGGGAACATTTTTATTCTCCCACCACGCCCTAGTGGATGCTAGGGCATGAAATACCACCTGTCGGGACATGTAGGCTCAAAAAAACGATCGTATCCATTTGTGTACGCACCCCAAGTTTGCACATTCACTCTAGAGCAGTGGTGTCAAAATCATGGCCCTCCAGCTGTGGTGCAACTACATGTCCTAGCATGCCCTGCCACAATTTTAGCAATCCATTATATAAAATGTGTGGCAGGGCATGCTGGGATGTTTAGTTCCACAACAGCTGGAGGGCCATGAGTTTGACACCACTGCTCTAGAGCTTTTGGAATATATTTTTTTCTAGGCATATAAATGATGAATGGAAATACACAGAAGAACGGAATACACTGGATCCGGATAGTTCTAAGTGTCACCAGTGCTGAGACCAGTGCTTAGCATTATCTGTGACACAGGGCCTGCTGCAGACACTTCAGTTATTATCTCTAGCTCCTGACACTGGCATTCCAGATGGGACCAGACCCCGAGGCTGGAAGCTCTCTGACACTGGGGTATGCGACACCACCGTGCGGAAACAGATTTAAAGCTATTTTAGGGTCTTATGTAACCAACATGCTCTGTTCTGTATCAGCAGTATCAGTATCATGCTCTGTTCAAGATCTACCAACGTAGCGCCTGTGGAAAACCATACATAGGTGTGGGCAAAACAGGGTAGGGACAGTCTACAGAGATTACAGATGGTCAGACATCTACTGTACCCAGTACTAAAGGTGCCCATATACTTGTATGATTTTCACACCATTTCGATGGATCGGGCCAAGAAATAAGGTGAAGAGTGTCAAATCGAATGTGTTTCACCTCTGATTCTAATTTGATGCGCGGCCCCGTTTTCCATTCCTCGTGTTGGTTCTGGCAGCCTTGGCTGGGATTGTGTACAAAAGGACTGCATACACAGTGGCGTAACTAGGCCTCCGCAGCCCCCGCCATGGCGGGGAGGCGCAGAGTAACTATGGGCGCCGGGAGGGCTGCGGTGCTATAGTTACCCGCTGCGCTGCTGCCCGGCCGCATCTTCGGTCACTGTCCCGTCACTCGCTCCCGGCGCCGGCTCCTGCTGATAATGAAAAGTGACACTTAGAAAATGGCTGCCCCCGTATTGCAGACAGTTTTGGCAGCCATTTTCTAAGAGTCACTTTTCATTATCAGCAGGAGCCGGCGCCGGGAGCGAGTGACGGGACAGTGACCACAGATGCGGCCGGGCAGCAGCGCAGCGGAGACTGGAGCAGCGCAGCGGAGCTGAGGGAGACTGGATGCGGCTCTGTCAGGTATAGGTATGGGTATGGGGAGGGGGGAGGGGGGGGGGCGCCGAAAAAGTTTGGCGGGGGGGCGCAAATTATATAGTTACGCCACTGTTTGTGCATACAGTGGATTGCATGTGATCCTGACGCCCGGGAAGCTGTTGGGCAGTTAAAGGGAGATCGTATGCGACTTCTCCCCTTGGAGTATGCAGGGCTTCAGTCTAAACCAGGGGTGGCCAAACCCATCCTCAAGATCTACCAACAGCTAATGTGTCTCAGGCAACCTGTGGATCTAGGAATGCAGCATGTGTGACAATGTGACAGTTAGTAATGACTGCAGCTGTGCACCAGCTAGGGAGTCTGGGAAATGTGACAGTTAGTAATGACTACAGTTGTGCACCAGTTAGGTGGTTTGAAAAACTTGGACCGTTGGTAGATCTCGAGGACCAGTTTGGTCAGCCCTGGTCTAGAGCTTCTTGTAAACCTGGATATAAGTTAAGGTTGAAAAGAAACCAGAAAATAATGCATTCAACTGGTTACAGATACCATTGACAATGAACAATTGACAAATGTTATCCCTTTACCGCTGGTCACAGAATTTAAATAAACATGAAATATAACATTCCGCTCTTTTCTTAAAATACTGCTCAGATTAGCCATAGTCAGGGTGTGGGACATGCTGCGTGAAGCATTTATCACATTGCTTAGAGTGCCTATAGATAGGTCTAGAAATGGAGGCCCTCCACTTCTAGACCTATCTATAGGCACTCTAAGCAAGGTACAACCTCCCCCTTAGTACCCCTCCATTGGAGGGGTACTAAGGGGGAGGTTGTACCTGGTCCTGAGACTTTTAGGAGCCCAGCCACACAAGAAACCGCAACATTCCATGACACTCAGTTGCTTATTTGTAAAGGAGCCTTAAAGAGGAGCAAAAGGGTCTGGAACTGAAGAGATAGAGGGCAGGATGCTTTAAGCATCACATTTTGAATGCAATACATCTCACCACTCAGGGGTAAAAACGAAAAAGCTTCTGTTGGGTAATGCCATTGAAGGATGCATTACCCACCATATCCAAGCTTGGAACATAGTGGTACATGGCCATACCTCAGAAATTAAATGAAAAATGACTGTTTGATTAATCCCACCCAGAGAGAGGTGTTAGGTTGGTGAGACAGAGAAATTAGGCTAGAAGGGGGGGGGCGATATAGTAAGGGGCATAAAGTTATGAAGAGACATAGTAAGGGGCATAAAGTTAAAGACAGAGAGACAGATAAAGGGGTGGGGCAAGGGGATGAACAGACAGAGAGGGAGATGAGGCTGGACATAGAAAAAAAGGAAGATGAGGATGGAGAAACAGCGTGGGGATGAGGCTGGAGAGACAGACGGTAGAAGAAGTTGGACATAGAGAAACAATGAGGGGAATGCGGCTGGAGATGGACATACAGAGCCGGGGATGAGGCTGGAGATGGACAAACAGGAGGATAAGCCTGGAGAAACAGTTAGGGGAATAAGGCTGAAGAGTGGGGATAGAAGTTCGAGATAGAGAGGAGGATGAGGCTGGAGATGGAGAGCCATCAAGGAAATTAAGCTGGAGATGGACAGACAGAAAGGGTAATGAGATTGGAGAGATAGTGAGGAGATGAGTCTGGAGATGAAGAGGGAGAAGAAACTAGAGATACCTAGGTGGGATGGTGCTAGGATGTGGCTGAACAGTAGGGGTGGATTTGCTATAGACCTCACAGAGAAGATTCACAGGATTCTCACAGGGAAGATTCTCATGTGAGGCTGCCTGTCAGCCATTGATCTTTTTTTAAAATGATCTGGCCCTGTCCAAAGTAGTGGCCCTATCTGCCTCCTGTCTCCCACACAAACTTTGCTGGTTTTCAGAGCAGCTGAGTTATCCAACATCTGTTACAGGGAGAGAAGTGGGTTTTATCTGGAGGTGTAACAATTTCTGGGGTGTTTCTGGGTTCCACTGGTGGAGGAGTGTGGATTTTTGTGATATTTGAGGGATCATAGTAATAAATTGTTTGTTTGCTTGATGGAGAGTTTGGGGTCTGTGGTCAGTTTTAGAGGGGGAAGTGGGGTATTATTTCAAATGTGGAGGGTTGCGGTTTATCACGGCAGTTTAAAGGTCTGGGGCCAAGCATATTGAAACCAACGACTTTCACACAGATGTAGTGATGCATTAATCCTGTCTATATTGGTGTTGGTTCCGCCTACATTTGATTTGGTGGTGCCCACGTGAGGCCACTTCTAGAAATTTTTCCAGGGTCACTTTTAGATTCCAATCCGCCCCTGCTGAATGACACTTGGGAGATGGGCGACCAACATGTGTCTACTGCGGACGGTTTATTATGTAAACATATTTACTAAGTAGGACAGCTTCTAGGAACAGTATATGGGCGCCCTACACATTTATACTCCATTGAAGATAGCATATGGTACAGTGGAAATATTTGACAGTTACTGGTATATTTCTGGCTGACGTTATCACCACAAGCATACTGCCCCTATGCAAGTGCCTAACACATGTCTAATGGGAAATACACACTTGCCGATGCGTGACGCAAAGAGCAACTGTGGCGGGGGAGAGCAGGGCGCCATCTTGCATTCTGCAGTAAGGCTCACGTTACCGATATCCTCCGTCGCCTTGCATGTACATATGACATCACAAACGACCCATGGGAGCACGCATCTCTAACAATATAGTACGTACACACTAAGCGATATGGGTAATATCATTAACAATGGTTTAATTTATCGTCTAGTTTGTACGCACCTTAAGAACCATCGGATCTCTGGCATCGGTGACAAAACCATCCATCCTGATGGATGGCCATTCCTATCAACACCGCAGTCACATCTAATAAATGTAGTATAAAAAGAAAGGAACCACCAGTGTAACTATAGCTGCTGTATCGGGAGGGTGTAAGGCTCCTAAAAGTGCAAGAACAAGATATATGGAGATATGATACAGCGCTTACTGAATTATTACAATATTAAAAGAAATGAAATACAAATTATATACAATACATTACATATGAGAATTCTCAAAGTGAAAAAAATAAAATAAATAAATGTGTTTTTAAGGAACAGCAAAGTTGAAAGGAATGTTATCTTTATTTTATAACATTAATGTTTAGTTACTGAGTATAGGATGGACGATCTTAGGTATTCAAGGACATGTTCTGCTCTTATGATATAATTATTTTATACAATTAATGCATACCTCCCAAGTGTCACGATTTCAGCCGGACAGTCCCGATTTTCGGGTCCTATCCCCCTGTCCCACCCACGGCCGGCATTGTCCCGCTGCGGGGGGGTGGCAGTTGGGAGCCCCCCCAAGCTGATTGAATAGACAATGTGCGCATGCGCACAGCGTCTATTCGCGGCCGAAAATGGGGTAGCGGCTAATTCGCATAAGCCGCGCCCCCATTTTGCATATGCCCCGCCCCCTTTCCGGGCGCCCACGAGGCAAAGCCGCGCGAGTGTCCCTTTTCCAGCAGCCAAGAAGTTGGGAGGTATGATTAATGTTGTGTTTTCCTCGAAACCTCAACCGCGTGTCATCCCCAATCACCTTAATGAGAGCACCACATATTATACAGATGTAGCTAGCCCGTAAGCGTGACATATCCATAGTGCTGGCAGAGCCTGGCAGGGGGGGCGTGGCCGGCAGTCCCACTCTGCAAGGCGATGGGGACCAGGTGCTTCTCTGCCCATCTCCCCTTCAGGGAGGCAGGCAGGGAGCGGGGGAGAGCAGGTCAGCTGGCAGCAAGGCTTCCGACAGAAGGGGGCACACGAGCGTCTTGTGCGCGCCCTATTCTGGCGGAAGGGCGGGGGATGGCGCATGCCGATTCTATCTGTAGCAGCTCCATTTCCAGCTCCATCTGTATATACCACTTATTATATTTATCGGAATAGTATTTTTATTTGATCAAAGTTGACCATTAGAGTTATGGATTTGCCTTATTATTGTTTTTTTTCCATCATATCTTGTACTACTTCTACATTAGAAGGCACATTACTGGGGTAATTCAGACCTGACTGCACATCTATGAATTCGCAGTGGCCAGTGTTGAGTAGGCGCCGCCCTGCTAGGGTGAATTCCAGCCTTGTGAAATAATGTGATCGCTGTGGATGGATGTGCATGCCTACAGTTCTAGGATAGGGGGGGTAGGAGTGAATTGCGCTGCTGATTGTGGATATTTATACACTAGGTGACCGTGTAAAGATGAATGCAGGACACACTGCAGCCTTTTTATATATAAATCTTTATCTAGAAAAAGCACATAAATTTACATCAAACAAATACAATAATGAATATAAAATATAACATATAAATGTAATAAAAGTTGGGATCCCAAATCAGCTAATTAACTTGGATATCTTCACAGCAGGATATAATTATAAGCTCAGTGAATAAGAAATGACTTGGAGCTGATAGTATTCTGCAGGTACTGGTTGCAGCAAAAAAATATATATAGAAGTCCTGTTTATTTAGGACTGGCCAGTCAGGTACATATATGATTTTTGGGCAATTTTTAGGCAGTCAAATATATTTCATGCTCACCAAACTACTACTTTGGTGAGCATGAAATATATTTGACTGCCTAAAAATTGCCCAAAAATCATATATGTACCTGACTGGCCAGTCCTAAATAAACGGGACTTCTATATATATTTTTTTGCTGCAACCAGTACCTGCAGAATACTATCAGCTCCAAGTCATTTCTTATTCACTGAGCTTATAATTATATCCTGCTGTGAAGATATCCAAGTTAATTAGCTGATTTGGGATCCCAACTTTTATTACATTTATATGTTATATTTTATATTCATTATTGTATTTGTTTGATGTAAATTTATGTGCTTTTTCTAGATAAAGATTTATATATAAAAAGGCTGCAGTGTGTCCTGCATTCATCTTTACACGGTCACCTAGTGTATAAATATCCACAATCAGCAGCGCAATTCACTCCTACCCCCCCTATCCATTTTCTTTTCTCTCTGTGTGCCTGACGGGCCCACGGAGTGTATGCTGCAGCTGAAGGATTTCCATATACATACTCTCTTTTGTTATATCTAAACTATAAATACTGTAATTGCCAAGCGCCAGGTAGTGTGTATATAGGTGCCTCTTTTAGGGCCACTCTATTTCACACAATGCCTACAGTTCTATCGTGAAAATCTTCAAAGCCATTATTAAGACACTCACCATCTAATGATTTTTACATTGGGCATAAGTTATCGGAGGGCTAGAGTAACCAGAGACTTAGGGGGGTATTCAATGTCAGGCAGGGACGTGCAGTCAGGGGAGGCAGTGCCTCACCTGTCATAAATGATTTAAAAAAAATACAAAGATATTTTGGTACTTGTTTCCTAGAACGGCCACAATCGTGAGTGATCGTGGCTCTTAATTAAGGGACACGATCCTCACGATGTGGCCGATTTTTTAAATTTTTTTCCATTTGATTGACAGAAATCGGGTCAATCGGTCGGTCGCGACCAATTAAAATCGGCCGCGATGCGACCGACCGATTGACCCGATTTTTCCATAGACTTCAATGTTAAAAAATCTTTTAACATTGAAATCGGTCGGTCTTGTGCCATTATAATGGCACAAGATGAGATGGACTTGATAAAGTCCATCTCACATAGGGAAAAATGATAAAAAAGGTGAAATGGGCCAATATGACCCATTTCACATTTTTTATGTGCCCGCCATGACCCCACGATAGACGTGAACCCGAAGCGTGGCGAGCGCAGCGAGCCCGCGAGGGGCGGCGGTGCGCGTCCTCCGACCTTTTCATTCCCCTACTATCCACTAGGGCGTGGAGTGAGAATATAATAGTGTGGCGAGCGCAGCGAGCCACCGAGCCCGAAGCGTGGCGAGCGCAGCGAGCCCCGCGAGGGGACGCGTATACCTGTGAAGTTAGACGCGTCCCCTCGCGGGGCTCGCTGCGCTCGCCACGCTTCGGGCTCGGTGGCTCGCTGCGCTCGCCACACTATTATATTCTCACTCCACGCCCTAGTGGATAGTAGGGGAATGAAAAGGTCGGAGGACGCGCACCGCCGCCCCTCGCGGGCTCGCTGCGCTCGCCACGCTTCGGGTTCACGTCTATCGTGGGGTCTAGCACACTTATTAACATTTGGGGGGGCAATTTAAACAAATCTGGTGTAAAAAAAAAAAAAATCGGGTGAAAAATCGGCAGATCGGATCGGTCGCATCGTATGCGACCAAATCGCATGCGATGCGATCGATCCGATTTTTTATCTTACGACCACAACGATCTAAATCGTTGTGGCCGTTCTAGGAAACAAGTACCGATATTTTAAACACATATACTGTGCAATAAGTATCTTATTAGTATTTTTTTTTAAATAATTAATGTGGTGGGACACATAGGCGAATGTAGAATTATGGTAATGGGTGGTCCCAAATCTAGACACAAAAGTAGGTGACTTTTGCGCGGCGTAGCCGCGCGTCAAAAAGGGGTGTGGCCCCATGGGAAGGAGGCGTGGCATCACAAAAAGGGGTGTGGTGTTACACTTTAGACCATACACAGTAATGCCCATAACACATTTTAGCAAACTCCGTAATACCCATTACACATAAAGCTACACGCCGTAATGCCACTTACACATAAGGCCACACACCATAATGCCCATTACACATTGTGCCACACATCATGATGCCCATTACATACTATATAACAAACCGTTATGCCCATTACATATTTGCCACATAAGTGCTGCTTACCTACGTGCTCATTGCTAGAGGGTTCTTGCTTGATGGCACCATAGTACCCATTACACATGATGCCGCACACCATAGTACCCATTACACATGATGCTGCGCACCATAGTACCCATTACACATGATGCTGCACACATAATGTCCCTTACACATGATGCTGCACACATAATGCCGCTTACACATGATGCTGCACACCGTAATGCCCCTTACACATTAAGTCACACATTATGCATAATGCCCCCACATACTGCCACTTGTAGCGTCCCTTAAGCAATGCCCCCAAAAGTGCCACTTACTGTAATTTTTTATATGAGCCTTCGCTGCTGCTGCAGGGAGAGATGGAGAGCGGTGCAGCTGCTTCTATGGGGAGAGGAGCAGAGCGCAG
This sequence comes from Crinia signifera, assembly GCF_055691185.1. NCBI lineage: Eukaryota > Metazoa > Chordata > Amphibia > Anura > Myobatrachidae > Crinia > Crinia signifera. The sequence continues at coordinate 183,094,945 of NC_139223.1, read as the reverse complement.
CGCAGAGCATGCTCCCACTCCCCTACTGGTGTCCCCTCTGGTGTCCGAGTGGACATTTGAAATATTGTGCGCGCTGTTGTTGTGCGTGACGTCGGGGGAGCACGCCGGCTCCACATGATTAAGGGGGAGGGGGAGGCTGAGGTGAAAGCGGGAAGAAGAATTAGAGTGGAAGCTGCAGGGGTGACACTCATTGACAGCTGGGCAGAGAGCAGGGGGCTGCCCGGCTGTATTCAGAGCACTGCAGGTCACGGCTGTTTGAAATAATACCCCTTTCACAACAGAAAATGCAAGGATTTACCCGGGAATATGGTCCCAGGATCATGCAGGGACATTTCCAGGCTGACCCCTTATACACCAGCCTAGTCCCTGCATTTTCTGGTGTGAGGGGGAGAGACAACCACTCCCCTCTCCCTACCCCCCTTTAACCAACCAGCTATATCTTCGGAACCAACTGACCCATTTACATGAGACCAGTATCATATTGAAGAACTTTTGAGTTGGCTTCGAATGATTTTGGTCCCGTGAAACTGGGCTGTTTGGTTCCAGAGAAATCTGCCCTCAAAAAACATAAACAGTCATGAAATTACATTTAAGAAATGAAAAAGAAAAAACGGTTTAACCTCAATATCCCTGGAACCAATTAACCCATATGGATCCAGCCTGGTATCAGATTGAAGGCCCAGCGATTTGGGTTTGACTGAGATCAACCTCGAGCTTCAGTGATGCCGAAGGGGGAACTGGCAGCCGTTGAACTGGGTGGGGGTCGGAATTAGCTGGTCCCATGTTATCCTATAGGGAAAACGTTCCAGCTTTGCCTGGTCGTATCTCCTGTTCCCAGGGGGCTAGAGACACGGGGCTGGGCTCGTTGGAAAGCCCTATCCCTCAGCTACAAAATGGGCTAATCCTGTGCACCCCTGGACCATCCCCTAGATTCGCCTATGGTGGGACACTGTGGGGATGCTGGGAGGCATCGGGACCTGTGCCTCCTGCTGACAATTGAAAACTGTCAGCAGCGGGGGGGCAGAGCTTAGGGACCTGCACAAAAAGAGGCTGAAAAGCCCATTAGAAAACAACGGGGAAGCGGCACCTACACCATACCTCCCAACTGTCACGATTCCGTCGGGACAGTCCCGATTTTCGGGTCCTGTCCCGACGTCCCACCCGCGGCAGGCATTGTCCCGCTGCGGGGGGTGGCAGTTGGGAGACCCCCCAATCTAGTAGAATAGACGCTGTGCGCATGCGCACAGCGTCTATTCTCGTATGAAAATGAGGTCGCGGCTAATTAGCATAAGCCGCGCCCTCATTTGCATACGCCCCGCCCCCTTTTCGGAGTGTCCCGCGCGAGTGTCCCTATTTCATCCGGCCACAAGTTGGGAGGTATGCCTACACACCTGCCTCAGTGACAGGGCTGTCACTGAGACAGATGTGATAGGACAGAAGATACAGGCTGACACTGACAGCCTGTATCCGCTCTCAGAGCCGGCCCTATCTGCTGCGATCAAAGCCTGCAGCAGTGGGACCAGCTGGGGCACCAGACACCCCCTACCCAGAAGGTATGACCTGTATTGTCGGGCACCGGAGGAGGTGGTAGCGGGCATCTGCGCTGTCAGGAATCAGCAGCAGTGATAGTAGCGGGCAGCGGCAGCGGGCATCTGCAGTGGTGGGAGCGGGACTCGGCAACACATCCCTGTCAAGTTGTTAAAAAAACATTTGTTTAACTTTTCCACTTTGTCAGTGGCTGTGGTCTCCTCCCTACCTTGTCACCGCTGTGTGCAGATAGCCATTAGCTGGAGAGCAGGAGACCCGGCATTAGTAAGTGTGCGACCCGGTAGCAGTGCGCGAGACTCAGTGGTGCGGAGGGGCAACGTCACCGCAGAGCATGGGGGGGATTCGGCGGCTGAGACCGGCATAGGTGCGGAGCGTCAATGTGGCCGCAGTGTGGGAGAGACCCAGGGGCAGTGTGTGTGTGACCCGGCAGCATTGTGCGCGAGACTCGGTGTGGAGAGGCGACCCAGCAAAGACGTGGGAGAGACACAGCAGCAACGTGGCCGTGGTGCATGGGGTATCCGGCGGCGGTGGCTGAGACCGGCATAGGTGCGGAGCGGCAGTGTGGGAGAGACCCGGGGGCAGTGGATGAGATCCGAAAAAGATGTTTGCAGAGGGGCAACGTGGCGGCAGTGCAGGAGAGACTCGGCGGCAGTGGGTCCCAGAAGTGGTGAGGGAGAGTCTCAGCTTTATGAGCAGGTAGCTAATGAAAAGTCCCGACACTGGTTTCACTCAAGGAGGGGGGGTTGGTGGAGACTCGAGAGAGGTACACAGTGTCACAACCTGTCTCTCCTTCTCTTTTGCACTACCCTCTCTCCTTCTGCCTCTCCTCTTTCCCCCCAACTGTCTCTCTCCCTCCCAACCACCTACCCCCTCTATCTTCCAGTCTCTCTTTTTCCCTTCCTCTCATCACCTCCATTCTCTTTCACCCCATCTCCCTCCCTCTCCCCCTTTCTCCCTTTCTGTCTCTTTCCTCTCCCCTCTCTCCCCCCAAATCCTCTCCTCCTCTCTCTACGCAACCCATCTCTCTCCCTCTACCCGTAGCCTACTTTTCACTTTCCCATACTCTCTCTCAACCCTCTATCTCCTGTCTTTCTCTCTTCCTCTGCTCTCTCTCTCACTGTCCCCTCTTTCTCTCAACCCTCTCTGACTTCCCCTTTATCTCTCTCTCACCTCTATTAATCTCTCTAACTGCCCCTAGTCTTTTTCACCTTTATCTCTCTGCCCCTGACCTCTTAAGGGGCATTGTGGTGACAATGGCAGAGGTGGGGGGCCCCTTTCAAGATTTTGCTATGGGGCCCACAAACTTCTAGTTATGCCCCTGGCTGAGACGGTAGCGTTCCTAGCTCTGTGTGAGCAGCTCAGGGCTGCTGCTCCTGAAAGGTTATTGCAGGAGGCCGAGGAGCGATGCACCAGCGGGAGATCTGGCTTCTGTGAGCCCAGGTACAGGCTCCTATAGGACTCCGCAGTCTTCCTCCACCCGGCATGTATACTATCTATGCACATTTCATCACGTTGTCGGACTAGTCCTACTGTGCAGTGAGCAGCAGTTTAGGTGCATGGCCTTCAGAACACCCCACACATTATGTCCCTCTGGGATAGTGGCACAGAGGATCTTTCAGCAGACCAGTCCTGGCAGCACTAAACCTACTGAAGGAATAATGATGGATGTATATATACATATACATACATACATACATATATATATATATACACATATATATATATATATATTTATATATACTGTACATCATTATTCCTTCAAAGAGTGACACAATGTCTCCTCATATGAAGTCTAGATAATATCAGGGTATCAATCAGCACCTCACCAGTGACTGACCTCACCACACGTCACTGATGTCAGGGTCACGGCAGTCGAGTTTGCTCGACCGCCGTGACCCAGTCCCGTTCTCGGTCAGCTCGACCGAGAACATGCAGGCGGGATTCAATGTCCCGCCTGCCGGGGAGCGAAAAGGGGGCGTGGCCATGAGTTGCGGCCGGGAAGAGGTGAGCTGCAGCCGGCAGCTCGTCACTTCCCGGCTGTTCTCGGCAGAATGAGCCCGACAGCTAGTGATGTCAGGCTCGTTCTGCCGAGATACCCTGCTCAATGCTGTCGGGGAAGACAGCATTGAAAAGGGCCCGGTGGGCATCTCCCCGGTGGGAGGTGCTCGCCGGAGATTGAATATCCCCCTTAATCGGTGGCTGATGAAAACAGGCATATCTGGCCTGGATCTGACGTCACACACCCTCCCCTAAAACGCTTAGTCACACCCAGCATTTTTTCCGCCTGCATTTCTCTTGACACTCCCATAAAACATCTGTTTACCACCAGGCGCCTATTTCCTGTAGCAGGCTATTATTGCAGGACGCCAATGTGCATGCGTACTACGGGCTGTACACATGTGCAGTCTATCAATAACTGGATGCTGTACAAATTCGCGGGCGTGCGACCAGGTCTGAATTAACCCATAAGTACTGTATGCGCTACAGCAGTGATGTTCAAACTTTTCAATTTGCAGCACACCAAACAAGATTTAAAAATTGTCAAGGCACAGCATCAGACCCCCACAGAGAAAAACGCATTAACCCCCCCAGGAAAAAAATAATAATCAAACCCATTGGCCCCCATATGAAAAAAAAAATGGTCCCCACAGGTAACACAAATAAAACATATTGGCCCTCACATGAAAACAAGAGACCAGTAAATAACAGTGGAGCAACTGTGGTGGGCGAGTGCAGGGCGCCATCTTGCATTCTGCAGTAAGGCTTGCGTTAGTGTGATAAATTCATATATATGTGCATGTAGTGATTTATAGGCATACGATGCCATACTAGTTATTATTAATATAAGATATATTGTGCTATAAACATATGCTATCCCCACAGGGGACATTGTCTGAGAAATGAACAATTCCCAGCAGTCTCTGCAACTGTTGAAGAGGTCAGGAGTTGGTCACATGACCAGGGTCAGGGGAGACAGTTGAGAGTGAGGAACAGTTGTGCTGTGCAGTCTGTGAGGGGAAGATGGAGAGTCCCTGAGGAGATGTGTAACAGGCAGAGCTATGCAGCAGGCAGGGCGGACAGCGGTGCTGACAGGCGGTCTCTGAGGTGGAGAATCAGCAGTGACGCAGCATCCGGAGGGCAGTGCCGGCCAGAGTCAAAGGAGAATATTAATCCGCAGTCAAAAGAGAGGTGTGGTGAGTCCCGCCCTGACACCCATATATATAGCAAAGGAGGGGAATGGCTAACTATCTAATAGTATCAAGCTGCAGGAATTGATATTCAGGGAGCCAGCACAGTTTCCTATACGTGATATACCTAGTGCTATACTGCTGGAACATCACACAGCCTTAGCTGAGGAACAGTACATTAGTATACAGGACAGTATTTATACAGCACAGCAAAGACTTCAGGCAGAGAGTTAAACTATGATCCAGCTAAAGTGAGGATTACCTCATAAAACGTCCAGACTCATTTACATTGAGGATCCTGCATTTGAGTAAACAGATCATATACCTAAAGGGGTTTCACCGCTAGCTAGTAGCTACACATACCGGTCAGCCAGTGCCCGACAACAGTAACTGTCACCGTAGCAACCTACTCCAGCAACGTCGCTTCAGTAGAGTCGCTTCAGAAAATTGTCTACTTTCACTGCAGTATATGGTGAGACTGATACGCAGGCAAGTGTTGAAAGAAAGATTTATTAAAGACAGAGTGACATATAACACAGCCAGGAGAGCTCTGAATATTGGAAACATTATTGTAGGTTTCGTGGGCATTCTACTAAAGAACTGAGCTGTCCGTGCAGCGAACATAGAGTAATGCAGTTCAGTCACCTACATTACTGATATAAGGAAATATTCAGCAGTGACAGCATTCACATAGAAGGAGTTACTTGAATGGATACATTATTGCTATTTGCAGACATTGCCTGATAATCTCCGAGTTTACACTATTGGATTACAAATACGCTGTGGTAAGATATTCTCAGCGTGAGACTCTAACATCTGCAGGATAAAAAGACATACTCCTCTTAATAAGCGCTTAAAGGAAAAGTACAGTAACTGCAGTTACACAAAAGACACAACAAGACTAGGGTGATGTTTAATAATTATTGCGCAATAATACATGCTGGTACCCGATAGAAAAGAGATCTCTAATATTTACTGTAATGGCTATATGAATATTGGATATTGCATTTAGTATATGTAAATGGTAAGTGAAATTGCATTAAACTTGTTTGCATTGTAGCAAGAAGGTAGGGTTAGTCATATATTTATGTGTAGAGTAAAGAAGCGCAGGAGTGGAGGATTACAGTGAAGGATCAACATCCGCTGTTCCAGTGTAATAAAAATTGTTATTTCTTGTTGTTATTTATATTGTAACTATTGAACGGACGATATTGAAACACATTATACTCGTATCTGTAAATAATAAATTGTTTGCTATTGATAAAGAATTGTCTTCATGTGAAGTACTAAGAACAGAGAAACCGATTCACCGAAGTGGATACTTACCCATGATAGATTTCACAATTGGCGTCTGACGAACAGGATACGTTCATCAAAAGCGGAGAAAACCTAACCCAGCGTCATTCAAAATGTCTCAAGACAATAGTCAAGAAGAGATGCTTGGCAACAAGGATCAAGGAAATGCAACGGATAGAATGAGTTCAACGACACGTAAACCGGCAGTGATAACTATGCCCTATTACTTGGGGGCGCCATGGCTTCCCACTTATACCGGAGATAGTGGAATGACTGAAACCAATGCGTTCCGCGACTTTAGGGAACAAATTGAAACCATGTTCCAAGTATATAGATTAGATGAAAATCAACAAAAAGAGATACTATTGGCTCAACTGAGAGGATTTGCAAAAAGGGAAGTAAAGTCATGGCCAAAAAGTCAGAAAAGATCGGCAACAGACATCTTGAATAAGTTGGCAAAAGTGTTTGATGCAAAGACTCTCTCGGAATTAAAAGCACAGTTTTATTCCCGAAAGCAGCAACCAAATGAAACATTGCGGGAATACGCAGTGGAGTTACAAGAGGCCTTACAGGACATTAAGACATGTGCTCCTAGGGAATCAATTGAGGAAGATGAAACCTTAACTAATCAATTCCTCGATGGAATCTACGACGCAAATACGAAAGGACAAGTAAAAATGTTGCATCGCCAAGAATCACCTATAAGCTTTGCAGACTTCAAGGATTTGATGGTAAAGGTTTTAGGCGATAAACCCAAAAAGGGAACCATGAAAGCACCTGTTGAAACCGTTTTTCAGCAAGTTCAATCTGCTGCCTTTAAAGACCCCATCGAAGAAATGAAAGAGCAAATTGCTGAATTGACACAAGGCATGACTGATCTTTGTCGAGAATTGAGAACATTGAAAGAGACGCAGACATCACAGAGACCCTGGCAGATGGAGAGAGATCCCTGTTACGGAAATGATGGGAGAAATGCTTCATGGAGCTCTCGACGACTTCCTACAGATACATTCGATGAACAAGGAAGACCCATCTGCAGGCTTTGCCAAAAGAGCGGGCATTTTGAGCGAAATTGCCACAGTACGGAACATTTAAACAGAACTCCCGAGGTCCGTGACCAACCGTCGGGAGAATCTTCAGTAGAAGGTCCCACACCGCAAGAATGGATACCAAAACTCATTGGGTGTTGCCCTACCATTGAAATCAAGGTGAATGGAGTCAGCCTACCAGCATTGTTGGATACCGGGTCACAAGTGACTACGATTCGTTGGGATGAGTTCATTAAGCATTGGAGGAAAGAAAGTATAATAGCCACACCACCGGCCGGGTTGAATTTGTTAGCCAGCAATGGACAACGTATCGAGTGTTGCGGATACTTTGAAGCTGAGATCAAGATCGGACAAGCTCACCTCCTCAATCAAGGATGTTTAATTACGGCCGTTAAAGAACAATGGTTACCGCCCATAATTATTGGAATGAATGTCCTAAGAAATTGCCCGGAAGAGCTAATCTTGACACTGACACAAAAATCGTACAGCCAACCTCAGACTCTGAACCGAATTATGCAGCACACTATCTATGGCCAGAGAAGCCAGGTAGAGAAGAGAGTGCTGGCTACTCAGGTACAAGGAATTGTCACGTGGTTTAATGTCCGGAAGAGGTATGGCTTCATCCACAGGAATGATACAAAAAAGGATGTCTTTGTCCATCAGACGGCCATAAAGAGAAACAACCCCCAGAAATCTCTGCGCAGTGTTGGAGAGGGCGAGACGGTTGAATTTGATGTGGTAGAAGGAGAGAAGGGTGCGGAGGCAGCCAACGTGACGGGCCCTGGCGGTGTACCAGTTAAAGGAAGCCGGTTTGCTCCCAACAGACGTCAGTCCCGCAGATGGTCTTACCAGCCAAAATTAGAGGATGCTGCCGAGTCTCGTGGAGAAGGCATAAAAACAGACCAAGCAAGTGAAGGGGAGAGAGTGGAAGAAGTGTTCCCTCCGCAGAGACCCATCCAGTGCCGAAGTCCACCGCCATTATTCCACCAGCAACCTTTTGATAGGGGAAACGGAGCAGCGAATCAAGAGCTTGACACCCTCCCTGAGGAGACGGAAGTGATACAGCCCGATGGGGTGTATGGAATAAGAAGAGGTGGAGATGACCACCAAGTTCTTAAGATGGTACACAGAAACCAAATCGAGCCATGCCAGGACTGTACAGAAGAAGACGCAATACCACAAGTCCCCTACCATCCTATGCAAGACCCAGCATATCTTCAGCGCCTTAGGGAAATACTCCTCGCAGAGAAAAGGAGAGAGGCAGAGGAACGTGGCCCATTCGTCCAAAAAGAAGGTGTACTCCTTAAAAGTCCCCAAGGGGTGCAACCCCTCCGATTCAGAGACTAATCAAAACTTGTTTAAAGTAAATAAGGGTTTATGATAAAAATGAAAATTCTCTGGATTCAAATGCATGTAATGTTTTGCAATGTTTGATATGTGTATGTATATATATATGTATATGTAGTATATTGATGTTTAAAAATGTATAAAGTCCATTGCCTGAGGACATGCAATGTTTTACCGGGGAAAAATGTGATAAATTCATATATATGTGCATGTAGTGATTTATAGGCATACGATGCCATACTAGTTATTATTAATATAAGATATATTGTGCTATAAACATATGCTATCCCCACAGGGGACATTGTCTGAGAAATGAACAATTCCCAGCAGTCTCTGCAACTGTTGAAGAGGTCAGGAGTTGGTCACATGACCAGGGTCAGGGGAGACAGTTGAGAGTGAGGAACAGTTGTGCTGTGCAGTCTGTGAGGGGAAGATGGAGAGTCCCTGAGGAGATGTGTAACAGGCAGAGCTATGCAGCAGGCAGGGCGGACAGCGGTGCTGACAGGTGGTCTCTGAGGTGGAGAATCAGCAGTGACGCAGCATCCGGAGGGCAGTGCCGGCCAGAGTCAAAGGAGAATATTAATCCGCAGTCAAAAGAGAGGTGTGGTGAGTCCCGCCCTGACACCCATATATATAGCAAAGGAGGGGAATGGCTAACTATCTAATAGTATCAAGCTGCAGGAATTGATATTCAGGGAGCCAGCACAGTTTCCTATACGTGATATACCTAGTGCTATACTGCTGGAACATCACACAGCCTTAGCTGAGGAACAGTACATTAGTATACAGGACAGTATTTATACAGCACAGCAAAGACTTCAGGCAGAGAGTTAAACTATGATCCAGCTAAAGTGAGGATTACCTCATAAAACGTCCAGACTCATTTACATTGAGGATCCTGCATTTGAGTAAACAGATCATATACCTAAAGGGTTTCACCGCTAGCTAGTAGCTACACATACCGGTCAGCTAGTGCCCGACAACAGTAACTGTCACCGTAGCAACCTACTCCAGCAACGTCGCTTCAGTAGAGTCGCTTCAGAAAATTGTCTACTTTCACTGCAGTATATGGTGAGACTGATACGCAGGCAAGTGTTGAAAGAAAGATTTATTAAAGACAGAGTGACATATAACACAGCCAGGAGAGCTCTGAATATTGGAAACATTATTGTATGTTTCGTGGGCATTCTACTAAAGAACTGAGCTGTCCGTGCAGCGAACATAGAGTAATGCAGTTCAGTCACCTACATTACTGATATAAGGAAATATTCAGCAGTGACAGCATTCACATAGAAGGAGTTACTTGAATGGATACATTATTGCTATTTGCAGACATTGCCTGATAATCTCCGAGTTTACACTATTGGATCACAAATACGCTGTGGTAAGATATTCTCAGCGTGAGACTCTAACATCTGCAGGATAAAAAGACATACTCCTCTTAATAAGCGCTTAAAGGAAAAGTACAGTAACTGCAGTTACACAAAAGACACAACAAGACTAGGGTGATGTTTAATAATTATTGCGCAATAATACATGCTGGTACCCGATAGAAAAGAGATCTCTAATATTTACTGTAATGGCTATATGAATATTGGATATTGCATTTAGTATATGTAAATGGTAAGTGAAATTGCATTAAACTTGTTTGCATTGTAGCAAGAAGGTAGGGTTAGTCATATATTTATGTGTAGAGTAAAGAAGCGCAGGAGTGGAGGATTACAGTGAAGGATCAACATCCGCTGTTCCAGTGTAATAAAAATTGTTATTTCTTGTTGTTATTTATATTGTAACTATTGAACGGACGATATTGAAACACATTATACTCGTATCTGTAAATAATAAATTGTTTGCTATTGATAAAGAATTGTCTTCATGTGAAGTACTAAGAACAGAGAAACCGATTCACCGAAGTGGATACTTACCCATGATAGATTTCACATTAGCGATATCCTCCGTCACCTTGCATGTACAGATGACATCACTAACGACCCGTGGGGGCATGCATCGCTAACAATATAGTACGTACACCCTAGGCGATGTGGGTAATATCGTTAACGATGGTTTAATTTATCATCTAGTTTGTACACACCTAAACCCTTTGAGTGCCAACGTAGCTGTGAGTAATCCTCCAAATATTCGCTAAAAAATGCCAGCACCGCTCCCAGCGGCTGTTCTTACAGTATAAATAAATCCGAATACAGCCGCGTCAATTAGTTTAAGTTGAGGTAAATATTGCACCCAAAAAAGAATCTGTTCCTGTGTTTTTAAGGAACAGTAAAGTTGACTGTGTAACTAGTGTGGACATCTCTAGCTCTGGTGGCACACTCGAGAATAGTACAAGGCACATTAGTGTTCCACGGCCCAGTGGTTAAAAAACACTGCACTACTACAGTATAACTACATAGAGAAAATGTATATCATTGTTAATTTGTAAATGACCACCAGAGGGAGTCGCAGCGTAATTACACAGTTATACTCGTATAATGCTTGGTTCATTCATGAGAAGGAAACATTACACAGTATATCACCACATAAGCAGATATTGTACTTCCTTACCAGATGTGAAACCCCAGATACTCTTTGATCTGTGGCTTTGTTTATGTTACATTGAATATAACGTGTATACCGTGACACCATGTTGTTATACACATATATATATATATATATATATATATATATATATATATATATCAGGGTTGCCGACATTAATATTCAGTTTCAGCAGCTGCTCGGGGGCGGGGCTTGAGGGGGCCGTCACTAAGCCCCGCCCCCATTGTGGTAAACAGTTGCATTCACGGATCTCCGTGGAGGGGGCGGGGCTAAAATGACGCGATTTTGCCATTTTAGCTCCGCCCCCTCCTCTGAGACCCGTGGATTGCGGCATTTAAATGCCGTAATCGTGGGCGCAGCGGGGGTCCCCCCTGAATCCGGGAGGGTTGTCCACCCTTCCGGGGGGCCGGGAGGGGGACCCGATTTTCGGGAGACTCCCGGTAATTCCGGGAGGGTCGGCAACCCTGATATATATATAGTATGAATCTGAAATCTGCAATTTGATGGGATGCGGTCAGGTTCCCAGCAGGACCCAGGGGCGTAGCTATCGTAAGGCAGCCCCCGCTGCTACTTGGGGGAGCGGGGGCTGCGTGGGCGCCGGGTGCCCTCCGACCATCTACTTACTGTGCCCCTGCCTCCCCGCCGTGTCTGTATCGCCGGGAGTTGGGACCGCATATCTACTAATATGCGTCCCGGCGCCTGGCTCCTTAGAGTCAAATGTACATAAGAAAATGGCCGCCTCCTTAGAGCAGACCGTTTTTTAAGATGCTAGAGGAGGCAGCGGCGGCCTCCTCTAGCATCCTTACAAACAGACTGCTGTAAGGAGGCGGCCATTTTGTAATGGACCTTTTACTCAAGGAGCCCGGCGCCGGGAGATGCAGTCCCAACTCCCGGCTGAATATAGACGCGGTGGGGGAGGCAGGGTAAGAACAGCGCTATATTTATGGAGGGAGGGGGGTGCCGATATTATCCGGCGGGGGGGGGGGGGGGGCGCAAAAATTGGCGCTACGCCCCTAGCAGGACCATAGTTGCCTACCTTTCTGCAGCCTGGTCGGTGCATGATGGGACATGGCCAAGCAGACAGATGTGCTGTGCTTAGGCCTTGAAGACATTACGGATGGTGTAATGGTTAGCATTACTGCCTCACAGCACTGAGGTCATGGGTTTAATACCCACCATGGCCCTAACTGTGCAGAGTTTGTATATTCTCCCCGTACTTGCATGGGTTTCCTCCGGGTACTCTGGTTCCTCCCACAATCCAAAAATATACTGGTAGGTTAATTGGCTCCCAAAAAATTAACCCTAAAATGTCTGTGTGTACATGTACATGTGGTAGGGAATATAGATTGTAAGCTCCACTGGGGCAGGGACTGATGTGAATGGTCAAATATTCTCTGTAAAGCGCTGCGGTATAGGTGTGCGCTATATAAGAAACTGCTTATAAATAAAATAAAATTGTATAATGATGGACAGGGCCACCATGATGCGAGTCAGCGCATTCTTTCAGGGGTCGGCAGTGGCGTCAAGAGGGGCGGAGCAGGTACTTTTTTCTCAGGTCTGCCAGAGAGGAAGGCAGCCGGCCGGAAGTGGGGAGGGAGATGACAGGCTGCCGCTGCAGCACAGCCTCTCTCCCCAGCACAGCACTCGCTGCTCAGTGCCGTGTGCTGAGCTGGGGTGAAAGTCATCTCTCTGCCTCTCATTTATTTTCATGGGGGTGTGGCCCTGTCCCTTCCGGGAGGTCACAGTCCTGCCTGGTGACCATACCACCTCCATTTTACCAGGCCCCAGTCGATCTGTTGGCGCCCCTATTCCAAGAGGGTAGACAAATAGGGGCAGAACGTGACAGTGAGTACAGGGTGAGGAGGTTACAATTGGGTTGCCGGGGGCAAGAATAGGCTGAGGGAGGGGGATATCCGGTCGCTAGAACAGCAGTTGACAGAAAGTCTACATGCCAATGATCGACACATAAAAGGTCGACTTGATTTTTTAAAAATGTTTGCATACTTTATCAATTTTAGATACGCCCACTAAATTTCCACTTTGTGTGTGTGTGTGTGTGTGTGTGTATGTGTGTATATATACATATATGATGTTGCACTAACTGGTCCAAAAACATAATCACATTAGGAAACATTGGGGCAGATGTATGAAGCCTGGTAAAGTGACAAAGTCGAAGGTAATAACGCACCAGCCAATCATTTTCTAACTGTCATTTTTCAAACACAGCTGATTGGCTGGTGCGTAATCACCTTCCACTTTATCTCCAATTTATTACTTTACCAGGCGTAATATATCTGCTCCATTATGTGCATAACATATGTTCATTGATAAATGGACCCGATTCAGACAGAGTCGCTGGGGTGCAAGTGTCCGGAGTCTAGTGATCAGGTAAACGCCACCCATGTGCATAGTTGGGAATGCGTTCACAGCCGTGCACACAGGGGGGAAATCCATTAGAAATCACTGACCATCGAATGAATGTCCCCATGTCTGGACCTACTCTGCACTGCGAACGCTGTGGGTATAAGGAGGCTGACATCAACGGCCCTCCCTGCCAACGGGGGCAACATCTGCATATTCCGGGACGCTCCCAGAAAACACAGGTGCTGTGTCCCCAAACATCCAGCGCCTAAAATCAATGCATGAATGGCAAGCGATGGCTAGCCTTTGCGTGCCCACTGTGGACCGTGCTCATGCGCAGTTGTTCGATTTGTAGCCCAGCGGGTGGGTCTGAGTATGAAAAACTGCCTTAAAAAAATATATGAAAAACTTTTGTCAACCTTTTCCATGTCGACCGAATGCTGGTGTCACCTGATTTACCGTGTCGACCGATTTCATGTGTCAACCTAGTGACTATAAACATACAGTTGTGACCGCATCCCCTGTAGGATCAATAGATCAATGGAGAATGACACACACATACCTGACAGATGTATCACCCTGGGCACAATCTGGGGGCAACTGACTCACTGGCCATTTTAGAGCCACCTTATGAATAGGGCTCTGCATTAATCCCATTTGATGACATCATCAGATGTGTTTATTTTGCCGTTTCTTTTCTAAACCCAGTCTGTTTTACTATGTACCGTCCTCTTCAGCCATCCCAAACCCCAATCCATGTCAGGAGGATGAGAAAAGACACAAATAATATTATCACCCAATATCCAAACTTCTATTTGGGTGCAGAACATACTCGTCTACTCTCTGGTAATGTTTGGGTATCTCCCGGATACCCAGATTAGCGATGATGCAGTTTATATTGTTGTGCACCCTACACTTCCAATGTGGCCCCCTCCTCTCCGGAGGGCCTGGGATATACGGCCGGCAAGGGGACTTGGTATAGACCGGGATCGGACTAGACCTTGGAACGCTGGACCGGACAGGCTCCATTCAGGAAACTGCCATTCCGCAGTTTAAAGTGTCCAGTCCGGGGGTTGTACCTGTCCGGTAGGTGCCTGCGACAGCTGTCCCCGGGAGATGGGGAATCAGAGATTGCAGCCTCCCTGTATGGTACCCCCTGGACGGAAAACCCCCCTTCCCCGGGCATTACGGGGTTTATTTACTAAGATGGGAGTTCTATTTCAGATGGGATGTTGCGATGGGCCACCAATCAGATTTGATCTATTATCTCCTAGAAGGTGCTAAATAATACGGTAAGTAGATTCTGACTGGTTGCCTATAGCAACCTCCTATCTTAGTAACTGGGCGGTATTCAATGCCAATTTACGAGGGTGCTTCTGCGGCGAGGGCGATCCTCGCTGAAAACAAGCCATCCTCGCCATCTAACCCCCTCGCCGGCCGCTCACCCTATTCTATCCTCCGGGGGAATCCTCTTCCCCCGAACGTCGAGATGCGCCGCTAATGCAGCGAGCCGCTGCATTTAGCGGCGATCCTTGCACTTTTGACGGTCGCATTCGCCGTTTCCACCCATTTCCAGCGAGTTGGAAACGGTGGGTGCAGAGTTGTCAGTTGAATAGTGCTGTGACGGTTAGCTATAGTGCTGTGAGCTGTAACGGTTAGCTATCGGCACTGCTGGCCACCACAGCCACCAGCAAATACCTTTCAGAAGAATGAGGATGAAGATACCGTATTAACCGTTTCCTGCTGATGTTTACACATGACCAGTAATTCCTAAACCTGCCCAGAGCTTTAGTATGTTGATGGTTGTGTGTGACATGGGGTACATATGTGACATTCCATTGCTGCAACGTGATCACATGTTTTGAGCTGCTGAACACAGATGTCTGATGATATTCCTGCATATCAGCATTCCTTACGGGATTAATACTTTGTCACGAACTATTACTGCATGTCGCAGCGGACCCCGGTTCTAGGGCGCGAGTACAGCAAGTCCCTTTAATAATGACAGCTGTGTGACTGTCCCCGATTACACTCTGCCTAGGCGCTGTTTGTAATGTAAATAGAAGATTATTTCCGTCCACATGGGAGCGTGTTATGTAAGGGAACCAGATACTGTTTTCACAATATTTATATTTCTGCACATTTACACCCAAACTGTTCCCGTCACCTGCATAAATATAAGTAATAAAGCCTTTGGGCAACCTCCTCCTTAGCTCCAGAGAGTGAGCAATCAGTCACTGCTTATCTCGCCTTCCTTCCTTGTATAAGATAAGTGGTTTCCCTACTCACAGCTTCAAATAAAAACACACTTTTTTCTTAAAGGGGCAACAGCATGCTGCAACAAGAGGTGGGGTCCGTCATGAGCAGTAGGACTTTACAGCTATAAATTGCTTTAACAACCCCTGGAACGAGGCTGAGGTTAGCTCTGCCTCCTCTTGTATATCTCATGGCTGGTGGGGGGATTGTATCTCATGTTTTATTCAACAAGGGAAGGAATAACCTGTGCAGAGATGTATACAAATTCTGAGACCCTGAAATAAGATTTAAAGGAGCAACTGTCACCTACTTTGGGAATGTTTAAGGTATTTTTATTTTTTTGGTGCTATAAATCTTACGCTGCATGCACACAGAGGGCAGGACGCTCTAAAGCAAAAATGCGGAACTGTTGCCGTCATCAGGGGTTTTTACCGCATTTCCGTACGCATTAAAAACCCTCCATCGGGGTACCGCTGTGTAGGGAATCGCCAGCTTTTGCTAAAGATACCCTATAGAAGCCCATGGCTTCTCTCCATCAAGAATACCTCCCAGCATTATTTATTATTATTTACAGTTTCTTATATAGCGCAGCAGATTCCGTTAGGGCTATTTCACATGCTCACATGCTCCGGCTCAGGAGTTTAGAAAGGTGGGGATGGCCACAGCCCGGCAGCCGTCCCTTCCAGTGGTGGGATCCAGCTGCGGCCGGGCCGTCCCCTGTGAATGGACACGATTATGTCCATTATTAACTACGGTGTGCGGCATGGCTGAGAGTCGGAGAGTGTGAAATAGCCCTTACAGTGTCTTATATAGCGCAGAAGATTCCGTTGTGCTTTACAATTGTAAACAGAGATAAAACAAACTGGGCAACAACAGACAGACTTGGAGGTAGGAGGGCCCTGCTGCAAGCTTACATATCCCTTATAGGGATATAGGAGGGAAACACAAGGACAGGCATCAGTAATAGCATAGCTTGTCGGTCCAGAAGGGAAGCTGTATAATACATAAGTGCCTCCAGTGGCATAACTATAGCCCCACAGTGGTGGGGAGGCGCTGAGAAGGTGTGGACACCAGGGGGTCTGCGGGGCTACTGTTACCTGCTGCCATCTGCCCCTGCCGCCAGTCGGTAACTCGCGCCCTCCCCGTGCACAGTACCTCCTGCCGCGGCCGGCGCTTCTGTCAGGTCCCGGCTCCTGCCGCATATAAAAAGTGACTCTCATAAAATGGCTTCCCCCATACAGCAGACCGTTTTTAAGGTTGCTAGAAGAGGCCGCCGCCTACTCTAGCATCCTCAAATACTGTCTGCATTATGGGGGCAGCCATTTTCTGAGAGTCACTTTTATATGCTGCAGGAGCTGGGAGAGCCGGGACCGGACATAAGCGACGGTTGCAGCAGGAAGTACTGTGCATGGGGAGGGCGCATGTGAGTGGGGTTGTTAACCCAAAAGGGGGGGGGGGGCTGCCCGATTTTGCGGCAGGGGGGCGGAAATGTAATAGTTACGCTCAGAGGGTTATGCATATGGAACATAAATATGATAGGCTGCCTGAAGAGGTGAGTTTTCAGGGAACGATTGAAAGTTTGGAGGCTAGTGGAGAGTCTTATTGTGCGTGGAAGGGCATTCCATAGGATGGGAGCAGCCCGATGAAAGTCCTGTAATAGTGAATGGGAGCTAGTGATCCGTGCAGAAGAGAGACGCAGATCTTGTGCAGAGCGGAGTGGCCGAGATGGGAGATATTTTGAGATAAGTAGAGAGATATTTGCTGGTGCAGTATGGTTAATAGCTTTATATGCGAATAGAAGGGTTTTATATTGAATACGGTAAAACACAGGTAACCAATGGAGGGACTGGCAGAGAGGATCAGCAGACAATGAGCATCTTGCTAGGAAGATCAGCCTAGCAGCAGCATTTAAAATTGCAGTGGCGAGAGTCTTGAGAAGACCAGTTAGGAGACTATTGCAATCAATGGGGGATATAATGAGTGCATGGATAATAGATTTTGTGTGAGATACGGTCGTATTTTAGATATGGTTTTTAGATGTATTTAACATGATTTGGTGACAGAATGGATCTTGGGAACAAAGGAAAGTTCAGAGTCGAGGATGACCCCTAGGCAACGAGCTTGTGGGGTAGGGTAGATTGTCGAGTTGTCAACAGTGATGGAGATATCAGGATGGTAGCTGGTGGGAATATAAGTAATTCCGTTTGGGAAATATTGAGTTTGAGGTGGCAAGTAGACATCCAAGATGAGATGGCAGAGAGACATTCAGAGACTCGGCCCAAAACCACTGGTGACAACTCTGGGGTTGATAGATTTGAGTATCATCCGCATATAAATGATACTGAAATCCGAAACAGCTGATGAGTTTGCCAAGCGAGGAGGTATAGATTGAGAAAAACGGAGGACCTAAGCCTTGCGGAACCCTGACTGACAGGGGATGCCCTCTGCGCTGATGGCGCCGCAATGCAAAGGACTACTAACAAGACCTGTCCTTTGCGTTACTAATCGCATATGTTAGTGCATATGCGATTAGAATGGATGCGGTAACCGACGGAGGGGGTGGCGAATACGGGCAGCGGATGTTACAACATCCCACCCAAAAAGAGTTATCTGACCAATCTGTCTGATGGGAACAAAAAGAAAATATGGTAATGTATGGGAAGAAATGGTGGCAATCAACCATTTGCTCCCCAACACTGGAAAACAGACATTGGTCGCTCAGACAAATTGGTTAAATCAGTTTGATATGAATTGAACAAATTTATACAAACAATTGTTTTAGTCCATGTTTAAATCACATGTGGATGTGTCAATTAGTTTATCATATTATTGGTTAATACTTCCAACAACAGAAGTCCAACAATTACATTTGTGAAATGATTCTTAAGGCCCCCATACACCAGAACAACGGATCGTGTGCGCATGGAGTGCACATTGTGCGCATTCTCGTTACAATGCGTGCTCCCGCGGTTCGTGAGGTTGGCCCTCAGAGCAGACGTGCTGCACCTCTGATCTGTCGGCTCTCATTGCGGTCATAGCAGATCGGCTTTTTAAGCACATACGATAGCTTTAGTTTAGTCACTCACAAGAAGTGTGGTGTAAAGGCCCATACACACTGGGCGATTTTGAGCTGAAAGTCGCTAAAAACAGCAGGTTTGGACAGCTTTCAGCTCAAAGCCGCCCAGTGTGTATGGCCTGGTGATGAGCGGTGAGCGCTGCTGCACGCTCCCGCATCATCACCGGGAAAGCCGTTCATCTGCTGGTAATACCAGCAGATGAGCGGCTTTGAGGACGGCTTTGTATAGCGCTGCGTAATGCAACGCCGTCCTCCCCCTGCTGACGGCGCAGGACAGGGGGAAAGCGGCTCAGTGTGTATGCACTGAGCGTCTTTCTTCCCATCGATGAACGCTATCATCACTGTCCATACACGCTGGGCATAGTGGCCCAGTGCGTATGGACCTTTAGTGAGAGCGTTCATGGAACAGAAAAAACGATTGCACCTATGGCCGGCGTAAGGGGTCTATTTATTAAACGTTTGCTGTAAAACCTCATAAACTGTGCAGCTTCTTGAGATTTTACTGAATCTATGGGTATGGGTCATAGGGTCGACAAGAGGAAGGTTGACATGACTGAAGGTCGACATGGGGTTAGGTCAACAGATCCATCACTTTCTGAATTTCTCATCCTATGAAATTTCACCCATGGCATCTATACCTGACACGACATGGGAAGCTGTAGTAAGGTCTACAGTGTCTAGATAGACAGTCAATAGGTCAACCCCAAAAGGCTGACACAAGTAAAATGTTGACATGAGTTTTTCACAATTTTCTTCTCTTTTTAGACTTTTTCGTACTTTATCATCGACATGGACGACAATTGGGAATGGTAAAGTATGCCGAACAAAGCACCAGTTTAGCGTGACATGTTGACATTTTATTTATTTATTTATTTTATTTATTTGCAGTTTCTTATATAGCGCAACAGATTCCGACATTGATACAAGAATAGAAAAACTCATGTCGACATTATCTGTGTGTCAACCTTTTTTACCCAGTTTTTTTGTCTGTGTCGACCTTTCAATTCACATGACATGACAGCTCTATCCGATCCATTACATGACATCTATCCCTGATATACAGTATCTTTATCATGACATGGTATCTTAAATGACAGCATGATATCTTATAGGACAGCTCATAATACTCCCTACACCCAGCTATGAGCACAGTAGCAATAATGTATATATGTACTATGAGTCCAGGTAAAGCACACTGACTGCTGCATTCACCTGCTGCCTAGAGACAGTGAGCCGGGGATATCAGCTGGTGTCTGGCTGGCTGCAAGGCTGCTGTTGCCCCTTTAAGACCCCCTCCTTCCCCTGCCGGGCTGGCTGAGGGGTGTGATCGGGGAGGAGATGCATTATCATCATGTGAAGGGCTGTAGGAGGGAGAGATAGAAGGTAAGAGCCGAGGAGGAGGAGGACTCTCTGGGTGACATCCCCAGTGCACCCAGGGGATCCCGCAGCCGCAGCAGCAGCACTGTAGCCCGGGCACCGTGCAAGCTGGCAGGCATGCACCTGGGGCTAGCTGGGCAGGAGATTGGGCTACCGATGTCTGCCGCTCCCAGGGCATGCACCGGCTAGGGATCCCGGGAGAGCGCCCCCAGCAGGTCCTTCTCCCGTTCCTCTGCGGTGTCTGAGGCTCCAGCAGGCAGACATGGGGAACATCTCCTCCAACATCTCCTCCTTCCAGTCCCTACACATCGTCATGCTCGGCCTGGACTCAGCCGGGAAGACCACCGTCCTCTACCGGCTCAAGTTCAACGAGTTCGTCAACACCGTGCCCACCATCGGCTTCAACACCGAGAGGATCCGGCTGAGCAACGGGGCGGCCAAGGGCATCAGCTGCCACTTCTGGGACGTGGGTGGTCAGGAGAAGCTGCGCCCCCTGTGGAAGTCCTACAGCCGGTGCACGGATGGCATCATCTACGTGGTGGACTCTGTGGACTCAGACCGGCTGGAGGAGGCCAAGACCGAGCTGCACAAGGTGACCAAGTTCGCAGAGAACCAAGGGACACCTCTCCTGGTCATAGCCAACAAGCAGGACCTGCCCAAGTCCCTGGCAGTGACTGAGATTGAGAGGCAGCTGGCACTGCCGGAGCTGAGCCCTTCCACCCCATACCATGTCCAGCCAGCCTGTGCCATCATTGGAGAGGGCCTCACTGAGGGCATGGACAAACTCTATGAGATGATCCTCAAGAGGAGGAAGACCCTCAAGCAAAAGAGAAAGCAGCGGTAACCCTGGACTAGGTGTCATGCCAACCAAAGATGCCCACCATGGAACTGCCCATGTTTTGGCTGGCCCGTGAGCCCCCACCGCAGGCTTGGCATTTATAGACCCTCTCCAGAACCTGCAAACTCCTTGCACTGTGTGCCAAGGAGTCTGTCTACCCAAGGCAGGGCTGGACCCTGCCAAGTTACCCCCCTGTCCATGACTGCAGGCAAAAGCAATGTCATTGTTGAGCAATACCTGGCTAAACACCTGCAGAGCCACAATAGGGGGTATATGGGATTACCAATATTAACCCCGAGATTATGTATAACAGTGACTGGCACTTGGCAGAGAGGACCAGATGGCAAGTGCCCTCTCGGAGAGCGGACCACCAAATCTGGTGTGATAGACATCTTGCAATCTGTAGCATTGATCCTCCCACCAAAAATAATGAAACTTGAAGTTTTTAGTGTACAGTGTTGACAATATGTCTGTGGACCTATCGTACAGTATCACTGCCATCTGCGGGTACTGGGTACTGCAGTGGAGTGTCTGTCTGATGCCAGTCTGACAGCTGTGCCCCCTGCCCCCCCTCTCTCTCCGTCAAATCCACAGGTTTCAGCTGTAACATGAATTTTGTGGTACATTTCTGTGATTCTGTCTCGCAATGAATGGGGTTAATATTTGGGGTGGGATCCATGCTGTTATCATCATGTGCCCATTTCTACTGCATGAGATTAATATGAGAGATTTCTAGAACGGCCTGTCTTGTCTTTTCTAGACTCCATATTATTTGCACTCCTTACTAAAATGATTGTTGAAATTTAATTATTCCCTTGTTTGCCTGTTCTGTTCCGTCCTTTTGTTGTGTCACCTCGTTGGGTCATTTCGGACAATCTCGCCTTTTATTTATTTTTTGATCCTATGCCCTACTGAAAAAGAGTTAATTTTCCTGAAAGTAGCACATGAGTGATTTATCCTCTTGTTCCATGAGGCTGTGATAATCCCCCAGCCACAGGCTTCCACATTACAATGTGGCCCACCCTTACAGATGGAGTACAGTTTATTGCCACTTAAGATTTTTTATTAGCAATCTCTTTTTATATAATTTACTATATCTGGCAGAACTACATGGATATATGTCCTACCCTTCTTCATTTAATTGCATCACAGTGTACCGTTCATGGTAATACACCCTACTCCATCTGCACATACAGTATGGTTGTATACAGGTGCTAAGGTTATTTGTACGGATGTACTGTGTGCAGAAGCCTTCAGACATAAATTACAACCAACGCTATATCTTATTGTAAGAACAAGAGGTGAGCTGGATCTTCGGGGTTAATAGATGTCTGGTCTGATCTTGTGTATATGTCTTTAACATCTTGATGTCCTGTGAATGCGTTCAGCTTGGGTGGTGTTCTCATCTTCCCCAGTGCCTTCTAGACACAGATCTGGCTGGTTTGTCTGCTGCAGGCTTGGCTTGGCCTGGCTGTCTCAGTCATCTGTCCTGTATCTTCATGTGTTAAGACTTTATTCTGTGTCCTGCGGCCTTATACCCAGCTGTTTTTATAATACGACTGGTATATGAATAAATATTTTATTCGCAAAATGAAAAACAAAAAAAGAAATTGCTGTTAGCAGCTAAGCGGCTTCGTGATGTGACAGCTGCGAATCATACAAAGGGTGAGATGGTTTTACCTGTCTAAAAGGATATCACGTTATAATAAGACGTGGGCCTGTACACTACAGTATATACATAGCATTTAAAATGATACTTCTATCTAAATTATAAGGGAAAAGGGAGAATGTTTGGAGTTTTGTTATGTTAATGCTTAAACTGAGCTACAGGTTTCACAGTGTATGGATTGTTCATTGTTCTGCCCAGAAGCTCGGAATGGTTATTAGTAGCGCAGAAAAGGGAAGGTAGAGGCTTCCTAATATAGGAGGCCTTATTCTGGTTCACTCCTTCTGGCAAATGACTTCTTACATGGACAAAACCATGTGCACTGCAGGGGAGCAGATGTAAAAGGTGCAGAGAGAATTAGATTTGGGTGAGTTATTTTGTTTCTGTGCAGGGTAAATACTGGCTGCTTTATTTTTTCACTGCAATATAGATCTCACTTTGAAGTAAAACCCCACCCAAATCTCATTCTCTCTGCACAAGAGCCATCTACCCCACCCGCAGTGCACATGGTTTTGTCCATTTGAGAAGGCATTTGCCAGAAGGAGTGAACCAGAATAACCCCCATAGGCTGGGTTCACTGTTCACACAAATATGACTCCTGCAGACCGGCGGTTATGCACATATACACCAGCTACACGACAGCGCAGGTATGTGCTGATGACGATGACTTGTCCTATACTAGGCGTATGCTTCTCACACTGTCGGGGCCCTTTTACCATAGGACTGCATTTGCAATGCGATCTGGGTTTGATTTACCCCCCAGGATCGCATTGCAATATGCAATCCTATCGGCGTGATGTATGTCCCTGGGAGGCCGTCCCTGCGCTCTGCATTGCCGGGTGCTGGTGGGTCTGCGCATGTGTGGTTAGCGCTGATCACCCGCCTCATGGTCACACTGCCGCACCAGCAGTTCAGTCCTTAGCTCATAGACTACATTGGGCTACCACCATCTCAGAATGGTGGTATCCCCGGGACTCACTGCAATGCTGCCCAATGTTGATACATCCTGCATTGTAACCTATGGGGGATGTGTCCAGGAGCAGAGCAGGCGGGATCACAGCAGGGATCAGAGATTCCTGCTGCGGTCCCTCCTACATACATTCAGGAGGATACTTCATATTTGTGGCTAATATGCAATAGTAAATGGGGCCCTGTATATGGGAACTCCCGCCAGTCATTGGAAGCATAATGGCATTTATTAACGCCGTATGCTTGTGATCGGTCTTCCTAGTTTAGCATCTGGAAGTACATGTGAAACATGAAAATAAGGCTATAGACTGTAGATGTAGGTGTCACTCTCTCTGCTGTGGTGCTTCTAGCACTTTTCTGGTCTGCATACCAGTGCTGAGGTACAGACCATGCTGTGCTAGAAGCACCACAGCTGAGAGTGACACCCCAGGCAGGGAAGAGGAACTGCATAGGTTTTGAAATAAGCTGTGTGCTAGAATGAACACTAGGGAATGTTTTTTAGTGTTATTTATTTTAAAGGTTTTTATTATGAATTTATGCCCCTTTTGCTACCAAAGTGACATCAGCTCTCTGTGGGCCTTATTCTAGTTCACTCTTTCTGACAAAATCCTTCTTAGATGGGCAAAACCATGTGCACTGCAGGGGGGGCAGATGTAAAATGTGCAGAGAGAATTAGATTTGGGCGAGTTATTTTGTTTCTGTGCAGGGTAAATACTGGCTGCTTTATTTTTACACTGCAATATAGATCTCACTTTGAAGTAAAACCCCACCCAAATCTAATTCTCTCTGCACAAGTTACATCTGCCCCACCTGCTGTGCACATGGTTTTGTCCATTTAAGAAGGATTTTGTCAGAAAGAGTGAACTAGAATAAGGCCATGTGTGCTTACTAAATAGCAATGTGAAGGCAGCATTTCTATCATTCGGAATAGGGCTCATTTATCGTCTCTGTAATCGGGCGCTGCGGATCCCTTGTGGCGCCATATAAATAAAGGATGATAACAATAATGTGGGCAAGGCATTCTCAGTTCCTGTGTAATTGGTATTAAGTGCTGGTGTGGGCAATGGTTGCTCCTTGTATTGTATACACAGATAGTGTGTAATAGGGCGCAGGTGCCGAATAGAGACTGTGGGGTTTATTTACTAAGAAGGGATGTTGCCCATAGCAACCAATCAGAATCTACTTATTTATTTAGCACCTTCTAGAAGATAATAGATATATTCTGATTGGTTGCCCATAGCAACATCCTATCTTCAATAAAACTCTGACATTAGTACATTTCCCCCTGTCTGTGTATATAGACCGTCCCGTGGATTGATCACATGACTGATCCTCCTGATAGATCCTATAGCCAAGCTGCGTTCTGTGGAACATTGAGGCATCTGAGAGGTATGTGGCGGACAGTCACATGCACACCGCAGCAATGCATGGCAAATGCAGATCTCCTCAGCGGTTTCCCGCCTGTGTTCCGTTACCACACACGTTTGTGCGAAGTGCTCCTCATCGGGATACAAAAGTCCCTTCTTCAGGCCCTGGCTAAACAAAATTCCAATTAGACAAAGGCTGGATATGGAATGAGGTATATGAGTGAGCCCATTGGTGTTAGTATAGAGCAGCAGATTGTCTACATGCAGGCACTAAGGGCCTTATTCTGGTTCACTCTCAGAGGCAAATTCCTTCTCAAATGGACAAAACCCAGGCTGCACTGTAGGTGGGGTAGATGTTACTTGTGCAGAGAGAATTAGATTTGGGTGGGGTTTTTCTTCAAAGTGAGATCTATGTTGCAGTGTAAAAATAAAGCACAGAATAAAATAACTCACCCAAATCTAATTCTCTCTGCACATTTTACATCTGCACCACCTGCAGTGCAGCATGGTTTTGTCCATTTGAGAAGGAATTTGCCTCTGAGAGTGAACCAGAATAAGGCCCTAAATGCAACCGGAGCAGCACATTGTCAGAGTCCTGCATTCACTGGCAGACCCGGGTCCTACCTCCGTAGACTGTTATATTCTTACTAGGTGATTCATCGCGCCCTACGGGCGCTCTTCACACCGTCGTAAGGGGCTGCGCCCCCTTAATTTGTGAACGTTTGTATATGAGAAATATGGTTAGAATTGTATGAAAGATGTCCTGTATTGCAACTTAGGTGTCCGCGAATCGCGGGAGGGGGGGTCGCGGAGGGTGCCGCGAATTGCAGGAGGGGGGGTCGCGGGGGGTGCCGCGAATTGCAGGAGGTGGGGTTGTGGGGGGGTGGATGCTGCGAATCGCGGGAGGGGAGGGATTGCAGAGAATCGCGGGAGGGGGGTCGCGGGGTGGGTTGCCGCAAATCGCGGGAGGGGGGTTACGGGGGCGGGGGTTGCAGCAAATCATGGTAGGGGGGGTCGCGGGGGGTGTGCCGTGAATCACGGGAGGGGGGGTCACGGGGTGGGGTGCCGAGAATCGCAGGGGGGTGTGTGTGTGCCGTGAATCGCGGGAGTGGGGGTTGCGGGGGGGGGGTGTGACGCGAATCGCCACAAGAAAAAATCAACACAGAAAGGTCAACACATGTAAATGTTGACATAAGTGTGGCACTTCATTGGTGTCCATGTCGACACATGAGAATGAATATGAAAACATTCAAAAAATGAAAAAAAAAAACTTCAAAAACTCATGTCAACCTTTTTCATTGTCGACCATAGCCATGTCAGTGTTTTCCATGTGCAATTTAATTCTGGAGCTGCCGCGAATCGCGGGGGGGGGGGGGGGTGCCGCGAATTGCGGGAGGGGGGGTCGCGGGGGTGGGTGCCGCGAATCGCGGGAGGGGGGGTTACGGGGCGGGGGTTGCGGCGAATCATGGGAGGGGGGGTCGCGGGGGTGTGCCGTGAATCACGGGAGGGGGGGTCACGGGGTGGGGTGCCGAGAATCGCGGGGGAGGTGTGTGTGTGTGCCGTGAATCGCGGGAGTGGGGGGTGTGGGGGGGGGTGCGGGGGGTGTGACGCGAATCGCCACAAGAAAAAAATCAACACAGAAAGGTCAACACATGTAAATGTTGACATAAGTGTGGCACTTCATTGGTGTCTATGTCGACACATGAGAATGAATATGAAAATATTCAAAAAATGACAAAAAAACTTCAAAAACTCATGTCAACCTTTTTTATTGTCGACCATAGCCATGTCAGTGTTTTCCATGTGCAATTTAATTCTGGAGCTGCCGCGAATCACGGGGGGGTGCCGCGAATTGCGGGAGGGGGAGTCGCGGGGGTGGGTGCCGCGAATCGCGGGAGGGCGGGGTTCACAGGGGTTCCGGTGGGGGGTTGCCGCGAATTGCGGGAGGTGGGGGGTCACGGGGGGTGCCGCGAATCGCGGGAGGGGGGGTTGCGGGGGGGTGTGACGCGAATCGCCACAAGAAAAAATCAACACAGAAAGGTCAACACATGTAAATGTTGACATAAGTGTGCCACTTCATTGGTGTCCATGTCGACACATGACAATGAATATGAAAAAATTTAAAAAATTTAAAATAAATCTTCAAAAACTCATGTCAACCTTTTTCATTGTCGACCATAGCCATGTCAGTGTTTTGCATGTGCCATTTAATCCTGGGGCTGCTGCGAATTGCGGGGGGGGGGTGCCGCGAATCGCAGGAGGGGGGTCGCAGGGGGGGTGCCGCCAATCGTGCAAGGGGGGGTCGCGGGGGGGTTCTTTTTGCCGCGAATCGCGGGAGGGAGGTCGCGGGGGGGGTGTTTTTTCCGCAAATCGGGGGGGGGGGGGGGTCACGGGGGAGGGTTTGTCGCGATTCGCGGGAGGGGGGGTCGCGGGGTGGTGGTTATGCCGCGAATTGCGGGAGGGGTCGTGGGGGGGTTCTTTTTGCAGCGAATCGCGGGAGGGGGGGTCGCGGGGGTGTTTTTGCTGCGAATCGCGGTAGGGGGGGTTGCGGGGGAGCGGGTGTTTTTTCCGCGAATCGCGGGAGGGGGGGGCGCGCGGGGGGGGGAGGTTTTGCCGCAAATCGCGGGAGGGGGGCGCTCACCTGGTGGCTGTGGAGTAGCAGTGCTGGGCAACATGGGAAGGCAGTGGGTGTCTGGCACTGTCTGTGGGCTCACTGGGCTGGTACTCTGTCACATACCTCCCAACATGACCCTCTCCAGGAGGGACACAATGCTCTGCTTCTAGACTTCCCCTTAATGTATGATTGCCATCACCTGTTTTAAACAGGTTAATTTCTCAGAAAGGTGTTCAGCAGATGAAGGCAATCACACATTAAGAGGAAAGTCCAGGAACAGAGCGTTATAGACACAGACACCCACTTTGAGTGACAGATGTAGCCAAATATATAGGAGATTTTCCTATGATAATGCAATGTATTGTAGTGTACAGTACTAGAAGTGGGTTGCACAGTACAAGATCTTTAAAGTGGACTGTGATAGAACTTTTAGGCGCCCACAGTCCTGGGACCCACAGCGATGCTTTCCAGTGTCGATACATCGGGCAGCTTCACAACCCCCCAGGTAACCTATCTTGGATGCGGCCGTGAGCGGGGCAGTAGGGATCGCAGCAGGGATCGGAGATTCCCGCTGCGGTCCCTCCTACATACATTCTGGTGATACTTAATATTTTCGGCTAACCCCCCAAAATGGGTGTTTTCATGGAATTAGCTGCAAATATATAATAAACATTCTTTTGAAAATTGCTGCTTTTGGGACCCAAGAATAATCTCACGCCGGCACTGACACTTGGGCGCACTAATATTGGGGTCCCAGCTATGAAAAAAGGTTATTTAGGAGAGCGGGTTATACAGCACCTACAGGTTTTAGGTTCCATTTATGAGCATGGCCTGAAAAGACGGATTTTCTATCGCCACCGATTTGTGATAATAAAATACATTTTTAGGGTCGTTTTATCAAATATATTTGGCAGGGCAGCCGATTGGTGCCAGGTCTCCCGGGCTTATTGCCTGCGAACAGCAGGAAGAAACGTTTGCTTGAAAGACCACAAAATAAAAATATGGGGCTTATTTATGAACACGTTTTATCATATGCACCAAGATTTATCATTCTTTATTTGTAAAGGTGGATGATAGACAAAATGTATATATGATCACACAAATGTCATTTAACAGCATCAATGAGTTTTAAAATTCTTTGGTTGGGGCCAAACAGGACCCGCTGGGCCGCAAGAAGCCTGCACACATTCACCTATACGGCCGCCCACACATTAGCGGCGGGGCTGCAGCAGTGGGGTCATAGGACTGGACGCCGGGACGACCGCAATTCAAGGTAAACACCTACATTTCAATGTATGTGTTCACACATTGCGGCGGATTCCCTTGAAATCCAGTTGGCGGTGGCTGGGTCCTGTTCTGCAGGTTCCGGCCACACACAGCCACCTTGCGGCCAAGCGGGACCCCCCCCCCTCTCAAGCCTTTGTGTATGATATTATGGTGCTTTATCCAATCAGCTCCCAACTGCCATTTTTCAAATACAACAGTTGGGTGCCGATTGGCTGGAGCACCAGTCATTGTATTGTATATTATACAACTTGTTGATTTATCAGTCCCTATATATCTTAAAACTAAATATGGAAAAATAATTAAAGTAAATTGCTTTATTTTGGTAAGGAAAAACTTTTTCACCTTTCGGGCTTAGTACATCAATGTGTGTTCATATTAGCTTGTGCAATACATAAAAAAAAAAAGGCCCACCATCGCTGTGCATTGATATCGGGGTTGAAACTGGATCAGTTTGAAATTGTAGAGCGCAGAGTGAGGTTATTGCGTACGTACTTATTGCGCAAATTAGTTAAGTACCAGTCTAGGTATGGTAGATCGCGGCGCGATATTCAATTGATCGCGCATATCACTCATGATGGTCGGGTTTAGCTGCAGATGCGGTCTAAGGGCGGGATGTACTAAGAGGAAACTGCGGTAGAATCCCCGTTTTACCACGTTTTCAAATGTACTAATATGCGGCAGCCGCGGCACCGCCTCTATCGCTGCCCGCCGTCCACCGCAGACTCCTACCCCCCTCCCTGTCCTCCATGAAACTCCTCCTTTCCCTAGCATATGTCACAGCGGCTGTTCTTTTAGTAGATAAATACAAATACGGCCAGATCAATGAATTGAAGTTTTTTTAAATATTGCACCCAAATCGCTGTAAGTGGCGCTGGCATTTTTTTGTGGATATTTTGAGGATCTGTCGCAGCAACAGTGGCACTCAAAGGGTTAATAGAAAGGTTTGCTTGGCAATTTTCACACCTGTTTTGACAAATTCCCTTGACACTCAAAGGGTGGAGGCCCCCCCCTTCAGCTTTGTTCCAGGGAATTATACGACCCCAGGAGGGGGTCACCAGCCACTTGAAAACTGGACATTTCTAGAGCAATCTCTGGAAACCTAATCACTAGTTCTCTTCCCTGGGGGAGAGATCTCCAGGAGCGCAGACACAGGAACATCTCCGATTTGCATTCGCTAAATCTGACATTATCTGCAGGTAGCGGGAGAGAGCAGGGCCTCGGCCTCATGCGGCTAAAATCAGTATTCAATAGGAGCTGGGACCCTGGGCAATTTCTTCCTGACTTCCCCCAGGCACCAGTTGTTGCACAGTAGGCAGATCTGCAAAGCTGGAATAAACACTAGCAAGCCGGAGTGATATGGCTTAGACAGCAGATATGATTATCACCCGCTGCACAGCTGCCGCCGAATATAAATAATGATGGTAATGATGATCGCTGAGTTGTTGTGAGTGGAGGATTACCGGCATTGAGTCTGTTTTGTTGCTATGCATCATTGTATTGCTGGTGTCATAGTGTGTGTGTGTGGGGGGGGGGGGGGGAGTCTTGGATGCAGTGATGGGAGGGTTAGAGCTTTATGTATGGTGCAGCAGGTGGAGGGAAGCAGTCATGGAATATATTCAGTCTGTGATGGAGACAGTCAGGGGGCGCAGGTTGGATGTGCGATGCAGTGGGTAACTGTGACCTGTACCCCTGGGGCCCCCTCTATCTATTTTTTTTTAGCTAAAAGTTTTGTGCATGGGAGTGGGGAAGTGCTGCAGCTTCACCTATCTGCCAATGTGACAATGATTAATGGTGCTGAACATCAGGAGCCAAGGCACACTGACTGCACAAGTGTGCAGTGCATTACTGGGAGTTGACCAAGTCCCATGAGACTTTGCACAAGAGGTTAGAGGCTGAGAGGCTTATGCTGAGCTCTGCTTGGTGGAGCTCATCATATGCTTCTCAGGCCTATGGAGGACAGCAGCAGTAGCGGCCTTGTAATGGGAGGGTTTTTAATTAGATGCAGCTAAGGTACAGAGTAAGGTATAGAGGGACAAACACATGCTTTTCATGTGGTAATATATATATATATATATATATATATATATATATTTTTTTTTTTTATATTAATCCCCCCTGCAGTTACCCATTGATCAAGTTTATACTGCCTTTACTCTGTATTTTGACAGTGTAATATTCGCCCTTGCAGTTTGCGGCCAGTAATGACAAGTGGGAGGGGGCCCCCCTGTCTAAAGTGACCCCGGGCCCCTCAAAGGCTTAATCCGGCCCTACCTGTGCGTAGAAGACATTAAAGCAGGCATGTCCAAACTATGGCCCTCCAGCTGTTGTGAAACTACAAGTCCATCATGCCTTGCCACAGTTTTGCTATTAGTTAATGCTAAAACTATGGCAAGGCATGCTGGGATGTGTAGTTTCACAACAGCTGGAGGGCC
This sequence comes from Crinia signifera, assembly GCF_055691185.1. Classification (NCBI taxonomy): domain Eukaryota; kingdom Metazoa; phylum Chordata; class Amphibia; order Anura; family Myobatrachidae; genus Crinia; species Crinia signifera. The sequence goes on along the minus strand of NC_139223.1, from coordinate 183,063,721 downwards.
ACAGTTTGGACATGCCTGCATGATTAAAGTAATGCACAAGAACATATCCCGTTTCACGGAACACAATCCTCCGGCATTAAATGCTGGGCTCATTTGCCAATTGTTGACTCAGTATAAACAGGATGCATGTGATATTGTTCTTTGGCATGCACAAGAGAATAGAACAATGGGTTTGATCTCATTTGAAGGTAGAGGTGCGTAATGCAGATAACAGAAGCCGTGTGATTGGTGTCAAATTCATTTTGTGTTGGTAAATTTTCCTAAATGATGCAAAACATTGTCAGGATGCAGGAGAAGAGGTGTCCGTTAGGACCCATTTAAAATACCTGTTGACTATTATAAAAAGGAAGATGCTGGAGGGGGACGGGTGGGAGAGGCGGGAGTTGTGCAATGGGGGCGGAGCTACAGTGACAGCACACAGCCTGCCCACTTCTCCATACCTCCCAACTTCTGTAGTTGGGAGGTCGGGACTTTTGCGCAACGAAGCTGCGCGCACTCCTGAAAAGGGGGTGTGGCCTCGAGAAAAGGGGTGGGCCTCGCGGAATGACGCGTCCTTCGGCCACGCCCCCGTTTTCGACGCTCATCGGCGCTGAATAGACGCTGTGCTCCCAATTGTCCCCCCCCACCGCCGGACAATCGCGGCCCCGGGCGGGACGCGGAAACGTCCCCGAATATCGTAAGTAAGCGGGACAGTTGGGAGGTATGCTTCTCAAATAAAGGCACATCTGTACTGGGATAGATCACTGAAATTCTGGAGACTTATGGATATACTGAGAGAGTAGGCAAATATGCCATTAAGTAGACTGATGAAGCTTTACTGCATTGGTATGTTCCTGTGATCCAGACAGGTACTTACATATATACTATAATGCCGCAATGTTATTACAGATGGGTCCGATTGTAAACAGTTGGCCACCATTAGGACCTAGCCATACCCATACACTGTACAGTGGGTACCTGCCCTTGTGCTGGTGTATGTGTGTGTGGTGCAGCAGCAGGTGTGTGTGCTACTGTAGACTAGAAGCCAGGAGCTGCTGGCTTTGTAGTGTGCGGAGGGGAGTTCCCAGCTCTGCACTGACTACAAATCACTCTGCAGTAGCAGCACTAGAAGAATGTCCAGGCACCAGGCACAGGAGACAGCAGCAGAATGATAATGAGGGAGGGATGGAGAGCCCGGCACACAGCCTCTCTCCCACGCAGCAGCAGCACACAGGATACCCGCTTGCACTGGAAGTGCTCAGGCTGCAGTGTGCGTGCCCCTTGTGAGGAGTCTATATTTAGGTGGGGGGGGGGGGGGGGGTAATCCTTTTCATTCAGCTCTTGGTGGAAGAATAGATTGACACCTCTCAGCCATTACCAGTGTAGCGACACTTGTAATGTATCGTCATATTCACCTGTGCCTGGTAAATGGGTGCTAACATAGATATAATGCGGTGGCTTTATTGTATAATAAAACGTGTGGGGTTTATTGTTATTATCTCTGTCTCACCTTATTTTCTGACTCCACTTGAAGACTATAGAAGACTATGGGCTTCTTTCCGTGTTGTGCTCTAGAGGGATCTAATTCAATCTCTCCCGGCACCCCCATGGGCACAGTGTCCTTCTGCGCATGTGAATAGGGACTCCCAGGCCAAGACCAAGAACTGGCGGCATCACAAAAGGAAGCTGATGTCGGAAGAGATATTGGAGGTTATTCTGGTTCACACGCAGTGCTGCATCCAGCCGCCCGCCCCACTTCGCTCGCCGTGCTCACCGCACGGCTGCAGGGACCAAATCATATGATGGTTGCCGACCATCGAATGATGTGGAATGAGTATGCAAAATGAAGTTACTCTCAGGTGCCTTAGTTTTGCTGTATGGGTACAGGGCGGGCAGCTGGCAACCGCGTCACTGCCTGATTTCCATGGGAACGCCCAGCGTTTTTATGGGAACATACATGAAACGGTAGGCGTTACCATGGGCGCATCCCCCAGCCCGCCCCCCCCGTTGTGTGCGAGCATCGGGTGAATAATATATTATGTATACACGTATACATGTGCGGCACATGTGCATAAATGACTGCGCAGTTGCAGAACATCGCTCCCCTACGAGTACACGCAGGGGAGCGTGTAAACCAGAATCTGGCCCATCCTTTGTGATACTACATATGTGATTAGTATTATTGCGATGTGTTTGCTCATTTATGTATTGTTAAGCGCGGCGGAACCCTTGTGGTGCCATATAGATAAACAATAATAATAGTACAAAGGAAAACAATGAACTGCTGGAGTTCAAAGACAAAAGAGGCTTTATTCACAATACAAGCAATGGTCTAAGTCAGGCTTGTCCAATCTGCGGCCCACCAGCTGTTGTGAAACTACAAGTCCCATCATGCCTTGCCACAGTTCTGCTATTAGGTAATGCTAAAACTATGGCAAGGCATGCTGGGATCTGTTGTTTCACAATACAGCAATGGTCTAAGAACTTACAGCTGTGCATCCATGCAAAAAAGGCGTGACTGGGTGATGAAGCGCCGCCAGCAGTATATCCGCCAAACATCTCCGCTTTTTAGACACTGTCCTGTAATCCCACCCATGGGTTGCAATATAATCTATATATATATATGTCTAGTGTCCGTTTGTGTGTCTCCGAAACACTGCCATCTGTTGGCAGTGAGTGAAACTACATTTCTTTCTCTCTCACACATGCACAAACACAGAGACAATCACAAGGTAGCAGACCAGCTTTCAAGGCTTACTAGTTATACATAGTTGTCTACCTTTTAAGTCTCCTCTCGGGTGACGACGCTGAGCTGTCAGTCACTAGGAACTGCCTTTAGTGTCCACAGGGAAACCACCCCCAAAAAACACGAAAAACCTTGCTACTGTCAACCACTTCCCGTCGATCCTTCACATGCTTCGATCATTGTCTATCTAAACAGGATTAATCATGTTTAGACATCTAACAAGATGGCGTTGACCATGGTATTGTTGACGTAAACATGGTCGAACCAACACAGTGTAGGGTATGTAGTATCATCATGCAGTACCCCCCCCCCGCCCTCCGCAAGGATGGGTGCATCCACCAAGGGAACAGCTTGTTCACCATGGGCGCACGCACCCTGCGTCTGCACATGCGCAGAAATGACCCTGCCCATGTGCAGATGCAAAACATCGGACCCCTTGCGAATGAAGGGGTCCGTACAAACAGACCAGAATAAGGTCCTTTTTTTCCTTCTCCTGCAGCCTGCTATGTTTTGGCCCCACCCTCTCCGGCCACAAACAATCCCGTGGAGTATATGCGCAAACTGTTCCTTCTAAGAAGCTGGGCTAAGGTAGGCCCAAAGATCCATACTACAAGAAAATGTCTACCAATCCCAAGCACAAAGAGAGGAGTACTACAAAACAATGGCTGCCACTCTACTACACTGAGGACTGATCTGATGTCTATAAATTACTACAATAAAATACACATACTGTCTAACCTAATACCACTTTCACACTGCCTAAACGTTTAAAAAAAACGGTATTTTGAAACGGTATTTAAAACGGGTCTGAGCCTTCACATTGCAGTAGATTACCGTTTTAAATACCGTTTAAGTACCATTCATATCAGTCAACCCGTTTAATCCCCTGAACACGTTTCAAGGCAGAATGCAGGGGACAGCCTATCACAGGTCTGTAATCTGTTGTTTTTACTAAATACCGTTTCAGAGCCATTCTCACTGCATAAAAAAAGGCTCTGAAACGTGTAGGACTCTGCTTTTTAAAAAGTTTTGAAATACCGGTTATCTTTAATCGGTAAATCAGCTCTGCCACTTTCCCACTGCAGCCTTAAATGTTTTAAAATGGAAAAAAAATGACAATATACCGTTTAACAAGTGCGGTGTGAAAAGGGTATAACTGTCCAGCTGTCTCATAGTAGTCATGAATCCATTGGGTCAACACAACTGTACTTTATTTCTCAATCTTCTTTTCTACATTCTTCTATTTTTGTTCAATTATTAGTGCTTAAAAATGCATTTGTTAAAGTTTGATGGTTAATTTTCTTCGTAGTTAAATAATTTAGGGCCTTTTTTATCAATGCAATCAAATGTTTAATGTAACAATTGGGCTTTTTTTTTTTCTCGTTATTACTGTTTTTATTGCGGGTCATTCCATGTGACTCATGTTACATTTCATGTTAAATGTTAGAATTGACAAGAATTTGAATGTTTACCAGATTATACTTAAAATCAGTTTTGACATGTGACTCAGGTTACATACGGATGTGACTCATGTTACATTATGTCCCCAGTCAAAGAGCTCTGATATAAATTACTTAAACCTCTAGAATCCAAGTGAATAACTCCATGTAGACAGAGGTGTTCCCAACTTTCATGACACTAAAAGGGCCTTATTCAGATCTGAGCTCAGTACAAATTTGTTTGGAAAATGGGCAAAACCATGTGCACTGCAGGTGGGGCAGATGTAACATGTATAGAGAGAGTTAGATTTGTGTGAGTTATTTTGTTTCTGTGCAGGGTAAATACTGGCTGCATTATTTTTACACTGCAATTTAGATATCAGTTTCAGCACACCGCACCCAAATTTAACTCTCTCTATACATGTTACATCTGCCCCACCTGCAGTGCACATAGTTTTGCCCATTTTCCAAACAAATTTGTACTGAGCTCAGATCTGAATAAGGCCCTAAGTGCGTCAATATACAATTCACATGTGGCGAAGCCGGCGCCGCGTTCCACATCTATTGTGCAAGTGCAAATCACTGGAAAATGGGTACGGCGGCCATTTTCTCAGGGATTTCTGCCGTCTGTAGTTAAACATGTAAGTAATTCTAAACTTTTGTTGTTGTCGCTAGTGTGGCATCATGTCCGTGACTGCGGTTTATGTTGGTAAATAGGTCGGTAAGATGTATTTTGTTTCCATGATGTCACCAGTGACAAACAGGCAGCACCTGCTCTACAGGTTACCCCTAAATCTAGAATGGAGAGGATCCTCTCCTAGCGCTGGCATATACACCGAGCTGTCATCCTATGTAGTTTGCTGTTACACAAAATGAGAGCTATTTTAAAGCTGCCGTCAATCATTTAATTCCCGCAAAGGCTCCCTCCAGGATTCCATAGCAGCAAATCTGTGTTTAGGAGAGGAAATGTTTCTGACACAATTACAGCTTTATCATCAGTTCTGATCGGTTCTTTGCATAGATTTGAGATATTGGATGTGATGTATCATTTAGATGCCTCTTATTGCATGCAAAGCCGCATTTATTAACGCCATATGCATATCCAATTATGCAAGAGACAGCTCTTCCCGGCACATTCTTTATTAGGGGCATGACAGGGCTGCTAGGTAGTTAGCAAAAATACCACAAAAAAGGGGAGCCTTTTAAAACCAATGCCATCTTTAGATGGCATTGGCTCTCTGGGAAGAAGGTCCAGGGTTGCAATGGATCTGAGCAGCAGCCTCTGCAGTGAGTGTCCTGTGTCCTCAGGTCGCTTGTGCACAGGGAACACCAGGCACCTGTACATATCACTGCTACTGAAGTAGTGGTGTTACTGATCACAGGCGCTGTGGCTTTTTGGAGCAGCTGTTCCTGCACTGGAGCAATTCTAAATTGCATCATTTGTTAAGAGCCCGACACTGCAACTCACAGCAAGTTGGATAACTGGCCTCTTAGTGGGATAAATAATAAACTAACATATTTATATTAACTGCAACATTTTGGATTAATTTGCTGCTGACCCTTATTTCTGGTGGCTACAATACAATACAGACTCTCATCTCTAGTGGCTAGTTTCCAATGCTGACCCTTAATTCTGTTGGCTAGTTTCCAATGCTGACCCTTACTTCTAGTGGCTAGTTTCCAATGCTGACCCTTATGTCTGGTGGCTAGTTTCCAATGCTGACCCTTATTTCTGGTAGCTAGTTTCCAATGCTGACCCTTATTTCTGGTGGCTAGTTTCCAATGCTGACCCTTATTGTTGGTGGCTAGTTTCCAATGCTGACCCTTATTTCTGGTGGCTAGTTTCCAATGCTGACCCTTATTGTTGGTGGCTAGTTCCAATGCTGACCCTTATTGTTGGTGTCTAGTTCCAATGCTGACCCTTATTGTTGGTGGCTAGTTCCAATGCTTACCCTTATTGTTGGTGGCTAGTTCCAATGCTGACCCTTATTGTTGGTGGCTAGTTTCCAATACTGACCCTTATTGTTGGTGGCTGGTTCCCAATGCTGAGCCTTATTGTTGGTGGCTAGTTCCAATGCTGACCCTTATTGTTGGTGGCTAGTTTCCAATGCTGACCCTTATTGTTAGTGGCTAGTTTCCAATGCTGACCCTTATTGTTGGTGGCTAGTTCCAATGCTGACCCTTATTGTTGGTGGCTAGTTTCCAATACTGACCCTTATTGTTGGTGGCTGGTTTCCAATGCTGACCCTTATTTCTGATGGCTACAATGCAGTACAGACTCTATTCTCTGTTGGATAGTGAGTGCTAAAGAAGACAAAACAGCTGACACCACTTTTGCTAGTAAATTGGATGCATCCGGGGTCTGAATTATGAGAAAACAAACATTACGAGTTAGAAATTTTTAGTAAAAAAAAAGAAAGGAGAGAGGAACGTCCAGGAAAAAGCCGGACAAATGGGAGCCCTAATTATGCTGTCCAGGCACCGCTTCATTCATGCTGTCACAACAACCACCAGGCACCCCGGGGCACTCCAGACTGGCAGCTCTATGATTTGGAATCTCTAGTTCGTTATAGAAGCGAAAGTCAGCAGAATTCGCCAATTAGCACGTGGAAGCTGTCTACACTGGTAGTTATGGCAGCGCTCCAGCACTTGTCCTAACAAGGAATGCTGGCCACTACTTCCCATACCAGGGGCTCACAGAGTGGCCCTTACTGAAAACAACCATTTCTAAGCTCAGCTCTCACACATACACAGAAATAGCAACAGTGCCCCAAATAACATAAAAGAAATATGCTAGTACAGCTGGTGTTATAATTCTTTACTCATGGATTAAGCTTCCTGGGTATACTACTGTGCTAGCATTAGACTGGCATATATTAATTTATATATACACTAGGAAGGTTTTCCATTGGTGTGTGTGCTCTCTCTCTCTCTCTCTCTCTGCATACAATAATAACTGGAACAGCGAGCCCTGATAGTACACCTCTATCCACTGTACAAGGCGAGAGCGCATTGCTGCAGGGTATACAGGGGATTGATTCGAGCATTCAGGGACTCGGTTTGCACAACAGAACAAGCGTGTAATACTTTCTAGGTAGGAACCCAAGTTGGATCAATCAGTCTCCCAGTCACAAATGACAGCTCAAGATTCTCTGTCTCCATCATTGCCGGTATCTAAGGAAATGTTGTAATGTAGGGGGGGGGGGGGTATAAGTAAACTGCGGTGCTTACAGTAGCCCATAAGTGCTGGACAACTATATTCACACTGAGGGGGGTCATTCAGACCTTCTCGCTACGCTGGGTATATTTGTACGCTTACTACATTTGCTTGCATTCCCCCAGCAGAGAGGTAAAAACTATCGATGCTTGCTCACTATCGAATGACCTTTCCTATGTTCACAGACGACAGGTAGCCCAGGAGCTACTTTTTGATTGCATGTTGTTCCACGAATGTGACGTCAACCACCTGCTCCGAGCATGCAAGGGAACGCCTATTTTTGTGGGTACATCCATAAAATGCTGGGTGCCCACCCTGGAACGCCCCCTGCCTGTCAATCAGGCAGTGAGCACCCTGACGAATGAACATTTTGCTGAAGGAGCTCGCTGCGTGGGGACTACAAACGCGCATTCGCACCTATGCGCAGTCCCCCACCATTGGAGACATGGCCAAATTCGGACCTGTACGAACAGGAGTGAATCAGGCCCAGAGTTAGAGGACACCCCTCCCAAATCTAATTCTTTCTGCACATTTTCCATCTGCCCCATCTGCAGTGCAACACAGTTCTGCCAAGTTGCAAGTTGATTTACTTTATTCCAACTCTGGGGTTTGTGAAATTTAAAGCAGAAGGGGTTAACTCCCATTGTTCTGTAGGTGAACAATGGGGGCGCTGGAATTTGATTCTTGGCTTTGGCAAATCTCCAAGCTCTCAGGTTCTCGCTGTGAATACCTTTAGGACGGTGGCAGAGTTTCTAGAGTACACCGGCCACCGCCTTATTGAGAGCATAAGCCGTACAGTACTGTATGCAGAGGACCAACCACATACTGTACAGCAGTTATTTGTAATTGTAGCAAACTAAAAAGGAGATGACCCTGAGGACCACTGAAAGGAAGAATTGTGTTTAATAACTGTAAGAACTATTAACATATTACAATAAGCATATAATTACATGTACACACAGTGACATACTGGGCCGCCGAATCAGCCCTGGCATTTATGCATGCGTGTGACCTTTGTAGCACGCGTGCACATGCCGGTCACGCACAGGCGTGCGCACACATGCACCGTGCATGCATACGCTGCCTCTTCCAGCTTGCAGGAGAGAGGAGAATAGCAGTGTGTGATGCCCCCCTCTCTCCTGGACCTCAGTGGCGCAGCCTCCACCTTGCAAGAAGAAATCGGCCCACCTGGCCATCGGCCCCTCTGGAATTTGCCAGAAGTGCCAGATCTCCAGTCCGGCCCTGTGTATACAGGATGTCTGTTCTTAGGGTGTTATACAGCCCTGACCACTGCTGTGGTGCCCCTGATGGTGCCACAAGGGTTCTGCAGCGCATATTTCAAAGGGCTTAATTAATTCACTAACTGGACAATTCGTAGTAGACTGCCGCCGCCCAGTCTGAAATAATTAATTAACCGTGCAAAATTGATATTTAATTACGAATGCATCTATATGCACATCCCTTTGTATTACCTGACCATCGAATAGACTTTGCCATCTGTGCAAATCTGAGAAGCTCTGAGGCTTCAGCTAATCTGCGACTGAGACAGACTGAACGAGGTCGGCGCTGACATCTCAGACCTTCCTCCTGGGCAAGTCTGCATGATTGCAAACACACCCAGAGAACGGCAGGTTACCATCCCCAAATGCCGGCTTCCTGTCAGTCAAACTGCGGCTCCATTACGTTTACAATCCATATCCATTAGGGACTGTCCTGCGAAAATCGGAACAGTTGGGTGGTTTGACCAAAAGGTCAACGTGCACAAGATTGGCACTAAAAAGGTCGATACATGAAAAGTTCAACATGCTCTGTTTTTTTTAGTGCCAATGTTGACACCTGTGCACATGACCCTCCAATTAATGCGCTGTGTCCCCTAACATGGCTTGCTTCGCTATGTTTACCGTGCTTTGAGCCGGGAGAAGCCCGGACAGGACACCCACTTGACAGGAGGGGAGATGTGTGTTGGGGGTAGGGATGACAATCGACCATCGATGATTGAAGATCATCGATGGTTCATGGCCGATGTCGAATACTTTTGCCATCGATGGGGGAGAACCAGATGGTTTCCCTCCATCGATGGAACAGCAAAACGATGGTTTGCTGTTTTTTTTTCTTCAAAGTGCCGGGACACGGAGCATAGCTCCGCCCCCTGACAACCACGAAGCCCCGCCCCCGTGTTTTGATTGGCCCACAGGCCAATCAATCTAACACAATGGATGACCATCGATATGTAAAAATATCGATGGTCATCCATTGCATAGTTTAGTACTATCGATGGCCTGTTGCAGAATTGCCATCGATGGCAACCATTGATGGCAATGGCAACGATGACCATCCCTAGTTGGGGGAGGGGAGTCCGATGTCACTAAACCCCGCCCCCATCCCACAAAACCCTGTGATTCTGGGGTCTGCAGAGAGGGGACAGGGCTAAAATGACACAAATTGAAACTATTTGCGTCATTTTAACCACACACCCTCACCAGAGACCCACAAATTTCTGCATTTTTTGATGGGGGGGGGGGGGGGGAGATGGGGCTCCGTGAGCATGCAGGAGTGTAGGCAAGTATGTTCAATTTAGGGTTTGTCAAAAAAGTTGACATTGTAAATGTCGACATCTGGCACATTGACAGTTTGATTTTTTGTACAGTTGTCAACTAACACGAAACCTCATCCTAATCGCATACAGTCTAGCCAAAATGACATGCTGACAATGTCAACATACAGCCATTGTCGACATAGTGAATGTCAGCATGTTCAATTTCGACATTCACTATGTCTACATGATAAAACCTAAAATTATTTGCCAATCTGGGACTATACACGTGTACTCCAGGGGCATACTACGGTACGCAAGTGTTAAGAAATGAAAACATTTATATCAGCTGATATAAACTGATATCCGTTCAATAGAATCAACAGCTGCAGAGCTTTTATACTCCCGGTCTTACAGCGAGCGCTGAGAGGATTTACCATTCTCTCACAATGGAATTGCTTTCAACCAATCTATTTTTGAATAAATGAGTGTGAAGTGTCATCTCTGGTATGGATTTCTACTAATGGTGCACGTCATATCGTCCAAAATACGGCAGCATCTAGTTAACTTCCATAAAGGCATTTCTTTGCAATTATTGCACCACACCACAAAATATGTATTTATATAGAATTCCACTTTAAATGGAATCCATTATTAGTACATGTATATTGATCCTCTATGAAAGATTCTGATGACAGGTAAGAAATATCCCTTTGTACTCCCACTCCGCCGCTGCTGAGTGACTTCCTGCTGTGTAATTGAGGAACAATGAGACTTTGTTTAATGCAGATTTTGCTTCCTTCACAGGGCCCAACCTGCTTCTGATACGTTGTGTTCCAAAAAGACGGCGGAATTGCTACAAAGGGAAGGCATCACATGGCAACAGGGATGGACTGGCAGATTCATTATTATGCCCAAGTGCCAATGACTAAAAGGAAAGAATTTATCCAAAAGACGGTTGTTATAGTTGCAATTATTGAAATATGGCAGAAGAGGAGTCTTCTTGTTCATATTGGTCAAGGAAATTTAATGTTCAAACTAGATAAAACTTGTGTTGATGGTGGTTGAGTACGATACCCCGGCGGTGACCATCCCAACAGTCAAGATCCCTCTATTATTTTGGTTACTATTGTAACCCTAACATTCCCCTCCTGCAGCCTAACCCTTACCACCCCTCCTACAGCCTAACCATAACCTCCCTACTAGAAATCTAACCATAACCCTCCCCTCCTGCAGCCTAACCATAACCTTCCCCTCCTGCAGCATAACCATAACCTCCCCTCCTGAAGTCTAACCATAATCTTCCCCTCCTGCAGCATAACCATAACCTCCCCTCCTGAAGTCTAACCATAACCCTCCCCTCCTGATGCCTAACCATAACCCTCCCCTCCTGCAGCCTAACCATAACCTCCCCTCCTGCAGCATAACCATAACCTTCCCTCCTGCAGCCTAACCATAACCTCCCCTCCTGCAGCCTAACCATAACCTCCCCTCCTGCAGCCTAACCATAACCTCCCCTCCTACAGCCTAACCATAACCTCTCCTCCTGCAGCATGACCATAACCTCCCCTCCTGCAGCCTAACCATAACCCTCACCTCCTACAGCCTAACCCTAACCTCCCCTCCTGCAGCATGACCATAACCTCCCCTCCTGCAGCCTAACCATTACCCTCACCTCCTGCAGCCTAACCATAACCCTCACCTCCTGCAGCATAACCATAACCTCCCCTCCTGCAGCCTAACCATAACCTCCCCTCCTGCAGCATAACCATAACCTTCCCTCCTGCAGCCTAACCATAACCCTCCCCTCCTGCAGCCTAACCATAACCTCCCCTCCTGCAGCCTAATCATAACCTTCCCTCCTGAAGCCTAACCATAACCTCTCCTCCTGCAGCCTTACCATAACCCTCACCTCCTGCAGCCTAACCATAACCCTCACCTCCTGCAGCCTAACCATAACCTCCCCTCCTGCAGCCTAACCATAACCCTCCCCTCCTGCAGCCTAACCATAACCTCCCCTCCTGCAGCCTAATCATAACCTTCCCTCCTGCAGCCTAACCATAACCCTCCCCTCCTGCAGCCTAACCATAACCTCCCCTCCTGCAGCCTAATTATAACCTTCCCTCCTGAAGCCTAACCATAACCTCTCCTCCTGCAGCCTTACCATAACCCTCACCTCCTGCAGCCTAACCATAACCCTCACCTCCTGCAGCCTAACCATAACCTCCCCTCCTGCAGCCTAACCATAACCCTCCCCTCCTGCAGCCTAACCATAACCCTCACCTCCTGCAGCCTAACCATAACCCTCACCTCCTGCAGCCTAACCATAACCTCCCTTCCTGCAGCCTAACCATAACCCTCCCCTCCTGCAGCCTAACCATAACCCTCCCCTCCTGCAGCCTAACCATAACCTCCCCTCCTGCAGCCTAACCATAACCTCCCCTCCTGCAGCATAACCATAACCTCCCTTCCTGCAGCCTAACCTTAACCTTCCCTCCTGCAGCCTAACCATTACCCTCCCCTCCTGCAGCCTAACCATAACCTCCCCTCCTGCAGCCTAACCATAACCCTCACCTCCTGCAGCCTAACCATTACCCTCACCTCCTGCAGCCTAACCATAACCCTCACCTCCTGCAGCATAACCATAACCTCCCCTCCTGCAGCCTAACCATAACCTCCCCTCCTGCAGCATAACCATAACCTTCCCTCCTGCAGCCTAACCATAACCCTCCCCTCCTGCAGCCTAACCATAACCTCCCCTCCTGCAGCCTAATCATAACCTTCCCTCCTGAAGCCTAACCATAACCTCTCCTCCTGCAGCCTTACCATAACCCTCACCTCCTGCAGCCTAACCATAACCCTCACCTCCTGCAGCCTAACCATAACCTCCCCTCCTGCAGCCTAACCATAACCCTCCCCTCCTGCAGCCTAACCATAACCTCCCCTCCTGCAGCCTAATCATAACCTTCCCTCCTGCAGCCTAACCATAACCCTCACCTCCTGCAGCCTAACCATAACCTCCCCTCCTGCAGCCTAATCATAACCTTCCCTCCTGCAGCCTTACCATAACCCTCACCTCCTGCAGCCTAACCATAACCCTCACCTCCTGCAGCCTAACCATAACCTCCCCTCCTGCAGCCTAATCATAACCTTCCCTCCTGAAGCCTAACCATAACCTCTCCTCCTGCAGCCTTACCATAACCCTCACCTCCTGCAGCCTAACCATAACCCTCACCTCCTGCAGCCTAACCATAACCTCCCCTCCTGCAGCCTAACCATAACCCTCCCCTCCTGCAGCCTAACCATAACCCTCCCCTCCTGCAGCCTAACCATAACCTCCCCTCCTGCAGCCTAACCATAACCTCCCCTCCTGCAGCATAACCATAACCTCCCTTCCTGCAGCCTAACCTTAACCTTCCCTCCTGCAGCCTAACCATTACCCTCCCCTCCTGCAGCCTAACCATAACCTCCCCTCCTGCAGCCTAACCATAACCCTCACCTCCTGCAGCCTAACCATTACCCTCCCCTCCTCCAGCCTAACCATAACCTCCCCTCCTGCAGCCTAACCCTTACCACCCCTCCTACAGCCTAACCATAACCTCCCTACTAGAAATCTAACCATAACCCTCCCCTCCTGCAGCCTAACCATAACCTTCCCCTCCTGCAGCATAACCATAACCTCCCCTCCTGAAGTCTAACCATAATCTTCCCCTCCTGCAGCATAACCATAACCTCCCCTCCTGAAGTCTAACCATAACCCTCCCCTCCTGATGCCTAACCATAACCCTCCCCTCCTGCAGCCTAACCATAACCTCCCCTCCTGCAGCATAACCATAACCTTCCCTCCTGCAGCCTAACCATAACCTCCCCTCCTGCAGCCTAACCATAACCTCCCCTCCTGCAGCCTAACCATAACCTCCCCTCCTACAGCCTAACCATAACCTCTCCTCCTGCAGCATGACCATAACCTCCCCTCCTGCAGCCTAACCATAACCCTCACTTCCTACAGCCTAACCCTAACCTCCCCTCCTGCAGCATGACCATAACCTCCCCTCCTGCAGCCTAACCATTACCCTCACCTCCTGCAGCCTAACCATAACCCTCACCTCCTGCAGCATAACCATAACCTCCCCTCCTGCAGCCTAACCATAACCTCCCCTCCTGCAGCATAACCATAACCTTCCCTCCTGCAGCCTAACCATAACCCTCCCCTCCTGCAGCCTAACCATAACCTCCCCTCCTGCAGCCTAATCATAACCTTCCCTCCTGAAGCCTAACCATAACCTCTCCTCCTGCAGCCTTACCATAACCCTCACCTCCTGCAGCCTAACCATAACCCTCACCTCCTGCAGCCTAACCATAACCTCCCCTCCTGCAGCCTAACCATAACCCTCCCCTCCTGCAGCCTAACCATAACCTCCCCTCCTGCAGCCTAATCATAACCTTCCCTCCTGCAGCCTAACCATAACCCTCCCCTCCTGCAGCCTAACCATAACCTCCCCTCCTGCAGCCTAATTATAACCTTCCCTCCTGAAGCCTAACCATAACCTCTCCTCCTGCAGCCTTACCATAACCCTCACCTCCTGCAGCCTAACCATAACCCTCACCTCCTGCAGCCTAACCATAACCTCCCCTCCTGCAGCCTAACCATAACCCTCCCCTCCTGCAGCCTAACCATAACCCTCACCTCCTGCAGCCTAACCATAACCCTCACCTCCTGCAGCCTAACCATAACCTCCCTTCCTGCAGCCTAACCATAACCCTCCCCTCCTGCAGCCTAACCATAACCCTCCCCTCCTGCAGCCTAACCATAACCTCCCCTCCTGCAGCCTAACCATAACCTCCCCTCCTGCAGCATAACCATAACCTCCCTTCCTGCAGCCTAACCTTAACCTTCCCTCCTGCAGCCTAACCATTACCCTCCCCTCCTGCAGCCTAACCATAACCTCCCCTCCTGCAGCCTAACCATAACCCTCACCTCCTGCAGCCTAACCATTACCCTCCCCTCCTCCAGCCTAACCATAACCTCCCCTCCTGCAGCCTAACCATAACCCTCCCCTCCTGCAGCCTAAACATAACCTCCCTTCCTGCAGCCTAACCATAACCTCCCTTCCTGCAGCCTAACCATAACCCTCCCCTCCTGCAGCCTAACCATAACCTCCCCTCCTGCAGCCTAACCATAACCTCCCTTCCTGCAGCCTATTATTATTATAATTTTATTTATAAGGCGCCACAAGTGTTTCGCAGCGCCGTACAAAGGAACAATACAGGGAGACAAAACTTGGCATAACATTGAATAAATAACAAAAATACAGTACAATTAAAGAGCACCACAGTTCAATACACATTACAGCTTAAATGTAAGTAGTGAGGACTCAAACAACATACAACTAGAGGCTTGAGGCCAATGATGGAGATGAGTATGCAGATGAAGATGGTCACTGAGTGTTGGAGTAAAGGAGAGCTGTGAGTGACATGTGAGGGGAAGAGGGCTTTGACAACAGGAGTGAAGAGGGCCCTACTCGGAGGAGCTTACAATCTAGTAGGAAGGGGAGACAGACAGATTACAAGAGGTGCAAGCGAGGGGGTGGTGGTTAGATAACAGGATGTAAACAGGCAAGGGGTCGGAGAACCAGCTGGTTTATGCAGTGGAAGCCTATCCATAACCTCCCCTCCTGCAGCCTGACCCTGACCCACCCCTCCTGCAGCCTAACCCACCCCTCCTCTCGAGGGCTAGGGTTGGCTACCACTGTCCTAACCCCTTGACACAAGCATTAGTTTGAGATGTAAAAGGTCATCATGTTTCAGTTTGGTGTCTATGTCAACCGTACAGGTGTGCCATGCTTCGGGCACGGAGCCTCACTACACTCTGCAAACTACTATCCCAGTGAGCACAGGGCCCCCATACCTCTGACTGTCTGTAAATACCCAGTTTGTTATATCACTGTCTCCTATTGTAAAGTGCATGGAATATGCAGCGCTATATAAGAAACTGGGAATAAATAAAGAAAATAAACTCACGTCGACCTACTGCATGTCAACCTAATGCATGTCGCTCTTTTTATGTGTGAACCTAGTGATTGTATCCCTGTTCATTCAGGTGAGCTGTTGACAATGGGATAGTGACAGTTGGGGGCTTACACACCGGAGGTTACCTCAGGGCGGCCTATCTGACCCTCTCCTTCAATGCTCTGCTCCTGGACTTCCCTGGTAATGTATGATTGCCATCACCTGTGGTGAAACACCTTTCCCTAGCTCCTCACAGGTGCTGGCAATCATACATTACCAGGGAAGTCCAGGAGCAGAGCATGTTCTCCCTGATGGAGAGGGTCAGGTAGGTAACCATGGGTTACCTTCCTATCACACCTTCCTCCATTCCTCTCCATTATGGGGATACCATTATCAGGAATCATCATAGCTTACAGTCCAGACACTGTGATATTGTCTGTGATAATGCAGCATGTACGGACAGAACCAGTGAGGATGCCTCTGATAGTAGAGTTCTAGCCTTGTGGATTATCCCATCACCTGTGCAGACATCTCTCACCCATCCCCCTCTCTGCTGTCTCCTCACTAACCCCCCACCCCCACACACACATTCCTCTGAGAGCTCCACTGTATAATACACAGCTGCGCTGCACCTTATAATACCCTCTGTTCATTAGTACTGCTGCCCTATCATGAGGCCTCATGACTGAAATGCAGGAACAGTCCGCTCGCCCTGACAGGATGGGAACACAAGATGGAGGATTTATTTGGCAAAATACGTGCAAGAAAAAAAAAATGGGATTGCGCACAATTGTGTAGTATTTCTTAATACTGAAATGAAGGGATGTGGTCATTTTGTCTACAGCATGACGGTCGACACCATTAGGTCCACATGGGAAAAGGTCAACATGGTTCTAGGTCAAAAGGTCATTAGTTCGACAGGATGTTAGTTCCAAAAGGTCATTAGTTCGACAGTGTCTAGGAGGACAGGCAAAAGGTCCACATGGGGTTTTTCACAGTTTTTTGAGCCAACATGTGCCGACATGCGGTATTTCCTGCCCCACCATCCACTTGGGCGTGGTGGGAGAACAAAATAGTGTGCCGAGCGTAGCAGGCGATGTGAGGGGATGCGGTGCACTTTATACTGTTTCCATGTCTACTGTGTTGACATTCAGGTAAAAAAACAGTGTAAAACCCCATGTCGACCTTTTGACTGTTGACCTAGACAATTTGGTACTTATGAGTTATCTGGGCGCCCGATTTTTTGATTGTATGCCTTAAGTTAAGGCATACAATCAGATGCGATGCGATATCGCATCGCATCGCATGCGACCATCGGATTCTATGTCCCCTCGCGGGGCTCGCTACGCTCGCCACGCTTCGGGCTCGGTGGCTCGCTACGCTCGCCACAGGTTTATATCCAACTCCATGCCCACTTGGATAGTAGGGGTATGAAATGGACCCCTTTTTCCCATTGAATTCCATGTTAAAATGGACTCAGTCCATTTTAACATTGATTCCTATGGAAAAATCGGGTCATCGCATCGCATCGCATCCGATGGTCGCATACGATGCGATGTGCCCGATCCGACCCGATTTAGAAATCGGGCGCCCGGATAACTCATAAGTACCGACAATTTCGAACTAATGATCTGCGAACTAACAACCTGTCGAACTAATGACCTTTCGACATATAACCATGTCGACCTTTCCCCATGTCGACCTAATGACTGTCGACCATCATGCTGTGGACCAAATGATCCCAACCCGAAATGAATGTGTACTTTCATACCCCTTTCAGACATACTACCTGGTGATTTTAGTCTTGGTTCAAACCCGGGTTTTTTAAAATTCCGGGTCCATTGCAGGTGCGCAGGACTCGGGATTTTAGAGGACTAAAATCCCGGGTAGAGCCTTTCAGACATACCCGAGTCTCGGGATTGTGCATGTGAAAAATCCTGGGATTTTGCCGTATGTCCGAAAGGGGTATGAGACATACGGCAAAGTCCCGGGATTTTTCACGTGCACGCGCACAATCCCGAGAATAGCCCCGTCGGCCAGTCATCTGGCACCCCAATATCTATCTATCTATCTAGTCTATATACTGTCTAGATTAACCCTTTGAGTGCCAATGTTGCTGACAGTGAGAGATGTGCAAAATATCCGCTAAAAATACCAGCCTCACAGCGACTGTTTTTTTTGAGTGCTATATTTAACTAAACTTCAGTTAATTGACTTCAGATCATTCCTGGCAATAACTAAAGTCAAACATGCAGGAAAAACAGGTGACTGATGGTGGTGACGAGATGGTAAAATGACTAATAATCTGGCACAGCTGAGGCTTCCAATTGAAGGGAATTGTAGACCTCCTATTAGATGCACAAAATATACAGTATTACAGAAAAATAACTCCTGTCAATTAAGGAAGCGCTGCTGTATCAGCTATAAAAGACTTTAAAACATATCCTTCATAAAAGAAAATGATTATAAATTCATGAATATCCATATAGCGCGGGTGTCAAACACAAGGCCTGCGGGCCAAATCCGGCCCGCCAGACCTCGTCATGTGGCCCGCGCGAGGAGATAGCACGCAGGGAAGTGTGTCCCAGCTCCTGCCTAGGCCACCTCCTCTCACCCACCCCACCGTGGCCGCCTTACCTGCACTGTCGGCAGCCATGTTCCTGTAGGCACATATGTATGTGGCTACAGAAACATGGCCGCCGGCCTCCACGGCTACGTGGAGGAGGGCCCGGCCGCCTGTTCCCTCTGATGCCCGGCAGTGACAGACACTGGGTGGGGACGTCATGATGATGACGCCGCCCGCCCATGCGTCTGTAGAGAAGGAGGAGCAGACAGGGAAGCTGGACCGGGAGTCGGGGACAGTGTGGCCGCAGCAAGCAGTGAAGAAAAGCTGGAAGCCGCAGCAGCTGCAGGACAGACGGAGAAACAGTAAGTGAGGATGAGGATCACACTCACAATAAAAAAAAAATATATA
The DNA here is from genome assembly GCF_055691185.1 of Crinia signifera. Classification (NCBI taxonomy): domain Eukaryota; kingdom Metazoa; phylum Chordata; class Amphibia; order Anura; family Myobatrachidae; genus Crinia; species Crinia signifera. The sequence continues at coordinate 183,044,824 of NC_139223.1, read as the reverse complement.
TATATATATATCTGCTGTTTCCTGAGGTGTCCCCGTGTATAATAATAATAATGCCATGACACCACAGGCTGCTCCTCCTGTATAATCATTTATGTGTCATGGCATTACTTTTATTATATTATACAGGGGGAGCAGTCTGTGGTGTCATGGCATTATTATTATACAGGGGGAGCAGCCTGTGGTGTCATGGCATTCATTTTATATTATACAGGGGGAGCAGCCTGTGGTGTCATGGCATTATAATTATACAGGGGGACCTACAGATACAACCGGCCCTTTGAGGGTGACTAAACTGCTGATGCGGCCCCCAATGAATTTGAATTTGACACCCCTGCCATATAGTATTAATTTAGGTAAAAAGCCATAAATACATACAATAACAAAATATTACATATAAACAAAACCTACATAATTCTCTATTCCTATTGAGGCATGGAAAATTATATATTCTCAATAAAATAAAGAAAGCCATATAAGAAACTCAAGGGGGTTATTCTGGTTCACTCCTTCTGGCAAATTCCTTCTTAGATGGACAAAACCATGTGCACTGCAGGGGGGGGGGGGGCAATTAGATTTGGGTGGGTTATTTTGTTTCTGCGCAGGGTAATACTGACTGCTTTATATTTAACTAACTCTCTCTGCACATTTGACATCCCCCCCCCCCCCCCCCCCCTGCAGTGCACATGGTTTTGTCCAGGAGTGAACCAGAATAACCCTCCAAGTCTTGCTGAGAAGGTTGTATTACCTTTTTTTCTATCAATCAAGCCCTGCTATTGAAACTGAACTTTATAGTAACAATCCTTGTTGGAAGTTGCAACTTTGTATATTTGCAAATGAAAAAGCTGCATCTGACAGCAGGAGAATGCAGAGGACTGTGTAAAAATACAAAGTGGCAACTTCCAGCAAGGATCTGTTTTGTTCACAACTTGTGATTCGCGGGTGTTACAAAAGGGACATGACTAATTCCCAGGAATGGGGCTTAATTGCGGGCCGCAGCAGTGAGTTAAATTCCATTAAAAAAAAAATTGGTTTGTCAGGGGGGTTTCTGGGTACTCAGAAACTCCCCTGCGTGCGCCTCGGATTAGCTTAGTAATAGTAGACTTACAGGTACTTGTGTATGATCATGGCGCCCATCGCATCGTATACCATTACACTAAATAAGGTATACGATGGTATGCGATGCGACGCGATATTGTACAATAAAATATTGCATCACATCGTATGCCATTAAATGGCATGCGATGCGATGGTATAGGATTTTTAATTGTACAAGCACCCTGATGGGTCCTTACAATGTTAAATGCCCCCCCCATTGTTAACGCCACCCCCAGTATCAACGCCAACCTGAAGCGTGGCGAGTGGCGGTGGTATACGTCCTCCGACCTTTTCATACCCCCACTATCCACGTCGGCGTGGAGTTGATTTTAGATAGTGTGGCGAGCACAGCGAGCCACCGAGCCCGAAGCGTGGCGAGCGAACGCGGAATACATGTAAAGTAATATGCGTCCGCTAGCCACGCTTCAGGCTCGGGCACTATCTAAAATCAACTCCACGCCGGCGTGGATAGTGGGGGTATGAAAAGGTCGGAGGACGCGTACCGCCGCTGCTCGACACGCTTCGGGTTGGTGTTGATACTGGGGGTGACGCTGACAATGGGGGGGGGGGGCATTTCACATTGTAAGCACCCATCTGGGTGCTTGTACAATTAAAAAACGCATCGCATGCATCGTATGCCGCTATATGGCATGCGATGCGATGCGATGCAATGCGATGAGATGCCCTACGATGAACATCATAGGGCGCCGTGATAATACACAAGTACCGACTTACATGTTTACAGTTCATATACTAAAACATAAGAAGTCACATATTTCTTTGATGTTGTTGTCTGAGCAGTGCATTTACAATGCATCACCATTGTGCTCTGGAAAATGTGACAGTTGGTGAACTCTCCCTGTGCATCCTGACCTGGAACATGTGACCTGCTAAATGGTCTGGAAACTATGACGTTATTTGCCATCGCCCACAAAACAGGGATTTTTCCAAATTCGACTCCTATGGGGGTGAATAGGCTTACAATTGCCTGCACAGCAAATCTTTGTCTGGTTGAAACTATGCACATCAGCTAGTAGTCTATACATTAATGGCAGAAGGATGTATTTTATGAGTGACATATTTTTATGATGATTTTATTCAAACAGGGCAGGTCATATAACAAATTAAAAGTTTTAGGGCCAGATGCACTAAGCGTCAAGTGATAAAATGGAAAGTAACAAACCGCCAGCCAATCAGCTCCTGCCTGCCATGTCACAGGCTGGGTTTGAAAAATGTCAGGCAGGAGCTGATTGGTTTGTTGTTTATCACTCGCCATTTTATCAGTTTTTAAGCTTTGTGTATCAGGCGCTTAGTCAATAGAGTTGCAGAAAAATATTGGCATTGTAATTGGTTGCAGATGTATGTGGCAAGCTGCCTGCCTTCCATTTACAGTGCATCACCATTGTGTTCTGTAAAATGTACCAGCTGGTCAACTCTCCCTGTGCACCTGCTGGGTGACCTGAAACATGTGACCTGCTTGGTGATCAGGACACTGTGACAGTTATTTCCGGACACTCGCTAAGCAGGGGCTTTTCCAAATGCAACTCATATGGAAGTGAAAAGGAGTAAAATGCAGGTCCATCTTAACGTATGGGCTCAATGGGCAGCTGCCCATGGGCCCCCCTTCAAGCTGGGGCAGATAGGTCTGTGGGCATCTGCCTTCTGAGCTTCTTGGGAGGCAGCAGAGAATGCTGCCTGGTCACCATGCTTGTGAAACACACACACACACACACGCATTCTCTTCCTGCTTTCCTGCCTGCAGCTAGCAATCCATGAGATTAGGAGGTCAATACAGGGCAGCATGAGCTTTATGGCTGAAATGGAGAATGTGGGAGGATACGAGAGGGTAGGTAACTATTATTTATTTATTTACAGTTTCTTATATAGCGCAGCAGATTCCTTTGCGCTTTACAATAGTAGACAGTGATAAAACAAACTGGGTAACAACAGACAGACTTGGAGGTAGGAGGGCCCTGCTGCAAGCTTACAATCTATAGGGATGGTAGGTAACTTGCTTATCACATGGACACACATACACACTAGGGTAGTATGGGGTGCCTTGGGACCCTTGCAGGGGTGCTTTGGGTTGCTGGTCCAGAACCAATTCAAATCAATTATGGTCAATATATTTGGAAAAAAAACAGTGCTTGTGGCTAACAAACATATTGGGTGGCATTCACTATCACTATAATGTACTGTTTTTACAGCATTTTGGTATGCAGGGATACCCGTACACTGGGTCACCACTGCGGAGGGTATTGCAAGACGGGTGTGGTATGCGCCTCTGACAGTGGGGATCCCGACAGTCAGTATCCCTACATCGGGATCCCCACTGCCGGTGCTCTGACAGGGGGGCAAAGTCAAAGAAGCCCCTTGTTGGCTCACTGCGCTCGCCACGCTGCGGGTCCGGAGCCTCGCTGCGCTCACCACAGGTTCTATTCTCCCTCTATGGGGGTCGTGGACCCCCACAAGGTAAAATAGCCCCTGTGAGTCGGGATCTCCCGTCAGAGCACTGGCAGTCGGGATACCGACTGTTGTGATCCCCACTGTCGGAGCGGCATCCGGCACCCTCGCTAGACAAAGCTAGCTATACCCCATAGAAGCCTATGGGCTTCTTACCACATCCCCCGCCTCCCTGCACCGACCCCTGCCGCCCTGCACTGACCCCGGCTACTCCCCCTCACCTGTGTTTGGGCGGCCTCCTGCTATTCTGCCCGGACCAGTGACCTCCTCTTCCCTAGCCCAGTACTTCCCTCCTTTCCGGGTGCAGGGAGGAGGAGGAGAGCCCTTAAGCAGCCGGGCAGGAGGAGGGGGGAGAGCCAACTGGGACCCGCTCAATCGCCCGCCCCCCTGGCTGCTACGCAAAGGGCAGCTCTTATCTCAAGATAATATAGGGAACCTTGATTTCAAAAAGTTTCGTAACCACAGCACTTTTGGTCAGAAACCAATTATGCCTTTGATATGTTTTTGGAGGAAAATCACACAAATATGAAGATACCATTCAAAACTACACAGATTTATTTATTAACAGTTTCTTATATAGCGCAGCAGATTCCTTTGCACTTTACAAAAGGAGAGTGATACAACAAACAGGGTATTTACAGACAGTCAAAAGGTAGGAGGGCCCTGCTTGCAAGCTTACAATCTATAGGGAAATAGGCATTAATACATAAGGATAGATACTGTATTCTTTATTGCATTGATTCCACCAGCATGAAAGGTTCCGTGCCTGGTTCTGGAATTTGATAAGCTTGCCTGAAGAGATGAGTTTTCAGGGAATGCTTATAGGTTTGGAGACTGGAGGAGAGTCTTATTGTGCTTGGGAGGGCATTCCACAGAGTGGGTGCAGCCCGAAGAAAGTCCTGTAATCGGGAATGGGAGCGAGCAATGAGTGTGGATGAGAGACGCAGATCCTGGGAGGAGCGTAGAGGTCGGGTTGGAAGATATTTTGAGATAAGAGAAGATATGTATGTTGGTGTAGTTTGGTTTATGGCTTGGTGTATAAGTAAAATAATTTTGTATTCAATAGAGTAGAATACAGGTAACCAATGAAGTGACTGACAGGGTAAAGGCGGCCATACATCAGAAAGATATTGTACCCAATCATCCAATCTCAATTGATTGTAAGATGGATTGTATGCAGATTGTGTGCACATCTTGTGTACACAATCATACAATCAATCAGCAGATGGATTGTATGACTGATTGTATGATGGATTGTGAGTAGATTGTGTGTCCAAAAACCACCAAGGACTGCCGGGGATTTCAAGGGAAATTGTACACAATCATGAGCGCAATCGATCTTAAGATCAATCTTTCTGATGTATGGCCAGCTTAACTTTGCAGACGATGAACTCCAGTTAGAGCCCTAGCCAGGAATGGAACTCTGGAAATTAATGCTAACCCCTATGCCCACATTGCTGCCCATGTTTGGCTTTTGAAGGGATGTGTAAACAATAGTGTAGGTCATATATGTGTGGCATTTGCATTGACATTGCTGAGACGTTGGTCTACTGCCATATGCATGAGGAATGTATTGTAATGACCCTCATACTAAGCTTTCCTCCAGCTCACATTCTATGTGGTCATTCTTCACCGTCCTGAGATCTCTATCCTTCAAAGACGAAAGTAATCTCCCCTCCCCCATCATAGCACCAGCTTAACAACCCAGGATAACAGAGAAGAGTCACGGGGCATTAGGCTGGGAGGCCTGGTATTACTGATTGAATGAATGGAACAATAACCCTACAGCAAAAGAGAGTTCCCATACACTTTTCTATAGTTTATTAAGCCCCTGCTAAGTAACTTACTTATATTGTTACAAGACACCTATTTCTCACCGCAACGTTCAGAGCAGCACAGAGACAGACAGTATGGAGAATCTCACTAGAACCGTATGTTTCTGTAGCCTGTAACACTGTACTGTAGTATATTTTACAAACAGAATCTCTGTAATCCTTCCTTTGCACCAGCATTCTCCTACAGTTCCTCTTCTGGAACCGGTTTAACTCCTGCAGGATCAGTCTCGGTTACACCCCGTGGCCGTCAGCCATGTCACCTGCGGGTGCGGACAAGGAGCTCTTTGTGTACCTGAGGGCCCTATCGGGGGCCTACATACACTCCTGCACCTCACACTCCACAAACAATACAATTTATGCAGTTTGGTTGAAAAAAAATATATATACCGTATTTGCCGGCGAATAAGACGACTGGGCGTATAAGACGACCCCCCAACATTTATGGGCAGCTATGTCTATCCCAACTGAAATGCCCCCAGCGTATAAGACGACCCTCCCACTTGGAGGCATGTTTTTCAGGGGGAAAAAAGTAGTCTTATACTCCAGCAAATACAGTATATTATATATGCAGTATTATTATTTATTACCAGTTCATATAACGCACACATATTCCGTAGCACTATCCAGATAATATTTGAACATTCACATCCAGTGGAGCTTACAATCTATATTCCCTACCACATGTACACGCACACACAGACATTCTAGGGTTATTTTTTTTGGGGGGGGGGGGAGCCAAATAACCTACCAGTATATTTTTTGGGATTGTGGGAGGAAACTGGAGTACCCGGAGGAAACCCACGCAAGTATGGGGTGAATATACAAACTCCGCTCAGTTAGGGCCATGGTGGGAATGGAACCCATGACCTTAGTGCTATGAGGCAGTAATGCTAACCATTACACCATCCGTGCTGCCCAGTATATATACTGTGTATTCTAATTCAAATATGTATGTAATTAAATTCATAAAGTTATAAAGCATTTCCGATCTTCACTAGTGCTTGTTTCAAATAGTATTAAGTGCCAGCATACTTCAACAGCCCTAATGACTTTCTGTAGTGCTCTCAAATAAATTGAAAAGTCCATTAAAGTTTAACCAATATCTACACAAAGTGATGTTTGCATGTTTGTTCAGTGACATCATATAGGCTGCTGGTGTAAGGCACCGTTTCTGTCTTTTTTTTTTTTAAACACATGGCAGTTAGGATCTGAACACAGGATGGGAGCTGATTGGCTGGAAGACTATCAATCATATAAAAGATGTTTTATCAGTCACAGACAGTTTTTTTCACTTGTTGATAATATAGCCCCTAAATCTATTAAGAGTCAGAGAATCAGAATATTCCTCAAATTGTGGAAATTATTGATAATATTAAAAGGGGTATTCCAGTGAAATCACCACAGAGGTGATCCACTGTGGTGATTTCACTGGAATACCCCTTTTAATATTATCAATAATTTCCTCAATTTGAGGAATATTCCTCAAGTGAAAAAGAAAAACTGTCTGTGAATGATAAAACACCTTTCATATGATTGATAGTGCTCCAGCCAATCAGCTCTCATCCTGTGTTCAGATCCTAACTGCCATGTTAAAAAAAAATGACAGTGGAGAGCTGATTGGCTGGAGCATCATTTAACATACGCAAAAAGATTGATCATTCACAATGCATTCTATCGCTTTTTGCTCAATGGGCCCCTTAGTGTACAGGTATCAGCTCCTGATCTTATCTGTGGGTGTGGCCAGTATTGGAGGCGTGGCTATGCCACATTGGAGGCCCCATTTAGCACAAATGGAGGCATTCCCCTGGCATCTTGGAGGTGTGGTTTTACCTCCCCTGTCAGTAGCGCACGCAGGGGGGGTTTCTGAGTACCCAGAAACCCCCCCAGGAGTCCAAGGGCCCTAGGCTGAAAGCTGAGGGTCTCCTCTTTCCATGGGTATAAGAATTTTAAAAATCGGCCCTTGGAAACCAGAGATATCTGACTTCAAAGCAGTGGTCCCCATCCAAGCCTGTTAATTGCTTTCCCAGTCAGATATTTCAGGTTCTGTCTGACGTAGAGTTTTGCTAAGGGTATATTCTAAAAGCTGGGACTCTCCCTCTTTGGCCCTTATTCTGGTTGGTGCGGTCGAGCCGCATATGCGGCTCCGACCGCACCAGACGAATCCCCGCCTACAAGACGGATCGGCACGGCCGTCCGTACACGGACGGCTGCCGATCCGCATGAAAATGGTGGAGGCGTACGCCTCCACCATGGTGGGAGCTGCCCCCTGCATTCGATGGTCGTCGACCATCGAAGGCAGGTCCGCACGCCGCGGCAGCTCCCGCAAGCTGAGACCACACGGACAATCGTCCGTGTGGTAGCTTGTATGGGGGCTGAAAGCTGACATCCGGCGACGTCAGCTTTCCGCCCCCATGAGTTGCGTCATGGCCTCATTACCATGCGTACGCCCCGCGTTTGCATGGGAACGCCCATGAAACGCGGGGCGTATACATAGGGAAATGAGGGCATGAAGCCCCTCACGCCCCTATACGCCCCCTTTGCGGCGTACTAACGTTCTGTGCGGCGAATTCGCCTGCACATGCGCAGATTGACCTCTGCGCATGTGCAGACGGAAAACATCGGCGGTACGGCCGCACGCGGGCCGTACCGCACGAACCAGAATAAGGGCCTTTGATGGACACTAGTAGCTTGTCTCTCCTGAGCCCAGAACCAGAGATATCAGCCTTCAAGCAGCTGGTTACTGCTCCAGCTCCACACACCTGGTATGTAGTTTTATATACTCGTTGGCAGATTGCTCTGCCTCCTGATCTCTGATCCCCTAGTCCCCAATATCGTTTGGTAGGTGGAATTCTCTAGTTTTTAATTCCCAAATCTAAGAAATCTATTTCCGAGAACTGGAGATATCTGTAGTCAAGCAAGCTGTCCCCCCACTAGAAAATTATGAATAATAAGCCCACTCCACTATACACCCCTCCTCTGCATATTAAACATCCTGTATAACCCTGGAAGTTATGTATCAGGGCCCCTTCATTCAGCCCAATGCCCCCTTCTCCCACCCCATCTCCCACCATCTGTGCAGTAAAGGTGTAATTAGTGGAAATCACTGATCCAGGACCTACATGCTGAGCGGTTGATATAATACCCCTACCACCCAGGGGACATCAAAGCTTCCCCCACCCCTACCACTGGAGGATCGGTAGGGGCCCCAATACATTGCTATGCCCAGGGGTCTACACTGCTGTTGACGCCCCTGTATATATATATATATATATATATATATATATATATATATATATGTGTGTGTGTATGTGTGTGTATATATATATATATATATATTATTATTATTTATATACATTTGGTCCATCTATAATACTCTAACTGACCCAGCATGTACTGCGTCACCTAAGTGTCCATCTCTGGGCTTTGCTCCGCCCCTCTGGAAACCCCTTCTGAAAATCCTGCGTTTGCCACTGCCTGTGCTCCAGAGTCTCCGGAGGATTGGATAATTTGTCCTGACCTCCTGCCTATAAGCACCCAGATAATCTTACGGGTTATGTGACAGGGCACGGATAGTTCTACAACAGCTGGAGGCATATAGCCACCTTGTGGGTATGGGGTAGCTTTGGACAATGTCTGCAACAGTCATTGACAGCATGGATTCCGCAGGGAGCTGAAGTTAGCACATATACAACAAATGCCTAATGTTGATACATTATTGTCTCCTTCCTGCAGTAATGATGTTTTCAGCCATCGGCCATCGTTATCCCCTGAAACAACATCCCGATGTACCATGGAGGGATTGCAGCACATATCTCCGATATCGGCTGCAATCTCTCCCTTTCCAGCAGCAGCAGCCACAACACCTATAGGTTTCTCTGTGGGTTGCAAAGCTGTCATAATTACTAAGCCCTGGAATGAATATGGCATTAGCCAGAGGCGTAACTAGACTGATGAGGGCCCCATAGCAACATCTTGGCAGCCCCCCCCCCCCCCATGGGGGGAGGGGAGAAAGGAGGAGGGGCTTCATGGAGAAAGAGGGAGAAAGGGAGAGGGAAAGAGAGAGGAGAGGGTTCAAGAGAGAAAGGGAGGGGGCGAGTAGGAGTGATATGATCAGGGAGAGAGAAAAAGGGGAGCAAGGGAGAGAGTGTCAGTAAGAGACAGGGCAAGCAAGAGAGAGAGGTTAATGGGGAGAGACAGGGCTAAGGTTAGAGGGAGAGGGAGGGAGACCTCTACCAGTACAGATGGCACTGTGTGCTTCTTACTTTACTCCCTTCCTTTAAGGTGCCGCTGTGAACCTTTTAAATTTAATACAGGTGCCGGTACTTATGTAATATCTGGGCTCCCGTTTTTCTTATGAGACCGCGTCCCCGCTCGCCACACTATATAAAATTAACTCCATGCGTAGTTGGATAGTAGGAGTATGAAAAAATGGGGTGCATTTAACATGGGTGTCCAGATAATACATAAGTACCCAGGTGAATCCCCCCCTCATGACGCTACTTCTTCCCGCTGCACTGCCGGGTCTAGACACCGCACATAAGTGCCATGAAGCTGCGCGCCGGGACTCCTCACCTCCACGCTGGGTCCCCGCAGCACACATGAGAACCTGCGCCGGGACTCCTCACCTCCACGCTGGGTCCCCGCAGCACACGAGAACCTGCGCCGGGTCTCCTAACCTCCGCGCCGGGTCTCCTCACCACAGCTGCACAGGTCATTCAGGCGCTTTTACATTTCGCGCCAGGGCTGGTGACAGACTGTCCGTCACTAGAGTGTGACGTTAAGCCCCAGGAGGCAGGAAGGGGAGGAGAGACTGAGGCTGTACCGGTGCTGTGACGCTGCCAGCTTGCCATTGCCATTTGCCTGTGGAATTATTGAAAAAATTTAAAGGGTGCAGGGGATTGCTAGCTTGGGCTCGGGCCCCCTCAGCCGCCGGGCCCCATAGCAACTGCATCCCCTGCACCCTCCATTGTTACGCCACTGGCATTAGCGCTGTAACCTATGGGATTCATTTAGAAAAGAAAAAAATAAGGCAAAGGTTCAGCCAATGTGTGACACATATGCGTGGTCTGTAGGATGCTAATTAAAGTCTTATTACTGTGACCAGTATCAATAAAAAAAATGACAGTTACTGTGCCAGAAATCTTATACTTGATAAATATTCCAGTAAGTATGGTATCCTACTACAATCACAGATAATGCGCTCATCAGGTGCAGTCTAATTAGCCAGAGTCACACAGGGCAAAATCCCCTAAAGCAGCCCCGTTTTTCAACCTGTGTGTTTTCATGAGAACTTTGGCTTTTTATTGGGCGATCCAAATTAACCTGGTAAAACAAAACATCGGGAAAACATCGGGAATAAATTGCAAAAAACTAAAGTTTTTCTGCTCCCGATGTTTTATCGGGGTTAATGAGATACCGCTCTAATCTCTTATACCCATTGCACACAGAAAACCAAATTACCGGGTGATGCAGTTCTACCTGGTAATTTGCCATTCAACAAGGGTCCGATTTCCGTGTGACTGCGGTCAACCTGGGTCGTAAATCCCAGGTCTCCGGCCCTGAAAGTTACATGGGTACGAGGATCTGGGAATTACGACCCGGGTTGACCGTTTCACACAGAAGAAATACCCGTGTTATTCAGCAAATTACCGGGTTTAAATTTTAAACCCAGTAATTTGGTGTTCAGTGTGAAAGGGGGTCAGGCTGCTCCCGGCAAAGTGACCAGGCACTCAAAATTCCAGGTAATTGCTGGGTTGTATGCCTGAAAGGGGTATGACTGTGGGAAAATAAAGACAGTAAAATTGAAAGCAATAGTGTATGCACGGTAATCGTATGCACATTAGGGTTTATTCTAGTTCATTCTTTCTGACAAAATCCTTCTTAGATGGACATAACCATGTGCACTGCAGGGGGGCAGATGTAACATGTGCAGATAGAATTAGATTTGGGTGAGTTATTTTTTTTCTGTGCAGGGAAAATACTGACTGCTTTATTTTACACTGCAATATAGATCTCACTTTGAAGAAAAACCCCACCCAAATCTAATTCTCTCTGCACAAGTTACATCTGCCCCACCCGCAGTGCACATGGTTTTGTCCATCTAAGAAGGATTTTGTCAGAAAGAATGAACTAGAATAACCCCCATTGTGTGCACAGTGTATAGTGTGTATAGAAGGAGCGTCTGCCTTTCAGGGGAATTTCTTAAAACCCTGTGTGCCATTCATATGACCGGTCTGACGTGTTTGCACAACCTGTGTCTTTTTTTTTAAAGTTGTGCAACATCATCTCCGCCCACAAGTTCCCTGCGCCCCCAGATACATAGCCAATAACCCACCACCAGCCTGCTGCGCACAGAAATGTCTTTTCCTAGATGTTTTGCCTGAGTAACTCCCTGATTTCCAAACAGGTTACTCAGATTTAATCAGGATGGGAGAACACGGAATGATCCATTTGCCCTACGTATAGATTTCATTCAATAACATGTAATTCTTTGTCCTTGTAAAGCAGAACTCCACATCAGCAGCCTGACCAGACGGATACATATGGGTATATCATAAATAATGCACAGTCAGGAAGAGGATGTTCTTAGCTGCTGATCTCAGACCAAGCTTCTTATTCCTCTCCTGACTAGTAACTCGATCCTGGTAACTGGGAGATAATGGGAAAAATACATTAACCCTTCACTGCAATACCAGAGTCAGATTGCAAATGCTGCTTGAAAATCAACTCTTTCTGACTAGATGCAAACTATATATATGATTTCGGGTCTACGGAGGTTATTTAGAGCTGATCGCTGTTGTGCGAATTTGCAAACCGATCGATTATTGAACAACTGTACGATATGCGTGCAAGGCTAAACATCGAAGATCAATTCACAGTCTATTATCAAAGGCAACAAGAGGGGGAGGAGTAGGCACTAATGTCCTTCTGTGCAGGAAACATATTTTTATGTTTTTTAAGGTCCACAGCCACGCCTCTCTATAATTGGCCACGCCCCCATCAGTACCTGGGCCCAAGGCTGCTCTCGGCATCCCTGGTTATAACATTTATCCCTAAATCTCTACTATGTGCAGCAATATGAAATGCCAACATGTGTGTGAATTGTTTGTAGATATTAATAAATAACTGATAACTATCCATTTATGAACATGGGTAATGATATACATACAGTAATATTGGTATTATGTTGGTAATCTTAGATTAGTTAGACATACAAATTCTATATATACAGGTATAATTCATTGGTCCGTTTGTTGTCTAGTTATGCATTTGGACACCCTTGCAGAGGCGTAGCTAGGGTGGCACCGGCGGGCACCAAAGGTTTGCAGGGCGGCCCCCTGCTGTGTCCTGTGCGGCGCCATGTACACTTACGTAGCCCGCTACAGCCTCCCGCCCGTTTATTAAGTGCACATAGGCATGCGCATGGGGGGTGCCAGGGGTGCACAGGCACCTCCTGATGACCACCCCGGCACCAGGGGCGAATTTAGGGGTCAGGCCGCCCCTAGGCACAACATTTTTGGCCGCCCCCCCCCCCCCCCTACTTGAGCCCACGGGCCTAGTGCCCGGCTACCTGGGCCTCACGCCCGGCTACTGCGTCACGGGCCTAGTGCCCGGCTAACTGGGCCACGGGCCTAATGCCCGGCCTATCAGGACAGGGGCCATGGGGAGGGGGGCCCAGCGAAATATAAAAGGGCCAGGAGGGCCCAACAATCAAGTGGCCACGGGCCAAGAGGGCCCGACTACAATGCCAACAGGCCAGGGGGCCTGAAAGTACGCACGGGCCTAGTGCCCGATTCCCGGTGGTCTAGGGTAGGGGTAGGTGGCCCAAGCGCTGCCTACCTGGGGTTGGGAGAGGCCACAGGGGGGAGCTTCGTCAGCTCTTCTGCTTTCCACCCCCGCTGGCCTCTCCGTGGGAGGCCGCCATCTTCTTTCTTCTGCCGCTGGCCTGTCCTGGCCAGCGGTGGCGCTGCTTCCCCTCTTCTTCCAGGAGGCGCCGGAGATCTTCTGGCTTGATCCCGACGTCTTCTGGCCTCTTCAGCGGCCGCCAGAGCTCTTCTCTCCGTCGCCGCTGTCTCCTTTCCCCTCCGGTGTCTTCTCTCTTCACGGGCGCTCCTCCGGTGTGGGATCCTTCTTCTTCGCCTCCCGGCGGCGTCTGATGTCAGACGCCGGGGGCGGGCTTGGAGACGGCGCGGCGAGCGCTGATTGGCTCGCCGCGGCCGTCTGCCTTTGGCTCCCGAAGAGCGGGAGGTTCGAACAGCCGGGGGCGGCACTTCTTATTGGCGGCCATTAAGGCGCCAAATTCGAAATGCTGCCGCTTCGCCGACCTCCGCCGCACTGGCAGCTCTGGGATCGGTGCTGACCCAGCCCCGGGGCACATTATTACAGGGCACAGGATGAGCTCAGCTCAGCTGCTTTCCACGCCCATTGAATACACAGCAGCCAATAGGCTGTGTGTATACAGTAGCCAATGGGCGCTGGAGGCAGTGAGCCTGAGCAAATCAGCGAAGACGCAGGGGGACCCTTTGATACAGGCAGCCGCCGCCTGTGATGTACTTGTACTGTCACTGTGTGCATGGCAGAGCGGGAGGGTAGCGGCGGGTAACGAGCGCCGCTGCCGCTGACATATGATGAATCATGTCAGTGGCGGCGCCGCTTGTAACTTGCCGCTTCCCACCCGCTCTGCCATGCTGCTAGTTAAAAGAATGGCAGCCCGCTGTGCCGCCCTTCATTGGTGCCGCCCTGAGGCCCGTGCCTCACGGGCCTAGGCACAAATCCGGCCCTGCCCGGCACCCCACACACAATTGTACACATTCCGCACTGCCGCCGTTCCCACCAGTCATGGCCGCCGCTGTAATTCAGCATGATGCTGCTGCCCCCGGACTGTGGCCACACCCCTGTCGCGTTCAGCCAGCTCCCTTTCCATCCCTCCTGTCCTGCGCTGTGCTGCGCTGCCTGGGGATGGAGGAGGGTGGGGAGATGCGGCTTCTTCTGTGTGCTCATCCAAATAGGAGGAAATGCCCGGCGGCGGCCTGACCGGGCAATCCCCAACTAAAGTAAGTGCTCAACGTACATCAAGGCTAGCTAGCCTAGCCCAGTGTGCAGCCTGAGTCACTTTGACTGTGGTCACTGCACATGTTTGGGCTAGGAGGGGCTCATTTTGGGGAGCACTATTTGCAGTAGTGCAGACTGGAAGGGGGGGGGGCATACAGGGCGAATACATATGATTATTAGAGACAGGATTATATGCATTTGCATATTTGCATATGCATTTGCATATTTGCATATGCATTTGCATATTTTGCCCATTCTCACTGGTTATTGTATATTTTACCTAAAATCTAGTGATGGTGCATATTTTAGGACCCGCCCTCTTCCCACCCGCAAGTCACAGCACTGCTTTGCCCTGCTGCTGCTGGCCAGGTAGTGGTAGAGTGGCAGGCTGGGGCAATATGTGCGCAGTGTGGGGAACCTTGGATGTACGCTATGTCTGCAACTGCTCTAGCTGCCAATCCATGTTGATAAAAGTCAGTCGGGGCGGATGCCATTACGAAGCTCCTGAACCTTTGCCTGCCCCTGGCTAGGGAATTTACACCAAGAGACAGACTTCTGCAGCAGAGGAGGCAGGCAGAAGGGTTGTGACATCACGCGGCGCGGAGGAAATGCTGTGTCACAGTGAGTATGCGGCGCAGGGAGGAAGCCTTCCACTGCGCCGCCCTCACACACTATGCTGACATGTGATCCATCGGCACTGGAGATGAGGCTCCGTGTAGTTGATGCAAGAAGAGCTTTGGACGCTGCAGTCTGCTGTAGCAGCCAGGAAGAAAAAAATTCCTGTGTACAGCACTAGACATCTGCAGATGCTGTGGGCAGTGGCGTAACTACTGTAAGGCAGCCCATGCAGCCGCTTGGGGAGCAAGCAGCAGCAGGGTCTGTGTGGGCGCCGGCACCTGCTCGACACACTGACATGCTGCTGCCTGCCGCTGCCTGAGCACTGGAGGCGAGTCAGCCGCAGCGCGGGTGGGATCATGGCAGAGATGACAAATTCCCCACTGATTCAATTGACTGTACACAGAGCCGGCTATTTGCTACTGTGTGCAGGATGGGCGTGCTAGGGCGGCCTGGGATGCGTCGGTGCCAAGGGAAGCAGCAGTGTCTGCTGGTATTTCTTCTGCTTCAGCTTCTCCGTTATGCGTGTGATGTCATCACATCACAGGCTGGGTAAACATGCTGGAGAGGAGCCTGGAGGGGGGCGGGGGTGGGGCGCCACAAACTTTATAGTTACGCCACTGGCTGTGGGACTATTTTTGAGGTTTATTTGCAACTAATTGTATGCTGATTTTTAAATAAATTAGTTAAAAGTTACTCTTTTTTATAATTTAATGTAGCATATTTTTACTCTTTTCATGCATATTTTAAGTATTTTTCATGCATATTTCAAGCTTTTTATGTTGCATATAATCCTGTCTCTAATGATTATAGAATCATATACCTGCACATAGTAAAAATGGGGGCGGGGGGGGGGGGGGGGTGTGATGTGAGGTTGCTCCGGGTGCCCTGGCTGCACCCTACACCGCTGCACCCTTGTGCCGCCTGGGAAGAAGCCAACGGAAGGTGGTCCAGACTTTATGGGGTTTAGGGTCCCAGTTGATCTTCCATTAGTGTACACTGGGCAGAACTTAGCCCCTAGGAGTCTGTCCTGGGCATTCTATAAGGCGCCTATTGAATTATGTTGTTGTTAACTCGTACCATTACTTAACTCTTATGCCTAGAAATAAATGACACAAACACCTTATCTAAAAATAACGACACTGACACCAACTGCGTAAGGTTAAAAAGGTCATGGTTGTTTATTTAAGTGGTATGACCCCTATTTGTATAAGGGATGGCAAAGAAAGCGCTTGAGACCAGCACCCAAACCCGGGTGTTGCCATGGTAGCGACCTTAGCGCCCGCCAATGGCCACACCCCTTCTTGTGGGTACAGCCTACGCTGTGACGGACATACCGCCCCCTTCTATTGCATGACGTGGACCTTCCATGAAGGACCAACGCCCCCAGCCGGAGCTGGGGACTCGCCCGCCTTCTTGGCAAAGGGGGGGCAATACCGCACAGAGACCACCTGACACCCCAACTGCTTGCTGGTCGAGAGCGCCTTCTCGCCACAGCCTGTGTTACAAAGACCCCGCAGGGTCACCACGCGTAACCAGGCCCCGCCATCCTAAACAAATAACAACCTACGCTAAACTAACCTAAACTAGAGAAAATGTCCTCCAAAAACACTGCCATGCCTGAGTCAGAAAGATGTACACCATCCGGCCTGTACAATCCCACAGATTCCTTAATGATAGCAGGATGTCTAACCGCTGTGCCGCCCTGAGCCACAACATGCCTAGACACCGCATGGTTCAGCTTCTTCCTGGCCCTCTCGATTGCTGACACTTTCCGGCAACCCCGCCAGTTAATGCGGGGGACTATGTCAGACCACACAATCCTCACACCGGGCCAAAGGTCTGCCAGACGCAACAAGTCTGTCTTAATCTTGATAGTAAGCTCAATGCCCGTCCTCTTGACCAGGTCATTGCCGCCTAAATGAATCACCAGAACATCAGGCCCCACTTACGGGCTTTGGCGGATAACAGGTCCCATAGACTGTCCCAATGGAGACCCCTGACTCCAAACCATCTAACAGCAAGTGCCCTCTCCAGAACAGGAGCACTGGAGGCTAGTGGGTGCCTAGCAGCCCAAAAAATAAAAGAGTGCCCTACGAACCAAACCCTACTCAGAGCCATATCGGAAAGGGAAGGGGCTGAAAAAGAGAAAACCTAGTGGTTAACATCATGATAGACTTTACACACAACGAAATGCATAACTACGGCCCAAGTGAAGGTAAAAAACGTAAAAAACCTTCTGTGAACTTTAGGGGACAGCCAATTGAATTAGTCCACAACGAAGGAAAAAGTAAAAAATTCCCTTAACACCGTCAATTCCAGAACAATAGTCATTCCAGAACTGATTGTAAACAATCGTTTTTGAGCCGGCGCAACAGGCGCTTGAACTACAACTTATCTAACTTATCTAATCTTACATAACTCTTATAAGCGGAGGATTTCCACCTGCCAACTGCCTGAATGGCAGAAGGAGAAAGTCCTGCCGCTGCTGCGCAAGTAGCAGCCCCAATTCGGAACGAATGCGTTCCGAAATCTTGCTCCCGCAGACCCAATTCTACCAGACATCGCCGAAACACAGCCGAAAACTGGAATCGGGTCAGGGGTAGCCCATCAACATGCGCCAAAAACTGCAAGGCGGCCTCCGGTCTGCGGGAGCTATATTCCTTAGCTAAGGAAACTGGACACATGGCCGCTTCAGCCTGTGCATTAAGGGTAACCAAGTGGCCCCTTCCCATCTGATCCGTTTTGGACCGCTTAATCTTACATAGCACTTGTCCTTCACGGAATACTACATCCTCCCCTAGAATGCCATTGCGGGAGAGTTTGCTGGCTGCCACCAGCTCGCTGATGCGAAAAGCGCCATGAAACGCAAATGTAAATGCAACCTTAAACAGTGCAACCTCGTATTCGCTCTCAGCAACCTTAGCCAAACAACCCACCAGGTCCCCCAGCATACTTATGTCTATGGGTTTGCGTGAATC
The DNA here is from genome assembly GCF_055691185.1 of Crinia signifera. Lineage (NCBI taxonomy): Eukaryota > Metazoa > Chordata > Amphibia > Anura > Myobatrachidae > Crinia > Crinia signifera. The sequence goes on along the minus strand of NC_139223.1, from coordinate 183,026,784 downwards.
CGGGGGAACCGGACGCACCCGTGCCCAACCTTTCATGGCTTTGGACAATACGAAAGACCTCGTGGGGTCGGGATCGCCGCGTAAGCGCGAATAGAAAGCGATGCCAGCCAACGCCACCGCCATAGCTGACTTTGACCTGCCTCGCCTATGGTGACCCCAAACAAAAGAGAGTAACGGTCCTCGACCGACTTACCGCTAGCCTCGGGGGAGCCCTGGAATTCCACCCAGTCCCGCCATGCGGCCCCATAAGTTCTACGAGTGGAAGGGGCCAAGGACAGCAGAGCCAGGTCCGTCATGCCAGCTCTATGATCTGCCACACCAAAGGGGGACAATTAAGCCCTAGCGGCGAAGCCTCGGGGGCCAACTCGCGAAACCTCGCGAACTGAAACCTCGAAAGGGCATCTGCTATATTGTTATCCACCCCGGGACATGCCTGGCCCTGAACTGAATGTTATGCCGTAAGCAGAGCAGAACTAAGTGCCTTAGCAAACGCAAAGCCTCGGAGGAAGCCGCCCTCTGATTATTAATGGCATGAACCACCCCAAGGTTATCACACCAGAACACTATGTTCTGGTTAGCCAGCCTGGAGCACCACAGCTCTGCAGCAACTATAATCGGGAAAAGCTCGAGGAGCAGCAGGTTGACCGTGAAACCACGATCAACCCATGACTGAGGCCACTTGGAGCTGCACCATTCCCCATGGAAGTACGCCCCGAAACCCGTGGATCCCGCCGTATCGGTGAACAGCTGCAGTTCAACACTAGAGGCGGGGTCAGAAGGCCAGATGAGCTCACTATTAAACTGCTCGATAAAAACGGACCAAACTAAAAGGTCATCCCGCATCTCCCGACATAGCCTGACTGTGTGATGAGGGTGCCTAACCCCCGCTGTGGACCTCTCTAGCTTACGGCAAAACACCCTACCCATCGGGATAATACGACAAGCAAAATTGAAAGAGCCCAGTAAAGATTGTATGAGCCGCAACCTGACCCTCTTCTTTTGCCTGCATTCGCTAATGAGAGACTGCAGCTTGGATACCTTGTCCTCTGGGAGCCGGCAGCAACCCGCTGCAGTGTCTATCTCAATGCCCAGATAAGACAGAACCGTGGCAGGGCCCTCCATCTTATCTGCGGCAATGGGGACCCCCAAAGATGCCATGACATTGATGGCGGATGCCAGGATGTTTGCACATGTGTCCTGCCCGCCTGGCCCCACAAAGAGAAAATCATCCAAATAATGTGCCACGCCACTACAGCCTGTGACGTCTTGAATGCACCAGTGCAAAAAGGAACTGAATTTCTCAAAGTAGGAGCAGGAGACCGAGCACCCCATGGGCAAACACTTGTCAATAAATATACCCCCGTCCAGATGGAAACCCATGAACCTGAAAGACTCTGGGTGTAGGGGGAGGAGCCTGAAAGCCGACTCTATGTCCAATTTAGCCATAAGGGCCCCTCTGCCAAACTCCCGGACCATGCCTAGCACCTCATCAAACAATTGGTAGTGGACGCTACAATATTGCTCGGGGATGGCGTCATTGATGGACGCCCCGTGGGGGTAAGACAGGTGCTGAATCAGTCTATATTTGCCCGGGGTTTTCTTCGGGACCACCCCCAGAGGGGAGAAACACATCCCGGGCAGCGGGTCAGTTTGAAAAGGCCCCGCCATCCGGCCAAGCCGGATTTCAGCTTGCACCTTGCCTCTTACCACCTCGGGGAAATCCCTTGCTGACTTAAGATTCCTGTGGGACACCACCGAGACGGATTGGGGGATAGGCAGCCGAAAACCATTGGTGAAACCGAGGCCCAAAAATATAGCGTCGGCCCTGTAAGGGTAGCCAGCCAGCCGGCGTGCCAACTCAGGGACGACTATGGGGGACGGGGCCTTACTTACTGCTAGTGCTGGGCTCATTCTGCTCAGCGTGGCGACCTGGCGCCCGACAGGACTTCCCGGGGTTGCCCGCCCCGCAATAACGGCACTCATGTCGGAAGCGGCATTTTGCGCCCCGGTCACATTTGCCGTCGTTTAATGCAAAGCACTTCCCTTTGCCGCCGGGCTTGGCCCCGGGTTTGCCCCCAGGAAAGGACTTCTTAGTGGCGGGATCCGTGGAGGGCTGGCCCTTGCCTATCACCTCTAACCAAATCTCCACGTGTTTACACCCCATAGGCATGGTTTTGTACCCGTCGTGGTTAACACGAAACTTTTCGTCGTAGTCACGCCAGGCAGTGCCCTTGTAGGAAATGAATGTCTCATTAACTAAGTACAGGTAACGAAGGACATTAGTATGTTCCTCTGGCCTGGTGCTGAGGTAACACGAGGCAAAGACTAAGAACCCTTTGAGCCAATTGTGGAAACCTTTGAAAGCGAGCTCCCATTACCAGCCGCTTTCTTGGCCTTGTCTAAGTCTTTCTTCATGTCGGTGGTGAGGGAGAAAAGGTCCACAAACTTGCCCTTCCTAATCTTATCCCTTATCCCCTTGCGCAACCCCCGAGACACTGCTGTGTTGGAGCAATGCACCATGTCCCCTAAGGGGGGAGCCTCGCCAGGCGCATCCTCCTTCCTGTGGCGTTTCTTACCTGAAACCTTTTTTGCTACTGCGCGGGCCACCATCTTAGCAAATTTACACGGGCGCTTGGGGGACCCCGACCCATCGCTGCTAGCAGATGAGTGACCAGAGGACGATTCACAACCAGAAGAATCAGTATGCTCACCACCCATGGAGGCTTCCTCTTGATCGGCTGGGGTTGAAACTAGAGGTGCTGGATCGGCAGCCCTGGAAGTCAATCCCAACAGTGGTGACAGCAAGGGAAGGCTGCTATGCTCGCCCACTGCAGAGCTTGTGGAAACCCGGCGGCTGACTGATGCTGACGCTGTTGGTGTTGCCTGTCTAGCCGCTGGCCTTGCAGTTGGCTCCGGGGCCCGAGAGACCCCTTGCTCCTGACTCCGGGATGACCCACCGGCTCCGGCATCACGACCAGCACCTGTGGAATGCTCGGAAGACAAAGGCAAAGCATTAATGACTGATCTGGAAAGTGAAGGCTCACCCACTAAACTCCTGTGCAAACGTCCTCCCTGCCCGACCCCAGATGAGGCAAATTGGGGTTGAGGTGGGGCAACTGAATGCTGTGGAGCATACGGATGTGAGTACCCACCTCCAAAGGGGGCCGGCTGCTGGCCGGCCGGCCAGTACTGCACAGGCTGTGGCTGGTAGCCCTGCCAAGGAGGACCATGGTACCCCCCGGCAGCCCCGCCAGGGTTGGAGAAATATGGGAAACCAGGGGCCTGGTTCCAGGAGTGCTGCGGTGCATACTGCGGCTGCACAGGCGTATAACCCTGAGGCGCGTTCCCCAGAGGGGAGGGGAAACCCCAATGCTGCGGGGTCTGTGGAGGGGCTGGAGGCTGAGGGTACTGGTGGTAACCCGGTTGAAACCCTTGTGCCCCGTATGTTTGCTGCCCCTGCTGAACGCAACCAGGGCCCCCAAAACCACTGTTGGGGCCCATGCCCCCTGCTGTGTTGGGCAGCCCTGGTTGTTGCTGAGCCAAACTTGGTGCGTGTGTGTGTGTGCAGGGGCTTGGCCCTGCATGTGCCCTGCAGGGTCACTAGGGCCCGTAAAAAGCAGGGCAGCATGAGGTGGCCTGTTGGGCACCCTGTTTAGAACTGACTGCATCTGCACGCCCCCCACTGAGTGGATAGCGATGACCGGCCCCTGCAGCAAAGGGATGGCACACCTGGAGGGGCCCCCTGTTATAAGCTGCATTGGGCTGCCTAAGGGGGTGGATGCAAGCGGTGACCCCCCCCCGTGTCTGATGCCTGACAGGGGAGCACGGGGGCCTAGGGACTCCGGGACCCTGTAGGCCTGGTCCAGCCTGGTACATCCCGCTGGTGCTTGGAGCGGAGGCATCGGGAGCTACCCTGGCCTCCCCTGACAATTTTGGGGACCCCCTGTGTGCTGAGGCACTCGCTTCGTCCGGGACCGCGTGACGCGCACCGGGGGAGAGGGGCATGCCCGCCTCCGGAGCTCCGGGGACGGGGCGTGGAGGGGAGCCTGGCGGGGGGGTGACCGAGTAACTGTGCCCGGCTGACCCCCGCCCGCCGCCGCGTGACGCAGCGGTAGCAAGTGGCATCTGCCAGCCAGCGGGGAGGGGGAGCTAAACGCTTAGGACGGCCAGACATGCTGTGATGCAGGTAGCAAAAGCAAATCAAAAGATTATACTTAGCTTCGTTTGTGACTGTTCCCAGCGCTGGATTCAGACTCAAAGAGGCTCACTTCCTGTCTCTGATCACTGATATAACCCTCTCTGGCTGCCGCCCCCCTGCTACCTGATTGGCAGAACTAACTGCCACTCCACTGCTATTTCCATAGGGCTTCACACAGATGCTTCTGTTACACTTGCTTGTGGACAACAAATTCACAGGCTCTTAAATTCCCTCCAGCCTATGCGGCCCTCGCTCAGTCTTGGATAGATTTAGATGAAAACTTCAGAGAGTGGTAATATTGGATCCCAGAAGACATACTAGGGCTGTCCAATGTGCGGCTCTCCAGCTGTTGTGAAACTACAAGTCCCAGCCTGCTTTGCCACAGTTTTACGATTAGGGAGTGGTAAAACTGTGGCAAGGCATGCTGGGAGAGCCACAGGTTGGCCAGGCCTGTACTAGGGGCTTGGAGTCCTACTCAGACCTCTCTCTGGTGAATGCAAGGCAGAACTTTTACATCCAAGTCATGAATAACTTGAGAACTTGAAGATTTAGGGGGGCATTCGCAGGTGGAAATAGCAGCACTCGCCTATTCAATGCTGCCGTTACCGACAGCATTGAAGGCAATTTTCGGTACTTCTTTACTTTCACGGCACCACTAGATAGGACAGATAGGATACTAGATAGGATACGATTTTGTATGCGATTTGACATAAGATATCGCATAAGATATACAGATGTAGGATAAGATTTACTATCCATTTCATTACCCCACTATCCACTAGGGCGTGGAGTTGATTTTATATAGCGTGGCGAGCGCAGCGAGCCTCCGTGCCCGAAGCGTGGCGAGGGGACACGGAATGTATTTTATGGAATTGCATGCAAATGGCATGCAATATTGGGGACTTGCTTTGAAACAACATCCGTGTCCCCACGCGGGGATCGCTGCGCTCGCCACGCTTCGGGTTCGGTGGCGCGCTGCGCTCGCCACGCTATATAAAATCAACTCCACGCCCTAGTGGATAGTGGGGTAATGAAATGGATAGTAAATCTTATCCTATATCTTATGCGATATCTTATGTCAAATCGCATACAAAAGATCTGTCCTATCTAGTGGCGCCGTGAAAGTAAAGAAGTACCCAATTTTCTGCGAAACAGATCCGACTTCAAAATAAGTTGCATCTGGTTTGTCAGAAACGGCTGCAGTTTGTTGAATTCACTGTTTTTTTTTCGACAGTCGACAGCTGGAACATTGAATTCCAGCTGTAGAGTAAGTCGAATGGAATGAAAATGGCCCAGGATTCCGACTGTCAGGACTTTCCGACAATTGGAATTCCGGATTGAATACCCCCTTAAACTCAGGCAAGATAGTTCAGCTAGGTTAAATATAAAAATCAGTTTGTGCGTACTTTGAAGCCTCGAATTACAGATTTCATATCTATGTCCAAAATTGTTGCATTACAGGTTTGACATCATTAATCTTTAGGCGAAACAGGCGGGAAAAAGTAAAACATGCTTTCAGAATTATGTGCAAAAACAGCTGCTTTGGTAGTTACAACCAAGGTACATAAATGTATTATATATAATAGATTGTTTTTCTCCCAGTATATCTGTACTGTACGTTTTACTGTACACAGGTGAATTTGTCCAATACATCTAGGTGCACCCTCAGGCCCCAGCCAGGAATTGGCTTGTGGGGGGAAGGGGCTATTTAATGAATGGGTTGAGAATCTGGAGAGGTAGAAGCATTACTGCAATCTCAGGTCCAGGGGTCCAGATAAATGTTTATTCAGGGAATTCCTCATGGATGACATATCACTCACCCCTCCCCCACACCCCAGATGGATGTTACCACCAATACCTGCAGTGAGAGGGGGACCTGTTAATGTTTTCCAAAAGGGGTGGCTATTAGTCTATTAACTCTTTTGTACCTTATCTAGGAACTGTAAATAATTACTCAGACAGTGCTTTATAAAATACTAAACGGAGCATTCAACCGTCCACAATATGTAAAGTCCTGTAAACACCTGATACACGCCTGGACCCCATTTAACATGATACCAAATGCCGATGGCATATTTCACATAGTATCGCTGTGACACAGTTCGTGTCCTCATACATTTAAGGCCCCCATACACTAGGGCGACTTGTCCTGAGGACAAGTCGCCCCCGACTTCCCCCTGAGCTTCCCCGGCAGCTCCCTGGGGGAGCTTGATAAGATTGGCACTTGATGTGCCATTTTTTACATGTGATAAATTGTCTCGATTTATCACATGTAAACCCGGGAAGCAGGGGGGGGGCTGCAGAACAGGGCTGCTGGTGGGGGTCGCTGCTAAGGCAGCGTGCAGGGGACGCTGCGGGGTACAGTGACAGAGCCGGGCAGGGAGAGGCGGGAGCTGTCAGTGCTGGAAAAAAAAGCCCATACAATGAATGGGCAGCCTGTGATTGGCTGAGCGCTCTCTCAGCCAATTGCTGACTGGCTGAGAGAGCGCTCAGCCAATCACAGGCTGCCCATTCATTGTATGGGCTTTTTTTTCCAGCGCTGACAGCTTTTCCTGCCCGGCTCTGTTACTGCCAACTCTGTGTCCCCCGCAGCGCCCCCCTGTCTTACTAGCAGCGCCCCCCCCCCCCCGCATTGACAGCTCCCGGCTCCCTGCGGAGGTAGTGCAGGCGGGGACCGCAGGCTTCGCAGAGCAGAGACTGTCGGCGCGGCGGGAGAATAGAAAGAAATCTTATTCAAAAGACTGGGCGGCCGCTGATTGGCTGAGAGCTCTGCCAATCAGTGGCCGCCCGGTCTTTTGAATAGGATTTCTTCCTATTCTTCCGCCGCGCCGACTGTCTCTGCTCTGCGACGCCTGCGGTCCCCGCCTGCACTACCTCCGCCGGAAGCCGTCAATGCACGGGGGGGGGGCGCTGCTATTAAGATAAAGATATATCGGATCTGAACATCGTGGGTGCTAAAAAGCAGCCATGATGGCTCAGATTCCGATATATCTTATGTTCTGCAGGTCCGACGCCGTGATCCGATCCAATGCGCGCGGGACCGCACATCAGATCAGATGTCAAACACATGCGATTTTGGGCCGATTTCACCCGATTTATCGTCCCAAAGGGCCGAAATCGGATGAAATAGGCCGAAAATCACATAGTGTATGGGGGCCTTAAGGCTCAATAATACTGTTATTTTCTGCATCTCGTTGCCACCAGCACACATTTTAATAAAAAAAAAAGATGCAAAAAAGCCTCCCTGCGCCAGAAGAGTCGCGAGGGACTGAGCGCGCAGAGAGGGGCTGTTTGTTGCAACTGCAGCAATGATGTATGAGGAGTCATCAGTACTTACAATATATTTAACGCACTTAGCTGTCCGGTAAGGTCTTGTACTGTCTTCCTCTAAGTTGCCGGTAGCCCATCGCTGCTGGTGAGGTGCTGCTGACTAATGGTTCTGTATGAGAGTCGCCTGCGAATGTGCGTTGTGCCTCATTCCAAAGGGGATGCAGCAAAGCCTGACATTGAGGACTGTACTTCTTATGTAGTCTATAGATGGTGTAAGGCAGGGATGGGAAACCTTTGGCCCTCCAGCTGTTGTTGAACTACTCATCCCAGCATGCCCTGCAACTGTTTTAGCATGGCCAAATAGCAAAACTGTAGCAGGGCATGCTGGAATGTGTAGTTCAACAACAGCTGGAGGGCCACAGGTTCCTCATACCGGATGTAAGGGGTACAGTAACTTATGCCACAGTAAATATTAAACTAATGTCAGAAACCATTTTCGCGCCAAAAACGAGTGCTAAAAGAGTTAGGGGGGTATTCAATCCCCAATTTCCGACAGGGGAAATAGTGCCCGCAACCTATTCAATGTTGCCGTTACCTACAACATTGAAGTCAGATTCCAACAAAACAGATCAGACTTTAAAACAATAGTGTAATAGTGTAATAGCATTACTGCCTCAGAGGTTTTGGATTCAGTTACCACCATGGCCCTAATTGTGTGGAGTTTGTATATTCTTTCCCCTGCTTGCATAGGTTTCCTCTGGGTACTCCACTTTCCTCCCACAATCCAAAAATAGAGGGTTAGTTGGCTCCCAAAAAAATAAACATTAGTGTGTATGTACAGTACATGTGAAAGGTCAGGAATGGAATATAGGGCCCGATTCAGACCAGGCGGCTCGTCTTCGGAGCCCAGCTATCAGGTGAACGTCGCCTCACCACAGTCTCCCCCCGCCTTTGTGCATGGCACGTTTGCAGCCACCAAGTAAATCTATACTTACTCAGCGCTGCGACCACCATGGGGACATCAGCGGCCCTCCCTCCCCACAGCTGGGCCAGCCTGCCTTTTTAGGCAACACTTCCAGAAGACGCATCCGAGCGAGTCAACCAGATCCCGCCTTGTGAATGGTGGTACGCCGGCCCGCCATTCGCACGGCGCATACGTTTGTGTACTGGCTGCGAATGGATTTGTTTTACATAAACATCCATTCGCAGCCTGCGGGGGAACACCCACATCATTCGATGATCGCCAATGTGGAACGTGCACGCAGATCTAAGGTTGCTCAGAAGTGGGCGGGCACCTGACACCTGTTGGAGCAAACTGAGGTACAGTATGTACTGTATTATCTCAATGTGACGTCAGCGAGAGGAACAATAAAGAAAAAACAGGCAAGCGCTAGTATGTAATATTTGTGTTATATATTATTTGTATATATATTTTTATCAATCCATATCACACTGATTAAATACTTCTTATTAGGATTATAGCCCGTCCTGGTCAAGAGTGCACCGTAAAATAATAAAAATTATAGTCTAGAAGCAAATCTTACAGATCTTGGTAATCACGATCTTCCTATACATTCTATGGGGGCGGTGGCGGTACACACAACATTTCCAGTGCGGTTATCTCCAGTGTTAAGCTGGGTACACACTGGAGTGACGGAGAGTCGTTCCGACATCCCTGTCATCCCAGATCACCTGTAGACACTGGAGTGATGTTAATGAAGGATAAAACGATCACTGTTCCGTCCTTCACTGACTTACATGGTGTCACTATCGGTATCGATAGATTCTGATCCGTCCGACCGAACATTATATCCCCCGACTTTACAGAGATCATCAAAATATACAATCCTTTAATTATGTATAATCATGCAGATGCAAAAGGCCTGTTCTGAATCACCTGCAATGGCCATGAGGGACAGGCCCAAAGATTAAATAAAGTTGCTCAGCTTTTGTGGGCTACACGCAAACGCAGCAAGTATTTACTCTGCTTACAATAAATAAAGGTACTTGTTTAGTTTCACGGCGCCTGATATATCGGATGCGATATCGGCCTATATATCGATGCGATCCGATGCGTTTTTTTTACCTGTCCATAACCCCACTATCCACTACGCATGGAGTTGATTTTATATAGTGTGGCGAATGCAGTAATCCGCGTCCGCTCGCCACGCTTTGGCTCGGTGACTCGCTGCGCTCACCACACTATATAAAATCAACTCCATGCTTAGTGGATAGTGGGGTTATGAACAGGTTAAAAAATCGCATTGGATCGCATTGATATATCGGCCAATATCGCATCCGATATACATACCTCCCAACAGTCCCGATTTCAGCGGGACAGTCCCGATTATCAGGGCCTGTCCCGCTGTCCCACCCGCGGGCGGCAGTGTCCCGCGGTGAGGGGGGGCTGTTGGAGTCCCCCCCCTGTCAGCTGCTAAGCAGCGGGGAATAAACGCTGTGCACATGCGCACAGCGTCTATTCCCGCAGCCAGGGGGCTGGGGGCATGGCTAGATGCTCACAGAGCCTCTGGGTCATGCCCCCATAGCGGCAAAATGGGGGCGTGGCCTTGCGGGTGAGCCGTGAGTATAGCCACACCCCCAAAATTAGGCCACACCCCCGAAATTTCCAGCGCGCCTCCAGCGCGCAGCAGCAGTGTCCCGCATCGCGCACGTCAGAAGTTGGAAGGTATGGATATATCAGGCGCCGTGAAACTAAACAAGTACCTTAATAAATGTATTTGCACCCTTTACTGTACTGTATAGTGTAACATACTGTTCACTGCCCTGATGAAAAGTTATAAGGTGCCTATTGAATTATCATGATTGACATTTACCTTAACTTAACTTCTAAATTACCCCTAGAAATGAATCACACAGACACCTTATTCTAAAATAATCACACGGACAACAACTGCACAAGTTATAAGGTCGACAATATTTATTAAGTGGTATGACCCTATTGAAAGGGATGGCCAGGAAAGCGCTTGGAGACCAGCTCAGGTCAAAAAATGTTAGTAATGGCGGTGACTACAACGCCCCAACTTATAACCAGGGCGATGAACCGCCCCCCATTGAATTTAAGGCACAGCCCGCACTGTGACGGTCTTACCGCCCCTCCTATTGCATGGCGAGGACACTTCAAGGAAGTGGCCATCGTCCCCCCTCGGGGGCAGGACTCACCAGCCGTCCTGGCAGAGGGGGGCAATACTGCACAGTGACCACCTGTACCTCAAAAATGACCGCTGGTCGAGAGCGCCTTCCCGCCAATTATTAATTAATTTTGTAAAGCCAAATTCGGTGAAGGCCAAAAGGCAAGGTAGCAATTGAAAAAGCAAGGGAGGGAGGGTGGGAATCCAGACTCAGGGCGAGATGTACTAAAGGGAAAATGCGGTAAAACCCCCGTTTTACCGCATTTTCCTATGTACTATTACCCGACCGCCACGTCACCGCAGTGTAGGGTATCGCCACCTTTGGGTGGCGATACCCTATAGAAGCCTATGGGCTTCTTTTCGCCGCCCGACGCCTCCGCAGTAATACCCGCCGACCCCCCTCTCCCCCTCCCTCTGTTACCTGGTCCAGGTCCTCCTGGACCCGGAAGGTAACACCTTCCTCCCCCTAGTGACGCCGGCTGCAGTCCTTCCGGCTGCAGGGGGGAGGAGGAGGCGCCGGGGACAGCTTGCTTAGCTGTCCCCGGCGTGAGGGATGCAGGAGCCGGCTGGGAGGTGACGGAGACCCCCCGCACACCACATTCCAGGTATCGCGGGGGGCCTCCGTCACCGCATCGCGATGCCAGCCGCATATGTTAGTACATATGCGGCGGCATCGTGGCGGGGGGGCCGCGAAGGGCGGCGATGTATTTTAATACATCCCGCCCTCAAAGAGGAAGCAGCATCATCTGACTCCCCTTCATATACCCCTGCATAAGCTACCACCCCTTTTCTACCTAATTGGCTACTACAACTATCAATCACGTGCACTTCTATGGGCAATGAACTATTCAACAACTTTATTAGGACAATCACAAAATTCACAGGCTCTTAAATGCCCTCATGCCTATGCAGCCCTCGCTTAATCTTTCTTCTGCTGGTGACAAGGGAGGGTTAGTGACTATAGGTAAACACACTGCGATAATATGACACACCTCTGTCATGCACAAGTGTGTGGGAGAGGTAATTAGCGGAATGTGTAAGCATTTTGAGTTTAGCCTTAATAAATTGTCCAATTAAAAATGCCAGATTTCAATCAGGGTAACACCTTGTAAAGAAGCCTTTCCGCTTAGTAAGAACAGAAGTTTTCATTTCTGAGCTTAATTCTGTACAGTCAATTTATTAAAAATGGTTTATTGTCTCACCTGGATTAGCGTGAGAGCTGAGAGCTGGGGTGATGAAGACATCTGTCAGCCAAAGTGGAGGCAGGAGACTAGCTGAGGATTGTCTTGTGTTTACATTCCTGGAGAGCCTTGCATGCTCCTAATGACTACAGCAGAATTACTATATGACACAGTCCCGGCATAGCGATTGTATTAGCTGAACTGCTGCTTGTTATTTTAACTTATATAACTGAATTTATTATGCAGATATCTGTCTATGTTATTATTTATTTACATATACGTCAGGTAAAATACAGATGTTTATTGCAGTGAATTATAATTATAACATATAACACTGCTTGTAATTAACATGAAAGCTAAAGCTAATCACATACCTAAACAAGATAAAACAGAATCACCTCTTAAATTGTTAACTGTAGTGGGCTTTGGACATTCCAGGTTTATGTATGGCTTCATGACACAGGGGTAAATTTACTAAGATGGGAGTTCTATAGCAACCAACCAGATTTTATTTCTTATTTATTTAGCACATTCTATAAGATAACAGAAAGAATCTGATTGGTTGCTATGGCAACATCCCATCTTCAATAGATCTCGCATCTCGCATCAAATTCAACCCTCAGTACTAGTTGGTTAGCCAAAGATTGTGTTAGACTGGGAGATCGTTACTGCACTTACTCCAAATTGTTCCTCCAGGGATGCTTCATACCCTAACCAAGATGGCCACCGGAGTTACTACTGGTTGGCACTATCTTTTTACTGTGTAGACTGACCTAGTGGAAGATTGTCATCTCCTCCTTAGATTCAAGATACTTTCTGCTTTTCCTCATGTTATTGCTGTTGCAGCATCCTGCACAACTACCCGCTTCCAGAAGACAGTACAGGTCGAGTATCCCATATCCGAATATCCGTTATCCGAATTATTCCGAAAACCATATATTCCAGTAAGTGAAAAAAAAATATATATTTTTTTGCTAAAAACTCACTGGGGACATTTGTAACAGCCCTACTGAGGAGATGATATGTATCTGGCACTATATATGTACAAGAAAATGATTGCTTGGCATTCATATTCAGTATCTGAGATAGTACACAAATTTTGTTTCATGTTTTTAAACCTTGTTTTTTTAACAAATAAAATATATTTGTGTGCATTTCATGTGGTAAGAAAATATATTTGTGTGTATTTTAGGTGTTTATACAGCATAAAAGATACTTCAAAATACATCATTGAAATATTAAAATATTCCGAAATACGGAATAAACCGTTATCCAAAATTCTCCCGGTCCCGAGCATTTTGGATAAGGGATACTCAACCTGTACTAATAACCCCACTCAGCTTCGTGCATCAACCAGTGTAACCACAGTGTGTACAGCTGTACCTTCACTTTTAACAAACCATGCCAACACACAATACCATTAGGGAAATGGTAATGGAGTCATATACAAGGTATACAAGGAGGGAACAGGGCTAAAACTATGTGCATATCCGTCATGTGCTTAGCCCCTACCCGTAGATCCGTGGATGATTAGTATTTGACCAGCAGTCCAGGGGCATGTGGAAGGTTTGCCCACCTTTCCTGGGTTCGAGAGGGCAACTTTTAGGAGCCTCCCGCCTGTTCCGGGAGCATAGGCAAGTTTGACACACAAGCACAATCTAGCTTTTTTTATGAGTCTCAAGCACCACCTTTTCCGCCCCCCTTTGCTTTATACGAAGTTGGTGTCTGGGCATCAAAGATGGGTCTGTCCGCTTTGGTTGCTCATAATGATGGTCATTATTTCCTGGGTTTAGTGTCAGGACTCTTAATTTCCTATACTCCCTGCTGATGATGTCTCACTGAGCACCAATCTTGTTGATCAACGAGGTATATTCATGACAGCCTCTTCCCTGAGCTCCTCACAAATTTTTGCTGGTAGTAGTAGCATTTGACTGCCATGCTTGGGGCGAAGGAAACTCTGTGAAAGTTTTTGAAGTTCCCAGGACCATTAATTACAATTCCAGCTGTATAAGTGCAACATGACAACATTTAAGAACATAGGGAAGGTACAGGAGACACTCTGTTCAATAACACCAATGGTACTCCGAGGGCAGATTCTCAGGTACACTTTTACGTTCTAGGTCATTCACATGTCATTGACTGGTCAGTGTGATAGGCAGCATCTTATCTTGAGTGTTATCTAAAAATGTCCATACATTGAAAGTCCAGATATAATATCTAAGAACAGAGTTGCCAGATATATATTATATATGTTCAACTTTGGTTCATTTGAGGCTTAGCAAGCCAGGTCCCTGGGTGACAGATATACATGGTAGCAACAGTAATTCTGGGGTTTTTATCCAAAATAAAGTCATGGTGTGTAGAGACACAACCCAAATAACATCTGGCCGGCAGCTGTCCTGTAGCTGTAAACCACAATGAACAGAGGAAGACACAACTTCTGCAGAAAACCAGATGGACTCTAGTTACTATTAGCTAGCAGCTGAGTACAACAGTCCTGCCAAAGGCATAACTCATTGTGTCAAGTATGGCGTTTATCAGTTGATGACCCAATAGGGTTCAAATGCTCTTGATGGTGAACTAGGAGAACATAAACATTGTGAAGAAAGATCCCCATCGCATTTTAACTAACATGCAGCACATTCAAATTCAACTTGGACAACTTTTCCGTTCTGCGCAACTATTTTTTCAGGACAAGCCCTGAGAAATTCATAGATAAATAGATAATCCGTTTTAAAAATTTATAGTTTGGAAGTTTGAGAATTATCTATCTCCGGAGATGTTGGCTGCTGCCATAAACTGTACTGTGTACAGTGCCGGCTCTTCCTCTGTGACAGGAGCCAGATACTGCAGGAGAATATTACCCTGCACCAACTGGCTCCTATCACTGCAGAAAAGCTATACATTTTGGTGTCATCCCTCCGAGGGTGACACCGGTGGCATGTTCTTGAGTCAATAGGTCCCACCCCTGCAGCAACAAAATTCTGCCATTCTGAGTGAATGGGGTGATGCAAAAGCAATTTGCATCATTTATTCTCGCCCCTTTCAGCGAGGAAGCATGTGTAAACATGCGCAGCCTATACTCAATAAAGAGTAACATTGACTCCTATGGCTACACAGACTGGACACAGTAGTGGTGACTCAGACACTGAGTTCAAGCATGTAAAAGATCAGCAGTTGGCGGCAGATACACGCCATGGGAAATGGCCATGACTTGCCTGCGTTTTCACGGCCATTCCCTGTTACCTCCCCCAAACAGTCACTCCTGTCAATCACAAACTTCAGTGGGAGTGAGAGCACCTTGTCACATGTGCAATATAATTGCAGCACATAACTCTGCAAATAATCATTCCGTTGCTTAAACATCGGCATTGCGTACATGCATGAATTATGCCCAAAATCTGTGGCAGATATATAAAAGGGATGTAGTTCTACAGGTTGAGTATCCCTTATCCGGATATCCAAAACCTGAAAAATGGTGTAATGGTTAGCATTACTGCCTCACATCACTGAGGTCATGGGTTTGATTCCCACCATGGCCCTAAATGTGCGGAGTTTGTATATTCTTCCCATACTTGCGTGGGTTTCCTCCGGGTACTCCGGTTTCCTCCCACAATCCAAAAATATACTGGTAGGTTATTTGGCTCCTAACAAAATTAACCCTAGAATGTAAGTCTGTGCGTGTACATGTGGTAGGGAATATGGATTGTAAGCTCCACTGGGGCAGGGACTGATGTGAATGTTTAAATAATCTCTGTAAAGCGCTGCGGAATCTGTATGCGCTATATAAGAAACTGTTAATAAATAAATAAATAAATAGTGCTCCATGTTGTGTTCAAAACTACAATTTATTTTATGTAGATAGTCTGTACAATTTCATCATTGTTTTTTTTTTTTTTGCTTTACCCCAATAAAGGTTTGTAGACTTATGAAGACAAGTAGAATGAATGCTCAGTGTGTACAGATTCTTTGCTGTATTTGTCTAAAAGGCCATAAAACTTTAGTGACAAGTCAGCAATGAAATGTTCTAACTCAGAAGGTGCATATATTAAATAGCCCCCCCCCCCCCTTCCTTGTGTGATTCACAGCCGCCCCTCTGCATCCCGTCTGAGTCAGTTCCTGTTACTTTTCTTCTATGAAATATTAGGGGAGATTAGTTCTGGTGTGTGTAACAAGTAGAGATTAGAAATGAGCGCAGGACACTTCAGAAGAAGTTTTATAGAAGGAAATCTCCCCAAACCTTTTAGGGACATATTCATGTTTCTAATATTTGTTATTGGAAAGCTCAGTGCTGCTGACCATGTATCAGACATACTCGCCTTCTTCCGAAAACTAGTTTCATCTAGTAGAATGCGGTGCGTAAAGCGCCCCGTTGAGGGGGCGTGTTGTGATCCACCCAGAGGGCGTTTCTACGCTTAAAATAAATGCTTATTGCATTTATAAATATTTTTATGAAAAAATTTGGAAATGTTTGTGGTCCTAATATTGCTGCCTAAAATACTGAATTTCAAAATGACATATTCGCTGTGATATATCTTTTCTTCTCACTCAGGACAATAAACTGTACATGATAAATGTGATGCCTGCGCAATCAGTTCCAAATGCAAACTGACCTTGTCGGAATTCTTAAGGCCCTCAGGCTGGTTTCACACACTCCGGCTCCTGCCGGACGGTGAAATCCCGCACGGCCAGGGAGCCGTGCCGCACACAGTAGTGGTGAATAGACACTATTGTGTCCATTCACACGGGACGGCCACGGCCCGGCAGCACGGCTGCAGCCGGATCCCATCACTGGAAGGGAGGGCTGCCGGGCTGTGGCCATCCCCACCATTGTAATCTGCTGAGTGCGGCACGGCTCCCTGGCCGTGTGGGATTTCACCGTCCGGCAGCAGCCGGAGTGTGTGAAACCAGCCTAAGGGTCAGATGTATCAAGCTTCAAAAGGTGATAATATGAAGAGTGATAATTAACCAGCCAATCAGCTCCTACCTGTCATTTTGCAAACCCAGCCTGTAGCATGACAAGTAGGTGCTGATTGGGTGGCTGTTTATCACTCTCCATTTTATCACTTTTGAAGCTTGATATACATCTGGCCCTCATCTTTGTGATACCTCAGCAACTCTCTGGCCTGGATCCGCTGGGCTCCCGGGGGCTAGGTTGCATACAATACATCTTATGCAGTCACTTTGCATATGATGTATCGCATGAAATCCCATTCACCGCTGCGGGATACAATGGATCCTTATTGCAGCAGTGATAATCTCCGGATCTGAACAGTACTGCTCGGTTCCATGGATCGGATTCAAAACATAAGTAAAAGACACAATTTAATTGGACTGTTGCCTCCAAATAGCGTGAAAAACTAGTATATGCGAAAAGGTTTCCTGCTAAAAATTCTAATTTTAAATCTAGCTTTTTGTATTGTCCTTTTTGTGTGTTTAACTAAAGATTATTAATAAAACCTTCCAAAACTTGCACACACCAGCAGCCAACGTTGTGATAAGAAGACACAGATCACAGGGGTCAAGCAAGCTGTATTCTCTACTGGCCGGGGTCCTACAAGGTTTTTCTGAGAGTAGACTGTAGAGAATTATGGACAAATTTCATGACTGCAGCAAATCAGACTGCAGAGATTGTTGGTGGAACCCTGGCTGCAGTGAAGAATTCAAAGAATTGGGAGATTTGATTTATAATGCAGGGCAGCAGGAGATAGGAGCTTTAAATGGGACTCTCCCACAGGATCCATCCAGGAGGATAGGCAACTATGGTTTCAAGGCTGATGCTGAGTTCCAGGCAAGGCTGCTTTGCATGGGTTCGATCCGAATATGTAATCCTTTATCTCTCATCAACATTTGTTAAATCTCCCCCACACCTCCAATGATAAGCTCTAACATCTTCCCAATAGCAGGACATCATATGCAATCGCTAGGGGATGATCCTTTGCAACTTGCTCATTAAATATTATTGTTTTTATATTATTATGTGTTAATCTCAGCCTCCCCCACATATCTGATGCTTATTGTATTGGAGGGTTTGGATCAGTTGCTGATTGAAATGTTCTCACCCATTTTTAATCTGCTCTGATTTTTTGACATGCTGCTTAGCCTCAGGTGAGGTGACTCACTGATCCCATACACGGTGCCAAGTGTGTGAATTGCATCGGACATCAAAGGGCATTTAGGAATGTGCTGATCGGCTTATCCTTCATGGCATAATGCACACTTCAATGATGCTGGCTTATAATATATCGGCTTGCTTAATGCTGCATACACATTTTAGTTTCCTTACGGGATAGGTGTTGATGTCTGTACTGTCACAGTTTGTGAGGAAGGTAGCAGACAGCAGGACCCTTTCTCCTTTCGGACCCCAGAGCAATTGTACTGCCTGCACTGTGGCATTCCTCTGTCCCAATCAGATGTGGTCGTAAGGTTGGGATGTATGAACAGGCGCTGTGTACATTGCCCATGGTCTGCACAACATGCAGTGGGTACGGTGGAATCACGCCGTACATTGAAAGCTGTGATTGACTTTCGGTGACATGTGATCGCACTCCTGTACTCAGGGCTGTAAATAGTGGTACCCCACAGGCAGGGCCTCCAATAGGGGGGTGCTGTGGGTACAGCTTTCCTGGGCTCCGGCCTCTGGAAGGGCCCAGGCAGCTCATTTTGCCCACTGCAACCCCCCCCCCCCCCCCCCGATTGCCTCCACTGCACTGCGCTCAGTGCGCTGAACAAAGCAATTCCCAGAGCACAGGCTTATTCGACCCAGGATGGCCAATTAAAATTCTGCACCTGCTTTTGAGCCAATCAGGGCTCGCGTACCAGCAGAGCAGCTGCCGGGACCTCCGGGCTGCAGCTCAGCGGAAGAGGAGATGGGGGAGCAGGAGCCATGTTATGGTAAGTCAAGTGAGGAGAGGGGTCCTGGGGCCCAGACTGGAAATGAGTCCCGAGCACCAGAATTCCTGATGGCAGCCCTGCCCACGGCATCTGCATTTGACTTGAGAGGTGTCTGAAACAGCACCCTGCAGCCTGTACAGCCTTAGGACCTCATTCATGCACCCCAGGTTCCGCCCAACTTGCTGACCTGATGGATTAAGCCCTGGTATCGCGACTGTCCTGCTAAAACAAGACGGTTCTATGTATAATAAGAACATGTGCTGCCTAGACCAGTCTCTTTACTGGGAAGATACTAGGGGCATCTGTTCCTGTGTCTGTGCCAGGAGAACAGACGGCTGTCAGACTGTCACCAAACAGAGATACACTAATGATACAGACCGGGCAGAGCATGTACAACACGCAAATGAACACAATTAATGTGCAGTGCTAGCAAATCAACACACAGCAGAATGTGTATTAGCATGTGCAAATAACACACAGTCCTGCACAAATTCTGGGAAGGCTGGCACATTGAATCCATTGGTCAGCCACCAGCTTAAAGATGACCATGGAACATCAAGGATTTGAAGTCATTGATGGTATGTGACTAATGGGGATCACTTTTACCATCATTTGTGAGATCCAGACATTTGTGAGATTTCTCACCATCGAGGATACAGAGCTTTCTAGCCATCTTCACCTCTTTCACCTTCATGCGGAATCTTGGCGTGGTGCTGGATGGTGGCTTGACACTTAAACATCAGATATCAGCCACAATCAAATCCTCATTCGTTCAACTGAGGAACATAGCCAGAATCAAACACGTAATCCCCTCTGAAGATCATACATGCATTTATATCGTCTCGTTTGGATTAGTGCAATGTCCTTTACGTTGGTCTACCAGCAAAAGAACTGCACCGACTACAACTGGTACAAAGCACAGCTGCCAGGCTGTTAACTGACCATCCCCGTTCTAGCCACATTACTCCCATTCTCTACTCCCTTCACTGGCTGCCCATAAAATGGCAAATCATTTTCAAGATCAACTTACTAAATTTCCCTGCCCTACATGACCAAGGCCCAAGGTACCTGAAGTAGCTTCCAATCCCATACTGTCCCATCCAATTACTGCGCTCTGTAGATGAAGGACTGTTATCAGTACCTAGATTCTCCCACAATTCATCTGAGAGTCGAGCTTTTAGCCATGTGGATCCAACTGTATGGAACTCACTTCGCTGTACAGTTCGAGAGGCACCCACTCTAGAATGCTTCAAAAACAGACTCAAGACTTTCCTGTTTACTCAAGCATTTCCTTCATTCCCTAAAGTATTGTTTCTGAAAAGCTTTTTCTGTACTTCATTGTTTCTGTACTGTATTATATTCATTCTATCTGTTGAGCACCTTGAATCCTATTGGAGAAAGAGTGCTATATAAATAAAATTATTGTTATTATTATTATTATTATTTTTATGTCATACTGTCCCAAGATGGCCGGGCTGGCGGAAACATGGTCACACACTGAAGTGCGTAGTGGGAGGTGCTGGATCATCCTACAGACCTGGCAATCTAGTTTGGACCATTGAAGAAGGATTTGGATGGAAGGTGAAGCACAACTGATGGAGAAGTTCAGAAGCCGTCATGTCCTGGTTTCAGGCACTTCCTCTATGCCGGGGTAGATGCCTTGGTACCGTTTGATCAAATGCTCAGACAAATATGGGGACTACAGTATGTGAAATAATAATCTGTACCAAGGCCATATATGTATTGATCTTTTTCCGTATTTATTGAACCACCCTCACATAAGCATTTATTTAAAGCTTCTTATATACAGTAGGTCGGGATGTTCCAAGCCTCAGAGAGAGATATATTGGTTAAGTTGCTTCAACTTGTACCTGTCATTCCAACGACTGTGCTAGATAAATAATAACAGAAGCTGATTTGTGGCTTTGACCAACTTCCTCATAGTCATACAATCTCTCCAATGCTTGATGCATCTCCTTAAGGGCCAGATGCATCAAGCTTCAAAAAGTGATACAATGGAGAGTGATAAACACCCAGCCAATCAGCTCCTACCGGTCATGTTTCAGACCCAGCCTGTGATATGGCAGTTAGGAGCTGATTGGCTGGTTGTATATCACTCTCGATTTCATCACTTTTTGACGTTTGATACATCTGGCTCTAACAGTCTCAACTTTGACCTTAGGAACACCCACAGTGTGGCATCACCTTATTTTGTGACACAAACACTTCATACTATCATTTGAATTGTAGTACATCATGAAGCTATGTGTGTATGGGCGATCTGTGCTAATGCTAACCAGTGTTCTCTACATGTAGTCCAGATCTAGCCAGGCAAGTGTTTTGCCCTAACAAAAGAAACATTATCATGTGTGGTATAAGTTGACAGGTGTCATCTTCCTTTTGGTGTCAGGCAGAAGACTGGCTCAGATATAACATGGCAGCTTGTGTTCCCCTGTCACTAGTATCCGTGAGTTCCATCTCTCTCTTCCCCATGTGCACAGAATCCTGGTTCTTCCCCTCTCCTCAGGGCAGACGCTTCTCCGGGATTTATCCTAGCTGGATTTGTGCCACTACGAGATCTCTCTCCAAATTCCGCCCAGTCATGCACCAGGCTACATGAATTTTACAAGTGTACTTGCCGGGACATATGTAAGACAAAGGCAATAATAACCTTACTATAATACCATTAGCAACCGGCAGAGTGAGCTTTGTATAACTTAATTAAGACTAGCTAAGATGGGTGTTTTCATTAATGAAATATTACAATGTTTCTACTTAATAAGTACATTTTACTCTATTTTAGGGCCAGATGTACTAAGCTTGAAAAGTGATCAAATGGAGAGTGATAGACCACCAGCCAATCAGCTCCTAACTGTCATTATGCTGTGGGGTAGAAGTATGAAGCAGTGATAAGGGAGAAGTGAGCCAGAGGAGAAGTGACCCATGGCAACCAATCAGCTGCTCTGTATAATTTTATATTATGCAAATTACAGATGTTACTTCAGTGCTGATTGGCTGACATGGGCCATTTCTCCTCTTGCTCACTTCTCCTCCCTTATCACTGCTTCATACATCAACCTGAAATGACAAGTAGGAGGTGATTGGTTGGTGGTTATCTATCTGTGCAATTTCTCCCCCCACCTTGCAGGCAGAGGAGACCCATGGTAATGCTAATCACTATGCCAACCATGCTGCACAGCCAGATCATTGCGCAGTTTTACTACAAATTATACAAGTAGTAAGTGGTCAGGTCGTAGCCCAGTGCATGTGCTGCTGACGATCCCACATGCTAGTAATAGTTTAACCTGGGGGGATCCAGTAAAGCTCACGGCCTTTGCTGATTCCCATTGCTGGGTATACGAGGTAACACCATTTGATGTTGAAGTAGCAGGAGTCGCCTCTGAAGGGTTAACGTGTGTGCGTGTGTCTCATCTGGTAAAATGAGCAGAAAACCACAAGTAAATGCTCATTTTGGTTCTGCTGATGTGAGGCAATAATCACATCAATGATACTATAGTTAGTCACAATGGAAGAATCACATGAAAAAGAAAATGATTCATCTGTCAAAATATTTCTTTGAAAAAAGCTGACACTCATCAAAGTACAGACAGGCAGTGCTGCCACCAGAAAGTGTGGGCCCGGGATGGTTTAAACAGACGCGGTCCCCATCACATTACCGCTGGCACAGAGACGTAGCATGCACCTCTGACATCCAGGGTAAACACACCCTTCCATATAGTAACATCAGCCTCATGCCCCACAGACCTCTCCTCATGCAGACATTCCCATATAATACTTACATCTATATCTATAAAAGGCTAAGGGCGGGATGTATTAACATACATCGCTGCCCTTCGCACTGCAGCCGCCGCGATGCTGCCGCATATGTACTAACATATGCGGCCAGCATCGGGTTGCGGTGACGGAGACCCCCGCGATACCTGTGATGTGGGCTGCGGGGGTCTCCGTCACCTCCCGGCGGCTGGCAGCGTCCCCCTGCGTCTCCTCCTCCCCCCTGAAGCCGGATGTCCTCCCGGCTGTCACACCAGGGGGAGGAGGAGATTTTGGAGGACGGGAGGGGGGGCGATACCCAGCCTTGCGAAAATGGGGCGGACGGGGATTGATACATAGGAAAATGCTGTAAAACGGGGGTTTTACGGCATTTTCCCTTTAGTAAATCTCGCCCATACTACTCCTCACTTCTATGAGGTGAAGTACCCCCAGTGACCACTAGAGACCACTCGATGAACCAAATTACCTCTTAACAGAAAGTGAAAGTAATTTATGCAGGGACACTGATCTTATTCAAACTTGCTGGATAGGGAGAGAGGGAGCTGTGAAGACAGAGATCGGCGTTAGGGGCGGATAGGGATTGGGCGTGGGGTGGAGAGTTTTGGGCTAAAAACTGTCACATCTCAAAGTGAAAGTAAAAACTGTCACAGCTCAAAGTGAAAGTACATTGCAGAAGCCGCCATTTTGACAGGTTTTTAACTAGTAGATCATTCTCATGCAAAAACATCACAGTAGACAAGCAAAACTTGTGAATTATCAGCAGGGTAACATGGGCGTAACGCAAACGCTGCGTTGACCTGAATGCAGAAACAGTTTATATTGAACAAAACTTTCTTTCTCACTTGCTGTTTACGGTACAAGTTTGAGCTCAGCTTCTGGAATGGACCTGGGGGCAGAGAATGGGATTGTGGGAGTTAGCGAGGTGCTGGGTGCTGGTTTTGTTTGAACAAGTAAGATGTCATAATAATTATCTATTTGCTTTCCCCGTGAAGCCTTGAGACAGCCATAAAATGTGCAGGCATATTATTATTAGCGGAAGACTCATACCTGACCACGTTCTGGCCATCGCCCACAGGAGATCCCAAAGGTGAGGTCAAGGGGCAAGTACCAGTGCTGTGACATTGTGATTTGTGCTCTCATGGCTCTGCCTGCACTGCACAATGATGCAAAGGGTCAGCACTGAGGGGGTTATTATACCAAGCTGTAGCGCTACCGGGGCAATGATGGCATGGTTCACAGCGAGTCCAGGTATTAAGCCTAATTAGAACCTAGAGCCTGATTCAGATTTGTACACAATGCCGATGTTCAGCCATCTGAGTATTTAATGTGCGCCCAGGTACTCTATCTATACCGCCTGCAATCAGCAGCAAATATATAGTGCTTTGGATTGTTTGAGGTGGGCCCCAAACCTACATCTTGTCTAGGGCCCCAAGAGGTCTAAATCCGTCTCTGCATACCACCCACCCAGGAAAGTGAGGCTAGATCCGAGAGGATGCCCTGCTCTTACTGGAGTCCGGTCTATTCCATAAAATTTGTGGGTCATTTTAAGACATTAGGGGAAGAGGGGGGGGGGGGGGTGCAGTCAGTATACCAACGCGGCGGCATCCCAACTTCTGTCAGAACACAGGCACTAGTGGGGGGATTTAGGTTTAGGCTGCAGGAGGAGCGAGGTTTGGGTTAGGAGGGTAAGGGTCAGGCTGCTGCAAGGAAGCGTGAGGGTGGTAGGGGGAGCAAAGTAGGGTATGAACGGAGCCACTGTCAGGAAGCTACGCATTGGGATGCCGGGATCGGCCTTTTGACCACCGACATCCTAACTGCGGGATATTGTATGTATCCCCCAATATTTACTAATGTGTTTTTTTTTTTTAGAAAGTGAAGATGTTGCCCATAGCAACCATTTAGATACTAGCTATTATTTTCTAGGAGCAGATAGATAAATGTATTTTAATTTTACTAATACTGTTCCGAGCAAAGGATGGACAACAGTTTGAACTGTCAGATATTAGGGAACCTTAATGTGATAGACAAAAGATAGAGAACAGATGATACCAGTGGAGGCTCCTAGTTCTAGAACATAACTAGGACCTGGTCTAAAGGGGTGTACACACGGTGAGATTTTGGAGGGAGATTTTGACTAGTCAAAATCTCCTAGAAGGTTAGCCAATATCTCCATATTTTTCTCCTGCTTAGTCAATATTGTCTAGCAGAGATTGCTTAGTATAGATTGACTGTGCAGACAAGGCAATTTTGACTAGATCATAGACTATCATTGCATAGTCAAAATTGTCAATTAGCCAAAATCTCCCCATGTGTACACCCCTTAAGAATCCCCCCCATAAACACATAACACAGTAGGGAACTGTCTACAAATGGTGTTGCTGACTAAAAACCATTCTTTCATTTTCTCTGGAACTATCAACATCTGTATATTTGGCAGTGAAATGACATCATTAGTTCTGTATAAGCCGCTTCCCATACAGTAACTACTGTACTCATTTCTGTCGGGAAACCCTGCTCCTTCCAGTATCTTTAGGGGTGTACACACGGTGAGATTTTGGCAGGAGATTTTGACTAGATAGTCAAAATCTCCTAGAAGGATAGCCAAAATCTCCCTATTTTTCTCCTGCTTAGTTAAAATTGTCTAGCATAGATTGCTAAGCATAGATTGACTAGATCATAGACTATCATTACTTAGTCAAAATCTCCAGTGCATCTAGCCAAAATCTCTCCCAAAATTGCTTAGTCAAAATTGGCCATTAGCCAATATCTCGCCGTGTATACGGGGCCCAGTCTGTGGGGCAGATTATTGGTCCATACACACTGGGCGACTATGCCCAGTGAATACACAGTTAGCGGCTTTCCCCCTGCCCGGCGCTGACGGAGGGGGGAGGAAGGGCTTTGCATAGCGCAGCGCTATGCAAAGCTGTACTGAAAGCTGCTCATCTGCTGGTATTACCAGCAGATGAGCGGCTTTCCTGGCGATGTTGCGGGAGCACGCAGCATCGCTCACCGGTCATCGCCGGGGCATAGACGCTGGGCGGCTTTGAGCTGAAAGCCGCTCAAACAGGCTATTTTCAGCAGCTTTCAGCTCAAAGTCGCCCAGTGTGTATGGGCCTTAACTTAGCTGTGAGCTGAACCATGCTATCTGATCCCCCTGGAGAAAATACCCGGTTATTCAATTACAGACACACAATCCACCTGCAAGCAGCACAGAGGCTGCTGTTACAGTACCGGTACAGGGGCCACACATGGGGAGGGGGCCCTGTTATATGCGCAGAAGAGAGAGGCATATGCACTCCAGACCTGTAGCCTTGCTCCATAGAAATACTAAAGTCTATATCAATTGATATGAAGGCGTTAGGAAATATTAACAGTTGAGGTTATTAAAGGACAATTCTGACATAGGAAGAGTCCTTCCTAAAATGAATGATCCTTTGAAGTGCACCCTGCTCATATATAGAGGCTTTATAGACAAAAGTAACTGCAAAACGGTCACAGTTTATACTATGGCAGAGTAAAGGGCCCCATACATCAGCAATTAATTGTGACAATTTTCAGATATGGAGATGATTGCCACAATTAATTTTAGATGTGTGGGCTCCCCCTTTTGGCAATCCCAATCAAAATCGCCAATCGATTTCTTAATCAGGTTTTTAAACATGTTTAATAATCTGGTATTATCTGCAGATCTTTTTTATATGTGTGGGCATTCCCAATTCGTCTTCTTCATCTATTTACATTATGAACAGCTGAAATGACAATCGATTGGGGCAATTTCCAGATATGAAGATGCAATCTTTAGATGGAAAAATCTGCCGATCACTGATATAAATCTGTAATGTGTGGGCAAAGTCAGATAGATTGTAAAATCCATTTATCTGGCCAAAATATCCCAATATCTGAAAATCCATAAATTGTGATTGCTGATGTATGGGGCCCATCAATGTTAAACGCTCTTGGCCACTACCCAATGTCCCATACACACTAGCCGATTCGCTATCTCTGTCAAAGAGCAAAACCTTGTCTCACTCATAGACGTCTACTGTACATGGCCATAAAATCAGTAAGATAAATGAGTGTAGGAAAGGGTAGGAGATGCCAGAACAGGAAACATCTGCTCCGCACGTGCTGTTGTACAGTTACTTCACATATGACCGACGGTGACATTACTTTCATTGTGGCATTGGATTCCCGGACTGGTGACTTTGCATCCTCAGGTGATCCCGGTATAATGGTAAGGGGTTCATAAGACCCCCTTCCTGAATATAACACATGTATAAAATAAAGTCAATAAAAAACACATACATTAAAAAAATTATAAAATCCTTCTGCTAGATACATCCCTACATGTTCGTCTCCATTATTTTTTTTTAACATGTTCCAACAGGAATTTTTTTTTCTTGCAAATCAAATTAAATTTCTCTTGTACTAAATTCTCTCCTTGACCCGTTTTTAAATCACAGTACTATTCTCTCGGGAACCGCTCCCAACGCTGACTCCTGACACGTACATATAGCTGGGACCTGTTTGGATCTCTCCATAGCTACAAGGCATAAACTCACCATTGGGTATCCTCCCGGTTTAAACCTTGTCTGTTGACAAACCTAAACACAACCTTAACTCTAAACTTAAATAACTTAACCTAAAATAAGACACGGGGCGGGATGCTATATAGCAGAAATGCGGTAAAAACCCCGTTTTCGGGGTTTCTACCGCATTTCTATATGCTATATGGCGCCTCCGCAGTGTCAGCGCTGCGGAGGGAATCGCCAGCTAAAGCTGGCGAATCCCTGCAGAAGCCTATGGGCTTCTTACCGCAGCGCTGTTTGAGGGATCCATCACGGATCCCTCCCAGCGTGCCCTGCGGCCGGCGCCGGGGTCTGCGCATGCGCAGATGGACTCCCGGGTCACAGACCCGGAAGTCCAGTGCCGGCACCGCATCGCAAGGGACAGCTCTTACCGCAAGAGCTGTCCCTTGCATGAATAACGGCATATGTTATAGCATATGCCGTTACTAATAATGCGGTAGCCGGCGATAATGGGCGCGGATGTTACAACATCCCGCCCACGGACACAAGTGCTGGCGTTTCAAAAGAATGTCAAATTTATTTTGACAACTAAAACTATGACTATAAATGGTGGCGGCACTAAAGAACGGTCACTATAGGAAAGGTGGGGTTAAAGATCACTATGCATACATACATCGCTGGTGATCACTCTCCCTGGTCAGCCACCCGGCCTGGTGGTGACGGCCATCCCCGGACAAAAGCATGGCCCATGACAATCGATGTCGAGGGAGAGTGCACCCCACTACCTACACACACACACAGAGTTCTTAAAGAATGACCATTCTTTACCGCCACCGGAGAAGAAGAGAAAGAGGGCAGGGTGGGTGGGGCTTCTTCAGACAGAGAGTTTGTCACTATAACTCGTGATCCCTTCCTACCCTGTCTAGAACCCTCCCCCTGCTCTGATAGGCCTTGTGCCCATCCTCATTAACATACATGTGACCAACAGCACTGTGTAACCTGTGAAGAACCCTCAGTGCTTTATGCCCCTTCAGGCTTAATCAGCCCTCTGTGTTTCTATCAAGTAGAGTCAATGGAAGTAACTGTCAGATGTATTCTGCTACCGAGAACACAAAGCAGCCCCGAAGGTGAAATGCAGACACTTTCTGCTACAGTATAAGTGATTTTCAGGCCACTACTAAGTACATGAGGTTCCCCGAAAGCTGGATTTCCCATAAGTCACATGCCTAGGGGGTGACACGTGCTGGGGGTAGCGAGGAGGAAAGGAATGGTCAGTAAATTGTTGTGGTGGAGGGGGTGAGGTTGGGACCATTTAGCAGTCGGAAGGCTGTGACGTAAAAGGGGGCAGTGGTGATAAGGAGGTGACTTATTATGTTGTGCCCAGGGGCGGCCTGACCCCTACATTTTCACTGTCCATTGACACGAGAATCCAACCTGGCTATCTTGCAGGGTTGATCCAGGAAAGGACTCGGATTAAGGTGCAGTGAAAAGGGGCAAGCCGGATCACCTGACCTGACTGCCATTATGGGCGGGATGTACTAAAGGGAAAATGCAGTAAGATGGGGGTTTTACCGCATTTTCCTATGTACTATTACCCGTCCGCCTGGCAGGGTATCGCCACCCAGAGGGTGGCGATACCCTATAGAAGCCTATGGGCTTCTATCGCCGCCCGCCGTCCGCGCACCCCCCCTCCCGTCCTCTTTGATCTCCTCCTCCCCCAGCAGGTGTCACAGCCGGCAGGACATCTGGCTGCAGGGGGGAGGAGGAGACGCAGGGGGACACTGACAGCTGCCGGGAGGTGACGGAGACCCCCGCAGACCACATCTCAGGTATCGCGGGGGTCTCCGTCACCGCAACCCGATGCTAGCCGCATATGTTAGTACATATGCGGCAGCATCGCGGCGGCTGTCAGGCGAAGGGCGGCGATGTATATTAATACATCCCGCCCTAAATGCATGGGGAGGTCCCCGGCAGAGACGCTACTTCCTGTAGTGCTGACACACGTCCAGGAGCGCGGGCTAAAGTCTTCTGCTGCTGAGAGACTCTGGCTGTTACTGCACCTGTGTGCAGTGTCAATGGCTCTGACCCGGGAATAATCCGGGTCAGAGCCAGGGTGGAAATGGGACTGTCATGTGTCTGACCCAGTTTGGAACTATGGGGCAGATGTATTAAGCCTTAAAAAGAGATAAACATGATGGTGATAGAGAGTAATAAATGTCCAGCCAATCAGCCCCTAACTGTCATGCCACAGATTATGGGGCAGATGTATTAAGCCTTAACGATAAATGCAAGGGTGATAAGGAGAGATAAACGTCCAGCCAATCACCTGCTAACTGCCATGTTACAGGCTGTGTTTGAAAAAAGTCAGTAAGGAGCTGATTGGCTGGACGTTTATCTCTCTTTATCACCCTTGTATTTATCTCTTGTTAAGGCTTAGTACATCTGCCCCTGTGTCCCAAATCTCGGGTCAGACCCAGGACTTTGGTGTAAACTGGTATCATGGAACGTATACTGTACTCTAAACTTTTGCAACTTGTTTAAGTTTGTGGTCTTGCAGTTTCATATACTGCGTTCATTCCGGGTTTATCCTCTAATTGTGTCTTTGGGGCCTGTGTGATCCCACGAGATGTGTCCTGTTTAGTATAATGATTCTGTTCCTCCAGCGCTGGAAGATGAAAGAGATGAAAATTAAAAGATTCCCCTCATCACCTCCTTCCTTGCAATATAATCACATTAAAAAAATTAGAATGTTGGGGGGGACGAGGGTGATATCCTAACACTCAGGAAAATAACGGCCCTTCTTTCTAGTCTTCTAACTTCTGTTGTTCTTCTGAGCACCAAAAAAGTTACTTTTCATACTACAGTATTTTTAAATTGTTTCCCTGTGTGTTTGATTGTAGAAGCAACATATCTTCTGGTCCTCATTTACTGCAGCAAGCGGTAGTGTTATATTACCTGGTAGATTGACAGCCACTGATGGATAACTTTTCATGCAAATGCATAATTGAAGCGGTGAAAAGCTTTGGTCTCACGTAGATGCCACGTGGGCCCCCCCCCCCTCTCCACGGCACAATAGACTTTGGCAACATGCCAGGGCCTACTGCCCATGCACAGGTGTCCGGAAACATTCTGCCGCCATGTTCTGGTGACATAGATTTCTACTGTGCAGCAGGGATTTTCCCAGCGTTTTTTTGCCATGATGGCAGCTACGGACTCTGAAAAGGGGAGTATCAAAACATGGGTGCAGTGTGTGCAGTTGGGGCCCTCCTGGATGGGTGTGGTATAACACACCAACAGTCGGGATTCCAACAGTCATTAGCCCGACGACAGAACTGCCCGGATTCAGACAGCGGGGGGAGCGCATTGAAGCCCCTTGCTATTCTATTCTCTGTCTATGGGGGTCATGGACCCCCACGAGGGAGAATACCCGCTGCCTGTGTGTCAGGCTTTTAGCAGTCGGGATACTGAGGTCAGGGTAATGACTGTCGGAATCCAGACTGCCGGTGAGTCCTCCGGCACTCCTCCTGGATACATTGCACCCATTATAGAAATGCCTATGCATGCAACGGAGAGTGGACTAGCTGGTCATTGTGTTATTAGGACCCACCCTCTTAGTATTAACAGCTCTGTGTAGAAGTGGTTGGGCTAAAGTTTTGCAAATTCACATAATTTAACCCCGCCCCCTCTACAGGGAGCCGCAAATTCCTGTATTAACTCCACAACCTACCCACTTCAGTAGAAAGCGAATGGGATGTAGGAGATCTGTCTGCTCTTCTGGGGGTGTGGGGGACTACCTGAGAAAACAGGTCTATGGGTAACTAAGGAAAGTGTGCTCTATACACCAACAAAAACAATTGTGGAATCAAATCTGCACAAAATTACAACACTGCTGATCACCACATTCCGGAGGTCGTAGAGCTGGCACTTCCCCAGAGCCGCATTAGGTGAACGTTTAGGCACGGAAAAATATGCTACTTTATGAATGGCCATCATTGCCATTGCCATCACTTTAAGGATGACCATCAATGTTTTTGCCTATCGATGGTCACCCATTTTCTTTCACTGATTGGGTGCCAGGGGCGGAGCTACAATATGCTATTTGTTTATGCTTGATATCAATGGAGGGAAACCATCTGGTTCTCCCCCATCGATGGCAAAACTATTCTACATCGAGCAAAACCATTGATGATTTTGAATCATCGATGGTTGATGGCCATCCCTACGCTTCTTTGCTATGAGCGTCAAGTCAGATTGAAGTGGCCCCATAGAGAATATAACTAATTGGATCTCACGGGTGTGCATATAAACTGCAATCCTGGGAAGCTTTATCATCAATTTAGGAACATAAGATTTAGGATATTATCATTTCAAAACTTCCATTAGAGTTTAATGGATAACTTTATTCATATTGCATAACTAAAACAAATACTTTGCAATATGTCGGGGAATTCCGTCCTGATTGTTGGATCTGAATTTCTTGAAAACTTCAAATAAACATTTTTATTTAGTTGCATAATAAAGACTTTGTATTTCTAAATAAAGCCAGATATTGTGCTATATCTGTACAGCCATAGTAGCACCTGTGTCTGTCTCCCAGATTCACAGTAGCGCGGCTGCCAAGCGCTCAGTGTTGTATTCCCACTCCTGTCTCTCAGGGTAACAGATCCCACTGATATTCATTCTCCTCTCTCCCAGTGCAGGGTCAGCGTCAGGCTTCACTACCCCTTCCTCAGCACCGCCATTCCCCTTCTCATCACCGTCACCAAGGAAACAGCAGTGATTAGCATGCACCAGGAGCATCCAGACAACCAAGGGAAGAGGAGGGGGCTGGTAACCTTCTCCCTGCAACCCCCCCCCCAATAAGTGCCACATGGATTTCAGTAAACATAGGTGTTAATGTAAGCTCCAGCGGATTTACAAGAATAGAACTTGGCTGTGCATTTTGCACCACAATTACCCAGCAAGCGAGGATGCAAACCAGCCGTGTATTCTTAATATGTTGGGTTTATTTTTAATAGCAGATCAATAAAACTGATCTACACGTGTGTGCGTATAATCCCTGTCGCTAACCCCGTCTGTTGGCTTGTAACGTTATGTGATGAGTGCCGGGAATTAATTCTCACATTGTCACATCTCAGAGTGTGAAATCGGATGTGTAAATGGATATTCTGGAGTATGTCTGCCTGCCTGTCACTCTGCACATTAGTTTGCTTCCTTGTTAGTCGCTCGTGGCCTGCAGTATTGTTAGTTACCAATAGCACCGACTAGATTCTCATTGTGCTGGATCTTAATGCACTTTAGTTAACTTCCAGCTGTATAAATAGAAACATGTACAGCTGGCGTTTTGTTGATGACTTTGTTGGGTCATCTGCAAAAGCCAACATGTTGGAAATTTGTTGATTTATTGACTCCAACAAGTGGTGGCTCCAGGGGAGGGGGAGTGGGGGGGGGGGGGGGGGGGGAGTTTGGCTGCAAATTCAAATGGGGGAGTATCACCAACTACAAATAAGTCAGTTTTAAATGGCAGTGGGTGGCAGTGGGTGTGGCTCCCTTATTTGAATTTTGGACTGTGCTGCAGACACCCCCCCCCCCTTTGGAGTCACCGCTGACTCCGACCAAAAAATGATCCAAAATTGATCAGAATTCTGAGTTCTGAGATTTGTAACATGTTATAATTTGCAGATTCCCCAATGGGAGGAGTTGGATTGGCATTGAGGAATGGCTGGACTGCCAGCTAGATTGATGGCATGCACAACTTAAAAGACCAGAAAGTAGGAACGAATATTAGGCAGAGGGGATCTTAAAGGCGCCAACAGCCTGGGTTGGAAAAAAGAAAAGGGAAGCGATGGTGTAGCCAAGATAGGGATGGCACCACTGGCATTCTCCTAGTTATGGCACTGGCACAAACAGACTGAAATCAGGACTTTATTTTTACTTTTTATTTATTTTTATTTTATGTTTACTTGGTGGAAACGAGAACCCACATCTGGGCTTTGGTACATCTACACATGCGAGCTCACACTTCTGCAGTCATAGAATTTAGCATGGCTAAAAAGTAAGTTAAACTTTACTTACCCCTCCGTAGTACCGCATTGGCCACAGCGGTGCTGCACAAATCACAGGAGACATGAGGCCCTCTCTTCTGCAGTGAAAGGAGCCATGTGCTGCAGTGCGATACTCTCCCGCAGCACTTGGCTCCTGTCACAGATAATCCACATCTTGAGGCAGCCATCAGTAATACAGGTTAGTCCGTGTTACACAATTGGCCACAATTGGCCAAAGGGCCTGAGCAACGTGCCTAACAATGGGGCTAACAATGGTATAATTAGAAACCTATGGTATAGAGGGGCCTGATGAAGTGGTAATAAAGTAGGGGGTGATTATACACCAGCCAATCAGCTCCCAGCTGTCATTTTTTTTTCAAACAGTGAGGCAGATGGATTAAGCCTGGTGAAGAGACAAAGTAGAGATAAAATGGAGATAAAGTAGAAGATGATAACGCACCAGCCAATCAGCTATGTTTGAAAAATGACCGTTAGGAGCTGATAACTCTTTACTGGGCTTAATACATGTGCCCCCTAGCCTGTAACCTGACAGTTAGGCGCTGATTGGCTAGTGCTTTATCACCTCCCACTTTATTAACAGTTTCTTATATAGCGCACACATATTCCGCAGCGCTTTACAGAGAATATTGGAACGTTCAGTCCCTGCCTCAGTGGAGCTTACAATCTATATTCCGTACCACATGTACACGCACAGACAGACAGTCTAGGGTCAATTTGTTGGGAGCCAATTAACCTACCAGTATATTTTTGGATTGTGGGAGGAAACAGGAGTACCCGGAGTAAACCCACGCAAGTACGGGGAGAATATACAAACTCTGCACAGTTAGAGCCATGGTGGGAATTGAACCCTTGATCTCAGCGCTGTGAGGTGGTAACGCTAACCATTACACCATCCGTACTGCCCTTTATCACTTCAACAAGCTTAATACATCCGCCCCAATATTTCTATTGGTGGGACCAGATTTTGTTCTGTGATTCCATCACATTTAGGTCAAATCTACCAATGAGATTATCAAGGTGGACAAGTCGTCCATCCTCGGGCGGTTCGTGCTGCTCCCAACATGACCCTCTCAGGAGGGACAGTATGCGCTATTCCTAGACCTTCCTCTTAATTTATGATTGCCATCACCTGTGGAGAAACACCTTTCTTATCAATTAAATTGTTTAAAACAGGTGGTGGCAATCATATATTCAGAGGGACGTCCAGAAACAAAGCATTGTGTCCCTCCTGGAGAGGGTAATGTTGGGAGGTACCCCACCATAATGTTAGAATGTGTTTGTATTCACTTAATGACAGCAATGACAGCGTAATCGGTTTCCCAGATCGTCAATCTTTTTTCCAGATCATCAATCAAGGCAAATGAAACCTTGGTGTTTTTTAAATTTCTAAGTAAATTTTCCCAAAAATCGGCTTCGAGGTGCACACCACCGGGTCCAGAGGTACCTTGTGCCGAATTTGGCGGCTCTGAGTGACACGGTATGTCCGCAATGTGACAGACACGCACACACACGCTTCAAATTATTATATAGATGCGGTCCTTCGGTCGACATTTAGACAGTCACTAGGTTGATCACTAATGGTCAACAGTGACTAGGTCGACACCTAAGAATGGTCGACATACCCTATTTCGACACCGAAAGAAGATCGACAGAAGCGTAAGGACGACGTGGACAAGGTTGACATGAGTTTTTTTTTTTTAAAAGGTGGTTTTTCATACTTTCCTATCCAAGTGGGCATAGAGTGAGAATATAATAAAGTGCAGAGTGCAGCGTAGTCACTGTCGACCATTAGTGGTCAACCTAGTGACTGTCGACAAAGACATTATCTATCATCTATACCAGGGGTGGCCAACCGGTCAGAGGTAAAGAGCCGAAAAATATCGTCGTTCAAGCCAAAGAGCCAACATCGTCGGTCAAGCCAAAGAGCCAAAAAGGGGCGTGATCGGGGGAGTGGTCAGGGGCGTGGTCATATGACAAAACTTTATGCCCCCAGTGCCAGATATGCCCCCCCACAGTGCCAAACATCATATGCCCCCCCCCACAGTGCCAAACATCATATGCCCCCCACAGTGCCAAACATCATATGCCCCCCCCACAGTGCCAAACATCATATGCCCCCCCACAGTGCCAAACATCATATGCCCCCCCACAGTGCCAAACATCATATGCCCCCCACAGTGCCAAACATCATATGCCCCCCACTGTGCCAAACATCATATGCCCCCCACAGTGCCAAACATCATATGCCCCCCACAGTGCCAAACATCATATGCCCCCACAGTCCCAAACATCATATGCCCCCCACAGTGCCAAACATCATATGCCCCCCACAGTGCCAAACATCATATGCCCCCCACAGTGCCAAACATCATATGCCCCCCCACAGTGCCAAACATCATATGCCCCCACAGTGCCAAACATCATATGCCCCCACAGTTAGGAAGCTGGGCCCTCCAGCACAGGTGTTGCCCACAGTGCAACACCTATGCTGGAGGGCCCAGCTTCCTAACTAAAGGGCCCACCTAGAGGGCCAGGAGGGCCCAACAAACAAATGAGCCACGGGCCAAGAGGGTCCGACTAATGCGCCCACAGGCCCGGAAGGGGCCGAATGTGCCCACGGGCCTAGTGCCCGACACCCGGTGGTCTAGGGTGGATGGGGGGTAGGAGGCCAAAGGCCCCTACCTGGTGTTGGGAGAGGCCGCTGGGGGGAGCTTTGTCAGCTCTTTTGCTTCCCACCCCCGCTGGCCTCTCCGGGAGCCATCTTCTTTCTTCTTGCAGAAGGCGCCGGAGATCTTCTGTCTTGATCCCGGCGTCTTCTGGCCTCTTCAGCGGCGCTGGAACTCTTCTCCCCGCCGCCGTCTTCTGCGCCGTCCTCCGGCGGCTTCTCGCGTCTTCAGGAGCGCTCCTGCGCTCCGCTGGCGTGGAGACTACTTTTCGCCCTCCCGCTGGCGTCTGATGTCTGATTGGCTCGCCGCGGCCGTTTCCTATTGGCTGCCGATGCGACGTTTTGAATTGGCAGCCGAATTGGCGCCAAATTCAAAACCCCGCTTCGCCGATGGGATGGGAGCCGCACATTACAGCGTGGCGAGCTGCATGCGGCTCGCGAGCCGCGGGTTGGCCACTGCTGATCTATACCATAACCCTTGATTTTAGGTTCATTGATATCTTATTTTCCATTTGGTATACAAGTGTACCCATTTTAATGAATGTAATAAATGCTTTTTGAATATTCATCCCTTAAATTACCCCCCGAACCCCCCTTCCTCGGACCCAGCACTGTGAATGATCTGTAATTATTTCCTGTCAATATTAACGTTGAGTTTTTGGGTTTCTTGTAAAAACTTTTTTACGGGCTTAGTTACATATAAGAATTCCAAAATAATTTGACCACCTTTTAAGGTAATACAGTAGCGCACGCAGGGGGGGTTTCTGAGTACCCAGAAATCCCCCCAGGAGTCTAAGGGCCCTCAGCTGAAAGCTGAGGGTCCCCTCTTTCCATGGGTATAAATGCCCCCCGATTTTTCCATTGAAATGCATTGAAAACAGTGAAAAATCGGGTCGGTCGCGTCGTGTGCACCTAAAAATGCTTAAATGGTCCAGACGCAATGCCCCCGATTTCCCCATAGGGAACAATGTTAAATGCCTCAATTTACCCGCGATGACCACGATTTCCCATAGGAAACAATGTTAAATGGATCAATTTACCCAAATCAGCATAGGAACAATAGTAAATGGGCCAAAAACACCCCTGAACATTGAAATGTCCCCCCAAAAGTAGTTGACGCCACCCCGCCATCAACGTGAACCCGAAGCGTGGCGAGCGCAGCGAGCCCCGCGAGGGGACACGGATACCTTCACAGGTAAACGCGTCCCTTCGCGGGCTTCCCAGGTGTCCGCGTCGCCATGGACACCTGGGAAGCCCGCGAGGGGACGCGTATAACTGTGAAGGTATCCGCGTCCCCTCGCGGGGCTCGCTGCGCTCGCCACGCTTCGGGCTCGGTGGCTCGCTGCGCTCGCCACACTATTCTATTCTCACTCCACGCCCTAGTGGATAGTAGGGCATGAAAAGGTCGGAGGACGCGTACCGCCGCCCCTCGCGGGCTCGCTGCGCTCGCCACGCTTCGGGTTCACGTTGATGGCGGGGTGGCGTCAATAACTTTTGGGGGGACATTTCAATGTTCAGGGGTGTTTTTGGCCCATTTACCATTGTTCCCTATGATAATTTGGCTAAATTGAGCCATTTCACATTGTTTCCTATGGGAAATCGTGGTCATCGCGGGTAAATTGAGGCATTTAACATTGTTCTCTATGGGGAAATCGCGGGCATCGCGTCTGGCCATCGCACCCGATGGCCCCGATTTTACCCCCGATGAGCGCGATTCTGATTGGTGTGGCCGTGCTAGGAAACAAGTACCGAATTGTAAAAATCGGCCCTTGGGAACCGGAGATATCTGACTTCAAAGCAGTGGTCCCCATCCAAGCCTGTTAATTGTTATTCCCAGTCAGATATTTTGGGTTCTGTCTGACTTAGAGTTTTTCTGAGGGTATATTCCAAAAGCTGAGACTCTCCCCCTTTAAAGGACACTAGAAGCTTGTCTCTACTATTCCCAGAACCAGAGATATCAGCCTGCCAGCAGCTTGTTACTGCTCCAGCTCCACACACCTGGTATGTAGTATTATATACTCGTGGGCAGATTGCTCTGCCTCCTGAACTCTGATCCCCTAGTCCCCAATACCATTTGGTAGGTGGGATTCTCTAGTTTTTAATTCCATTAAAATCTAATAAATCTATTTCCGGGAACTGGAGATATCTGCAGTCAAGCAAGCTGTCCTCCCACCAGAAAATTTATGAATAATAGGCCCACTCCACTATACACCCCTCCTCTGTGTATTAAACATCCTCTACCACCCTGGAAGTTATTTATCAGGGCCCCTTCATTCAGCCCAATGCCCCCTTCTCCCACCATCTGTGGAGTAAAGGGGTAATTAGTGGAGATTACTGACCCAGGCCCTACATGCTGAGCGGTTGATATAATACCACCCACAGGACATCAAAGCTTCCCCCACCCCTACCGCTGGAGGATCGGTAGGGGCCCCAATACATTGCTATGCCCAGGGGTCTACACTGCTATTGATGCCCCTGTATGTATGTATGTATATATTTCATATTATTATTATTATTATTAATATTTATATACATTTGGTCTATCTATAATACTTTAACTGACCCGGCATATACTGGGTCACCTAAGTGTCCATCTTCGTGCTTTGCTCCGCCCCTCTGGAAACCCCCTTCTGAAAATCCTGCGTTTGCCACTGTAATAGATTGATATATAAAATCTTAAAATCATAATCTAAAAGAAAAGAACTAGAATGCCCTCTTTTAAACATAAATATTGAGCAAGCATATTAACCATTTATGTGCAGGTTATTGGACATTACAATATATAAGTCTATTGAATAATATTTATAGTGCCACCTTTCAGAAAATGTATGAAAGGTACACTTTCTATTCTTAACTCCACGCCGACGTGGATAGTGGGGGAATGAAAAGGTCAGAGGACGCGTACCGCCGCCCCTCGCGGGCTCGCTGCGCTCGCCACGCTTTGGGTTGACGTTGATCGTGGGGTGGCGTTAACAATTGGGGGGGCCATTTCACACTTCAGGGTGGGTATTTGGGGTCTGTGGGTCATTTAACATTGTTCCCTATGTGAAATCGGGTCAATTGGGCCATTTAACATTGTTCCCTATGTAAAATCACGGTAATCGCGTCGGTCGCATGGCATGTGATGTTTTGGCCGCATGTGATGCGACCGACGCGATTTTTTTCCTTGCGATGCCTAAGATCAAAATCGTGGGAGCCGTTCTAGGAAATAAGTACCGTATGAAATAAACATTTTTATTTCACAAATGACTAGCGCATCATTTGAACTTTCTATAGATTACATTTTGTCCCATTCGGAGCAGTAGAACGCACTCCAGACCCCTCTGAAGTGGATAACTTACTTTTTTTTCTCCCGGTTTCCTCCCACAATCTTAAAATATAATGGTAGCTTAACTGTTTCAACAAAAAAATAAACTTATAAATAAACAGCCCTAGTATGTGCATCTACATGGGCAGAGCAGATAGGCCAAATGTTTTTTATCTGCTACCAAATTCTAGGTTTCTATGCTTAACCCTTTACCCTTTGAGTGCCAACATTGCTGTCACATACCCTCCAACATTCCCAACTTAAAAAACGGTACAGGGGTGTGGCCAATGATAGATGGGCATGGCCATGGGCAAAAGGGGGCGTGGCCTTGGCCACTTTACTTTTCGACAACATGGCCAATTTCTTTAAGCGTTCCTACCTCGTTCCACTGTGTGATGTCTGGCCATAACATTGCCCTCTGTCGGGTTCACCATGCTGCGGCAGATCAATGCTGCACTGATGTCACGCCGCCCAGGAGGTGGTGGCTTGTGCGGCCAGGACTTGTAGTCCCTGCACATCCGTGACATCCTCCACAGTCTCTCCCTGAGCAGGGGGAGCTGAACGTAACACAGCCCTCCGCCGTGCACCCTGGGAGATGTAGTCCCGGCTGGCTGCTCCTCCATGCTCCCTGGGGAGCAGTCGGCAGTATAATGAACTACATCTCCCAGAGTCCCCCAGTCAGCCAGAGCTGATGTTAAAAAAAACGGTACATTCGGTACAGTTTATTTTAGCCGGTACAGACCGTTAAAAAACGGTACTGTACCGGCTAAAACGGTACAGTTGGAGGGTATGCTGTCAGAGATCCTCAAAATATCCATTAAAAATGCCACCGCTCACAGCGACTGTTCTGATTTTTTTGGGTGCAATATTTGACTAGACTGCAATTAATTGACTTTATTTATCTATACTGAAAGAACAGTCGCTCTGAGCAGCGTTGACATCTTTAGTTGGTATTTTGAGTATCGCTCACAGCAACGTTGGCACTCAAAGGGTTAACAGGAATGGTCTGTAAAGCGCTATGGAATATGTGTGCGCTATATGAATAACTGGTTGTAGTAATAATGATGGTTAAACAGTGTTTGGAACTCAGATAGCTGTGAGTAGAGTACAGTACAGAGCCTCTAAAGAAATGCATCTGCTGGTGCTCATGAACACTGGATCTCGGAACATAAATTATGTACAACTGAGGTTCATGCAGAGGTCTCTCCTGGCGTGCACTTATTGTGTTACTCTGCCATCTGCTGGTCACCTGGAGTAACAACATGTTCAGGTTTTTTTTCTTTTCCATTTAAATTTGTACCCAACTCTTCTGTTATCTATAGAAGCTCACTTAATCCCCATACACACTAGTCGACCTAGCTGCGGCCCCCGATATAGTTAACCATATTATCTGGGTCTGCTGGTGGCCAATATCATATGTATACACGGAATATCGGCTGCTGATATCGTTCAGTGATATCACATGCCAGCTGTATCGCCAAATTGACCTGCATGTTCAGTAGACAATCATCGTTAATGACATACATAATAATACAGGTCTGTAGGCACGATCATCCAGTGGATGCAGCCACGCATCTTCAGACCATGTATGGCCACACTTAGGGCTTTTAATAAGATTCTGATTTGGATTCACAATTTTTGGGGTATTCCCCTGCAATACCCCCCCAAAAAAAGAGTGGGCACCCCTTCCTCAAACTGGGCAGAACAGGGAGCTTAACAGCAGTCTGGCGGAGGGGGTGGGGCCTAATGACGCAATTCTATGCTAATTGCATACTGTTATCCCTGCCTCAATGCAAATTTGGACCAATTGCAGCCTTTTGCCCCCGTAGGGGCGAGGCCCAATGATGCCAATATCCCAGATCGCTTGCCTCTGACCTGCTTCTCCTATCCACATATTTTCCTTAGAGGAAAGCTTTGAAGTAGGTAAGTATGAGGTATGTGTAGTATCTTTAGGGTGTAATTAGTGTGTATAGAACGATTTATATATACCTGTAGGCAGGGCTATATTTCAGCAGGCTCCAGCAGGAACTGAGGCCCTTATTCTAGTTCACTCTTTCTGACAAAATATTTCTTAGATGGACAAAACCATGTGCACTGCAGGTGAGGCAGGTTACTTGTGCAGAGATAATTAGATTTGGGTGGGGTTTTACACCTGCCTCACCTGCAGTGCACATGGTTTTGTCCATCTAAGAAATATTTTGTCAGAAAGAGTGAACTAGAATAAGGGCCTCAGTTCCTGCTGGAGCCTGCTGAAAAATAGCCCTGCCTGTAGGGTCTGATGTAGGGGTGATTGTATGTTAGTTTTGCAGATGCTACTAATACACATTTCATAGTGCACAAATAAGTAACCCGGGTCAAACCTGGGTCTTTGTGCAGTGTGGATGCGCCATTTGGAAAACCCAGGTCCAGCAACCTGAGTTAAAAGAAGGATTTTACCCTGGTCCGACCTTGATTGCTGGGCAGTGCAAACTGACAGCGTGGACAGCTATAAAACCAATGGACACGGACAGGGGCAGTGGTGTCCCCTAGATGCGTACAGCTTAGCATGCAGGCACATATCTGTGGTGATGTGACACAATTTAAGGATACTCAAAGGTGTTCAAAGTTGACATTTACTCTGCAATTATGTCAGATGAAAGCAACGGACAGTGACAGGATGAAGATGCTTAAATCAGCTCTGATCACATTATCAAAGTATCAGAACACCATCTATTCCAGTAAGAACTGGCCCAGAAGCCTCTCGTCCTCCTCTTCCCAGCGTGGGTTCAAATTGAGATTCCTTTTGCCATGTGGATCCCATGAGGATGGAAACCTCTCTAGTGAGTAAGGCAGAAAACATAATGGTCAGATTACCAGGATGCTGCTAAATATTGCAAACGTGGTACTTGTGATTTATCTGGGCGCCCGATGTTGAAATTGTATGCCAGTACCCTAAGCATGCGATTTGATGCGATTTGACGCGATTTCCCTTGAAATTCACTTGAAGAGAAAATTGCGTTGCATTGTATGTTATTGTATTGCATGCGATGCGATTTGATGCGATTTGATGCGATTTTAATATGTTCAGGCACCCAGATGCCTGTTTCATATGTGAAATGGCCCCCCAGAACCCATTTTTAATTGTATACCCACCCTGATGGCTAAATGACCCCCATTGTTAAAGCCACCCCACTATCAATGCCAACCCGAAGCGTGGCGAGCGGCGGCGGTACGCGTCCTCCGACCTTTTCATACCCCCACTATCCACGTCGGCGTGGAGATGATTTTATATAGTGTGGCGAACGCAGCGAGCCACCGAGCCCGAAGCGTGGCGAGCGCAGCGAGCCCCGCAAGGGGACGTGGATACCTTCACAGCTATACGCATCCTCTCGCGGGCTTCACAGGTATCCACGTCCCCTCGCGGGGCTCGCTGCGCTAGTGGGGTGGTGTGGGTGGTGTTAACAATGGGGGTCATTTAGCCATCAGGGTGGGTATACAATTAAAAATGGGGTCTGGGGGGCCATTTCACATATGAAACAGGCATCTGGGTGCCTTCACATATTAAAATCGTGGCAAATCGCGGCAAATCGCATCGCATGCAATCTGATTGTATGCAATGCGATTTGTCGTGATTTTTAGGTGCGATGAAGAAAATCGGGCGCCCAGATAAGTCACAAGTACCGCAAACGTTTTCCTCTAATCTCATTCATTTATGTAGCAGGTGGTGCATATAATGGGCCTAATTCTGTAAGATGGTGCGGCTCTGCGAGTATAAACATGTGCAGGGCCATTGAATGAACGGGGGGGGGGGGGCGGAGAATCATTCGATGGTCGCCGACCATCGAATGATTCCCCCCCCCCCCGTACGCTTGCATACGAATGGATGTGTCAGCTATACATCCATTCGCATGCTTCCGAGGGGCTTCACGTGGCGGCGGCCGTACATTAATCGTTAAGCCACTTGCTGAGCAGCGAAGAACCGATGCTTAGCAAGTGGTACTGAATCAGGCCCAATGTGTATAGGGAGGGTACAACAGGCAATTATTATTTGTACGATAACCCCAGAAAAAGCAGGGTACTTGTGTAATATCTGGGCGCCCAATTTTTTCATTGCATCGCATCGCATGTGGCATACAAGTCATGCGATGCAATTTTTCATTGTAAAGACCCAATTTTTAATTGTATAGTCACCCATGGGTGATTTCATACCCCCACTATCCAACTACGCATGGAGTTGATTCTATATAGTGTGGTGAGGGCAGCGAGCCCCGTGAGGAGACGCAGAATACATGTAAAGTAATCCGCGTCCGCTCGCCACGCTTCGGGCTCGCTGCGCTCGCCACACTATATAAAATCAACTCCATCCGTAGTTGGATAGTGGGGGTATGAAATCACCTATGAGTGACTATACAATTAAAAATCTGGTCTTTACAATGAAAAATCGCATCGCATCGCATGCCTTAGGTAGTGGCATGCAATGATAAAATCGGGCACCCTGATAATACACAAGTACCAAAAGCAGCATTCTTTTTGCTATAATGATCACTTTACATCGCAGTGATACACGTAGATGGTATTTATTTACTTATTTACAGTTTCTTATATAGCGCTGCAGATTCCGTTGCGCTTTACAATAGTAGACAGTGATAAAACTTATTATAGCCATGGATAGTAATAATTTATAAATGAATAAATATGCCCCATAGTGATGTTGG
Source organism: Crinia signifera (assembly GCF_055691185.1). NCBI lineage: Eukaryota > Metazoa > Chordata > Amphibia > Anura > Myobatrachidae > Crinia > Crinia signifera. The sequence continues at coordinate 182,983,040 of NC_139223.1, read as the reverse complement.
GGGGCAGGGTGTGAAATCTGCTGCTGTGCGAGAGACGGGCATTTTGCCCCTTGGTGTAACAGTATAAAGGTGGCTTTAATGTTGATTTTAGTTTAGTTCAGGGTTTCCTACTTTTACAGTCTCTTCTCTTGGAGAAGCCCGAAGAGGAGACTGTCAGCAGAACCATGGAGGGCGCGGCCGGATATCAGCGTCCAGCCTCGCCCCCAGTTAGGAAAATACTGGGATTTGCGGATTTACGATGAGGAGGCAGGGCTAAAATGTATGTAAATTTAGCCACGCTTCTCCCAGAAAGCTGGGAATTACGGTATGTAAACACAGCATTGTGGTATTTAAACAGGACAAGGGTGATTGGGTGGGTGCGGGGGAAACCGGGAGGTTTGCCCACCTTTAAGGGGGGCCAGGAGGGGTAAACCCTGGTTTAGTTCAATTCAACTCTGTTATTGTCTCACCTATATTGGTCCTCACGCTTCCTCGAGCAGAGTTGGGAATTCTCAGGAACATCTTGTGTTGTAAAAAGAACAAAATTAATGTTATCTATATCAGTCTGGACATAACACCCCAAGAGATTTTTACACCCGACGTTTGCATTAAGGGGCCAATTCAGACCAGTTCGTAATTCGGCCCCATCCCCGGTGGTTGGAGTTTGCGCATGTGCAAATATATGCATGTAAAACCGCCCGAGTAAACACTCGCTGATGCGTTTGCACTGTGACGACAGGGAAGGGGGTTAGAGCAGGGGGTGGTCCAGTGTTTTAAGGGTGTGTCCATAAAAATGATGGCCGTTTCTCTGAATACGCATGCGTGTTGATGCCCTCTTGGGGCCGGAGCAGCTGAAGTCATGTGCCCCCCCCTGAATTCGGACATCTCCGGCCAAGAGAAAAGTCAGACTAGACTGACTTTTATCTGCGAACAGGGAAAAAATGACGTGATGGTCAGCCCATGTCAACAGGGGGTAGGGGACGTGAGTTCGGTTGGGCAACATTTATGTGTTCGATAGGTTGTGAAGATATGTCTGAATCATACGTCATTTGATGATCGTCAGACTCAGGGGCGCCCCCTGGATTCGGAGCCCCTAGGCAGCTGCCTATTGATAGAGCCGTCCCTGTGTCTCATTGCTATTTCTCAGGTTTCTTACCTCTTCGCTGCTGTGAGATTCAGATGAGCTGTCCGTAGGTTGGCTACAACGGGCCGTTAATACTGAAGCCTTTCCATGTGATACGAATACATGACTTTCACAGGGGATTTCCTGCAAAATGTAAAATATGAATTCATAGTTAACCCCAAGCCCGCAGCGGACCAGTCTGCAATATGGGTAGCATTTGTGTGCGTGTTCGCTAACACTCCCAGAAAACTGTCGGTTACCACCCCCAAACACCGGCTTCCTGTCAATCAACTTGCGTATGGCCAGCGATCAATTTTATCGCAGGATGGCCTTGGGCATGCGTACTATCAGCCGTCTATCAATTATCATCTGGTCTGCGAATTCACAGCCATACAATCAGGTCTGAATATCCCCCTTAGTGTCATTACTGAAGACAATAAATGTACATACTCCTCTACAGTGTATACGCTAATCACAACTAACCAGGTGACTTCTGTACTGTATAAGGCACAAAACCCTCCTTATTCCCCAGCTTACACCTGCACCCATGCATTTATATCCTACCTTTTACAGGGTGTCCCAAATAAAGGTTTTATAAGATTGAGTTCCATGAGTCCCCTCCTGCGCGGTTTTGGTCTACATTTATATTAGCACCATAGGTAGACATTGGGGGCGTGAGATTATCCCGGCAGAGAGGAAGGGGTCTGGCCGAGGCTGCACATGGGCATTCTCCTCTCTTTATACATCCCTGTAAAGAAGAAGCCATACAGTACTGTATGTTGCACTCACCTGGTTTGTCTCTGTCCGAAACTCACACTCCCTGGGGTCCATAGCCGTGTTCTTACTGCACGTGGTTTCTCTTACACTGAACTGCAACGTTACTTCAAATACTGCACCCACATCCTTTATATCACGTACCTACAACCAATACAGAAGGATTGCAATGGATGGTAACCTAGAGGTGGGAGAGCCAGTCAGAGTACTATAAGGATGTCATCTCACCTGTAGTGATGGCACGACCCTCGTTACTCTGGTCTGTGACACTCTGAGCAGGTTCCTGCCCCGGGATTGGCTATTCAGCCGGTCAACAGATGCACCTAATGCACTGATAACAGCGACTTGTCTGCCCTCATAAATTGGGAGCCCTGAGGTGGAGAAAAGTATTCACACTGATTGAGGTTACTGTATGCTATGACCATGTATATGGAGAAAACTATATGATGTCCAATTTGAATATCTGGCTATGTACAGTAAGGACCGTATGTAATATCCTGTGTGAGTTGTGGCAGTTTTGTGGCTGTGTCTGTTGGATGCATCAGCATCTCTCGGAGCTCCCACCAGTCCCTTACTCTCAATGGGGGAGATTCTCTAAGAATCTCCGCCCCCATCGCATACTTAATTATCGCATATGTTGTAACATATGCGATAATTAAGGCAAAGGACAGCTCCCCCCTCCCTCACACACCCGGCGCTGATGCTGCTGCGCCGGGCTCTCCTCCTCCCTGCACCCGGAAGAGGATCAGTGCAGGGAGGAGGTCACAGGTCCGGGCAGCACAGCTCTGTGCTGCCCGGACACAGGTGAGGGGGAAGGGGGCGATGCGGGGCGGCGGGGGGTCGGCGCGGGGCGGCGGAAGGATGCGGTAGAAGCCCATTGGCTTCTATGGGGCATCGCCAGATTTTTCTGGCGATGCCCCCCGCCGCGTTAACTCGGCGGGGGATGCTTACAGCATCCCAAAATGCGGTAAAAACCCGATAACGGGGTTTTTACCGCATTTCTTGTTTAGAGAATCTCCCCCAATGTCTGACTTCTAAAGCACTGCCCCTTCCCTGCCTGCACCCGACTTTAATGCAACACACACTAGAGATGGACATCGGACATCGACCATCAATGTTTATGGTTGACGTAGAATAGTTTTGCCATCGATGAGGGAGATGTTTTTATTTCTTTTTTTCCCAAGCGGCTGGGACATGGAGCATAGCTCCACCCCTGACACCCATGAAGCCCCACCACCATATTTTGATATGCCCACAAGCCATTCAGTCAAAGAAAATGGATGACCATGAACATAGATGGTAATCCATTGCATAGTATGCCACTATCGATGGCTATTTGCACTATTGCCATCGATGGCAATGGCAATGATGGCCATCCGTAACACACACAGGGTAGATAAAAACAAGCAATGTAAATATTGTGGGAGGGGTCTTATAACCTTGTTGCCCTGGAGCCTTAACAAGCTTCAATTCTGCCCTGCATTAGTGTAGCCACTTCCGAGTCAAACCGAGTCCCAACTTGGATCATCTGTGTTGATCTCAGATCTAAAGACGGATTATCGCATCTTTTGGATGAAGTCGAGCCATTTGGTTTTGCGGAAAACCGAGTCCACCTGAACTTTTAGGGTTCCTAGTTGAATCGTGTCACCTGCTGGAGTCACTTTGGGGTTTCGCGTCAAACCGCGTACCTGATTTATTGAAGTTCTAATGCAGGATCTAAAAATGGAATCTTGTGTGTTTTGGATTGCATGTTCCTTTCTTGGGATTTCAGGAGACATTTCACACTGGTAATGACTGAACATGGATCCTGTTGATGTAATTAATAACAAAAACAGGTCCATGATTCCATCTGTTTTCTATCAATTTTCCGAATCCAAAATCAAAACCAAAACACTTGAGGAAGTTAAGGGTGGTTTTGCTAAGACCAAAACACAATTATGCTTAGAACCAAAGCCATATGACACCTGGTATTGGTATTGAAACTGTAATTTGCTAAATAATGAATGAAAAAATTATTACACACACATAAGGGTCATAGAGTTGACTCAATAAAGCTCAACATACTGTACATTGGGTCCACTACTGAAGGTCGACAGGGCTTAAGTTGATACCTGAAATAGGTCGACATGGCTAAGGATGACAGGGTTGGAAGGTTGGCACAAACATTAGGCCAACAATGTCACTGCGCTCGGCACACTGTTTTGTTCTCCAATCACGCCGTAATGGATGGTAGGGTATGAAATACCGCCTGTCGGCACATGTCGGCTCAAAACAACTGTGAAAAACTCATGTTGACCTTCCCATTGTTGACCTAATGCATGTGTCAACCTTCCAACCCTGTTGATCTTAGCCGTGTCAACCTATTTCAGGAGTCGACTCTCTTATTGTCCATAACATGTAAATAATACTGTCCCAGCTATAAAAAGTGTCAAGCTAAGGGGAGATTTTCTAAAGTTTCTTGAATTGAAAAGTAGTGTTGTTGCCCATAGCAACCAATTGGATTCAATTGATCATTTTCTGAGTTTAGAGAAATGATCGCTAGAATCTGGATTATTGTGGGCATCATTACTATTTTCATTTTTAGAAGCGTTAGTAAATTTACCCTTTACCCTTTGCCCTATCCAACAGATGGAACATTGTGAATACTTTCTCAGTAAATAAACAGATTTCTACCACTGTAAAATTTCCCTGCAAATATAGGGGGAAATTTACTAAGAATACGGATATGAATGTGCCATGAATACAAAAAAGAATTTACGTATTTTCGGCATAGTAAATGCACTTATTTGCATATGACTGCCTACGAATACTCCTAAAATAGGCATATTTAGCTTAGTAAATTTCCCCCATAATGTTTTTAGTCTTAATCCTTTACCTGAGCAGCAGACCCAAGTCCCCAGGAGAATGCAGAGTAACATCATTGTCATCCTCGCAGGGGCTGCGTAGTGAGACCGCGTACTGTATAAGCTACTCTTAAATCCACATACTGTACCAGCCTGATTTATCCCCAGGTAATTATTAACGTTGCTAGTTTTTGCCTACGACCTTCCCTTGAGATTTCTCAGAAAATGTAGAGATAGATGCAGTCAAAGTTGCATCAGTAATCATGTACAGTACAGATGTGCCATACAGTGTGGCTTCAGTAATCATTTACAGTAGAGATGTGTCATACTATGTGGTTTTAGTTATCATGTACAGTACAGATGTGTCATACTTTGTGGCTTCAGTAATCATGTACATTACAGATGTGTCATACTATGTGGTTTCAGTAATCATGTACAGGACAGATGCGTTATATAATGTGGCTTCAGTAATCATGTACAGTACAGATGTGTCATACAATGTGGCTATCATGTACAGTACAGATGAGTTGTACAATGTGGCTATCATGTACAGTACAGATGCGTTATATAGTGTGGCTTCAGTAATCATGTACAGTACATATATGTTATACAGTGTGGCTTCAGTAATCATGTACAGTACAGGTGAGTCATACTATGTGGCTATCATGTACAGTACAGATGTGTCATACAATGTGGCTATAATGTACAGTACAGATGTGTTATACAGTGTGGCTTCAGTAATCATGTACAGTGCAGATGTGTCATACAATGTGGCTTCAGTAATCATGTACTGTACAGATGTGTCATACTATGTGGCTTCCGTAATCATGTACAGTACAGATGTGTTATACAGTGTGGCTTCAGTAATCATTTACAGCAGAGATGTGTCATACTATGTGGCTTCAGTAATCATGTACTGTACAGATGTGTCATACTATGTGGCTTCCGTAATCATGTACAGTACAGATGTGTTATACAGTGTGGCTTCAGTAATCATTTACAGCAGAGATGTGTCATACTATGTGGCTTCAGTAATCATGTACAGTACAGGTGAGTCATACTATGTGGCTATCATGTACAGTACAGATGTGTCATACAATGTGGCTATAATGTACAGTACAGATGTGTTATACAGTGTGGCATCAGTAATCATGTACAGTACAGATGTGTCATACTATGTGACTTCAGTAATCATGTACTGTACAGATGTGTCATACTATGTGGCTTCCGTAATCATGTACAGTACAGATGTGTTATATAGTGTGGCTTCAGTAATCATTTACAGCAGAGATGTGTCATACTATGTGGTTTCAGTTATCATGTACAGTACAGATGTGTCATACTATGTGGCTATCATGTACAGTACAGATGTGTTATACAGTGTGGCTTCAATAATCATGTACAGTACAGGTGTGTCATACTATGTGGTTTCAGTAATCATATACAGGACAGATGTGTCATACTATGTGGCTATCATGTACAGTACAGGTGTGTCATACTATGTTGCTTCATAAATCATGTACAGTACAGATGCGTTATATAATGTGGCTTCAGTAATCATGTACAGTACAGATGCGTCATACAATGTGGCTATCATGTACAGTACAGATGAGTCATACAATGTGGCTATCATGTACAGTACAGATGTGTCATACAATGTGGCTATAATGTACAGTACAGATGTGTTATACAGTGTGGCTTCAGTAATCATGTACAGTGCAGATGTGTCATACAATGTGGCTTCAGTAATCATGTACTGTACAGATGTGTCATACTATGTGGCTTCCGTAATCATGTACAGTACAGATGTGTTATACAGTGTGGCTTCAGTAATCATTTACAGCAGAGATGTGTCATACTATGTGGCTTCAGTAATCATGTACTGTACAGATGTGTCATACTATGTGGCTTCCGTAATCATGTACAGTACAGATGTGTTATACAGTGTGGCTTCAGTAATCATTTACAGCAGAGATGTGTCATACTATGTGGCTTCAGTAATCATGTACAGTACAGGTGAGTCATACTATGTGGCTATCATGTACAGTACAGATGTGTCATACAATGTGGCTATAATGTACAGTACAGATGTGTTATACAGTGTGGCATCAGTAATCATGTACAGTACAGATGTGTCATACTATGTGACTTCAGTAATCATGTACTGTACAGATGTGTCATACTATGTGGCTTCCGTAATCATGTACAGTACAGATGTGTTATATAGTGTGGCTTCAGTAATCATTTACAGCAGAGATGTGTCATACTATGTGGTTTCAGTTATCATGTACAGTACAGATGTGTCATACTATGTGGCTATCATGTACAGTACAGATGTATTATACAGTGTGGCTTCAATAATCATGTACCGTACAGGTGTGTCATACTATGTGGTTTCAGTAATCATATACAGGACAGATGTGTCATACTATGTGGCTATCATGTACTGTACAGATGTGTCATACTATGTTGCTTCATTAATCATGTACAGTACAGATGCGTTATATAATGTGGCTTCAGTAATCATGTACAGTACAGATGCGTCATACAATGTGGCTATCATGTACAGTACAGATGAGTCATACAATGTGGCTATCATGTACAGTACATATGCGTTATATAGTGTGGCTTCAGTAATCATGTACAGTACATATATGTTATACAGTGTGGCTTCAGTAATCATGTACAGTACAGGTGAGTCATACTATGTGGCTATCATGTACAGTACAGATGTGTCATACAATGTGGCTATAATGTACAGTACAGATGTGTCATACAATGTGGCTTCAGTAATCATGTACAGTACAGATGCGTTATATAGTGTGGCTTCAGTAATCATGTACAGTACAGATGTGTTATACTATGTAGCTTCAGTAATCATGTACAGTACAAATGTGTTATATAGTGTGGCTTCAGTAATCATGTACAGTACATATATGTTATACAGTGTGGCTTCAGTAATCATGTACAGTACAGGTGAGTCATACTATGTGGCTATCATGTACAGTACAGATGTGTCATACAATGTGGCTATAATGTACAGTACAGATGTGTCATACAATGTGGCTTCAGTAATCATGTACAGTACAGATGTGTTATACTATGTGGCTTCAGTAATCATGTACAGCACAGATGCGTTATATAGTGTGGCTTCAGTAATCATGTACAGTACAGATGTGTTATACTATGTAGCTTCAGTAATCATGTACAGTACAGATGTGTTATATAGTGTGGCTTCAGTAATCATGTACAGTACAGATGTGTCATACTATGTGGCTTCAGTAATCATGTACTGTACAGATGTGTCATACTATGTGGCTTCCGTAATCATGTACAGTACAGATGTGTTATACAGTGTGGCTTCAGTAATCATGTACAGTACAGATGTGTTATACTATGTAGCTTCAGTAATCATGTACATTACAGATGTGTTATACAATGTGGCTATCATGTACAGTACAGATGTGTTATACAGTGTGGCTTCAGTAATCATGTACAGTACAGATGTGTCATACTATGTGGCTTCAGTAATCATGTACTGTACAGATGTGTCATACTATGTGGCTTCCGTAATCATGTACAGTACAGATGTGTTCTACAGTGTGGCTTTAGTAATCATGTACAGTACATATATGTTATACAGTGTGGCTTCAGTAATCATGTACAGTACAGGTGAGTCATACTACGTGGTTTCAGTCATGTACAGTACAGATGTGTCATACTATTTGGCTTCAGTAAATATGTACAGTACAGATGTGTCATACAATGTGGCATCAGTAATCATGTACAGTACAGATGTGTAATACTATTTGGCTTCAGTAATCATGTACAGTACAGATGTGTCATACAATGTGGCTTCAGTAATCATGTACAGTACAGATGTGTTATACAATGTGGCTTCAGCAATCATGTACAGTACAGATGTGTAATACAATGTGGCTTCAGTAATCATGTACAGTACAGATGGGTCATACAATGTGGCTTCAGTAATCATGTACAGTACAGATGTGTCATACAATGTGGCTTCAGTAATTATGTACAGTACAGATGCGTTATACAATGTAGCTTAAGTAATCATGTACAGTACAGATGCGTCATACTATGTAGCTTCAGTAATCATGTACAGTACAGATGTGTCATACAATGTGGCATCAGTAATCATGTACAGTACAGATGTGTAATACTATTTGGCTTCAGTTATCATGTACAGTACAGATGTGTCATACAATGTGGCTTCAGTAATCATGTACAGTACAGATGTGTCATACAATGTGGCTTCAGTAATCTTGTACAGTACAGATGCGTTATACAATGTAGCTTCAGTTACGCCAGACAGCCCCTCTCGAGTACGAGGTCCAAGGTGACTCAGCCCCGATGAGCATTTTTGGTTTCGCGCAATAAAACTGGGAGGGACAAATGTCAGTGCTACATTACACTGACCAGATTGATGCACAACATTTGTAGTCTGTGTGCGACTGAGTCTGAATCTGTACAGAAAGTGTTGCGATGCAGCAGCCGCGAATCATTCTCGCGCAAAGTTCCATTATGATTTATCTGTGACTTTCTACAGGGTCTCTAGTACATGGTGAGTGGTGTTCTACTGTGTCTTCGATGAGTGGCTCAGGTGTGCCGGCGTCTCACGTTGTACACTGTATACACATCTGTATGGCCCTAGAGTCTTGTGTGTGTTTCCTTTGTCTTCAGTAATGTGTATAAGATATTACTAATATGTTATTTAAGGGGATGGAACTTACTGTAACATTGCTGCTATCAATTGTTCGATTGTTTATCAAACATGATGCATGAAAAAACCCAAACAACCAGTGGCGGTTCCAGAGGTGGCGGTTGCAGCACAGTTCAAAATTCAAATATGAGAGCCAAACCCACAGCCACCAACTGCCATTCCAAACTGACTCACTGGCAGTTGGTGTTTCTCCCCTATTTGAATTTTGAACTGTGCTGCAGCCGCACCTCTGGAGCCGCCGCTGCAAACAACACAATCATTTGTTCTCTACCAGCGTCATGAATAAGTGTTTTTTAAAAAGAGAACAGCTCAAATAAAAGCCTTTTTTAGTTGGTTACACACAAAAAAGCCTTCAGTTGGGTACACACACAATATATTGTGGAAACACTGCACCTGAAGACCTAAATTACGACAGCCTCTGCTATTGTTCCTTCCGGCAACAAGAAAGCTAACAACTAATTGAACCCCAAAAAGGGGAATAGGTAGCAACATCTAAAGAAGCAAGAGCCCTCCCAACCCTGGAAACAATAGTATAAACACCAAACCATGCCCCTACCACGTTCACCCCTGCTGCCAAATATTCGCTTCCTGCAGGTATATATTCCAACAAGCATAGTAAATGCCTTCTGTTTCCTTTCTGGAATATATTTGCATATTAACTACATAATTATGCATTATATTAGCATATATTAAAGTCATTTCATGTAACCTCCAGATAGTATTATTAATCATTCATAATAGGACAGTATTTTGATTATATTAACTGAGATCGATACTAGATTAAAACATAATGGGTGTAGGAGAGGTAATGCGCCCTCTCAACTGCTGCACGATGAAGTCCACACCCAATACAGATTCTTCCACCAGCTGGAGAATTCCACCGACAGACGGCTTCCCGACGGCGGTCGGCTATTTTCCCTCGTGGGGGTCCACGACCCCCATAGAGGGAGAATAGAATAGGTGGCTCGCATAGCGAGCCACCGTGCCCACAGCGTGGTGAGCGCAGCGAGCCCGCAAGGGGCTTAGTTGCACTCACCATACTGTCTGGGTCCGGCCAGTCGGGATCCCGACATCGGGCTAATGACTGTCAGGATCCCAACTGTAGGACCCCTGTACCACACCCCCGGTGGGGTGGAGTGGCAGGGTCCTGTGCTCCCCCCTCTCCACCACCCGCACAGGCCATGCCCAGAATCCTCTCACACCTCCACAGGCCATGGCCAGATGGTCCAGACCTAGTACCCAGCTGTAGGAGTTCCAGAACCCTGCAGCTACTGTGTGAGTAGCGACCCCTTCCTCTATAATCCGGTCCTAGTGTCCGTATATCAGACTGTACATCCCAAAGACGAATTCTACAGGTCATGAGACATATGTTTATTTTCTAACAAACTTCAATGCATTGACCCGGCAGATGAGCTGTCCATTAACTGCACTAGAAGGGACCCTGGAATATGTGGACTGTCACCTCATTTCAAGGTCATTCTCCAGGTTCACCGAGTCATTACATTAATCACAGGTTAAGCCTCAGGAATGTCACCGTTATCAAAGGTATAGCTGTAATTGGTTAAATTGTTTCATGTAAAAAATCATTAACATACAATAAAGGACAAATAGGAATAGTGAAAACAATGTGTCTGTGATATTTATTTATTGGATGTCATTACAGGAGACAAACAGGTGCTCACAGACTCAGCTGAATGTTGTATAACGGTTACTAAAGGCTTGGCATTAGATAAATCCTGATCTGGAAGGATTTATCTAGTGCTGGAGTAGCCAAATCCAGTCCTCAAGAGCTACCAACAGTCAATGTTTTTCAGATCTCCTCAGATTCACAAGTGAAGTAATTAGCTACACCTGTGGATGTTTTAAAATGTGTCAGTAAGTAATGAGTACAGCTGTGTACCTGTGAGGTGAGCTGGAAACGTGAACTATTGGTAGCTCTCAAGGACTGGAGTTGGCTACCACTGATCTAATGGGTCGGAGCTATGCCATGTGCCCACACACAAATGCAAAGAGAAAAAATTATGGGGGACATTTACCAAAATGGATTCGTAGAAAAAAAGGTGTATTCGTAAGGAGAAATACACCTTTTTTTTACGAATTTGTATTTTCGGGATTTACAATCCCAAAAATACAACAATTCGTATTCCTAAAGATGGAACATTCGTATTTGTATTTACAAATACGAATGTCTACACCATCGATAGGATACGACAGACATCACCATTCAAAAGAATGGTGGTTTCTGATTTACTAAGCAGCCGTACTGATAATACGGCTGCTTAGTGGTGTAAAACAGGCACGCAAATACGACAGGAAAATAGAACACCATTTTCCTGTTCTATTTGCTTTAAGCCTGCACGGATCAGTCAGATCCGTGCAGGCTTCAGTGTAAAAAAATAGAAAAAAAATTAAATAGAAAAAAAAAACGGCTTGGGGTCCCCCCCACAGCCGAAACCAGCACCAGGCGCCTGGAGCCGGTAATTAAAAATCAGGGAGCCCGACAAATAGGGGTTCCCTGATTTTTAACAACCAGCCCCAGGCTCCTGCTCTGGGGCTGGTTCCCAAAATACGGGGGACAAAATGAGTAGGGGTCCCCCCGTATTTTAAGAACCAGCCCCAGGCAAAAGCAGCCAGCAGGGTAATGCCACAGCCGGGGGGAGACTTTTTATACAAGTCCCCCCGGCCAAAGCATTCATCCCTGTGACCGGTCAGCCTGGCCAGGGGCCCTGGGGGAGTGGGGGCCCCCCCAATGAAGGGGTCCCCCCCCTCCAGGACTTACCTGACCAGGCTGAAGCCTGGTACTGTCCCCGATGCCCCTGGGCGGTGGGCATCGGGCTGATTCAAGTGTAAAAAAAAAGATGAAACTATTGTTTTTTACTGTGGCACTACAAGTGCCAGCAAGCCTCCCCAGCAAGCTGGGACTTGGAGAACCACAAGTCCCAGCCTGCTGGGCATTAAAGGGCCCGCTGGCACTTGTAGTTCCACAGTTAAAAAAATAGTACAATAAACACACACTGACACAATGAAAATAAAAGTTTAATACACACATTACATACATACTGATACTTACCTTTCTTGATCCCGTAGGTAGCCCTCTGTCCTGGTGTCCTGTGTCGTCCTCCAGGTCCATGTCGGCTGTCCGCGTCGTCCTCTAGGTCCATGTCGACGGTCCGTGTCGTCCTCCAGGTCCATGGCGGTGTCCGGGCCCGAAGAAATCCATGTTGGAGCTGTGGAAGGAAATCCTACTCACCTGGTCCTGCGCTGAAGAAGTCTTCTTTTGATCCGACGTAATCCAGGTAATGTTCAAGCTGCCGGTGCTCCCCGCTGTCTCCGTATCGCGCTGGGGAGAGATGCTGAGATGTTTCATACTCGGCGCCTCTCCTCAGACTGAATTCTATTGGCCGCGTAGCGGCCAATCAGGAGCCGGGAAAGTCGGCTCCTGATTGGCCGCTGGAGGACGACGCGGACAGCCGACATGGACCTGGAGGACGACACAGGACACCAGGACAGAGGGCTACCTACGGGATCAAGAAAGGTAAGTATCAGTATGCATGTAATGTGTGTATTAAACTTTTATTTTCATTGTGTCAGTGTGTGTTTATTGTACTATTTTTTTAACTGTGGAACTACAAGTGCCAGCGGGCCCTTTAATGCCCAGCAGGCTGGGACTTGTGGTTCTCCAAGTCCCAGCTTGCTGGGGAGGCTTGCTGGCACTTGTAGTGCCACAGTAAAAAACAATAGTTTCATCTTTTTTTTTACACTTGAATCAGCCCGATGCCCACCGCCCAGGGGCATCGGGGACAGTACCAGGCTTCAGCCTGGTCAGGTAAGTCCTGGAGGGGGGGGGACCCCTTCATTGGGGGGGCCCCCACCCCCCCAGGGCCCCTGGCCAGGCTGACCGGTCACAGGGATGAATGCTTTGGCCGGGGGGACTTGTATAAAAAGTCTCCCCCCGGCTGTGGTATTACCCTGCTGGCTGGTTTTGCCTGGGGCTGGTTCTTAAAATACGGGGGACCCCTACTCATTTTGTCCCCCGTATTTTGGGAACCAGCCCCAGAGCAGGAGCCTGGGGCTGGTTGTTAAAAATCAGGGAACCCCTATTTGTCGGGCTCCCTGATTTTTAATTACCGGCTCCAGGCTCCGTCAGCCTGGTGCTGGTTACGGCTGTGGGGGGGACCCCACGCCGTTTTTTTTTTTTTATTTATTTAATTTTTCTATTTTTTTTTACACTCTGCAGCCTGCACGGATCTGACTGATCCGTGCAGACTGCTAGAAATAATTCGTATTAGCAGCCGTATATACGTCCGCTAATACGAATCATTACACCATCGGAGGGTTACAAAGCAGTCGTATCTGACTGCTTTGTAAATGACCCTCCGGAACACGACTTTGCATACGACTGAAACAGTCGTATGCAGTCGTAGGGAAAATACTAATACGAAAAACTCGGTTTTTCATATTAGTAAATTTCCCCCTATATAACCAATAGCGCTATCTCTGGTTCCATACACCATACAATTTAAGATGGAGAATAAAAATACATGACCTAATATGAACATCCAGCATTTCAAGGGTCCATGAATGGGTCTGGTGTATCTGAAAAACAAATCTCGGTACTTGTGTATTATCACGGGACCCCCGATATTGATCGCGCAATGTTTAAATCGCATCGCATGCCATACACCCGATAGTATGCGATGCGATTTTAGCCCCCTATGCGATGAAAAATTGTATAAGCACCCTAAGGGGTGCTTACAATGTTAAATGCACCCCCACGCCACCCCCCAGTATAAACGTGAACCCGAAGTGTGGCGAGGGGCGGCGGTATGCGTCCTACGACCTTTTCATACCCCCACTATCTACGTCGGCGTGGAGTTGATTTTATAAAGTGTGGCGAGCCACCGAGCCCGAAGCGTGGCGAGCCCCGCGAGGAGACGCGTATACCTGTGAAGTTATGTGCGTCCCCTCGCCACGCTTCGGGCTCGCCACACTTTATAAAATCAACTCCACACCGACGTGGATAGTGGAGTTATGAAAAGGTTGTAGGGTGCTTATACAATTTATAATCGCATCACATTGTATGGCAGTGTATGCCATATACAATGCCATACAATTTTAAAATTGTATGACATTGTAGAGCATCGCATACCATCGAATGCCTTATGGCTGGGGTAGCCAACCCTAGTCCTCGAGAGCTACCAACAGTGCATGTTTTGCAGGTCTCCTCACAGATGCCCTTATTCTGATTGACGCGTACTTTACCGCATACTTTCGGATCGCGTCTTTACGGCGTCTGCGCATGCGTGGAGAACGCAACGCGCATGTGCCACGCCTTGACTCCGTACCTGTTCGGGCAAATCCCGTCCAAAACTGTTCCCCGCAATCAGTCGGGAAATATGGGCGTATTATGGGCGTCATGCGGAATGACACATGGGCGTAGTTTCAAAGTGGGCAAAACGGGGCGGAAACATGGGCGGACACGGGGGAGTACACTTATGTTGGGGGGCGTACATTCGGATACCACTCCGAATGCACGCGATCAAAAAGGGCAGAAATGTGCGGTGTCCACAAGTGTACTATTGCTTTGCGGACACCACTCGTTCATGCGGTAGGCGAACGGACCGCCTAATGACTACAAGCATTAACACCTGAACCCAATAGAATCGACTCCTTTACTCATTACTCACTAATAGGACGCTTGTCAGTGCTTTAATTGAAACCATTGCTGCTTCAATTGCTGTAAGGGTTAATGTGTGCAATGCATGTGTTAGGCATGCTTGTAAGGATATATTGGCATCTAATTGATTCCAATTCAAAATAAGCAGTTTTTAATGAGGATAGGTAATTGAATAAGTGGGTCATGTGATGTATTGCAGAAGATACATAATAGTGGGTTGTTTGGCGTAAATACTCCGCTTACGGGCGGTAGCACCGCTTGGCTCCCGTTC
The DNA here is from genome assembly GCF_055691185.1 of Crinia signifera. Classification (NCBI taxonomy): domain Eukaryota; kingdom Metazoa; phylum Chordata; class Amphibia; order Anura; family Myobatrachidae; genus Crinia; species Crinia signifera. The sequence goes on along the minus strand of NC_139223.1, from coordinate 182,967,629 downwards.
GGATGCGGTATTTCCGAGCATACTCTGTAATACTCTGTAATACCGTGCAGAATCGGAGTGTTTCTCCCGCACACGCATGGTTTGTATGTCGTCCGTAAACACGCCCTGTTCTTAAAGAGTGAGTCCGTCCGAATGCGGAGGACACGTGGGCGTTTCTACGGACGATGGCCGCACGCGGCAAAACACCGTGGCGTGCGGACCGCTCCGTAAGAATGCAGGAATATCCGCACCGATCAGAATAAGGGCCAGAATCACAAGTGAGCTAATTAGTTCCATCTGTGTATCTTTTAAAATGTGTCAGTGATTAATGAGTGCAGCTGTGCAGCAGCTAGGTTGTCTGGAAAATGTGAACTGTTGGTAGCTCTCGAGGGCTAGGGTTGGCTACCACTGCCTTATGGTATGCGATGCGATGGGCGCCTTGATAATGCACAAGTACCCAAATCTCCAAACAACACCCCAAAACCAGCAGGCACTGTATGGGGGGGTGGGGTGTAGGGTGGGGTGTACAATGATGTAATTCAGCCCAAATGGCACCATCAGATCCCCCTCGGACTGACCACTTGTACTTTGTTGTATACAGTGGCGTAGCTATGGAGGGTGCAGCTGCTATTGGGCCTGAGCTGAGCCCACAGTTCCCCCTCCACCCAGTCACAGCCCAGCTCTACATACCTGCAGCAGAATCACACCGCTGCCCCGCATACTGGCCTGCAGGCGTGCACGCATTTCCTGGATTTTCCTCTCCGACTCTCACCCCTTCCCCTGCATGGGTGAGTCAGGAATTACACAGCATGTGGCCCCTTTACTTCATGAATCTGGTGCTGTAAAATGAAAGTTAAAAGTACTACACAGCCCAGCAACACACAGATCTAATAAATAAATAAATAAAAAAACATGTGCACTGCCTAGCCAAAGTCTGTAAGAATGTGTGGTCATGCTACTCACTTTTTTGTGATACTATGCTGCTTCTGGTACTGGGTACACTCCTGTGAGCAGCATCAAATCCTCTGCTGGGACCTGTGGTGCTTCCAGATTGGTCTGCAGCAGCCCTGTTTCAGCAGCAGCACTCAGCAGCTCTGCCTCCAATGCAATACTCTCCAGAGTTAGTACATCTCAGCTGCCACAGGTGGCAGTGCGGTACTTGTGTATTATCACGGTGACCGTTACGTAGTTAGCGTAGTGTTCCCGCAGCCAGCGTAGTCAGTGACCCTGTCAGTATCAGCGTTGTGTTCCCGCAGCTAGCGTAGTTAGCATCCCTGTCAGTATCAGCGTCACGTTCCCGCAGCCAGTGTAGTCAGTACGTTTGCGGATAGCCGGAGCTTACATAGTTAGCGTAGTCAGTCAGCGCTTATTACATTGTGTGGGAACCATTGACCATTTAAACCTGCCTGACATGACAGGTATGAATGTGTTCCTGAAACACTCCCACTATCCACGTCGGCCCGAAGCGTGGCGAGCGTACGCGGATAGTGGGGGTCTGAAATGGAGGCATTTGCCAATATGTAAAATGTAGCACTGCCAAATGTGTCCTTTATTGTGCATGACACACTTGCGCACCACACCCCCCTTTGTGCAGGAGATGCACGGGCTACCAAGCCCCTAATCCTGTCCGTCTCCCTGAAGTGGACACGGGCAGGGTTGCCATACCCTGCTGCAAGAATTACTGAGACGCACAAGGTGATTACACTAGGCAGCCGTTGTTCTACACTGATAAACGTAGCTTAGCCTACGCTGAAAACATAGCGTAGGCTGGCGTCATGACAATACACAAGTACCGGCAGTGCTGAGCTCGGACATGGCGTGGATTGCACTTTGTGGTGCTGGATGAACTACAGCCCTGAGTCAGTCAGTACAGTTACTCTAAGCTACCATATGTGGCATTGCTGTGCTCAGGCAAATTGAAACCGAAAATGAAACCGAAAGTAAAAGTAAAGAAAGTAAAAGTAAAAGAATGACCATTCTCCTTTTAGGGAGCAATGACTCACTGTCTCTTTTAAGCGAGCCATTCAAAAGAACCGTCTCACTCATGACCGACCCATCTCTACCTGGAACATCCTCTCTGGCTCTCACCCCTTCCCCTGCATGGGTGAGTCCGGAATTACACAGTATGTAGTCCCGCCCCCAAAACATGGCAATCACTATGCTCTTCAGGCGGCGGCCCTGCACTGACTGCTTCAGAAACTCCACTGCACAGAGGAACCTGCTCCAGTTCCCAGCTACATACATTCAGACAGCGATCCACGGCAGAGCCACAGCAGTCACAGAGCAGGGTAGACTCTACTTTCAGCTTCTCCCATCCCTTATTTGTGGCACCCCCAACTCCCCTGACTCCATTTGCAGGACACCTGCCCACGCTCTCCCTCCCGCGGGGTTTGGGGGGGGACTGCGGGAGAAAGCAGGTTACTTGCCCACCTTTCTGGGAGTCTTCCATTCTGGGAAGGGTAGGCAAATATGACTGAAATTGATTCAATGATTTGTGTAGCAGATATCTTTCCTGGTTTCTAGGGGGCATGTTATAATTATTAATATACATTTCTTTACCAGGGTTGCCGCCTTTCAAATGCTCCTCTCCGATAGAAGCCCGGAGAGGAGACTTTCATTACCCGTTCGCTGATCTCCATGGAGGGGGCGGGGCTAAAATGACACGAGTGTGTCATTTTAGCTCCTCCCCCTCCTCTGAGACCCGCGGATTGCGCCATTTAAATGCCGCGATCGGGGGGCTCAGTGGGGGTCCCCCTAATTCCGGGAGGGTTGCCCACCCTTCCGGGGGGCCGGGAGGGGGACCCGATTTTTGGGAGACTCCCGGTAATTCCGGGAGGGTCGGCAACCCTGTTCTTTACTATCTTAAAGCTCATTACCCCCTCTACCAAAAACAAGCTTATATGATTTCTAGAGCCTAACTATAATGCGCTAGAGCCTTCCTACCGTGGAATTGGCAAAATGACTCTACCGGGGGCTTGGTTCCAGTAACCGGGGAAATTTAGTAATTTTTTAGAGAACCCAGTGGTCAACAAACGCCAAAAGATTTGATGGGTCCATAGCCCCCACTATTCTGCTTATTAATCCCTAGTGCAATGGGGGATGTAGGTATGTGTAAGTATGTGAGTGTTTAATAAGAATTTCACGGTGTCCATGCCCTGCGTTTATTGTAACATATGTTTTACAGGTGAACTTACATGTACCAGTGGACACACTAATGCCCTGCATGCTGGTAATTGTGTTTTTTTAAGTACCAGTGGGCACTTTAGTGCAGTTCTACAGATAAAACATAATAATAATCCTTCCTTTTATTGCTATTAACTCAGCACACACAGTCCAGGGGTGCCGGCATAGCACTGGGCTAATCACTGGGTGATTATTTATATAGGGTTACACACAGGGCTATTTTTCGACCGGAACGCCGTTCCTGAAGCTCAGATAAAAATTACGTCATCAGGAACGGCGTTCTGGAACGTCTAACCTTTGGCGTACATACTTGCAATGCTGCGGAGAGTTCCGACTGTCACACACCAGTGAAGCGATCCTGGGAACAACCCCTTCACTATGGTGACACCTGCAGCGCCTGTCCTGATAGGCCCGCCCGGCGCCTGGCTGCGCCCCCTTACTGCAACAACCAGGTTGATGGACACTCGGTCCCTTCTCCTTCCCGTCCTCCCCCTCTGTGGTGCGCTGACGCTCCCTCTACTTCCTCCTCAGCAGGACTACTGGCGCGGAGCACACAGGTTGGTGCCTTCTCCCCCTCCTTTCCCTCGGAGCAGATTTGAAACCATTCTAGCAGGGTTTTTAAACAACCAGCTGTTTCGTATAACATGCAGCCCCCCCCTCCTCCCCCCGCCAGGAGAGAGTGTTCAGGAGGGTGGCCTGCATCCACCACAGTGCACAGGATTTATCATGTGTGATTTGTGCACAGTGTGTCCTGGCAGTGCAACAGTGAAATAAAATAGGGTAGGGGGTGGAACTACACCTCCCATCATGCACACATTTGCTGTTAGAGTATGCTAACATGGTGGCAGGGCATGCTGGGGGGTGTAGTCCCACATCAGCTGGCGTGGCACACAGTACCTACCCCTCAAAATGGGTCATTGTACAATGCCACTCTGGGGAGCCCGATGCAACATGTGTGTATTGTGCATTAATGAGTTATATGTCTTACTGCTTATAGTAGTGAGGTAACATGTAAAGCTCTCTTCTTGCCCATACCTTGTCTGGCTAAATGTTACGTCAATACATAATATATTCCATAGAGTAGTACAGACAGTATCCAGAGTACTGTGTCAATGTCAGCGCCTGCATTTTTACTTTGTAACATGATGGAACATGATGCTCTTAATTGGCTGCTGGCCCGCAAGCTCTGATTGGCTCGCAGACCAATCGCTGCAAGAGGACACCAGACTGGGGTGAGGGCAGCAAAGGTGCTGCGCTCTCCTCTCCCTAACAGCAGCAGACGGTGGTAGCAGCAACAACAACAGCACTGCTGGTAGGAAATTCTGGCACCGTGGGGGCATATGTGTATCTGGCACAGTGGGGGCATATGTGTATCTGGTACTGCACTATTGGAGCCATATATGTATCATGCCCCCAATCTCATTGGTCATGCCCCATGTGGCCACACGCATTTTTTTGCTCATGCCTTTGGCGCTTGCGCACAGTGCCCTTAATTACTTTTTTAGACTTGCACCACTGGATGGGGGCATTGTTTATCTGGCACTGCTGGGGGACATTGTGTAACTAGCACTGCTGGTGGGTATATATGACATTACTGGTGGCATTATGTGTATATATGGCACTGATGAGGGCATGTGTATATATGGCACTGCTATATAGGGCATTATGTGTTAAAAAAAATGTATGCACCAATTGATGACCCGCCCCTTTGGTAGCTCCACCCCCATCCCCGCCCACGTCTGCCCCACCCACAGTTCCTGAACCTATTTTCCTACAAAAATAGCACTGGTTAGACACCATATTAGGTGGCGTACCTTACTCACCCCGTTTAATGGGGGGCAAAAAGCCCGTAGCGGTTTCTTTGCCAGTGTATAAAATATTGATTTGTATGGAACCAAAAGGCCAGTTCAGGTAAAAAAATTCTTGATAAAGGTCATTGAGACCGAAACGCATAGATCCTGCCAGAGGATAGGGAACAGCCATAATCCTGGATGTATGTATACCTTGCATTTTTAATGTTTTTGTTTTTTTCTTGTTTTTTTTTGGGAATTGTTTCTTGGATGTCTACTCAATTTTTTCATGTGTCCTCATGACCTGCCCATGGGACTGTTGTACAGTGTTTTTTATGGATTAAAACTTTGTGGAATTTTTTTACCTGAACTGGCCTTTTGGTTCCATACAAATCAATATTTGATACACTGGCAAAGAAACCGTATGGGCTTTTTGCCCCCCATTAAACAGGGTGAGTAAGGTACGCCACCTGGTACTTGTGACTTATCTGGGCGTCCAATTTTCTTCATCGCACCTAAAAATCGCGTCAAATTGCATCGCATACAATCAGATTGCATGTGATGCGATTTGCCGCGATTTGCCGTGATTTGCCGCGATTTTAATATGTGAAGGCACCCAGATGCCTGTTTCATATGTGAAATGGCCCCCCAGACCCCATTTTTAATTGTATTCCCACCCTGATGGCTAAATGCCCCCCATTGTTAACGCCACCCCACTATCAACGCCAACCCGAAGCGTGGCGAGCGCAGCAGTACGCGTCCTCCGACCTTTTCATACCCCCACTATCCACGTCGGCATGGAGTTGATTTTATATAGTGTGGCGAGCGCAGCGAGCCATCGAGCCCGAAGCGTGGCGAGCGCAGCGAGGGGACGCGTATAGCTGTGAAGGTATCCACGTCCACTCACGGGGCTCGCTGCGCTCGTCACGCTTCGGGCTCACACTATATAAAATCAACTCCACGCCGACGTGGATTGTGGGGGTATGAAAAGGTCGGAGGACGCGTACTCGAGGGCGTTCTCTTACTTCCTTCTTGGCTTTTTTCACTGATCTCTTACTATAACCTCTTTGGTCTCTCACAGCAAACAGGGAATTTTTCAAAGATAGAAAAAAAGAAAGTATGCCTCTTTGTGGTGCACCAAGTTAAAGATACATAAGATATAACTTTTATTTAATTCGAGGTAAAATTAGGCGAAATAAAAACAGACACAATACATATACAAACAAACATGTACAAATATATAAAAAGGATAATACAATCCTCACAACGTGGGACCCCCTGTCCGAAAATAGTTACAATAAACTTTATTGATACATATTAAATTGCTTTGATCAGTGTGTTTTGACTGTGTTAACACTTTATTGATAAGTTCCTCAGACACCCCATAGACACCAATGCTGCATAGACCTAGAGAAACCACATCATTATATATGTGGTGAGCGCGGCAACACCTTCTAGTGCCGTCTATTTCTTTAAAAACTACCAACAGCAAGTATATCTTGCTCTTAAATCGGTCCCATATTAATATGGATGCACACTAATTTTAGGTGCATCTCTCCAGTGTATATATGTGCTAATTAATAAATTATTTGTGCATTGAGAACGCTACGTTTTAAATGATCAGACTACTCCACTATATAGAGAGCAACCTGTAATTATATACTGAATGCCCAGGAGAGCCTGACTGACCGACTAAAAATCACCAAGTGCTATGTACACGGTGACTATGGCACAATTCTGAAAGCCGCCAATTAAGGTCTTATATGCATGCCAAATTATAGGTGTATACTCCAGAGAGATATGTGTGCTAATTATTTGTAGATGCACTAATTCATGTATTTCTGGATACCACAGGAGACAGCACAGCTCTACGATTAAACTATTTTCCCCTTTGTACTAATTAAGGGATTCTCACCTCTATGTCGCGCATCTGAGGAACTTATCAATAAAGTGTTAACACAGTCAAAACACACTGATCAAAGCAATTTAATATGTATCAATAAAGTTTATTGTAACTATTTTCGGACAGGGGGTCCCATGTTGTGAGGATTGTATTATCCTTTTTATATATTTGTACATGTTTGTTTGTATATGTATTGTGTCTGTTTTTATTTCGCCTAATTTTACCTCGAATTAAATAAAAGTTATATCTTATGTATCTTTAACTTGGTGCACCACAAAGAGGCATACTTTCTTTTTTTCTATCTTTGAAAAATTCCCTGTTTGCTCTAAATCCATGCCCAGTGGTGGCACACCCTTATTCATTATATTTAACCATTCCAGATTAACTACTTAAGGGGTCTACTAAAACTTATACCTATACTACCTTCCTGTGCGATCAACATCTTTCTCTTTTGTGTGAAGTCTCTCACAGAGTTGTTGTTCTCTTATAGCTAAGTCAGTGGTCTGTGAACAGTTCCTTTTAGTTCTTAAAATTTCACCTTTTGGGATTGCTTTGATAGTGGCCGGCCGCAACAGCCTAATCAATCCTTTTGATAAAGGTGCAGTGTCTGTACATAGTTATTTTGTTGGAAATTTGCCTCAAAATCAATAGGCGATTTTAAGAGGTATCAGTTGCTTTCAATGAACATATACGTTGTTCAGCCAACAGCAATAAATTGAGATTGCGGCAGCATATGAAATAATAGCTGAATCCGCAGAAAATACATACTGTGTGAAACTGGCTGTTAATAACTGAACCCTGATAATTGTGATATCTTACACATTTCTTCTACACAGATTGTATAGCCAGCAAAACAATCACTATTATATGCTGGCAATATGTTAAATTAAAATTACCAGTCTCCACAAGACAGTATTTAACAATCATAACAGTCGGCAATACCACCTGGATACTTTAAATCATATAATCAAAATTACTGTTTATTCTGCAAGAGAGGATAGACGGTAGACATATTAAACAATCTGTAGAAGCTATTGTTGCACAGACAGTCCAATCCATCGACAGATGGAACTGGGGCAGCAATAATCAGATCCACAGTATCACTTTGTGCTTTAATTCCAAGCACAATCTCAGCATAATTTTCTATGCTGAAAAAGCAACAGAGAATATCAACTCCAAATTGGCAACAGTATATGGCTATCTCAACCAACAAATTCTATGTATGCATACACAGTGAGAAGCGAGCTATATAATATTTGGTGAAAAGTATTAACACTGGCTTAAAACCTGTTTATTAATTTCAGTGAATTTACATCTAACCAAAAACTGCGTATAAGGTGATACACACCAGCAGATATTGTGCAAAACTTACAAAATCATCTCATGACAGCGTACAAGGTCATACACACCAGCAGATATTGTGTACCGTGTAGCACACACCAATAGATACTATTTGGAATCAGATTGATCTATACGGACACCCATAATCTCCTAAAGATTAAGGCTCATATAAACCAGGAATAAATGATATGTGGTATTGAGAGATCAATCGTTTCACTTATGTGCACTGAACTCGCAAAAAGAAGTTAAAAACAGAACAAAACAGAATAGCATCACAAAGGGAGCAAAACTGTAAAGAATAAATAATGTGACAATTCTGAATAAACACATTTAAAGAGTAATGTAATAACTTCTTTACAGAATAAATAAAAAAACTCCCCAATACAAAAGGACCTAATATAACACATAAAAGGACACAGATCACAATTAAAGTGAACTTTATTAAAACCTATAAAATTGAAAAAGGTTTTTCACATTAATATATATGAAATATTTCACAGACTGGACAGTTTTATTTTAAATATATTCTAATAAAGATTAAAAACGATTTTAATTCATACATCTCTTTTTTAAAACTACTTTTGTGCGCCAACAAAAAAGACATTATTCTCTGTCCTTTTTTCTGCTGCTACTGGATATCCCCTCTGTGCAAATCGTAAGATCATTTCATCCATTTGTTTGGATGCTATCACGGGGTCGGATACAATCCGTCTTACCCGGAGTAATTGGGAATAAGGTAAACTCCGTATCGCTGTGCGGGGATGACAACTACTATATTCAAGCAAATTATTTCTATCTGTCGGTTTGGAAAATAAACATGTAGAGATGACACCATTTTGCAATTTGATCAGCACATCTAGGAAATGTACCTTCCGATTGCTATGAGTGTACGTAAATTTAATCGGGCTATCACCCCCATTATGTTTCTCAATCAGAGCAATCAAGTCCTCGGGAGGTCCCTCCCACAAAATGAGTAAATCGTCGATATAACGATTATAGTGAACGATTCTTCCCGCAATCTATGGTGTATCAAAAAATAAAGATTGTTCTAACTCAAACATAAACACATTGGCATATGAGGGGGCTACCGCCGCCCCCATAGCCACGCCCATCAGCTGAAGGAAGAATCGCTCACCATATATAAAAAAGTTTTTTTTCAGAATAAGGGACATTAATTCCAACACAAAATTAATGTAAGGTCCCTGATACAATGAATTGGTAGTCAGAAAGCGCCTCAGTGCAGCCAATCCCATGGAATGCGGGATGGATGTGTAAAGCGCACTGACATCGATGGTAAACAGATGAATATTCTCATTAAATCTTGGCAGTCCGCCCAGTTGTTTCAAAAGTTGGGTTGTATCTAAAAGATACCGTGGATGTCCACGGATACAGGGTTGTAACAAACTATCGACATAAATCGAAGATGGTTGCATCAGCGACCCCCTTGCAGCCACAATCGGTCTGCCCGGGGGTCCACCAACGATTTATGTACTTTAGGTATACAATAAAATTGCGGTACCAATGGATATGCTGGAAAGAGTGCTTTATATATATATACACACACTAGATGTACTCTAATGAGGGACACAGACATGAGGACCATATTTACTGAGCTGTGCACCCAGGCAGCCATTCAGCGGCACCACATGGTGATTGCATCAGCCAGTGCCGTACATATAGAACACATTAGAACAGTACAGGGTACACAGAAATAGACATAACACAATTAAAGCACAATTCTTAGTACACAATACAGCTGAGTCATAAGGAAATAAAGATTTTCGGTTGGCACTAACACTAGTAATAGAGTTTTGTCACTTCTGAGTGTTGTTTAGTATGTATGTAAGACACATTTTTGAATAAAAATTATTCCAAGTTGCACTGACCTGGCATGCCAAAAGGGCTATTTAGTTCAACAAGAGTGTATGAGGACAAGTGTATCTGTATGATGACCCATATTTACCTTATCCTACAACTCTGATTGGCTAACGGTACGTGAGCTCTTACTTGGCTGCCGGCATCTGGAGGTGAAGAAACCTGCGCTCTGGGATTAGGGCTTCGTTTAACTCTCTGAGTGCATGCAGCACAGGGCAAGGGGGAGTGGGGGTGCAAGAGATGGGTGGTAAGTGAAGTGAGGGGGGGGGGGCAGACTAACAATCAGTCCCGGGCCCCAAAATTCCTAGTGGCAGCCCTGCTGACCACACTGCCCCATTAGCAGTGCGGTCTGTAGCCCATAGGCCATCTCAGATGGCGGTATCCCAGTACTCGATGCGATGCTTCCCTTTATTAATACATTGGGCAGCATCGCATCACATCCCCATAGAAACCAGGTGGGATCGCAGCAGGGATCCGAGATTCGTGCTGTGGTTCCTTCCTCTTACATTTGGGGGAAACTTATTATTTGCGGCTAATATTTATGAAAACTAAAAAGGGGGGACTATTATTATTCAGATATAATAATGTAGAGAGCGCACTGAATTAAAACATATATTTATTAAAAAACAAATAATAAAAAAACATTCACAATCTCAATAAAATAATTAAAAGATGATTAGACACACACGGGCAGGCACTTAGACCTAACACAGTTCAGGTAATGTATATGGAGTCCGGTAGCTCTTACCCGCTATATGGCAGATGGAAGAAAAACCAGTTAACGGGGAGCTGATGTATTGTAAGGGAATGATGTCTTTGAAAAGTCCATCCAATAATAGTTATGGGTTATATGAGAAAATGAAGTGATGATGGGGAATCGGGGGAACAGTTGGATGTTATGAAGCTTGCAGGGAACTCACTTGCTGGAATGATGGTCCTGTGCTTCAACCGGCTAATGATGGTATGTAGCCAGGAGCACGTCCAGAGCAAACAGTGGCGCGGCTGGATACTTGGATGAAATGCCGTCTCGTCTACCGCCGTGACGTCCCAAGGAGAGAGACAATGTCGGGAGTGACTGGACAACTGCCGCACTTTTGTTGCCGTGAGACCTGATGCAAGCTGTACCTCTCAGGGGTCCCGTTGATAGTTCAGGTTGGTCAGGGTTCGCCGCAGGTCTCCCTTCCAATTGTGGGTACACCAGCACCGAGGGATTTATGAAAACTACTGAACCCACTGATATGCCAAATCTGCTCTGTACTTTGTAATGCTAGATTTATAATACAAGACTGCTACATGTGCTGACTATTATAAACCATCAGATCTAGCCTGGATTACAGAAAAGATGCAGATGATGCTTCCTAGTACTGGTGCATTACAGGCAAAACTAGAAGTGGCCTCATGTGAGCGGCATCAAATTATATGTAGGTGGACCCAAACCAAAATAGGTGGAACTAATACATCACTACACCTGCACGGAAGCCATCGGCAGTCTGGTGGCCCCCAGTCCCTGATGGTTAACAATGCCCCAACATTGTTAACGCCACGCCGCGATGAACGCTAACCCGAATCGTGGCGAGCGCAGAGAGCCCGCGAGGGGCGGCGGTACACGTCCTCTGACCTTTTCATACCCCCACTATCCACGACGGCGTGGAGTTGATTTTATACAGTGTGGCGAGAGGACGCGGAATACGAGCCCAAAGCGTGGCGAGCGCACACGGAATACATGTTAAGTAATCCACGTCCCCTCGCAGGGCGCGCTGCGCTCGCCACGCTTCGGGCTCGTATGTCGCGTCCCCTCACAGGGCTCGCTGCGCTCGCCATGCTTTGGGCTCGGTGGCTCGCCACACTATATAAAATCAACTCCACGCCGACGTGGATAGTGGGGTATGAAAAGGTCAGCGGACGCGTACCGTCGCCCCTCGCGGGCACGCTGCGCTCGCCACGCTTCGGGTTGGCGTTGATCGTGGCGTTAACAATGGAGGGGCATTATGGGGTCTGGGGGGCATTTAACATTGGACCCAATGCGAAATCGGGTCTCAGGGACCATTTAACATTGGATCCAATGTAAAAAACGTGTCGATCGCATTGCATCGCATGCGATTTGGTTGCATGCGATTGACCCGATTTTTTCCGCAAAAATCGGGTCCATCGTATCTGATTGTATGCCTTAATGCTACAATACAGAGGTTTTCTCTCCCTCACCAGGAGTCTATCTGCCAGAGATGAGGGCAAGCCACATGCACAGCCAATAGACCCCAATATAATAATCCTACATCAGATTGACCAGCTGGACAACATAAATACAAATCCCATCTAAAATCATCTATGAAATATCATGTATTGTGATAAAGTCACTGATCAGTTTGGCAATATTAGTCCTTGCACACAAGCCAACAATGTACCTGCTCTAATCATCTTTTTGTATGCTAGGTGGTTTCAGGATTCGGGTGACTCAATGACAATGTCTGAGCAGACAGTCAAAAGGTCAAGACCAAAAAGTCAACATTAACAAAAGGTGAACTTTGTTGACCTTATGTCAATATTTACCTTTTCACTGGCTACCTAGACATTGTCTGTGAACTATACCGGAGAGGGTAATGTACTACTAGAGGTTATCCTTGTTACCCCTATGGTACAAGAAACTGTAGATACCGAGGTCCATGTTTCAAAACCCATGGATCTCTGGCAATTAAGGCCAAATGTAGCACCTTTGATAAAACCACCTAGAGTGGCGAAACGCGTCAGCGGGGAACGTTTTGGCAAGTGCCGGGCAAAGTCAAGAGGGGCTCCATCTGTATGCTAGGGGGGAAGGAGTTTCATGGGGGGGGGGGGGGGCATTTTTCGCTTAGTACATTCCCGCCCTGAGTCAGATAGAAAAGTTCCAATAAAATATACTGTGTAAAGCTACATTTCACTGAGTGGAGAAATTATAGGTGTCAATTATAGTAATGCTTTAGAATACTGGGAATTGCCCATTGCTATTGCCAACACTATAGGGCGTTGATTTTAGTGTAAACTGTGCAATATCAATATCACAATATGCATGTACTTTAAAGTATTACTCTCCTTATTGTTATAGTTTACAGCGCTCTGAGAACGCTAAATAAATATCCTGTGATCAAAGGCCCTACAGTGATCTGTGGCTGTAATCTATTTAATAGGAATAACACCTGAGGATGTACAGTTATGAATATACACTATACATCATAAATAACATTCAGCATAGGCAATGCAATGTCAACAAAAAAATACATAATAAATCTGTAAATTAACTAAGTTCCAGAAAAATATCTAACTTTTACAGAATAAGTACCGGAACAGAACAGATTAAGTTTATAATCTTCAGTGGCCAGCTCTAGCATCGGTGCACATATAAGGCTGATGGGAAGGAGTACTCGGACTCTATGGTGCTCAGTGCTGACTGAGTGTCTCTGCAATTGTTTTCAGTACTTTAACTCACTGAAGTTTGGTACATTAATCTTGACAAAAAAAGATGCTGTCCCAAATGTAGGAAGGACACTTTTAAGGGGACAGAGTCTCTGTGAACTGGTGTATGATGTACTGGATAAATTAGTGGTGTGCATGCAGGGGCGTAACTAGTAGATTGTGGGCCCCATAGCAAAATCTTGAACAGTCACCCCCCCCATGAGAAAAACACACGGAAAAATCACTGCAGATTCAACCCATCAGTACCCCACCATGATGCAGAGTAAGTTTTTACCTGCTGATGGGGAGGGAGAGGTGCGGGGGTGGTACAGAAGGACTAAAGAAACCCAATGCAGTAGGGAGGGGATAAGGAGATGTAGGGTGGTAGGGAGACGACAAATAGACAGATGTAAGGTTGAAGGGGGCGGGGGGAGAGAGAGACACAGTGGGGTAGAATAAATAGACGTAGGGTGGTAGGGAGTGGGAATAGAGATGTAATGTGGTGGGATTTGGGTACTTATGTAATATTTGGGCTCCCGTTTTTCTTCGGAGACCACATGCGCTCACCACGCTTCGGGCGCGGTGGCTCGCTGCACTCGCCACACTATATAAAATCAACTCCATGCGTAGTTGGATAGTAGGGGTATGAAAAAATGGGGTGCATTTAACATGGGAGCCCATATAATACATAAGTACCGGGATTTGTATAGATAGACGCAGAATGGTAGGCAGGGATGGAGGATACCCAGATTATATATTGGGTTTACCATCTCCCTCCAGCGCTCTTCCATCTGGCAAGGTTTATGGACCCAACAATAACTCTGCCATAGGACGCTGCAAAAATCCAGTCTTTACAAGCACCTCCAAACAAGGACAATATCACAGGAATCCATGCCATAAGTATAACCCCAATTCTTTTACTATATGAACCTTTACAATATTTTTATTTCCAAACTTTTTTGTATTTTGTTCAAATATGTCTATATGTAATAATATTGTGTAGAGTATTTTATACCTATTAAGTGGTTTGAATCCACATATTATTGTGCAATAAGCAAATAAAACTACTTATATACTTTTAATACCATATTTATCCAATTTCTTTAAGGGCCATTCGATGATTTTCCATTGGATCTGATTGGCTGAGAAGGTTGTCCAAATCTCTTGATATAAGATCTAAATAGACCTTTACTGGCGGACAAATCTTAAAATCTGGGAAGAAAGTAGATTTCTTCTGAAGCAATTTGCTGTTATATGGTTGTATCCTTGACTCATCTTCATCTCTTTCAAATTCAAGATCTTCTAGAATCTTCAAAATTTCCAGATCTTCATTAGAGAAAGAGGAAGCATTATTGGGATTGGGGTTTCGTTCCTGTAGCCTTTTTTGGGTGCTAAATATTTTTTTTGCGTGCGAAGAGCTGGATATCCTTTTCACATTCAAATCGGTCAGGTTTGCTGACAGGTGAGAAGGATAATCCTTTAGATAACAAGGAGGTTTCGTCTGTACTGAGAGTTCTTGTGGATAGATTGATAACTCTTAGGTTATCTTCTACTTCTTGTACTGACGTCTCTCTCTGGGTTCTTCTCTCCAGTCTCTGTATTCTCGCTTTCTTCTTGCTCCCCTTCCCCCGCCTGATCTTGTATCTTCTAGATTGAAACGGGTATTCCTTGGGGTCAGGGGTGGATTGGGCCACCGGGATCCCGGGAGAAATCCCGCTGGGCCGGCCCAATCCACCCTCTGTCGGGCCGGCTGGTCATGTCTGCCGGCCTGGTTACTCGGAGGTCAGTCCGGCCGGCAGCAGTTCGGCCAGCTCACTAAGCTGGCAGCACTGCAATAGCTGCCGCTCGCGCACGCCGCACCGCTGGAGTCTGCTGTGTGTGCCGTGCGGACTCCGACGGTCTCAGAGCAGGCGCGCGCAGCCCAGCGTTAGGAGAGAGCCGCCGCGGGATAGGACCAAATATCGGTGGTGGGCGTGGCTTCAATATGCACGCTACGCACCAGGTCCACAGCCTGGCCCTGCCGCCCTCAAGAGATCAGGGAATGAGGGAACCGGATCTTGGAGGATTGAGGCATGTGCGAGTAGTACTGTATTTTTCAGGGGGAGGGAGGAGAAATATATGTTCATATGCAATGTGTGTGTGTGTGTTGGGGGGGGGAGGAGAGAGAGATGTGTGCATATTTATACAGTATGTGTGTGTGTAGGGGGTTCATATACAGTATATGTGTGTGGGGGGTATATACTGTATGTGTGCATATGCAGTATATGTGTGTGTGTGTGTGTGGGGGGGTATATGTGTGCATATACAGTATATGTGTGTGTGAGGGGGGATGTGTGCATATTCAGTGTGTGTTCATATACAGTATTTATGTGTGTATATAGTATGTGTGGGGGGGGGATGTGTGCGTATACAGTGTGTGTGTGTGTGTGTGTTCATATATAGTATAAATGTGTGTATATAGTATGTGTGTGAGGGGGATGTGTGCGTATACAGTGTGTGTGTGTTCATATACAGTATATATGTGTGTATATAGTATGTGTGTGGGGGATGTGTGCATTTACAGTATATGTGTGGCGGGATGTGTGCGTATACAGTGTGTGTGTGTGTGTATGGGTGCTCATATACAGTATATATGCGTGTATATAGTATGTGTGTGTGGGGGATGTGTACGTATACAGTGTGTGTGTTCATATACAGTATATATGTGTGTATATAGTATGTGTGTGTGGGGGGGATGTGTGCGTATACAGTGTGTGTGTGTGTGTTCATATACAGTATATATGCGTGTATATAGTATGTGTGGGGGGGGGATGTGTGCATTTACAGTATGTGTGTGGTGGGATGTGTGCGTATACAGTGTGTGTGTGTGTATGGGTGCTCATATACAGTATATATGCGTGTATATAGTATGTGTGTGTGTGTGGGATGTGTACGTATACAGTGTGTGTGTGTGTGTTCATATACAGTATATATGCGTGTATATAGTATGTGTGTGTGGGGGATGTGTACGTATACAGTGTGTGTGTGTGTGTTCATATACAGTATATATGTGTGTATATAGTATGTGTGTGTGGGGGATGTGTGCATTTACAGTATGTGTGTGGGAAGATGTGTGTGTATACAATGTGTGTGTGTTCATATACAGTATATATGTGTGTATATAGTATGTGTGTGTGTGGGATGTGTGCGTATACAGTGTGTGTGTGTGTTTATATACAGTATATATGCGTGTATATAGTATGTGTGTGGGGGATGTGTGTGTGTGTGTGTGTTCATATACAGTATATATGTGTGTATATAGTATGTGTGTGTGGGGGGGATGTGTGCGTTTACAGGATGTGTGTGTATACAGTGTGTATGTGTGGTGTTCATATACAGTATATATGTGTGTGGGGTATGTGTGCGTATACAGTGTGTGTGTGGGAGGGATGTGTGCGTATACAGTGTGTGTGTGGTCATATACAGTATATGTGTGGGAGGGTTGTGTGCATAAACATATATTTGTTGGGGGATGTGCGTGTGTGTATATAGTATGTGTGTGTGTGTGTGTGTGTGTGTGGGTCGGATGGGGTGGTTGGTGTATATACAGTATGTCTGTGTGTGGGGATTGCTAAGCAGAAGTGCCCAGCTCACTATTTTTGCTGTGCTGTGTCTCCAGGCTTCCGTGACTTCCGCTGCTGTGTCCATGTCTGCCGTGCTGTCCACCAGGGATGTTTCTGGGAGAAGTGTGTGCTTACATGGATATCCGGGACAGATTAGCGCATCTGATGTAATGGACTCCCTGACACATGATAAAACTCAAGCAGGTGCAAAGGGCAAGGTTAGTACACTACACTACAACTAAACCATATACCCCACACCCTAACCCTAACCATACACCCCCCCAGGCAGGTTAACCCTAACCGTACACCCCACCCAGGCAGCCTAATCCTAACCATACCACCCCCCATAGCCTAAACATAATGCCCCCAAGCAGCCTAACCCTAACCACACACACACACAGCCTTATTCTACCCATACACGCACACAGTCACAGCCTAACTCTAACCATACACAGTCACAGTCTAACTAACAGTACATACACTCCTGCAGCCTAACTCTACCCATACACACACTCCTGCAGCCTAACTCTACCCATACACACACTCCCGCAGCCTAACTCTACCCATACACACACTCCCCGCAGCCTAACTCTACCCATACACACACTCCCCGCAGCCTAACTCTACCCATACACACACTCCCCGCAGCCTAACTCTACCCATACACACACTCCCGCAGCCTAACACTAACCATACACACACTCCCGCAGCCTAACACTAACCATACACACACTCCCGCAGCCTAACACTACCCATACACACACTACCCGCATCCTAACTCTACCCATACACACACACTCCCGCAGCCTAACACTAACCATACACACACTCCCGCAGCCTAACTCTACCCATACACACACTCCCCGCAGCCTAACTCTACCCATACACACACTCCCGCAGCCTAACTCTACCCATACACACACTCCCGCAGCCTATCTCTACCCATACACACACTCCCGCAGCCTATCTCTACCCATGCACACACTCCCGCAGCCTATCTCTACCCATACACACACTCCCGCAGCCTAACTCTACCCATACACACACTCCCGCAGCCTAACTCTACCCATACACACCCGCAGCCTAACTCTACCCATACACACACTCCCGCAGCCTAACTCTACCCATACACACACTCCCGCAGCCTATCTCTACCCATACACACACTCCCGCAGCCTATCTCTACCCATGCACACACTCCCGCAGCCTATCTCTACCCATACACACACTCCCGCAGCCTATCTCTACCCATACACACACTCCCGCAGCCTATCTCTACCCATACACACACTCCCGCAGCCTATCTCTACCCATACACACACTCCCGCAGCCTATCTCTACACATACACACACTCCCGCAGCCTATCTCTAACCATACACACACTCCAGCAGCCTAACTACCCATACACCCACTCCCCCAGCCTAACTCTACCAATACACACACTCCCCGCAGCCTAACTACCCATACACACACTCCAGCAGCCTAACTACCCATACACACACTCCAGTAGCCTAACTCTACCCATACACACAGTCCCCGCAGCCTAACTACCCATACACACACTCCAGCAGCCTAACTCTAACCATACACACACTCCAGCAGCCTAATTACCCATACACACACTCCCCGCAAACTAACTGCATATACACACACTCCCTGCAGCCTAAGCTGGCCATACATTTACATACAGATAGATTGTCAGATTGGGCTTGCCGGAACAAAATTCTGGTAATGGATGAGAGCAAATGACAGTTGACCATTTGCTTTGAAATGCTGGAAAACTGCCAAAACTGTCATTCAGATATCACCAGGTTTTTGTTTCAACCAGCCCAATCTGACAATGATCTGTAGATGTATAGCCCCCCATACACGGTCCGTTAATCGGATCCGTTGTGTGCTTAAACAGCACACATCGGATCGGATCGCATGCCTTGTGCATGCTTTGTGCATGCACTGCGATCCGATGTATAGCTAGTACAAAAAGTATGTGCAGCACATACTTTTTGTACCGTACTATATTATGCGTGGGAGCGCGCATCGCATAGTACAGAACGGAGCCATACACAACGGACTGTGTATGGGCTCCTTATGGCCACCTTAACTCTACCCATAAACACACTCCAGCATCCTAACTTTAACCATACACACACTCCCCGCAGCCTAAAGGTGGCCATACATCTACAGGTCAATTGTCAGATTGGTCTGGTTGAAACAAACACCTGGTAATGGATGAGAGTAAATGAGTTGAGCATTTGCTTTGAAATGCTGGAAAACTGCCAAAAACTGTCACTCATCCATTACAAGGTTTTTGTTCCAACCAACCCAATCTGACAATCGATCTGTACCAGCTTAACTCTACCCATACACACACCTCCACAGCCTAACACTGACTACTGACCATACACACTTTTTAAGTGTTAGATTAGAAAGAAAAGTAGAACTGTAATGTATAATTAGTTTAGAAATATATAGTATTACATAGAATAAGGGAAATACTGTGGCAAAATACAAGGTGTGGAAAAATATTGCTTACTGTATTCTAGTGTAAATGTATCTAGTACAGGATATTTAATCCCCCTGGCCACGCCTCCTCACGAGATCCTGCTGCCAAAGGGCTGCTTTGAGAAATTTCCCGGGCTGGTTTGAAATCCCAATCCGCCCCTGCTTGGGGTCATGTCTAAAAAAGGTCTACGGTTACTGTCGAACATGCTTAAGGGGCCTTCTCCTTCGGAGGAATCGATCTCCGATGTGGAGTAATTGTTCTTAGTTTCATTCCTATTTCTAGGATTATATGTTCTCCACCTATAGACAGTACCTTGGGCGAAATCCGTTTTATCCCTTTGTAGTTTCCTACGTTTCCTCTCTATCACAGTAGTCTCAAATTCTTCTACTTCTTTCTTATATTTGTTGTACATAGATTGGAATTTGTCAAGTCCTTCAAATTTCCTCAGTTTCTCAGCCAATGTTGTTATATCTTTCGTATATTGATTTAGCAGGATCTCATCATGCTTTATCAATATCTTAATTAGATCTTTGGAACATTGGAGGTTATTCTGGTTGGTGCGGCCAAACGTGCGTACGTTCCATATCAACGTACGCTCTCCATACGCGTCCGTTTAGGTAAAGTCCACCCACAAAACAGCCGCATACGTAGGGGCACAAACACCGACAAAGGGGAGTGGCGTACAATTGAGCGTACGCCAACATACACGGACGGATCACCCCTTAGACACCGACAACTGGCGTACAACAGAGCGTACGCCACCGTTTACGGCCGTCTCTGGTCCGTCTTCCCACCGACTTCTCGCGGCAAATCTGAGCGTACGCCAGCTTGCACGGATGGGTCGCTATTGTTTTCAATGGAAAACTCAGCTTATGTCACCGCTCGTGAGAGTGAGCGTACATCCGTGCACGCTGGCATACCCTTCACATATATGGACCTGCAAATCTTGCCTTTCAACTATAATTAAGACAATTAATTAATCATTCTAATTGTTATTCAATTATTGTTTTCTATTAACTCAATTGTCTACCTTAATAAAGACCCTAATAACACAACATTTTAACCCTCATTACATGTATATTTGTTATGTTCTAATGTGGCATTTTAATCACTATTTATGTGTCCCCACATTGCTTTTACTTTTAAATAAATTTATGTTGGTGTTTGTGTGTATGTACTAAATTATGTCCATAATTAGTTTGTTCAAAATGTGTAACATGTATACCTACCCTGATGTTATGTGTGATGTTGTAATCGAACAACATTAAACATTCATGCATTTTCACTATGTGTTATTTAACTCAAAAACACACACATTCACACATCAATCGTTACCCCTCACCTCAAATTAGAAATATAAGTGACATTACACATCTGTATGTACCTGCCTTTACAAACCCTCAAATATATTTATGAATAACAACACAGGAAACTTCTAACTGTAAAACAACTTGTATTTTTTTAAACAACAATTTAAAACAAAAAAAAAATTTAAATGAGGTCCTCCAGTTGTCCAAAAAGAATGGAGAGATATAGGAGGGTCAGGAAGATTTCCCTCATTATCCGGTCCACCTCCTCCTGGTGCTGTTCAGTGTCTGTAGTGAAGGGAAAAAAACATTATATTTAATATATAATATACACAAATGTTTGTTGTATTTGTACATAATAAGAAGTTGTGAGTTGTGTGATGGCCACATACATTTTTAAACTACATTGAAGATGGGTATGCTGTAAACACGGTCCTAAATATTATTCTGTTGACACACACATACTGTACATATTACATAACATTAAATAAATTACTCCTTCTTGGATGAATGTATGCTGTATCCCAATTGGTAGTTTTGTTTTGGGGGACTCACCTCTAACCTCACAATTAGGCTGTGCTATTTAAGGGTTATGACATTGTTGCGGCGTAAGCACTCCTTACTATTTTAAATTTAGGACATTGCTGTACAAATTATAGGCCTAAAGCTATGTTTGTAAAGCATGCATCCGCATGGCCTCACACACTATTAACAAAACAATCTATAAATTAATGTTGCACATCATGCTGGGAAGTGGAGTTACACAACACCTGGACCCACACAACTACAACACCACTAATGTCGGATATGTCATTGGATGTACTGTTATGTCAATTATTCAAGGGGTGAGGCAAGGCCACACTCAAAAAAACCACCAAGGGGACCCTTGTTCCTGGAGAAGGCCAGGCCACACCTCATGGTCGCCCTGCAGTGATATGTTGCAACTAATGTTGATGTTGGATACACATATGTGGTTGTTGCGATTGTTTATGTGTAGAAATGTGTAGGTAAACATTAGCCACATTATTTACTTACGGCTAGTTGAGCCATCCTGCTCGCCGCTGGTTGGGTGTCCGGTGGTTGGGGGGGTCAGGAGCAAGGGGGATGGGATAGGACTTGGGATAGAGGTAGTGGTTTGGAGTGGGGATTGGAGAGGTTTGGGGGTGGGTGGTGGGGAGGTGTAGGGGGGTTGGAAATGGGGTGGGGAGGGGGTGTGGGTGGGGGTAGGGGTGTGGGTAGGGCTGTGGGTGGGGGTAGGGGTGTGGGTGGGGGTAGGGGAGTGGCTGGTGGAAGGGGATGTTGATATGGGGTGTGCTCCAGCAGGCCCCAATGTGTCCTCCTCCTCCTCCTCTTCCTCCTCACGACCTTGCTCCTCCTCCTCTTCCTCCTCACGGCCTTCCTCCTCCTCCTCTTCCTCCTCACGGCCTTCCTCCTCCTCTTCCTCCTCACGGCCTTCCTCTTCCTCCTCACGGCCTTCCTCTTCCTCCTCCCGGGCTGCCTCCTCCCGGGCTGCCTCCTCCCGGGCTTCCATGCGTGCCCTGGCGCGTGCTGAAATGTTCATGTTGATGGCATAGAAATCAAAGGTTGGGTTTCATAAAAATGGGGGAATGAAAAATTCACATTAGTCATGCTCATAACCTTACAAATTTTCATTTCTGTTATATTTCATTCATTTATCATGCTAACTAATTGATATGCTACACCCAAAAACAGAGCGACAACATATACCCCCCTATACACCCATATATACCCCCTATACACCCCCTATACACCCCTATACACCCATATACACCCCCTATACACCCATATACACCCCCTATACACCCCATATACACCCCCTATACACCCATATACACCCCCTATACACCCCCTATACACCCATATACACCCCCTATACACCCATATACACCCCCTATAACCCTCTATACACCCCCTATACACCCCCTATACACCCCATATACACCCCCTATACACCCCATATACACCCCCTATACACCCCCTATACACCCATATACACCCCCTATACACCCACATACTCATGAACATATTTATAAAAAGTACAGAAATCATTGCTAACAAACACAGACATATTAGTAAATATATACTTACATCGGGCAATATGGCGGCAAATTGAGCAGAGCATCACTGGCTGCCGCCGGCGCAGGTCAGACCAGCGCCGCTCCACTTGGGCCAGGCTTCTGCGGACACCGGTCCGGGCGTAGATTAGCCGGCGGGCAGCATTATATGCCCGCCGCTTGTCCCTGTTGGACACATATGGGCCCTTGGGCCCCAGGCACCGGTCCATGACCTCAACCAAGGCCACCAGCTCCTGGTTAGAAAAGGCGTTAGCCCTGGTTGAAGACATATTGGCAATGGCGCAGTTATTAATTGCAGGTACATATATAACTTTTGGTGGTTGCTGATTGGTCTAAAAACTTGTCTGTTTAGTATTAACTTTATTAATCCTTCTTACATTAACAAAATGTATGCGAATAGAAACTTACGCGGACCGTTCTGATATACACACACACCATAACCAACAGTATGCTTTCAATTTATAGAGAAACGTACTGTATTTACAGTGTGCTAAAAATAATACACGCAACCATCTACTAATACATACGCTGATAAGGCACAATACAACGTTTTCAATGTAGAGACGTACTGTATATACAGTGTGCTGAAAATAATACACGCAACCATCTACTAATACATACGCTGATAACAAGGCACAATACAACATGTTGGTGTATGACAAATTCATCGTCATAACATATGTAAGGAAAGCATTATAACGTTGTTATGTTTTTAAATGTGATTCCGAAAGCATACACGAACTCCAACAGATACCACCTGAAAACACTCATCATTGGAATGACAGGTGCACACATTTAACCATGTAGCACACAATGGTCAACAATCTGTGTATGTGCATGTACAGGTGAATGTTCAGGTGCGTTGAGACCTGCGTAATTTAAGCTGGAATTATCGGCGGGAATTATCGGCGGGAAATATCGGCGTAAATGAGCTACTACATTGCGGGGGAAAATATACGCCCCCTTGTTCATGGCGGGAGTTTACCATATAAATATCCAGTCAGATGCAGGCCATAATTGCTGCAAACATGTCTAGCTCAGATGATTCCGCAGCTGAGGACGCTCTACAGAGAGCAAGAGCAGAATCCTTGCTTGAAAGGTTGAGGCAGAGGGAGCAGGAGAGGACAAGGAGGACCCAAGAGCAAGGGGGCCCCTCACTAACAGGCACTACTGCAATGCCACCAGCTCCACAAGAGCCAAGCAACCAGCCAGAACAAGAGGTTGCATCTCTCCAAACAGGTGTGACCCAGCAGGTGCATGGTGAGAGAACTGGGGCCACCAGAAAACGAGCTGCAACATCTAGGGCGAGGACTGAGCAGGATACCACCACCAAAAAGAGAAACCCTGCATTTCTAGAGGCAGAATTGAGAATTTTAGTGCCCAGGGCACGAGAATGGATCGAATTGGCTACCAGGAAGCCGAGTGCCAGTGCAAAGAGAAACCTTTGGGAGAAGATCACAGAGGAAGTGAACCAGGTGTCACCAGTGGTCAGAGATTGGCTATCAGTGAAGAAAAGGCAAGTGTGTTTCTCCCCCTGATAATGTCATATGTGTGTACATATGTTACATGTATGTTTGAGAATAATAGAAAGGTGTGTTTGTAGATAGTGCTACACTTCAATGTCACATGTGAACACAATCATGTCTAATAACTAGAGACAGGATTATATGCAACATAAAAAGCTTGAAATATGCATGCAAATATGCATGACAAATACTTAAAATATGCATGAAAAGTGTTAAAATATGCTACATTAAATAATAAAAAAAGTTCTTTTGAACTTATTTATTTAAAAATCAACATACAATTAGTTGCAAATAAACCTCAAAAATAGGCCCACAGTATCTGCAGATGTCTAGTGCTCAACACAGGATTTTTTTTCTTCATGGCTGCTACAGCAGACTGCAGCGTCCTAGGCTCTTCTGGCATTAACTACACCGACACTCATCTCCAGCGCCGATGGATCAAATGTCAGCATAGCGTGTGAGGGCGGCGCAGTGGAAGGTTTCCTCCCTGCGCCGCATACTCACTGTGACACAACCCTTCTGCCCGCCTCCTCTGCTGCAGAATTCTGTCTCTTGGTATAAAGTCCCAGGCCAGGGCCAGACAAAGGTTCAGGAGCTTCGTAATGGCATCCGCTCCAACTGACTTTTATCAACATGGATTGGCAGCCTAGAGCAGTGTCAGACATAGCGTACATTCAAGGTTCCCCACACTGCGCACATATTGCCCCAGCCTGCACACCCCACCACTACCTGGCCAGCAACAGCAGGGCAAAGCAGTGCTGTGACTCGCGGGTGGAAAGGGGAGAGGGACGAAAATATGCACCATCCCTAGATTTTAGGTAAAATATGCAATAACCAATGAGAATTGGCAAAATATGCAAATGCATATGCAAATATGCAAATGCATATAATCCTGTCTCTACTAATAACCCACATTTATATATGAAACATGCACCATTGGTGTGATGTGAGGTTATGGGCACAGTTCTGCTCATGTGAAGTATGTGATGGGACAACAGAAAGTGTGTAGTTGAAAAAGAGTTGTTGTAACATGTTCCATGTGATGGTACTGAAACAAGAATGTCCAAACTGTGCACATGTAGCTGGTGAGAAACTACACATCCCAGTATGCCTTCCCATAGTTAAATTACTCCATAATAACAACACTGTCAAGCTATGGTGGAATGTGTAGTTTCACACCAGGTGGAGGTGCATAATTTGGCCATGGATGATGTTATTTCTGCATAGTGATCTATGTATGTGCATTTAGTGGCCTAATGAATGAGATGAGACACTGAAATGCCTCATAATGGAGACATTAATGTGTGTGTGGGAAACATATGCCTAAAAAACATAAGATCACCCACACTAGGAAATGTAACGTAGTCATGATGTTCACTAGCACAGTGGTGCACATATCTCATGGTGATATTTGTATTTTTGAACTTGTAGGTGGTCAGACTTCAAAACTACACTGAAGAGGAAGATGACTGACCGGTACAACCACAGCATGTCCACCGGGAGGGGGCCTATGCCAGATAATTTGGAATATACCCCCCTGGAGCAGGACGCCTTGGATGTTATTGATGTGGCCAAGGTCAGGGGGATATCCAATATGGATAGTGAGCTCCCGGTGGAGGTCTTTGCTGCTGCTTTTGATGGTAAGTCACAGTAATGCATTGTATTTGGAAAGATATTTTTTTTTTGTGTATGTGATGGTGACATTGTTTTAAATTATTATCCTAGAAGAAGCAGAAACACAGGATGAACCGGCAGCATCTTCCTCTGCAGAGCCACAGGTGAAGCAAGTGGTCCGGCCTCCACCAACACGACACCCCCAGCCACAGGACACATGGGATGCCAGGTGGATGGTGATGCTGGAGAGGATTGAGCAGCAAGGGGAGGAGTCTGCGGTCTGTCAGCAGCAGGTTATGGAATTTCTGGCAGATTGGAAGGCCACAAAGAGGCAGCAGTGTGAGGCCTTAAACCGCATGAATGACACTCTGGCGGCTGGCATGCAAAGCATTGTCCAGCAAATCAGCCGCCAGAATGACATTCTGGTGGAGCTGCTCACCACCGCCAGGTCCCTAAGGGACAATCCCCCATCTAAAAAGGGGAAAAAAGGGCCAAAATAATGACACCTGGTTCACTTCTTCTGTGGTTGGACCCCAAATGTTTAAATTGCACTGGACATCCACTTCCTGAGTTGGCCATCGATCCATTTTCGTGCCATGGGCATTAAAGTTCTTATTTTGACCTCTAGAAATGCAGGATAAATTTTTGGTGGTGTGTATCATGAATACTAAATTCACCCTGGTTGTTGCAGTTCGTATTCTGGTGTCCACATTTCTTTCACCATTGCATTTGCAGGGTAACACATGTTTGGAGATATGCAACCTCTTGTTCTGGCTGATTGTTATTTTTGTGTATATTTTACAAATGTGTTCTTATTCCACCACGTTTTGCTTTGCTTAATTTGTATTTGTTTAAGAGAGAAGAGATCATCTGACCAACTTCTATTAGATGGATCGTTGGTATCCATTTCTCCACCTGATAAGAGGTCCAGGCCATTGTTTAATTTCTCTCTTCTGTCATCAAAATCTTTCGATAAATTAAATGTCGCCATATTATGCGTAATGATCGGGTTTTCTTTTTTAAGAGAAGATTGTTTCTTTTTGGTAAGAAAAGAAAGATATAGGGCCTTTTTAGGATTTGCTGCACATTCGCCACGTTCCGGAGCCAGCGGGCTTCGGTATTCAACGTGTCAGGGGCTCGCTGCCCCTGACAGGCGAATATGCCGCAGGGAGCCTGAGGAGGGTGCCAGGCAGAGAGATGGAAGTCTCTCTGCCTGCCCCTGAACATTTGTGGGGGGCAGGTGGGCTCCCCGGGTGCCAGGCAGCACAGGCTGCCCCCCGGAGGTGCCAGCAGGGGGCCGCGTATATTCACTATACCCAATCGTAACATTGGGTGCAGTGAATATATGAATATGTAATGAGCGGCTCGGCTCCGGCGCCCCCTGCTGGCTGCTGTGTAAAAAAAAATATATATATTTTTTTTAAATTAAATATATATTCATGTGCTTATAGCACATGAATAAAAATAGCATGCCCCTCCTCAGAATAAAATTCCTGATTTTTAGACACCAAATGTAAAAAACAAAACACTTTATTTTAGAAGTTCACATTCCACTTCACCATAAAAAGATAGCGATTGCTACTCGGTGAATCATGGCGAAAAAAACCTTGAAATGTATTCGCCATGTGGTCATTGAATAGGGTGATTCACCGTTTTTTACAAAAATTCGCCAAACAGCACAAATTCGCCATAAAAACATGGCGAATAAGGCTCATTGAATACCGCCCATAATGTATTTTGATACTTTTAGGTGATGTTCCTTGATTATAGAACTTGTTTGCTGTGCAGGATTATGAAGATTGAAAAAATCAGTCCTGTGCAATACGTAGGTTTTTTGGGGATAAAGGGGAGAGGGATATATCCGCACAAGCAGTGCTACAAAGTTACCCCAAACGAGACATTATCTATTGTAGATCTCAGAGGGGGTGCAGCCAAAGACAATAAATGTAACAACAGAAAAAAGGACAGAGAAGAATGTCTTTTTTGTTGGCGCACAAAAGTAGTTTTGAAAGAGATGTATGAATTAAAATCGTTTTTAAGCTTTATTAGAATATATTTAAAATAAAACTGTCCAGTCTGTGAAATATTTCATATATATTAATGTGAAAAACCTTTTTCAATTTTATAGGTTTTAATAAAGTTCACTTTAATTGTGATCTGTGTCCTTTTATGTGTTATATTAGGTCCTTTTGTATTGGGGAGTTTTTTTATTTATTCTGTAAAGAAGTTATTACATTACTCTTTAAATGTGTTTATTCAGAATTGTCACATTATTTATTCTTTACAGTTTTGCTCCCTTTGTGATGCTATTCTGTTTTGTTCTGTTTTTAACTTCTTTTTGCGAGTTCAGTGCACATAAGTGAAACGATTGATCTCTCAATACCACATATCATTTATTCTTGGTTTATATGAGCCTTAATCTTTAGGAGATTATGGGTGTCCGTATAGATCAATCTGATTCCAAATAGTATCTATTGGTGTGTGCTACACGGTACACAATATCTGCTGGTGTGTATGACCTTGTACGCTGTCATGAGATGATTTTGTAAGTTTTGCACAATATCTGCTGGTGTGTATCACCTTATACGCAGTTTTTGGTTAGATGTAAATTCACTGAAATTAATAAACAGGTTTTAAGCCAGTGTTAATACTTTTCACCAGATATTATATAGCTCGCTTCTCACTGTGTATGCATACATAGAATTTGTTGGTTGAGATAGCCCACCACAGCATACTTTATGGCTGGCAACATGATAACACTTATAACAATGTCAAGTAAGTACTGTAGTTTTCAGTGTGTGCAAATGTTGGCAACTACTATTTAACAATGGCTTCATGGATGGAGGTGACATGGATCATTGATCTCAGGTGCTTGAAATGGTGCAAAAAAAGTGGTGCCTACATACAGTATGCAATTCCCAATGCTTAACCCCTTCAAATGTGACTATTTCCTAAAAATCCCATTACTAATAAGCACACCAACCCAAAGTCCCATGGCTGCTAAAAAGTCACTAGTTGACAATACATAACAGAACAGTGTGGGTAATCATTTGGTAAAAATGACAACAAGTTTGCTGGATGCAAATAATTTTTACTTGCAGAAACATTTGGCCATATGCCATAGCATATGAAACATTTGCAGGAAGAATCACTGCAACAGTGAATGCAAAAAATAATAAACATGATACACATGTAAATGCAAAGAAGATTATTGATGTTTAAGTACTGCCCCGGGTATTAGCACCCTTACCAGTAGTGGCACCACCACCCCTAGTACGGACACTACGCCGTGGGGGAGTAGTGGGGGACCCACTCATGGGAGTGGAGGATACACTCCTGCTTTGGGTAGATGTGGTTTGGTGCTGACCTAACAAACTATTTGCACTGAGGCTGATTTGCGTTTGTAGGGACATCAACGCAGTTGTTTGCCCATTAATTGCTTGGGTCTGTTCAACCAGGTTGGTATTTAGACCTCTAAAACTAGTAGTTTTGAATGGCTTGGCCAATTTCTGCTAAGCATGTGTCTAATGTAGAGACAAGACGAATTTGTGTCCCTACATTAGCCCGCACACTTTGCGAAATTCTTCTCATTTGCAGAGCTATGTTACGCACATACCCCGTCACCGTTTCTAGTTGGGTGGTCTGCACCTCCATAAAAGCAAGTTGTTTCCCCTTAAAAATATGGATGGATTGCGCCAACTCCTCCGCACTAGTGGGGGTGTTGGTGGGTGCAATGCTTGTGGGCTGCTGCCTATGTGACTGCGTATAGGGGGCTTCATTGACTGGGTGTGCTTGGTTTTGTGCAGGCTCCAACGATGTCACCGTCTCCAGGATGATTTCACTCATGTCGTCGATATTTTGCATGGGATCCGTTGGTTCAGGCATCGGTTGTGAAGGACCTACACATGAGAAAAGAGTGGTAAGTATGCTATGCAGATTGGTGTATGGTGGGTCATGTTACCTTAGTTGGAATGGTTCGGTGTTGCTCATGCATTATGCATTGGCACAGGCTACTGTGGTGGGGACAGCCATGTGTGAAATGTGCAATGTGTTTGTGTAACACTATGATATCTCACCTGCAGACTGGACAGTGTGAACAATCGGATGTGGCTGATGTTGGTCAACAGCAGGCTGGGACTGCAGAGCTGGAGCTGTTTGAAAGAAGAAGACATGTTCTATTATTATCATTTGCACATAACTGGCATTTTTCGCATTATGCAGATAAAAACTTTTCCTCAATCAAACTTTTGGACCCTGATATGATTACATAAGGAATTTGAAGACTTTGAACTGAAGTGGTTATTTGAGTATTATGGCTGTGAACAATATTTTGAATCCACTTGCAAATAACAGGAAAGACCAGCAGATTACACATGTAAAAGTGACTATAAAGTGCTTTCCCAACTACCCAGAGGATTGATAAGGATTAACAATCAAGTACACTGCAGGCCTACAGTGTTTAGGACAGCACACATTAATAGGATCTGTGGAACTACATAACCCAGCAACATGCAGAGTCCATTATTTAGCAATGCAAGGTAGCAAAATGTGATTTTGCTGGGATATGTAGTTCCACACACAGCAATCTTTTGGACACATAAAGCATAGCAGCATAATAGCATGTGCACATGACAGAGCAAAATGTTACATTGACATGTGTGGACACTTACCAGTTGGCGGTGGAGTGGGGGGCCTGTCTGTGTCGGCAATTTGGATGCCGGGAAGCACCTCAGGTGGGATGATTCGGCGTAGCAGCCTCTCATATGCCTTAAAGCGGACCTCCTGCCTAGGGCCACCTCCTGTGCGACAGGCCTCCTTCTTCTCCAGTGCAAGTTTTGCTTTGAGGAGGCGCTTGATGTTATTGTAACGCTTTTTGATGTTGCGCACACTACTCTTGTGTGTGCTAACTGCATTTACTGCGGAGGTGATACTGTCCCACATCCCCTTCTTCCTTGCCACACTTGTGCGATGATGGTGAGGACCAAGTAGGCGGTCATACAGGGGCAGGAGTGCACGCACCAGGGCCATATTCTCCTCATATGAGAACCTGACTTTCCTCCCACTAGCTGTACGAGCTGCATCATCCTCCTCCACATTTCCAGGCTCACCCTCTTCCTCCTCCTCCTCCTGTCCTGGTTCTTCACCCAGCACCTCCAATTCAGCTTCCTCTGCCTCCTGCACAGGCCAGTCCACCTCCGAGAAATCCCCCTCTTGCAGCTCCTCCTCTGTGTGCCTGGCACTCTGTTCCTCCTGTGAGGACACCTGGCTTGTGCCTGCTTCCTCCTCATCCTCCATAGCCACCTGCTCAGCTTCCACCATGTGGCCTCTCCCTGGCGCAGCTCTTGCTGGGAGCATGCTGGCTCTCCCTGTCCTGCCTCTGTCAGTGCTGGCTCTCACTCCCCTACCTCTCCCAGTGGTTGGGGTGTTTGGGCCCAAGCTGGCTGTCCCTCTGCCTCCTCTGCACCTTACAAAACCTCCTCTCCTCTCCATCTCAAACGCCTTACTCCCTTTCAAAGGGTAAAATGGCATCTGCGCCCCTTTATATAGGGGGTGTGATGCGTATTGCAAGGGACTAAGGTGGGCCAATAGGTTAGCATGTTGTATGGGCTGTTCAGGTGTATTTGTGTAAATCGCACTCCGGTTGGCCGCAAATACGCACATGACCGAACCCGGAAATCGCACTTTTATGGCGTATTACATCACCTCAATTCGCACCTTATCGCCGTCTATCGACATGTATCGCACTTTTCAGGCGGCTTTGCGCCAGCCATTCAATAAGCGATTTCTGGGGAAAAATGCGATAAAAAAAATGGCGATACACAGCGATTTGAGTTTAAATCGCATTTTGTCAAAATCGGTAAACACAATAAATCTCGCCCAGAGTTTTTAACATATCTTCAGCTGTTCCCGAGTATTAGCAAGTAATAGTAACTCTTTAATTGTTTTCCTGAATACTTGATGCCAATGTCTCTACAGATTTCAAGAATCTGTAAGGTTAATCAGGTGACATTCAGTTTACCTGTGGCTCCCCTGAGTGAATTACTCTCTCCATGTGTTTGTTTTGTAAATAAGAGTATAACACAATGCAGATTTGGGTACTTTGTCACAGATAACAAATTGCCATATAAGAAAATGATGCAATATTGAGCCTTGAGGGGACTGATGAAGTGATCTGTGTACCTGTAGTAGCTGCCGGGTGGCTCCACACCTGAACCTACTGCATGAGTCGGCCACATGTACTGTCCCTGATCACCTGACCCGGTCTGTCAGAGCCTCCCGCAGCCATCGTCTCCTCAGTCCTCACTGCGCTGCTGCTCTCGCTCCCCACAGCTCACTGCTGCCTCCCAGCACAGCGCCACTGTACGCGCGCTTTCTCGCCTCTCGGCCCTCCTATCATGCGGGGTGTCGCGGCTCTCTCTACCGCTCAGCACTTTCCACTAAACAGTCTCAAGTTGCACCTTTTTCTTCTCCGCTCCACGCAAATGCCAACCCTGTGGTAGTGGTGGTACCAGGGATCTTAACTCCTCACTCTCCCGCTCTGCGCCAGCCTGGGGCTTCTCGCGCTCCTATGGTCGCTTAGCAACCAGGTAATGGTTAAGCCCTGCAGCTCTGGTGGTTTATAAGGCCTACAGGAAGCATTGGCTGCAGTTTAGTTTGAGACTTTAAACACTAAAAAGGGGGCTAGACTAGCATTGGTGTACCATATGTGATTAGCTGAAATCATGCAGATAGAGTTAAGCTGGCCATACATCAGAAAGATCGATCTTAAGATCGATTGCGCTCATGATTGTGTACAATTTCCCTTGAAATCCCCTGCAGTCCTTGGTGGTTTTTAGACACACAATCTACTCACAATCCATCATACAATCAGTCATACAATCATAGGCGAATCTAGGGGGTGGTCCGGGGGTGCACAGGACCACCCATTAGCCCATTTTGTAGCTGAGGGAAGGGGCTTTCCAACGAGCCCAGCCCCGTGTCTCTAGCCCCCTGGGAACTGGAGATACGGCCAGGCAAAGCTGGAATGTTTTTCCTATAGAATAACATGGGACCCACTAATTCCGACCCCCACCCAGTTCAATGGCTGCCAGTTCCCCCTTCGGCATCACTGAAGCTCGAGGTTGATCTCAGTCGAACCCAAATCGCTGGGCCTTCAATCTGATACCAGGCTGGATCCATATGGGTTAATTGGTTCCAGGGATATTGAGGTTAAACCGGTTGGTTTTTTTTCATTTCTTAAATGTAATTTCATGACTATTTATGTTTTTTGAGGGCAGATTTCTCTGGAACCAAACAGCCCAGTTTCACGGGACCAAAATCATTCAAAGCCAACTCAAAAGTTCTTCAATATGATACTGGTCTCATGTAAATGGGTCGGTTGGTTCCGAAGATATAGCTGGTTGGTTAAAGGGGGGTAGGAAGAGGGGAGTGTTTGTCTCTCCCCCTCATACCATAAAATGCAGGGACTAGGCTGGTGTATAAGGGGTCAGCCTGGGAATGTCCCTGCATGATCCTGGGACCATATTCCTGGGAAAATCCCTGGATTTTCTTTTTTTTTTTTAAACTGTTTTTATTCAGCACTGTCAATACAAAATACATGAAGACATTGATGTTACAGCAGGTACAAAACTTTGCATAGTGATTGCTCAGTTCCAAACAGTCAATTGTTACAATGTATTTAAGACATTCACTCACGAAAGAAATAAAGATAAGAGAAAATGAAAAATAGTGTAGGAAATTTGTTTTCTGTCTTTCAACCGTTGGAACGATTCTTTTGGTAGCCTTAAATCTAACATTTAATCAATATCACAATGTACTTGGAAATAATATTACAACTTGATCACTTTAATCACCGTATTTCAAGTCATTCTATAATGTTTAAACTTGCTAGTTCCGTTTCAGTCCTCCTTGTTCTCCACTCTTGCTTTCTCCTCCTATTCCACTTTTCTGCTTTACTAATCTGTATTTAATCAAGAACAATTGGCGGGTTGCTTGTCATTGACCTTAGCATAAACCATGATGTGTTCTTTACGCTATCTAGAATTTGTTTTCTGACGGCTATTGATAACGTGTTGATGAAGTTTTCCCACATTTGAAAGAATTTTTCTATCTTTGACTCTTTACTCAGGGACGTCTCCACCCAGTCCATCCTAAATAAATGAAACAATTTACACTTAAACAATGAGAAGGAGGGAACTAGCGGAGACGTCCATTCTTGTAGAATTGTTTTCCGCGCTGCTGCGCTAATTGCTAGGAGCAATCTCTTGCTACCCTTAGTTATTCTAAGATCTGGGGGGAGTATTCCCAGAATTGCCCATTCTGCGCTCATTGGTAATTTATTGCGCAGGGTGTTTTCTGTATAATGTCTTATTCTAGTCCAGAATCCTCTAACTATCGGGCAGGCCCAAAAGCAATGATAAAGGTCTGCTTCCGATTCCCCGCATCTATAACATGAGCTAGTGCTTTTTGACCCCATAAGAAAGCTTCTTTGCGGAGACAAGTATGCTCTATGGTAAATATTTAAAAACATTTCCGTGTAAGATGCAGAGGGTACACTTGTGCAAGATTTAATTAACGCCTTAATCAAATCTTCTGCCCCATAATTCGGAAACTTGTCGCTCCACTTCGCTATTCCTGTCCGGGACTTAGAGTGATCCAGTATGTTTCTGAAGTGCTGATAATAACATACGATGGCCTTCTTTTCTCGGGGCCCCTGTAGTAACATTGTATCTATAGAATCATTCCAATCATTTTCGGAAAAGCATCTAATTGTTGTATTTATATAGTGTGTAGCTTGTAAGTAAGCCATTTGATGCCCCATAATGCATGGATATTTCTGTACTGCTTCCGTATATGGCATTATTTTCTGTGAAGAGCGATCTACCAAAGTATGGATTTTGTCAACGCCTTCCCGTTGCCAATTATTAAACGGATATGCTGCCCTGCCATCTTGAAAATCTGGGTTTTTTAGAAAAGGGAGGTGTAAAGATTTATATGGATTAAGTCCCTTCTGTTGTCTCACCTAATGCCATGTTTTTTTTGTGTTCCATAACAATGGATTATCTTTAATCTGTGTTGGTATCTCCTGGTCATGGAGGTGTAAAAAGGATATTAGTGACTTCCCCTCCACCATTTCTTTTTCCAATGAAGTACACGTATAGTGCTCACTATTGGATATCCAATCAGAGATGTAACGAAACATCGCCGCTTTATTATATTGCCTAATGTCGGGAAAGTTTACTCCACCATTCCACTTGGGCTGCTGTAATTTAACTAGGCTTAACTTAGATCTTCCCCCCTTCCAAATGAATTGCCTAAAATTTTTATTGAGGGTTTGTACATCTCTAGGGGTGACTAACAAAGGAAGTACTTGCAGCAAGTACATAATTCGTGGAAATGATATCATTTTAATTAGATTAATGCGCCCCAAATAGGATACCGGCAAACTCCTCCAACTTTCTAGTTCCTTATATATTTGGGAAAATAATGGGGTATAATTTAGTTTATAAAGTTTTTCTAGCTGTCGGGGAATTTGTGTCCCAAGATATGTCAGGGAATCTGACGCCCACTTGATAGGTATGTTGTCTATAAGCTCCTGTGCTATAGGCCTTTTAGTTAATGAGAGAGCTATCGATTTTGTTAGATTGATTTCAAAGCCTGAGACTTCTCTAAATATCTCAAACAAATCCAAAATATGTCTCAAAGAGTCTTGTGGGTTCGAGATATAGAGCAGGACATCGTCTGCGAAGGCCGTGAATTTTACAGTTTCAGTCCCTATTGAGATTCCCTTGAACTGCTCGTCAGATTCTAACAGACGCAGGAAGGGATCTAATGCCAAATTAAATAATAACGGGGAAAGAGGGCATCCCTGTCTTGTCCCTCTTAACAATTTTATAGGTCCACTGCTCTTACCATTAACCACAAGTCTGGTAACTGGCGATGAGTATAGATACTTAATGAAGTTTATAAAAATAGTATTGAATCCTCTCCTCTCTAAGCACATGGTTAGGTGAGGCCAGAGAACTGAGTCGAAGGCTTTTACTGTGTCTAAACTTAGTAACATATTGTTATGGGCTGTGCTCATAGCTGAGGCTGCCACTGCGGCTATTGCTGTTCTCACCCCTTTTACTGAGTGCCGTCCACGTATAAAGCCCAACTGGTTAGTTTTGATTAAATTCGGAAGAACCGTCTGCAATCTGTTTGCCAAGATTTTAGCTAAGAGTTTAATATCTGTATTGATTAGGCTAATAGGCCTATACGATTCTATCGACTGAGGGTCTTTCTGCTGCTTAGGGATCAGTATTGTGTTCGTATCCGTTAGGAATGGAAATGGGGTACAATTTTGGAGAAGATCATTATATAATTCCACCAGAGCTGGCGCCAGTTGATGCTGAAGAATTTTGAAATACTCGTTAGTTAGCCCGTCGGGCCCGGGGGATTTACCTAGGTGTAAGGTTGAAATAGCTGCAGTCATTTCTTCCAAGGTTATCGTGCTTGTTAGGGATTCAGCTTGTTCCTGGGACAGCTCCGGTAGGATTAGGTCTTTAAATAAAAAGTCCTGCTTGACAGGGTCAATTGGGAAATCCTTATATAACTTGGTAAAATACTTTTCAAATTCTAAAAGAATATCCTTTGTCGTGTTTAACAAGGTGCCCGTTGTTTTGTTTTTGATTGCTGTTATATAACTCTTTTTTGTCCACGGTCTGGCCATGGTCGCTAATAATTTCCCTGCCTTGTTACCCCACCTGAAGTATTTATGTTTTGTATATAATACGTCCTTTTTCGCTTGTTCAAGTAAATTAGTGTCCAGCATCTGTTTAGCTTCAAGATATATCTCTCAGGAGTTTGGATTGGGGTCATTTATGTAGCTATTTAGTGATTCAGTTAGCGTTTTCAACAACCCATTATATGTAGACCTAGCTGCTTTACGCTGCTTGGAGACATACTCTATAATATTGCCCCGTATGACTGCCTTCGACGCTCCCCAGAATATAACCGGCGTGTCCCATGCCTCTATATTATCGTCTTGATAATTCATCCAACTGGATATTAAGAAATCCTTAGATTTGGTTGAGTTATAGAGATAAGCCGGGAATCTCCAGTATGATGGGCCTCGAAAATCACTGGGGAGCGTGAAGGAAATCGTTATTGGTGCATGGTCTGAAACCAATATTGGGTGTATATCTGTTTTGGTGACTCTATTTATCAGTGAATCTGAGGTGTAAAAGGCATCAATGCGTGACCATGAATGGTGTACTGCCGAATAAAACGTGTACTGTCTGTCAGTTTTATTGAATAATCTCCAGACATCTGTCAGCTGTAGTGAAGATTTAAATAATTGTATCTGGGTCCAAATCGTTTGATTGGCCTGACGTGGGGAGGGTTGTCTATCAAGCGACTGATCTTCTACCGTATTGAAGTCACCGGCTACTATCAATGGATAATTATCACGTTGAGCTAGAAGTGTTGTGATTTCTCTTATAAATTCTTGCGGTGCTATATTGGGAGCGTAAACATTTAGTAATGTAAACCTTGACCCCCACACTTCTACGTCTAATAGTAAATACCTGCCACTTGGATCGGACTTGCTAAACAGTATTGAATATTGTAGGTTCTTGTGAAACACTATAGCTACCCCTCTTGTTTTCTGGCAATAATTCGCTGTAACACATTGATGTATCCAGGGGGCCCGTATAGTAGCCTCATCTTCCTCCTTCCAGTGCGTCTCCTGAAGGAACACAATATCTGGCTTAAATCTTTTAATGTGTGTGGTTACTCTTTTTCTTTTTACTGTTGAATTCAATCCGCCAACATTCCATGACAACATTTTTAATGTGTCAGGTTTAACCACTTCCTCTTGAGGATGCGTCATTATAAGGTCTTATTAGCCTATACCCTGTTTCCGATGTACTCTTTAGATCTACCCGAAACCATTGAATGAACCTCCCCGTCCCAGCTAGCAGGGGGTCCATCTTATGAAACATTAGGAATGTTTGGAGGTGTTCGAAAGAGGTCAAAGGAGGAGAACATAGTAACAATAACCAAGTTAAACATAACAAACATAATCGACAGTGCCGTAAATTTTTTTGAGATACAACATCCAATAACGAATTAAACCTGGCATGCATCGTTGTTTGACGATGCCGGCCAACAATAAATTGTAACAAAACTTCTAATTTTTTTTTTCTCTTTTTCTTTTAACGATATGAAGTATTATTTATATTGTGGTGGTCACCACACCCTTCGAATCTTCTACCCTTCTGCATGTTGCCATATAATTGCCACATTGTAGGTATTATCCTAGCTTTTTGCTGAACCTTGTCCTATTTTTTCTACCTTCTATCGGGAGATCTGCCAGCATTTACACCAATACCAAAATGTGTTTTAGCTAGCTGGGGGTCAATGAAGAATCTGATCTGGCCCTCATCCTCCACTCTCAACTTTGCCGGATATAACAATGCAAATTTTACATTATGGTCATGCAACCATCTACATACTTCAGAAAATTCTTTCCTCTTTTGGGTGACAGTCGCAGAAAAGTCCTGAAAAATCAAGATTCTGTTCCCGTCAACCTCAAAGGATTTTTTCTTTCTATATGCTGCCAGGATTTTTTCTTTCATTCTGTAATCTAGATATTTAGCTATCACTGGCCGTGCTCTAGCATTGTTAGCTGCCCTTTCTGGACCAATTCTGTGGACCCGTTCTACATATGGCAAAAGAGACGCGTCCGAGATCCCCAAGGCCTCCGGTATGGTGGCAGATACAAGGTCTGTCAAATTTTGGCCCGTTACCTGCTCCGGTACACCTATAAATCTCAAATTTCCCCTCCTACTGCGATTCTCCAAATCATCTATTTTTGACAGTAGGGCAACCACCGTGTCAGAATGTGAGGTGACATTCCTTTGAAGATCCTGCGATTGATCCTCGATATCACTGACCCTAGATTCCAGAGCCGTAATTCTAGAGGTGTTGGAATCAATTTTGGCAAGGGCCGCATCAAAAGATGATTGGAGGATATCCAATTTTTTATCTAGCTGAGGCAGTAGGATTTTAGAGATCTCCTGTGCCATTTCTGTAATGGTTGAGGGATCTCGTCTAGCTGTAGCCAGTAACGAGGATCCCTCAAAATCTCCTTCTGCCAAGTCAACTGATGACGGCGAGGAAGGTGGTTGCTTACTTGTCGAGCTTTTGTTCTTGCCCATTGCGTTATGTTTGGGACCAAGGTTTGACCGAGCTGGTGTGTCCCTTCTGAGGTATTTTTCCATACCCCGAGGGCCAGTGCAGGGTAATGTTTACGTTTACAACTACAGCTGATACTTTCCAATACACGGAAACCAAGTAGAATTGTAGTTGAGAAAACTTAGAAATGATATTTAGCAAGGGGGGTGACCACTTACTTAATTACGCATAATACCTAAGCCAACATTATCTATTAACAAGAGCCCAATTCTATAAAAAGTGAAGAGAAAAAAAAAAAAAAAAAAAGGGGGGGGGGGGGGGGAGAGCAAAATGTGAGATACGGGGCTTACTCTATGCCTTGTTAATTTAACCTATAGTGCAACTGGACAAGGCGGTATTCCAGCAGTACTAAATAAGAACAAATCAGGGTATCGCGGCAAACAAGGTGTCAAACGAAAATGACTTGCAAAGCATCAGTTGATGGGTCTGAATGAGCTGATGTGATAAGTAAAATATATAGAACACTTGTCAGCTACCGACTCAGTCCTTGGCCTCTGTGATATAGCTGTCCTGTGTTGAGTCTTTGGTCTGTTATATGAACGTTATGTGCAATATTAGGATTCCTCACTGGAGGGCAGCAGAGGTCAATAAATGTTCAACTCAGATATGCTAACTTGCGTCTGTTAGGCAGTGAAGGCTGCTGACAACCTGTGTCTCCGAGCTCAAGCAGAGTTCAACTCCAGAGTTATTCACAGCCCCAGGAAGTCTGTGGGACCCAAATACCAGCCAAGGCTTCGCAGGTCTCCCCAGTATTCCTCACAAATTGGAATTGTTTAGGCAATGCAATTTAAGGCTGCGTGTTCAATGTGGTTTTCCTCACATAGAAACCCTTTAAACAGGGTTATGGGGGCTGCA
Organism: Crinia signifera; assembly: GCF_055691185.1. Lineage (NCBI taxonomy): Eukaryota > Metazoa > Chordata > Amphibia > Anura > Myobatrachidae > Crinia > Crinia signifera. The sequence continues at coordinate 182,927,389 of NC_139223.1, read as the reverse complement.
GTGGCCCAGGCAGCAAAGCTGGAACAGAGTGGGGTAGACCTTGGGGTTCACACAGCACGTGGGATGGTAAATGTTATGTCATTAAGGGGAACAGAGAGTGCTGTGTTCTTATGTAGTGTTAAAAGGTACCAGCTTGGAACAATCTCACCATCTGCACGTGGATCTCATCAGCTGTCGCTGCCTCACTCCTCAGTGCAGGTCGATGGCTGCTTACACCTCTCAAGTACGGGTCGTCCCCTGCTGTATGCCGCTGGTTGTAGGTGTAGACCCGGGCGCAGCAAAACTCCGTCCAAGTCTTCTAGCTGCTGGGCAATCTCTCTGGGCGCAGCACCACGGGTCCCCGTCTCTGTCCGAGTGTCCCGGCGGCTTCTGAAGGGGTCTGTGTATGGGGGCCTCCGTACGCCGCCAGCTGTAGGGCCGCCTTCTGTGACCTCGCTTCCCGCCGCCACCGCCAGCCCCAGGACCCGTCGGAGGCAGCGTAGGGCAGAGCCGCGGGTCTTCTCGCCGCTGTAGGGGAGGGGGGAGGCGGGAGATCCCGGCTGTTGCCGCCGCGTCTGTGTGCTGCCTGCTGCAACCTCAGGACCAGCCCCAGGATCACGGGAGCCTCTCACCGCTGCACAGGAGGCGGAAAGCAGCTGCCGCCGGCCCCTCTGCGCGTCGCTCACTGCAGGTACGTCTTCCGCAGCCCCGCTCTCGGTCCCGCTTTACCACCACCTCGGGATCCGCTGTAGACAGTGTGGGGTTGGGGTTACGAGGGCTTCTTTCCACAGTGGAGGGGGAAGGGGATGGAAGATCCTGGCTGTTAGTCCTTTTGGCGCCAGGCTCTCCGTGATGCTCGCACCCAGGGATGGGTGGTCATGCGGGCCTGTATCTTCCCAGGCCTAACTCCGGTGCAATATAGGTTTTGGGGGCTTGTGAGGTATCAAACTGATCCAGGGATCAGCCTCTATCCACCTATAGTGTTCTGTGCCTTCTCCTTCGCGTTTTGGGGGGGGATGGCAGTGGATTTCTCCTCCGATCTCACAGAGCCCTAGTAAAAAGCGGCCATGTTCAATGCACCGCCCACCGGAAGTCAATCCCTGGATTTTCTATTGTGAAAGGGGTATTATTTCAAACAGCCGTGACCTGCAGTGCTCTGAATACAGCCGGGCAGCCCCCTGCTCTCTGCCCAGCTGTCAATGACTGTCACCCCTGCAGTTTCCGCTCCAATTCTTCTCCATGCTTTCACCTCAGCCCGCCCCCCCTTTAATCATGTGCGGCATCATGTGTAATGGGTACTATGGTGTGCGGCATCATGTGTAATGGGTACTATGGTCTGCGGCATCATGTGTAATGGGTACTATGGTCTGCGGCATCATGTGTAATGGGTACTATGGTGCCATCAAGCAAGAACCCCCTAGCAATGAGCACGTAGGTAAGCAGCACTTATGTGGAAAATATGTAATGGGCATTACAGTTTGATATGTATGTAATGGGCATCATGATGTGTGGCACAATGTGTAATGGGCATTATGGTGTATGGCCTTATGTGTAATTGGCATTACGGCGTGTGGCTTTATGTGTAATGGGTATTACGGAGTTTGCTAAAATGTGTGAAAGGGGTATTATTTCAAACAGCCGTGACCTGTGGTGCTCTGAATACAGCCGGGCGGCCCCCTGCTCTCTGCCCAGCTGTCAATGACTGTCACCCCTGCAGTTTCCGCTCCAATTCTTCTCCATGCTTTCACCTCAGCCCGCCCCCCCTTTAATCATGTGCGGCATCATGTGTAATGGGTACTATGGTGTGCGGCATCATGTGTAATGGGTACTATGGTGTGCGGCATCATGTGTAATGGGTACTATGGTGTGCGGCATCATGTGTAATGGGTACTATGGTGTGCGGCATCATGTGTAATGGGTACTATGGTGTGCGGCATCATGTGTAATGGGTACTATGGTGTGCGGCATCATGTGTAATGGGTACTATGGTGTGCGGCATCATGTGTAATGGGTACTATGGTGTGCGGCATCATGTGTAATGGGTACTATGGTCTGCGGCATCATGTGTAATGGGTACTATGGTCTGCGGCATCATGTGTAATGGGTACTATGGTGCCATCAAGCAAGAACCCCCTAGCAATGAGCACGTAGGTAAGCAGCACTTATGTGGAAAATATGTAATGGGCATTACAGTTTGATATGTATGTAATGGGCATCATGATGTGTGGCACAATGTGTAATGGGCATTATGGTGTGTGGCCTTATGTGTAATTGGCATTACGGCGTGTGGCTTTATGTGTAATGGGTATTACGGAGTTTGCTAAAATGTGTAATGGGCATTACTGTGTATGGTCTAAAGTGTAATACCACACCCTTTTTGTGATGCCACGCCTCCTTCCCATGAGGCCACGCCCCCCTTTTGACGCGCGGCTACGCCGCGCAAAGGTTCCCCTACTATTATGTCTACATCTGGGACCAATCATTACCATAATTCTAGATTCGCCTATGCATACAATCCATCTGCTGTATGATTGTGTACACAAGATATGCACACAATCTGCATACAATCCATCTTACAATCAATTGAGATTGCATGATTGGGTACAATATCTTTCTGATGTATGGCCACCTTTAAGCTGACCATACATCAGAAAGATCGATCTTAAGATGTACAATTTCCCTTGAAATCCCCGGCAGTCCTTGGTGGTTTTTGGACACACAATCCATCATACAATCAGTCATACAATCCATCTGCTGCATGATTGTGTATACAAGATGTGCACACAATCTGCATACAATCCATCATACAATCAGTCATACAATCCATCTGGTGATGGATTGTATGATTGTGTACACAAGATGTGCACACAATCTGCATACAATCCATCTTACAATCAATTGAGATTGTATGATTGGGTACAATATCTTTCTGATGTATGGCCACCTTTAGTTAGGAGGTATTTATCCACCTTCTACCTAGTGGATATGCACAATTAATTTGGTAATTAAGATACCTAGCAAAAAAGTGTCTTGTCTCCCAGTGTGCACACGTTTATGGTTGCAACCTATAGAACTCTTTGGAGCCGTCGCCAAAAACTCCACAATACATAAAACAAATTCTTACAAATGCGTTCTACAAGTGGCGCCACCAATAGTTATCCTACCTCTGTACATAAATTAGGGCAAGTGTTTACCTTTTATTTACTTTTTCCAGGCGATAATCTTGTTCCTCGGGATTCTCTCTAAAAAAGACTCCAAAGAGACACCAACATGGGCCCTGATTCTGGTTAGCAAACTCCCTTGTACAGGGAGTTTGATGATGAAGATCTCGCCGTTTCTACTTCGCCTGATCCCTGAGGCGAGGTGGAAACGGTGAGTGTGGCCGTCAAAACCCCCCGCCGCCGTTCGCCGAGCGGCATTGAATATACCCCATTTTCTGTGAGTGATCCAGATCCTGAGACCACCTAGCTCCCATACATAAAGATGATTAGAGCTGGTACATTGTTGGGCTTATGTACAAGGACTCATATAGCCACATGAACTGCACAATACATACAGGGGTGGATGTATGAAGCAGTGATATGGGGAGAGATGTGTGCTAGTGGAGAAGTTGCCAAATGGCAATCAATCAGCACTGAAGTAACATTTATAGTTTGCATACTAGAAAATGATACAAAGCTGCTGATTGGTTGCCATTGGCAACTTCTCCACTGGTTCACTTCTCCACTCTTATCACTGCGCAGTGGCGGAACTACAGAGGGTGCAGGGGGTGCAGCTGCTATGGGGCCCGGCAGCTGGGGGGGCACGGACCCCAAGCACTCCCCTGCACCGTGACCAGTACTATAATATTATCCCTTAAAAGAGCCGCCGTGACTGCCATTTAAGCAGCTTGTGCCAGCTTGGCAGTGCTGGGGGAGAAGCCGGGCAGGCTGGCTGGTGCGGAGGCGGATGAATGATGACGCCGCCGCCGTGCCCTTTGACTAGCGAGATGATACTGTCATCATCTCGCGAGTTCCTGCGCACGGCAGCTGCTGCTCGTGTGAGCCCCATCCGCGCGGTCCTGCATGAATGGGAGAGAATTCCGGAAGCCTAGGCAGGAGGCCACCCATCCACAGGACCAAGCGGACACACGCTGCCACGAGTACTCCAGAGTCAGGCAGTGAGGGCAGCCGATGGAGGGAGGACTCCTGCTGCTGCATCATCATCATATAATATCGCTGGTGAGCTCAGCTATCTGTTCATTGGGGGGGGGGAGGGGGGGGGGTTCATGTCTGACTGTGCTCACTTGTTCATAAATTAACCAATGACTGAATGTACTCACACAAATAACAAGCTTATAGCACCTGTCTATGGAGATATTTCGCTTTACATCAAAAGTGGCCTATGATTAAATCCCAACTCTGCCAACAACAATATGGCAATATATTGGGAAATATGAGGATCACACTAAGATTATTGCCAATAAATATCTCCTGAATCAATACCTGCATTAGACGCCTATTTTGAACTATTCTATATTTTTGCAAAGCAATCTTAATATATAATTTATTATTTAATGTATTTGTCTGCATACATTTTCATTATTTCACTTATTAAAAACTGACTGATTTGAAGCTATTTACCTAAGAACTGCTGATCTGTGAGACTGAGTGTGGGCACTGCGGTGTGTCGCATAATGTTTAATGGTCAGCACTACAGTGTGTCGCATAATTTGTAATGACGGGCACTGCGGTGGGTTGCATAATGTGTAATGGCGGGCACTGCGGTGGGTTATATAATGTGTAATGGTGGGAATTGCTGTGTGTCGCATAATGTGTAATGGTGGGCACTGCGGTGTGTCACATAATGTGTAATAGGCATTGGGGTGGGTTGCATAATGTGTAATGGTGGGCACTGCGGTGTGTCACATAATGTGTAATAGGCATTGGGGTGGGTTGCGTAATGTGTAATGGTGGGTACTGCGGTGTGTCACATAATGTGTAATAGGCATTGGGGTGGATTGCATGATGTGTAATGGCGGGCACTGCGGTGTGTTGCATAATGTGTAATGGAAATTGCGATGTGTCACATAATATGTAATAGTGGTGGTGGTGGGGGGCCCCATTATAAATTTTGCTATGGGGCCCACAAAGTTCTAGTTACGCCTCTGTCACTGCATCATACATCTACCCCAATATATCATATATCTTTAGATGGGATTTGTATTTATGTTGTCCAGCTGGTCAGTCTGATGTAGGATAATTATATTGGGGTCTGTTGGCTGTGCATGTGGCTTGCCCTCATCTCTGGCAGCGTTGGACTCCTGGTGAGTGAGAGAAAACCTCTGTATTGTAGCACTGTGTGGGGTAATGAGGACCGAGTTCCCTGACAACTGGTCTATCCAAACTGCTGTAATCCAGGCTAGATCTGATGGTTTATTATAGTCAGCAAATGTAGCAGTTTTGTATCATATACATTTATAGCACAGAGCAGATTTGGCATATCTGTGGGCCTATAGTTTTCTTTATGTCCACACACTGTAATACAGTACTGTAGTTGTAGAATTTATCATGATGGTGCAAAAGTGGAGGAAAGTATCCTATAGTTTGTCAAAACTGAATTAATTGAATGTTATTTATAATATTAGTACAGTAGTTGTAGAACGAGGTGTACCTCATACACCCATACACTTGTACTCATACACTCTTGTTGAACCAAATAGCTAGTTTTGGCATGCCACGTCCAGTGCCATTTGGCATCATTTTCACTCAAAATGTGTCTTACTCACATACATACTAAACAACACCCAGAAGTGACAAAACTCTATTACTAGTGTTAGTGCCCACCAAAAATCTCCAGGTGTCATTACTCCTTTGACTTCATCCTACCATACTGAGATGTCCCCTTCTGTACCTGATAAAAGTTTGCCTCCTGCTGAGTGGTGCTGTCTAGATTTTTGTTATATGACTTTGGTGGACTGCTCTGCTCTCCAGGACTCCTTTATTCCCTGCTTCCAGAACCCATTTACATCTCCTCGGCTTCATGACATGTCTTGGCTCTCCTTGCCGCAATATTCTCACTTTCCATATGTATGCCCTTGGATGTGTGCTAAGGAAACTATTATTTGCCTGGTTCAGCTGTACTTGAGGGCCTGGCCGGATTAATTCATATCTCTTACACCTGTACTTTATTATTATAAAGGTGCCCATACACGGTCCGTTTAACGGATCAGTTCGGCACTTAATTAGCATGCGTCGCATCGGATCGCATCCCTAATGCATGCCTTGTGCATGCACTGCGATCCGATGCGATGTGTACCTAGTACAAAAAGTATGTGCAGCACATACTTTTTGTACCGTACTATGCGATGCGCGGGAGCGCGCATCGCATAGTACTAAACAGAGCCGGGGAAAACGGACCGTGTATGGGCTGCATTATCTTTATTTTGTTTTTGTATATTCTGGTTTGTTAGGCAACTCTTTTAATATGCTGCGTATACATACATATGCATTTTCCTATATCCTGCCTATGGAAGTCTTACTATTATGTGTAGGCCTATACAGCACTATTTACATATGGGGGAAATTTACTAAAGGAAATTTGTAAAAAATAGGTGTATTTGTATCCAGAAATACACTTATTTTTGACATTTACTATCCAGAAAATACGGCAATTCCTATTCGTATTGATAGCACATCAATACGACTACGAATTGCCGTATTTTCGGGATAGAAAATGTCAAAAAAAAGTGTATTTCTGGATACAAATACACCTATTTTTACACCTATTTTTTACACATTTCCTTTAGTAAATTTCCCCCTTAATGTAAAAAATGAGTGTATTTCTGGATACAAATACACCTATTTGTTTACAAATTTCCTTTAGTAAATTTCCCCCATAATGTCTGCCATTTCTGGTGGTAGTGAAGAGGCGGTAGCATTATTTGACCTTTGTGTATTCTATCTTTAATACATTGCCCCAGTTGGTCCATACAGTAGATATCCTCCAGCTGGGTGGGTGGGAAGGGTGAATGGGATAATTCTCGATATAGTATAGTATAATATAGATTGTTAGTTGGGTGGGGGGTTGGGTAAACCGGGAGAGGTAGGTTAGCTTTTTTTTGTCATAGATTAGCTACCATAGCTAAAGGCCACTAATCCATAGTAGTTAGGGGTAGATATTTTTCAGGGATCCAGGTACGCCTAAAGTTGGGGGTGGGTTGTAGAGGGTGGGGGGTTTTGTGGTAGGTTGCTTTGGGGCTTATGGGGAGGTATTTTGTTTTGGGTTTGAAACGTCAATACTATTAGCCTATTTTGTTATTTCATTCTACTCGTTATACGGCTATTCTGTTGGGAATTTATGCTAAGTGCTTCTAAATATCCTATTACGATATGACATCATGTGCATTCCTGTCTCAATATGCTGGACATCTCCCGAATGGCGCCTTTGGGTATATTCGATATAGAACTCCTGCAGGAAATGTGGTCCTTGCTTTGTACCTACTCTTTGTTACTCATGCTGTATTATATTTTCTACTTGATGCAAGATGTTTATATATATCAACGTGTTTGCCTATTACTGCATAAACTAGTCCTGCATAAGCTAGCTGGTTCTCCGACCCCTCGCCTGTTTACAGACTACTATCTAGCCACCACCCACTTGCTTGCACCTCTTGTAATCTGTCTGTCTCCCCTTCCTACTAGATTGTAAGCTCCTCCGAGCAGGGCCCTCTTCCCTCCTGTTGTCAAAGCCCACTTCTCTTCACATTTCACTCACAGCTCTCCTTTACTCCAACACTCAGTGACCATCTTCATACTCATCTCCATCATTGGCCTCAAGCCTCTAGTTGTATGTTAATTGAGTCCTCACTACTTATAGTTAAGCTGTAATGTGTATTGATCTGTGGCGCTCTTTATTTGTACTCTATTTTTGTTATTTATTCAATGTTATGTCAAGTTTTGTCTCCCTGTACTGTTCCTTTCTACGGCGCTGCAAAACAATTTTGGCGCCTTATAAATAATAATAATAATAGTTTGCCTGTTTGGGCACTATGTTCTTTGAAAATCAATAAAAATGACCGAATTAAAAAAAAAAAAGTGAAGCCAGGCGGAGGGGGGCTGCGGGTGTTAGAACACCCCACCCCGTATCCTTAGAAGGAAAGGCTTTATTACTTTCAGGGCAGTAAAGGTATGGAACTCTCTTCCAGAAGAGGTGGTGTTGGCAGACACAATGAATACATTTAAAATAAGGTTGGATAAACATTTTTATTGGAAAAAGAACATTCAGGGATACAACCCATAACCACTATATAGCCCAAAGTTGAAACAAAGTAAATAATTCAAATAGGGATATCACACCTAAACCATACCCTTTAACCTAAACCACTATGTTACTATGCTTGCCATTTAAAATCACAGGGGGTTTTCTTTGTAAAAGTAGAGGGGGGGGGGGGGGGTAAAGTTTGCCATATAAAAGCACAGGGGGTTTGCTATGTAAAAGCACAGTTTGTGCTATAAGGGATAGGAGTCTGTTGAGTACTCTGACCTGTATCTCTGAATATTGTAGGGATTATGATTTACAATGGGAAAGACTTCTAAGTATATTAATGTACCTAATAAGATTTTTCTATAGTTTGTTGCGATGCCTACAAACACTCAGTGAAGCCATTTCTATACTCTTTCAATTTCAGTCCATGTTGTTTGACATTTTCAATGCTTCTTGCAAATCTTCACTGAACTTGGGAAATATCACCACAGTGGATGTAGAACCGCATAGTCTGAAATAAAGAAAACAAATACATCCATATTTTTAAATCGGATACTGATAAAAAATTTTTTTTAAATCATGGTGGTTTCTACTAAAACTTAGGGACAGATTTAACAACGAGTGATATTCTTGGTATAATTCATTCCCAATGTTAAATGGAGTTCCTGACAATCAGCTCCCAGTGGCGTAACAATGGAGGGTGCAGGGGATGCAGTTGCTACGGGGCCCGGAGGCTCAGGGGCCCGAGGCCAAGCTAGCATTCCCCTGCACTTTTAACTTTATTAATACAGGCTGGCAGCGTCGCTGTCTAATTCCCCAGTGACAGGAAGCGCAACACTTGAAGATCTGATCCAGATCCAGGCTTCCGCAGCTATTTCCTGCAGCTGCCTCTCTCCTCCCCCTCTCTCTTCAGAAGCTCAACGTCACTGTACTGACCTGCCCCGGCGTGCAATACAAAGCGCCTGACCTCCTGTCAAGCTTCTGGCGCCGATGACAGGCGACAGTGTTAAGTGTGCACTGCAGACTCCACGCAGCGGTGAGAAGATCCGGCGGTGTGCTGTGGCCGGGGATTTGGGGGTGTGCAGTGGTGACATGAAGGTGTGGTACAGGGACCCGGCGGTGCAGTGTACAGACCCAGCAGGGTGAAGACTTGGTGGAGCTGCCAGAGGTATCCTCATCTGTCCTGAAGCGGCGCCTTTACTGGGAGGGGGGTAGGGCAGGTACACAGCGGAACCACTGGGAAGGGGGTTGGGAATGTACACAGAGGTGCCTTTTTATTGGGAGGGGGTGGGGATGGTACATAGCAGCACCTGTACTGGATGGGGGGGTGATTAAAAGTTATACAGCGGCACCTGTACCTGCGTTGTCTCTCCTCGACACCCTCTCTCCCCAACTCTTCATGGCACTCTCTCTTTCGTTATCTTTCTTACTAACTCCCTCCATCTGTAGCTCTCTCCCCATCTCTGGCTGGCACGCTCTCCCTGCCAATCTCTCACTCCTAGTCACCCCTACTTTTCTCTCTCTCTTTTTATCTCTCTCCCTATTTTTCTATGAAGCCCTCACCCTCTGTCTATTACTCTCTCACTTCTGTCTCCTACCCCCTCACGGATATTGTAGTGACAATGGGATGGGGGGGGGGGCCTTAAAAGATTTTTCTATGGGGCCCACATGGTTCTAGTTACGCCCCTGTCAGCTCCTAACTGTCCTCTGCCCCTTAGCAAGAACTCTGAGCCCTCCCACTAGTGTCAGGGATATACAGAAGAAAGGGAAGGAGGTGGCAAGAATAATTTGGGATGAGGAAGCGAGAATAGGAAAGTTATGGGTTTATTCTTCAGGAAATAATTGTTACTGGTGATAACTGAAGCCGCTGTGATGTCTCCATATTCTTATTATTCCCTGAAACAGCACCTATAAAACTAGGCAGCTTTAGGTAGATGCCTAGGGCAGCTTTATCTGGGTGGCACAATTGAGTCTGCCTATCAGAAACTTTGGGCTGTCTATGAGGAGGACATTCTGGTTGTACTTAATGCCGGTGACAGCTGTAGAACTTCAAAGATGCCACCTCCACACTAACACTTAAGGGGATGGAAAGTGTGTATTGGTGGCAGTGTGGGGTTGGGGTGGGGGGCATAGATTGAAGTTTTGCCTAGTATGGCATTAAGCCTTAAGGTGCCCATACACTTATATGATTTGTCCACTTTTCACCCGATTCTAATGCAATGGGCTGAGAAATCGGGTGAAAGTGCCCAAATCGTATGTGCCTGTCCTCTGATTCTGATCCGATGCATGCCGGATCAGAGCCGGCGATCGCAATGGCTGGGCGAAGGACTTGTTGGATCCCAAAATATGATTCAGCTGTTTCTCCAACAGCCGCTGTCAGCGCTGCCCGCCACGGTGCTGCTAAAGTCACTGTCAGCCTCTTGTGGGATTTCACAGTCACTGCCATGGCCTCTGGGATATCTATGACGTCCAGGAGCCATTTCTTAGCTCCTTCGTCAATGGCACTGGCAGTGTGACTGGATGACAGCGGACTTTGTGCTGTGTGGCTCCAGACATATCAATTATTGTGAATTATTCATAAACAACAGCGCTATATACTATTTTCCATTAGGTAACTAAGTTTATTTAACTACTAATATTTTGTGAGCTACCTTTGGTAATCTTATGATGTCTGTCCATTTTTATGTACATGTCCTTTAATTTTAATATATGTACTAAGAGTCCCATTTTCTTCCCATTTTTTTAATCCATTAATTATGTTGTTTGGGTACATGTTTCCTAGCACGGCGCCCGTCGTATTCGATCGCATGCCTTAATTTAAGGTACTTAAGGCATGCGATCGACGCGATCGACGCGATTTTCTGTCAATTACCAGCTTTAATTGCCGGTAATGAGAAAATCGCGTTGATCACGTCCATCTCACGCCATTATAATGGCACGCGATGCGACCGACGCGATCAATTCGATTTTCCCATAGAGAACAATGTTAAATGAGTTTTTAAAGTTAAAATTGTGTTGATCACGTCGATCGCATGTCATTATAATGGCATGCGATCGACGTGATCAACTTGATTTTAAATAGGTAACAATGGGAAATGGGCCAATATGGTTAATGCCCCCCCATTGTTAACGCCACCCCACTATTGACGCCAACCCGAAGCATGGCGAGCGCAGCGAGCCCGCGAGGGACGGCGGTACGCGTCCTCCGACCTTTTCATACCCCCATTATCCACGTCGGCTTGGAGTTGATTTTATAAAGTTTGGAGAGCGCAGCGAGCCACCGAGCCCGAAGCGTGGCGAGCGGACGCGTATACCTGTGAAGTTATGCGCGTCCCCTCACGGGGCTTGCTGCGCTCGCCACACTTCGGGTTGGCGTCAATATTGGGGTGGCATTAACAATGAGGGGGGCATTTCAACCATGAGGGGGGGGTTGCAATTAAAATTGGGGGGTGTGGGCTTTTTACATTGAAATCAATGTAAAATTGGGTGTCAAGGACCATTTTACATTGATTCCAACGTAAAAATTGCGTCGATCACATCGCATGCGATGCGATATTTGCGATGGTTGCATGCGATGCAATATTTTCACCCGCGATCAATACAATCAAAATCGCGGGCGCCGTGCTAGGAAACAAATACCGTTGTTTGTATTTTCTTACAATGAATTCACCAAAGATTCATTCAAAAATTCTATAGGGGAAATTTTATAAAATGGGAATTTTATTTCAGATGGGATGTTGCTATGGGTAATCAGTCAGATACTATAACTTATCTTCTAGTACAGTGGTTCCCAACCCTGGTCCTCAAGTACCCCCAACAGTGCACGTTTTCCAGGTGCACAGATTGTTCAGGCACATTTTAAAAGATCCACAGGTGGAGCTAATTATTTCACTTATTCTGTGTGGAGACCTGCAAAACGTGCACTTTTGGGGGTACTTGAGGACCAGGGTTGGGAACCACTGTTCTAGTTCAAGCATGTCCAATCTGCAGCCCTCAGCACATCCCAGCACGCCATGCCATAGTTTTGCTATTAAGGAATGCTAAAACAGGATACGGTCAATAGGTCTACAAACATTAGGTTGACATTCATGAAAGTCAACATGACTGAAGATCGAGAGGGTCATTAGGTCGACATAGGGAAGGTCGATAGTCAAAATGTCGACATGGGGTTTTCACATTTTTTTTGTCCTGAATGTCAACTCAGTCGACATGGACACTAGTGGCTGCCTATCCAATGATCCCATTCTGCTAAAACTACAGTAAAGGTGCATACACACTCTGTACAATTTTTTTTACCAATTTTTTTTTTTACCAATTTCGTTCATTTTGATATTGGTCAGTGTGTATGTGACGAACAACTAATGATGATGTGCATACCCTCCAGTTGTTCATCAAGATTGTGTGTAAACTGTGTAAGCAGCTCAATTTGAATATATGTCAAAAAGAGCCTATAAACTGTCGCTAGATCTTTCATCTTTCATCAACATCTTTTGTCAACACCTTTTGTCTAGGACACTGGGTTCAAGGGAAATTGGTCATCAATGTCTTCAAAATAAATCGATCAACAAAAATTGTACAGTGTGTATGCACCTTAAGGCATGCTGGGGTGTGTAGTTTCACAATAGCTGGAGGGCAGCAGGTTGGACATAACTAAAAGGTGATAAATAAGAAGTAGATTCTGATTTGTTGCCCATAGCAACATCCCATCTGAAATAGAACTCCCATCTAATGCTAGATACGCACCAGAATGATCATGATCGTGAGATGATCATACGATGGTCGCACGATCTGTCGGAGCACGCGATCTGCGCGCAATCTGCACACAATCGGATCACTATCTGTACCCAGCAGAAGGGATCTTTTACAAATCCTTGCTGCAGCAGGTCGGATCTGCAAAACGACCACAAGACCAGCGCATTGGCTCGGGATCAGATCTAAAACATGCCCAATTTACATACAATCAGCCGAGATTGCATCAAAATTGACAGGATTGATGGCAAATCGTTCTGGTGTGTGACCTACATTATTAAATTCCCCCCTACATCATCTTTGTCCTGAAATGGAATACAATCACAAGGTACTTATGTAATATCTGGACTCCCGTTTTTCTTACGAGACCGCATCCCCTCGCGGGGCTCGCTGCGCTCACCACGCTTCGGGCACGGTGGCTCGCTGCGCTCGCCACACTATATAAAATCAACTCCATGCGTAGTTGGATAGTAGGGGTATGAAAAAATGGGGTGCATTTAACATGGGAGTCCAGATAATACATAAGTACCAATCACAATACTGATTGACAAATGAACTTTATTTCTATATCCGCCACTATTTAACTTTTATTTATAGGAGCCCCACAAGTTTGTTGTCCAGGGCCCCCAAGAACCTTAATCTGATCATGCGACCACCACTACCTCCAAGACCATGCTTTTCATGATTATATATATATATATATATATATATATATATATATATATGTGTGTATTACACACACACACATATATACATATACACGGCAGGTGCCGGCACTTCAATAATTCAGAGTAATGGCCCGGGTGCAGCACTGGAATAGATGAATAGCAGCTGGATAGTGGTACTCCCGGGGACTTTGTAAATAAACAGGCAGACGCTGAAATCAGCAAGCAGGAGGAGCAGATTGCAGGTGCACACTACATATAAATGCTAAACCTATTAATATCATTGCTGTATTGCATTTCAGAGGTTCTTAGCATAATGATCCCCATTATTATCGGCTTGAAAAGAACCCTGAGTATGTGGTTCCACCAGTAGACTTCTTTATTCAATTGCTGTCTTTGACACTCCATTGCAACTTCTTTGTTTTGAACAACAAATTCTATCAACAACGCTCCGGATGCGCAATGGGATCTCTGGTCACACAGTCCTATGTCAATGCGTATGTGGCTGAATTACGTAGAGCAAGATCTGTTTTTCAAGGAAGAACTGTCATCATCAATCTTATGTTACACATGGTACATTGATGATGTACTGGTACTCTGGACGGGTTCTAAGACCCAATATATCTCTGTCATTGATAAAATCAATGCTATGGACTGTCCTATCAAATTTACACTCCAAATGAGCCAGACTTCAATTCATTATCTTGACGTGTGTATTCAGGCTGATAAGGGGAAACTTAACAACTCTGTTTACACCAAGCTGACTAATCGCAATACACTATTAAGGGCGCAAAGCCATCATCCCCCTGCCCTTAAACGTGGTCTCCCATTTTCTCAGATTATGCAAGTACAAAAAATAACGAGCTCTCCATCAGTTCTGGACGAACATCTTGACACAATGGTGTCTAAATTTAAACATTGCGGTTATTCCGACTGCACTTTATTAGGTGCCAGGGTACTTGTTTCCTAGCATGGCGCCCACTACTCCATTTACGTAGTGGGCTATTCAGGGTAAGGAAATCGCATCGCATGCCCTTAATGGCATGCGATGCGATGCGATTTTTTATCACATCCTATTTTTTTAATGGGCTAAGTCAGTGAATACATTAATAAGATAGGATGCGATAAAAAATCGCATGGCATAGCATGCCATTACTGGCATGCCATGCGATGGGATGCAAATTTTTATTGCATCCTATCTTTGTAATGGTTGCATGGAATTAGGTTCAACGAACCCCCCCACCCCCACACACTATCCACGCCACCCCGAAGCGTGGTGAGTGCAGCGAGCTCCGTGAGGGGCAGCGGAACGCGTCCTCTGACTTTTTCATTACCCCATTATCCACGTCAACGTGGAGTTGATTTTATATAGTGGGACGAGCGCAGCGAGCCACCGAGCCCGAACCGTGGCGAGCGCAGCGAGCCCCGCAAAAAGACATGGAATCCATGTAAAGTAATCCGCTTGCGCTCGCCATGCTTCGGGCTCGGGGGCTCGCCACACTATGTAAAATGAACTCCATGCCGACGTGGATAGTGGGGTAATTAAAAAGTCGGAGGATGTGTTCCGCCTGCGCTTGCCACGCCGGGGTGGCGTGGATAGTGGGGGGGGGGGGGGGGGGTACGTTAAACCTATTTTTGCATGCGATATACTGGGGTACAATGGCAAAAGAAAAAATATATTTAAAAAAATTGGTACTTATGTAATATCTGGGCTCCCGTTTTTCTTATGAGACCGCATCCCCTCGCGGGGCTCGCTGCACTCGCCACACTTCGGGCACGGTGGCTCGCTGCGCTCGCCACACTATATAAAATCAACTCCATGCATAGTTGGATAGCAGGGGTATGAAAAAATGGGGTGCATTTAACATGGGAGCCCAGATAATACATAAGTACCAAAAAATTAAATTAAAATAAAATCGCACCGCATCGCATCACATCACATGCGATTTCCTTACGGTGCCATACGTAGAAAATCTGGCGCCGTGCTAGGAAACAAGTACCATTGCAAGAAACAAAATTAACCAACTTTCTCATCAGGACACCTTGAAGCTGAAAGTCCTTCAAGGTGCCCAAGGTGACACAGAAGAGAGACAATATACGATCGGGTACGATCGTTTAATACTGCTGATGCCAAGATCTTGTCTACAGCCAGCTCCCTATGGCCGATGATACAACAAGATAAAGCTCTTCACAAATTGAAAAACATTCATCTATGTACTACTACACAAGAGGCAGGAATATTCATGACTGGGTTGTCAGAACTGACATCTCATCCCGTCTGCCCCCGGGAACTACATCCAAGCCTGGTGGCTGTTATAGGTGTACAGGCTGTACTAAATGCAGCGCTATTGTTAGAGGCCACATGAGCGGAGCTTGCCCGGCGCAGCCGGGTCCTGCAGCTCTGGTCCCGGCTGTTGCTAGGCACCCGGGACGACACGTCACAGCTGGTCCGGGACAGCGTCACGGCAACAGTTGCCAGATGCTCAGCGCATCTCTCTCTGCCAGCACCACCTCTTCCCCAGCGGTTGCCTAGGTGATGGGGACGCCAGGTAGCCACAGGGAAATAATCAGCAAGCGCACCTGAGGCAGCATGCAGCTGCTGTTCATTACTAATCAGGGGTGGACACACAGGAAGCAGCCTTTATAAGGGATTCATTTGGGCTGCTACAACGCCAGTTATAGACTTGATTGGAGACTACTCTGTTGGTGTGTCCGGTCCCGCTGGTTAACCTGCTGGTTAACCTCTTGTTACCTGAATCCTGGGAGGCTACCTCTGGCTACTTCCAGGCTGCTCATTCCCTTTCCCCTGCAAGCAAGTACCATCTAGCTTTTGTTATCATTGCACAGTTCATTGGCAGGGTGATTAGCAGACATTCATAGTTAGCTGTGTGAGGTCAGCTTCCCAGGTATGGCCTGTTCTTAAGCTGTGGCTTTAGGCCACACAGTTCAGTGTATGTAAATACTTTAGTTATTGCTTTTGCCCGTGTCTTATATGCTACATTAGCATTTATTCTTGGTATCATTCATTGCAATATCCTTGTCTTTGTCATGCTCACTTTGTCATTGTTAAGTGCCCTGTCTCAGTTAGCCTGAGTTTATGTATCCTAGTCCTTGCTTCTTGTACCCCTTCTTGTCTCTCAGTCCTGTCCTCTAGTGTTAGGTTAGTTTATGTAGGCAGTGTAGTTCCTATGCTTGCTGCTCCCTACTGGTAGCTGCCCGGGGCCCTTGGGGTTAAGTCACCACCGACACTTGAAGATGTAAGACCAGGCGGCATACAAGTACCGGAAGACTTATACAGTCTTATGGGAAAAGGGCTGTTATTGGAAAGAAGGCTTGCTTGTGTGCTCTGTAGACTTAGGCCTGGGTGTCCTGGGTGGCTACTCAAAAGACGTCAAGAGGCCCCTTGGCTGAAGACCTGATGTCCGGCATCTGTAGTGGTCCATCCCTTCCGTCTGTTCCTTCACACTCCAGGCAATCCTCAGGAAAACCCGGCCAGGGTTCATCAATGCTCCCCAGTGAGTGTAACAGCTACAGTATGACACACTCCAAGGTGTTTTTCCATCCTCACTCAGTAATGAAGTATTACATCAAATATGCACTCATTTGTACCAGCTTCTACGTGGTCTATCTTTTAAAGTGCCCATGCAGGCTATGTAATGTGGGGAAGATGATCAGGACATTTAGAATGGGATCGCACTCCAACGAACCGCGATCTGTGCTGCTTTAAATGACAAGTTAAATGAACAACCGGTAGTGAAGCATTTTGAACAAGAAAAGCATAATTTGGCTAGTTTGAAATACATCCTGATTAATCCCGTCCCCGATGACATCCGTGTTGGAGATCGAAAAAAATAAATTCTTTGACTTGAAACCGCATGGATTCACAATTTACTGACTGTGTTGCCCAAAGGATTGAATGAGCAGATCTCTGATAACATCTTTTTATAATATGTACCGTCCATTATATCTTATCAATATCTTAAACTCATCTCCACGCCAACGTGGATAGTGGGGGTATGAAAAGATCGGAGGACGCGAACCGCCGACCCTGGCGGGCTTGTTGCGCTCGCCACGCTTTGGGTTGTTCTTGATAATGGAGGTGGCGTGGGGGTGTATTTCACATTATAAGCACCCATTACGGGGCTTATACTATTTTTAATCGCATGCCATATACCCACATGCGATGCGATTAGATGGCATACAACTTAATATCATGGGCGCCGTGCTAGGAAACAAGTACCAAGGTTTTTATTTTGAGCAAGAGTGTTAATAGCTTGTCGTTCCAACACTGTAAGGTTTGGATGCTTATTTGTTTGATGTTTGGTAGCTATCTCAATATCTTCATCAATTAATCTAGGAAAGGTTTTAATGCTAGCATTATGCGCCTTTGGGTCAAAGGTTGATGGAGTGCCGAATTTCTAGAGGGCTGGAGGAATTACATTTTGGTTAATAGAATTAAGTGATGGAGGTTTCAAATGGAAAAATTATTGCAACTTGAAGTGCGCTGGAGTTTTAGACTTGATGTTGTTTCCCCGAACGGGTTAAATGAGAATCTGTCATTATCAGTATTTAAATGAATGCGTTTGCATAATGTGGTACTATACTGTATTGGTCTCATTAATATCATTTATATTTGTTATATTTGTTATTCCCCATATGAGTGTAGCAGTTATTGATCTACAGTATATGCTGCGTGTATTGTCTTATAGTTTGTCGTATATGTGTAACCATGGTGATCCTATTGAGCGTCCAGGCGCCACTGAGAGGCCGCTACCTGATGACGTCACCTCCCCCTCGGCGAGTGGGCGGATACTCAGTTCCGTTCCCAGCACGCTGTATTCATCTATAAAGGTACAGTATGTAACTTGTGTTTTGTCATATATCCTGAAGACAAATGTTAAACATTTGAAACGTTGATAAGATTACCGCCTCTATGTGTTTTTTTTGACTGATGCACTGGCGAGCGCCGGCGAGAGAGACTGGGATGCGTGTGCGTCTCACGCGCACGCGCGTCCCAGTATCATGGTGGCTTGGCAGTGTCTCCCTGCCCGTCTCCGCTTCGGGAGATGCTGACCCCCGCCAAGCTCTGTTGCCACGGGGCATGCGGGCGTCTCGTGCCCACGCGCCTCCTGGCGGGAACCGACCGCCAGCGTGGATGGCGGTAGAAACGCCATCCACTGCAAGGATAAGGCTGGCTCCATCTGTATGTAGTGATTGTGTGTCTTCAAAACTCTTCCATCTGTTAGCAGTGTGTGCAAGTACATCTCTTTCTCTCTCACACATGCACAAACACATAGGCAATCCCAAGGGGATACGGTCATTAGGCCTACACCAGCTAGGTCGACAAGCATTAGGTCGACACCACTAGGTCAACAGGCAGCAAGTTCGACATTGGGTCTATGTCGACATGGGTCTAGGTTGACAGGGCGTTAGGTCGACATGGGCTAGGTCGACAGTCAAAAGGTCGACATGGGGTTTTTCACTGTTTTTTTTGCCGACATGTGCCGACAGGCGGTATTTCATGCCCTACCATGAACTAGGTCATGGTGGGAGAATAAAATAGTGTGCCGAGCGCAGCGAGGCACCGTGCCCGAAGCATTGCGAGTGAAGCGAGGGGATGTGGTGGACTTCAAACTGTGTCCATGTCAACCCTGTCGACATTTGGGTAAAAAAAGTGAAAAACCCCATGTCGACCTTTTGACTGTCGACCTAATGTCCTGTTGACCTAAACCCATGTCAACCTAGACACATGTAGACCTTGACCCATGTCGACTTTGTGGTGTCGACCCAATTCTTGTCGACCTAGGTGGTGTAGACCTAACAACCCACACCCATCCCAAGGTAGCAGACTAGCTTTGATAGCATTTGCTTCGAGCAGGCTTACTAGTACATAATATTGTTCGTGTGTGTGTGTGTGGGTGTGTGTGTTTGTATGGGTGTCTATTTGCTCAACAATAATTAATATTAATTTTGGTGATTTTCTTTGACTACTTAATATTTTACTTAACACAAATAAACAAATAAAGTTCTTAACTGAAGATGTTTGGTCACTCACCTTCCCTGAGTACAGAACGTCATTTTATCTTGCTATTAATAAGTTCCAGTAACACTTTCGTGTCATTTAACTATGGAGAGATAAGGCAGGTATATTAGTGGAGAATATATAAAACATAGATGTATGAAAGAGTGGAAAAGATTATGTAGTATGACATTATATGGGTATAGATATGGGGCACTGTGCGAGGCAGTGTGACACACAGACAGCAGGCTTACCTTTGCTTCCAACTCCTTGAACCTGCGATCTTCCTTTGCTTCCAACTCCTTGAACCTGCGATCTTCCTTTGCTTCCAACTCCTTGAACCTGCGATCTTCCTTTGCTTCCAACTTCTTGAACCTGTGCTCCACCTTTCCTTCCAATTCCTTGAACCTGTACTCCACCATGAAGGGGAAGAAAGGCGCTATCAGAACACAGATGCATTTATATACACTCCCCTCAGTGCCATTACTGGGGCTTTTCTTTATACCATGGCTACTCCAGTGTGCCTTATACCACTCCAGCTAAACTCGAGCACTGGGTATGGTGATCGGAGGCCTGTGTGTGACTGTGTATTCCATGCCCAAGCATTCATAAAGCCCCAGGTGTACAGTTCTTGTGCCACATGGCTACCATAGTCCAGTTGGAACTGGGCAGTGTGTGGTGCACAGAGAATAGAGGGTTTGTATCCAGCACTCAGTGTACACAGTGGCCCTTATTCTGGTTCACTCGCAAAGGCAAATTCATTCTCAAATGGATAAAACCATGTTCACTGCATGGGGGGGGGGGGCAGATGTAACTTTGATTGGGTGGGGTTTTACTTCAAAGTGAGATTTATAGAGCAATTGATACAGCTTCTCACGGGTGCAGCTAACAAAGTTGCAGGGAGTGCATCTGCTATGGGACCCAGAGCTGAGAGGGGTCCACCTTCATACCTCCCAACATGACCCTCTCCAGGAGGGACACAATGCTCTGTTGCTGGACTTCCCTTTTCAATTATGATTACCATCACCTGTGGCGAAACACCTTTCTTATCAATTAACCTGTTTAAAACAATGGCAATCATTAATTGAGAGGGAAGTCCATAAAAAGAGCATTGTGTCCCTCCTGGAATGGGTCATGTTCGGAGGTATGCCCACATATCGTACAACACACAGAACACACACATTGTACAGATGCACACAGAACACATATATACAGTACGTAGTTCACACACATAACACAAAACTCACAGTACAACACACACCCACATTCACTACAACACACAATCAAAAACAGTACAACACACACACACACACACATCTATATAATAAGTTGAAGAGTGTGTGTGTGTGCGTGCGTGTGTGTGCATGTATGTCGCATTGCAGACACACCGTGGCACTCGGAGCCACCAAATTCAGCATCAAGATACCTCTGGACCCGGTGGTGTGCACCTCGAAACCGTTTTTGGGAAATTTCACTTAGAAATTTAAAAAACACCAAGTTTTAATTTGCCTTCATTGCTGGGAAAAATATTGACGATCTGTGAAACCGTTGACGAAGGAACAACTCCACACCTGATTTCATTGCTGTCATTGAGTATGAATGACACATTCTAACATTATGGTGAAGTCTTTAAACAATTAGGAATAATTGAGGATATACATAGACCACACATAACACACACACATACACATTGTACACGCACACACACACACACGTACACATTGTACACGCACACACACACACACACAGTACACCACATATGCACACATAACACACAACACACACACACATATATACGTAGCGCACCTCACACACTTACACATTGGACAGATACACACAACAAAACACACACATAACACACCACATGCAGTACAACACAAACCCATATACACTACAACACACACCCAAAACCAGTATAACAAACACACAGAACACACACACTTACACATTGTACAGATACATAAACACACAGAACACACACACTTAAGCATTGCCAGGATACGCACAGCACACTACACACACATATATATGTAGCGCACCTCACATTCGGCAGATACACATAACACAACACACACACATAACACACCACTTACGGTACAACACACACCCACATTCACTACAACACACACCCACATTCACTACAACACACAACCAAAAACAGTACAACACACACACACACATCTATATAATAAGTTGAATAGTGTGTGTGTGTGCGTGCGTGCGTGTCTGTCGCATTGCAGACACACCGTGGCACTCTGAGCCACCAAATTCAGCATCAAGATACCTCTGGACCCGGTGGTGTGCACCTCAAAGCCGTTTTGGGTAAATTTCACTTAGAAATTTAAAAAACACCAAGTTTTAATTTGCCTTCATTGATGATCTGGGAAAAAGATTGACGATCTGTGAAACCGTTGACGAAGGAACAACTCCACACCTGATTTCATTGCTGTCATTGAGTATGAATGACACATTCTAACATTATGGTGAAGGCTTTAAACAATTAGGAATAATTGAGGATATACATAGACCACACATCACACTTACACATTGTACACGCACACACACACAGTACACCACATATGCACACATAACACACAACACACATATATATACGTAGCGCACCTCACACACTTACACATTGGACAGATACACACAACAAAACACACACATAACACACCACATGCAGTACAACACAAACCCATATACACTACAACACACACCCAAAACAAGTACAACAAACACACAGAACACACACACTTAAACATTGTACAGATACAGAAACACACAGAACACAAACACTTAAGCATTGCCAGGATACGCACAGCACACTACACACATATATATATGTAGCGCACCTCACATTCGGCAGATACACATAACACAACACACACACATAACACACCACTTACGGTACAACACACACCCACATTCACTACAACACACACCCACATTCACTACAACACACAACCAAAAACAGTACAACACACACATCTATATAATAAGTTGAAGAGTGTGTGTGCGTGTGTGTGCGTGTCTGTCGCATTGCAGACACACCGTGGCACTCAGAGTACTGTGAAAATCCCATCAATTGAGGACCCCCTGTAGGTGTGCCAAACACCAATTATGCCCACAATATCCATACCCCCACCTATAGATTTGTTTCACAACCCACCCCCATCCAAACAATTATCAGTTTGAATCAGAACTTATTTTTTAATCCTACTTTCATTTCTTGATTGTACTTCTATGTACACTTATATATTTATTTTTCACGATTTTTTGAGTAAATTGTACACTTTAACATGACAAATCTTTCTCTCATTCTTATTCTTCAACTTCTTACACTCCAAACCTTATCAATGCACCCATTTATGATTGCGATGGCTGGATCGGTGGATTGGCCCGGCGGGTGTAGGGAAGAATTTGGCCCATTGCACCTGTTCCCAGTGGTGCATTGCAGTGGTGCGGGTAGCGTGCGTCGCGTCATGACGTCATGTGGCCAGGCCCACGGACCTGCTCCCACACTCAGGGGCTGCCCCACGGCTTGGTAGAGACGCCCGGTGCATGTGCTTTACAGATCTCCAGACCTCAGAGACTGCTGCAGGCAGGATTGGTGAGAGGAGCGGCAGTGGCAGGGAGCGGTGAATTTTTTATTAATTAGGGCACGGTGAGTAACGCCCACCCCAGTCTCCAAGCACTCAGCACCTGTAATTACACACCCTAGAAACTGTACCATTGAAAGTATAGAAATGGAGGTGTGGCCACGTCCCTTTCTGATTTTGTACCGATTTCTGACCCTCAGATGTTGGAGGGTATGTCATACAGTAGGTGCTAAATCTCAGGAGTGGATGTGGAATTCATCAACACATACAAGTTATCAACTCAGGTGCCCTGTGTTTCAAACAACACCACACCTGATTTAATTGCCGTCATTGAGTATCAATGCAAACACATTCTAACATTATAGTGGAATCTATAACAAATTACAGTCTTAGGTATTTGGCACAGCATACTGTAAAATGACATTTTTCAGCAATTTTGGAAATAAAAAAACCCCAAGGTTTTCCCGGGCAACGCCGGGCAGGTCAGCTAGTAAACAATAAATGCATCATAGGTGCTAAAATCTCAGGAGTGGACATACCTCCCAACATGACCCTCTCCAGGAGGGACAGAATGCTCTGTTTCTGAACTTCCATCCTAATTTATGATTTCCATTGTTTTACACAGGTTAATTGAGAAGAAAGGTGTTTCACCACAGGTGATGGTAATCCATAAATTAAGAGGAAAGTCCAGAAACAGAGCATTGTGTCCCTACTGTAGAGGGTCATGTTGGGAGGTATGGGAGTGGATGTGGAATTCATCAACACACACAAGATATTACTGTAAGTCAGGAGCGGTATGTTTCAAACAACAACACCACACCTGATTTCAATGTTGTCATTGAGGATCAATGCAAACACATTCTAACATTATGGTGGAGGTTTTAACAAATTACAATCTTGGCACAGCGTAACACAAAATTTTACAGCAATTTTGGAAATAAAAAAAAAAACATGAACATGAAGTTTTCCCAGGCAATGCGGGGCGGGTCTGCTAGTTTCAAATAAATAGCTATAGTTTTGCAAGGGTAACACATACCTCCCAACATGACCCTCTCCAGGAGGGACAGAATGCTGTCCCTGGACTTCCCTCTTAATATGTCACATCCACCATGGCGTTTACCCAAAACCCCTGTGCTGTGCTTAGCCCTGGACCTTCTAGGTGCACTATAACCATGGCGCTCACCTCTGCTTATGTTTCTGGCTCCACTGGGGTACATGTGGCCGCGCTGTCACTGCGTGGTGACACCGGTGTATTGTGCTCCGGTTCCATGCAGGGTATGAGTGGCATACTGCCATGTGTGTTTGTGCCTGGCTAGCGTCTGAGTGAAAGCCGGTGGTTGCGCAGCTGCGTACCATCAGGGCCGGCTAGAATCTGTCGCCCTCTCTGGTGGGCGCCATCTTGTTGGTTTCCTCAGCCTCCCCTGCACGTCTCCGCCTCCCTGTCAGATTGCCTGACCAATCCCGGCTCAGTCCACCTGTTAAGTACTGACTGCCCAGGCTAGTCCGGCAGTCAGTACAATGATGTCTACCCCGCAGCATCATTGCTCCTACCTGGCTCTGTAGTAATCCGCTACAACCCTAAGCTTCTTCCTGAAGAGATCCTGCTGGCCGTTCACTGTTTCAAGTACCACCGGACTCTGCCTACCGCCAAAGTGGATCAAGCAAGGTCAGGTCCTCTACGGGGTCTCACCTTGCTATTACTCCCGACGGTTACTTCCACGGTTACCTCTGGCTGCAGCCACGACCTTATACAGCGAAGGACAACTCTTCTTCATTTATTATTATCCAATCCCCAATCTTCAACCAATCATCCAATCTTCAACCAATCATCCAACCATCCAATTCTCCAATCCTCAATCTAATCTTCAATCCAATCCCCATCCAATCATCCAATCCACAATACAATCTTCATTCATTCTTCAAATCATCCAATCATCAATTCCTTCTTCAATCTTCAAGTATTCAACTCAAGTTTCATATTCGTTTCCACTCCTCAAACTATATTGCAATACTCTTCAAGTACCAAGCTCCGTCATCCTTTACAATAATCTATTGGACAATTGACTTTATATTTGCATATCTGCCATATACCGTTTATACCATCATTATCACTGTCTTGCAATATCTTTATTAAATCAATTACATTTGGTACTTATGTAATATCTGGACTCCCATATTTCTTACGAGACCGCGTCCCCTCGCGGGGCTCGCTGCGCTCACCACGCTTCGGGCACGGTGGCTCGCTGCGCTCGCCACACTATATAAAATCAACTCCATGCGTAGTTGGATAGTAGGGGTATGAAAAAATGAGGTGCATTTAACATGGGAGCCCAGATAATACATAAGTACCTTACATTTTATCTTCATTGTTTCTTACATTCTGTCGTGGATGCAACCTCATACGTTAAAGCACCCAGCTTACGATACTCTGCAGCTGGTGCTTTTAAGAACGTGACATAATGTATGATTGCCAGAAAGCTAAGGTTGATATTGCATGTATGGTGGAAACACACTTGACGGGTGGGAAATTATTAGCGTTAAAAACACCATGGGTAGGCAAGACCTACCATGCACCTTTTACATCTTCCTCTCGCGGTATCTCAGTTTTGGTTAGGAAGTCATTATCTTTCATCTGTAATAGGGTGCTAACAGATCCGGGAGGGCAGTATATATTCTTGGACTGTATGCTAAATAATAGTCCTATATTGATGATGTTTATATACATCCCTCCCGCTTTCAGTTACCAAACCCTAGTGAAAGCAGCTGAATTTGTTGCTACTCATCCACAAACCCCTACAATATGCATGGGTGATTTTAATAATATTAAGATATTTTAGTCTTTCCTGGTACGTTTTGTGATGTAGGCCATGCACCATTTTAGTTGCCCTTCTTTGTACAGTCTCTAATGTATTTATGTCCTACTGGAGATATGGCCTCCAGAACTGAACACAGTACTCTAGATGAGGTCATACCAATGATCTATACAGTGGCAGTATTACTTCTTCTTACTGCTAATACCTCTCCCTATGCAACCAAGCATCTGACTTGCCTTCTTCATTGCTTTGTACATTGCCTACCTGCCTTTAAGTCCCCTTTAATAGTGACACCTAGATCCCTCTCTTCCTCAGTAGTTTCCATTATAGTGCCATTTATACTTTATTTAATCTTTGGATTTTTGAGACTCAAGTGCATGATTTTGAATTTTGACCATTCCACTAATCTACCTAGATCAGGGGTGTCCAAACTTTTTGCGACAAGGGCCAGATTTGGTGAAGTGTAAATGTGTGGGGGCCGACCATTCAGCCTGATATTCTTTGAATCATTAATCACATCAGAATGGTCCCCCACTCTGCCCCATTCACTGTATGTCCCCCAGTCTGCCCCTCCTTTACTGTATGTCCCCCATTCACTGTATGTACCCCACTCTGTACCCATTCACTCTGTCCCCCAGCCTGCCTGCCTTCTCTTAATGTCCATCAGTGCCTCCATTTATTATATGTCCCCAAGCCTGACCCTCCTTCACTGTATGAACCCCATTCACTATGTACCCCACTCTGCCTCCATTCACTGTATGTCCCCCAGCCTGACCCTCCTTCACTGTATGTCCCCCAGCCTGACCCTCCTTCACTGTATGTCCCCGACTCTGCCCCCTCCCTTCTCTGTATGTTTCCCAGTCCCTTGTGTGAGCCAGGGGAAGGAGAGACAAAGCAGGCACTGCAAGGACAGGAGATGCTTGGGCTTAGATGCTGCCCTCCTCCCCTCTGCATGTTACGGAAGCAAGCTTCCCCCTTGCTGCCCCCCTCCCCAAACACTGCTGTCACTGATTGTGGAGTAGGGTGATATATACGATTGCAGAAGTAGCACGCCAAACACATCTGACTGGGGTGGCCGGCACCTCCTCACTGCGGCAGACACTAAGGTAAAAGCGCTCTCGCCGGGGCCCCACCTTTAGTGTCCTGTGCTGTGCTTCCCACATCTGATGCTCTGCACGCTTCCAGTTGGAGGCTGCGGGCCGCTTGAAATCACAGCACGGGCCGCATTTGGCCCCCGGGCCTGACTTTGGACATGCCTGACCTAGATCATCAAACATTTGTTTCACCCCTCCTGGTGTGTCTACCCTGTTGCATATTTTTGTGCACATTTTACCCTCAAAGCCATTTGCAATATCACCAATAAAGATATTACAAAGCACTGGTCCAATTTCAGATCCCCGAAATACTCCACTTGTAACCTTTCCCTCCTTTGACTGTACTCCGTTTACTACAACTCTGTTTTCTGTCCTGCAACCAAGATCTTATCCATTCAACTATCTTAGAATCCAATCCCAAGCTTTCAAGTTTGTTTAACAGTTTGCGTTGTGGGACAGTGTCAAAAGCCTTACTAAAGTCTAGATCAGGGGTCCTCAAACTTTTTAAATCGGGGGCCAGTTCACTGTACCTCAGACCATTGGAGGGCCGGACAATAGTAAAAACAAAAACTAGGTGGGAGAGAGGTAGAGACCACGGGGGCAACAGTGGTCAGTGGTGGGAGAGAGGTATAGACCACAGGAGTGACCATTTATGAGAGAGGTAGAGACCACAGGGGGTGAGGGGTTGTGGGGGGGCGACAGCAGCTGTTGGGTGGGAGAGAAGTAGAGACCACAGGGGGTGACAGTGATGGGAGATTGGGAAGTTTGGGTGCAACAAGTAGTTAAAATATACAATATATACAGTGCATGAGTGTGTGTGTGTGTGTGTTTGAGAGAGAGAGAGAAAATATAAAATATAAATACACACACTAGCTCTGTAAAAATTAAACACACACACACACACACACTTGTAGCTTACTGTATAAAAGTCAGCTGTGAAAGGGTTAAAGCTGTTTTCAGTCACTCTTGGCTGGTGCAGCAGCAGCATGTAGAATGCAGAGGGGGAGGGCTAGTAACTGGAGTGTAAGGGGGAAGAGTTCCGTGCTTAATAGCAGGAACATAAAGCAGCAGGGAGACTGCTGAAACTTCTACTGCCAGCCTGTGCGGACGACGCCGGGACGGACATGGGAGGAGGCGTTATTGGGAGGGACAGAGGTTGAAGGTCAGGTCATGCTTCCGGAGCTGCCTGTCATAGACACAGTAAACACTGACAGTGCAGCAGCCGGGCCGGCAGTAAAAGCAGGACAGCAGAGAGATGCAAAGTGGGCAGTGCGCCTCTCCTGGCCAGCGCCTCCCTGCTTTGCATCCACTGCTTTAGTGGGTAGCGCCGGCCCTGGGGCTCAGCAGAGAGAGTAAGCAGGATAACCTCCCCCCTCTCGCCCGATGACGACCCCCCCCCCAGCGAACCGGACCTTGTCTGCAGTAGTAAGCAGGCAGGGCAGTGGCAGCGCTGTGATGTGGTAACATAGCTGCCTGGGGAGGAGGGAAGGAACATGCTGGTTCCGACACATGAAGAGAGAGGGGAGATGGTGGAAGGGCAACTCCGGCTCTGACAGTCAGGAGGGGGACAAGGGGGGTCAAGCACCCCCAACATACCCCCAACCAGTCACGGCCTCTACTTACCCAAAGTAATATGCACTGCTCCGCTCCACTGCTCCCTCGCTGCTTGCTTCGCGTCGGCTCCTCTCCCGATTCTCCTCAGCCACAGCGTGTGACGTGTTGACGTCACACGCATAGGAGAAGCTGAAGCAGGGAGACGGGTCGGACCAGCAGACACTGCTGCTTCCACCCGATGTCACAGGCCACGCCCCCGCCCGTCCGTCCATTCGCCAGCCAGCCTGCCCGTCCATCCTCCCGGTCCCGGCTAGTGAGGCAAGTCAGATTGATTGCCTGGGCAGCGGCAAGCAGGCGGGCCACATGAAAGTCCTCTGCGGGCCGCATCTGGCCCGCGGGCCGTAGTTTGAGGACCCCTGGTCTAGATAATCGCACAGATAGTCGCCCAGTCAAAAAAGTCAATAAGATTTGCTCCAGTAGCTAGTGACTGGTTTAAGAATTATGTTAATGGTTTTACCAGCTCCCCTTTAAGCTCTTTTAATATCCTTGGATGTATCCCATTTGGCCCTATTCATTTAGCCACTTCAGTTTTGAGAGTTCTGTTAGGTCTTTCTCCTCTGTAAATGTACTTGTTTCCACCTAATTTTTCTATACTTGCAACTAAACTGTGACCCCTTCCCCTCTCTTTCACCAGTAAATACTGAACAGAAATAATTATTAATATGATCTGCTATTATATTGTCTCCCTCATGAAGATTTTCACTCTCTGTCTTTAGTCTTATTACTACACTTTTTGTTTTTCTCCTTTCACTTATATACCTAAAAAAATGTTTCCCCCCTTAATCACTGACTGGGCCATTTTCTTCTCAGCCTGTGCTTTTGCAAATCTGATTACCTTATTAGCCTCCTTCTGTCTAACAAGATACACCACTTTGTCCTCATTCTTCTGCGTCTGCTTCAATAAGGCCAACTTTTTTGCTTTCACAATACTTGTTACTTCTTTCGCAAACCACACTGGCTTCCTTTTCCTTGTGTTTTTCCTAACTCTTTTGACACACATACATTTCTTTTAGTAATGCACTTTTAAATTTTTTACTCACTTCTCCTGCACTCTTTCCAAGTTCCTCCAATCTGCCAAAGAATCCCTTAAAAGTTTCCCATCTCTACAAAATCAGCCTTCCTAAAATCTAACACCTTTGTTTTTGTAGGCGATGAGTTGGTCTCTGTCTTTATTTTGAACCAGGGGTGGGGTCCTGGGGTGCACACCAATTGAGAGGTGCGACCCTGCGGAGACCTTTCAGTAGAACTGCATACAAAGTCAAAGGTGCAGGTGCACAAATCAAGCTCCCAATTTAAAATTTTGCAATAAAATTTTGCATTTTTAGCGAGGTTCTTCACTTATTTATGACCATAAGTAACGGCTTGCCCACCGCGTCCAGGTGTATCTTTATTTATTTTGAACCATACTGCTTGATGGTCACTGGATCCCAGGTTTTCACCCACATTTACATCAGATATTGGGGGAAATTTACTAAGAATACAAAATTTGTATTCGTATTCTTGCTACGAATGAATACGACTACATACGTCGTATGCAAAGTCGTGTTCCGGAGAGGAATTTACAAAGCAGTCAGATACGACTGACCCTCCGATGTCGTATTAACGGCCGTATATATATATATATATATATATGTGTGTAAGGTATGCCTGATGACGATTATTAAAATCGAAACGTTGCATTAAATCTCCTGCTCCTGTGATCCTTCACTTCTATCCATGTGCTGCAGTGGCTGCTTGTCGAGCAGCGTGAGCATTTTATATATATATATATACGAATTAGTGTAGGCAGTCTGTACGGATCAGTCAGATCAGAAAATTTGTCCAGACGGTCAGGCACAACCCCACGAACTGTAGCAAAGTCCCAGTGCCAGTAGTAACCCCACGGTGAGGGCCAATATAACACGCTATATTGTGTATCTAATATCCTGCCCGTGCGGATTACATTATGTCGGCAAGACCGACCGCACATTGCGGGAACGGATGGCAGGACACTGCACTGCCATTCAATATTCTTTCCGAATACCAAGCATCATCATAATGTACTAATAAAGTAGTGGACTATTGACTTTTGTTATTGTATAACCTACAGTATATTATTTGTGTCATCATTATCATCTTGTATCACAGTATCTTTATTAAATCAGATTAATTTTATCCTATTGCTTCACTCCATTCTGTCGTTGTTGCAACAACCTTACATTAAAGCACCCAGCCTCCGTTACACTTCAGCTGGTGCTTCAAGGACCGTGACAGCAAGGGTCTTTCAGGAGACCAGAAAGTAACTGACCTTACACAAAAGTACACACACGTCTTATACATACTGACACAAATACATTCACACTCATACAGTCACACATACATAGATACTTGTACACACAAACATATATAGTCACACACATACTGTACATGAATACAGACACACAGATTATATAGTGCCCCCTCCTCCTCCCTTCCATCCTCACATCACATGCAGGCAGGGTAGATACTGTACCTCATGGCATGTACAGTAAAAGATCCTCCGTCCTCCTCCCCACCTCTTTTCAATGCTGCTGGGACTGCACAGCATCCATTCTGTGTGTCCCCCGGTACCTGCGACCCCATGCACCTGCACACCCACGCTTCCGAGGGGTTCCTTTCAAACAGCGTGCCAGCGCTACCCGAATCTGCATTTCCAGTTAGCATTTGATGTGCTGTTATCCCTTGACAGACACTAGGGAGGTTATTCTGGTTGATTTGTTCAGGCACATGTACACACGTTGCCTAGCATACGGACCGCACATGGACAGGAAGGCATGCGCATAAAGACGTCCAAACTCCGTCGTTCTCACCTAAAGGCAAGTGGCATGTGGCGTGTGACCGCATGTACGGTAACGTCTTCATACAGAGCTTAGCCTGTCCGCTCCGACATCCAGCATGTGGCTGAGCGTGCGGCTGAGTGAACAGGCTCTGCGGGTGTTTCACATGCCACAGCACATATTCGCTCGAAGTTGAAAAATGTGCTTCCCTTGTGGCTGCCATGTAGTTAGTTAATTAAATAATGAGAGAAACTTGAATGCTGCATGGGTGTGCATTGGGTGCAGGTGCATGTAGTTTATCAATTGTGCGTGTTGATCGCCCGTGCGAATGTGGGCCTGAGATGGGACTGGGCTGTGAGGCATGAGACCCACTTTTACCGACCAAGTGTTTTTTGAGCTCGATCAGTCTGAGCGCTCACACAGTGGAGCAAAGCCACTGCCCCGCACTTGTAGTCATTTCCCTTGTATACGCGCCCGGTTACCACCTAGTTTTACCCAGTTTTGTTGTCGTGACCATCAATACACCCACATTACGCCTACTCTACATGAGTTCCTTCACTGGGCAATTTCTTCTCGGAAGGCCACAAGCATGCACGGCTGGCCAATCCTGCACATGCGCTTTGCGAGTCATACACATGCACAGTGAGCTAAAAAACACTCTTTGTAAGAAGATGGGCCCGAGTGAACCAATCAGAATAAGGGCCTAGAAGTACTGCAGTAGCTCTAGTGTTTGTCTCCTCGAAGGCGGCGCCTTCCACAAGCGTGCTGTCGACCGGGAAGCCTGGAAAAGGTGGCAGCGGCTGCACACTGGACCACCGGGGCTCTTTTTGCATTTTATAGTGGCGGTTCAAGACACTCGGTAACCAAATGGCCCCCCACTGAAAGGGGTTTTGGTAGCTCACCACTCTAGCAGCTTAATTGGATGTGTTTTGGTTGCAATGTGGGCGGGACCTTTCCAGAGGATCTCATATGATACATTGCATGTGTGGCACCCCGCAGCGGGTCCCACGGCAGCCAGACCCCCTTCAGTTACTCACGGCAGCTGGGGGTTAATTACCTCCCCACAAGTGCCGGAACTGAAGGGGTGGGTCCTGCCTGTTTGAAGCCAGCGGGGAT
This sequence comes from Crinia signifera, assembly GCF_055691185.1. Classification (NCBI taxonomy): domain Eukaryota; kingdom Metazoa; phylum Chordata; class Amphibia; order Anura; family Myobatrachidae; genus Crinia; species Crinia signifera. The sequence goes on along the minus strand of NC_139223.1, from coordinate 182,894,699 downwards.
GGTAGTGTCTAGATCCCATGCAGTTTTGGTAATTTTCCCATAATGCCCTGGGTCCACGTATACCTGGAGGGGGAATATAAATCTGTGGCGAGCGAAGCGAGCCACCGTGCCCGAAGTGTGCGAGCGTAGCGAGCCCGCGAGGGTACAATGGTGCAAAAATAAAACAAAATAACTGACACCTACATGAATTACACATAAATTAAAAAACGTTGTGAGGGCATCTAACAACTTCCGCCCTCACTGAATGTCACATCCTGTAACCAATACTGCATGGGATCTAGTCTCTACCCAGCGGGGATTCGGGACGGCTGCGGCGCGAGGAGGGGGAAGAAGAGAGAGAGGTCAGAGGTCACGGAAGTGCACATGGGGAGGACGGCCGGGTAGAGGAGAGCGGGAGGAACAGCAGCGCCGTAGAGACCCGGCAGCGGCGGTGATTGATTGCCGCAACAGCACCAGGGGTAGAGGAGAGCCCCAGTATCCGACTGAGCCATGCAGCAAAGTGACTGCGAAAGCGGCAGCAGTGAGGAGAGGAGCCAGCAGGCAGCTACAGGAGAGATATCCGGCGTGCAGGGGCTGGCTGGCAACTTTTAGCCTAGGGGGCAAGTCCAGAGCACTGGCCCATAATCAGCCAAGTCACCGGCCGAAAAATTAGGGGCGTGGCCTATCATAAGGGGCGTTGCCTGTACCATGATTGTATTGTGTACCTGCAGATTGCACATTTTAGCGAACCTTGTAATACCCATTACAGATAAAGCCACATGCCGTAATGCCAATTACACATTATGCTGAACACCATGATGCCAGTTACACATTACGCCCAACACTGCGATGCTAATTACTCAATACACCGCACACTGTGATGCTAATTACACATTATGCTGCACACCTTGATGCCCATTACACCCCATACTGTGATGGCAATTACCCAATGCTCCCCACACCGTAATGTCCATTACGCCCCATACCATGATGCCCATTACACCGCACAATGTGATGTCCACAGTGCCAGATATGCCCCCACAGTGCAAGATATTCCGCCACAGTACCAAATACACATATGCCCCCACAGTGCCAGACACAAATGCCACCACAGTGCCAGATATTCTGCCACAGTGCCAAATACGCATATTCCTCCACAGTGCCAGATATGCCCCCAGAGTGCCAGAGACACATATGCCCCCACAGTGCCAGAGACACATATGCCCCCACAGTGCCAGAGACACATATGCCCCCACAGTGCCAAAGACACATATGCCCCCACAGTGCCAGATATGCCCCCACAGTGCCAGAGACACATATGCCCCCACAGTGCCAGAGACACATATGCCCCCACAGTGCCAAATACACATATGCCCCCACAGTGCCAGACACATATGCCCCCACAGTGCCAGATACACATATGTCCCCACAGTGCCAGATACACATATGCCCCCACAGTGCCAGATACACATATGCCCCCACAGTGCCAGATATGCCCCCACAGTGCCAAATACACATATGCCCCACAGTGCCAGATACACATATGCCCCCACAGTGCCAAATACACATATGCCCCCACAGTGCCAGATACACATATGCCCCCACAGTGCCAAATACACATATGCCCCACTGTGCCAGATACACATATGCCCCCACAGTGCCAAATACATATATGCCCCCACAGTGCCAAATATGCCCCCCACAGTGCCAGATACACATATGCCCCCACACAGTGCCAGATATGCCTCCACACAGTGCCATATATGCCCCCACACAGTGCCAGATATGCCCCCACACAGTGCCAGATATGCCCCCACAGTGACAGAAACACATATGCTGGGGTGAGGGAGGGGGGGGGGGAGCGCTTACCCACTCGCTAGCTGCGGGCCGTGCTGCGGCTGGATCAGCTTCTCCAGCCCTCCTGCGCTGGCCGCGGCTTCCAGAACACAGCCGCGGCTACAGGAAAATGGCCGCCGGCCTCCTGCACTGAGAACATGTCCTCAGTGCAGGGGGCCGGCGGCCATTTTCCTGTAGCCGCGGCCGTGTTCTGTAAGCCGCGGCCAGTGCAGGAGGGCTGGAGAAGCTGATCCAGCCGCAGCACGGCCCGCAGCCAGTGGGTGGGTAAGCGGCCCGGGGGGCATATGGCACTCTGCCCCCCGGCCCAGCCCGCCCCTGCCAGCGTGGGTACGGCAGGCAGGAGAGCTGCAGCGCCGACAGACCCCACCAGCACCTGAACAGCCACTCTCTCCCCCCAGGTTAAGAAGCAGCAGCACCAGACGGCTGCACAGCGGGAGGCAGCGCTAAACAGCCAGGGTGTGCAAGGCGAAGGATTTTCCCCTCTTGGACAAGAACCTCACCGGTCCTATTACAGCCTACCAAACTGTGAGTCTGGCCCTGGTGGCCACTACTGTGGCCTTGTCAAGTACCCCCTCCGGCCAGTGAGGTTTTGGGGAGGGCGGGCAGCACAGGGCAGGTTAGGAGGATAGTATATCCAACCTTGCCCACACCACTAACGAGGAGCACTTATTTTTCCCTTAGATAAGGGACTCCTCTGCCCTTTAGGATTCAGGACGGAACAGGACACATCGGCCCTATATTTCCACTTTAGGAAAAGGGACCCCCAGGCCATTGCTCCGTAGGAAGGCCTGACTGACGTTTGGGTCTAGGCTACTAGAATTGAGACCCAGGCTACTTATCCGTAGGAAGGAATACCTGAAGTGAGACCCAGGCTACTTATCCGCAGGAAGGCCAGGTCGCTTCAGCGGGACACCGCCCCGGGGAATAGTACTGTTTGAAAGTAAAGTGTAGTGCTAGTATTGTTCGAAAGTAAAGGGTACTGTTAGTCTCGTTTGACGGTAAAGTGTGCCGTTAGTACCATTTACAAGTAAATTGTGCAATTGATATTTCGGTAACAGCACAGTCGCTGGTCTCAAGCTAATATAATTGTTTGTAAGGCAGGGGTGTAGCGCCAATTTTTGCGCCCACCCGCCGGATAATATCGGCGCCTCCCTGACTCCATAAATATAGCGCTGTTCTTACCCTCACCCGCCGCGTCTATATTCAGCCGGGAGTTGGGACTGCATCTCCCGGCGAGAAGGAGTGGGAAGACCCGCACCATAAAAATATTGATCAGTGATGTATTAAATGTGGAAGAATATGCTCTTTTATGCTGGAAATTTTATAAAATACTTTTCCTGGCAAGTAAGGGTGCTAATCCCCTGATTCAGAAATATACAATGACAGTAGAGAGAAAAAAGTGAATCAGTTAGCAGTGGGATGCACTCCTAGTCCACAATCTAGAATTTATACCCAAAATTGGGTGTATATTTTATTATTAAATAACTTTATTTTTTATTTTTAAATTTTTATTATTACATTTTTCAGTTAGCAGGTCATAGTGATGTAGTGGTGTTCTACAAATAATTCCACAATGATGTGAGACCTTAGAAGTAAGTAGCGAAAATATTAAAACAAAGTATAAAGATAAAGAGAAAAAGAAATATTAAAGATTAAAAATCACTCTGTGAATAAGTAGCCAATTGTGATAGTCTAGTTACTGCTTCTGATAACAAGTATGCTAGTAACTATGTTTTATGCCTGAAGTATTTACTGTAATGATAAAGTTGTTATTCTTTCTGTCTGTTTTTACGTTGACATGTGCGGCTTCGTGCACAATATTGCTCTTGTGTCAGTTATATTTGATAACTAGATAACTATGTATTGTTCACGTGCGTGCTGTGGTCTAAAACAATCAGAAACATGCATGTGAGGCAGTCCTCAGATTGGGTCTACCTTAGCACTACTAATGATTGTTGCACAAGCAGGTGGTTTGGCGTCCACATGGGGCGATTTAGGGATTCAATCCCCTCAAGTCTGAGTGGTACGTGCTTAAGGGATACACATATCAGGGCATACGATCACGTAATTAATTTCCAGGAGTCTCTTTGTCTAGGTGGATTTGTGACCATGAATGTATAAGGATGGGATCGTCCCTCACACAGTATTAGATGTTTAATATCTATTCGCAGCTTAGCGTATGTATCGGGCGATCTATATGTCAGATCTGAGTTGTTGCACTAGGTGCTGTTGATCTGTGACCTTCTAATCATATAGGATAATCCTGGGATTGGATTAATCCAGACAAATTGTAGACCACACTTTACCAATTTATTGGCTGTTATACATTTGTGGTCTGCTCCTAATTTGGCATATAACCATATAGCTTAATTGTCAGGAGCCTCTCTGTCTGAATATGTTATGACACTGAATATGTAAGGAAGGGATCGTCCTTCTCACATTAGTACATGTTTTTTGTATACATATTCGCAGCTTGGCGTGTTAATAGATCGGTCTCTGCCTCAGATCTGAGTTATTGCACTGCGTGCTTTTGATCTGTCACCTTCCATCCACATGGGGCAATCTTAGAATTGGATTCACCTAGACAAATTATAATCCACAATTTACCAGTTTACTGGCTGTTATATATATGTGGGTTGCTCCTGTGTATTATGGTATGTCCCTTCGTGATCGTGTTCTCCTGTACACAGATGATATAGGCCCTTATTCTGATCGGTGCGGATATTCCCGCATTCTTACGGAGCGGTCCGCACGCTACGGTGTTTTGCCGCATGCGGCCATCGTCCGTAGAAACGCCCACGTGTCCTCCGCATTCGGACGGACTCACTCTTTAAGAACAGGGCGTGTTTACGGACGACATACAAACCATGCGTGTGCGGGAGAAACACTCCGATTATGCACGGTATTACAGAGTATTACAGAGTATGCTCGGGAATACCGCATCCGAACGGGAGCCAAGCGGTGCTACCGCACGTAAGCGGAGTATTTACGCCAAACAACCCACTATTAAGTATCTTCTGCAAGACATCACATGACCCACTTATTCAATTACCTATCCTCATAAAAAACTGCTTATTTGGAATTGGAATCAATTAAATGCCAATATATCCTTACAAGCATGCCTAACACATGCATTGCACACATTAACCCTTACAGCAATTTAAGTGCAATGGTTTGTATTACACCCTGTGTAAAAGATTATAAACAATCTACACATATACTGTTTAATGTGCAAAGAAAACCAACAACTGTGAACTTGCATAAACAATTTATTAGAAAACACAATGAACATATAAATAAAAAAATATCAAATAATAAATTAAATCAGCAGATCTCTGAGGTCCTGCAGGTCGGCTAGCAGGAGCCTCAAGTGGTGCTCCGCCCGCAGGAGGGCCCCACGCACCCCCTCATCTGCCGGTGTGGTGTCATCTGTGGGCATGTCAAAGGGGCAAAAATTAGTCATGTTATTCATGCATACATTTCACATACTGCGACATAAATTGCACAAATGCTAGGTGACATGTGTGTGTATATATATATATATATATATATATATATCTATGTAGAGAGATAGAGACACACATAGATAAATAGATATGACACATACATAATACATACATGCAAACTTATTTACTACATACTGTCTTTTTTTGCCTCTACCCTTTACTCTGCAGAAGACATAACAGTCATAGTGTTTCTTCTCAGTCACAACCCACCCATGACTAACCAATGACAAGCATGTCATGGCCTCCGTCAATAAGAACTTGTCACAATCTGCTCAGTCTAAGTTCAGTGATGGTTCGTGGCATGGGAGTTATGCAAATGTCAGGAATGCACAGTACACATCCTCAAAATCATAATTCTGTCTAAACCAACCTACAATTCTGTGAGGGCAAAAAAACAATCTGAACTACAGGGGGTGTTTAGGTAGAGGAGGCTCCTGGGACACTGGCAACTTCTGACTCCATTCCAAGGTAGGCCGGGCCATACTCCATTTATAGCATACATCCTAGAGTTTATAAATAACATTCACCAACAATATAGATTCCACTATTTGATGGGTCATAATCTACGATTGCAGCAGGTGAATTTAATCCACAAATGATCCACTCATCCCTTTACTCCAGGATCCTGTTTAACTACAACGGTTATGTGGCATTCAAAATGGAGCTCCAACCCATCCCACAAACCTGTGTAATTCAGAGGTGTCCTGGATGAAAGGGATGCCTTGGACACCCCATCTAACCCGTACCTGTATCTGTAGCTACCCACTTTGGGGTCTATATGAATAGTATTGGAACAAAATTTTTAATCACCAGTGCTACATAACAAATACCAGTACAACTACTTCATGAATGATGCATTATGTAAACATACCGATCTGCTGGGACTCCGGGGCTTGGCACGCCTCCTCCCCCTCGGAATTGGAATCCTCTGGGGCAACCGTGGCCTCCTCAGCCCCCTCCTCCGCCAGCTCCTCTGCCACCATTACCACGTCCACCTCCTCCGCCACAAGCACCTCCTCCTCCACCTCCTCCTCCTCCTCCACCTCCTCCTCCTCCACCTCCTCCTCCACCACCACCACCTCCTCCTCCACCTCCTCCTCCGCCACCAACACCTCCTCCTCCACCACCACCTCCTCAGGCACCTCCTCCTCCTCCACCACCTCCTCCACCATCTCCTCCAACATTTCCTCCTCCTCCACTTCCTCCTCCTCCTCCACCCTTGCCGCCACCTCCTCCTCAGGGTCTTGGGCCTCCTCCTGGGCCTCTTCCTCGGCCTCTTCACGGGCCTGTCGGGCTCGGGCTCGTGCTGTGTGGTAGAAAAAAAAATCATGGTCAATGTCGGGTCATTGGGGCACATGTATTAATCCATAACAAGACATACATGGAAGGGTGATAATGATGGCAAACGATGCAGGCAAGTAGCTCCTTACTGTTAATGGACTCAAAAATGTGACATTTAAATTATTATGTGATTGTTAGTAATTTGTTCAAACATTACAACCCTGGCATTTATCAATGTGTAACACATATTAGATCTGGCACATTGTATGCATCAGAATCCTCAATGCTATGTCATTACATATAAAAGCCACATGACTGCATGTTAACCAGGAAGAAGCACACATAACAGTCTATGGACTTTTAAACCCATGGACACCCACTTATCATGAGACACATGTTATTGTTTATATATGCTATGTTGTAAGTGCGAAATTTCATAGCTAAAATACTCACAATCAGCAATTTCGCCCCTGATTTGCTGCAAGAGCTGGGGCTGGCGCCTGCGGAGGTCCGACCACCGCCTCTCGAGCTGCCCGAGGGACCTCCGCACCCGAGTGCGGGCGTAAATACGGCGCCCTGCCGCAGCATAGGCCCTCCGCTTATGGCGGTTAGTGATAAAGGGCCCCGCACGGCCCAGCCTTGTCTCCATGACGGAGACCAGAACCCTCAGCTCCGCATGTGTAAAGGGGTCTGCCCTTCGTGTCTCCGCCATGTTAACAATGGCATCTATCAACCAATCAGGTGGTGGCATTGGTTGATCACAGTTATTTGTGTTAATAACTTTATTGTTCATCTTTACATGAACAGCGTCTCTGCGCCAACACAAATGGTGACAAATTCGCATGCCTTCAAAACAGTAGTGCTGATGTATGGCAATGAACAAATCTGATATATATATAAAACACAGTGTGTATGCACTTAGCAAATCCAATGACGCCTCGCTCCGCCAAGCAACGCGTGCTATAGCTTAGCAACGCATAGCTGTAGTTAGCATTACTTACTCTATGCATCTATGTGTATGCGTACATTTATGTGTAAAAGACACATACACATACTTGCAGGTATCCTGAGACCAGCATTATACACCAGCCCTGCCTGCCTGCCTGCCTGCCTGCCTGGGTGCCTGCTCCTTGAAATGTTGAAACATGTGAATAAATTCAAATATCATATATATATATATATATATATATATATCTGCAAACAAATCATACATCAACACAGGAAAAAATCCCCAACACATTAGAGAATAAAGCAATGTACTCACCAGTCATCAGGGATAGTATCAACTACAATAATGAAGATATAACAAACACATAAGATCCCTTGTACAAGGTATAATAATGAGCACCTATATTGAACTTCCCCCAAAACTAAGCACATATGATAAATATATACTATTTCTTTGCCATTAGGAGGGCAGGCTGGCTAATTGTCGTTTTGTAACACTGACAACTACCACACTGTACTTATTTGAAGGGGTGATTTTTAAAAAAATTTGTGTGTTCTGTCAACTCGATAACATGTACCTGAAGTATCTTTGCGCCACAGAGTCCCGCAGCTGGTATCCCCTCCGGCATTCAGGGGCGCGGGATGGGCGCATGGGCGGATCTTGCGGCTCAGATGGTACCTCCCACTCATCAAAGGGTATCTCACGCCGCACAGCAATGTTGTGGAAAAATATACACAGGCCCACGATCCTCGACACCATTTGAGGCGCATATTGTAAGTCACCACCAGTGCGGTGGAGCACTCTAAATCGACCTTTTAAAAGGCCAATTGAGCGCTCCACCACTTGCCTGGTGGCAACATGCGCCCGATTGAATGCCTCCTGTGGGCCCGGTGCTGGGTAGCTGTACGGCGTAAGTAGCCAGGGCGTACATGGGTAACCGGAGTCACCCAGAACCCACGCATCACGGCCTTCCAGCTCTTGGAGTCTTTGCCATATCCCGGTTTGTCGGATGACATGAGAGTCATGGGCACTTCCGGGAAACTTCGAGTTGAAGGCGAGAATTTCCATGGATGGGCCACATACCACCATCACGTTCAGTGAGTGGAACAATTTGCGGTTCCTATATATCTTCTCACTTCGAGATGGAGGCACAAATGGTACATGGGTGCCATCCACAGCCCCTATCACATTAGGGAAGCCAGCAATTTGATGGAAGGCCTGCTGGCTTCTGCGCAGGGTCTCGGTGGCAAATGTCATGGCCATGAAGTGCCCCTTGCGCCTGAACATGGCCGACGTCACACGCCTCAGGATTCGGCAGAAGGCCGGCTGAGATATTCCAGCAAGTACTGCCACTACTTGTTGGAATGATCCTGAGGCGCAGAAATGCAACACCGCCAGCAGCTGTGTGTGAGGCGGAATTGCTGTCGTGATCCCGTGTAGAGGTTCCAGATCGCTCTGAATTAAGGTGAGCAGATCCAGAATGACATGTGGCGGTAACCGGTACCTAGTAAGTACCTCATCATCGGGCATAGCAAACAGAGTCACCCGTGTGCGATAGATTCTAGCACGTCCTGGCCTCCTTGGCCGACGAGTGGGGAGAGCCGCAAGTGCCCTTAGCCTCCTCTCCATGTAGCGCATCATTGCTTCAGCAACCTATAAAGAAATGAACATAAATACTGATGCACCTATGCACATAATGGCCATATCCCACTACAAATAGATTTGTAGCCTTCAATACGTACAATAGATGGCCGCCCCGTGAAATCCCTCAGATCCATTTGACTCTATAATGATGACACAATAATATGAACTCAATACACACCGTCCAAAACACTCAGATAAAGGTGTCAGCATTTTTTGCCGACATCATGTACTATGAGACATTTCATCTATTGCTGGGACATGTTGTCCTGCAATAGATGAACCCACACAGGTTTAAGACCTGTGAGTGAAATAGTGAACATGTGACATGTTGCAATAATGCTACACGCACTTTGCTGGCCCAACAATCTGTAGTCAGTGAGGCAATGGTGCATACATTCATACACTTACATTGTTAATGGATATCATATCTACAAGGAGCATGGAAGAGCTTACCTTAGACCCTGACAAGTCCAGATCTGGAGACAAATGATTCTAGCAGCAAGTCACTATTTATAGGGCTCTCACATGTGTGGTCTATAACAGTAGAGATGAGTATTGCATGACTTGTGGCCTGGATTATCTAAGGGATTGGGCTACTTTTAGCTTGCAATCAAACGCCACAATACCACAGTAGTCATGAATCAAATGTCATGTCATGCTAGCAAATAGCATGTGTATTGTGCAATAGTCACAGGTGTATCAGAAGATTCTATGCAATGTTAGCATTGGTGCCCAGTATTTCATGTAGAACTTTCGCCAGGTTTTACACAATGGAATTTCCGCCACCGTATGCGGCGCGAAAAAACAGCGACGTACGCTCACGCACGGAACGCAGCTGCCGCTGATGTCCGCCAAACAGGATACACAAACAGTATATAAAGGTGTATTAGAAGGTGACCATGTTGTTGCTAACATGTCTGGATCACAACCAGAGGTGGACCCAGATCTGCAGCAACTATTTGACCAGATGGACTCCAGCACCACCTATGTGCCACTGCACATGCGGCCAGTGGGTAATGAGGAGGCTGCTGGACCTTCTACAGCAGGGCAACCTGCACCTGACCATTCTACAGCAGGGCAACCTACACCTGGCCCTTCTGCAGCAGGCCAACCTGCAGCTGGCTCATATGCACCATCAGCAGAATTGATTGGAACACAACCGGGGACTTCACAAGGTAGTACCATGGCCAGCACTTCAAGTGCAGCGACACGTGACAGGGGGCGTGGCCAAGGACGTGGCAAGGGGAGAGCCAGGGCAACAGAGGAACCACCCAAAAAAAATAAGGCATATGAAGCACAGGAGCTTGCCATCCTGGTTCCCCGAGCACGTGATTGGATTGAGTGTCCATCGGAGAAGCTGACACACACACGCAGATGGAAGATTTGGGAACAGATAACGGCAGAGATTAATGAAGTAGCGCCACAAGTTCGTGAGACGGACCATGTGAAGAAGAGGCAAGTTGTTTTGTGATACATGTGCCCAGTAATAGCCAAGTAATGATTTAATTGATGCTTAGATGGATTTTGCAAATGGCCCGTGAGGTTGTTACGATACACATACATTATTGCCATGTTATTTCGGTGAGAGTTAGAGTAGGGTGATTGTGAATGTGTATTGTAACGGTGGATATCATAGTTGCATATAATATTATCTTTTGGACATTAATCACATGTCGTAATATGTAGCACAGAGCAATGGCTGCAACAGCTAACATCTGGAGTGACATGTATTAATATGTCAACTTACATTGCAGGTGGCAGGACTTCAAAACCAACCTGAAGAGGAAGATGACCAAGCGGTGGGAACACAGCCAGACATCTGGGGCCGGGCCCATGCCATCAGGGCTAGAGCTCACCCCCCTGGAGTTGATGGCCGAGAGCTGTATATCAGTTGAGGAGATCAGGGGGGTGAGCACGATGGATAGCGAGGCCCCAGCTGAAGTGTTTGCGTCTTTGCTGGAAGGTAAATATTGGTCATGCCATAAACTTGTGCAAGTAATTATCTTAGAATGTCTCCTAATTGTGTTTATCTTTTTCCACAGACACCCCACCGCTTGGTGACGACTCTGCTCAGGAGGTGGAGGAGTCCGTGCCACCTGGCCCCAGTGGTAGGCCTGTGCAGCAGCAGCCATCGGCCCAAGCCGATTTGGCCGCCTTGGCCCAGATGCTTGGGGACATCAACCAGCAGGGAGACTTGGCATCAGAACGGATGCATAGGACCGAGGAGATCCTGGCGAGCTTGGTCAGCACCCAGCAGGCCATCGCTGCGAGCATGCAGGCCATGGCTCAGTCACATCAGGCCATGGCTGCAAGTGCTCAGGTGCTGGCCGAGCAAGCCACCCGCCAAAATGATCTCCTCCTCCACCATAATGAGCTTATGGTGGAGCTGGTTACCAGCAACAGGGTCCTAATGTCATCCGTTTCTGGTGCATTACCACCGGCAACACTCCCTGCTGGCAGGAGGGGTAGACCAGCCAACCCCTCAACATCATCTGCTCCACCTGCCCCAGCATCTGGCCGTCCCCGAAGAGCTGCTGCACAGGCCAAGGAGCCTACCAAGGCCAAACGTGGTCGCAAATGAACTTGTGGCTGCATTAATCTCCACCGTTATGTGGTCCCAAATCTTCCATTGTGCTGTGTGTGTCAGCTTCTTGTGTCCAATCACGTGCTGAGGGTAACCAGATGAGCCCTTGCTTCATATGTCCTTTTTGGTTCCCCTGTTGCCCTCTTTTGCCTGCCATTACTGTCAGCTGTACTTTAAGTGATGGCCATGGTACTATCTTGTGAAGTCCCCGGTTGTGTTCCAAATGATTCTGCTGATGGTGCATATGAGCCAGCTGCAGGTTGGCCTGCTGCAGAAGGGCCAGGTGTAGGTTGCCCTGCTGTAGAATGGTCAGGTGCAGGTTGCCCTGCTGTAGAAGGGCCAGCAGCATCCTCATTTCCCACTGGCTGCATGTGCAGTGGCACATACAGTAGGAGCAAGTTTCATCTTTGCTCCTTTGGGCGGGGCTAGCCATGGCTAGCCATGGCTAATCTATTGTTCTCAACTGCAATACAATACGTATTGCAGCTGAGAACAATAGAATAGCCATGGCTAGCCATGGCTAGCCATGGCCAAAGGAGCAAAGATGAAACTTGCTCCTACTGTAGGAGGTGCTGGAGTCCATCTGTGTGCAATTATATTTGTTTTGTATTATTATTTATTTTGCTACATTCCTGCCATGTTGTTTATTTTTTGGATTTTGTATTTTTTGGTCATTGCATCACAGTGGCATTGACTGTGACATGTATAGAAATAAATTTTTTTACTTTACCCAAAAATGTGTGGTTTCATGAGTACATGTCGAATACACATGTGTATTGCTAGTATTAATATTCTGTCATGTCCATTGTTAGCAGTTTTAAAGTGTCTGACAAGTACAGGATATGTGGGTGTTTAGTAAGGGTTCCTTGAAGCAGCAATGGTTTCAATTAAAGCACTGACAAGCGGCCTATTAGTGAGTAATGAGTAAAGGAGTAGATTCTATTGGGTTCAGGTGTTAATGCTTGTAGTCATTAGGCGTACGTTCGCCTACCGCATGAACGAGTGGTGTCCGCAAAGCAATAGTACACTTGTGGACACCGCACATTTCTTCCCTTTTTGATCGCGTGCATTCGGAGTGCTATCCGAATGTACGCCCCCTAACATAAGTGTACTCCCCCGTGTCCGCCCATGTTTCCGCCCCGTTTTGCCCACTTTGAAACTACGCCCATGTGACATTCCGCATGACGCCCATAATACGCCCATATTTCTCGACTGATTGCGGGGAACAGTTTTGTACGGGATTTGGCCGAACTGGTACGGAGTCAAGGCGTGGCACATGCGCGTTGCGTTCTCCACGCATGCGCAGACGCCGAAAAGACGCGATCCGTAAGAATGCGGTAAAGTCCGCGTCAATCAGAATAAGGGCCATAGTGTGAAGTAATCTAGGGCATCCACACCATGCAATACTGGGATTGGGTCTGCCAAACCTAAGTGTGCGCACTACACCAAGGACAAAAGAGAAAATAATTTTTTCTCATATATATGAGTAGCCTAGCGTCCTCATGGGGCGATTTGTGAGTTCAGTCCCATAGGCACTAGATTTGTGCACTGTGATTAGTTCCTATGCAACAGGTATACATAAATTGATATAAAACCATATGATTGGTTACTGGGAGTTTGTAATAGGTAATAGATTATGTCTGCCGATTGGCATCCATACATAATACTCCAATAGCTTAATGTTCTCAGATTTTTAACATTTACTAATGCATAACGTGTTTATTTAGAGAACATAAGTTGTACGCTGTCTGACAGGCACACAGAGCAGTCCCGTGCTAGGATCTCTCTGCGTGCGGCCAGCAGCACTGTATACGTGTTGTTGCTGTGCGGCTTGTGCTCCTTAGTACTTGTGAGCTGCCGCAAGTATAGTATAAGTGAATGCTTTTCTGATAATGCAGTGTCTGCACGCCCGTTAGGGCAGAGACATTCACTTCTACTGTGGACGCCTGTCGCTAGGGATGTAATCCCCTTAGCCGGTGTCTACTGTTGCGCCTAAGCGCTAATCACATAGGAATCGCTAAACTAGCATAACACATGAAATTTTTATCTAACAAACAGACATTTCAATTATTAAACAGGCTATATTGCTACAGATTGCACAGAGGAGGGTTGCCAATGCGCATTTCGCTGTGTAGCTTTTTCAAGGCTATCACCTAAGTGCCTGACCCCCCCATGATTGGTGGTATTTGAGGGATCAGCCTCATATGGGCGTTTTTTACTTTGGGCCAATGATGGTCTGTTTTTTACTTTTTCAAACTGACTCTAATGTGTTCATTGGCCACTTATTATCAATGGAATTGTAGGGGAATGTGTATGGAATTTTGTGTTTAGTACTAGGTGACATCTGTCAGAGATGGCAACATTGTATACCAAGCTATTTCGCCACTTATTTATTTAAAGTGGTGTAGTTATGTTGTCGCCATTAGATGCCCGCTTTTGTATAAAATTACCCTCTGGTAATAATTTATTGAAAAATTGTTGACATTGCTGGTCCATTCCGTGATCCCTGGTTTTATTGTTAAATTACACTGTACTGCACGGGGGTGTTTTAGTGGTGTTTGTTATTGGTGTCATTATTTAGAACTGTGTTGGGAATAATTACAGTGCTGCCGCTGGTGTGATGTGTATAAAGAAAAACAAAGTTTGTGCAGAAACAAGTAAAAGTGTGCAAAACGAAATTAATAAATTAACTGTGCGCTGTGCAGTGATGAAATAATAATAAAATCACATAAATTATTAATTTTGATGAGAAGAGGATTAATTGGTTGCTGAAAACGTGAGTGTCCGATATTATCGTGTTTGGTGTTTATATATATTGTGTATCTGTTTAGATGCTACATTAAATTGTAGCAGAACAGCTGGGGAGTGATCCAGGTGTTCGTGCAAATGGTGATATGAAAAAACTTTGAACACAGTTTCTACAACTGGACCCGTGCTGTAATACAGAAATCAGATATTTTAGGGAGTTATTACTGTTTGACACAGCACGTTTGTGCTGATTATATGACTTCTTACAATGCTCTATCTTGGGCATGTCCAATGGTTATGTCTCATAATTGGACTGCCTTGTTCTTATATCTGAACATATCAGTAATTTGTGTCCCATTTGATGGGCAGTAAGTATCCGTGGGATTATGAACCAGGAATGTCGAGTATGGCATCTGATGGTGGTTCCTTTTTAGCTATTTTTGCTATAGGGACAGATGTAGGTTTGGTCAATGTGATTTGAGATATTAGTGTCCTGGCATTGTTGTTACAAGTTTCCAGTAGCTTGATATTTGACATTGATGGGAGTGGGTCTTCTGCAGAGAAGGTTGGGGTTGTTCTGGAGATATGCAGCTGACCGGTCACCATGCAAGATCTCATTCTTCCCGGGATCAATCACAGGTTTATTCCGGAGAGTGGTGTATATATTCATTCCTTTCAGAGGTAGGCAGAATAATGGATTTCTTCGTTCAGACCATGTGGTCTGAGACTATCCATGAGGAAGATGTATCTGGATTCCTTTTTCAGAAGTTCCAGTGTAATGTCTCCCCCTCTGATCCCCAGTGTTATCTTCTCCAAGGCGATGGCCTTCAGACCTTTGGGGTTACTTTGATGGTGCTTTCTAAAGTGCCTCGCCACACTTGTGATTTTCTTCATTTTCTCCCAGTCTTTCTCTGCATTTTTAATATTCCCCACATGTTCCAGGATTCTTTTCTTCCACGGTCTTTTTGTCATTCCTATGTATTTTTGTTCGCATGGGCATATCAAACAGTATATTACTCCCAGTGATTCACAGTTGATGAAGTCCTTTATCTTCATGGTCTGATCGTACCTGTTCTTCATTTCTTTGGTATTGCATACATACTCGCAGGCTTTACATCTGCCACACTTGTAGCAGCCTACTGTCACAGGTGTCTTCTTCCTTTTGCGTGTGAAGTGACTCCTTGTTAGTTGGTTCCTTAGATTGGGTGATCTTCTCCAACTGGTTTGGATACGATCCCCAATGGTGTTCTTGAGATCTTCATCTGTGGTGAGTATGTGTTGGTGTTTCGCTAAGATTTTATTTATTTCTTTCCAGTCAGTGCAATAGGTGCTGATAAATCTGGGGGTGGAGTCAGTACTTTTTTTCACTTTTGGTGTGAGTAATGTACTCCTAGGCAATTTTTTAGCTGTTAGATATGCCTGTTTCAGTAGTTTATTACTGTATCCCCTTAGTAGGAGTCTTTCTCTCAGTTCCTTAGCCCTTAGTTCGAATGTGCTATCCTCTGAGCAGTTGCGTCTCAGACGTATGTACTCCCCTTTTGGAATACCTCTCAGTGTTGCTGGAAAGTGCGAACTGGTTTCATGTAAGATACTGTTGGTTGCTGTAGTTTTGCGGAAAATATCAGTTATTAACCTATTTTCGTCTGTTTTTTGTATTTTTAGGTCGAGGAAGGTGATTTCTGCGTTGCTGATGCAGGAGGTAAGTTTCAGATTTAATGTATTGGTGTTTAGGATGTTGATCATCTCTTTGAGTAGGTCCATGCTTCCTTCCCATATTATTAGGATATCATCTATGAACCTGTACCAACCAACTATGCAGTTGGTGTATCTCTCATTTTCGGTTCTAAACACCCACTCCTTTTCCCACCAGCCAAGATATATGTTGGCATACGTCGGGGCACAGGTACTGCCCATTGCAGTCCCACGGACCTGTAGGTAGTACCTGTCGTCAAACGTGAAACAATTGTGGGTTAGGACAAATTCCAAAAGGTTCAGTACAAATTCATCTATTTCCTCAAATTTTCTCATTCTGAGGAAATATTCTGTGGCTGTGATCCCCCTCTCGTGGCTGATGCTCGTGTATAACGATTCGACGTCCAGCGTACAGAGTAATGTGTTTTCCAGGACGTGTACCCCTTCTAATTTCCTCAGGATGTCCATAGAGTCTCTGATATAAGAGGGTAATTCGACTACAAAGCTTCTTAGATGGTGGTCTACAAAGGTACTGGCTCTTTCTGTTAAGTTTGAGATCCCCGAAATTATTGGTCTTCCTGATGGGTTATTTCTGTTTTTGTGGATTTTGGGAAGCATATAAAAGGTTGCCATTTTCGGATTGGCAACCTCTAGGTATTCCATTTCGGTTTTGGAAATGGTTCCTTTGTTATACGCAGTTTTGATCATTCTTTCATATTGTTTTAGGAAATTGGCCGTTGGATTAAAAATTAATCTTTTATACGTGGTCGTGTCCAGTAATTGGCGATTTGCTTCTTTAAGGTAGAGCTCCTTGTCCCATAGGACAATATTGCCCCCCTTGTCAGATGATTTGAATACTGTATCCTCCCATGTCTGCATCTCTCTAAGAGCTACCTGTTCCTCTCTGCTGATGTTATTGCAGCTTTTGTGTTGTTTTTTCTGCAGTAATTTATCCAAATCCTTGGAGACCAGTTCCGTAAAGATGTGCACTTGCGGACAAATTTGTGTATTGGGAGTGAAAGTTGATTTTTTCTTTAGTGGTTTTAGGTTAAGGGTATCCAATTCTTCATTGTCCTCTCTCTCTGCTTCTAGGTCCTCTAAGATTTTAAGAATTCGTTCATCCTCTTCTGTAAAGTTATTTGGGCCTTGTGTTAAATCTCCATCTTGGTCCCTTTTGGTGAATAGCTTTCTCAGGAGTAACTTTCTGGCATAGAGGTGAACGTCTTTTTCAACCGTGAACCTGTCCATTTGGTGGTCTGGTGAGAAGCTTAATCCTTTTGATAGGGCCTTGTGTTAAATCTCCATCTTGGTCCCTTTTGGTGAATAGCTTTCTCAGGAGTAACTTTCTGGCATAGAGGTGAACGTCTTTTTCAACCGTGAACCTGTCCATTTGGTGGTCTGGTGAGAAGCTTAATCCTTTTGATAGGACACTGGTTTGTGATTCTTCACAGAATCACAAACCAGTGTCCTATCAAAAGGATTAAGCTTCTCACCAGACCACCAAATGGACAGGTTCACGGTTGAAAAAGACGTTCACCTCTATGCCAGAAAGTTACTCCTGAGAAAGCTATTCACCAAAAGGGACCAAGATGGACATTTAACACAAGGCCCAAATAACTTTACAGAACAGGATGAACGAATTCTTAAAATCTTAGAGGACCTAGAAGCAGAGAGAGAGGACAATGAAGAATTGGATACCCTTAACCTAAAACCACTAAAGAAAAAATCAACTTTCACTCCCAATACACAAATTTGTCCGCAAGTGCACATCTTTACGGAACTGGTCTCCAAGGATTTGGATAAATTACTGCAGAAAAAACAACACAAAAGCTGCAGTAACATCAGCAGAGAGGAACAGGTAGCTCTTAGAGAGATGCAGACATGGGAGGATACAGTATTCAAATCATCTGACAAGGGGGGCAATATTGTCCTATGGGACAAGGAGCTCTACCTTAAAGAAGCAAATCGCCAATTACTGGACACGACCACGTATAAAAGATTAATTTTTAATCCAACGGCCAATTTCCTAAAACAATATGAAAGAATGATCAAAACTGCGTATAACAAAGGAACCATTTCCAAAACCGAAATGGAATACCTAGAGGTTGCCAATCCGAAAATGGCAACCTTTTATATGCTTCCCAAAATCCACAAAAACAGAAATAACCCATCAGGAAGACCAATAATTTCGGGGATCTCAAACTTAACAGAAAGAGCCAGTACCTTTGTAGACCACCATCTAAGAAGCTTTGTAGTCGAATTACCCTCTTATATCAGAGACTCTATGGACATCCTGAGGAAATTAGAAGGGGTACACGTCCTGGAAAACACATTACTCTGTACGCTGGACGTCGAATCGTTATACACGAGCATCAGCCACGAGAGGGGGATCACAGCCACAGAATATTTCCTCAGAATGAGAAAATTTGAGGAAATAGATGAATTTGTACTGAACCTTTTGGAATTTGTCCTAACCCACAATTGTTTCACGTTTGACGACAGGTACTACCTACAGGTCCGTGGGACTGCAATGGGCAGTACCTGTGCCCCGACGTATGCCAACATATATCTTGGCTGGTGGGAAAAGGAGTGGGTGTTTAGAACCGAAAATGAGAGATACACCAACTGCATAGTTGGTTGGTATAGGTTCATAGATGATATCCTAATAATATGGGAAGGAAGCATGGACCTACTCAAAGAGATGATCAACATCCTAAACACCAATACATTAAATCTGAAACTTACCTCCTGCATCAGCAACGCAGAAATCACCTTCCTCGACCTAAAAATACAAAAAACAGACGAAAATAGGTTAATAACTGATATTTTCCGCAAAACTACAGCAACCAACAGTATCTTACATGAAACCAGTTCGCACTTTCCAGCAACACTGAGAGGTATTCCAAAAGGGGAGTACATACGTCTGAGACGCAACTGCTCAGAGGATAGCACATTCGAACTAAGGGCTAAGGAACTGAGAGAAAGACTCCTACTAAGGGGATACAGTAATAAACTACTGAAACAGGCATATCTAACAGCTAAAAAATTGCCTAGGAGTACATTACTCACACCAAAAGTGAAAAAAAGTACTGACTCCACCCCCAGATTTATCAGCACCTATTGCACTGACTGGAAAGAAATAAATAAAATCTTAGCGAAACACCAACACATACTCACCACAGATGAAGATCTCAAGAACACCATTGGGGATCGTATCCAAACCAGTTGGAGAAGATCACCCAATCTAAGGAACCAACTAACAAGGAGTCACTTCACACGCAAAAGGAAGAAGACACCTGTGACAGTAGGCTGCTACAAGTGTGGCAGATGTAAAGCCTGCGAGTATGTATGCAATACCAAAGAAATGAAGAACAGGTACGATCAGACCATGAAGATAAAGGACTTCATCAACTGTGAATCACTGGGAGTAATATACTGTTTGATATGCCCATGCGAACAAAAATACATAGGAATGACAAAAAGACCGTGGAAGAAAAGAATCCTGGAACATGTGGGGAATATTAAAAATGCAGAGAAAGACTGGGAGAAAATGAAGAAAATCACAAGTGTGGCGAGGCACTTTAGAAAGCACCATCAAAGTAACCCCAAAGGTCTGAAGGCCATCGCCTTGGAGAAGATAACACTGGGGATCAGAGGGGGAGACATTACACTGGAACTTCTGAAAAAGGAATCCAGATACATCTTCCTCATGGATAGTCTCAGACCACATGGTCTGAACGAAGAAATCCATTATTCTGCCTACCTCTGAAAGGAATGAATATATACACCACTCTCCGGAATAAACCTGTGATTGATCCCGGGAAGAATGAGATCTTGCATGGTGACCGGTCAGCTGCATATCTCCAGAACAACCCCAACCTTCTCTGCAGAAGACCCACTCCCATCAATGTCAAATATCAAGCTACTGGAAACTTGTAACAACAATGCCAGGACACTAATATCTCAAATCACATTGACCAAACCTACATCTGTCCCTATAGCAAAAATAGCTAAAAAGGAACCACCATCAGATGCCATACTCGACATTCCTGGTTCATAATCCCACGGATACTTACTGCCCATCAAATGGGACACAAATTACTGATATGTTCAGATATAAGAACAAGGCAGTCCAATTATGAGACATAACCATTGGACATGCCCAAGATAGAGCATTGTAAGAAGTCATATAATCAGCACAAACGTGCTGTGTCAAACAGTAATAACTCCCTAAAATATCTGATTTCTGTATTACAGCACGGGTCCAGTTGTAGAAACTGTGTTCAAAGTTTTTTCATATCACCATTTGCACGAACACCTGGATCACTCCCCAGCTGTTCTGCTACAATTTAATGTAGCATCTAAACAGATACACAATATATATAAACACCAAACACGATAATATCGGACACTCACGTTTTCAGCAACCAATTAATCCTCTTCTCATCAAAATTAATAATTTATGTGATTTTATTATTATTTCATCACTGCACAGCGCACAGTTAATTTATTAATTTCGTTTTGCACACTTTTACTTGTTTCTGCACAAACTTTGTTTTTCTTTATACACATCACACCAGCGGCAGCACTGTAATTATTCCCAACACAGTTCTAAATAATGACACCAATAACAAACACCACTAAAACACCCCCGTGCAGTACAGTGTAATTTAACAATAAAACCAGGGATCACGGAATGGACCAGCAATGTCAACAATTTTTCAATAAATTATTACCAGAGGGTAATTTTATACAAAAGCGGGCATCTAATGGCGACAACATAACTACACCACTTTAAATAAATAAGTGGCGAAATAGCTTGGTATACAATGTTGCCATCTCTGACAGATGTCACCTAGTACTAAACACAAAATTCCATACACATTCCCCTACAATTCCATTGATAATAAGTGGCCAATGAACACATTAGAGTCAGTTTGAAAAAGTAAAAAACAGACCATCATTGGCCCAAAGTAAAAAACGCCCATATGAGGCTGATCCCTTAAATACCACCAATCATGGGGGGGTCAGGCACTTAGGTGTTAGCCTTGAAAAAGCTACACAGCGAAATGCGCATTGGCAACCCTCCTCTGTGCAATCTGTAGCAATATAGCCTGTTTAATAATTGAAATGTCTGTTTGTTAGATAAAAATTTCATGTGTTATGCTAGTTTAGCGATTCCTATGTGATTAGCGCTTAGGCGCAACAGTAGACACCGGCTAAGGGGATTACATCCCTAGCGACAGGCGTCCACAGTAGAAGTGAATGTCTCTGCCCTAACGGGCGTGCAGACACTGCATTATCAGAAAAGCATTCACTTATACTATACTTGCGGCAGCTCACAAGTACTAAGGAGCACAAGCCGCACAGCAACAACACGTATACAGTGCTGCTGGCCGCACGCAGAGAGATCCTAGCACGGGACTGCTCTGTGTGCCTGTCAGACAGCGTACAACTTATGTTCTCTAAATAAACACGTTATGCATTAGTAAATGTTAAAAATCTGAGAACATTAAGCTATTGGAGTATTATGTATGGATGCCAATCGGCAGACATAATCTATTACCTATTACAAACTCCCAGTAACCAATCATATGGTTTTATATCAATTTATGTATACCTGTTGCATAGGAACTAATCACAGTGCACAAATCTAGTGCCTATGGGACTGAACTCACTAATCGCCCCATGAGGACACTAGGCTACTCATATATATGAGAAAAAATTATTTTCTCTTTTGTCCTTGGTGTAGTGCGCACACTTAGGTTTGGCAGACCCAATCCCAGTATTGCATGGTGTGGATGCCCTAGATTACTTCACACTATATCATCTGTGTACAGGAGAACACGATCACGAAGGGACATACCATAATACACAGGAGCAACCCACATATATATAACAGCCAGTAAACTGGTAAATTGTGGATTATAATTTGTCTAGGTGAATCCAATTCTAAGATTGCCCCATGTGGATGGAAGGTGACAGATCAAAAGCACGCAGTGCAATAACTCAGATCTGAGGCAGAGACCGATCTATTAACACGCCAAGCTGCGAATATGTATACAAAAAACATGTACTAATGTGAGAAGGACGATCCCTTCCTTACATATTCAGTGTCATAACATATTCAGACAGAGAGGCTCCTGACAATTAAGCTATATGGTTATATGCCAAATTAGGAGCAGACCACAAATGTATAACAGCCAATAAATTGGTAAAGTGTGGTCTACAATTTGTCTGGATTAATCCAATCCCAGGATTATCCTATATGATTAGAAGGTCACAGATCAACAGCACCTAGTGCAACAACTTAGATCTGACACATAGATCGCCCGATACATACGCTAAGCTGCGAATAGATATTAAACATCTAATACTGTGTGAGGGACGATCCCATCCTTATACATTCATGGTCACAAATCCACCTAGACAAAGAGACTCCTGGAAATTAATTACGTGATCGTATGCCCTGATATGTGTATCCCTTAAGCACGTACCACTCAGACTTGAGGGGATTGAATCCCTAAATCGCCCCATGTGGACGCCAAACCACCTGCTTGTGCAACAATCATTAGTAGTGCTAAGGTAGACCCAATCTGAGGACTGCCTCACATGCATGTTTCTGATTGTTTTAGACCACAGCACGCACGTGAACAATACATAGTTATCTAGTTATCAAATATAACTGACACAAGAGCAATATTGTGCACGAAGCCGCACATGTCAACGTAAAAACAGACAGAAAGAATAACAACTTTATCATTACAGTAAATACTTCAGGCATAAAACATAGTTACTAGCATACTTGTTATCAGAAGCAGTAACTAGACTATCACAATTGGCTACTTATTCACAGAGTGATTTTTAATCTTTAATATTTCTTTTTCTCTTTATCTTTATACTTTGTTTTAATATTTTCGCTACTTACTTCTAAGGTCTCACATCATTGTGGAATTATTTGTAGAACACCACTACATCATTATGACCTGCTAACTGAAAAATTTAATAATAAAAATTTAAAAATAAAAAATAAAGTTATTTAATAATAAAATATACACCCAATTTTGGGTATAAATTCTAGATTGTGGACTAGGAGTGCATCCCACTGCTAACTGATTCACTTTTTTCTCTCTACTGTCACTGCATCTCCCGGCGCCTGGCTCCTTGAGTAAAATGTCCATTACAAAATGGCCGCCTCCTTACAGCAGACCGTTTGTAAGGATGCTAGAGGAGGCCGCCGCTGCCTCCTCTAGCATCTTAAAAAATGGTCTGCTCTAAGGAGGCGGCCATTTTGTTATGTACATTTGACTCTAAGGAGCCAGGCGCCGGGACGCATATTAGTAGATATGCGGTCCCAACTCCCGGCGATACAGAAATGGCGGGGGAGGCAGGGGCACAGTAAGTAGATGGGCGGAGGGCAGTGGCTGGTGCCAGCACCCGGCGCCCACGCAGCCCCCGCTCCCCCAAGCAGCAGCGGGGGCTGCCTTACGATAGCTACGCCCCTGTTGTAAGGTATTGTGACAAGTGATTTATGATCAAGTGATTTATGATTAGTTGAATGTTCTCTGTTTATTCCTGTATCTTATCTCATTGATCTTGTGGTATCCGTAATTTGCCCGTCTTTAGTAATGCCTATTGCTAAAAAGTGAAGCAAATAAAGCCACTCTTGTTTAACTGCATTTGTTTCCCCAAAGTCTAATCCATTTATCGCCTTCCAATCCCCTGGACCAAAGATCCTTGTTACTCCCGGGCACTACTACTCCCGGGTACTACACATGCAAAAGGACTGCATACAATGTATCTTATAAGATCCTAGCAGGGCTTAACAGGCTGTGACAGATATTCATGGCAGCCAGTGAGATCTGTGACTGCAGTGCGCACGGGAGCATACCTGGCATTGCAACTGCACAAGAAGCACCTACGATGTGCCAGTTTTCATGCAATCCGTCGCAGAAAAGCATTGCAATCGCATGAAAACAGGCAATATCGCACAAGTGGATGGGGGCCTTTAGAAAGGCTTTCCCCTCAAGAGATGACAGTCTGTAAGTGGTCACTTCATGTAGATGAACTGACTATGCTTCTTTCCTATATAATGGCAAAGCTTTCCTAGCTTCTTCTCGCAGCTCCTGTGTATTAGGCTGTCCTCCACTGCCGCTGCGATTACAACTACTCTTTTTTTTTTTTTATTGTTTTCATAATTAACATACATTTATAACAATCAAACCAAATACCATACACACAAATAAAAATAAAAGGTACTTGTCTCACAACTATTTTACATTTTTTCCCGCTAGCTAGAAATGGTTTCAATATTATAGAGAGGATTCTTGCACTAGCTCTAGTATCCATAATCGAGGTGCCATATATTGTCTTTTTATTATCTTGGTGTGCTTAACGTGACTATAGTGCTTCGTGTGACAGAGAAGATTATTCTCTAGTGCATAAATTAAATCAACTTGTTATATTTTTATAGATAGACCATTAACCTGGTCTTAGTGATGTGTTGTGAGTGTTCAATGTGTATTTATATTAATGATGCATGTGGTGGGAAATGAGATACATGGGAGAGGGGAAGAGAAAAAGGGGAAAAAAAAGAGTGGGGTTTTTATGTATGTTGTGTGGTCCTAGTGGTTGTGTAAGTGTATAGTGTGTGTGTTTGTGTTAAGTGCATTAGTGTCAGTGTATGGGCCTTAGTGAGGTTAGCTTATTCTATTCACCTCCTCAGCTAATTTATCCTTATCCTTGTTGTGCAGTTTCAGGATAGTCTCTAAGAGTTCTTGACACCGTTTATATACCATACACAAAGAAAAAAAGAAAAAACAGACAAACATTTATTGCCCGGCCCTGCCACGTTTTAACCCAGGTTTATTCCTATATGATTCTCCCGCATTTCCTCTGACGTCATATTAGTTTATATCTAAATGTTTCCATATCTAATCTTATTAATCTGTTATTGACCTAATAACCTGGCCTAGTGGTGCTTCTTCCTTTATAAATCATATAAGCATTCGGATAAATAATCACAAGAGTTGGTGCCAGATACAGAAAACAGAGAGCCGGGGGGAAGAGAACACCAGACGACAAGAGCCCAGAGAGACTAGAGGAGCCAGGGGGGAATGAACCCATTCCCCTCTTATATCTGTGGCCACTCGTCCAACCAGCATCCCCATACTTTATAGAATTTACTCGCTGTACCCCTACATATGTGAATATATTTTTCATGTTTTACGGTATAGTCCACTAGTGCTCTCCACTCCTCATACACTGGACCTGCATCCGCCAGCCAGGTCCTTGCAATTATTACTTTGGCCAAGGTGCATACATTATTAATGAAGGCCTTGTCCTCATTAAACATATGCCCATTGCTTGACATACTCAGCAAACAACCTCTATTTGTCAGGAGCTCCCTATTCACACCCAGTCCTACCAATGTTTGTATGACTTTCTCCCAAAAACCTTGTACAATTGGGCATTCCCAGGCTAGATGGTAGAATGAACCCGGAGAGGATTTACATTTCGGACAGATATCCGACGATCTGCCGCCAAATTTCATTATTCTAGTCGTTGTCATGTATGCCCTATGTAATATAAACAGCTGGACTTGCTGTACTCTGACTGAGTTTGTCGCTTTAGGAACTGATGACATCGCCTTGATCCAGTCATCCGTTTCTATCGAGCCTATATCACTTTCCCATTTCTCCCGCAGTTCACCTAGGTCGTCACCTTCACCCTGTAGTAGTTGATTATAGATTATGGAGATTTGATTATTTTTCTTATCTAGTCTAAGTAGTTTCTTAAGTGGGGATGTCCCAAACAGTGGTGGCTTATTTCTAAAATGTGCCCCCAGTGCATCCCTTAGCTGCAGGTATATAAAAAAATGGCTTTTAGGGATTGCGTATTCCTCTTGTATTTGCTTAAAGGAGTTAAATATGTTGTTATAATACAACTGACTAAGAGCATTTATCCCATAAGGTTCCCACACTGCCGCTACCTGGAGGAGCTTGACTTCTTTTATACCCTGGGGGTCATTGAGGGGGTACTCTTCATCTATTTCAGTAAATCCCACCATCTTATTCATTACTCTCCAAATCTTAACTGCTTGGACTACTATGGGTGTATATTTTTTAGGAGTCTGTCCATTCAATAATTTCTGCAAGGGTGTTGACCCCTTCTCATGCTGCCTAACCGCCTCGACTACCGCATTGTTCTTAAATACGGGCCCTACCCAATCTATTAATATGTATACTGACTTGCCATGTAATACCATTTAAGATTGGGCAGGGCTAAGCCCCCTTTGTCTCTTTTCCTAGTTAGGGTTTGCATTCTGATCTTCGAACGGGCATTGTTCCATATAAAGGAGACTAGTATGCTATTTATTTTCCTAAAAAGGAGTCCGGGACGTATTCTGGCGACTGCTGTAGGATATACAGGAATTTCGGGAGCACCACCATTTTTATCAGGTTCACTCTACCCGCGGTTGTCAGAGGGAGTTTACCCCACACTTTAGTTTTTTTAGATAAATAGCCTACTAATGGTTCTAGGTTTAATTTCCTATATTCACCGGGATCCCGAGATATCCATACCCCAAGATATTTAAAAGAATCTACCCACCTTAGGGGGGTGTCTACTAAGGGAGAATGCGAGTCACTTGTTCTAATTGAAAAAATACTGGACTTGTTCCAGTTCATACTAAACCCAGAGTAGCCACCGAATTTCATGATGACGGTCATAACTGGCGATGCTGCCTTACTGCCATCCGCTAGGAATATTAGAAGATCGTCAGTCGTGTCGCCGATCCTAAATCCCTCTATTTCTGGGTGCTGTCGCATAATGCATGCCAACGGTTCTATGGCCAATGCGAATAGTACCGGCGATAACGGACATCCTTGTCTTGTACCTCTGTACAAAGAGAAGGGTTCTGAGATATGCCCGTTTATAGCCATTCTAGCCCTTGGGTCAATTCCCATTGCCCCCATCACCTCCCAGAGGTAAAGCCACTCGACCGCGTCAAAAGCCTTGACCGCGTCGAGCGACATCCCCCCCGGGAGGGGGCGGCCAGCGTGTGAGGCCTGTAGATGTAGATGCAGCTTTTGCAGGTTGACCGACGTCAACTTCCCCGGCATAAAGCCGGTTTGGTCTGCGTGGATCAGCCTACCTATATATACCTAACTATACCTAGTTGCCAACACCTTCGTCAGGATTTTCGCCTCCGTGGCTATTAAAGAAATCGGTCTGTATGACTCCAACAGTAGCGGGTTTTTTTCCGCTTTTAATTATACAACTATTTTTGCATCGAGCATGGATTTAGGCAGGCTATTATTGTTGTAACTTGCGTTAAAGGTCTCCAGTAGCAAGGGGGCCAGCATTTCTGAGTATTTTTTATATATCTCAGCTGGGATGCCATCGAGTCCAGGGGATTTACCCCCTTGCAATGCACCGATAGCATCCTTCACTTCTTGTATATTAAGTGGGATCTCAAGATCTGTCATATCTTCATATGATCATTTTGGCAAAACTATATTGCTCAGGTATTCACTTATCTCTAGCTGGCTGCACTTTGTTCTAGATTCATAAATCGCCCTAAAGTAATCTCTAAAAGTATCGCTAATTTCTTTACTATCACCTGTTGCTCTCCCAGTTGAATCTGTTATTTTTACAATCGTATTGGAGGGGCTGTCTACTTGTGCGATTTGGGCCAGGAATCTGCCCGCTCTATCATTGCATATCTGATTTGGGAACTGTGTAGCATCATTCTAGCATTTTCCTCCTTCACGCAATTAACCCATTTCTCCTGTGCATCCAGCCACTTCTTTTTTGATTCTGCATTATTGCTCTCTATGTAACACTTTTCTCGGGCATCACACGCCACTTCAAGCTTATGTATTTTGGCTCTGCTTTCTCTCTTTAATTCACTAATGCTTTTTTCCAATCCCCCCCTCATGAATGCTTTAAAACAGTCCCACACAATGTCTGCCGGGGTAGTGCCTCTGTTTAACTCCCAGTATTCCTTCCATTGCTCCTGAGAGTTCATTTTCTCCTTCAGGTTATCCATCCACCTTGCATCGAACCTCCAGAAGGGATTCCTTCTTCCACTACCGTCCATTAATTCCAGGGATATCGGGGAATGATCCGATATCCCCCTGGTTTTATACTCTACGTTTAACACATTTTGCATTAACTTTCGATATAAACATCAGATCGATCCTGAGAGAGAACTGAGATGCCTCAGGGTTTTTTCCCCTCCACGGATCAACCCAACCTAAATTTTTAACAAATACATCAAACCCTTTGTTATTCCTGATGCCTGCTGTTGGCGACCCACTCCACCTGTCGCACTGGGTGTTCAGAATGTTGTTAAAGTCGCCAGTACATATAACTGGAAGATCTGGTGACTCAGCCACAAACTCTGCTGCCTTCTTTAATGCTTCAAACGAGAATGGAGGAGGAATATACATCGCCAACAGCAGCATCTGATTGGAATGGATGGTACAATCGAGAAAGATATATCGCCCATTTGCGTCGATTTTCTTACGATTGCATATGAACGGAAGGGACTTTTTGACCAGGATGGATACTCCCCTAGAGGATGTAGAGAAGGGGGCATGAAACGTCAGACCTACCCACAGTTTTTTAAGACACATTAATTTATTCCCTACTAAATGGGTTTCAACTAAGCACGTTATGTCAGCATTATATTGTTTAACCTGCTTCAACACAAGGGATCTCTTAATCTTGTTATTCATACCCCTAATATTCCAAGATATGATCACCACCATTTTATCTCATACTGCTAAGTTTTTATCCACCATATTGGACTACCCCGTTTCCGACTATTTACTATTCTGTCGCAGCTGATTGTCCTCCTCACACTCATTTAATCACCACATACATAAATATTGAATACCAGTATAAAGAAGCAGATAATCTTAGCGAATTATGCCATAATAAAACACCTGAATCAATATCACGGGGGAAAGGCGCATTATGTTCTTTCTAAGTGCCGGGACACGGAGCATAGCTCCGCCCCCTGACACCGGTGAAGCCCCGCCCCAGTGTTTTGATTGGCCCACAGGCCAATCAGTCAAACAAAATGTATAACCATCGATAGGTAAAAATATCAATGGTCATTCTTTGGATAGTTTCACACTATCGATGGCAATGGCAATAATGGCCATCCCTGAAGGTGGCCATACATCAGAAAGACCTGCCTTATGCTGGCCACACATCAGACAAACTTTCCTCCAACCATCCAACTAGTTGGTTGGTTGGATTGAAAAATCTGGTACTGTATGGGGGCAAATGCCAATAAGAAATTTGCCTACAAACTCAGGAGTATGGCCAAAAACATTCAGTAAAATAGTTTAAATCCAATAGGTCCAACTACAGTACATTGTCTGAGTGACATTTTCTGATTTGGGAAACAAATGACTTACAGTAATTACAAAATTACATTTGCTCCTATCCAGTACCAGGTTTTTTCAATCCAACCAACTAGTTGGATGGTTGGAGGAAAGTTGTTCTGATCCGTTGCCAGCATTACAATCATGATTGTGTCCAACTTTCCCTTCAACTACCCGGGAGTTCTTGGTAGTTTTTGGACACACAATGTACTCGCAATCCGTCATACAATCTGTATGATCAGCTGCTGCATCTCACAATCCATTGTATACACCTAAACTGCCTGAAAACTGCCACTCAAATGACCCCGGTTGTATGAGCTATCAAATGACCTATTGCATGTGCTTAAATCACATGCAATCGGCTCCCATTCCCAACTGATCAACTGCTGCAGTACGTCTGATCAGAGGACCAATCCCCCAACCAGTGGGACCGCGCATTGCATGATTGTCTGCACACAATGGTCCTTATTCTGGTTCACTCGCAAAGGCAAATTCCTTCCCATATAGACAAAACCATGTGCACTGCAGGTGGGGCAGATGTAAGACGTGCAGAGATAATTAGATTTGGGTGTGGTTTTACTTTATAGTGAGATCCATTTTGCAGTGTAAAAATAATGCAGCCAGTATTTTCCCTGCAGAAACAAAATAACTCACCCAAATCTAACTCTCTCTGCACAAGTTACATCTGTCCAACCTCCAGTGCACATGGTTTTGTCCAGGGGCTGGCTGGCAACTTTTAGCCGGGGGGGGGGGGGGGGGGGGGCGGCAAGTCCAGAGCACTGGCCCATAAGTAACAGTCACAGACTATGAAGTCAGCTCCGGCCCGTTCCTTTTTCTATGGCAGCACCAGAGTCCTGGGCTACGCACAGTCTGTACACACTAGTAAAATCATTTGATGGTAAATGATTGCAAATGGATTTGCAGATAATCGCTTACTGTACACTTTATCGCACATTTTACTTTGGCAGTACACCATAATGCCCACTACACATTAGGCCACACACCGTGATGCCCATTACATCACACCATGATGCCCATTACATGCTATGCCACACACCATGATGCCAATTACACACTACACCACACACCGTAATGCCCACTACACCACACACCATGATGCCTATTACACACTACGCCACACCTGTGATGCCCATTACAGGTTAAGCCAGACACTGTGATACTCATTACACGTTATGCCAGGGCTGAACAAATTTTATGTTATTGTAGGAGCCAGGATAAAAGTGTAGGAGCCATTACACATTACATCACGTACCATAATGCCCATTATACCAAACCACGTAATGCCCATTACATGTTATACCAAACACTGAAATGCCCATTACACATTATGCCACACTCCATAAAGGCCTATTACATTTTTTGCCACATAAGTGCCACTTACCTACATGCTTGTTGCTACGGGTTTCTTGTTTGATGCCAGGGGTTTCATGCTAGGACACCTGCTTCTGGGGCTGCCTGGGTGCAAGTGAGGGCACAAAATGACTTTGACTGTCCCTTTTCACTGCCTCCTGGAGTCTGGGGACCTGGGCACCACTGCCTGGGGCACACAGTGCTCTGTATCCTGCATCCTGAACCAGTGCTCTGTGCTCTGCATCCTGCATCCTGAACAAGTGCTCAGTGCACTGCATACTGAAGTCCTGTGGAGGCCGGCCATGGCCTGGGCCAGTCACTGGGGCCTGGGTACATAGTAGCGGGTTGAGCCAGTGAGGGAATTAATTGCGCCTGCTTCCGCCTGTGAGACCACTATTCAGTCTCATGCCGCAGCGCGGCGCGTCAGTCACGTTACATGATGGAGCAGGAGGGACCGGTCCGTGACACACACTGCCCCTCCTCTCAGCTTGCGCCGCCCGCAGCAAGTGAATCCGCTATTCAGCAATATAATGCCAGCCGTGTTGCCTGCGCGCGGCCGGGCGGAAGCTGCGGCTTCCGCTCTAAACACACTGGACCACCTGGGCCCTTTTCAGTATTTAAACCGGCCCGCTGCGCTAATTGATTAAGCAGCCCGGGGGGCACATGGCACCCTGGCCCAGCTCGCCACTGGTTTTGTCCATTTGAGAAGGCATTTGCCTTTGCGAGTGAAACTGAATAAGGGCCAATGTGCACACAATCTGCATACAATCCCTCGAGATTGTATAATTGGGTGCAATGTCTTTAAGGTGTATGGGGACAACAAGAAGCCAGAACAGCGCTGATCTTGACAGCTCCCATCAGACTTTGTGTTCAGCTTCTCCTCTTTCCTGGCCTTAGTGCTCCTGAAGGCAATGGGTGACTCCACTGTGATGGGTGGCGCCTCTGTGTTTTTTTAGGCAGCGGCTTCAGCGGCAGTTCAGGGGCATTGAAGTGCCACTGTTCTCTGCAAGTAGGGGCTGTGGGCGGCGCTACTGTACATACAGGCTGTGGCTTCCTCTGTGGGCGCCCCCCCCAGCGGAGTAGTGCCGCTGCTCACCCAAGAGTAGCAGGCGGCTGTAAGCGGATGCAGTTGGGAAGCACCGCTGACAATACAGGTGGTGCTAGAGCCAATTGTTTACTCTACCAGGCAGTGCGGACTGCCACAGGCAGTTGGGTCCAAAGCAGCAGCGGCTCTACTATCAGTAGCAGAGATCTTGGCCACAGCAGCCCCATTAGCATATGGGAACGCCAAGTGTTCCATGGGCGTTCCCATGAGAAGGCTGGGCGTTCTCAGGCTATTGAGGCTGTGACGGACATGCGAGGGTGGGCAGCTGACATCACCGCCCTGTTTGCAGTTTAGAGTGACTATATAGGTCTCTCTGAACTATGATGGTCGGAGACCATTGAATGACTTCTCCCCGCCTGCGAATGGATGATTATGTAAATCATCCATTCGCAGCCATGAGGGGGGTACTGCGCGTGTGTGTGTCTGGGGGGGGGGGCGACACTGCGGGCGGAGGGCAGCGTCTGATGGACTTGCAAGGCTGTGAATTTAGCAATCAGAATAAGGTCCTTAGGGTCTCCACCCAAGCTGAGTTTATTTAGTATCACTTGGGAAACACTAATAGCGTATATATATATATATATATATATATATATATATATATATATATATATATTAGTCCAATTTTAAAGAAATGGCACTCACCAGGGCTTTATATATCCAAAGATAACAGCTGGATTTTTTTTCCATAGACAAAATTGGCATCTTAAGCAAAGGTCAGGTCAACGTTTCGACCACGGAACGTGGCCTTACTCATGACCTCCTCGTGCAGGACAAGACAGACAAATCCCTATCAACAGGTGCCTGTAATTTAAGGGCCAAACAGTCCCACCCACCGGGCAGTGACATATCATATCAGAAGCTCCCTTAATAGATCAATAATGCCACATATAAAGCTTTAAAGCAAACCATACCTATATGTCCATTTGAATGCAGAACTCTATCAAAATACTTACAGTGCTTCTTAGGTATTGTGCCGCTCCATTTGTCCGGCATCTAGCACACCATACTCAGCGTGCGTTCCACCTAGCCAGAAGTAACGCTATCCTGCGGGTAACCAGGACGGAACTTCCGCCCCAGCTTCCCCGCCGGCTTGCGTTCCACACGGCCTCACTGTGGAGCACACATCCATTATTGAGTCATACAGCACAAAGCGGATGTAAGACAGAGTTACTGCCTCCACATCCTTGCTGGCTTGCATTCCACACACTCACTGTGGAGCGCACAGCCATTACTATATCATTGCACATGCGCATTATATTAGGCTACCATTCACTGGTGCTTCACAAGTGGCAGAGTTGTACATTATACATTAATAATACCCAAAACCTGAAGGTAACTGAGTGCCCTCACACAGGGGAGCCGAGAGAGGGGGGGGAGCAGGTACTAATTACCTGGGCCCACGCTTGCTGAAGGGGCCCCGCAGGGGCCCTGGTCTGACCCCTCCCTTCCCCCTCCATCCCTCCTGGGTAGCAACAGTAGCACACACTTCTACAGCATGTGATGTGCTGACAGCAGGCTCAGCATGAGTGTCTCATTGACAGTGTGAGAGGTCATGCTGAGCCTGCAGTCAGCACAGCACATGCTGTAGATGTGTGCTACTTCTGAGATTACAGTTTTTAGAGTTTTCTTTCACCCTCCTCTAAACATTTTGGGGGCGTGGCCTGAGTGTGGGAGGTTCCCACAACACACACACTTAGGCCACGCCCCCAAAATTTTACCGGAGCCCGGCATTCCTCTCGGCTGCCCTGCCCTCACCCTGACACCTGCTGTCACATTAAAAAACGAATAATACATATGTATATGTATACCATAGATCCAATCGATGGTGCAATCCCTCCTCCTCACCATCAAGAACCAGCACCATAGAATTGGATCACAGGCAACACATACTTTCTCCTTCCCCTCTCTCTGACGCTTTCTCCTTCTCCTCTCTCTGATGCTGTCTCCTTCCCCTCTCTACCTCTCTCTCTTTCTCGTCTCTCCCTAACACCCTCTTTGTCAGTAACTCCCCACACTCTCTTTCTTGCTGCCCTAATGCTGGCTACACATTGAAGCGATTGCTAGATGAGAACAATAAAGTGCATACATACTGACCGATATCGTTCACAATATCGGTCAGGGACTTCACCCCGCCCTCCCCCCCACTCCGTACATTCAGCCACTGACAATACTGTCAGATTGAGCTTTCTCCTCACCCTCTCTCCATCGCTGTCTCCTCACCCTCTCTCCATCGCTGTCTCCTCACCCTCTCTCCGACGCTGTCTCCTTACCTTCTCTCCGACGCTGTCTCCTCACCCTCTCTCCGATGCTGTCTCCTCCCCCTCTCTCTGACACTGTTTCCTCCACCTCTCTCTGACGCTGTCTCCTCCCCCTCTCTCTGAAGCGGTCTCCTCCCCTCTCTCTGATGCTGTCTCCTCACCCCTCTCTCTGATGCTGTCTCCTCACGCCTCTCTCTGATGCTGTCTCCTCCCCCTCTCTACTGTACCTCTCTCTCTTTCTCGCTTTGTCTACCTCTATCACCCTCTTTGTCAGTAACTCCCACACTATCTCTCTTGCTGCCCTAATGCTGAAGCGATTGCTGGGGGAGAATGATAAAGAAGTGCATACTGACAGATATCGTTCACAATATCGGTCAGGGATTTCACCCACCCCCCCACTCCGTATATGCAGCCACTGACAATACTCTCAGATTGAGCTGCATACAAACTCGATGATATTCATGCATCCATATCGTTACTGATAAATCACCTGGTGTGTACCCAGCATAAGGGGAATTGTAGTGACAATGTGTTTGTGTGGGGTACCCTTTTTACAAATATGGTAGACAATATAATTGAAGAAAAAGAAATCAGTTTGCTAGGACACACTCCTCATCCACAACGTCTCAAAAGATTTTTACAAATGTCATTGTGTTCCTAGTGCCTTTTCAATGCTGCATATATCTGTGTGTGTGTGTGTATATATATATATATATATTTATATATATATAGTAAGAATAGAAGAACAGCGGGAACTTTTCAAAAAATATATTTGTCACAGCAAACGGTCCTACGTTTCGGGGATTACACGCCCCTTTGTCAAGGTGAAAAAGCAATACAAACAGTGTACATAACGTGTTTACCTTAAATAGGGTGAGAAGGCAGGTGTCCCGGCGTGCAGGGTCCGTCCCCCGGCATCAGCGCCACGGCCGGAAATATATATATATTTCTGCCATCCCCCTGTATTTTAAAATCCACATTTTTTCTTAAACTCACTAATTGATCTTATGGCATAATTGCCTCATTTCACCTAAAATGTGCAGTATGAATTTATTGCACGTTACACTCAGTAACAATCACTTTATATTAGTTACATTTTTGTATTTGTGTAAATTTGTTTCATTCTTTTATATTGCAGTGTGGCACGGCGCCCAGCGTTAGATCCCCTAGGCACAGCGATCACATCAGAGACCAAGCTTGGTCACCTAGACAACCCACTAGCTTGCGCTCCATTGAGTGCTTCAGACTCCGGATGTCGGCTCCTTTGACAGAATGTGACTTCCGCCGCCTCGTATTTCCGGCCGTGACGCTGATGCCGGGGGACGGACCCTGCACGCCAGGACACCTGCCTTCTCACCCTATGTAAGGTAAACACGTTATGTACACTGTTTGTATTGCTTTTCCACCTTGACAAAGGGTTGTGTAATCCCCGAAACGTAGGACCGTTTGCTGTGACAAATATATTTTTTGAAAAGTTCCTGTTTGAGTGCCGCTGCTGTTCTTCTATTCTTACTATCCATCAGTTCCAGAACGCACCCGTGCAGTTGCCTACAAGGGAGAGTGCCAGGCCGACACCACAAACTATCTATCTATATATATATATATATCTAAAAGAAAATGATGAGAGCAAGCGCTCATAGTGCATGAATCTGTTAAAAAGTTTTATTGGACACAGGGTAAAAATACTGGTGATACAGAGAGCAGGGATCACGTACCGAATCGGGCGGTACATACACCACTGTACATACACATGAAAATGCTGCCTCCGCAGCACATTTGTTGGAGAGGTTACACTCAGCCCTCTGACGAAGTCGATGACGAAAATCGTTGGGGCGTGGCCTAGCGTCATCTCTGACCGGAGTTGAACTTTTGGAGAACTGATCACTGCTGCCGTCTGCTGCTGGAACAGACCGCTGCCGTCTGCTGGATTCTGTGTGCTGCCTGTTGGTAATCGATCTGAGTGTAACCTCTCCAACAAATGTGCTGCGGAGGCAGCATTTTCATGTGTATGTATAGCGGTGTATGTATAGCGGTGTATGTACCGCCCGATTCGGTACGTGATCCCTGCTCTCTGTATCACCAGTATTTTACCCTGTGTCCAATAAAACTTTTAAACAGATTCATGCACTATGAGCGCTTGCTCTCATCATTCTCTTTTAGATAAACCACCTGTGGATTCAGGATTACCTCTGTGAGGTGGAGAGCTAAAGCTGCCGGGGACATACTTCACCTGAGTGCAATTTAAGAGACATTTGTGGAGGAGATCCTCTAAGGGTATACTGTCTAAATTGGACACTGGCTTTTTGACCTATTTACGCACTGTTGTTTCTGCTGTGTATATATATATATATATATATATATATATATATATATATATATATATATATATATATATAAAAGAACTTGAGGAATAATACAAGCAGTCGGCAGTCGACGGTTCCGTTTCGGCTGGAAGCCTTTCTCACAGACTGACCCAGTCAGTCTGACTGGTCAGTCTGTGAGAAAGGCTTCCAGCCGTAACCCCCCCTAGCGCGATTCACGCCCCCTCCCGCCCTTTGCGGACCCCCGCCCTCTCCCACAATTTGAGGACACCTGCGCCCCCTCCCTCCCTTGATTCACGGCACCCCTCCGTCCCTCCCGCAATTCACGGCACCTCTAAGCCCCTCTTTAGTCCCCCGTATACTCACACACCCCTATCACTACCCAGCTTGCTTATAAAAAAGTCAAATATAGAAAAAGATGCTAAAAAGATATATAAAAAAATTCTTAACTTGTGGAATGATAGGAGGTAGGTAGCCCAACGCGTTTCTTCGAAGTGACTTCTTCAAGGGGATATGTATATATATGTATATATATATATATATATATATATATATATTATAGTGTGTGTAATGGACATTATATATTCTGGTATATTCTGTAATGGGCATTACAGTGTGTGGCATAATGTGTAATTTCCATTAAGGTGTAAGGTGTGTGGTATAATGTGCAATGAGTATTACATTGTGGCATAATGTGTATTTGGCATAACTGTGTGTGGCATAATGTGTTATGGACATTACAGTATGTTTCATAATGTGTAATGGGCATTATGGTATGGGGCAAAACGTGTAAGTGTCATTATGGTGTGTGGTATAATGTATTTATTTATTTACAGTTTCTTATATAGCGCAGAAGATTCTGTTGCGCTTTACAATTGGAAACAACAGTGATTAAACAAATTGGGTAGATACAAACCGACATGGAAGTAGGAGGGCCCTGCACGCAAGCTTACAGTGTATGGCGTATTCTGTAGTGTGCATTAGAGTGTGTGGCATATTGTCTAATAAGCATTGGTTCTTCATAATTTCTCTGTATTTTTGTTTAATTTGGGGGGGGGGGGTATTTTTACTGTTCGCAGCTGGGAACCTAATTGCCAAGAAACAGTCCTGTTTGTTTTTACAAAAATGAGAGGGTAGATGGGGCGCCAGAATTTTTTTGGGCAGGGGGGAGCAAAATCTCTAGTTACGCCACTGGGGCCCATCCACCATTTAATGAAGATAAAAGGTACAGCTGTCCATCACTTAAATACTGTCTTTTTCCCAAGCAGCTGTTATAATTCTCCTCAGTATGTTATACTGTATATGTTCATTTCCTCAATAACTTTACTCAAATCTCCAGTTTAAACTGTATTTAGCGTTATTAAGTTTACACTTGCGCAACAGATTTACATAGTAAATTAATTTTGGGAGCATCCTCCCAGATTAATTGATAAAATTGATGAATTGATTAAATGTGATAAAACGACTTTGTCCCCAAATGAAAGGGCTGGCTGTCGATATAAACATGTAAGTCATTTCCTCTTCTATATTGCTCTCTAAACTGTTGCTGGAAGAATAACATTGATGGCGCTTGACTCCGTATGATAAATGTTGGTAGATCGTGAGCGAGACTCAGCAACTTCAAACTGACTCCTGTGGGGACCTGCACAATACAAATCTCCCAATACAGCTCATTGTAGAGGTATCTTAATATTGCCATACGGAGATTGATGTATGAAATTCTAAGAAATTTGACAGATCCAAATAAGCCTTTATAGGAGTCTCCCTGTCTATACATTTGTGAGTATGGTACGCTATCTATTCACATCCCTATGTCTACACAGAAGGTGATCCTTTAAAGAAACCTTGATGCACGGGATATCACTACTTAATTTTGTGAGTTTTGTACGCCAACTGTAAGCAGCGCTGACATTCAGGCTGCTGCCGCACCGCCGCAGCAGAGACCTGGCGCCCTCAGAAGGGTGAGCGTCACAACCCGGCCGGGCGACATCACTTCCGCCCCTTGGTGTTCCCCTGCAACCGTCCATTGGTTGCCTGGCAACAGAGGACACCGGGGAGCATGCCCTCGGCCTTCTGAAAGCCATTAGGGCAGGTGGGTCGGTTCCCTAGACAGCGGCATATAGGCTGGGCTATCCCTCTTAAGGGTTTAAGCCCTGACCAGCCCCGCAGGTGATATTGTTTGCAGCAGAGTGTGTTTTGCTCTCTGCAGTCCAGTCCTGACTAATGACTATATAGCTGAAGCCATTAGACAGCTTAGTAATAGTATTTTTTATACTAATCTTGAGAGCAATCCCACCACCCTTTTCCAACAAAAGCTAAAAACTATGCTGGATACTGCAGTTGATGACGGTGCAATATCAAAGGGAACTTCTTCTTTTTGATTTAGTACACAACCGGTCATACCCACCTTTTATTTTTTACCAAAAATACACAAATCACTGAGCACTCCCCTGGGCATCCAACTATTTCAGTTGTGGGGTCCCTCACTAGCAATCTATCTGCTTTTGTTGATTTTCACCTTCAAATATATGTTTTAATATTGAAATCACATATAAAAGACACTAAGCATTTTTTAAATCTGATTGAATATATAGAATGGAGGGAGGTCTATAAATTACTAACCTGTGACGTGGAAGCTCTCTACTCCAATATACCACACGATTTGGGAATTACAACTATCAAAAAATATCTACTAGAAGACGATGAAGTCTCCCCCTCCCTCTGCTCTTTTCTTTTGGATTCTATTAGGTTTATTTTGAAACACAATTATTTTCTATTTGACACTCAATATTATTTACAGACACGGTGGACCACTATGGGGACCAGGTTCGCCCCAAGTTTCGCGAACCTATAAATGGGCATCTTTGAAGATGAACATGTGTGGGGTGCGGAATGCGGTGCGAACCTGGTCCTCTGCGGTCGATTTATCGATGATTTATTTATTATTTGGAATGGGGATGATAGCTCACTGACAGATTTCCCTAAAAATCTTAATACTAACACTTTTGGTCACACTCTCACTTCTGCACATAGCACTCAATCTATCAGTTTCCTTGATGTTTCACTAGAAATCAAAGATGGATAACTAACAACTGAAACTTACACAAAACCAGTTGAACAAAACAGATACCTAAATTTTCAGAGTTCACACGCAAGACCTTGGGTATATCCAATATACCAAAAGGCCAACTCATTCTTATTAAGAGGAACTGCTCGACTGAAGCAGCTTTCTACAGACAAGTAAATACACTGATGGAATCATTTAAAGAACAAGGATATCCACCACATATTCTGACAAAAGCGTTTAATGAAGTTAAAGAGATCCCAAGTCAACGTTTACTATTAAATAGTCAAAGAAGTACCAACACCAATAATTCCAATAGATCATGTATCTTTACCACCCAATACAATAGTTGTGCAAACCAGATTAGCATTATAAAAATGAATTCCAATATATTAAAACAAGACATAATTCTTAACCAAAACTTACAGGTAGCGGAAAATGTAATTTTTCGCAAATCGGACAATTTAAAATCAGACAATTTAAAAAACCAACTTATACAAAGCCACTTTGTCAAGAAAACTGAGAATGCAGCCACTGACTGTGTCAGTTGGCTACCAACAAAACCAGCAGGTTACCACAAATGTGGCAATGCGAACTGCCTTGTTTGTCAGGTATGCCCAAAAAAAACAATAAGATTTAAATCTCAAGTGACAGGAGAATCATTTAATATAAAAGAATTAATCAACTGCAAAACAACTTTTGTCATTTATCTTATTACCTATAGGTGTGGTAAACACTATGTCGGGCGCATCATACGCACTCTACATGTGAGAATAATGGAACACCGACGCAACATAATAAGTGGGACTCGCACACACCCTTTGTCCAAACACTGCAAACTATGCCAAGAAGGCACACTAACAGGAATGTCAGTAGTAGGTATAGAACACATTAAGAACACAAAAAGAGGAGGAGACAGGTTTGGACAGCTAAATAGACGTGAAGCCTATTGGATATTCCGCTTGGGATCCCTAGTTCCTGAAGGCCTTAACGACACAATAGAACTTAACAATATATGATATAGTTTGGGAAGTTATGTGGCTCACCAGAGGTCCATCTGGGTCCCACAGTACACAGGCGCCTTCTGCGCCCAGGATTCCACGGCTTTATAAACAGCTATAGATGTTATGGTTTAAATTTGGCATAATTAGTGTGTGTAAATATCTATGGTACTCTTTACCTAGAACGGCGCCCGCGATTGGCATCGCGGTCATCGGGGGTAAAAAATCGCGGGCATCGTGGCCATCGCATGCACTAAAAAAACGGGTGCGACGCGATGCCCGCGATTTCCCATAGGGATCAATGTTAAAAGTGTGATTGGACGCGATTTTCGTGTTAAATGCCTCAATGCCCGCGATTTGTCCATAGGAAACAATGTTAAATGGGCCACAGAGCCCTAATAGTCCCCCTGAAGTCTGAAATGGCCCCCACAATTGTTAACGCCACCCCGCGATCAACGTCAACCCGAAGCGAGGCGAGCGCAGCGGTACGCGTCCTCCTACCTTTTCATACCCCCACTATCCACGTCGGCGTGGAGCTGAGAATAAAATAGTGTGGCGAGCGCAGCGAGCCACCGAGCCCCACGAGGGGATGCGGATACCAGTGAAGCCCGCGAAGGGACGCGCTTACCTGTGAAGGTATCCGCGTCCCCTCGCGGGGCTTGCTGCGCTCGCCACGATTCGGGCTCGGTGGCTCGCCACACTATTCTATTCTCAACTCCACGCCCACGTGGATAGTGGGGGTATGAAAAGGTCGGAGGACGCGTACCGCTGCGCTCGCCACGCTTCGGGTTCACGTTGATTGTGGGGTGGCGTTAACAATTGTGGGGGCCATTTCAGACTTTAGGGGGACTATTTGGGCTCTGTGGCCCATTTAACATTGTTTCCTATGGAAAAATCGCGGGCATTGAGGCATTGAACACTAAAATCGCGTCCAATCACACTTTTAACATTGATCCCTATGGGAAATCGCGGGCATCGCGTCGCACCCGTTTTTTAATGCATGCGATGGCCGCGATGCCCGCGATGGGCGCCGTGCTAGGTAAAGAGTACCATATCTATCTATACATATATACTTGTGTGACTATACACAATATATAGGGTTTGACTGTAGGGCTCACCAGAGGTCCATCTGGGAACCACTGCAGCCATGAACCTGATCAGCATGCTAACTTTTTAGGCCATCTAACCAAGAACTACACCGATAATATATTGGCTACCCTCTCGAGTTGTTCTCTCTTTCTCTCTCTCTTTACCCCATCTCCCCCTTCTTCTGCTGTGGATCCCCTCCGCAACCCTACAGCAGTGGAATCTGAGAAATATAGTCTATAACTCACATTCATTGTATATGTTGAAAATGTCTATTTCCTTTTAAATTCTATACGAAACATATTTCGCTTATTCCATGTAAATCATATAATGCAGGTATGTAACGTGATACTTAAAGTACACTCAAAGGAAATTTTATTTGGACTAAGTCTCTCCTTTTTCTGCCTATCTTTTAATTCCCTTCTCATTATATATGTATTTAGTAAGAATTCATAAGAATTAAGTAAACCCACCCCCTTTTTTTGTAGGAACTGACAAGTGAGCAGCTATAGGGTACTTGTACTATGAACTCGTTTTGTTTTATAAATTAGAACAATTTAAGCCCATGTCCCTACAGGGATTATTTTATTAAGGTCCCTTAATATCACACTAGTCTGTGAATCAGAATATCACTGACTTTGACCATCAAAGTGAATAAGGGAACCTTTTTGCCCTCAAGTAAAATGGCGCCCAAAGCCTCATTAAATCCAGCGGCAGCGATCAAATATAAACCCATCTGCAAACCTCTATACATCTAAACCCTTACAAGCATGTTATAAATTCCAATATGATATAGAAATGGATTAACACTTAAAAAAGGTGACGGTACAGGACTGCACAGATCTGATAATGAGGTCTGATTTGCAAAATGTCAATATGCGCTGCAGACATTGTTCCTGATAAAGTTAAGAAAATGAAGCAAGAAACGCTCTGTCATGAAAACCATAATGAGGCTTGGAACGCAAGTGGGATATTACACCCAGCGCAATGATCTACACACAGTCCAGAATCGAGACCACACGCGCCATGTCTGATTGCATACACCAGGAAAGGGGGCGTATAATCACATACAGCATCATACCCGGAAGTAATCCGGAGGCAAATACGAACAGTTGTTAAAACATCTTATATAATGGTATCCGTGTAGCCTTCTTACCAGCTCACTATCTGAAGAAGCCGCCAAACCCCTAAGGAGGCGCGGAAACGCATCATATTGCTAATTCTGACTGAGCAACCTCATCTCCGGAGTGCCAGAGGAACAGAGCCCTGTTACCTGCAGCAAATCTCCTGGGTTTGGTAACCACACCACCTTCAATATAACCAGGAGCCTGGAACGCAGCCACTAAAACTGCACCGGTGCACATACGGCAGGTACAGGGAGATTTCTCCCTTTGGATTTTATTTTCTATTTTTTTCTCTCTCCCCCTCGCTTCATCTCAAATCTAAGAGAGGGGTACTAAATATATTTTTATATATGATTTTTTGGTACTCTTTACCTAGAACGGCGCCCGTCGCGGGCATCGCGGGTACATTTATGTCTGCCCGCGACGCGACCGACGCGATGCCCGCGATTTCCCCATTGAAACCCATGTTAAACATGAAAAATCGTGTCGGTCGCGTCGCGGCCGGCCATAAATGTACCCGCGATGCCCGCGACGCGATGCTCCCGATTTCCCATAGGAATCAATGTTAAATGCCCGCGATGGACCCGATTTTACTGTTAAATGGCTCAATGGACCCGATTTGGCCATAGGAATCAATGTTAAATGGGCCACAGAGCCCATTAACCCTTAAATGTCCCCCCCAATTTTTAACGCCACCCCACGATCCACGTCAACCCGAAGCGTGGCGAGCGCAGCGAGCCCGCGAGGGGCGGCGGTACGCGTCCTCCGACCTTTTCATGCCCTACTATCCACGTCGGCGTGGAGTTGAGAATAGAATAGTGTGGCGAGCGCAGCGAGCCACCGAGCCCCGCGAGGGGACGCGGATACCTTCACAGGTAAACGCGTCCCCTCGCGGGCTTCACAGGTGTCCGTGGCCACGCGGACACCTGTGAAGCCCGCGAGGGGACGCGTATAACTGTGAAGGTATCCGCGTCCCCTCGCGGGGCTCGCTGCGCTCGCCACGCTTCGGGCTCGGTGGCTCGCTGCGCTCGCCACACTATTCTATTCTCAACTCCACGCCGACGTGGATAGTAGGGCATGAAAAGGTCGTAGGACGCGTACCGCCGCCCCTCGCGGGCTCGCTGCGCTCGCCACGCTTCGGGTTCGCGTTGATCGTGGGGTGGCATTAAAAATTTTGGGGGCCATTTAAGACTTCAGGGGGACTATTAGGGCTCTGTGGCCCATTTAACATTGTTTCCTATGTAAAAATCGCGGGCATTGAGGCATTTAACGCTAAAATCGCGGTCAATCTTCCTTTTTAACATTGTTCCCTATGGGAAAATCGCGGTAATCGCGGGTACCCGATTTTGATGTACC
This sequence comes from Crinia signifera, assembly GCF_055691185.1. NCBI lineage: Eukaryota > Metazoa > Chordata > Amphibia > Anura > Myobatrachidae > Crinia > Crinia signifera. The sequence continues at coordinate 182,850,373 of NC_139223.1, read as the reverse complement.
CGCGATTTACCCGCGATTTTACCCCCGATGCCCGCGATTTCAATCGTGGGCGCCGTTCTAGGTAAAGAGTACCGATTTTTTTTATTTATTTTTTTATTGTGTTTGGCCAGGCAAAATCTAAATCATAAGGGAGCTACTAACCCTCCCCACCTATATATGGGACAAACAGAACAGCTATACCCAATTTGTGTGGAATCCACCACACTGGATTTTGTCTGCAACTAATTGTGTTTTTATGGTACAGGTTGAGTATCCCTTATCCAAAATGATTGGGACCAGGAGAATTTTGGATAACGGATTATTCCGTATTTCGGAATATTTTAATATTTCAATGATGTATTTTGAAGTATCTTGCATTTATGCTGTATAAACACATAATATACACACAAATATATTTTATTACCACATAAAATACACACAAATATATTTTAATTGTTCAAAAAACAAGGTTTCAAAACGTGAAACAAAATGTGTGTACTATCTCAGCACTGAATTTGAATGCCAAGCAATCATTGTCTTGCACATATATAGTGCCAGTTACATATCATGTCCCCAGTGATGCTGTTACAAATGTCCCCAGTGAGTTTTTAGCAAAAAAAATAAAAAATTTTCACTTTCTGGAATGTCCGTATTTCGGAATAATTCGGATAACGGATATTCGGATACGGGATACTCGACCTGTATTGTGTCATTTATCACTGGCCAGTGTTATATACTATATGTGTATTTAATTTTTAGTTTATTAAATATTTGTACTAATTCAGATATATATTGTTTCCAGCACGTTCTATGTTTTTTCTTTGTACTTTCCACTATCAGGAAATTGGCATTTCCTATAACTACGCTGCAGGAACCTACTGTGTGTGTTACTCCTATTTTTCTAAAGGAGTGAGAACATGGTAGTGTATATGGTCTACACCCAAATAGTTAAAATAAGGACATAGTACGGTTCAAGGTCTAGCGCCAATATATTTGTCTTATTTTTCAGTCCTGTCTTGGTCTGTCCCGGTCCTGTCAGGGTCTCGTCCTGTTACAGTCTTGGTCCAGTCATCGTCCAGTTACTGTCCTGGTACAGTCGGCATCCGGTCCTGTCCTGGTCCAGTCATTATCCTGTCCAGTCCTGGTCCAGTCTTGATCTGGTTCCATCCTGGTCAGCGGTTTTGTCATCCAGTCCTGCCGTCACTCCTAGCTTGCGCTTTTCCATCCTGTGCTGCCGGTGTGTGTTCGATCTGGTCACGTAAGTGCTGCAGTGGAGCCTAATTCCTTATCTTCGTTATTCCAGTGGGCAAGCTGCCCATTATCCTTTGTTATAGTTATTGTCCTAGTCCAACTCTCCGTGGTTTGGAGAGGCCCATGGTTGTGGGTTCATGCCTGTTTTGGGGTACCGTCAGTTTAAGTGTATCCGCTATTTTGCTTTGGGGTGTATTTTGTTTGGTGGCACCCCGTTATTGGTTTGTCCGGTGCCTGTGACTAGGTCACACTCTCCGTCCTTGGCCTGGTGCCGTGAATCAGGGTGTTTTCGTCCATTTAGCATCTGTTAGTTAGATTTCCTCTTGGTCCTATCTCTGGCGGTCGCCGTAGACTTGTAACATCCTAAAACCTGGTTGCACCGGGTCGGAGCGGGCTTAACTTGCCCCTTCGAACGTGGGGACTACAGGAGAAGCCTAGCATACCGCAGTCTATGGTCACCTGCCCGAGAAGGCTAATAGAGTTACTGTATGTAAAGGTTTGCCATGGCCATCCTAAACAGCAGTCCCGACTGAGGGCTCTGCCCACCACCACTGCACACACATACCCACCTCATTACACCACCAATGTGCTTCTCCTGACACTTTTTGGCTAATTTATCATCTTCCTTTTTCTTTTATTTCTTAATATCATGGTCACAATTAACCAACTTTTATCATACAGAGTCAAGTGCCATCAATGGTATTCTTCCAGCAACAGATTTCTACAAAGGAGGTCTTCCAGTGACCCTCCATTAACATTGAGGCTACAAGGATCTCCAGGTTGTGCCTTGGGACATTCTATTTTTTTTCTTTTTATTGCTCTCTAAGCTGATGGCACTGTAGCTGGTTTAGGGCAGGGTCTATTGAATTAGTCTCTCACTGCAAGACTGTTTGGAGTATCTGCTTTGTGTCACGTTTTTAGAAGCACCAGCTGTAGAGTAACGTAGACTGGGTGCTTTAACATATGGGGGTTGCATCTACGTCAGAATGGAGTGAAACAAATAGAATAAAATGAAGTTGGTTTAATAAAGGTATTTGCAAGACAATGATATTGATGGCACAAATGATATATGGCAGATTATGCAAATATAAAGTCAATAGTCCAATGTTATTGTAGAATATGATGATGGTTGGTACTTGAAAGAATATTGTAATGTTGCTTGAAGAGTTGAAGAATGAATGAAAAGGATTTGATTGGATAATTGAAGATTGGATGATTGGTTGAAGATTGGATGATTGTATTGAAGGTTGGATGATTGTATTGAAGATTGGAGGATTGGATTAAGGATTGGAAGATTGGATTGAAGATTAGATGATTGAGTTGAAGATTGGATGATTGGATTGAAGATTGGATGATTGGATTGAGGATTGGATTATTAGATTGAAGATTGGATGATTGGGTTGAAGATTGGATTGAAGATTGGATGATTGGGTTGAAGATTGGACAATTGGATTGAGGATTGGATGAGCGGGTTGAAGATTGGGAGATAAACAAATGATGAAGATAATACAAGAAGAAAGCTTGTCCTTGCTGAGTGAGATCGTAGCTGCAGACAGAGGTGACCGTGGAAGTAACCGTCGGGAATGTGAAGCAAGGTGAGACCCCTTTGGAGGGCTAACCTTGCTGGATCCTCATTGGTGGCAATGGAGTCCGTGGCACTTGGGGCAGTAGACGATCAGCAGGAAGACTTCTTAGGAGACGCTCAGGATTGTAGTGGAAGAACTGCAGAGCCAGGCTGGAGCAATGATGCTTAGGGATCGACATCATTGTACTGACTGCCGGTCTCACCCAGCCAGGCTGAGGTAACCAACAATATGGCGCCCGCCTGAGAGGGTGACAGATTCCAGCCGGCCTGGATTGTACGCAGTTGTGCAAATGCCGGCATTCAGTCAGAGAGCTAACCATGTACAAACACACATGGCGGCACGCTACCCATACCCTGCATGGAACCAGAGCACACAGCACTGGTGTCACCACGCGGTGACAGCGCGGCCACATGTACCTTATTGGAGCCAGGGACACAAGCAGAGGTGAGCGCCATGGTTTTACAAGTGCAGCTAGAAAGCCTAGGGCTGAGCACAGCACAGGGGTTTTGGGTAAATGCCATGGTGGATGTGACACTTTGGCTTTATCTGTATCTCTTAACTGAATATGCTGTTGTTTGCAAGCGCTGGGCTCTAAATTAAATCCTCTGTTATCATAAGGGAAGGTGCCGGATGGCTGAAAGACAGCGCCCCTGTCCTTTACCGCACACTGGCTCCTTAATACATGGGGCAGAAGCCGTATCAGTGCACATAACATGCGCTGATACCCCTTCTCCCCCATAACGACCGGTCATACATCTGCACCAATGTTTGTTGAAATCATAGCACCTTTGTGTATACACTCAGGGTAACGCATATGCTGTAGAATAATGTGCAGTGACTTTGGAATGTAATCTGTCAATCAGTAGTTGCAGAAAGCAGAGTGATCCAATATTATACAGTAAGTATTAAGAGTTATTTAAAAAAAAAAAAAAAACTAATAATATTTCTGCATTTACCACCCTCCTTCCTCCCATTACTTACCCCATGCTGTTATTTTCCTTGCTGGACAGTTTCACCAAATATTTCTCCATTATCCAACCTTCCCAGGCCCGGTTATATTTACCAATGTTTCTACAGGCTAGAGACACAGAGAAGATTATGTACTTGAGAAGGTTGTGTATAGGAACACCCGACACCACCATGGGTGTGGTCTCAATGTAGACATTCACAATATTGACACAAACACTAAAGAGATAACATGGAAGGTAATAACAAAAGCACCAGCCAATCAGCTCTTGATTTTACAGATAGGTGGTTGTAACTCACCGCAGGTTGTAGACTTAGGATCTTGTTGCTTGTGACATTTAAACACCTTATTGAATATTTCATAAACATAAGCGAAGATGACAAAGGGGAATGGAACTGGCAGTCTCTTGCGGTATTCTTGAACCAGACAGTAACGCTGGAACTTCCATATTTTGTCACTGTTTTCATGAACTGAGGTCACTGTGAATCTAGAAGGAGAGGGAAACATTAAACTCAACACATTTGAAGCCTCATAGAAAGTGCAACGTGTGTAATACTTCAGACATATCAGGGTTAGAGATCACAGCCAGGAGTTAGATGCCGCTGTAGGGCCAGCTCTGTTTTGTCCCATATTCTACATGTTGTGGCCACATCTGTGGTTAATGTAATTATATACAACTATTATTATGTTTTAGTTTCGATCCATTGCCCAAGCTGGGCCAGTGTCTTAATCTTAATTCTGATTTAGTTGGAATTCAGGTACATCTTCGACCATGATCAGGAACACTTAAAGCTTCTGGAATATATGTTATCTACATTTTCAAAATTAAATGAAAAAAAAAAAGAATGGCTCCCCATGTACCCATGTCACCTTCAGCAAAATTCTCACCTTGACTAACTATGATATTATATGTACTGGGTTTACTGTATAATGGCTTTGGGTGTTTATTATAAACACACTGAAGCTGGCCATATATATATTGCTATTTGGCCACTTTTACCCAATACTGATGGATTGTGCCGAGAAATCGGGTGAAATGTGGCCAAATCACATGTGTTCGACATCCAATCCGAGTTCCAGTGTGCATTGGGTCGGTTCGGAGATTGAATCTGCTGCACATAAGATAAATCGGAATCGCAGGCTTCAGTGCACATCAGATATATTGCATCTGACTTCTATTGAACTCCCCCGGCAGCTCCCAGGGAGTCCTTCCTAGCTATATGTACATAGAATAAATCACATGTAAAAATAGCACATTAAGGGCCAGATGCACTAAGCTTGAAAAGGGATAAAATGGAGAGTGATAAACAGCCAGCCAATCAGCTCCTGCCTGACATGTCTCAGACTGTGTTTAAAAATGTCAGGCAGGAGCTGTAAATAGAAAGATAAAAACACTCTCTTGTTGTGGGGGCACGCTTTACTTTTCTAAAACTTAGCTTTTAATTATATGAAATAAAAATCTGGAAGGACATTGCAGATAAGGGGACACATACAACAGGTTTTAATACAATACAAACACTGAATAAGCAGAGCCGGCCCTAGCCTAAATGACGCCCTAGGTAAGATTTTGGCTGGTGCCCCCTAGCACCAACACTTGTTCCGCCTCTGACCCTGCTCCCCTTTCCCAAGCACCATAAACCCTCATCATAGCAGTCATCATTTTGGTGCCCCTACCCGCAATATTTTAAATGGAAACAGTGCACACATTCAGTGCGCAGCCCAAACAGGGGTGTTTTCTTGCTGGGAAGGGGCATGGCCACACAATAGTACCCCCAATTAAAATTATGCCACACAGTAGTGCAACTTTATTTACATTATATCATGTGATGGTGTCTCTTTTTTTTTCCTTAATACATTTTTATTAGGTCACAGATTTAGATCACATATTAAGAAATATGGTGCAAACATACATAGTAGCATGTGCATTAAAATTAAACAATACAGAAAATGAAGTTGTATAACTAAATGTTACAATTAGCAGAACGCATGAGTAAACATTGACCTATATTTAAAATGATAGGAGAATATTAATAGAAAGAATAAAAGGAGATGCGACCGCCCCAGCCGGGCTGCCGGGAAGGCAGGTTATTAAAGGGAGAAGAAGAGAAGAGAAATAGACACAAGAGGGATACGGGAAGATGAATAGCAATGCTTGGGCAGACTGCCCATCAGTTAAGGGCGCAAGTCTGGCTGTAGCAGGTGTCAGCACTGTTGTGGGTCAATACTCCTGCAGTTGAGGGGGGGAATTGAGGGTTGAAACATCCCATGCCTCCTCGCTGGATAGCGAGAGACCCTGGGACTCTCTGTATTCACTCCACTTAAACCACCTCAAATGGATTGAGGAAGCCGAGGAGGAGTACCGAGCATTTGTCGTCTCGAAGAGGAAGTGGCTATGTACCTTATTGATAATTTGTCGAACCAAGGGTGTTTCTGTCGACTTCCATAATTGTCCAATAACCGCTTTGTCGGCAATTAAGACATGTCTCATAATATACAAATCCCCCCTGAAATTAAGTCAGAATGGTGTAATAGTGCAACTACTGGGTCTAACTGGAGTTGAGTTCTGAGTACTGCATTAATAAGGGAAGATATTTCCGCCCAAAATGGAGATAATAATGGACATTGCCAGAATATGTGTAGTATAGAACCCACACCTTGTCACACTCAGCCGCGGCGGTGCGCGGCGGGCTTACTACTCACCCGTTCGCGCCCGCCGTCGGCTAGCGTGTAGTGGTCTCCAGTTCAGCGGCAGCAGGCAGCGTCAGTCTGGTGGGCAGCAGGCAGCGTAGGACACCGGCAAGTGTAGCGGTATGTGCTGTAGGGGCGCCGGGAGGCCGGCGCCGCCATCTTGGTTAAGGGCAAATAGCAGATTGGTCCTTGTCTGAGGTTTCCGCCCATACTGACCTGACAGCCAATGGCAGCCGCCCTCTAGGGATATAGGGGATCTGCCTAGGCCTGTTCAGTGTCAGTACAAAGAGTCTCCAGAGGCGTTCACAGCTCCCAGCTGACTCACCTCTCCTGACTTGGTGCCTTGCTTCAGTGCTCTGTGTTGGTCTCGGTTCAGCTTAACCCCATCGCTGCCAGTTCTCTCCACAGTCTGGTCTCTGCCTGCATCCCTGAGCTTCCTGGCCTAAGCTCTTCAAGCCGTCTGCTTCCAAGCAACTTCCCTTTTCTTCTGTCATCATCCATCTTCTTTCAGTCTTCAAGGATCCCTCATTACCATCAAGTACATTCTCTTTCCGGATTTCTTCATTTCTCAAGACCCCAGCCTGCCGTCCGCAGTGCTTGAACTGTCATTGTTTAAATTAACTTTTTCTTCTTTCAAAGTGCCGTGCTGGCTCAATTCTTATTACCACTAACTGCCACTTAAAGAAAGTATTCAAGTGTGTATTGTTCCATTTATGAATTCTATTATTAAACCTGCACGATTTAATCCTTCCTCCTCTGGTCCATCTCCGGTTGCTACACACCACACGACTTCATCCAGCCCTTCAGTTGTGACAGTTTGTACTGACCCGATGGAGTCGAGTGAAGAACAGGCTTCCATGGCGGACGCACTTCACAGCATCATGGCTCGTCTGGAGCAAGTAGAGGCTACCCAACGTCAAGTGGCTCAATTTCTTCAGGCCTTGGCTCCGCCCCAGGCGGCTCCCTCAGTTTCTGTGGCTTCAGCACCAGAGGTTCCAGTCCCTGCTCCTACACCTGGACCCGTGGTTCCTCATCATATGCAATTACCAACCCCCAGCAAATATGATGGTTCACCGAGAGGATGCTGTGGGTTTCTGAACCAATGCGATGTTCATTTCACCTTGCAGTCTTCTCACTTCCCTACCTCCAAGGCAAAGGTGGCATATCTTGTGTCCCTCCTGGCAGGGTCAGCTTTGGACTGGGTGCCCCCTCTCTGGGAACGCGCTGATCCCCTGCTCAATGACTATGAAGCTTTCATTACCTCTTTCCGTCGCATCTTCGATGAACCTGGCAGAGTGTCTTCTGCCGCTACTGAGATCCTGAGGATTCGCCAGGGCAGTCGTTCAGTGGGACAATATGTTGTGCAGTTCCAGACTCTGGCTTCGGAATTAAAATGGAACGAAGAGGCTCTGGTCTCCGCCTTCTGGAATGGGCTGGCAGGTCGTATTAAGGACGAATTAACTACCCGTGACTCTCCTGCTACCTTGGTTGAACTCATCTCCTTGTGCAACAAAGTAGATCTACGGATGCAGGAGCGTCAACTAGAGAGGAATCGCTCCGATCGTCTCCGCCCTCGTCTCACCACCAACGCTGTTCCTGTTCCTAGACCAAGTCCCTCCACAACTACACCACCAGATGAACCCATGCAGATCAACCGCTCTCGGCTTTCCTTTGAAGAAAAGTCCCGTAGACGTCGAGAGAATCTTTGCATGTACTGCGGTTCTTCTGCTCATCTGCTGTCTTCCTGTCCACTGCGTCAGGGAAACGACCGCTCCTAACCTCCCCGAGGGAGGTCAGGTTAGGAGTCCTGCTTTCATCTCCCTCTGCAACGGTGCCCACCATTCCTGTTACCCTTGTGTGCCCTCAGGGAAAAATCAAGATCCAGGTTCTACTAGATTCCGGAGCGGCCGGGAACTTCCTTTCTTCTTCTTTCGTCCTTCAACATTCCTTGACGGTGCAACCTTTGGCCCATCCGTTGGTTCTCACTGCAGTAGATGGGCGTCGCATCAGCAGTGGGCAAATCACCCTTCAAACCAATCCAGTGACAGTTCTTGTGGGTGCTTTACATCAAGAGACTCTAGAATTTTTTGTCCTTCCTCAGTCCTCACACCAGGTAGTCCTGGGCCTACCATGGCTTACTAAGCACAACCCTCATATTGATTGGACCAGTATGGAGATCAAAGCCTGGGGTACGAACTGCCTAACTACTTGCATGCCTCGTGTCATTCCACTCCATCAAACTAATCCTCAAGAAGTAGGAGGTTCCAGTCTTTCGTCTTCACCAGCTTCACCCTTGTCGTTACCCTCACCATATCTTTCGTTTTCTGACGTCTTCAGCAAGGGAGGTGCCGATACCCTGCCGCCTCATCGTCCCTGGGACTGTCCGATAGAGTTGATACCTGGGAAGTTCCCACCGCGGGGCCGCATCTACCCCTTGTCTCTGCCTGAGACCAAGGTCATGTCTGACTACATTCGTGAAAACTTGAATAAAGGGTTCATTCGTCCATCTACTTCGCCAGCCGGAGCGGGGTTTTTCTTTGTAAAGAAAAAAGATGGAACCCTCCGGCCGTGTATCGACTACAGGAGCCTGAACGATATCACGATCAAGAACCGCTATCCTTTACCCCTTATCACCGAATTATTTGACAAAGTCCGAGGGGCTTCCATCTTTACTAAATTGGATCTAAGAGGGGCGTACAACTTGATCCGAATCTGATCTGGAGATGAGTGGAAGACGGCTTTCAACACCCGAGACGGCCACTATGAATACCTGGTGATGCCATTTGGTCTTTGCAACGCTCCAGCCGTCTTCCAACAATTTGTAAACTACATATTTCGAGATTTACTGTATCATTCCGTTGTGGTGTATCTCGATGACATCCTCATCTTCTCGTCTAACCTCCATCTCCATCGGCAAATAGTAGCTGAAGTCTTGCGGCGCCTTCGCCAAAATAAATTTTTCTGCAAGCTAGACAAGTGTGTCATTGAGGTCACTTCCATTCCATTCCTTGGCCACATCCTCTCCAGCACTGGGATAGAGATGGATCCAGAAAAAGTAAAATCCATCTTAGACTGGACAGCGCCCACCACGCTCAAAGGCATCCAGAGGTTCCTGGGCTTTTCAAACCATTATCGTCGTTTCACCTGGAACTTCTCCACCCTTGCTGCACCCCTTACTGCTCTCACCCGTAAGGGATCCGATCCAAGTCAGTGGTCATCTGAAGCCTCCCAAGCCTTCCAACAACTTAGGGATGCTTTTGTCTCCGCCCCAATTCTTCTCCAGCCAAACCTCGACAAACCCTTTATTCTTGAGGTGGATGCATCCTCAGAGGGGGTAGGGGCAATCTTGTCGCAGAGAGGGGAGGACCAGGTGCTTCACCCCTGTGCCTTCTTCTCCAAGAAGTTTCTTCCAGCAGAGAAGAATTACCCCATTGGGGAGCAGGAGTTACTGGCAGTCAAATCTGCATTGGAGGAGTGGCGGTACCTCCTGGAGGGGGCACGACATAAAATTACTGTGTATTCCGACCATAAAAATCTCTCATTCCTCAAGCACGCCCAATGTCTTACAGCTCGTCAAGCACGCTGGGCCATGTTCTTCGAACGCTTCGACTTTCAAATCAGATTCAGACCCGGGACGATGAATGCCAAGGCCGATGCTCTTTCTCGCTCTTTTGAAACTTCAGCTGACCTAGAGACTCCTCCTCAACCCATCCTCGACCCTCTGGTCTTTGCTCAAGTAACAGTCCAGCCTTCACCTCCACCAGGCAAGACCTTCGTTCCCCTCAGTCTCCGAAAGAGAGTACTGTCCTGGGCACACGCTTCCCGCTTCGCAGGGCATACCGGGGCACAGAAGACCTTAATGTTCCTGTTGTGTTCATACTGGTGGCCTACCATTCGTCGCGATGTAACCAGCTTTGTCGCCTCCTGTGTAAAGTGCGCTCAGCATAAGTCCTCCAGAACGTCTCCTGCCGGTCCTCTTCTACCTCTAGCCATACCAACAGAACCATAGTCCCACCTCTCTATGGACTTTATCTGCAAACTTCCTCCCTCCAAAGGGCATACGGTAATTTGGGTGGTGGTTGACCAGTTTTCAAAGATGGTGCACTTCTTCCCAGTAAAAGGCCTTCCATCTGCTCCAGTGTTGGCTCAGCTCTTCATTTCCACCATCTTCAAACTCCATGGGTTGCTGAAAGAGATTATATCTGACCGTGGCGTGCAGTTCGTCGCAAAGTTTTGGAGGGCGCTCTGTTCCGCTGTACAAGTCAAGCTCAAGTTCTCCACTGCTTTCCACCCACAAACCAACGGGCAGACAGAACGAGTCAACCAGGACTTGGAGGCCTTCATTCGTTTGTTCGTCTCTTCCTCTCAAGACGACTGGGTAGACCTTCTGCCCTGGGCGGAATTTGCGCACAACAATTCTTATCATTCTTCCTCCGGCACCACTCCCTTTTTCACTGTCTTTGGCAAGCATCCCGATCTCCGGAGTTCTCAGATCTATCGTTGTCCGAAGTCCCTGCAGCTGCTTCTTCCCTACAACGGTTTGCAAAGATCTGGTTAGACGTTCATACCGCTCTCCTCAAAGCATCCGCTCGATATAAAAGGATGGCGGACAGGAAAAGAAGAGCGGCTCCTAAATTGAAGGTTGGAGATCGAGTATGGCTGTCTACCCGCCATATACGCCTTCGGTTACCTTCCATGAAGCTGGCTCCTCGGTTCATCGGGCCGTACCCAATCACTCAGGTGATTAATCCGGTGGCCTACAGACTACAGCTCCCTTCTTCCCTAAAGATATCAAACTCTTTTCATGTGTCTCTTTTGAAACCTTTGCGATTGAACTTATATCAGAAAAAGGTGCCTAAACCGCCCAAGATTGGCTCAGAGAGAGAGACAGAGTTCGAGGTGAAGCGCATTATCGACTCACGTTGCCGCAATACCCATCTTCAGTATCTGGTAGAGTGGCTTGGATTCGGTCCTGAAGAGAATTCCTGGGTTGATGCTGCAGATCTCCATGCTCCCCGTCTGGTGAGACAATTCTTTCAAAGGAATCCACACAAGGTGCGTAGGTGCCCTGGGGTCACCCAGAAAGGGGGGGTACTGTCACACTCAGCCGCGGCGGTGCACGGCGGGCTTACTACTCACCCATTCGCGCCCGCCGTCGGCTAGCGTGTAGTGGTCTCCAGTTCAGCGGCAGCGGCAGTCTGGTGGGCAGCAGGCAGCGTGGGACGCCGGCAAGTGTAGCGGTATGTGCTGTAGGGGCGCCGGGAGGCCGGCGCCGCCATCTTGGTTAAGGGCAAATAGCAGATTGGTCCTTGTCTGAGGTTTCCGCCCATACTGACCTGACAGCCAATGGCAGCCGCCCTCTAGGGATATAGGGGATCTGCCTAGGCCTGTTCAGTGTCAGTACAAAGAGTCTCCAGAGGCGTTCACAGCTCCCAGCTGACTCCGGCTCTCTGACTCACCTCTCCTGACTTGGTGCCTTGCTTCAGTGCTCTGTGTTGGTCTCTGTTCAGCTTAACCCCATCGCTGCCAGTTCTCTCCACAGTCTGGTCTCTGCCTGCATCCCTGAGCTTCCTGGCCTAAGCTCTTCAAGCCGTCTGCTTCCAAGCAACTTCCCTTTTCTTCTGTCATCATCCATCTTCTTTCAGTCTTCAAGGATCCCTCATTACCATCAAGTACATTCTCTTTCCGGATTTCTTCATTTCTCAAGACCCCAGCCTGCCGTCCGCAGTGCTTGAACGGTCATTGTTTAAATGAACTTTTTCTTCTTTCAAATTGCCGTGCTGGCTCAATTCTTATTACCACTAACTGCCACTTAAAGAAAGTATTCAAGTGTGTATTGTTCCATTTATGAATTCTATTATTAAACCTGCACGATTTAATCCTTCCTCTTCTGGTCCGTCTCCGGTTGCTACACACCACACGACTTCATCCAGCCCTTCAGTTGTGACACACCTCCACAATTCCTCAAGTACAGGTGTGAGACAGTCGGCCAAATAGCATGTAGTCTTTTGGGAGTAAAGTACGTCCTGTGGCAGAGTTTAAAAAACATTTCAGCGTGTTGTAGGCACTTGGACATTTTGAAACCAGAGTAAAGGATAGAGTCCCAAACTTCCTCACTAAGACACATTAAGGTCCACTTCCCACTTAAGCTGGGCTGGCAATTTCCCCTGCTTAGTTTCAGAAATTAAATAGTCATACCACCTGGAGATACCTCCTTTATGTGTCCGGTTATACAATTTGGAGGTGAGGGACCCGGGGACAGGTACAGTAAGAGCCGGGCCCGCCTGAGTAGGAGATAACCAATGGCGGATTTGCAAGTATTTGGAAATCCCTGCACCAATCCATGAGTCCAGTTTCAGATTGGGAATAAGTTTAGAAACGGCCACAAGCGAAGTTTCTACACTCGGCAGGCCGAGCCCCCCTACACCACTAAGTACCCCGGACCACACCTCCAATGTCGCTCTCGTGGCTAGGCTAAGTTCCGATCTGCCTGGGATGTCCCGGTGGGGAACCCAAAGCAGATCTGCGAGTGGAATGGTCGCAGACATTGACCGCTCCAGAGCAACCCATGGTTTCGGAGTGCTAGTATCAAACCAGTCCCTAGCCTGGCTTAATATGCAGGCAATATTATATTTTTCAATATCAGGATACCCTACTCCCCCCAGGGCCTTTGGAAGTACCATAATCTTTCTAGCTAATCGGGGTTTCGAACCTTTCCAGATATACTTAGTGTAACGGGTGTTGATTTTACATATTAAGGACTTGGGAGGCCTCCTAGGTATTGCTCGGAAGAGGTAGATAAGTTTAGGGAGAAGGACCATTTTGGAGGCCGCAATTCTACCCAACCAGGAGATTTCATGGATAGACCACTCAGTTATTAGTTTTTGGAAGGAGTGTAGGAGCGGCAAAAAATTGCATTCAATCAGATGTATGTCTCTAGAAACATACACTCCTAGGTATTTAATTGCTCTCCCTTGCCACGCATAACGATACCTGTCCTTCAAGCGAGTCACCTCTACAGTGGGGATATTTAGTGGGAGAGCTTCGGTCTTGGATGCATTGAGCTTATAATATGAAACAGAGGAATAAACCTCCAAGACCTCATGGAGGGCAGGCAGAGATCTTTCCGGCTCTTGTAGGCATAGGAGAACATCGTCTGCAAATAGACATATTTTATGTGAGATATTTCCTATAGTCGGTCCAATTATTCGACCATCGGATCTAATCTTCTCAGCAAGGGGCTCGATAGCTAACACAAATATGAGCGGGGATAGGGGGCACCCCTGCCTTGTGCCATTAGTTATCGGGAAACTGGAGGATAAACATCCATTCACGAACACTCTCGCGGACGGACAAGTATATAAAGCGAATATAGAGTCTAAGAACCAGCCACTAAGACCAAAACGCAATAGTACTTCTCTTAAATAACCCCAGTGTAGCCTGTCAAACGCATTATCAGCGTCTAATGAAAGCAATAATAGTGGGGATTTAGTACGGTCACACACTTCCACAACATTGAAGACCCTACGAGTGTTGTTCGGGGCCTGTCTTCCCGGTATAAAGCCCACCTGGTCACCTCCCACAAGCGATGGAAGTAAAGGAGCTAGCCTATTGGCTATCAATTTAGCATACAGTTTCAAATCTGTATTTAGTAGAGCAATGGGCCTATAGTTCTGGACCGAGGTGGGAGGTTTACCAGGCTTAGGAATAGTTACTATTCGGGCTTCGAGCATTTCTTTAGGAAACCCCTTCGTCAGAGATGCCTCATTAAATACTCTAGTCAGCACCAGGCCCAACTCCGCCTTGAAACATTTGTAAAATTTTGAGGGATATCCATTAGGGCCAGGGGCCTTATCCCGGGGCAAGCCATCAATAGCTGTCTCAACTTCCAGCAGAAACCAGGGGGCACTAAGGGTTTGACAGACCCCGGGGTCCAACACCGGCAGCCTAATGCTGTCCAAGAAAGCGTTTATGTCAGCTCCTGAAGGCTGGGGAGTGTGTGGATCCGTATTGAGATTGTACAATTTAGTATAATAATCCGCGAAAGTGTCCGCAATTTGGAAGGGGTCAACAACTCTGGTACCTTTGGAGTTAATTAAAAGATCTACTCTTGCTTTGGCTCTTCTACCCCTCAGTTTCCTAGCTAAAAGCCTTCCGGCCTTATTACCATAAAGGTAGAAGCACTGATTTAATCTAGAGATGTTTTTTTGTACTTCTCGGAGAGAAGAGGCGTTAATCTTATCTCTAACCTGCAACAGTGCTGTATGAGTAGCCCTGTCCGAGGGGTCAGCCTTATGGGCCGCCTCTAGTCTAGAGAGCTCCTCCTCCGCCGCCATCAAATCCTTGGCATCTGCACTCTTCACCCTGGCTGCTGCCTGTATTGCAGAACCTCTCACTACAGCCTTCAATGCACACCAATGATTGAATGTCCCCGTGTCTTCTGGTTTATTACTAGTGATAGAGAGAGAGAGAGTCCTGAATGGACTTCCTTGAGTCCGTATGTGTCAAAGCTGACCCTCCCAACCGCCATGGACCTGGAGGGATCCTAAAGGAGCCCAAATCCCACACCAGTAGTACCGGGAAATGGTCCGACCACGTGATGGACAATATCTCAGCTTTGCTGATAGAAGCCAGAGTCCATTTGTCAGTCAGGGCGAGATCTATTCTCGAATACGACTGGTGAGGGTGCGAAAAAAAAGTATAATCTCGTTGTCCAGGGTGCTTGGCACACCAAGCATCCTGGAGGTCGTACTCATTAATAATTTGTTTAAATCTCTTGGAATGGTCAGGGGAACTTAGGTCTCTACAACTTGCGAGGCGGGACTTATCCATAACTGAATCCAATACCATATTAAAGTCCCCTAGTATCAAAAGAGCGCCTTTAGTATGTTTCTGCACAATAGAAAGGAGTTTCCTGCTAAATGTAATTTGTCTAGTGTTCGGGGCATAGCAAGTGACAAGTGTAGTCTCAATCCCGTCCAATTGGCCTACTAAGATTAAAAATCTGCCGTCCGGGTCAGCATACTGTGAATTGATAGCAAAAAAACAAGAAGCAGACACTAAGATAGGGACACCTGCTTTTTTATGTGGGCCATTTGCAGTGTAACAGTGTGGGTATCTATTATTGAAGAATTTTGGAGGAGCTGTTTTAAGGAAATGTGTCTCTTGGACAGCAACGATATGTGCTTTCAATTTATGAAAATAAGCCAAAGCCAACTTCCTCTTTTGGGGAGAATTTAAACCTTTGGCATTTAATGTGACAATGCTAACCATAATCAGATTTCAAGGTAGGGAGCGTATGAAACGTTACAAAGTAGCGCCTAGTCGCCCAGAGTGAGATCGCTTGAGACATACAAAGGTGGAGACAGGACACATGAGGGAAAAGGAGGGGCAAAGAAGTAGAGAGAAGAAAAAAAAGAATAGAACTGGCAACTCCATAAGGAGTCGTAGTGAGAGACCTGACAGAGGTCATCTCAACCAGATTGTGTGGGGGTAGTGGTCAATCACCCCACGTTTATCCTATGAAATAAAACATCCTTAACACAGAATATATCACAACATATCCTAATTTGATGAAGTAATGACGAAATAGAACTTGTGGAGCATACATGTCTGAGTGGAATCAAGACACATGCCTGGATAGCGGCTGTCCCCAAAACAAACTTATATATCTAAATATATAATATATATATATATAAATATCTACAAGACGCTAAATTAGATAAGTCCAACAGGGCACTCAGGCAAGCCCGGGCTTCATCAACCAGGCAACCTATGCGGTCATAATACCAAAAATTATTGCCTGGATAATCAAGGACAGCCTAGCCTCACCGAGGCCGGGCCTGATAGTATCTCTGCAAAATAAGAATACAAATTTCACACAGTACGTTGCATGCAAAATGACACGGCTACAGGTACTTATTATCAGAGGCTAGACATATATATTTACTACTCCGCCAGCGACCAGTCCTGCTGAAGTCGCCGAGCCGGAGATGCCCCTGCGGGAGTGTCGTTCAGCTTCCAAGCGGACAAAATCTTCAAACCCTCCTCAGCGGAAGTAACAGAAATTGTAGAGCCTTCTCTCTGTATGAGAAGGTGGGTGGGGAAGGCCCAGTGGTACTGGATGTTCGCCTTCCTGAGGGCCAACGTAACGGGCTGCAGGGAGCGTCTCTTAAGTAGAGTTGCTCTGGAGAAGTCTCCATAGAGTTGTAAGGAGCCTAGGACCGAAGCAGACTCCGCCATGGGCCTTGCGGCCTTAAGAAGCGCCTCCTTGATGTGGAAGAAATGTACTCTCATCAGGACATCTCTCGGGACGCCCCCAGGAGCCGACCTGGCCTTGGGTAATCTGTGTATCCTATCCAGAAGAAGATCCACGGAGGAAGCTGACGGGAGCAATTTCCTAAAAAGATCAACGGCAAAGTCGTGGAGACTGCTATTAGAAATGTTCTCAGGGATACCCCGCATGTTATTCCTCCGTGATCTGTCCTCCATGTCCACTAGCTTCTCCCGCAGCGCAGCTACTTCCTCCTCCAAGGAGGCATGAGAGTCTATCAGATCATTATGGGATCCTACAATCTCCCCCATTTTGGTCTCAAGGGCATCGGTACGCTCTCCCAGGTCGTCAATAGAGCGCTGGCAGGACTGAAGTGAGGTGCGGATTTCGGATGTCACCTCATCTTTCATTTGGGTGAGCAGTATCTTCAGAGTACCCACCATTAGAGCCGCATCGTCAGGGATCTCCGAACGTGCTGGGGGTCCCGGCGTGATATCATGAGAGGGAGAAGGGTCACAGGGAGGGGGATTAGGCACAGAGTGCCGGGAGGGCGTGATGTTGACCTCTGACCCGCCACTTGAGTTCCTGGGGTTCGGTTTGAAAAAGGGAACCTGAGACACTGATTTGGAGATTTTGCTCCTCTTGGAAGGCATACCGGCCAGATAAACGCTGTATAGAAAGCCAAACCCAATCAGATATTAATGCGAGGAGGGGAAGCAGGTTTGGTCAGACATGTAGCATTACTTCAATTATTAGACATACAGTGTTCCGTTGAAGAGCATTAAGATACGTGGGGTGAGCGAGAGGAGAGAATCATATGCAAGCACCCATCCCTGCTAGCAAAGGATATATAACTTTACACTTCTTGATTGCCAGAGGGTCGCTCTAGGGAGTCCCGGTTGTAGAAAGGAGTGCTAGGGGGGCTACAATAGTGGGGGGGGGGGTCAGCCGTATAGTGTCCTCCAGATCCCAGGGGCAGGCAGCAGACCATAAACTGCCAGTTGATGGGACCAAGGCCCCCTAGTGCCACAGGTCAGCTCCAGCAGCAGAGGCCACAACAATAATATAGTATGCAATGCCCTCCCCTGTGCTCCGGCTCCTCTATTCCTCCCCAGTATCTGACCAGACAGCCACCGATCTCTGTCACCAGCAGACCTCCTGGGCACCCCCGGACTTTCACAGGCCTCAATGGTGCAGGTCTCCTCCTCCCTCAAGCCGCGGGTGTAGTATGCCGTGTCTCTGCTGCCTAGCAGCTGGGTGTCGCCCTCCTTCTTATGTCCGGGGGCCGGCACAGCTCAAGTGCGCTTCCAGTGCCGCAGCAAGGGTGGGATGCGGTCTGTGCGGCTGATGGCGCTGGGTCTCCACTTCCAAGATGGCCGCCACTTCAGCCTATAAGGGTCCTGCCTCTTGTCCCCGCTGTGTCCTCCTCGCGGCAGCTGCGCAGGCCGGGTCTCCTTGGTCCGGCAGCTCAAGCCAGCAGCTGTACTCCCCGAGGGCGAGCCTCTGCCCTGTCCGGCGCCTCCCGGCCGCAGCGTCGCCTCCGATACGGCACCCTCCGTGCTCCCGACACTCGAGGTCCCGGCTTCACACCGGGAGATAGGCCGCAACCCGCAAGGGCTCACTGAGAGTCCCGTGGCTCCGCAGCTCCACTCCTCTCTTCGCCGCAGGCAGTAACAGGTAGCGTGGGGTGTCTGGGGTAAGGTAGGGGGACCCGAGTTAGGGATTGTAGGGTTAATGCTGAGGAGCTCTGCTCACTTGCTTCCACTCAGCTCAGCGTCCAGGCCACGCCCCCCGTGATGGTGTCTCTTATTCACGTTACATCACACAGTAGTACCACTTTACCTAATACATTACTCCTCACTTTATTCACATTATATCCTTAGAAAAAAATCCTGAGAAAATATTGTATTTTAAGCACCTCCATGGCCACACTGCAACCCAGCACAAAGCAGTGTGTGCTGGGCAGAAGAGAAGAGCTGCAGCTGCTGCTGTCACTTAAGGGGAGGGGGCCCGGGGCCCCCACTGGGCCCTTCCATCAGACTTTGGCCTGGGTAATTTGTACCCCCTACTCCTTTCTCTCGGCACCCCTAATAATACCACACAGTAATGCCCCTTACACATAACACACATTATTAATGTCCTTATAACCATAATGCTCCTTACACATTATGCCAACCTTTATTAATGCCCTTCATACACATAATGACACATCATAATGCCCATTACACATACTGTATGTTGCACATTATTAATGCCATTATACACATGACACACATAATGCCCATTACACATATGTTGCACATTATTAATGCCCTTATACACATGATACACATAATGCCTGTTACACATGTCGCACATTATTAATGCATTTATACATGACACACATAATGCCCCTTACACATATGCTGAACACTATTGCACAACCAACCCACCCACAGACAGCACTCGCACAGCCGCTAACACTGTGACCTCTGCCTCTGCTTGGATACAGATGTTTCCTCATACATCTTGCCTCAATAGGCCATGCCGCTCCTGGCCAGTTCTGCTAACGTTGGGTGCCTTTTTTTGCAGAAATGTCATCTAATTTGCATTGTTATGTGACCAGGACACACAAGGAGCTTCCGATGATTAAAATGATATATGGCATGAATATATTCTGTGTGCGACTGTGGCTGTACCTGCATACGGAATGCTATGTTACAGTGATTTCCATGAATACACTATTTCATATGCAGATACAGCCTCACTCACACACAGAATATAGGCATGCTGCATATCATTTTAATCAGCAGAAGCTGCTGATGCCCCTATGCATTCCAAATGCCCTAGGCAATTGCCTAGTTTGCCTATGCCTAAGGCCGGCTCTGAGTGCATGGTCCTTGGGTCTACCTCCAGCTCCATGCCTCACCATGCCCTCCTCCGGGTGCCCTGATCTGCCTTCCTTGCAGTGCCGATCCAGTCATTCACAGCAGTCCCTAAACGGTCAATCAGCATCTGTTTTGTTACACTATTCTGACATCTCACTGATGTTTCCTGTATGAGCACACAGGGCTCCAGCAAGTGGTAAGGGAGTTAAACCCCAGCAGCCTATGTTCAAAGACATTATTGTGAGTATTGTAGTACAGTGTAGTGCTAAAGTGCAGCTTTTAGGGTGGATGTAGTGTAGTGCAGCATGTAGGGTGATGTAGGGTGATGTGGTGTAGTGCAGTGCAGTGTCTAGGGGGAGTGTGGTGTAGTCCAGTGTGTAGGGAGATGTAGTGTGGTGGAGTGCAGCATGTAGGGGGATGTAATGTAGTGTAGTGATGTAGGGCAGCACATGTATTGAAACACGCTGCTGGGGCACCAGGTGACGGAGAAGCTCAAGGCATTTTGGACACAATAGGGCAAAATCATCCTATAGTACCCTTTTTTCTATATAATTGGGCCTAGGGAGGCGAGAGGCATATCCGCTTCATGTACAGGAATCCGGAAGTGGCTCTGTCAAGGGGTGACTGAGGTACAGTAGGAGCACAATCAGTGCTCGTCCGTCAGCCGTACACTGCCAGAGCCGCCTGTGGATTAATGTACAAGAAGCAGCTTTGCCTCTCTGTCTGTCCATCTATGTCCCCATATTGTACTCTGTTTTTCCATCTGTCAGTTAGTGCCGCCATCATTACCCACATCCGTCTGTCTATGCCTCCACCCCGTCCTGTATCTACTTTTTAAAGTAACCCTTTTTTTGTTTTGCTTAGCACAATTCTCAACATGTGTATGGGCGATCTAGACACCGGGAAGTTCAAGGGAAATCTCCTACCCTAAATCGCTTAGCACAAAAGTTAAGCACAAATCTCAATATGTGTATGTCCCTATAGATATTAGTGAGGTGTGTTCAAACTTGTAGTTTAAAAATAAATCATACAGTAATTACAGTGCACAGAAACAATATAACTCACCCAAATCTAACTCTGCACATTTTACATCTGCCCCACCTGCAGTGCAGCGTACCCATTTTGAGAACAAATTTGTCCTCCGATCAGATCTGAATTAGGCCCATAGTGCATATGTTATCAAGGGGCCCATTTATAGTGGATCACATTGTAAATGCGATCTGGACGGAATGTTACTGCCAAGGATCGCATTGTAATATATGATCCTAAGGGCGGGATCTATGATGCTGGAGGCGCAGGGAAAGGGCCATGAAAAAGAGCTGGGGGGTCTGCGCATGCATGGTTAGTGCTGACCCCCCACACTTGACCCCACTGACTGCACTACCGCCGGGGTACTGCGATCCCGTAGCCACAGGCTACAATGGGCTATCACCATCTCAGAATGGCGATAACCCAGGGATGCAAAGCCGGGCTGCCTTATGTTAATACATCGGGCAGTTTTACACCACCCATAGAAACCTATGGAGGATGCAGCCGGCGGCGGTCCAGGAGGGATCTCAGCAGGGATCAGAGATTCCTGCTGCGGTCCCCCTTTGGTACATTCGGGGGATACTTAATATTTGCGGCTAACTCTGGGATTTAGCCGCAAATATTCTTTGATAAATGTGGCCCATTGTCTGGTTTTATTTGGATGATCTGGCAATATTACATGGTATGGTATTATACTGCACTCTGGTCCTAAAGCTTTACCAGGTCATTACTCACCCAAACAAGGCAGTCAGCAGGTTAACCAGCAGGATGTTGGAGGAGAACATGTAGACAGCGACCAGGGGGATTGTGATCCATTCCGGGAATCTAGGATGGTTGTCACTATCCAGCTCCACACACAGCGGTTTTGACTCATTCCCAGTAAAAGTGCAGTGATCAAAATCAATGTTGGTGCCTAGGAGCAGGAAAGAGGACATTAGTGATAATGCAGGGACTGTAAGGGAACTGAATCAATGCATTTTGCAGACCCTGGCAGAGTATTATTTTATCGTGAAGGGCCCCAGGGCCATCAACAGCAGTGAGAAACCATGTACTAGATGTTGTGGCCAAACTGGGAAAGGTATGACCCCACCCCCACAGAAGCAATGGAAAAAAAAATAAAACCTTACTCAGCACTAAAGGGGTGGAGCAAATGATTGATACCCGTAACACTTCTTCCCAGCCCATAGCTGTTGGCATCTGCAGTGGTGGAACTTGTGGGTAGTGAGCCCAGGTGCAAAAATAATTTTTGGGTCCCCCTCCACCCCAACCTAAGCTCACAAGACACAGCATGGCAGTGGGTGACAGGGAGAGGCAGAGGGTGACAGGGAGAGGCAGTGTGACAGGGAAAGACAATCAGTGACAGGGGTAGTAGTGGGCCCCTTATTCCTCAGGGGCCAGTGCACTGCACATGCTGCAACAATGGTAATTCCCCCTCTGGGCATCTGTATAGCAGTAGCAGTCAAGTGATGGTAATTTGCTGTTACTTGGCTGCCCAGCCACCCTGGACTTTCTGCAGCCATGAACAGGAAGAGAAAAGGACTGTTATTTAGGGAGCACACTTGAACAAAGAATGATTACATAAAATTTAACTTTTAATGGGTCATATTTTTAAAAGGTCCCATTATATGACATGATGGGAAGCCGCAGTGAAATTAAAGAGGTTCAAATCACACGTACAAACATATACACACACAGATGGTGTTTTTAGTGACAAAGAATTAAGGAAAAAAGTAATCCTAAAAAGATCTTGAACTAAAAAATGACAATTTTCTTAATTGAGCAGGTCTTCAATGTGTAGAGAAAAAATAATAATTTATTGTCCAGAAGATGTTTTTATTGTATAAATACCTCTGACAATAATGGTTCTTATGTTTTGTGTGAAAAATGTGTTTTATTGTTTTATCACTGATACTCTTATTTTACCCTCTGCTGGTCCGCTAGGGGGGTCATGGGCATTTTCATATACAAGGCCCAGGAATAGGTGTATAATTATCCCCTGTGTTATGTTCAAATGCCACCAGATGAAGTGCAGTCACCTGGGTTTGAAACCAGGTGGTCTTAATGATTCTGGTATACTTATTGTAATTAAATGACCGGCCGTTCTCTGATTGGCTGAGAGCTCTCTCAGCCAATCAGAGAACGGCCGGTCATTTGACAGGTATTTTAAAAAGCAAATAGCCGCCACTGCGCGTCCCGTCCCCGCTGCTGCTATTTGTTATCACATGCCCGGCTAGGTCAGCCAGCAGCACTCGCCGCACCCGGCACCTGGCACCACATCCCCTCCCGACTCCAGGTGGTCTTAATGATTCTGGTATACTTATTGTAATTATCTGGTAGGTATTTTACAAATACAATAAAGATAGTTCCGGCTGTATGTCTGATTAAATGCTTTATCATCTGTTATTTACAGAAAGAACATAACATTGGATTGCTTCCTGATCAGTATATTATATACATGAACAATTGGGTGTATTGGTGGACTTCTGAATGCTATGTTCAGGTATTGACAATTGCATACAGTCACCTAAATCGGGGACCGGGTGGTCTTACTAATTCTGGCAATGTTGCCTCTATTGCTGCCACCTATCAATTGTTATGTGAACAGATCTAGGGAAACCCAGCTCAGTGCTAGTTTAAATACTTTTACAGGCAAGGGTGCCCTCTGCTGCTCATATCAGGAACATAGCATGAGAATCTTGATTATTCAGTGTAACACACATGGGCAAATTCTAAATAACTAAACACATTTGAAGATTATTTCTGCTAATTGACATTTCAGTGTAGATCTAACCAAGGCCAACCAGGGTGTCCTTTGCAGGAGATATTTATTGATATCAGGCCACCAATCAGACGTGTTATTCTTAGTCATGTGACATTGTATTATGTCAGACCCTTGTATTCCCCTGATTGATATCTCTGTCAGCCTATCTTAGGCTTTCATTGGTATTTAGGGGGAGGTCAGGTTTCTCTAAGCGTCGCTGATTGCTTAGAGCAGAGGTTCCCAATCTTTTTTGATTCACGGCACCCTAGAGAATCAGAATTTTTTTCACGGCACCCCTAGGTCCAAAAAAAATTAATTCGATTGGGTTTATATGCGATTCTTAGCGGCAGTTATGTGGTAAAGGGCATGATTTGCTTCTGTTTGTACACATTCTATGATTGGCAGCCACCAGCACTGGTTTTGCTCCTAAATAATTAACCATTAATAATTTGAGTTGGTCCTGGACCACCAAGCCGTGGCACCCCTGCAAGTGTCCCGAGGCACCCCAGGGAGCCACGGCACACAGTTTGGGGACCACTGGCTTAGAGTATGTGTCATTAATTTGTGACTACCTCTCCCATGATGCAGGGCGGCGCGTCACGTGATCGGCAAATTCTGCCCACAATCCTCTCTGTTGTGTCACGTGATCGGCGCCGTCCTCCCAGATGCCATTGCGGCGCGTCACGTGATCGGCGCCGTCATCCCTGTGGTGCGTCACGTGATCGGCGCTCTGTCATTAGCTAGTGCCGTGTCATATTTCTGCGCCCATGTATGTCTGGGCTTGCTCACGTGGTCGGTCACCTGACCCCTCGTCTATCTGTGTCAGGTGATATGGGTGCACCAATCACTGGCTTTCCTTTGCTCAACCCGGAAATATAGGGTATATCCAAAAGTCAACCCCGGCCCTGTATTGAGCATATCGAATAACTCAATGAATTATATGTCATCAAATTGCTTTTTTGTTTGTTATATTCGAGTTTTCCTTTTAGGTATGTCTTATTTACATCTTATACGGAAGGTCTGTTATTGGTGGTGGATTGTTATTCAATAAAAACTTCTAGTTATATGTGATTGTTATTCATTATCCATACCTCTATTGTAAGTATAGTACGTTCTTGCTATATGTATTTTTATGAGATTAGCAACATATTAATTGCATTGGTAACGAATCATTAAACAATATGTGCTGATCTATTCTGTTTGGATTAGTCTTGTTGTCATAGAAGGTTGTAAAGTGGAATTCATTATTATCCTGATAAATAAATGTTCAAATCTCACTGGGCCGTTTCAGAGATCATACAAATTATTATATAAGATATTTGGTTTGTATCTAGTGTAATAAAGTGGGATATATTTGTGTATACATTGGCTTTCAAAATAAATAAATAAATCTGCCTTTGTATAGGAAACATTAGTGTCATGGTGATTAAAGAGGTAGTGGAGATTAAGTTGGTGATTTAATGTGTAAAAAGAGTTTTTTGGAGAAAAAGATGGAAATAGAGATGAGGAGTAAAATAAACCAATTGGTGTGAATTACTGTGATGAATTGGTGTTGGGGATATTAATTGATCAAGACAAATCACAGTCAAAGTGGATTGATGTGATAATATTTGGGGAAAAATTATTAATCCAAATATTGGATATAAGGTGAGGATAAAGTGATGGTGTAAAACTTGTGATAATGAATGAAGGAGGAACACTGTCCTCAAGATGTGATAAATCTGTGCTGAAAAATAAACTTGTGTAGGGGGAGGTAAATTGTTCCAGTTATATTACTCATAAAATTCTGAGTCAGAGGAGGTATATATTTTATTGGTATAAATTTATTCTGAGGGTGTTCTCCAGTGGTCCATTGGTCCACTTATTGTGAAGGTGTTCTCCATTTTCTTCATTGGTTAATATAATTTTTATGGACAAAAGAAGTTTGCTGAAATAACATGGGATCATCTTCTCTTTTCTACTGGATTTCGATATTGGGCGGTGGGTATCTTTTTACAGTGAGAGTTGAAAGGTAAGTATCTGGACCTGTTGCTATTTACAGTGTGAGTTGAAGGTAAGTATCTAGACCTATTGCTGTAAGCCTGAGGTAGAATGGCTTGGGTATCGCAAAGGAAAGGGAAGGAGGGGTTTTAGGTGATAATATTGGATGTCAACATATATATCCTTTCTGTCAATTGTTGAACCTATTGTGACAATAGGTTCAATTGGTTAAACCTATTGTGACATATATAGTCATGTATATTCAAAGTAAGTCTCAAATGCAATGGCTTGGGTGTCGCAAAGGTAGAGAGGATAGATATCAATATATACTATCCTTGCTATTGATAACTGACACAAAAACAGAGTTGAATCGTTTCTTATTGTCATAATTAGCCGTGAGTACATCCTAGAGGGGTCTTCAATTGGTATGACACAATCCATGTCCTGATTTAAGTCATAGGTGACCTGATGGTAAAAGGTTCTGGGATTATTACCATCTGAGATGTAATAAGAAACAGGTATCCCTCAGATAGCCAGATGTTCACAGGAACAAAATATAGCTATTGGCCTCTTTTAATCCTTTCGGAAAGAGGCTATCAAGGAAAAAAATTATTTTGGTCTCAAATTAGAGGAGTTTTTTGTCTAAATCTCCTCCTCTTATTCCCAGTTTAATATGCTTGATACCAAATGCTTTCAGACCAGCGGGATCTCCATTATGATATTTTAGAAAATGCTTGGCTACTGTGGTTAGTGTTTTGAATCTCAGTGAATCCCTCTGGGCATTGCGTATCATTCCTATGTGTTCTAGAATTCAAACTTTCAGAGGTCTCGATGTCTTTCCCACATAGATCATGCCACATGGGCATTCAAGATGGTATACAGTGCCGATCGTTGTGCAGGTAATAAGGCTTTGAATTATCCATTGCTTGTTATATTTGTCTGTAATGGATTCTCGTGGGACCATATACTTGCACGCTTTGCCATGTCCACAACTTTTAGAACCTTTTTTAAGAACTCTTGGATCATTGGGTTTGGAGAGATGACTACGAACTAGATTGTCCTTTATTGTTCTTGATCTCCTCCAACTTGTTGATACTCTCGTTGGTAGAATATTGTGGAGGTCTTGATCCATTCTTAGGACATTCCAATGCTTCTGGAGGATGCTGTTAATTTCCTTCCAGTGTGCATTGAATGTCCCAACAAATCTGACAGTTTCTTCTCTCTTCTTTCTTTGTTTAGGTTGGAGGAGACTTTCTCTGGGGATTGCTTCTACTTCTTTAGTCGCACGTCCTATTAGTCTGTTACTGTAGCCTCGTTTCCTAAACCGGACCTGCATTTCTTTTTCCCTGATTTGATAAATATCAGGGTTTGAACAGTTTCTTTTAATTCTCATGAGTTCACCCTTAGGTATTGCTCTGACCGTAGAGGGTAGGTGTGAACTGTCAGAATGGAGTAGACTGTTTGTCGCAGTCTTTTTTCGGTAAAGATCGGTTGATACAGTGCCTTCATCATCAATTCTGATGGTCAGATCTAAGAAATTGATTTCTCTCTGGCTCATCTCTGAGGTTAGTCTTAGATCCATGTCATTGGTGTTCAGGATCTGAAGAAATTCTTTAAGGGTCTTCTGCTCTTCCTCCCACAAAAACAAAATATCATCAATATATCTGAAATATATGAGGATATTATCAGTATATTTCTCCATGACTTCTGTGAATATTATTTCCTTCTCCCACCACCCCAGGTAGAGGTTAGCATAGCTAGGGGCACAAGACGTCCCCATAGCTGTCCCTCGTACATGGAGGTAGTTGGATTCGTTGCACACGAAAAAATCCCTGGTCAAAATGAATTCCAGAAGTTCTAATAGAAATTCTTTGAAATCAGTGTGCACTCCCATGTCCAGAAAGAATCTTGTTGCCTGTACACCTCTTTGATGATTTATAATAGTGTACAGGCTTTCTACATCCCATGACACCAGCCAGACCCCCGGATTGACTGTCATGTTCTGGAGTTTATTTAACATGTCCATGGTTTCTCGTGTATAAGATGGTAAGGCAGTTACGTGTGTTCTGAGATATTGGTCCACATATATGCTTGCCTTTTCTGTCAGGCTTCCCATTCCTGACAGTATGGGTCTGCCTGGAGGCTTTTTTTCATTTTTGTGGACTTTTGGAAGCAAGTACATGGTGGGAGTCACAGGTTTGTCTACTTTTAGGAAGTCATAGTCTTTCTTGCAGATGATATTGTAATTGCGTGTCGTTTGTATGATGGTGTTATATTGTGCAGTAAAAGTATGGCTGGGATTGAAAACCAGTTTCTTATAGCATTTGGTATCGCTTAATTTTTTATTGAGTTCTTCAATGTACATTTCCCTAGGCCATAATACTATATTTCCGCCCTTGTCGGACTGTTTCACTATAACATCATCCCATTTTGAAATTTCTCGCAGAGCCAGTCTCTCCTTTTTGCTTACATTCTCTCTGTGATGTTTCTTCATTTTAAGGAGAGTGTCAAGATCTTTAGATACTAATTCTTGGTATATTTGCACTGCTGGGCATATTTGGTTATCAGGAAAAAAGAGGGATTTTTTCTTTATTTTTGTTGCATCATAGGGTGCTGGTGGTATTGTTGGTGGGGTGATTTCTCCATTTTCTAACTCTTCTAAGATCTGTAGGGCGACAAGATCTTGATTGTCCAGGTCATTTTCATCGTCATTAGATCTTTCAGGT
Source organism: Crinia signifera (assembly GCF_055691185.1). Classification (NCBI taxonomy): domain Eukaryota; kingdom Metazoa; phylum Chordata; class Amphibia; order Anura; family Myobatrachidae; genus Crinia; species Crinia signifera. The sequence goes on along the minus strand of NC_139223.1, from coordinate 182,822,266 downwards.
CTCTCTTGGCTGGTTTTGCTAAAGAATTTTTTAAGTAGGATCTTTCTTGAGAAGAGCTGTAGGTCCTTTTCCAGATTAAATCTGTCAAGGTCAGATGTTAATGAAAGTGACAGACCTCTGCTCAGGATATTCTCCTGTTCTCTTGTTAATTCTTTATTCGCCAGATTGATAACCCGTAGTGAGTCATTATCCTCCCCAGACTTCCCATTATTGATGCTGTTTATTCCCGAAATCTCCTCCTCTCTCTCTGTTCCCCTCTCCAGTCCAGGGTCTCTCTTTTTCTTCTTTGACCCCCCTTTCCCCCTCCTGATCTTTCTCCGGGGTCTGGGTTTAGCTCCCTCCGATCCTGGCCTAAAAAAGCCTTTCTGTAATTTTTCCTCAGTGATGAGGTTTCTGAAATGTCTCCCTCCGAGGATTCCATATCCAATGTGCTGAAATGTAGAGTGTTGGTTCTTTTTCTAGTTTGTGGTTTTATATTCCAACGAAAGACTCTATTTGTTGAAAAGTCAGTTTTATCTCGTTGGAATTTTCGAAGTTTCCTTTCTATGATTTCATTTTCGAAATCCTTTATTTCTTTGCGGTACTTCTTGTACCTTTTTGGGAAAGTCTCATTGTTTTCAAAGCCTTTTAGCTTCTCTCCTAATTGTGCGATTTCTTGTGTTAATTGTGTGAGGATAATGTCGTCATGCTTCATGAGAATTTTAATAAGGTCTTTAGAACAGTTTAGAAGGGCCATCTCCCATTCCTTCTTCAGATCTTCATTGGCAAGATCAAAAGCTGGGAAGACTCTGGGTCTAAGCCCTCTTGGTATTAAATTATTTTTCCTGTCAAAAGTGCTCCTATTCCAGCTAGTTTTACTTTGCTTCATGAGAGCAGTCTTTAATGCAAAGATGTCATCTGACCAGCTTCCACCAGACATTTCCATATGATCAGTTCTATTTGAAAATAATGAATCTATATCATTCTTTAGCTTATCACGTCGGTCTGCTAAGTCTTTCGTTAAATTAAAGTTAGACATTATTCCACCTTTCACAAGTAGTTGGTTATATGTATGGTCTAGTACTCCGGAGAGAAAGCTCAAGATTATATCAGAGCAGATGGGCACTTGGATTAGTGTTTCTTAGTTATAGTGGATCTCGGTGGTCACCACAAATAATATCCTTTGTGATTTTCAGGCTACTGAGGGGTCCTGAGTTTACATTGGATATTTGTTTTTCTCCTTGTAGAAAACCCTGGTTTCGGGTAATTTAAATAATGTTATTACAGAGTATTAATAATTTTGATTAATATCTAAAGATCTAAAAATGACCTGGACAATCAAGATCTTGTCGCCCTACAGATCTTAGAAGAGTTAGAAAATGGAGAAATCACCCCACCAACAATACCACCAGCACCCTATGATGCAACAAAAATAATGAAAAAATCCCTCTTTTTTCCTGATAACCAAATATGCCCAGCAGTGCAAATATACCAAGAATTAGTATCTAAAGATCTTGACACTCTCCTTAAAATGAAGAAACATCACAAAGAGAATGTAAGCAAAAAGGAGAGACTGGCTCTGCGAGAAATTTCAAAATGGGATGATGTTATAGTGAAACAGTCCGACAAGGGCGGAAATATAGTATTATGGCCTAGGGAAATGTACATTGAAGAACTCAATAAAAAATTAAGCGATACCAAATGCTATAAGAAACTGGTTTTCAATCCCAGCCTTACTTTTACTGCACAATATAACACCATCATACAAACGACACGCAATAACAATATCATCTGCAAGAAAGACTATGACTTCCTAAAAGTAGACAAACCTGTGACTCCCACCATGTACTTGCTTCCAAAAGTCCACAAAAATGAAAAACAGCCTCCAGGCAGACCCATACTGTCAGGAATGGGAAGCCTGACAGAAAAGGCAAGCATATATGTGGACCAATACAGATAGCGCAGGGCTTGTCTTTGCTGGGGATGGCGGAGGACTCGCCACCCGCCATCCCCCGCCCCGCGCCATCTGTATGTCGGAAGGGGACGCGCGTGCACGAGGTGCACGCGCGTCCCGTTCCGACGGAGCTTTTGCCCGGGTCCCCGCCGGCTTCCCCGGGTCCCCGCCGGTCCACACCGCCCCCCCGCAGCCCCCCGCAGCCCTGCCCGTCTCCCTGAAGCTGGAGACGGGCAGGACTGCACCCGCCGCGCCGCCTCGCCGCCCGGCTATTGAGACGCTCGTGCGTGGGAGACGCACGAGCGTCTCATTCAGCCAGAGCGCCAGATTGCTGGCGGATCGCCAGGGACACGGTCCTGGCGCTCCGCCAGCAATAATAAGCCCTGCTCCATCTGTATCTCAGAACACACGTAACTGCCTTACCATCTTATACACGAGACACCATGGACATGTTAAATAAACTCCAGAACATGACAGTCAATCCGGGGGTCTGGCTGGTGTCATGCGATGTAGAAAGCCTGTACACTAGTATAAATCATCAAAGAGGTGTACAGGCAACAAGATTCTTTCTGGACATGGGAGTGCACACTGATTTCAATGAATTTCTATTAGAACTTCTGGAATTCATTTTGACCAGGAATTTTTTCATGTGCAACGAATCCAACTACCTCCATGTACGAGGGACAGCTATGGGGACGGCTTGTGCCCCTAGCTATGCTAACCTCTACCTGGGGTGGTGGGAGAAGGAAATAATATTCACGGAAGTCATGGAGAAATATACTGATAATATCCTCATATATTTCAGATATATTGATGATATTTTGTTTTTGTGGGAGGGGGAGCAGAAGACCCTTAAAGAATTTCTTCAGATCCTGAACACCAATGACATGGATCTAAGACTAACCTCAGAGATGTGCCAGAGAAATCAATTTCTTAGATCTGACCATCAGAATTGATGATGAAGGCACTGTATCAACCGATCTTTACCGAAAAAAGACCGCGACTAACAGTCTACTCTACCCTCTACGGTCAGAGCAATACCTAAGGGTGAACTCATGAGAATTAAAAGAAACTGCTCAAACCCTGATATTTATCAAATCAGGGAAAAAGAAATGCAGGTCCGGTTTAGGAAACGAGGCTACAGTAACAGACTAATAGGACGTGCGACTAAAGAAGTAGAAGCAATCCCCAGAGAAAGTCTCCTCCAACCTAAACAAAGAAAGAAGAGAGAAGAAACTGTCAGATTTGTTGGGACATTCAATGCACACTGGAAGGAAATTAACAGCATCCTCCAGAAGCATTGGAATGTCCTAAGAATGGATCAAGACCTCCACATTATTCTACCAACGAGAGTATCAACAAGTTGGAGGAGATCAAGAACAATAAAGGACAATCTAGTTCGTAGTCTCTCCAAACCCAATGATCCAAGAGTTCTTAAAAAAGGTTCTAAAAGTTGTGGACATTGCAAAGCGTGCAAGTATATGGTCCCACGAGAATCCGTTACAGACGAATATAACAAGCAATGGATAATTCAAAGCCTTATTACCTGCACAACGATCGGCACTGTATACCATCTTGAATGCCCATGTGGCATGATCTATGTGGGAAAGACGTAGAGACCTCTGAAAGTTCGAATTCTAGAAAACGTAGGAACGATACGCAATGCCCAGAGGGATTCACTGAGATTCAAAACACTAACCACAGTAGCCAAGCATTTTCTAAAGTATCATAATGGAGATCCCGCTGGTCTGAAAGCATTTGGTATCAAGCATATTAAACTGGGAATAAGAGGAGGAGATTTAGACAAAAAAAATCCTCCAATTTGAGACCAAAATGATTTTTCTCCTTGATAGCCTCTTTCCGAAAGGATTAAATGAGGCCAATAGCTATATTTCGTTCCTGTGAACATCTGGCTATCTGAGGGATACCTGTTTCTTATTACATCTCAGATGGTAATAATCCCAGAACCTTTTACCATCAGGTCACCTATGACTTAAATCAGGACATGGATTGTGTCATACCAATTGAAGACCCCTCTAGGATGTACTCACGGCTAATTATGACAATAAGAAACGATTCAACTCTGTTTTTGTGTCAGTTATCAATAGCAAGGATAGTATATATTGATATCTATCCTCTCTACCTTTGCGACACCCAAGCCATTGCATTTGAGACTTACTTTGAATATACATGACTATATATGTCACAATAGGTTTAACCAATTGAACCTATTGTCACAATAGGTTCAACAATTGACAGAAAGGATATATATGTTGACATCCAATATTATCACCTAAAACCCCTCCTTCCCTTTCCTTTGCGATACCCAAGCCATTCTACCTCAGGCTTACAGCAATAGGTCTAGATACTTACCTTCAACTCACACTGTAAATAGCAACAGGTCCAGATACTTACCTTTCAACTCTCACTGTAAAAAGATACCCACCGCCCAATATCGAAATCCAGTAGAAAAGAGAAGATGATCCCATGTTATTTCAGCAAACTTCTTTTGTCCATAAAAATTATATTAACCAATGAAGAAAATGGAGAACACCTTCACAATAAGTGGACCAATGGACCACTGGAGAACACCCTCAGAATAAATTTATACCAATAAAATATATACCTCCTCTGACTCAGAATTTTATGAGTAATATAACTGGAACAATTTACCTCCCCCCTACACAAGTTTATTTTTCAGCACAGATTTATCACATCTTGAGGACAGTGTTCCTCCTTCATTCATTATCACAAGTTTTACACCATCACTTTATCCTCACCTTATATCCAATATTTGGATTAATAATTTTTCCCCAAATATTATCACATTAATCCACTTTGACTGTGATTTTGTCTTGATCAATTAATATCCCCAACACCAATTCATCACAGTAATTCACACCAATTGGTTTATTTTACTCCTCATCTCTATTTCCATCTTTTTCTCCAAAAAACTCTTTTTACACATTAAATCACCAACTTAATCTCCACTACCTCTTTAATCACCATGACACTAATGTTCCCTATACAAAGGCAGATTTATTTATTTATTTTGAAAGCCAATGTATACACAAATATATCCCACTTTATTACACTAGATACAAACCAAATATCTTATATAATAATTTGTATGATCTCTGAAATGGCCCAGTGAGATTTGAACATTTATTTATCAGGATAATAATGAATTCCACTTACAACCTTCTATGACAACAAGACTAATCCAAACAGAATAGATCAGCACATATTGTTTAATGATTCGTTACCAATGCAATTAATATGTCTCTAATCTCATAAAAATACATATAGCAAGAACGTACTATACTTACAATCGAGGTATGGATAATGAATAACAATCACATATAACTAGAAGTTTTTATTGAATAACTATCCACCACCAATAACAGACCTTCCGTATAAGATGTAAATAAGACACTTAAAGGAAAACTTGAATATAACAAACAAAAAAGCAATTTAATGACATATAATTCATTGAGTTATTCGATATGCTCAATACAGGGCCGGGGTTGACTTTTGGATATACCCTATATTTCCGGGTTGAGCAAAGGAAAGCCAATGATTGGTGTACCCATACCACCTTACACAGATAGACGAGGGGTCAGGTGACCGACCACGTGAGCAATCCCAGACATACATGGGCGCAGAAATATGACACGGCACTAGCTAATGACATCGCGCCGATCACGTGACGCACCACAGGGATGACGACACCGATCACGTGACGCGCCGCAATGGCATCTGGGAGGACGGCGCCGATCACGTGACACAACAAAGAGGATTGTGGGCAGAATTTGCTGATCACGTGACGCGCCGCCCTGCATCATGGGAGAGGTAGTCACAAATGAATGACACATACTCTAAGCAATCAGCGACGCTTAGAGAAACCTGACCACCCCCTAAATACCAATGAAAGCCTAAAGGCCCCCATACACTATCCGATTTTGGGACGATTTCATCCGATTTCGGCACTTTGTGCCTATAATCGGGTGAAATCGGGCCAAAATCGCAGGTGTGTGATATCTGATCCGATCCGATGCGCGGTCCCGTACGCATCGGACTGTATCAGGGAGGTCAGACGACCAGTACATATGATCACGTCCGACCTCCCTGTATGCATATGCCTGCCCACCTGACAGGCATATGCATGCAGACACCGGTGGAGCAGTGGGGTGGGCAGCGGGTCCCTGAGCACCGGGGAGTGCTGACCTGGCCGGGCGGTGATGTTCATATATATCAGCAGCTCTGTGGGAGTCGGGAGGGGACGTGGTGCCGGGTGCCGGGTGCGGCGAGTGCTGCTGGCTGACCTAGCCGGGCATGTGATAACAAATAGCAGCAGCGGGGACGGGACGCGCAGTGGCGGCTATTAGCTTTTTAAAATACCTGTCAAATGACCGGCCGTTCTCTGATTGGCTGAGAGAGCTCTCAGCCAATCAGAGAACGGCCGGTCATTTAATTACAATAAGTATACCAGAATCATTAAGACCACCTGGTTTCAAACCCAGGTGACTGCACTTCATCTGGTGGCATTTGAACATAACACAGGGGATAATTATACACCTATTCCTGGGCCTTGTATATGAAAACGCCCATGACCCCCTAGCGGACCAGCAAAGGGTAAAATAAGAGTATCAGTGATAAAACAGTAAAACACATTTTGGGCACAAAACATAAGAACCTTTATTGTCAGAGGTATTTATACAATAAAAACATCTTCTGGACAATAAATTATTATTTTTTCTCTACACATTGAAGACCTGCTCAATTAAGAAAATTGACATTTTTCAGTTCAAGATCTTTTTAGGATCACTTTTTTTCCTTAATTCTTTGTCACTAAAAACACCATCTGTGTGTGTACAGTATATGTTTGTACGTGTGATTTGAACCTCTTTAATTTCACTGCGGCTTCCCATCATGTCATATAATGGGACCTTTTAAAAATATGACCCATTAAAAGTAAAATTTTATGTAATCATTCTTTGTTCAAGTGTGCTCCCTAAATAACAGTCCTTTTCTCTTCCTGTTCATTGCTTAAACTACCACTGTTTGGGAACTGCACCCCCGCGAACCGATCTAATGTGGGGATTTGATCTGTGGATCATATATATCTATAATTCTCTATAGAGTGCAGACATACCCCCAGCTCCACAAAGGAGCAAACCTGTCTCTACTTCTGCAGCCAGGCTGGACTTTCTGCAACCAGGCTGGGCTAGGTAGAGAAAATGCCCTTTACAGCAGCAGTCTCCTCCTTTCTCTCTTTCTGATTTCCAGCTGACTCATATCGCTTTTCCACCAACCTAAAAATCACGTTTTTTTAGATATGAATGGTGACAAGGAAAAAACCCGGGTCTAGTGACCTGTTTTTTTCCAGGACACAAGCAGTGTTTTTAGAGGGTAAAACACAGGTAACGAGCTGTGGAAACAGTTTTTACTCATGTTTTTTGACCCGGGCAGGGGAGGCTGGCCATTGCGTAGCCGCCTCCCACTGCCTACCTGCTGCCCACCTGCTGCTGCCCATCCGACGGTTACCTGCCATTCGGTGACTGCTCACAGATGCCCCATCAGTCGCTGAATGACCAGTGGTGCCCACCCACCATTGATCAGCAGTGTCCACGTGCAGCTGACCACCCATCCAGCTGTGCCTGCATGCCGGTGCCCACCCGTGGTTGCCGGTGCCCCTGCTGCCCTGCTTTCCCAGGTTTTTCCATTTCAATGGAAACAGTGTGAACCCAGGAAAAACCTACAAAAATAGGGCAGTGGTAACACCCACAAAAATCCTGATTTTGGTGGAAAAGTGGTATCAGGCTGTTTCCAACAAGCCTGGGCTCATGTAAAGAGTTAAGCTGGGGCCACACCTAGCATTTTCAAGGGAACCCATAGTCTCCCAGGAAGGAGACTATGCTGCCAGCTACACATATGTGGCTGGGCCGCAGCCATCAGATCCAACCGCAGCATGAGATTGGACAGGAAGGCAAGACGTCCGGATCATAAAAAGAACACATACATTTTAATGTACAGTAAGCCTCATTGTTTTTACTTTAAATCCGGTCAGCAGGACAAGGGGTGTATAGTCACCAATGGGAAGAAAGCTGCGTCAGAGGTGATCCAGGGTCCACTTATATCAGTTGCGGAGGTGGTCCAGGGTCCCCTTGTGGTGGCGGCGGGGTCCAGGGTCTCCTGGTGGGAGTCCGAGGTCCTCTTGCGGTGGCGGCAGAGAACACAAAAAATGGTATCCTGCCAAGCAGGTCCTGTTTAACTGCATCTTGCTAAAATGCAATTTGTGAAATCTACTATATGAATACAACCGTATATTCCGAGAAAATACAACTCGTAAATAGGGCATATTTACTAATCTGCCATACAGATGGAGCCAGCTCCATCCATTGCCGGCGCCCTCCAGATCCCCTCCTCTGGCGAGCGCCGGCGATAGAGACTGGGATGCGTCTCTCGATGGCGGTGCTGTGGGTCCCTGCCTGTCTCCGCTTCAGGGAGATGGGCAGGGTTAGGGGGGATGGCGAGGCGCACCGCTGGAGGCGGCGGAGACCCGGGGGAAGATACGATGCCACGGGGTGCGCAAGTGTCTCGTGCACACGCGCCCCTGGTGGGAGCTGGTTGGCTCCATCTGTATTTACTGGATTCATATTTTCCGATGGTGTAGGCGGCTGTATGCATTAGTATTCGTATTCGTATCCTCGCCCGGCTGAACAGTTCGGGGGGTGAATGCTTTGGTTGGGGGAACTTGAACATAAAGATTTCCCCCTGCTGGCTATTTGGGCTTGATTCTCAAAATACAGGGGACCCCTACTCATTTTGCCCCTGTATTTTGGCCCTTGAGCCTGGTGCTGCTTTTAGAAATAAAGTGGACCCCATTCTTTTTGGCCCCTCATTTTCTCAATTGCTGTTTTTATTGTTTTATCACTTTTTACATTTAGAAGCCTGCATGTATCTAGATGATCCGTGCAGGCTTCTGCCAAATACGGCTGGAAAATGAGGAAAAATTAGGACAAATACCTCCGTTCGTTACATAAGGACGGTTAGTAAATTTGGAATCCCCATTCAAATGAATAGTGATTCCTATTCGTATTGTTTTGATGGCGTATGCATTCATATTCCTGAATAGAAATAAGCCTGTCAAAAGAATACGAAAATTCTGGCCTTTGTAAATTTCGTAATACGCATTTACGGCTATGAATAGCTACGAAAACACCTGTTCGTGTTTTTACTAAAAAAAAGGCTGTTAGTAAATTTTCCCCAATGTGTGAAATTTACCCCAATATCTGCCCCCCCCCCCTAGTGCTCCACGTGGTTGCAGGGTTCCATGCTAGCCAGATGCAGGTGCATTGGTTATAAGCCCTCATTTGCTGTTAGCCATTTTTATACAATAATAAAGCCATTAACTCTGACTTTTTTATTTTTAATTATGTTTACATTATTATTATGTAGGACAGCTTATTAATTTAAATAGCACAGCAAATTCCATTGCTTACGGGAGCAGTATGTGCATATTCCACTTGTTTACACTTCACTCATGATGGCATATGGCAAAGGACATTTTTTGCAGTTACTGGTACATTTCTGACTGGCAGTACCAACACAAGCCCCCTAACAGGTGTCAGCCATAGGAACGTGCAGTATAATCTCCCCCTCCATCTCTATTTCTGTCTTACAATATATAAATATGAATGACCAGAAAAGGATTACCATCTGTATCCTCAAACCACTGCCCGAACATAGCCAGGTACGGCTCATATAGAACTGAGCGGAAAATCCATTCCCAGCGATGCTCATTCAGTCTCAGGATCCCCTGACGAGCCACTCCAAAGGCAATCACCCAAACATTGAAGAGGAAGAGGAAGAAGTAGACATCGATCAACTAAGAAAAAACAAGACCCTCAAGGTGAATAAGTGAAAAACAAAAAGTTAACTTTTGTATGAAAAATTTGAATATAATCGATGGGATGCACCAACCTGTATTTTGCAGTCAAACCTCCCAAAGTTTTATTTTTCCACTAATCATAAAAATGCAAGGACACATTCTGGAGCTTGGACCCTGTGGGCTTCTTATAGCAGTTCTACTATGCAACTGAACCCTTCAAGTACACCCCATAGCACATGTCATATGATGCATGCGCAAATGGACTCCCAGTAGCCATCATATTGCAAACCCATAAGCCCCCACAATGTAAATGACAGCTATCATCAGGAGAGATGTTCCTTAATGAAATGTGTACAGCATTATTAAAGACTGATTTGATGGGATATGTAGCAGGAATGAAGATTGAGTGCTAAATTAGAGCAAGTGATCATAAACTTCAAGGAAGTAGGATTGCACGAGTCTTGCACAATTTAGAAATTGTGGATGAACTATGCTTTCCCTGCGCACCCCCTATGCAGCCCTGGAATTTTTCTAGGTGTTTTCCAAAACACCCACAGGTAAGACTGGTAGAAAAAAAATTGAAAAAAAAAAAAGCCTTAGGCGCAGGGGGTGAGCTATAAAAGGTGGGGTATTAATGATAAAAACAGTAAAAACAAATATCATCAAAAATTTTTTATTTGTTTTTACTGTTTTTATCATTAAAAAAAACACCGTTTATAGCTCAACCCTTGCGCCTAAGGCTTTTTTTCTGGCACAATTTAGTTTATCAAACAGTTAATAGGTTTGGGGACAGGAGGCACTTAGAATAGTGGAAGAGCCTATGAAGGAGTTAGTGGACATTTGTTTGAGGAAGAAGTATCTGTTATGAATCAGCCGTGACCGCTGTTTAGAATGGCCACAGCAAGTCCTGCTCTGCCTCTGTTGATCCATCCTGGAGGGTGACTATTACCAGCAAATGCTACAGCTTTACTTCTAATAGCCACGTTTGGAGGGGTAGATTAGATCCACCCCAACTCTGGTGCCACCAGGTCTTATGATGGAAAACAGTATCAGAGACCATTCAGGAACAGTTAACAGGTGAAATACTGACTAACGGGGCCTGACTGGGGAGGACACTAACTAAAGGCTCCTGAGCCAATATCTGGGAGGTGAATCTGTGTCACGATTGGTGGATTTGATGGTGTCGTGCGGATTTCAGGAAGAGAGGCATGACCAGTAGGAGATGGGTTAAAATGAGCAGGTTTAATGAATGAACTCATACAAAGAATAATATAACCAGCATCAATACTTCTTTGAATGGACAAAATAATAAATAGATGCAAGTCTCTGATAAATAGCAAGATAACAAAGATGTCCTTTGCATAAAAAAAATTGCAGTCCTTGCATAAAAAATATAATTTGTGCAGGTAATTCTTAGAGGACAAGGCAATGTTCAGGATTGGAATTTAAAGAAGAAGAAAAATACCTGAAGATTCCATGATTGGATTATTGAAGATTGGATGATTGAAGACTGTATGATTGGAGATTGGATGATTGGATGTTTGGATGACTGAATATTGGACTGGAATCAGACCAGCAGGGTATGGTGTTGAGACAAGAAAGTACCAGGAAGGAAGACAAATGGTGAGTGTGACATGCCAGAGACAGCAGCGATGGGATCAGAGGCCAGCAGGGACAACCAGCTGAAGAGCACAGTGTGCATAGGCACCAGGAGGAACATGACTTCCCCTTGATTGCAGGCTGAGGAAACAAGTTGTACTGACCCAAATTGACTTAGGTAGATCCCCTTTATACCAAGGCGAGGACTGCCATAGGCTAACTGGACAGAATGGGAGGAGAAGACCCAACCTGGCCAATCACTGCTTTTGCCCTCAAGCTAAATGGTGGCACCGTACTCCGGTGCCAGCCTCCTGACAGCCAGACTGCCGTGCCTCTGTTTGAATCCATGCTTGCCGCTCACAGCTGCACAACGCCACCACTGCCTACCCGACCAGGACCCCAGCGGACACACGCCAGCCGCTGGCGGGCAAGGACTATTGAGTACTGTACCTGCCCTGCTAAGCCACGGCGGCGTGTGACAGTACCCCCTCCTTTCTGAGTCACCCCAGGACACTTACAAATCTTGTGAGGATTTATTTGGAAGAATTAAGTAACAAGTTTGGGAGCATGTAAGTCTTTCTCCTCTACCCACAAATTCTCCTCAGGACTGTAACCGGACCACTCTACCAGAAATTGAAGATGAGAGTTTCAATGATGACAATCTACGATTATTTTGACCTCAAATTCAGCATCTGCTCTAGCTTTGACCAGTGGAGGTTTGGGAACTTGCTTCTGATACTTGCTTAGCTGCAAATGGCTTCAGGAGGGACATGTGGAAAGAATTGGAGATTCTCATAGAGGATAGCAGTTTCAGAAGGCCACCGGACTTATGACCTGGATGATGGGATAAGGACCAATGAAATGCGGAGCCAACTTCATAGATGGCAGACGGAGTCACAGATTTCGAGTAGATAACCAGACTTGATCTCCAACTTTAATACTATGAGATGCACGTCTCTTCCTATCAGCGGATCTTTTGTACCGAACTGAAGCCTTGAGAAGAGATTCATGCACATTAGACCAGATTTTAGTAAAAAGATGAAGAGAAGATGTCACAGCAGGTACTTCGACAGGAGGTAAATCTGTAAAATCAGGAGATCCAGGATGTTTCCCATAAACAGTGAAGAAAGGAGTGGTACCTGAGCAGGAATGATAAGAGTGGTTATGTGCATATTCCTCCCAAGGAAGCAGTTCTAGCCAGTCATCCTGTGAAGAGGATACAAAAAGATGGATAAAGGCTTCAAGATCTTGGTTTACCCATTGAGTTTGCCCATTGGTTTGAGGTTGATAGGCAGTGGAGAACTCAAGTTTAATCTGGACTGCGGCACATAGGGATCTCCAGAACCTGGCAACAAACTGTACCCCTCGATCAGAGATTATCTCTTTTGAAAGTCCAATTTAAAGATTGTTTTGATGAAAAGTTGCGCTAGAGCTGGAGCTGAAGGAAGAGATTTTAACGGGAAAAAATAGCCATTTTGGAAAATCTGCCCACCACAATCCAAATGACTGAATCCCTTAGAAGGAGGTAATTCGGAGATGAAGTCCATGGATAAATGGGTCCATGGTTCTGTGGGCACTGGTAGCGGACGGAGTGTCCCAGAAGGAGAAGAATGCAGTGTCTTGTTTTGAGCACATTTTACACAGGAGGTGAGGAAGTTAGTTACATCAGCTTGGATTGAAGGCCACCAATAGGAATGGAGAAGAAATGTCAGAGTCTTTTGAATTGAGTGACCAATGAAACAAGAAGAATGACCCCACGCTAATATTTTTCTCCAAAGATTCTATGGCACGAATGTCTTACCAGGAGGTGGTACAGGATGAGTAGATACTTGAGCAAGGACAATAGGATTGAGAATAGTTTGTGGAGCAAGTGGTTGTACATCGATGGAATCAAAAGACTGAGACAATGCATCAGCTTTTCCATTTAAGGTACCTGGACGAAATTTAATCTGCAAATCAAAACGTTCAAAGAACATAGCCCATCGAGCTTGTCGAGATGTAAGATATTGGACATTACGTAGAAAGGAAAGATTTTTGTGATTGGAGTATTCAATAATTTTATGACGAGCACCTTCAAGAAAATATCGCCACTCCTCAAAGGCCAATTTGACTGCTAACAATTCTTGTTCTCCGATAGGATAATTTTTTTCCGCCGGTAGCAGTTTTTCTGAAAAATATGCACAAGGATGGAGTTCTTGATTTTTATCTCGCTGAGAAAAAATAGCCCCTACCCCTTCGGACAACGCATCCACTTCAAGCTCGAAGGGTTTGGTGACATCAAGCTGTAAAAGAATGGGAGCGGAAACAAAGGCTTGCTTGAGTAGTTGAAATGCTCTGACTGCCTCAGGTGGCCAATGGGCTCGATCTGCTCCTTTTTGGGTAAGAGCTCTAAGTGGTGCTGCAATCGTAGAAAAGTCTCTGATGAATCGTATATAGTAGTTTGAAAGGGATGCAGTTTAAATCCTGGCGGTCGGGATCCCGGAGTTCAAAATCCCGACGCCGGAATCCAGACGCCGGAATCCCGAACGCCGAAATCCCGACACTTTCTCCCCCCATGGGTGTCCACGACACCCTCAGAGGGAGAATAAATTAGTGTGCTGAGCGTAGCGAGGCACCAGGTTCGCTGCGTGGCGAGCGCAGCGAGCCCACAAGGGGGGGTGATCCACGTCCCCCCTTGTCGGGATTTCGGCGTTCGGGATTCCGGCGTCAGGATTTTGAACGCCGGGATCCCGACCGCCGGCTTTTCATGCCGAATCTGTTTGAAAAGCCTACAAAGAGCTGAATTCCTTTGAAGGTGCTAGGAGCCATCCAACCCACAACAGCCTTTACCTTCTCAGGATCCATCTCCAAGCTGGTACTGGACAGGATATGTCCCAAGAAAGGAATGGAGGAAACTTCAAAAAGACATTTCTCAAGTTTGCAAAAGAGTTGATTTTGTCGGAGTCAACGTAATACCTCTCTCACCATTCTCCTATGCTGAAGCAGTTTGGGTGAGAAGATAAGAATGTCATCTAAATAGACCACCACGAAAGAATACAGCATGTCATTCATGAATTGCTGAAATACGGCAGGAGCATTACAGAGGCCAAAGGGCATTAACAAGTACTCATAATGTCCATCATGAGTGTTAAAAGCTGTTTTCCACTCATCTCCTTGTCGGATGCGTATCAGATTATGAGCACCTCGTAGATCGAATTTGGTAAACACTGTAGCACCCTTGACCTTGTTGAATAACTCAGTGATGAGTGGGAAGGATATCGATTCTTAATTGTGATGTCACTTAAGCCACAATAGTCTATACATGGTCTCAAAGATCCATCTTTCTTTTTGACAAAAAAGAAGCTTGCTCCCGCTGGTGAGGTGGATGGTCCAATAAACCCTTTTCAAGGTTCTCCTTGATATAATCGGACATGGCTTTGGTCTCTGGGAGAGATAGAGGGTAAATACGACCTCTGGGAGGAGTTTTTCCGGGAATTAACTCGATGGAACAGTCCCACTGTTGATGAAGAGGAAGAGTATCGGCCCCGCCTTTGCTGAAGACATCAGAGAATTGGCTGTACTGCGGAGGTAATGAAGACAAGGAAGATGATGATGAGGAAGGTGGTGACAAAGAAGCTGACGAAGAAGATGACGAAGATGCTGAAGAATGAACTTGCTGCAGAGGTATTGCTCGATGTAGGCAGGAGGAGCAGTGTGAACCCCATGCCATAATTTTCATAGCAGACCAGTCAATATGATGGTTATGTTTAGCCAGCAAGGGCATTCCTAGAACGGTATCATGAGAAGTTTTGGAAATAACAAGAAGTTCCAAGAATTCACGATGAGCAGGTTCTATTTTGAGTTCTAATGGATGTGTTATTAAAGAAACTTGACCGTGAAGAATTCTACTGCCATCTACTCCAAAGATTTGTACTGGAATGGAGAATTGAGTAGTGAGTCTGGAAGAGATGAAATCCCCTGCTTCTCCAGAATCTAGCAGGGCTTTCAACCTGATTGTTCTTTGTGATGTAATGAGATTGACGAAGATAGTGGAATCAATCGAGGTGGAGAATGGCAATAATACTTCTAGTTGGCGATCCTCCTTGGCGACTAGGAGCGGTCGTTTTCTTGGACAACAGGTACAGGCAGTGACAAGATGAGAAGAAGACGCACAGTACATACATAAAGTCTCTTTCTTTCTTTCTTTGAGCCTTTTCTTATAGTGATAAACGGAAATGTTTGACTTGCATAGGTTCTTCAGCAGGTGGTGTCACGGAAGAAGCAGGTCTGGAAGAAGGTGCAGGACCTGTGAAGGACCGGAAACGTGAACAATCAAAGCAGTTTCTTTCCAACTGACACTCTTGTAAGCGGAGATCTACTTTAGTACAGAGTGAAATTAATTCGGCCAGGGTGTCTGGCATGTCACGGGTAGTGAGTTCATCTTTCAAACGGCCGGACAAGCCATTCCAGTAGGCAGACAACAGAGGCTCCTCATTCCATGAAAGCTCAGAAGCGAGGGTTTGAAATTGAACATCGTATTGACCTACAGGTCAACTGCCCTGATGAATTCGTAGAATTTCTGTAGCGGCTGAAGACACTCTGCCTGGTTCGTCAAATATCCTTCTGAAGGTGGAAATAAAGGCAGAATAATTGGAAAGCAATTGGTCCGATCTCTCCCAAAGTGGTGAAACCCACTCCAATGCTGTTCCAGTAAGGAGAGACACAATGTAGGACACTTGGGCTTTGGAGTTCAGATGGCTGTAGTGTAAAATGTACGTCACATTGATTTAAGAAGCCTCTGCATGCCTTGGGAGATCCATCATACTTATTGGGCGTAGGTAGTTGTAGATGCCCAGAGGCCGGTTGAGAGAAGGAGGCAGAAGAACTGTTACTGGTTGTTGTAGTAGTAGATGAGGAACTGGCGGCAGTAGTAGTTACGGCCCAGGGAGATGCCAAAGTTTGTAGATATTGCGCCATCTGCCGCTGCATGGATTCAAGCTGCTCTAAGTGATTTACAATGTTCTGTAGGAGATCCACGGGTGTCCCCTGATTTCCGCTCGATTCCATCAGGTCAGTACAAACTGTCATTATTGGTGGATTTGATGGTGTTGTGTGGATTTCAGAAAGAGAGACGTGACCAGTAGGAGATGGGTTAAAATGAGCAGGTTTAATGAATGAACTCATACAAAGAATAATATATCCAGCATCAATACTTCTTTGAATGGACAAAATAATAAATAGATGCAAGTCTCTGATAAATAGCAAGATAACAAAGATGTCCTTTGCATAAAACAAGATAGCAGTCCTTGCATAAACAATATAATTCATGCAGTTAATTCTTAGAGGACAAGGCAATGTTCAGGATTGGAGTTTAAAAAAGAAAAAGAATACCTGAAGATTCCACGATTGAATGATTGAAGATTGGATGATTGAAGATTGGATGATTGGATAATTGGATGACTGAAGATTGGACCAGGACTGGAATCAGACCAGCAGGGTATGGTGATGAGCCAAGGAAGTACCAGGAAGGAAGACAAATGGTGAGTGTGACATGCCAGAGACAGCAGTGATGAGATCAGAGAACAGCAGGGGCAACCAGTTGGAAAACGCAGTGTGCATAGGCACCAGGATGACCAGGACTTCCCCTTGCTTGCAGGCTGAGGAAAGAAGTTGAATTGACACAGTTTGGCAGGGGGTTGCTTATTTTATGCAGAGGTTAATATTAACCTCTGCATAAAATAAGCAACCCCCGGCAACTAACATCGCTTACTAACTTTGCATGAGAGCTGTATTAAATCTGCCCAAATTCGGAGCCATCTTTATTTCCCTGGGGATACATATTTAGTATGTGTAGCACATAAAGGCCAATTGTGGAACTGGATGACCAGTGAACCCAGGAGCTGAGGAACTGGACTGACCGACAGCAGTACGACTGGAACCAGGAGCAGGCCAGTAGAGGGAACCTGGGTAACTGGAGCCAGCAGAGAGGCAGGTGAGTGAGCCCAAAATGGATGCTATCACCGGAGGGGTTGTGCTAACCTGGATCCTTTAAAAGGGCTCAGGTGTCCAATCACCTGAGCCAGGTCCAGCCCAGCCTACTGGCTCTAATGGATCAGCTGCTATGCCTGGCTGGCTTCGTCGGGTAACCATAGCATCGCAGAGTGACCGGCCCCAGGGGATACTGAAGCGGGCGGCGGAGGCTAAAGACTGTCTTTGTTCCTGCCAGCAAAAGCCCTGATGCTGCTGCTCTACTCACTGGGGAAATGCAAACTGAGACAGGTGGATGGCACTGAAGGCTGCTGCCGTCCTGCTGACTGACCCGCCACTGATAGGTAACAGTATCATGTTTTTCTTTGGATTTCCCACCTTTTTTCCCTGAGTGACCTTTTTCTTTACCCCTGGATCTAATGGATCAGCTGCTTAGCCCGGCTTGCTTCACTGGGTAACCATAGCAATTGCTGGGTGGAAGTTCTCATTCACCCAGTCAAAAGCTGTCAGCTGCAGCCCTTCACTACATCCCCTGGTTGCCGAGGGACCAGCCCCAGGGGATACTGAAGCGGGCAGAAGAGACTGGGGACTGTCTCCGTTCCTGCTAGCAGAAGCCCTGCCGCTGCTGCTCCACCCACTGGGGAACTGCAAATGGAGACAGGTGGACGACACTGAAAGGCTGCCGCTATCCGTCCTGCCCGCTGCTGACGGGTGACAGTACCCCCCTTGAGGAGGGCTTAACAAACCCCTAGCAACAGGCTTATGGGGGAACTCAAGGAAAAACTTTTTCTTAAGTTTGGGGGCATGTAGATCTTTATCTAGGACCCAAGATCTCTCTTTAGGTCCATATCCCCTCCAATGGACAAGGAAGCACAGAGAACACTGGTAAATCTTGAAATCCATTCCACCAGAAATTCCTGCTGCCCCTGAACCTCTACCAAAGGTGTTCCTTTATCCATCAAAAAAATTATGGGTTTGAGTATGAAATGTATTAGCAATTTTAAGAGATTTGGGCAATTGTAACTGGATGGCTACCGGGTCCTCCCTCTTGATAATTCGTAATGGACCAAAGAACCTCGGACCAAATCTGGGTGATGGCTGCCGGAATTTGATATCTGGGTTGACAGCCAGACCCAATCGCCAACCTTAAAGGATCGGGGACATTTGGACTTATCTGAGAACACCTCCCGTAATGCAGCCTCCTTTAAAGCATAATGTACCTTCTTCAAAATTACCAGACATTATCATTGGTAAACCATGAAGTCTAATAACATGTCAAAGAAATAATCTGGCCATGGCTTTAGCCGATGGCAATTGCCTTAAGCTGCCCATAGACGGTCCGTTCCCAGACCGTCCGTTCTGTACTAAGAGATGTTCGCTCCCGCACATCTCATCGTATGGTACAAAAAGTATGTGTTGCACATACTCTTTGTACAAGGCATGCAATGCGATGTGATGTGTACTATTTAAGTCCCGAACGGATCCGTTAAACGGCAGAGACAGAGCTCCTTTATGTCTGGCACAATCCGGGAAGGAGAGCACAAATTCTTTGTTATCTCGGGAAATACTAGGCCACTTCACTTCACATTCTGAGATAGGAGTTTTAAGGTCTTAAACACGCCAAGATGACCTGCCATCTTACTATCATGAATTTGAAGGAGAACACCACGTCTGAGACTGTCCAGAACAAAGAGATGACCAGCCGGAGTTTGAGCAGGGGCATGATCCTGCGCATGGTGGATGAGACTCTCTAAAGTCTGGGTAAGGCCAGCATTAATACATGTGGCTGGTAAGATAGGGACTGCAGGTGCCCGTACCTTGTGATGAGTAATAAAGCACAGTGAAAGAGCATCTGGCCTAACATTCTTGGAGCCCAGCCTGAAGGTGATGCAAAAATTGAAACGGGTAAAAAACATGGCCCACCTAGCCTGATGGGCATTAAGACGTTTGGCCGTTTCAATATACTGTAGATTCTTATGGTCAGTAATAACCAAGACTTGATGACTGGCCCCCTCAAGCCAATGCCTTTATTCCTCAAATGCCCATTGATTTTCCTCTGCTGAGGAACTGCAAATGGAGAAAGGCAGACAGCACTGAAGGCTGCTGCCGTCCTGTCCACCAACCCGCCGCTGACGGGTTACAGTATCATCTTCCTCTTTCTCTCTAGATTTCCCACCCTTTTTCCCTTTTTTTTTACCCATTTTTTCTTTGCCGGTTGGAGTTTGTCAACCTATCTGTGGTGGGAAAGAACTGCAGTATAGTGGCTATTAATAATAATAATATTGCACTGTTGTTTGGATGTGTGCTCTTTGCTCAATACATTGTACAGTATACTCTGACTTCTTTATCAGGGGTCAGTGGGCTTAACTCTCTGGTCAGCCATATTGTGGTGTATTGCGAAGAGAGTTGGAGACCCACCATTTATTGGGGTTGCCACTGAGGGAAAAAAAAGGGTACTTATGTATTATCTGGGCTCACGATTTTTTCATTGCATGCCACTACTTAAGGCATGCAATGCAACGTAATGCGATTTTTAATTGTAAAGACCTGATTTTTAATTGTATAGTCAACCATGGGTGATTTCATACCCCCACTATCCAACTACGCAAGGAGTTGATTTTATATAGTGTGGCGAGTGTAGCGAGCCACCGAGCCCGAAGCGTGGCGAGCGCAGGTGGATAACTTTACATGTATTCTGTATCCCCTCGCGGGGCTCGCTGCTCTCGCCATGATTCGGGCTCGCTGCGCTCGACACACTATATAAGATCAATTCCATGCGTAGTTGAATAGTGGGGGTATGAAATCACCCATGGGTGACTATAAAACTTAAAATTGGGTCTTTACAATTAAAAATCGCATTGCATTTCATTGAATTCCACTATATTGCATGCGATGCGATGCAATGCAGTGAAAAAATCGGGCGCCCAGATAATACATAAGTACCAAAAAAAGTAATGTCATGGACATTTGTAGTGGCAATAAGACGTAATGTCACTGATGATCTGGACATTCTTTCTGATTGCCATCATACTGTACTTAGTTTATGTATTATAATTAAATAACAGTTGACTAATTTCAATGGCATTTCAGTGGTCTGTGTCGTTATTTCTAGTCAAGTTAAGTTTATATATTATTTAGTAGATAAGGTTATTTGTGTGATGATGTCATGCAATTCAACATCTGCTGATAGAAAGTTTAAAATCACATACCATCCAATGGGAGGGATAAATGACGAGTGAATTTATAGGCTTCTAAAGGATTAACCATTGGGTCGAAGCTCTTGAATATTACGAATTCCAGAGCTTTGTGTAGCAAGCGGACGAACCTCCAACCAAGCCCATTGTAGTGTATTGCCAGAGGTAAAATATGATCACAATTACCTCTATAATTTGCCACCATCCACTCCCAATCCAGAAATATGGCTGCTAGGATAGCACAGCTGCACAGGGGCAAAACTAAAGGAGGAAAGACACCGTGCAGCCTAGAAAGCCCGAGCTGCCTGGAGAGTACCTGTAGAGGATGCTCCAGCTGCTCCTCTTCTTCCTGGTCATGTTGGCAAACACCACCAATTTTGCTTCGAGTGTGAATAGTTACAAATGTGCCCCCACACCCAAAGACATTTAAAAAAAAAAAAAAATTGTCCGTGCATTCCAAAAGGAGTGTGTGGCCTCACTGTAAATAACATGGTCTTGCAGGAAAAGACCTTATAACCGAGTTTTGCATCCAACATGCCACTCGTACATCCATTGTTGGGAATGAGACACACGAACATTGGAGATGCCACGTGCGCCAGAGTTACTGTCGGGCCTTACATATTATACCACACACTGTAATGCCTATTACATATTATACTACACACATTTAGTCAACTGACACCATTTTATGTCCCACAAATAAAAATGCCCCACAGTAAGGCTTCTAATTACTTTTAAATTACCTGCTTGTTTCCCCCTGTGGTGACACTTATACTCATCTTGCCCCCTGTGGTGACACTTATACATATAAAGCCACCTGTCATGACACTTATATGCATAATGCCCCTGTGGTGCTGCTTATACCATTGGCCGACCTGAGTCCCAGCCCTAGACTATTACTATTAGCCAGGGGAGGGGAGACAGCATTGGAGTAGTAATAAAGTACATGCCTCCAGCCCTGTCCAACTCCGGTGCTCCCTCTCCCATCTCGGCAGCTGCAGATGTGGCCAAGCCACTGACAGACCTGGAGAAGAGGAAGCAGGTCATTATTAGGGTCATTGGCATAGTCAGGGTGGAGAATGTGTCTGAGCTCAAGTACGGCTTCAACAGGCCCCTTTACTTGACCTTGATCATGGACTGATTTCTCCACCACCATGGACTACTTCTTTGACCAGTTTTCAATGTACGGGGTTTAAGGCAGGGGTGGGATCTGCTGCTGCTACTGACGCCGCCACCATGTGGTCTCCTGTACTGGTGGGCAGGAGTTTGGCAATTACTGGCTCTGCTGAGCAGCGAAGCTGTAGTTTGTGACCGGCCATCAAGCTCTGCCCCCCCTCCCCCATTGCACCCAAAGCCAGATTGGGAGGGCTTTCTGGGGCAGTGGCAGACAGTGGAGGTGAGCAGATGCAGTCAGCATTGGTGTGGTGAGGCTATTTTTGGTGTCACCCCACTCAAGGTTGACACCAGGGTGTGGGCTGCACCTAGTGACCCCACTCAGTAAACATTATTGACACTATTACAAATAATCTCACCATCCTTTGCAGCATAACGATCTTTGGTCCAAGGTTTTGACTGATAGTGAAGATTTGGATGAGGCGGATAGTGAAAATGATATAATCCAGTGACAAGAAGACTCTCCCCCAGTATATAGAGATGGACAGCCTAGGGAGATAGGGAAAAAAGGGTCAGAAAACAGCCCATAGCATATCTATATATTTACCTGCAGCCATCCATGCTGTACACCTGCTTTGACTAATTCTATTATGACTGTGGTTCCCAAACTGTGTCAAATCAAGGAACACCCAAGGCACCCATAGGCCAAACTGTTATTATTTAGTGCAAAAAAAGGAAAGATTGGGATAAGCCCACTATCAGCGCCACAGATGAGGAGAGGAAACGTTATAGGAAAAGGGCATCCCTTATCGGGAAATAACATTCCTCTTCTCTGTATATGTCAATCAGGGGTTAACTGAAATGACAGCTTGATATCAGACTGTATCCTGGGATGTGGTCCTGCTCTCAGGGTATCCCATCAAGTGTACAGTATATGTAAAATATGTGCAAAGGAAATGCATATAGTGCAGCAAAGGGGACACTTTCTGAGGATTGATTCCGGACAGTATCAGACTCTACCCCTTCAATCCATGCTATACATGAGAATATCCCTAAAACGGAATTCTCATGTACATCTGGTAATAACAGACCACTTTATCTTCCTATTTCTCTCACCACTGTCCACTTGCTGTTTATATTTATGTATATGTCTGTATGTGTCTTATATAAATAAAAGTATTATTGCACTATTTGCATTTCCTTTGCACATCATTTACATATACACTGGACGGGATACCCTAAGAGCAGAACCACATCCCAGGATACAGTCTGAAATCAAGCTGTTATTTCTGTTAACCCCTGATTGACATATACAGAGAAGAGGAATGGTATTCCCGATAAGGGATGCATGTTTCCTATCACGCTTCCTCTACTCATCTGTGGCCCCGACAGTGGGCTTATCACAATCTTTCCTTTTTTTGCACTATTTAATACAGGTGGGAGGGCACCTGAAGGGATATACTCTGTTGGCAGCCTAGTGCGCACTGGGAGGGACTTATACACTTCTTTTTCATTTTTTTATTATTTAGTAAATTTGAAAAAAAAAGTTCAATTAAGTAAATGGTGTTTATATGTCATGCTTAGGTTCAGTTATGTGGTGAGAGTCAGGATTCACTTCTGTTCGTCAACAAATGTTATTATTGGCAGCCACCAGCACTAAATTTGCAGATTACATTAACCATAAATAATTGGAATTACTCCTGGACCAGCAACCCACGGCATCCCTGCAAGTGCTCCAAAACACCCCAGTGTATCACAGCAAACCGGTTGGGAACCACTGCTTTATGACATTAGACATAAGAATGATTGGGAGAATGTTACTTGAAGTTTAAGTCAATCATAATAATAAGTATTTCTGCCCCATATTCACTGCTGAAAGCGAGAAGGGCCACAGTCAGAAAAATGAGGGCGAAAAAAGTATATTTACAGATGAGAAAGTGGCTAAATTAATGGGGCCAAATGGGATACATCCAAGGATACTAAAAGAGCTTAAAAGGGAGCTGGTAAAACCATTAAAATAATTCTTAAACCAGTCAATAGCTACTGGAGCAATCTCTGAGGCCTGTAAAATAGCAAATGTAGTCCCACTGCACAAAAGTGAAAGCAAGGAAGAGGTAAGCAACTACCGACCAGTGAGCTTATGTAAGATACGTAGTAGGGAAATTGATGGAAACACTCTTAAAACAAAGAGTTATAGAATATCTAAAAAGCTTATGTAAGATAAGTAGTAGGGAAATTGATGGAAACACTCTTAAAACAAAGAGTTGTAGAATATCTCAAAACCAGCAATTTACAGGACAACATTGGTTTAATGGGGGAGATCATGTCAAACAACTCTTATTGACTTTTTTTACTGGGTAACTAAAGTAATAGATCAAGGGGGGGCTGTAGATGTAGCTTATCTAGACTTATCTAGACTTTATGAAGACACTGTCCCACATCACAGACTGTTAAATAAACTCGAAAGCTTGGGATTGGATTCTAAGATGGTTGAATGGATAAGATCTTGGTTGCAGCAAAGAAAACAGAGAATTGCATAAAACTTTATTAAAAATAGCCACTGTCAGATGCTGCCACTGCCCCCATTCACCACCGTCCATCATGGGGAGGAAGTTAGTGGCATTGCCTAGCAATGTTCCTGACGCTTCCCCACGGTCAATCGCAGTGACGAAGTCTGTGGCATTGCCTAGAAACATCCCTGATGCCTTCCAGCTGCCTTCCCCAGAAGCTTATGGCCATCGCCAGTCAGTGTCCCTGAGCCTTCAGAGCGACCAAAACAAGGAATGCTCAGGGACACAGGAGATAGGTGGCAGAAGTGCTTAACAGTACCTACCCTTGAGGAGGGGTCAACAGATCTCTAAAACCTTTTTTTTTAAGAAATCCCTTAAAGAATTTTTTCTTTAAAGAAGGAGCGTGAAGATACCCAAGACCTCTCCTTCAGACCTTACCACTTCCAGTGCACAACAACTGCTTGTGGACTACTTTGGAGGAGTCTAAAATATTGTCAACCACAAATTCCTTGGGACCCTGACAAATGACCGATGCTGGTCTCTTAACTCTAGGCTTAAGGGCACTGCCTAGTGAACAAGCTTTATTGCGAAACGTACGTTTAGAGACAAATCCGATCACGTGGTGCACCGACGTAACCGGCAGAAACGCTGCTGCTCCCCAGGAGAACGGAGATCTGCCGCTCCAGCACACTCGCAGGAAAAAACCCAGCATCAGCCTGACAAGGGCGGTAATGTACTATGACTCACGGCAGACTCAGTCCTTACCGTGGCTTATACTCCATATGTCTTTTTATTTTTAAAGCTTAATTTGGTGGCATGTAAAAGGGATTGAGTACAATTGGTTGCACACGTCTCCCCAGCTTTGTGGTGCCGAAAGGCATTGATTGGATAAAAATCATCCAGTTAAGGGGACATTGGGTGACATTCTATGGGATGAGATTTCTGTTTTTTGGCGTTAATTAGTAAACAAAATGGCGATATCGCATTTTTCCGTCAAATCGCCTATTTAATAGGATGCGCGAAGGGACTGAAATCGCATATTATGTGCGTTAACGCATGCGGACCAAAAGTGCGTGATAAATTCGGATTTATATCGCATCCAGATGTTTTCGTACAGAAAAGTATACAAATCGCTTATTTAATGCAATGCGTTTTCGCAAATCGCACTTTTTAGGTGTCTAATAATCGCATTTATTTCAGACCAGGTTCTGTTTGGCGATTTGGCCCAGAACTCACTTTGTTCAAGTGCACACATGGTTAATTTCAGCACAGGTGCCCTCATTTTCACTCAGAAACACCCCTACATAAACCCCAACATCATTAAGGACACCTGTGAGGGTTTGAGACATGGAGATTTTGCAGAGTGGTTTGGAGTTGCTGATTTGTGATGTGGCCCATTTGGAGGAGCTGCGCAGGAGGGAGGAAGGTTGTGGGGATGTTTAGGCTGAACCGCATTAACCTGTTGGACTTATATGAGCAGGTGAGAGATGATTTGGACCCTTTTGGGGGAGGCAACTATGCAGTGTCTGGGCTGCACAAATTAATGTGTGCCCTCTACTATTTGGCCACAGGCTCCACTCAGTCTGTGACCTCATGGTCCTTGGGGGTATCACAGGCCACTTTCTCTAAGCATTTTACTCAAGTGTTACTTGCTTTAAAGAAGTTGTGGCGGACATACATCAGATTCCCCAGTTCTGAGTTGGAGTGGCAGGACCACAAGTTGGCTTTCTATAGACTCTCATCATTCCCGCACGTGCTGGGAGCTATAGACTGCACACACATTGGGATTAGGGCACCGCATGTGCGGGGCCACGTCTACGTCAATAGGCGTGGGGGGCACTCCCTGAACGTGCAGGTTGTTTCCAATGCTCACCTCAAAATCCTGAGTGTTGTTGCAGGCTTTCCTGGGAACTGCCATGACGCCTATATTCTGAGACACTCAGCCCTCTGGAACCGATTTACCGACCACCAAATGCCAGAGGGCTGGCTACTAGGTAAGTACCTTTTTACATATTACCCTGTCTGTCCTTATTTGTACCTGCTCTAATGTGTGTGTGTTTCCTGTTTCACAAGCATATTGTTCTTCTACCAGTGTCTCCTGTTTGCAAAAACCACATACCTTACCATATAAGGCAATCACTTCCTATCTGTGTTTTAGGTGACTCAGGATATGGGTGTGTTTCCTGGCTCATGACACCTTTGCGCTCCCCAGAGGGCCCCTTCACAGCACCGGTATAATGAAGCCCATATTGCAACCCGAAATGTGGTGGAGCACACATTTGGCGTTTTGAAGAGTAGATTCCGGTGTTTGGACCGGTCATCGGGTACGCTGCTTTACGCAGAGGGGGGATCTGGTGCGCACACACATCATCAGCCGTTACTTTTCTGGTAAGCACATGTGCCCTGTATTCCAAAATGTACCTTTGCTGTAAGTGTACTCATAAACAAATTATTGACCAATACCATCTGTTTCCACCCACATTTAGCCTAATACACAGAGCCCAACTGATGCAGCTGGTGGTGCTGACCTATCCCTTGCTGGTATCAAGCTTGTAAGTACATTTGATACATGTATGAATGAAGTTTGCTGTAAAACATGGCTCACTGGTGTTGTGGAACTACACGTGCCAGCATGCCCTGACACACTATAACCATTACAGTCCAAACCATGAGTGTCAGAGCTTGCTGGAATATGTAGTTCCACAACCTTTGACAGGCCAGGAGTTACCCCACACTACTTTACAGCAATCCCATTGTCATATACATAGGCGTGCGCACGGGGGGTGCCGGGGGTGCACAGGCACCTCCTAATGCCCGCCGGCACCCCCCACGCGATTGCACGCAAAATGCAGGAGCCCCGTTAGCCGGCGACGGTCAGGTCAGCCTTACTTGCCTGCCGCCGCCGATCTCCAGCCCGCAGTGCAAACAACACTGCGGCCGGGTGACTAGGAAGCGCTGGCTGGGCTGTGTGTGGGCTGCTTCATTCAAGTTAGCCCCCGGCCCGCCTCTATAGCGATCACAAGCTAGCGTGACGTGGTGACATCACAGCGCACACCCGTCCTCCTGGCCGCACGCCTGTTCTCCTGGCCGCGCTTCTGCCCTCCTGCCCAAGCTCTGCTCTCCTCCTCCTGCTGCCTCAGACAACCATCCCAGCAGCACGCGCCCTGGCAGAGGCAGTGAATGGTATCCACGCTGAGCAGGAGCCAGCGTGAGTTGTGACCTGGCTGCCTGCAGTGTTCCTCCTAGGAGGAAGCAAACTAGATTAGGTATTTATTCATAGGAAAAAAATTTGCAATTAACCCCTTGAGTGGTGGGTTTTGCTGGGGCAGGACAGGTTTGTCCTGCCCCAGCAAAACCCACCACAGATATTTGGAACCCGAGCCCCCCGCCTCTCATCTCCGCTCCACTCCTCCACACCTCCCCTTTGGGGTTAGTACGCCGGAGCTAGCTCCCCTGCCGCCACTTCCCCCTGCAGCCTGTCAGTTATCACACAGGTGGCAGGCTCAGGGATGTTTCGCGGCGGCTCGGGAGGACTCAGGTGCCTGAACTCTCCTGAGTCCCCCCGAGCCGCGCCGACCATGCCCAAGCCTGCCGCCTATGTCACAGTTAATGGCGGCTGGCGGCAGGGGAGCTCCGGGTATGATCGCCAGAGGGTGTGGGGGGGAGGCGACAGGAGGAGGGGCCCTAAAGGTATTGGAGGCACCACTGGCGCACACCTAATGTAAAGTGGTATACCAGTGGGGCTAGAGCAGTGGTAGCCAACCCTAGCCCTCGAGAGCTACCAACAGTTCACATTTTCCAGACAACCTAGCTGCTGCACAGCTGCACTCATTAATCACTGACACATTTTAAAAGATACACAGATGGAGCTAATTAGCTCACTTGTGATTCTGTGAGGAGACCTGCAAAACATGCGCTGTTGGTAGCTCGAGGACTAGGGTTGGCTACGCCAGGGCTAGAGGCACCACTGGCGTGCACCTAATGTAAAGTGGTATGCCCCACTGACATGCACATAGAGTTTACTGCTGTGGTGAGTAGGAGCTGCTGCAGCAGTCACTGAGAGAGGGCCAAGGGTAAAAATATATATAACGGAATCTTCTGCACTATACAAGACACTGTAAAAAAAAAAAATATATATTGAATTGTGATGATTAAAGTTACATGCACATTTCTAGCTATAACATTCCCTTGGAGGCACTAAATGTGCGGTGCCCATACACTGAGCGATATCCTCTGTGCGTTTTGAACTAGAATTAATATAGTTCAAAACGCATGTGATACACTACAACAGCATGCGTTTTGTACTAGGATCTAGTACAAAAAGTATGTGCTGCACATTCTTATTGTGGTTTGCGATGCACGGGAGCAAAAGCAGCATCACACCATGTATGGGCATCATTAATCACTACACTGCTGTGCAAATAAGTATCATTGGTGATCTTAGAAATTGTCAGTTTTCATTTTAAATTTCGGTTAATGGGAAAGTGTATTTTTTCCCCTGCTACTGCTGCACTATCGTTAGAGGCCATTACATTTATTACTGTCTGTACAACCCATTTCCCATATGCTTCAGCACAACAAGGAGGGTACTCTGGGTGTGGGTTAGGATTACTGTTACACACTTAGAAATTATGTGTATTTCTTTTCTATTCCAAGCATGGTTCAAACTGTGTGAGTTTGTATATTCTCGCCGTGCTTGTATGTATGTATGTGTGTATATATATATAATATTGCAATAAATGAGGCCACTCACGCCAACACTGTATTTAATATAATTTAGTTTGCATTGATGCCCAGTAGGCGGTGATAGACACGCCCAGTAGGCGGTGATAGACACGCCCAGTAGGCGGTGATAGACAAGCCCAGTAGGCGGTGATAGACAAGCCCAGTAGGCGGTGATAGAAATGCCCCTCCAATTGTGCACCCACTAATAAAATGGGCTGCGCACGCCTATGGTCATATACCATTACACTATGTCATAATGCACACAACAATTGGTTGATAAATAATACACTGACAAAATGGTATGCGGTTAGACATTTTTACTGCAGTATACTATGTCAGAAGCAATCTGCATTTTTGTCAGTAAAACATTAAAACTGTCGGGGGATGTAACAAGATGTATTGCATATCACAAAATTATCAAATATATGACCTATCTTCTCCCACCATCAGGCAACCCTACACCACTTCTAGAACCTGCACCCAGGCCACCACGGGTCCTAATACTCCGACGGGGTGGGGAAGTGGGGGAGCCACTTATTGGGGTGCTATATACACTACTGAGAGTTGATGCTGCGCCACCTACGACATTGCCTTCCAGCTGCTGTAGTTGGGCCTGCATACCTATTAAGGCATTGGTCTGCGCTGTGCATGATTGGCTTAGTGCAGCTATACTTTGGGCAAAGCTGCCAATATGGCTATTCTGTTCCCTTACAGCAGAAGTTAGATCTGCAAAACGGGTGCCAATGCTATTAGCAATGCGCACATGAGTGCCTACACCTACCCGTACACTACGTGCAATTTTCGTAATTGAAGAAACATGTCACCCATGTACCCCTGGATGTTACCTATTTGCAGGCTTTGGGAGGCCATAAATTCTATTTGTTTCTCCTTGAAATTGACCAAGGAGTTAGCTACTTGGGAAGCAGAAGCTGCTGTATGGGGTGTGTTTGTGGGTGGGGGTGGGTTGGGAGACACCCCACTTGGGGGAAGATCACTCTGTGATAAGGTCTGTATTTCCTCCTCTGCCGTAAAGGTCTCCACGGGTTCAAGAATGATGTCCATTTCGACCAACACCATCACCGAAGAATCAGTTTGATGTGTTCCTAGTTTTATAGTACCTGTGGATACAGATGAGGAGGTAAGTACTGATGCATATATAGGCCAGACTCTCTTCAGTACTGTTTTAGAAAGGGCTTGAGATGCTGGACGCACATACCTAGGGGTCTTATGTACTTACACATGTACCCCGATACAGCATGCAACATTGACATTAATAATAAGTCAGATGGCTAGGTCAGATTACATTCATTTCCGTTGCAATGTAGCCGCAGGAGATGAATGTAGTGTGAGATATTGTTGATGTGATATGGGTGTGTGTACTGTATGTGTAATGGCGTGTTTTTTTGTTCATTTATCTGCTTCCGCAGATTCTGCAGCAACAGACCTTCTTGTCTTGGATGCGTGAGCACTTCGGGATGGACAATCTGTGAAAGGAAAGATGGGCAGCCATTATGTACCTTGCAATGGATAAGCATTTACGGCAAACATGCATTGAAATGACATTAATGGACAATACTTCCTTTGGTTAAGGACTACATTATTTAGTCCCCACATTATTTGACATCTGTTTTTTACCTGATTATTTTGTTAGAGTATAATTAAACTATTGGACACATTACAACTGTTGGATAATCTGTGGTATGTAGCCATGGCAGCTAAACCACCAGTACACCTCTGTGTTTTTGGCCACATACATGTTAGGCTGCTAGAAAGAATGTTACAGTGTTGATCAATATCAGCAGTTGTGGAACTACAAGGCCCAGCATTATGAGCAATTTGAAAGTAGGAGCAGGCAATTTATTGTGCATGACCTTGCTGGGCTATGTAGTTCCACAGCAGCACTTTACTTAGCATAACAATTCAAGTGAACATTACAGTTTGAAACATGTATGTTTAAGATTGCATGTGGTCACACTTACCAGCTCTGGATGGCGTTTGCGGCCTATCGGTATCCGCGACGTGCATGCCAGGCAGGACGTCAGGGGGTATGATGCGCTTCAACTTCACCTCATAGGACGTGTAGCAGACAGTGGTGGGGCTTCCTCCGCCAGTCTTGGTGGCCTCCTCCAACTCCATGGCCATTTTACTTTTCAGCTGCCTTTTGATGTCATTGAATCTCTTCTTCACATTTCTGACCAGGCGCTTGTGCTGACTGACAGCGATCACCGCCTGGGTGATGTCCTTCCACATAGCCCTTTTGCGCTGTGCAGTGGTCTTGTGGTGAGTTTTCCCAAGTAAACTGTCAAACACAGGCATGATAGCCCGGACAAGCGCAGCATTTTCCTCGTAGGAGAATCTGACCTTTCGGCCACTTTTTGTGCGGCCAGCTTCTACCTCCTCCTCATTTTCTACTCCAGCCATGTACCCCTCCTCCTCCATGCCAGTGTCTTCCTCATCCACACCTCCATCTTCCTCCACCTCTGACATGTGGCCCTCCTGCAGCTGCTGTGGGGTATGGTCAAGGTCTTGGCTATAGGATGGGGATGCCAGCGGATCCTCCACCTCCTCCTGCTGTGGCTGGACGCCCAGGGCCTGGTCTGGGGCTGGCCTTGCTGTGGCCATGCTGCCTGCCACACTGCTGGCTCTCCC
Source organism: Crinia signifera (assembly GCF_055691185.1). Lineage (NCBI taxonomy): Eukaryota > Metazoa > Chordata > Amphibia > Anura > Myobatrachidae > Crinia > Crinia signifera. The sequence goes on along the minus strand of NC_139223.1, from coordinate 182,790,682 downwards.
ACTTGGCTGGCTGCTGCCACTGGTCCCTCTGCCACTTCTCCCTCTGCCACTGCTCCCTCTGCCACTGCTTCCTCTGCCACTGCTTCCTCTGCCACTCCTCACTCTGCCACTGCTCCCGCTGCCACTCCTCACTCTGCCACCAACACCTCTTCCTCTACTCACACTGCCACTGCTCCTCTCCATGCTCCTTACTTCCTATCAAAGAGTGAAATGGCGCCAGTGCCCCTTTATATAGGGGGTGTGATGCATAATGGAGGGGACAGAGGTGGGCCAATAGGTTGGGGGGTTCTTAGTCATGCGGAGACAGTTTTGTAAATCGCACTCCGGCAGAAGAAATCGCACTTTTTTGTGGCTTAAATTCGCACCACTTCGCCGCAAATCGCACCACTTCACACTTTTCAGCCTCCAAAGCGCATCCCATTAAATATGCGAATTATTACAAAAAATGCTATTTTAAAAAGGGCGAATAGCGGCGATGTGGTGCGATATAAAAACATGCGCATTTATCTCAAACCATAGAATGTCACCCATTGTGTGCTTTCGCTGTGGACCTGATCCAACATATGCAAATTCCAATTGTTGAGATACACCAATAGGGGTGTTTTTGTGGTGTGGATATAAACGGTGAAGATTTACCACTACTATAGGGGTGAAAATAGCAACATATTTCTTACTGTTGGAGTGACGGCTAAATGTAGCAACGTTTGCCTAAAAAAGTATATATAGCCTGGTATAAAAACTTCATTTCTGCATAGAAACTTTTTCTGTGAGAGGCATTTTCATATTGGTCACTATTGTAGTGACGGCCAATTACAGCATCTGTCTGGCTAAAAAAGAATATATAGCTAGTTGATAAAATCTGTATTCCTGCACAGAACTGTGAGAGACAACACTGTATAGCAATAGCAATTCTCTGGTGAAGTGTTGGTTAAAAGTAGCAACTTTTGCTGCAAAAGATCATAAATTGGAATTAAAACTTATGTACCAAAACACTCACTGTGCGAGGCAACATTGTATAACAAACAATTGGCAACAGAGTCAGTGTGTGTAGCCATGCTTGGAAAATAATATGTGGGAATTTCTGTCCCCTTATCACACGCAAAACTGTTTGATAAGAAAGTGAGTGGTATTTCATGAATACAGATTTATAAGAGATACAACAAATTGTATTGGTAATTGCAGCCAAAATACTGGGAACCATATATTTGCAATACATGGCTGTGTGAGTAACTGTGAAATTATCAAACACACCTTTGCAGGGTAAAACTCCTAAACTGCATAAAGCCACCCCCAACAAATACTGCACCCTTACTTGACCTGTGTTTATAAGGTGAGTCCACGTCGGATGTATCGGGTTTGCCCACCCTGCAATGCAAAAGTAACAGGGGGGTACCCCGATTTCCCGTCTTAGGGGCCACCTTTCTCTTCTATCTCTCTGGAACTATAAATGGACACAGGACTCTCTCACTCCTCGTTCTATGCAAATGAGTAAGACGAGTGAGCAGCAGAAGTACAGTGTACCACAGAGGTTCTAATACTTGTATTTCAATCTACACTAATTTTGATACTATCCCTTTACTTACATTCAAGGAGGGTCAAGGCAGATATACCTGGACTGCCTACCCTGCAATGCCACCAAGCAACAGGGGGACACCCAGGAGATCAGTCTAAAGGGATCATCCTTCTACACTATCCCTCTGGGACCCTATATGGGCACAGGGCTCTCTCACCCCTCGTCCTATACATTAAGCAAGACGAGTGGGCAGCAGAAGTTCTGTGGACATAGAAATCCCAACTTTTTAAAATAAAATAAAAATAAAAACAGCGGAGACATTATGGTGACCCATGATTAAATCCTTAACACTAATCGATAAGTGAAAGAAACCCACACTGGTACACGACCGAGTGTAAGGAAATATGAAGGTCACATATTTCTCAGAATTTTTCTGATTACCATGAGCTTGAATATCCATACTTAAACCCAGCAGGTTATTGAAAAATATTCACAATTAAGGCATACATACGGAAGTATTTACATTCCTTTGCTCTTTCTTTCCCCTTTTCCCTTTATTCCCCCCCCCCCCCGTCGGCAACAATGTGTGGGACCATAGACAATTAATCAATTAACTTGATTAACTTAATATGTTTTTGCAGTAAGGCATACTATTTTGAGGGAGTCTAGCGTGCACCCCACCCGAGTTTCTTTTTTCTCTCGTTTTTGACACTGTCCCACATCACAGACTGTTAAATAAACTCGAAAGCTTGGGATTGGATTCTAAGATGGTTGAATGGATAAGATCTTGGTTGCAGCAAAGAAAACAGAGAATTGCATAAAACTTTATTAAAAATCGCCACTGTCAGATGCTGCCACTGCCCCCATTCACCACCGTCCATCATGGGGAGGAAGTTAGTGGCATTGCCTAGCAATGTTCCTGACGCTTCCCCACGGTCAATCGCAGTGACGAAGTCTGTGGCATTGCCTAGAAACATCCCTGATGCCTTCCAGCTGCCTTCCCCAGAAGCTTATGGCCATCGCCAGTCAGTGTCCCTGAGCCTTCAGAGCGACCAAAACAAGGAATGCTCAGGGACACAGGAGATAGGTACAATTGGAAACGGGTTGATATTCAAGGGAGAATATCAGGAAAGAAACTCCCGGGTGGGGCACTGCCTTCTATAATATAAACGTATCAGTCTAAAATATCAACTTTATTAATACTAAAATTGATCCTGTTAATGGATCAAGAGACGAACATGAGACGAGGACATACAGATAACATGAATAGAAAAAATTGAGAAAAGATCGTGAAAATATGATATCTGGGTCTGAAAATGGGCTAAATGCCTCTGTTCAATATGGCTGTAATATCAGCGTATTCCTGTAAAGGATTATTTCAGACTAAGCACGTCTTCAATTAACCATATTGGTTATCATAAGCACATATCTAATAAATGCGTAACAAATGGCACACTGTCTGGTAGTACAACTTATTGTTATCTTAATTACTTTCTAATGGTCGAAAACTGTGTATAATCTCACTCTAATTGGACTGCAAGATCCAAGAGAAATTGAGAATTGTGGTGAAGTACCTGGGTTGAAAATGCTCGCCTAGTGGCTGCTGCCTGTGCATATGATGGCAACCGGACAACTGCACAGTTGAGCGGACTCTGCGAGCGTCACAGGTACAGGAGTTAAGACAAAAAGGAGGTTTCTGCTGTCTCCAGGGGTGACCAACCTGGCCCTGTTATACAGTGACAGCGCAGAGTCAGGTAATGGGTCCCCTGGGGATGAGAGAACCCCGACTATGGGAGATGCCAGAAAAGAAGAGCAATTTCACTTTAATCCCAGGTATACGCTACTGTCCAGTGTGTACGCATGTAGACGTAGTGAACAATGGTTGAGCGGTATATCTGGGTAGTGAATTGCAGAAGGAAGCACAGGGTGCACTCTGGTATTGTTCCTAGTGGGTCGCTGCTATACCGTGCAAAGGTAGTAAAAAAGGAGGAGATTTCAGAAAATGCACAATCTGTACTTCACATAAGACTGAATATCTTGCTCTAATTGGCCGCAAGCCCAAGAAAGAAATGGGCTAACAAAAATTTTATACAACTCCCAGTCAGATGGATATCTATGATAGAATATACACAATGGTTTAGAATGCAGTCCTGGTCTGTAGTCTTGTGTCGGCACACACTATGTGTCGACCTTACCCAAATACACTATATTCAATGTTGAAATTTTTGATGAATGGAGGGAACAAGTCCCACGTATGTGACAGGGTGAGAATATATATGAAGGAAAGAATCCCCTATAAATGCGGAGTCACACTTTAAAACCTTAAGTCAATCAATACATTCAAATATAGCATAAACTGGTATAGGCAGGGTGACAGGGTGGGGTAATTGGAGAGAGAAATCCTCCATGCAATACAGGTTCACAATTTAGTGCATGCAACTCCCAGTCAGATGGATATCTATGGTGGAATATACACTATGGTTTAGAGTGCAGTCCTGGTCTGTAGTCTTGTGTCGGCACACACTATGTGTCGACCTTACCCAAATACACTATATTCAATGTTGAAAATTTTTGATGAGTGGAGGGAACAAGTCCCACGTATGTGACAGGGTGAAAATATATATGAAGGAAAAAATATATATGAAGGAAAAAATCCCCTATAAATACGGAGTCACACTTTAAAACCTAAGGTCAATCAATACATTCAAATATAGCATCAACTGGTATAGGCAGGGTGACAGGGTGGGGTAATTGGAGAGAGAAATCCTCCATGCAATACAGGTTCACAATTTAGTGCATTCAACTCCCAATCAGATGGATATCTATGATGGAATATACACAATGGTTTAGATTGCAGTCCTGGTCTGTAGTCTTGTGTCGGCACACACTATGTGGTCGACCTTACCCAAATACACTATATTCAATGTTGAAATTTTTTTTAAATGGAGGGAACAAGTCCCACGTGTGTGACATGGTGAAAATATATATATGAAGGAAAGAATCCCCTATAAATACGGAGTCACACTTTAAAACCTAAGGTCAATCAATACATTTAAATATAGCATCAGCTGGTATAGGCAGGGTGACAGGGTGTGGTAATTGGAGAGAGAAATCCTCCATGCAATACAGGTTCACAATTTAGTGCATACAACTCCCAGTCAGATGGATATCTATGATGGAATATACACAATAGTTTAGAATGAAGTCCTGGTCTGTAGTCTTGTGTCGGCACACACTATGTGTCGACCTTACCCAAATACACTATGTTCAATGTTGACATTTTTTAAATGGAGGGAACAAGTCCCACGTATGTGACAGGGTGAAAATATATATGAAGGAAAGAATCCCCTATAAATACGGAGTCACACTTTAAAACCTAAGGTAGATCAATACATTTAAATATGGCATCAACTGGTATAGGCAGGGTGACAGGGTGAGGTAATTGCAGAAAGAAATCCTCCATGCAATACGGGTTCACAATTTAGTGCCTAGGTGAATCAACATGTGATATCAATAAATATAGGTAGGGGGTTGTATTGCCATAACCCTGTAATTCCAACCATTAAAAAGCAGATAATGACAGTATTGCCCTGAGGGCTGTTGGTAACTCACGGACACCGGTTCCCGGGTGCAGCGCTGGGAATATCGCGCTGTCAGGGCAGTAGTAGTAGCCAAGTAGATATGTGTGAAGCGTGCAGGGTCCCGCTTGTACACAGCGGGGTCCTAGGACACCGAGACGTACGTTTCACGTAGGAAGCTTTCTCAATCGGTGTTTGCCATATTTAAATGTATTGATCTACCTTAGGTTTTAAAGTGTGACTCCGTATTTATAGGGGATTCTTTCCTTCATATATATTTTCACCCTGTCACATACGTGGGACTTGTTCCCTCCATTTAAAAAATGTCAACATTGAACATAGTGTATTTGGGTAAGGTCGACACATAGTGTGTGCCGACACAAGACTACAGACCAGGACTTCATTCTAAACTATTGTGTATATTCCATCATAGATATCCATCTGACTGGGAGTTGTATGCACTAAATTGTGAACCTGTATTGCATGGAGGATTTCTCTCTCCAATTACCACACCCTGTCACCCTGCCTATACCAGCTGATGCTATATTTAAATGTATTGATTGACCTTAGGTTTTAAAGTGTGACTCCGTATTTATAGGGGATTCTTTCCTTCATATATATATTTTCACCCTGTCACACACGTGGGACTTGTTCCCTCCATTTAAAAAAAATTTCAACATTGAATATAGTGTATTTGGGTAAGGTCGACCACATAGTGTGTGCCGACACAAGACTACAGACCAGGACTGCAATCTAAACCATTGTGTATATTCCATCATAGATATCCATCTGATTGGGAGTTGTATGCACTAAATTGTGAACCTGTATTGCATGGAGGATTTCTCTCTCCAATTACCCCACCCTGTCACCCTGCCTATACCAGTTGATGCTATATTTGAATGTATTGATTGACCTTAGGTTTTAAAGTGTGACTCCGTATTTATAGGGGATTTTTTCCTTCATATATATTTTTTCCTTCATATATATTTTCACCCTGTCACATACGTGGGACTTGTTCCCTCCACTCATCAAAAATTTTCAACATTGAATATAGTGTATTTGGGTAAGGTCGACACATAGTGTGTGCCGACACAAGACTACAGACCAGGACTGCACTCTAAACCATAGTGTATATTCCACCATAGATATCCATCTGACTGGGAGTTGCATGCACTAAATTGTGAACCTGTATTGCATGGAGGATTTCTCTCTCCAATTACCCCACCCTGTCACCCTGCCTATACCAGTTTATGCTATATTTGAATGTATTGATTGACTTAAGGTTTTAAAGTGTGACTCCGCATTTATAGGGGATTCTTTCCTTCATATATATTCTCACCCTGTCACATACGTGGGACTTGTTCCCTCCATTCATCAAAAATTTCAACATTGAATATAGTGTATTTGGGTAAGGTCGACACATAGTGTGTGCCGACACAAGACTACAGACCAGGACTGCATTCTAAACCATTGTGTATATTCTATCATAGATATCCATCTGACTGGGAGTTGTATAAAATTTTTGTTAGCCCATTTCTTTCTTGGGCTTGCGGCCAATTAGAGCAAGATATTCAGTCTTATGTGAAGTACAGATTGTGCATTTTCTGAAATCTCCTCCTTTTTTACTACCTTTGCACGGTATAGCAGCGACCCACTAGGAACAATACCAGAGTGCACCCTGTGCTTCCTTCTGCAATTCACTACCCAGATATACCGCTCAACCATTGTTCACTACGTCTACATGCGTACACACTGGACAGTAGCGTATACCTGGGATTAAAGTGAAATTGCTCTTCTTTTCTGGCATCTCCCATAGTCGGGGTTCTCTCATCCCCAGGGGACCCATTACCTGACTCTGCGCTGTCACTGTATAACAGGGCCAGGTTGGTCACCCCTGGAGACAGCAGAAACCTCCTTTTTGTCTTAACTCCTGTACCTGTGACGCTCGCAGAGTCCGCTCAACTGTGCAGTTGTCCGGTTGCCATCATATGCACAGGCAGCAGCCACTAGGCGAGCATTTTCAACCCAGGTACTTCACCACAATTCTCAATTTCTCTTGGATCTTGCAGTCCAATTAGAGTGAGATTATACACAGTTTTCGACCATTAGAAAGTAATTAAGATAACAATAAGTTGTACTGCCAGACAGTGTGCCATTTGTTACGCATTTATTAGATATGTGCTTATGATAACCAATATGGTTAATTGAAGACGTGCTTAGTCTGAAATAATCCTTTACAGGAATACGCTGATATTACAGCCATATTGAACAGAGGCATTTAGCCCATTTTCAGACCCAGATATCATATTTTCACGATCTTTTCTCAATTTTTTCTATTCATGTTATCTGTATGTCCTCGTCTCATGTTCGTCTCTTGATCCATTAACAGGATCAATTTTAGTATTAATAAAGTTGATATTTTAGACTGATACGTTTATATTATAGAAGGCAGTGCCCCACCCGGGAGTTTCTTTCCTGATATTCTCCCTTGAATATCAACCCGTTTCCAATTGTACTTACCATACTCCCCGGGAGCACCTCCACAACGAGATTATAACATAATTTACTCACTCACATGTTGACTGGAGTTTAACCTTCTTACCTGCTAGCAAATTAGTCCTGTGCACCTGGCCCCCATCCCCTCCCCCTTTCCCCATTTTTCCAACACAGGAGATAGGTGGCAGAAGTGCTTAACAGTACCTACCCTTGAGGAGGGGTCAACAGATCTCTAAAACCTTTTTTTTTAAGAAATCCCTTAAAGAATTTTTTCTTTAAAGAAGGAGCGTGAAGATACCCAAGACCTCTCCTTCAGACCTTACCACTTCCAGTGCACAACAACTGCTTGTGGACTACTTTGGAGGAGTCTAAAATATTGTCAACCACAAATTCCTTGGGACCCTGACAAATGACCGATGCTGGTCGCTTAACTCTAGGCTTAATGGCAGGTTTGAATTAGGAACAATGAGCATCTTGAGCATCTTAGGGAGTAGAAGTCTGAACGCTACTGGATTGTTCTTTTTAACAATCTTATATGACCCAATAAAACGAGGACCCAACTTCTGCGAAAAATGACAGAGCTTGATATTCTTGGTGGTCAGAAAAGCGCCTTGCAGCCATGGTCACAGAGACGAGAGTCCCAAAGACCCTAGCCCAGACTCTTCTCTTACTGGTCACCCACCTAGAATTACCTGTTCTGGCAAGAAAACAATCTAAATATTTGGCCCTAGGATAGAAACTGAAATTATAGAAGAAAGGAGACATCTTGGTAGCAGCATGCCACCAAGCAAACTCAGCAAGAGGTAAATTCTCCATCCAATCCCATTGGGATTTAGAGACAGCATCACATAAATTGTTCCAGGATTTGATTAACTCTTTCAGTCTGTCCATTAGATTGAGGATGGTAACCAGACGAAGGGTTGAGTTTAATTCCTAGAGCAGAGCAGACTGACCTCCATAAGCTAGCTATAAACTGGATGCCTCTATCTGAGACAATGTCCAAGGGTAAACCATGAAGCCGGAAAATGTGGGAATAAACAATGAAGCCAACTTTTGAGCAGAAGGCAACCCAACAAGGGCAATATATTGTGCTATTTTACTGAACCTATCCACTACTACCCAAATGGTATCACATCCAGATGAGCGTGGCAGATAATAAAGTCTATCAAGATATGTGACCAGGGTCTCAAGGGCAAGGGTACTAACTGACCTAAAGGAGAGCTTCAAGGCGACTTATTTTGGGCAGAAATGTCACATGACAAGATACATTTTCAACATCCTTCCTCATAGAAGGCCACCAAACAGCTTGGTAAAGTAAATTAAATGTTTTAGAGAACCCTGGATGACCTACAGACTTGCAGGAATGAAATTCAAAAAGAAAAAGAAAAATTCTCTGCGCTTTAAGGGTATAACAATTCTACCTGAAGGAATGGACTTAGGTGCCAAAGACTGAGCAAGAAGAACTTGATCCAGAAGACCCTGCTTGAACCCCACCACAATATGAGAAGAGGGAATAATGGGTTCCTGGAAAGAATGGGAATCCTGGACTTCAGAAAAACTCCTAGAAAGAGCATCAGCTATAGTATTCTTGGAGCCTGGCCTAAAAGTGATGACAAAATTAAAACAGGCAAAAAATAAAGTCCTTCTGTCTTGACTGGCATTAACCCTTTTAGCTGACTGTAAATGCAAAAGATTTTTATGGTCAGTAAAAATAGTTACTTAAAACTTCCCTCCCTCAAGCCAATGTCTCCATGGATTTAATGACAAGAAGTTCCCTGTTACCAACATCGTAAATACACTCAGTGGCAGAAAATTTTCATGAAAAGAAAGCGCAAGGTTGGAGAAGACTGTCCAACTTATCTACTTGAGAAAGGATTGCCTCTATGCCAATCTCCGAAGCATCCACTTCCAGAATGAACGAAAGATCTGGGTTCGGGTGGCATAAAATTTTGGCAGAAATTAAAGCTACCTTTAATTTCTTAAATGCCTCAACAGCAAACTCAGGCCAACAAGAAGAATCCCCTCTTTCTTAGTCAGAGCTACGATGCAACTATGTCCGAGAATAAAGGGATGAATCTCCGGTAATAATTAGCAAAAATCTCTGTATCGCTTTGAGATTAGAGGGTTGAACCCAATCACTAATGGCTTGGACTTTTACCGGGACCATTTGAAACCCCTTAGGAGAAATAATGTAACCCCAAAAAGATATACTTTCAATCTCAAAACCTTATTCTCCCTCAGTTTCTGCAGCACAGCACATACATGTTGCCGGTGAAGAAAAGATGAGGATATCGTCCATATATACAACAACAAAAATACCCAAAATTAACACATCATTGATGAGCTCCTGGAAAACAGCTGGAGCATTAGCCAAACCGAAAGGCATAACTAAGTATTCATAATGCCCTGTGTGCATGTTAAAAGCTGTTTTCCATTAATCCCCTGCCTTAATCCTAATTAAATTAATTGGAAGAGATTGATGCCTTGTCTAACTGATCAAATGTCCATTTACCACATGTCCCCTGCCACCACAGTAAAGGCAGAGACCCTGCTCACCACGACGGGCCTTCTCCTGGGTGGACAAGTGAGTAACCCCGATCTCCATAGTCCACACTGAGATCCTCGGAAGTACTAGGGCAGGGTACAGGTAGAGATTCCCACTTAGAGCATCTCTCATGGACACATCTGTCAATGCGAATAAACAGCTGCATGAGCTCATCTAAAGAACTCGGAGCAGGATATTGTACCATAAATTCCTTTATCTGGTCTGCCAGGCCTAGCCAGAATTGGCTACGCAGAGCTGGCTCATTGGCTTATCGCCAAAACTCAGAGCAATAAGACTCTGCCGTACAACGGCCCTGCTTGAGAGCCCGGAGATGGGCCTCAGCCAAAGACCCCTTATCTTTGTACAGAATGCCCATTGTCTGAAAAAAGTATTCCACAGAAAGAAGGGCTGGACTGTTTGCCCTCAGACTGTGGATCCCCCTGAAGGATAAATAATGAGACTCACCCTCTAAGCTTCAGAGGAGAGGTTCATAACCGGAAATACAGTTTGCAACTTTCCTTGAAGTTAAAAAACTGACTCCTATTCCCAGTGAACTAATCAGGCAAGTTCATAACAGGGACAACCCTCCTAACTAACCTCCTGTGACTCCACCCTCAAGGTGAAATCCTGAAATTGCTGGGTTAGGAGGTGAATCTGGTCAGCAAAGACCTGGGCCGGATTCACTGTATTGGGATCCATAGTGAAACCGACAACAAGAAAAAAGGAGAATCTTTTTTTTAAACTTTTCGTGGACGGTTATAATGTTAGGGAGGCGGTGCTCAGGCACCTTGTTGCAGACACCCTGCTGTCCTGTTTGCCTCTTGCAAACTATGGCTTCACCTATAACAGCCACATTCATGGGGGTAGATTAATTCCACCCCCCACCCTGGTGCCGCCAGGATTTATGGGTGACAAGGCTGTTGCAGGAGGCAAAGTGCTGCAAGATGGAGTTTTAGCAGGCCTGAATGCACACACCTTCCAATTAAGAAATAAACCAACAAATGCAACTATGCAGAGGAGAGGGATCTACAGTAGGTGTCATTATTTCAGTTGACTTACAGTAAAGGCAGGTAGGCAATGTAACAATATAGGAAGAGGAGGTACTGCGCTCTGTCCTAATGTGGTAGATATGGGAAAATGAAGGAATGTGAGATAATTGTCGTTAAACAAATGTGTTTTTATTTTAATTCATAATACACTGGGGTATATACGTCTGAAGTCAAAATCAAATGAACGCAGTGTGTGTGTGTGTGTAGAGCCCCCTGGGGGTGGGGGGGATGAGGGTGTCAACAGACCCCTTTTTACCATAAATCACCTGTGTGATTTATGTCTCTACACTGGTGAGGGGTTGGAATGCTGTGGCTGGTGTGCACTTAGATGGTTAAGTTCAATGCAGTAGGCCAGTCACTAGTCACTAATATGTATAGTTTAGAGCAGAGAAGGGAAAGGGGGGACATGATAGAAACTTTCAAATATATCAAAGGTTTTAACAAGGTACAGGTGGGAGACATTCTTCACAGAAAGAAGAGCAACAGAACAGGAGGACATACACTGAAACTAGAGGTGTCAGCAGCGCTGGCAATATCGCTGCTGCGGCGCCCTTAGAAGGCAAGTCACTTCCGCCTGGCCGGGGGACGCTGTCAGTGAGTGGGCCGCGTCGTCCGGAGGTTGCCTAGCAACCAGGGGACGCTGGGCGGGGCGCGCCCGGACAGCTGATCCTAATAAGTAATTGCTGGGGCTGGTCTGGCGTCGGCGGCTGATTGGCCAGCACATCTCTTTTAAGGGATCTGGCCCAGCTCAGCCCTGCCAGTGATATTGTTTCATACAGAGTGTATGCTACACTCTGCTGTCCCGGTCTCCTTGTGTCCTGTCCAGTGGAAGTCCAGTCCGTCTGCAGTCATGGTCCAGTCAGTGTCAGCTGTCATCTTGTTGCTGTCTGTGTCCCGTCCTGCCCTGGTCCTGTCACGTTCCAGTCGTGGTCCAATTCACGTCCGGCTCCATCTTGGTCAGCGCTATTTCCACCCTGCACTGCCAAGTCGCTCCCGGTGTGCATGATACCATACAGTGCTGCTGGTGGGTTCGTCTGGTCACGTAAGTGCTCCAGAGAAGCCTGGTTCCTTTTCTCTTTATTTCTGCGAGCAAGCTGCCCTTTATCCTAAATTCATATTATTATTGTACAGGTCTAGCTCTCCGTGTTTCTGAGAGACCCATGGCTGTGGGTTCACGCCTGTTTTGGGGTACCGGTATTATTAGTGTACCATTTTGTTTTGGCGTGTTATTTATTTGGTGGTACCCCGGTATTTCTGGTTCCTGTGCCTGTGACTCGGTCACACTCTCCGTCCTTGGCCCAGTGCCGTTAGCCAGGGTGTTCTTTTCAGATAGGCCCTGTTGGTTAGATCGTCCTCTTGGTCCTGTCCCTGATGGTCGCCGTAGGTTTGTCCCATCCTAAAACCTGGTTGCATCGGGGTCAGAGTGGGCTTAACTCGCTCCTTCGAATGCGGCGACTAAAGGAGAAGCCTAGCACCTCGCAGCCTTCGGTCACCAGCCCAGGACGGCCAACAGCGTGAGTGTAGGGTTTTGCCGTGGCCGTTCTAAACATCGGTCCCGGCTGAGGGCTCTGCCCACCACTGCATGCTCATACCCGCGCTCGTTACAAAAGGGTGGAAGAATCAGGGGAATCTAAAGAAAAACTACTTCACAGAGGGTAGTGGAGAAGTGAAATATCCTGCCATCAGAGGTGGTAGAGGCAAATACAGTAGAGCAATGTAAACATGCTTGGGATAGGCATATTGATATCCTTGCAAAGAAATAAGGATCAAATATGGTTTGAGGTAACGTGTTTAAAAGTGAAGCAGACTAGATGGGCCAAGTGGTTCTTATCTGCCATCAAATTCTATGTTTCTATGTAAGTCAGGGAGGCCATCGGCTGCAGTGTGCAGTGTATGTGTGTGAGGGGGAGGGGTAGTTGGAGGAGCCTGCGATCACCACTGCTCTGCGATCACAGGCTCCCACAACTGTAACAGCTGGAGATCATTGAATAGGTGCTGTACGCATGCGCACAGTATATACCTGAGTGGGGCAGTGTGTCAGGGGCTGCCCAGCTGCTCAGGGATTGCTGGGCATACCCCGAAAATGATGATAAAAGGGTGTCGAACAGTGAGGTCCTTTCTCCCCTGCATGATGCTCTGCCCCTCCCCCAAGGAAGGCATCTTCCCCTTTTCAGATGCCTCCAGTAAGGAAGGTCCTCATTCAACTCCCAATGACTGACACCTCAATTCAGCTCCTCCATAAATTTGCAGCCCTGCTGAATATCGGAGGATTGCGCATGCACACGGTTTGCAGTATGCATGCACGAGCCTTCTGTGTGGCCACAGCCAGCAATAGCCTTTGAATTCAGGCCGTATGCTGGCTATTTTGGCAACCGGATGGTGCTTGTGGACGGTACCCGAGTGGTTTCTGGAAGTGCTTTGGGAAAAAAAGCAGACTGTCTCCCAGTTCATCTTGTTTACAGCTTGGAGTTTTAGGCCTGTGTCAATAAATGTATCCTGTCCCTCACCAGTGACTAGGTGAGGGTATTCACACCTTCGTGTGGGCAGATCTCTTCTCTGGGAAGTGATCAATAGACCTTGAGTTCGGACTATCTAATGGATCCTATATGTAGCGATGTAGGGGCATTTTCTAAGTGATCTCACTAAATTGCTTAGAAAATGCTCCTTCATCGCTCCGTGTATATACAATATATATAGCCATGGCTATGTGCGCCCATGGCTATCAATATCCAGCATGTTGGATAAATCAAGTTAATTGCAGAGGTTGCAGGGGTCAGCGCCAGTGTTCTCAGAACCCCTCTCAAAAAACCTGCAAAAAACTCCGGAGAGGAAACATCAGTTCAGAGGAAAAAGAGGGGGGAAAAAGGAAAGACAAAAGAAATCAAAATTAGAGAAACATAAACGTATAAAGGAAAGTATCTTTAATCTATCCTCTAAAGTTTTAAGCCCAACCGAAATAAGAGTTCTTTATAAAAGGGTTAAAATTCGCTCCATCATCTGAACCCAATATAAAAGATATATTGTTGAATTAAATCGATTTATTCAAACACTTTGTAGAAATATGTATTTTGCTAAACTAAATTTATTGAGAAAGAATGATGAGTCAGTCCCGATTGTGATCAGCCAGCTTTAAAAATACTAGAAACATTCCTAGAAGAAAATCGAATGGAGACATCTAAAACGAAACTCCTTACAACTTAAGTAAATTTAAAGAGAAATCTGAACTTTAACCAATAAAGTCCAAGGTTCTAGCATAGACTCTTTCTACAAAGTCACTTTAGATGACTTTAAAAACCTATGTAAGAACATAAATATTCCAAATAACCCTATTCATAAGAACTCACAGTAAAGAAGAATACAGATTCCTTCTCCCTTCACATCCCTCGGGCCCTATTTATTATCACCTCCCTAAAATCCATAAGTCACTTACCTCACCCCCAGGATGTCCCATCATATCTGGTATTAATTCCCTCACCTCCAATCTTTCTTTTTTATGTTGACACATTCCTTCAGCCTAGAGTTTCACTTTTAAAATCACATATAAAAGACACTACTCACGTTTTACGTTTAATTCAAACAAAACCATGGAAACCTGAATATTTTTTTGTAACTTTGGATGTCCAAAGTTTATATTAAATATTCCGCACAGCTTAGGGACTCTAGTGATTGAGCAAAAATTAAGAAGAGACAATGACCTCTCTGAAAATCATCAAAGTTGTATTACCAAAGCCATTAAGTTTACTTTAATGCATAATTATTTTATGTTTCTTGATCAATTTTTTCTGCAGACTATGGGAACAGCGATGGGGACCAGGTTCTCACCAGCTACGCAAACCTCTACATGGGGAGGTCGAAAACCACCTCGTGTGGGGAAGGGGGGGGCCTGAGACGCGAACCTGGTCCTCTATGGTCGCTTTATAGATGACCTGTTTATAATTTGGAAAGGAGATATACCATCCATCAATTCTTTTGTAGCACATGTAAACAATAATAATTATAATTTAAAGGTCACTCATCACTGTCACCCCACAACTATTGATTTTTTGGATATACCTCTGGATATCAAAGATAATAATATAACCACTCGTAATTTCACTAAAGAAACAAGTATAAATAACTATTTACATTTCTCCAGCTCACATTATAGACCTTGGGTCAAAAATGTACCAAACGGTGAGTTCCTCAGGTTAAGAAGGAACTGCTCTGACCAACTTACATTTTATTCCCAAGCAGTTGCAATGAAGGAAGCATTTATATAGAGGTTACCCTCCAACTCTGGTTACCCAAGCTTTAGATTTATCCCAAAGGAAAAATAGGAGTAAATTGATTGATAACATAGAGAAGCACCAACAAACACACTATTCTTGTGAAGAGATCCTTCGCTTTGTATCGACCTACAATGACTATTCTGGAGATATTAAAAAGGTTATAAGAAAACATTACAATACTCTAAGGGCAGTATTCAATGAGAAAAATTTGCCCTGTTTTATGGCGAATTTGTGCTTTTTTCGCCTTGGACGGAGCATTTTGCTCTCCAAAAGTGAACCACCCTATTCAATGTGAAATATTCGCCATCTTTCTAAGTGATTTTCGCCGTCTCTCTCC
Source organism: Crinia signifera (assembly GCF_055691185.1). Lineage (NCBI taxonomy): Eukaryota > Metazoa > Chordata > Amphibia > Anura > Myobatrachidae > Crinia > Crinia signifera. Next base: position 182,774,896 of record NC_139223.1, on the reverse strand, counting down.
GTGTAGCAATTCTCCATCTTTTCATGAAGAGCTGGAATGTGAAGTTTTAAACTAAAAGGTGTTTTTTTGGTGTCAAAAAATCTGGATTTTTTTTATGTGAAGGGGCATGTTATTTTTATTCATGTGCTTATAGCACATGACTATATATTTTATTTTAAAAAATTTTTTTTTTTTTTACACAGAGCAGCCAGCAGGGGGCCGGAGCTCTCGAGCCGCTCATTAGATATTCATATATTTACTGCATCCGATCATTACATATGCCCGATCAGGTGCAGTGAATACTGGGTCCCCCGCTGGCTATAGGGGGCGGCAGCTTGTGCTGCCTGGGTCCCGGGGAGCCCACCTCCCCTCCACATATGTTCTGGGGCAGCCAGGGAGACTTTAATCTCCCTGGCTGCCAATGTCCCATGGCTCCCTGCCAGCTCCCTGCCGCGGACGCTCGTCCGCTGCAGGGGTTAAGACTCGCCGCGAGTGGTGGCGAGTCTTAACCACATTGAATAGAGGGCGCAGGAGTGGCAGCGAGCCCTCCGGAACAGGGCGAGTGCATGGCGAGAGAAAAAATCTCTCGCAAAGCACGGCGAATTTTTTTCATTGAATACTGCCCTAAAACAGGATGACGTATTGAGAAACATCATCCCTCCAGAACACTAATTCATTTTTCGTAAAAATGTTTGGCCCCTAGTTTTTTAAAACCAGAAACCGGTGAGAAACAAGAAATGAACTGGTTAGGGAAAATGAGAATTAATGGATGTTGTAATTGTGGGAAGAACAAATGTACCACCTGCGAGTTCATTGTAAATAGAACCACTACAATTAAGACCGAAATAGATGAGAAGCCATATACAATAAATAGTTTTATCCACTGTGATACACCGTAAGTTATTTACTTAATTTCTTGCAGTTGTAACCTGAAATATATTGATCAAACTACTAGACCTCTAAAGATTAGATTTCTAGAACATAGAAGAAATATCTTAAATCCAGTACAAACTCACAGTGTTTCTAGACACTTTTCATTGCACCACAATGGCGATCCAAAATAAATCACCATTATCGGTTTAGAACACATTCCCTCCACTTAACGCGGAGGAGACAGATTCTTAAAACTCTGTAAACAAGAAACCCTGTGGATGTTCAAAATGAATTCCATCTATCCAGAAGGACTGAATGAAACAGTGGAATTAAATAACATCAATTAATAATAATAACTTTTGCTAACAGTTTTTGTTGATACTTCGGTACTTGTGTATTATCTGGGCGCCCGATATATCGCATCGCATGCCACTAATTAAGGCATGCGATGTGTTAAGACCCGATTTTGAGGCTTTCCCGGGCAGAGTATACAATTTTAATATCGCGTCACATTGCATGCCTTTATAATGGCATGCAATGCGATGCAAAGCGATTATACCCGATATTACATTGTACAGGCACCCTGATGCCTGATTACAATGTTAAATGCACCCCCAGTCCCGATTTTTAATTGTATACCCTCCCTGATGGGTGATTACTATGTGAAATGCCCCCCCCCCCCACCATTGTTAACGCCACCCCAGTATCAACTCCAACCCGAAGCGTGGCGAGCGCAGCGAGCCCGCATGGGGCGGCGGTACGCGTCCTCCGAACTTTTCATACCCACACTATCCACGTCGGCGTGGAGTTGATTTTATATAGTGTGGCGAGCGCAGCGAGCCCTACAAGGGGCCACGGATTACTTCACATATATTCCGCGTCCCCTCACGGGGCTCGCCACACTATATAAAATCAACTCCACGCCGACATGGCGAGCGCAGTGAGCCACCGAGCCCGAAGCGTGGCGAGCGGACGCGGATTACTTCACATATATTCTGCGTCCCCTCGCGGGGCTCGCCACACTATATAAAATCAACTCCACACCAACGTGGATAGTGGGGGTATGAAAAGGTCTGAGCACGCGTACCGCCGCCCCTCGGGGTCTCGCTGCGCTCGCCACGCTTCAGGTTGGCGTTGATAGTGGGGTGGCGTTAACAATGGGGGGCCATTTAACATAGTAATTGCCCATCAGGGTGGGTGTACAATAAAAAAAAATCGGGTCTGGGGGGGGGATTTACCATAGGAATCAGGCATCTGGGTGCTTGTACAATTAAAAATCGGGTCCAAAATCGTTGCATTGTATTGCATGTGATATGATTGCATGCTATGCGATGCAACGCGATTTTTTACCCTGCAATGAAAAAATCGGGCGCCCAGATAATACACAAGTACTGATACTTCAATGCTTCATCCTCCCTCCATCCTCCAACTTTATTTATCTCAATTAATTTGTAGTCGATTATTATTATTATTATATATTCTCTTATGAATGCATATTTATGTACAACCTCTTGATATAAAAAAGTCTTGAATATAATACCCTCTTATATCTCTATTCCATGTACATTGTGCATATTTTGTAACTAATAGGTGTTGAAAACACCATTCACTCCATATATATTGTTTTTTACCATTAGGTGTCAAAAAACTTATTGATCTCTCAAAATTATTTATTATTTATTATAGATAAGGAGGCTCTAATGTTTATTATATATTGCTGTACTAATTAACCATGCAAATTGTGTTTTCAGGCAACAGTGACTCATTGGCAGCAATAAAAGGTTCAGATTATAAGTAATAAACCTAAATAGAATGGAGCTTAATCTGACATTACTATAATATAACATAAAAAAGGCAGATCAGCTTGTGATCGGCGGCATATACTGTTAGCATTTCTTTTGTCTAAATCTGGCTTATATAGCCGTATTTTACTTTGTAATCCAAAAGTGCAGCCAATGAGTCCTGCTGCTTTCCGAAAAGGTCTGAGGCGCCCATTCATAAAAACATGATGGCGGAGGTAATAGTAGCAGTGCGTTACAATATCCAGAAGCACTGTGCACTCCAAAAGGCGTATACACGCCATTGGGATCGTCAGAACCCGGAAGTACAGCGGAAACGCTGATACTCCAACTTCAGTAATTAAACTTCTCTTTTACTGGTTTCCAACACTCGTTTTCATTAGTAAATGAAAGCGATCTATACAGGTTTGTATTCTATTAATTTCTATATGCTTAAAATTATAATTTGAAATAAAATGTATGTTAATAATGGGATTGCCCGGCACATGTGTTAGTAATTATTCATTACATAGGGTATATAAACCCACAATGGCCACACCACTCCATCACGTTGAAAAAGCTGACAGAGTTCAGTGAAACGCGTTGGTGGCACAGTGAGCAGACCCAAGAGTTGAGGCATACTGACACAAATGACTGTTCCCTCTACAAGGCTATAAGAAACACACAAGTTTGGACATTTGGTGAGACTTTTAAAGCTGTTTTTTCTAACAACCCAGCCAAATTTAGACGACTAAACTTAGACCAGGAACCTCCCCTTGGCCTCACACCAAACTGCTCTAACAGAAATAATTTTTTTATTGTTTCAAATTGTATCTGTATTTTTAATAAATTTGTTACATTATTGCAGGCAATCCCGTTCCATTATTTAAAGTGTTTAAATAATTAAAATGAAAAAGCGCTGATTCTTGTATAATTCATTTTATATTCTGTGTTCTCAGTGGAGAACACTGGCCCCGACAGATCACACAGCTGGCACATCACTGTGTGCTGAGTGATCTTGCTGAGTGTTCTGAGCGATCTAGTGCTCCTAGAACCCGTAACTTTAGGTGTAAATGTAAGGGGCTGTCTATTTGTCAGCTGAGGAGTCTGGTTCATCTCTACTCCATAGCACCTCGAAGGCTAACCTTGACACTCCAGCTGTTGTTGAACTACACACCCCAGCATGCTCTGCATCATATTTAGAATGGCCAAATAGCAAAACTGAAGCAGAGCATGCTGGAATGTGTAGTTCAACAACATCTGGAGTGTCAAGGTTAGCCATCAAGGCCCTAGCATGTCCTTTATTGATCTCTGGAACAAAATGAGAGACATCACCAGATTCTAATCCAAAACTTTGGTGGCTTAAAGTAATTCTAGCCAGTCCATTACCAGCCCTCCTGTTGTCCAATTGTTTTACAGACATCCGTCTACACATATGGAGTTATCTAAAACAGTTACTCAGGTAATATACATTTGATCGGGCTGCCATAACTAAAATCAGACTCACAGGTTATTATTCAGGATACCATTACAGTTTACTCAGCACTGTAACCTCTAGCAATGCTGCACCTCCCTCCTAAGAATTGCATAGAGTTTTGCTGATCCTTCATTCCATGTTTCCCTGTACCACGACAACTACCTTGTAGCCTTCAGATGAATATGTCATACTTACTTTCAGATGGCCGACATCTCCAGCAGGAAAGTGGCTATTGCATCATTTGATGCAAATAAAGCTTTTGATGCGGTAGAGTGGCTTTATTTAAGAAAAGTGCTTGGAGCATTTGGGGTGGGTCCTAGGTTTATTAAGTGGGTCTTCTTGTTGTATCAATCCCCAAGTGCGAGACTATCTATTAATGGATATGTGTCTGACCCTCTTCAAGTGTGCCCCCTCTCACCCCTTTTGTTTGCGGTTGCCATTGAACCGATCGCATGCAAGTTGAGAGCTTTATTATGGGATGAGGAAATGGAGGAAATGGGGGGGGCAGAACCGTAGTATTGTTTCTCTATACGCAGACAACCTACTGGTTGGAAAGGCTGATTATGATAATCAGCTATCCATGGTGGTTGAAAGTATTCAGGAATTTGGGCAATATTCCAGTCTAACAATAAATTGTAACAAATCACACCTCCTTATAACCAATGTAGATGGGGGTAGTGTAATAGACAATAGCACAATTATGCCCAGGGTTGATCAATTTAAGTATCTGGCCAATATAATCTCTGGGCAATCCAGAGACTTCATTAAAGAGAATGTTGACCCTACAATAGATTAAATTAAAATTAGAAGCAAATCCTGGCAGAGGCTCCCACTAACGGTTATAGGACGAGTGAATTTGGTAAAAATGGCGATTTTGCCAAAGCTCTTATATGTATTCATGCAATCAACCATCCTTATAAAGGAGGAGGTTTTTTGGAAGATAAATTATGTAATTTCATCTTTTGTATGGAGAAATAAAAGCCCTAGAATTAAAATGTCAGACATTAACTAGAGAGCAAAATAGAGGGGAGTGGCTATACCCAACTTCAAACTATATTACTATGCTGACCAAATGGCCCATTTAGTGGTTTGGATGAATGAAGACGTGCATTTAGATGAACTTGTCAAATTGATTGATAGAGCAGTCCCTGGCCACTCTCCATGACAGGCAATTCTGAAGCAGAAGGGACGTCAAAAATATCCCCCCATTATTAAACAAGACAGAAATATATAAAAATGGGTGAGCAGGAACATGGAATATGAGGGACTTGATCCCGATACATATCTATTCTCCTTGGCAATATTAAATAAATTGAATGTACAACAGGGTGGAAAGATATGGGGACAACATGGAATCACATATATGTCAATAACGAGTTAAATTAGTTTTCCCAACTGCAAGTGGAATTTGCTCTTCCTAAAACAACAACAAAATAAAATTTTTTATAGGTATTTGCAAATTAGGAGTGCACTATCTCAGCAAAATAGGGCTAAGCCTATCAATATTATAGAGTCCCGCAGAAGAATGAGGACAAAGAGGTGTATCTTGTTAGACAGAAGGAGGCTAAGAAGGTAATCAGATGTGCAAAAGCACAGGCTGAAGAGAAAATAACCCAGTCAGTGGGTAAAGGGGGGAAAACTTTTTTTAGGTATATAAGTGAAAGGAGAAAAACAAAAAGTGGAATAATTAGACTGAAGACAGAGAGTGGAAGTTTTCTTGAGGGGGACAATGTAATAGCAGATAATATTAATAATTATTTCTGCTCAGTATTCACTGCTGAAAGAGAGGGGAAGGGGCCACAGTTAAGTTGCAAGTATAGTCAGAAAACTGAGGGAGAGACAAGTACATTTACAGAGGAGAAAGTCCTCACAGAACTCTCAAAACTGAAAGTGGATAAATCAATGGGGCCAGATGGGATACATCCAAGGATACTAAAATAGCTTAAAGGGGAGCTGGTAAAACCAATAACAGAATTATTCAACCAGTCACTAGCTACTGGAGTAATCCCAGAGGACTGGAAAACAGCGAATGTAGTCCCACTGCACAAAAGTGGAAGCAAGGAAGAGGTAAGCAACTATCGACCAGTGAGCCTTACATCAGTAGTAGGGAAATTGATGGAAACACTCTTAAAACAAAGAGTTGTAGAATATCTCAAAACCAGCAATTTACAGGATCCAAAACAGCATGGGTTTACTGGGGGAAGATCATGTCAAACAAATCTTATTGACTTTTTTGACTGGGTGACTAAAGTAATAGATCAAGGTGGGGCTGTAGATGTAGCTTATCTAGACTTTAGTAAAGCTTTTGACACTGTCCCACATCGCATACTGTTAAATAAACTTGAAAGCTTGGGATTGGATTCTAAGATAGTTGAATGGATAAGAGCATGGTTGCAGGACAGAAAACAGAGAGTTGTAGTAAACGGAGTACAGTCAAAGGAGGGAAAGGTTACAAGTGGAGTACCCCAGGGATCTGTACTTGGACCGGTGCTTTTTAATATCTTTATTGGTTATATTGCAAATGGAATTGAGGGTAAAATGTGCCTTTTTGCAGATGACACAAAGGTATGCAACAGGGTAGACACACCAGGAGGGGTAAAACAAATGATTGAGGATCTAGGCAGATTAGAGACATGGTCAAGAGAATGGCAACTACAGTTTAATGCCAAAAAATGCAAAATCATGCACTTGGGTCTCAGAAATCCAAAGACTCAATATAGTATAAATGGCACTATAATGGAAACTACTGAGGAAGAGAGGGATCTAGGTGTCACTATTTCAGGGGACTTAAAAGCAGGTAGGCAATGTAACAAAGCAATGAAGAAGGCAAGTCAGATGCTTGGTTGCATAGGGAGAGGTATCAGCAGTAGAAAGAAAGAAGTAATAATGCCACTGTATAGGTCATTGGTACGACCTCACCTAGAGTATTGTGTTCAGTTCTGGAGGCCATATCTCCAGAAGGATATAAATACATTAGAGACTGTACAAAGAAGAGCAACTAAAATGGTGTATGGCCTACATCACAAAACGTACCAGGAAAGACTAAAAGATCTTAATATGTATACTTTAGAGCAGAGAAGGGAAAGAGGGGACATGATAGAAACTTTCAAATATATCAAGGGCTTTAACAAGGTACAGGTGGGAGACATTCTTCACAGGAAGAGGAGCAACAGAACACGAGGACATGCACTGAAACTAGAGGGAGGAAGATTCAGGGGAAATGCGAGGAAGAATTTTTTCACAGAAAGAGTAGTAGATAAGTGGAATAGCCTCCCAACAGAGGTGGTTGACGCAAATACAGTAGTACAATTTAAACATGCTTGGGATAAGCATATTGATATCCTTACAAAAAAATAAGGATCAAATATGGTTTGAGGTAACATGTTTTAAAAAAGGGGCAGACTAGATGGGCCAAGTGGTTCTGCCGTCAAATTCTATGTTTCTATGTTTAAGAATTTTATTTGCAGCCTGAGTGGTGATAAACGGGTATCCAAATGTTATAAATATTTGTTAAAAAACATGCAACAAGATGATCTGGGGGGCCTAGTTTCTAAGTGGACCACCAATGTCCCGGAAGTAAATCTGGATAACTGGAGGTTGGCTCTGTGGGCGCCAGGTTTGGCCACTAGCTCAATTAGAATCCAACAGATACAATTAAATATTCTATACAGAACCTATTTAACACCTGAAAGGTTGAGAACATTTTCTCAAAATAACTGTAACAGATGCCCAAAATGCAGGGAATCGGGGTGCGATTTCTGGCATCTCCATGGCAGTGCAGAAACGTACATGTGTATTGGAAAGGAATAGAAAAAATAATGAGGAACCTGGGGATTCCAAGCCAAGGTCTGCAACCATTAGAATATATCCTTGGAGTATGGCCCAGTAATACTATGCCCTTAGTGTTTAGACAACTGGCGACTAACCTTTGTGCTATAGCTAAAATGGTTATTGTCTGTTCATGGATGGCACAAAGCGGGCTGAGAATTCATGAATGGATTAATTTAGTAAATTGCACTATGGAGCATGAAAAGTATATGTTTTGTCAAGAAAGTCAATCGATACATTTTATTGTATATGGGGGAAGTGGCATTATTCAAAATATTATAATCCCATTAAGCACTGTAACTTATTTAAGTGTGCACAGATATGGTAATTAGATATGATAGTTAAATAAAGTTTATATAGTAGAACACTGGTCCTTTCACATGTTTATTAGTAATATCACTGTCACTAATAGTAACACAGTCAAATGAGGAAAATAATTTTGTTGCTTTGTGAAATATGATATAGATAATTAGTCAAGTGTGAGAAAAGCAGTGTTGTCGACGTTCATGAGATACAGGTGCACTTATGTTTATAGAGATTTGAGACCCACGGTCCTCTCATATTCCATTTTTTTTAATAAGTAAACTTAAATTAAGGTTAGTCCTTATGTAAATACAGTAGTTTAGTAAAAAATAGCACAAATAAAGGATAGGAGGTCCGAATGATGTTGTATTTTAACTGAAAAAGATAATAAAGAGAATATTTAAAAAAAATAAAATCAGAATCACAGGTTATTATTCATGATGCCATTACAGTTTACTCAGCACTGTAACCTCTGGCAATGTTGCACTTCCCTCCTAAGAATTGCATACAGAGTTTTGCTGATCCTTCATTCCATGTTTCCCTGTACCACGACAACTACCTTGTTGCCTTCTGATGAGTATGTCATACCTTTGGAAATATATTGCCTCAATGAGAACAATCATTTATATAACACGAGGGACTATTTCCCCAAGTGGCACACTTCGTCAACCTAGTGGAATAACCTGTTTGGATTATTCCATATAACTTCCTATTATTGTAGAAAGTACAATCCTGTTATGTCCGCTGCATACAGTAGTATGGGCAATACAGCTCAGATGTGAATACAGGCCGGATTAAGGGTGGGGGGCTCTGGGGGTCAGTATCCCTAGGCCCCCCTCCCTGAAAGGGTCCTCCGCCACCTACAACAGATAAGATCTATTTTAGCAATCCGATCTGTGACATTTCATTATCTAATGGCAACCGTCACAGCCGCCGACCCTGCAGAGCTGTGCTAGGCTGTGGTGGCTATCTCCTTAAACAGCAGACCAGCTGTGGGCAGCATATAGGCAGTGGTTGGTGGCAGTATATGGGCATCGGGAGGGCAGACAAGGGAGTAGAATACACCTCCCTCTCTCTCCCCTGCTAGCAGCTGTGGGCGGGTCCCGTCTCCTTCACTGGTAGTGGCTGGTGCGCAGGCTGCAGGGAAGGAGACTGGACCTGTCTGCAGCTGCTAGCAGGGGAGAGAGAGAGCAGGAGGTGTATTGTACTCCCTTGACTGCCCTCCCCAGTGCCCGCCTGCCATCCACACCACCGCTGGTCTGCTGCCTGCTATCTGCCACCTATCCACAGGTCTGAAAGGTTTTGGCCTGTATTTTTTTATGTTTTAAGGATTGAGAGTTACAGGGGGACAAGGAATGACAGGGATGTAGAGGTGCAGCAGTGACAGGGAGATGGAGAGGTGCAGTGCTGACGAAGAGTTACAGTGTTGACTTGGGGACGGACGGGTGCAGGGGTGATGAAGTGCTGTGTTGATGTGGGGATGATGAGGACAAAGAGGTGCATGGTGACAGGGAGATGGAGAGGTGTAGTGGTGATGGACAGGTGCAGTGTTGATGTGGGGACAGAGAGGTGAAAGAGGGGCGGGGGGGGGGAGGAAGAGATGTGCTGGGGAATCGGGGTGTTAGAAACACTTTCCTTCCTATGAAGTGTCTCTCCAGGTTTTCTCTGCACCTAGGAGGGTGAATCCATATACACATTCTGTTTATAATCCGGTGTCTGGTCAGTGCGCCAGCGTTGCATACTGTAGTGCTCACTACCATACTGTAGTGCTCTCTCCTGACTCTGCTATGGCCTTCTCTACCCATGACATTCAGCTCTATCCTACACCATTACTGCAGGTTGCAGCCATGCTACATACAAACCAAAGTTGCCTCCATTCTGTGGTATGGGTGTGGCCATCTTATATTCAGTAACATGATCACTTCCAGCCAATCACAGACTTCCTGTTACTGACATAATAAACTACTAGCCAATCGCCATACAGCTCTCTCTATATCTATAATGGGCTGAGCCTTGGGAAATCGCCAGTACAATGATGATTCCAGAGTAAGCTGCATGTCTCTACAGCTCCAGTGAGATCCTGCTGTCTCTGTGTGCATTCACGGAGAGGAGCCTCCAGGGACACTGGAGGTAGCCAGACTATGCAACAGGATGTTGCATAGTCTGGCTACCTCCAGTGTCCCTGGAGGCTCCTCTCCGTTCCAGCTGAGTTCTGCATTTGCTTCCAAGTCGTCTGTCCATTGCTTCACCATTGATCGTCAACCATCGATTGTCTGCATTGACTGTCATCATTGTTAAACCACCAGCAATAGTTATCATCTGTCAACATCGATTGTTACCATCGACTGTCTTCATTGAAAGTCTTTATCTATTGTCATCACTTAATTGCTCTAACTATTGATTGCAAACATCGGTCCATACCATTTACCACTAGCTTCACAGACTTTGCTTCGTTAGGATTGCACCCTAACATCTATTTAATCACTAGCATCAATTTAATCAATACCTACTATTGTTTATCTCAACTGATTTTAAAGTTATTGCTGTCCATCTATATTTTTATCTTCTCAAGTACCATCTCCTCCCACCATCGGTATCCAGCATCGGTACCCATCATCACCAGGTGTATCCTTCTCTGTTCCTGTGGTATTGGTACTCCAATCCCCGTATAAAGCACAGCTTCTACCTGCCGGTATCTTCCACAATACTTACCACTTCTTTCTCCATCGATGTCATCATCTGACATCAGTGATGACATAACATCTTCAGCTCCTGTTGATTCCTACTCATACTAGTTCCATTACAGCCATAGACCTCTACTCGGGCAAACCCGAGGCCAAAGTCTTTTACAATTATTATCGTTTTATATTTGCAAGTCTCAAGATTATCCCACAGTAATTACCACTGTTTAAATTATTGTTCAATAAATACAAACTTAATTGTATTCCTGTTTCCTCCATCTTTGGTCACGCCTTCGGGCCCTGCATTAACACCTGCATTCACACCTGATTGTATCCACACATGTGGACTCAGCTCAACTAATACCTCAGGTTTTTTGACAAAAAAAAGCGTTGTACCACCCACTGGAGAAACCTTGTAATCACTTACACAAATATTTATGTAAGTGATTACAAGGTTTCGCCAGTGGGTGGTAAAACATTTTTTTTGTCAATATGTTTTGAGGCTTTTTTGGTGAAGGTCTTTTATTTGTATCATCCTGGGCAGAAATCACTTTTAAGTTTGGCACTGTGGGTATCAGTAATTTTTTTCTTTGTAATACCTCAGGTGTGACAAAGGCGAGGTGCAAGAATGACAGGGGGAAGGAGAGGTTCAGGGATGACAGGGGGAAGGAGAAGTGCAGGATGGAGGTGATGTGGGGATGGAGAGGTGCAGGGGGGACAAAGAGGTGCAGTGTTGACAAGGGGATGGAGAGGTGCAAGGAAGACTGAGAGGTTCAGGGGTGACAAGGAAAAAGAGGTGTAGTGGTGACAGGGGCAAGGAGAGGTGCAGTGTTGATGTGGGGACTGAGGGGTGCAGGAGTGATGGGGGAAGTAGAGGTGCAGGGGTGATGTGGGGATGGAGAGGTGCAGGGGTGATGTGGGGATGGAGAGGTGCAGGGGTGATGGGGAGACAGAGAGATGGAGCGGTGATGGGGATAGAGAAGTGCAGGAAAGGATTTCTAAATTTGTGCCTTTCACCACTGTGTGTATGTGTGCATATATATATATATATATATATATATATATATATATATATATATATACAGTTGTGCTCATAAGTTGACATACCCTTGCAGAATTTGTGATTTTATGGCCATTTGCCAGAGAATATGAATGATAACTCACAAACCTTTCTTTCACTCATGGTTAGTGGTTGGGTGATGACAACAGAAAATACCCAAATGACCCTGATCAAATGTTGTTTATGGCAATGGAGAGCAATAGTTTGTAGTACATTGTGTATTTGAACCGAGTTATATAGGCTTAGAGAGTTATATTAGACTTGCAATAGTTAATACCAGCTTAATGGCGTTGCTCAGATTCTGATTCACTTTATTGTCATTGCCCCACAACAGGGCAACAAAATTAAGTTGTAACATCTGTCCATATTCAAGTATACAACAACAAACAACTTAATTACTATACATAAAAACTGCTACAATAATCACTTAACAGAATTTAATGCTACAGCCGCTGAAGAAAAAAAAAAAACTATTCCTCAGTCTGCTAGTTCTGGTTTTAAAACATCTAAAACGCTTGCCAGATGGCAAAAGTGTAAATAAACCCTGTGCTGGATGAGTCAAATCCCTTACAATATTAACATACAGCGTTTCCGCTGGATAGCTTCCATTGATGGAAGTGTGGTCCCTACAATCAACTCGGCCGTTTAACTACTCTCTGCAGCATCTTGCGCTCCTGTATTGTACAATTCCCATACCAAATTGTAACACAATTGGTCAGAATACTCTCTATCACAGAGAGATAGAAATTCATCAATATACTTACTGACAAATTATGTATTTTTAGCACCCTTAGAGAAAAAAGGTATTGATGGGCCTTCTTCACTAAACTCTTGGTGTTAACTGGCCAAGAAAGGTCCTCCGAAATGTAGGTACCTAAAAATTTTAAACTCGGGACCCTTTCTACCTCCATCCCATTTATCTGGATAGGAACAACCTGTTTGCCTCTCTCTTCTTTCTAAAATGAACAATGATCTCCTTTGTTTTACTAATATTAAGTAATAGATTGTTATCACCACACCAGGCAGCAAGATATTGTGGGTGAAATGTAATAGGGTGAGAGATTCAGAAAGTGAGAGATTTGGTAAGAAATCTCCAGTTTTTTTAAAGCACCAATCATTTACACTACAAAATCAAATCTCAAGAAATATGATAGGAAGAACGGTAACCCCTCCTATCCTACATATGTATGAGCTTAATACCGGATATCACCACATCCTGTGAAGCGCAGACAAACAAATTATTGGTACAATAGTTGCTAAATATTTCTTTATTGTCTCCATTATCATTGTTCTTTTATAAATTTTTCTTTATCTGTGGAAGAGAGACTTTCTGGTGGCGCATCTCCGCCCTGCAATGCTTTAGTATCAGGTTGGACCAAACACCACTTACAGAAGTGTCCTCTTTTCATTTGCTGTTTTTCTATCAGTGCATCAATCTCTTCTCTCACCCTCTGTCCGCTCCTATTTGTGAAGACATTGGGCAGCAGAAAGAATTGAATCTATCTCACTGTACTTTCGCTTTCCCAACCCCTAACGATACCTGATATGCCATTACTACTATCTGTACTACCAACGGGTATGTCTGTGATTAATTGTTTTTACCTAGCTTAACAAAAAAAAATTCTGATATATAAGATGTGCTAGCAGTATATACCTCTCACAGAATCTGGACATGTCATCAGCCCGGGCCTATTAAGGACCCTAATCAATCATATACTAACATTGTATGATTATTTAATAACACCACTACCTGCCACTGTGTCGACAATACTATATGCTAAAATTGCCATTGTGTCGACAGAAATATATAGTAAATTTGAGTGGCCTTTTCGTTTGTTTTTTTGTTTCACTATTATTTATTTAACTCTTCATGGTAAATTGTGCAACACATGAAATTATAGAGTTATTAGTATTTTAAAATAATTGGAAATAAAAGTTAAGTTTTATCTTACTCATTCAACATTATCCTTACTCTTTCAAAAGTGTGCCTCCAAAAAGGAATTCTTCTTGTGAACGGTGGCCCACTACCTATGGACCACTGTTTCTCTTTGTTTAAGTATATCAGTACTTAATTCCTGGGGGCACCTCCAACACTAAATTTGTTGTATGTATACAAACATATTATCTGTTTAGTTGGTTCTATAATTCACACGTAACTAGTTTATGTCCTGTGCAGGATACTATTCCTATTTGCTACCATCTTGCTTACCATTGTACCAAATACATTAACATAGACAAAAACAATGACATACGCATACACATACACAAGTTCACAGCTCCTGCACCCCTGACCTGTCCCGAGGGGCCTCTCCTACTTGACCACGATATCTATCCCCACCCATCCTGTTTTCCGACCCAAACCCCAGCTTGATTCAGGTTTGGCCCCCTCTTTACCAAGTTGACCTATTGGGTTCTCCTTCTGTTTTTCCTACACTTATTTCCGTACACCCCTCTGTGCTTTTGCGTACCATATACTATAGGGACTCTGCTTGTTTTTACAACCATAGAGAAACCACAGGAGAGGAAGTGCTCATAACTCTTTTTTTTATATTAATTTATCCCTTCCAGTGCGCCGTTTCCTACGGTGTTAGTGTTTACTTGCCAAAGCTCGTTTGCACTCCATTTTATCTTGTATCTATCATCTCTTAATACTTTAGTGAAATAAGATCCCCTATATCTAGGGAAATAATATGAGGAAATAATATTTGAGGTCTCCTCTTACACCTACATATTCTACCTTCTCCCATCATGTGCACTGTGCATGCCAGAAAAAATTATATTGTAAATTATATTGTAGAATAGGGCTAAATTACCCCGTGTGTTTCTTTATGAGTCCCACCTCCTACATACTGTTTTGACTATGCATTCAAAACTACTAATAACGTGCTTAACTATTCAGTCTCTCACTATTAAGAACTCTATGATTGACTGACCTATTCCAATAACCCCATATACCATGGTACTTAATGATTGCCCCCCGGGAGGCAAATACAAATTTCACGTGTTCACTGGTCTGATTGACCAGATTAACCCATTCTCCATGAAGCGGACCCAGGGGGGACATCCACGACAGGCTATTATTACCTTTGCTAGTGCCACTAGGTTCTTTGCCAGTTGCTTCAGCTCCGGGTTCATTCCCCCATCTGCCCAAATCCCCAGAACTAGATTTAGTTTATTTAAAGCTACTCATGGGACGCCTATTTGGGCTAGGGTTTTAATAATTTCATCCCAAAACCTACTCACCACACGACAACTCCACAGCAAGTGGTCAAATGAGGCCGCCCCCTCTCCGCACTTTGGACAACTATCGGACACTGCCCCAGCATATTTTTTCATTTTAACCGGCGTTATGTGAGTCCTATGTAGGATATTAAATTGGACCTGTTGCGTCCGCATTAGGTTGGTCACCTGCCGGGGGCCTGCCAGAGCCACCCTCCACCTATTTTCATCCCTCTGGGGGATGTCCTTGGACCATTTTGCCCGTAGAGCCCCAAGTTCTTCAGATTGAATAAATGAGTGTAGGTAGTGGTACATTTTGGACAGACGCTTGCCCTTTGCTAATTGTTTAGATAATATTTTACAAGGAGCCTCCTCCACCACCCACGATGCAACCTTCCCCGATTGGGTCATGGCACTTCTTGTTTGGAGGTATTTAAAGAAAGATTCCTTCGGTATACCAAACTCCGCTTGTAGCTGGGAGAATGATTTCAGCACCCCGTCTTGACACCATTGGCCTATTGAACTCATTCCGTAGGATTTCCATACTATCCCGCCTTGTTGTTCTTTGAGGTCCCTCATTCCAGGCAGGGAGAGAATAGGAGTGTCTGGATCCAGACCAGCAGCTTTTGTTAGTTTACAAGACCATCTCCATACTTGAATGGCCTGACTAACTATAGGGGGTAAATCCCTCCGAAGCCCCCCCACAAAGAGTCTCTGGAGAGGGTTATAGTCTGGGTCCACACACTCCACAAGGCCTCTACCTCTCCTGACCTAACCCAGGCGCATATTTGTACCATCTGTGCAGCCATATAATATGTTTTAAAATCTGGAAGGGCCAATCCTCCTCTTTCTCTATCCCGACACAAAATGTCCATTTTAACTCTGGGCAACTTGTCCTTCCATATGAATGTGGATACAATGCTCTTTATCTTCCTGAAGTACTCGTCCTTAATGAAAACTGGGGAGTGTTGCACTATATACAAAAACTTGGGCAGAATTGCCATCGGCCTATTTGTGATAACTGAAGTCTGGACCAGCTTCGGCATTTGGACTTTAGTTCTTTGATAAACGGGATTAGATTCTCAGAGATGAAATCTACTGAGTTCCTAGTGAACCAGATGCCCAGATAACTGAATTTATCCACCCTATTGAGTTGTACCTCAATCTCTTGGCCAAACCCCCCTTCTTTTCCTATCTATATATAATTGGATTTATCCCAGTTCATTGTAAGGCCGGAGTATCCCCCAAACTTCTGTATAAGCTTCAATACCCCAGGTATTGACCATTAAGTCATCCGCATAAAGAGATACTAGGTTTCTACTGGGACCCCTTCCCCTATTCTCTCCCCACAGGGCTGTTCTCAACACACACGCCAGGGGCTCCACCACCACTGCGAACAGCAGAGGGGATAGAGGACATCCCTGGCACGTCCCTCTGGAGAGAGAGAAAGAGGGGGATGTAAACCCATTGATAGTCACTCTAGCCCTAGGGTTTTGGTAAAGCACTGAAACCCGTTTGATAAACCTCTCCACGAACCCAAAGGCCTGGAGTACCCTCCATAGGAACGGCCATTCGACCGAGTTGAATGCCTTGCTCGTGTCGAATGACGCGAGCACTGCATCCAACCGCCTCAGTTCCACCCTCTGGAGATAGGTGAACGCCCTATGAAGATTGATCATAGTAGACTTCCCTACCATAAAGCCCATTTGGTCGGGATGGACCACTTGATCTATTACTCTCTGGGGTCTAGTTGCTAGTATTTTAGCATATATCTTAGCATCCAACATTATTAATGATATAGGCCTATAGGAGTCGACACAGGTCGGATCTTTTCCACTCTTGGGGATCATAATTATTGCAGCCTCTGTCATTGACTGAGGTATACACTCCTCTGACTCCATGTCCTGAAAAACCCTCAACAGCTGCGGGCCCAGTTTATTGATATATTTCTGGTATACCTCCCCAGGGATACCATCGAGGCCAGGGGCTTTACCCCCTGGGAAGGAGTTAATAGCAGCTATTACTTCCTCCATTGTCAGGGGAGCCTCCAGAATGTCCTTTGAGGAGGGTAAGAGTTTTGGGAGTTCCATCCCTGCCAGATATTCACCAATTACTTCATTACTACATAATAGTTTGGATTTATATTCCTCTTCGAAGTATGCAGAGAAAAGCTCTGTTATCTCGGGGGTTTTAGTCACCTCTACACCTGATTCTAACTTGATTATAGGTATAATGTTAGACGGACTCTCCTCTTTCATTATATGTGCCAGAAATTTCCCGGTTCGATCAGAATTTGCATACCATCTATGGGTCCCTGAGGCCAACCTCTGACACGTAACCTCATGAAGGTGCTCCACCCACTCTTTTTGGGCAGCCTGCCATATAGACCTGGCTAGATCTATCTTGTTAGCAAGAAAATTATTTTCACAATCAATCATCTTGGCTTCCAGTTCACTCGCCCTCTTTTGATTTGAGAGCTTCAAACAGGCTATCCTTTTAATAAACCCCCCTCTCAGATAGGCCTTGAAGGTATCCCACTCAACAATGTTTGGGGAGGACCCTTCATTCTCCTCAAAGAACTCATCTATCCTTCCCCCCATCTCCTCCGGCTCCCCCATTTGAGTTAGCCAAAATGCCTGCATTTTCCAATATCTGAACCCTGTCTGGGTCTCTAGATCTATCTCCAAGGTGACCGGGGAGTGGTCAGACATCCCTCGAGCCCTATATTGCACATTCCTAACTTTAATAAGGGCCTTCTCGGAAACAAGAATCAGATCTATCCTTGAAAACACTTTGTGGGAGGAAGAATAGCAGGAAAACTGCTGGAGATCTGAATTTCTCAATCGCCAGGGATCTTTCCACCCTATCTCTTCTATAAAATCCGAGAACTTATTTCCTTCACTAAGAATTTCTTTCTCAGACCTCATCCATCTATCAAGGCGTGGCTGCAGCACCCTATTAAAGTCGCCCATGCAGATTATCATATTATCCGGGTATGACGCTGCAAATTCCACCGCCATTCTCACCACATCATATAAGAACGGGGGTGGAACATACACTGTAAGTAGACAGAATCATACGTGATCAATAGCACACTCCACGAATATATACCTTCCCCCAGTATCGATCTTCACTGCCCCCACTTCAAAGACCACAGATTTCTTGACCAGCATTGCTACCCCACTGGAGGAGGTAGAAAAGGGAGCATGAAAACTGTGACCAATCCACGGCCGTTTTAAGGCACCAAGAAGTTCACTAGACAAATGGGTCTCTTGCAAACATATGATGTCAGAGTCCATGCTCTTGCATTGTTTCAGGACCAGGGCTCTTTTCACCCTACAGTTTAAGCCTCTGACATTCCAGGTTACGAACTTAACCATTTAAACTGTACATCAATGAAAAAATGAAGTTTTTACCTCTATCCCACACTCTTTGGGATAAGTACAATAGGCGAATCATTCTTAACAGATACTCAAGGCCCCTCAGGTATCTACTGAGGAGAGCTCTTAACTTATTTTTGCTGTGAACATGCATACACAAATACATAACATATAAACACATATACAAACACCCCCCTCCCTGTATAACCAAATCCCATGGCATACCTATATCCCTTCCCCCCTTCCACATATAACCCTGCCCTTTACACTATCACTACCAGTAATTTCTTCTGGAGCAATTGACTAATGGCCACCAAAGAGGCCTACCCCCACTCTCCCCCATGCACCCGCCCTGCCTAGCACGAGTTCTATAGAAAGGAAGAACGGAAAGACTTCCGCTCACTTCCCCCTGCTAGTTTACATCACACTAAGTTGCACAACAGCCCAACAAGTTCAATATATTTGTGCCACCTAAGGCACTCGACCCTTATCATCACATTATAGATTTTGGCATAGAGATAAACAGACATGAAAACTGCACACAGATACAGAAACCGATGCCCAGACGATTGGGCCTCTTAGCTTGCAGCAACCTGTGTCCTTCCAGGATATGTGGCATCAAGCCACCTTGGGAGTGAAGAAAAACTTCGTAGTCCCATCTGCCACAATTCTCAATTTTGACGGATAGAGCATAGAATATCTTAATTCCAACTCCCTGAGGCTTACTTTAACTTCCCTAAATTTTGCCCGATCCTTCTGGACCTCTAAGGGAAAGTCCGGGAAAGCAGAGATCCTCCTTCCATTAAAAGGCAAAGTCCTCCTTGTCCCTGGCCAGTCTTAACACACTGTCCCGATCCTTAAAGTTTAAAAATTTGGCTATCAATGTACGGGATGAACCACCCGGGGGGGGGGGGGGGGGGGAGCACAACCAGGAATTCGATGGGCTCTCTCAATTGCAAACTGTGCTGTAAAGGCTTTGTTGCCAAACATCTATGTTAACCAGTCCTCCAGGAATTTCTCGGGGGTATTGCCCTCTATCTACAGCTACCCACGAGTTTTCTGCCATAATAGGTTTTTTTTTTTACAGGTTTGAATTAATTTTTATTTTACAGTTTAAAATCAACACACTGCTTGATACACAGTATGATGGAGAATTTGCATACAGTATCAAGCTACTGCACTTATACATAAAGCAGTTTGTTGTACAGTGACAATACAATACATTAAGAATATACGACACACAATACACATCAACAATACAATACAATACAATTATTACAATTGGACATATCTACTCTATGGACAACGAGGGATCATCAGGAAACCTTCTCCCAAGCACATCCTAACTATACAACCTTTCTATATTGTCTACATATGATTTATTATGCTGCTTAACCTTTAATGCTGTTCTTTTCTAAGCTCTTGTTCACAACCAACCTAAGGGTAGCAGAATGGCCTATACTTATACTGTATCTCAACATTTCTGCTCTGTTGCATAGAGGCCTTTCCATTTGTTCTATATGTCACAGCAAGGAGTTGTATGACCCATTATTAATTTACACTTTATTGAGTATTTACTAACATTGTGCCTATTTATTTAGTGTTTATTTGTCGTAATCCGACCATTAATAAAATGTAACCCTATACCAGTATACTTCCACTCTCATTTATGTATCAACATTATTTGTGATGTGTTATTACACTCTTTTTTAAAATATGTTATATTATTATAAATGTACTAAGTTAATGAGCGCTTGTTACCATATAACCAGTCTCATACCATCTGTGCCAAGTCTTTGTGTGCATATTAATATTATTTCTACTTAAATAAAAAATAAATACATTTCTCCTGTGAAACCGTGAAGTTGACCAGATTAATCCAAGCTGTAAACTCTGTGCCGTCTTTTGACATCCATGTTTTTATTTATTCTCCCTCTATGGGTGTTGTGGACACCCACGGAGAGAGAAAGTTTCGGGATTTTGGCGGTCGGAATTCCAGCATCGGGATTTTGAATGCTGGGATTCCGACCGCCGGGAAATTGACTGCATCCCAAGCATTTTAGCCAGAGCACACATGTTGACGATATAAGCTTTATCAAATTTGTTTAATTCGCCATCTGCGCATATACCCAATATACAACTTTTAGGGCCTAACGAAGCACTAGGTATCCCTGTTTTAATCAGTGTCTGAGTCACCCTATTCTAGAATGTCACAAGAACTGAGCATTCCCATAATAGATGCCACAGTGTTCCTATCCCACTCCGACACTTAGGACAAAGCAGTGAAGGATTGCCCCCCATTTTTGCCAGCCTTGGTGTGGTGAGATAGCACCTATGAAGAATAAACAGTTGAACCTGTTGTATTAATATTGAGTTGGTTGGTATTGGAACCGAGGCCAAAGCCAGATTCCATTCTATTTCTGACAAGGGTCGTATGTCGACTGACCAGTTTGTCCTAAGTTCCTGTAGCCTCTCCTCATGCATTACTTCCAACAGTTGGTTATAGAATCTTGAAACACCTTTCTTTCTACCCCCTTCCTTTAGAGCTCTTTCAACCGGAGAAATTGAACATTTTGGTATTTCATTTTTAAATTGGGCCTCTAAGGCGCTTCTTAATTGTAAGAATCTAAAGAAATAAGACCGTGGGAGTGTAAATTCTTCTACCAACTGCATAAAGGATTTCAATCCATCTATGTCATATAACTGACTCATGGTACTTATCCCATACATATCCCAGATCCCATCTGGTTGTAGCGTCTTAAGTTCTTTAAAGCGTTTATAGTCAGATATTGGGTGGTCTATTTCTATGTCAGTAAATTTGATTATTTTACCAACCTCACGCCAAACTTTTACCGCCTGTATTACCAATGGTACATCAATTCTAGCAATTGCTCCTTTTAACAGGTGCTGTAGTGGATTGTTATTTATATTTCCCTGTCCTACTAAAATCCTAACCAAATTACTCCCTGTGTCCTCTGCCACCCAGTCACGTGTATATGTATTAATTGACCTGCCAAGTAATAAAATCTAAAGTTGGGGAGGGCTAATCCACTCTGCCCCGTCTTTCTCGTTAGGGTGTTCAGCTGAATTTTTACCCTTTTATTATTACAAAAAAATATTAAATAAGACTGTTGATCTTATTAAAAATAGCTAATGGCAGATACACTGGTGGTTGTTATAAAACGTATATAAAAATTTTGGTAAGACAATCATTTTTATTAAGTTAACTCGGCCTGTCATTGAGAGCGGTAATTTACTCCAGGTCTTGAATTTAATAGTGACATAATCTAGCAATGGTTGCACATTTAACTGAATGAATTCAAAGGGATCACTAGATATCCAAATCCCAAGGTATTTAAATGTCCATTTAATCAATAATGTTTTACGAGCCATATTTATGGGGTTTTTTTTTACTGCAAGAATGCTAGACTTGTGCACATTTATTTCAAAGCCGAAGTAACCACCATGGATGTTAATCAAATGCAAAACCTTGGGAGCTTCTCTAGCATAACCTTGCAAAAAAATCAATAAATCGTCCGCATATAAGGCAACTTTATCTATATCCTGCCCTATTCCGAAACCCACTATATCAGAATGTGCCCTTATGGCACAAGCCAAGGGCTCTATTGCCAGCTAGAATAAACTAGGTGACAGCGGGCATCCCTGCCTTGTCCCTCTAAAGAGGGACAAGGCAGAAGACGTCCACCCATTCTCCGATACTCTGGCCATGGCCGGCGACAGGGGGGGGTCAAGGGGGACAAGTGTGATGGGCCCCAGTGATCTGAAGGGCCCCATCTGTGTGTGGCTGAGTCTGACTGACTCACTGTGTGCCACTGCTGTCTACTGTGTGTGCACCCTGCCGTTCGGCTTTTCAGAGCCATCTACTCTGTGTGCACAGGGCCTGGGGCCGCAGGGGCACAGCCGTACCTGCCGCTGTGGCCTCAGTCTCTGGCTTCTGTACTTTTACTGCACATTCGCATGTCATCTACAAATGACCAGCCCTACCTGCTCGTAGTGCTCAGCGATCTCTTGTGAAAGTGACAGACCAACAGCAGCCGGGAGCCAACAGGAAGCAGGCGCCAGGTCAGCAGGACTAAAGGTGCCCATACACGTTACAATTATTGTTACAATATTGTATACAATATCACATCTCATCGCATCTCGGTTTTGCGATGAGATGAGATCTAGTACAAAAAGTATGTGCAGCACTTGTACTAGATCTCATCTCATCGCAAAACCGAGATGCGATGAGATGCGATATTGTATACAATATTGTATACAATAATTGTAACGTGTATGGGCACCTTTAGAACGAGAGAAGTCTGCACCTGAAAGCAGGCTCTGGAGCAGCAAAAGATTAAATGAGGCTCATGTAGAAGAGCGTTGTGTGGATTTGGGATTAGGTGGGGGGCCCCAGAAATATTATTGTACAGGGCCCCAAGATTTCTGTTGCCGGCCATGACTCTGGCTGTTGGGCTAGAATAGAGCAGCTGTGTCCATTTCACAAATCTACGCCCAAAACCAAATGCCCTCATAACCTCCCACAAGTATGGCCATTCTACCGCATCAAATGCCTTGATGGCATCTAATGACATTATGGCTGTGCCATCCAAGCTGTTTTGTGATAATTGCAGGTGTCTAAACACCTTTCTTATGTTGATAGAGGTTGATTTACCCGGCATAAAGCCGATTTGAGCTGGATGAATAATCCTATCTATATATTTGTTTAGCCTTAACGTCAGTATCTTTGCCAGTATTTTAGCTTCTGAGGGCAACAATGACATTGGCCTATATGCTTCCAATTCTGCCTGATCGTTGCCATGTTTTGGTAATAGAATAATCGGTACTTGTGTACTAGCACGGCGCCCATTGCATCGCAGACCATATAGCATGCGATGCGCCGCGATATCGGCCGATATTGTACAATGGCATACAATTTTAAAATTGTATGCCATTGTATATGGCATACAATGCCATACAATGCGATGAGATGCGATTATAAATTGTATAAGCACCCTAATGGGTGCTTACAATGCTTAAATGCACCCCCACGCCACCCCCCATGTATAAACGTGAACCCAAAGTGTGGCGAGCGCAGCGGTACGCGTCCTACGACCTTTTCATACCCCCACTATCCACGTCAGCGTGGAGTTGAGAATAGAAAGTGTGGCGAGCGCAGC
This sequence comes from Crinia signifera, assembly GCF_055691185.1. Lineage (NCBI taxonomy): Eukaryota > Metazoa > Chordata > Amphibia > Anura > Myobatrachidae > Crinia > Crinia signifera. The sequence continues at coordinate 182,751,138 of NC_139223.1, read as the reverse complement.
GAGCCACTGAGCCCGAAGCGTGGCGAGCGCTTCACAGGTATCCGCAACCCCTCGCGGGCTTCACAGGTATCCGCTGCGCTCACCTCGCTGCGCTCGCCACACTTTCTATTCTCAACTCCACACCGATGGGGATAGCGGGGTATGAAAAGGTCATAGGACGCGTACCGCCGCCCCTCGTGGGCTCGCTGCGCTCGCCACGCTTCAGGTTCACGTTTATAATTGGGGGGTGGCGTGGGGGTGCATTTAAGCATTGTAAGCACCCATTAGGGTGCTTATACAATTTAATATCGAATATGAGTTAAAATCGCATCGCATGCCATCGGGTGTATGGCATGCGATGTGATGCGATTAAAAAATCGTGCGACTAATTATCGGGGTGCCATGCTAGTACACAAGTACCGAATAATCTTTACCTCCATCATTGATTGAGGACAAACACCTGTCTTAAAGCATGCTGTAAAGAGCTCCAGCAACAAAGAACTCAGCCTATTTTTTGTATACATCCATAGGAATGCCATCTAGTCCCGGCGCCTTTCCCCCTGGTAACTCTTTAATAGCATCAACTATTTCCTCCATTACTATGGGGGCTTCCATATTCTGACTATCTACCTCCGCCAATGATGGCAGACCAATTTTTGTAACAAATTCCTGAATTTGAATCTGGGGATCTGGACTCATATAATTTACTGAAGTAACCCTCAAATGCCATTCCTATAGCCACTGTTTTATATTGTATTTAAGGGTTTGTCTGCATTGGCCAGATAGGCTAGGTAACTACCTGACCTATCTGAGTTGGCATACAGTTTCTGTGAGTTGTACTTCATATTTTTAATGTTTACTGTACTTATGTAGTCCAGCCATAACTCTCTGGCTATATCCCAAGCTCTTTTTGACTCTGTGGTACATCTGTCAAATATTTGGCCTCATTTTCATTACATACTTTTTCCAGCTCAGATATTTTTTGCCGACCTGCTCTTCTGACTGCCCCTATTTTTTTTTTTTGAGTGTACCTCTTAATCTCTTAATTATGCTTTAAACGCATCCCAAATTATAATCTCCAATGCAGAACCTCTGTTAATGGACCAGAATTCGCCCCAATGATCTATAATCCCATTTGTAACTTCTGGGTTATTCAGCCATGAGGCATCCCATTTCCAAAACTGACAACCTTTATCGATAGTTTTCATTAGTTCTACGACCAATGGAGAATGATCTGAGATACCTCTGGTCCTATAGCCCACTTCAGATATATGGGGTAATAAAGCCCTGGAGGTCAATACCAGATCAATTCTGGAAAAAGCTGCGTTTGATGCGGAAAAACCGGAAAATTGCGTTACATTTGGGTTTTTATCCCTCCACGGATCAACCCATCCCATATCCCCCGCAAAATTACAAAAGCTCCTAGAACTGCTGTCACTGCGGATACCTGCTGAGGTTTTATTCCTCCGGTCTAACTTGGGATCAAGAACATTATTAAAGTCACCTAGGCATACCAGTGGAATATCTGGTGACAGAGCTGCAAAATCAGCCGCCTTCACCAAGACGTCAAAAGAAAAAGGTGGAGGAATATAAACAGTAAGTAATAATATATGGCAAGTATTAATAACACAGTCTAAAAAGATGTATCTACCTCCCGGATCAATCTTAACTCTATTACAGACAAACACTACTGTTTTTTTAATGAGTATAGAGATACCCCGTGCTGAGGATGTAAAAGGAGCATGATAAAGATGCCAGTAGTTTACCCCTATTAACCCCTTACCGCCGCAGCCTGTTTTTGCCTTCCTGACAGAGCCCTTTTTTGTATCACTTTATGTGGGGATAACTTTTTATTGCTTTTACTTATCCCAGTGATTTTGAGATTGTTTTCTCGTGACACATTGTACTTTAAGTTAGTGGTAAATTTTGGTCGATACAGTCTGTTTTTTTTGTGAAAAATACCAAAATGTCGTAAAAAAATTGAAAATTTTGCAATTTTCAAAATGTTAAATTTTCTGCTTGGGAGACAAATAATCATACCACTCAAAATAGTTAATAACTAACAAAGACCATATGTCTACTTTATGTTGCCATCATTATTTAAACCTCCTTTTAATTTTTTTGGACACTAGGAGGCTTAAAATATGAATAGCAAATTCTCAAATTTTCAAGAAAATTTCAAACACTGATTTTTTTAGGGACCAGTTCAGTTCTGATGTGACTTTGAGGGACTTGTATGTGAGACACCCCCATAAATGATACCATTTCAAAAACTGCACCCCTCACAGTATTCAAAACAGCATTTTGGAAGTTTGTTAACCCTTTAGGTGTTTCACAGGAATTAAAACAAAGTGTAGGTGAAATTTCAAAATTTCATTTTTTTTGCAGATTTTCAATTTTAATACATTTTTCTAATGAACACAGTAGATTTTACTAGAGAAATGTGACTAAAAATTGATTCCCCCAATTCTTTTGTTTTCATAAATATCCTATATGTGGCCCTAGTGTGCACGTTGACCAAACCACAGGCTTCATAATAGAAGGAGCACCTACTTGATTTTGGAGCCTCCTTTTTATGAGATTATATTTTAGGCACCATGTAGGTTTCTAGGCACCATAAGATGCTAAAAGTTAGGAACCTCCCCCACAAAAGACCCCATTTTGCAAACTACACCCCTCAGGGAAATCTAGGGGTATAGTGTACATTTCAAACCCCCAGGGGTTTCACCAATTTTGGTACAACTGGGCTGTGAAAATGAAAAATTACATTTTTTTACACAAAAATGCAGTTCTGGCTCAAAATTTTTCATTTTCACAAGGAATGAAGGAGACAAAGCACCCCAAAATCTGTGCCGCAATTTCTCCCGAGTACGACAATGCCTCATATGTGACCAAAAAATACCATTTGGGTGCATGGCATGACTCAGAAGGGAAGGAGTGATATTTGGATTTTGCAGCACAGATTCTGGTGGAATGAATGGTGGGTGCTATGTCGCATTAGCAAGACCCCCGAAGCACCAATACAGTGGAACCCCCCCACAAGTGACCCCATTTTGCAAACTACACCCCTCAGGGAATTCATCTAGGGGTATAGTGTACATTTCAAACCCCCAGGGGTTTCACCAATTTTGGTACAACTGGGCTGTGAAAATGAAAAATTACATTTTTTACACAAAAATGCAGTTCTGGCTCAAAATTTTTCATTTTCACAAGGAATGAAGGAGACAAAGCACCCCAAAATCTGTGCCGCAATTTCTCCCAAGTACGGCAATGCCTCATATGTGACCAAAAAATACCATTTGGGTGCATGGCAGGACTCCGAAGGGAAGGAGTGATATTTGGATTTTGCAGCACAGATTCTGGTGGAATGAATGGTGGGTGCTATGTCGCATTAGCAAGACCCCCGAAGCACCAATACAGTGGAACCCCCCCACAAGTGACCCCATTTTGCAAACTACACCCCTCAGGGAATTCATCTAGGGGTATAGTGTACATTTCAAACCCCCAGGGGTTTCACCAATTTTGGTACAACTGGGCTGTGAAAATGAAAAATTATTTTTTTTTTACACAAAAATGCAGTTCTGGCTCAAAATTTTTCATTTTCACAAGGAATGAAGGAGACAAAGCACCCCAAAATCTGTGCCGCAATTTCTCCCAAGTACGGCAATGCCTCATATGTGACCAAAAAATACCATTTGGGTGCATGGCAGGACTCAGAAGGGAAGGAGTGATATTTGGATTTTGCAGCACAGATTCTGGTGGAATGAATGGTGGGTGCTATGTCGCATTAGCAAGACCCCCGAAGCACCAATACAGTGGAACCCCCCCACAAGTGACCCCATTTTGCAAACTACACCCCTCAGGGAATTCATCTAGGGGTATAGTGTACATTTCAAACCCCCAGGGGTTTCACCAATTTTGGTACAACTGGGCTGTGAAAATGAAAAATTACATTTCTCTACCGTCCAATGGGATACTGGGCTTCACTACTATGGGGATTGAGACCTCCGCAGGAGAGACAGGCACATAAAAGAACTTTCAGTGTGGGTGCACTGGCTCCTCCCCTCAATCTCCCTCCACTAGTCAGTTTTGAAAAATGTGCCTCAGGAGAGGCAGTGCTTCTGGATGCTCCAGAGTTTTTCTACATTTATTTTCAAAGTTTGTTATTTTGGGGCGTTGTGGTGACCACACAGCTGTCCTGCTTCGTGGGTGTCAGGGGAAGGGTCAGTCCCCGACCTCTTCAGGTGCAGAGCTGACCCTGCTACAGGACAATTCGGTCCTGCGTGGGACTTGTCACGGCACAGCATTGCGCTGTGGCGAGCAAGTCCCCTAGCCGCCGCACACCCCTGACAGGTCTGAAGACTTCAGTGGTGAGTACAGGCTGGGGGTCCCACAAGGGGTCCCCGCAGCCATTTCTGGTGCGGCAAGACGACGGCTAGTAATGGCGGCTCTCCAGCAGGGACCGCGTGAACACCGCGTCTGGTAACTGGCATAGGGGTACTGCCGCTGGACCACCAGGGACACCCCTCAGGTTATAATGTATTATATATATTTTACAACTTTATTAATGTCAGTATAAATATATAGAAGCGCCAGCTCCGTGTACAGGGGGCGGGGCTTCACTCAGAGCGGGACCAAGCTCTGCTGGGCGCGCGCTGTCACTTCCTGCTTCTTCAACACGCTGCCAGACTCCATTACAGAGGGCTCCTCACTGGCGTGGTGGATCCGGGTACTTGCAGCACGGCAGAGACAGCAGGTTTTTCATAGCGATTTAGCGCTGCTGCGCTATCTGGCTTATTCAGACACTGTGTTGTTCATATCACTGTGTTAGCGTTACCAGCTCACCCAGATCTGTGAGTTCAGGTTAAGGGTGTACTTGGCTCCCCAATTGCTCTGTTTTTTCCCCACTGATTAGTTACAGAACACAGCATAAAACAAGCACATAGTCTGTTTTTCATATCCAGCGGTGCGGTGTGTGCACGTGTGTGACTGCGTGGGGGTTGTGTTGTACTGCAGACATTGTAGTACTGTCTCATCATGGTGAAAAAGTTCACTTGCATGGTGTGTAGCACCAAGTTTGTGCCCAAGTCACAGTCCCAGGTTACTTGTGAGGCTTGTATGTCACCTCAGCCCAGCAGTGCTGACACCCAGATCAGTGGGGTGCCCCCACAGCTTGTGGGGCCGTCGCAGGCAGACGAGCAGGAGCCTGCTTGGGCCTCCAACATAAAGACCTTGTTGGATTCTGTGGCTTCACAGCTTTCCACTAACACTCAGCAAACGCAGAGGGTTCAGAGGGAATTGTCCATGTTAGCTGCCAGGGTGGATATTCTTCATACCCTTAATGTACCTCCTCCTCCCGCACAGCCTCAAAAGAGGCAGGCTACTGCGATGGATCCTGACACAGATGATGACGATGAGGACATATTGGAGGAGGGTGAGGAGCAGGGTCTGCAGGAACCAGCTCCTGAGGCGGCAGTGCATGGTCCCGAGCCACTTATCAGGGCCATTAGGGATGTTTTAGATCTCCCATTGGAGGCATCCGCAGAAGGAGATCCTTTCTTCATGACTCAGAGGAAGCAGCCAGTATACTTCCCTGAGCAGGTGGAGTTAGAAACTGTTTTCAGGGCTGCATGGCAAAACCCTGATAAGAGGTTTACTCTTTCAAAGCGGTTCACAAATGCTTATCCTTTTGAACCTTTGGGCAGAAAGAAGTGGGAGGAGCCACCGGTAGTGGACTCCTCTGTCTCCCGTCTTTCTAAAAAGGTGTTGCTACCAGTCCCAGGGGTATCCACCCTTAAGGACGGGGCGGACAGGAGGCTGGAAGCTACCCTCAAGTCCATATATACGGCTAGTGGGGCATCCCAGCGTCCAGTTTTAGCCAGCTGCTGGATGGCCAAGGCTATTCATACCTGGTCAACCCAGATTCAGGAAGGGTTGTTGGGTGACATGACTGTGGCCCAGATAGGGGACAGCCTGCGTCACATTCAGGATACCGCTAAAATCCTGTGCGAGGCACAAAAGGAATTGGGCGCAATAAACGCGCGCAATTCAGCCATGGCGGTTTCAGCCAGACGGGCCTTGTGGCTGCGTCAGTGGTCTGCAGATGTAGACTCAAAGAAGAGTGTGGAGGGTATTCCCTTTACAGGAGAATGGCTGTTTGGCAGTGAATTAGACGGTTGGATTTCCAAAGCCACGGCAGGAAAATCTACCTTCCTTCCATCAGCTCCCACGGTTGCAAAGCGTACCTTCACAGGTGCTTCCCAGCAGTCCTTTCGTGGGAACAGGTTTCGCCCCAAGGCTAGGGGCACCTCCAATGCCAGCAGGGGCACGAGAGGCAAGTTTAGGAAGCCTAACACCTCCAACACACAGGACCGTCCAAATGCCGCGGCTTCCTCTAAGCCCGCAGCATGACGGGGTTTTCCCGCCACGAGACTCTCTCGCGGTGGGAGCGCGATTGTTGCATTTCAGCCATGTGTGGGACGCCTCGGGTCTGGATCCATGGGCCAGGGGTCTCATTTCTCTAGGTTACAGGCTGGAATTCGACAAACCCCCTCCCAGAAGATACTTCAGGTCGGCACTCCCAGCATCCCAGGAGGATCAGGTGCTCCTTCAGGGGGCCATTACCAGGCTGCTTCAGTCTCAGGTAATTGTACCGGTGCCAGACACGGAGCAGGGCCAGGGATTTTATTCCAACTTATTCCTGGTACCGAAGCCAGACGGCTCAGTAAGACCCATCCTGAATCTAAAGTCACTGAACCCCTTCCTGCGTGTGTTCAAGTTCAGGATGGAGTCCTTGCGCTCTGTGATCGCCAGTCTAGAGAGAGGGGAGTTCTTGGCCTCTATAGACGTCAAAGACGCCTATCTACACATCCCTATCTGGCCACCACACCAAACCTATCTCAGGTTTGCATTGGGGAACGACCATTACCAATTCCGGGCGTTGCCTTTCGGCCTATCGACAGCCCCGCGGGTTTTCACGAAGGTAATGGCGGAAATGATGTCACTACTCAGACTCCGAAGGGTGAATGTAGTGCCTTACCTGGACGACCTGCTAATAAAGGCAGGGTCGGCGGAGGCTTTAAGCAGTGCTCTCAATCTGTCCATACAGGTTCTACGAGACCACGGGTGGGTCCTGAACATGCCCAAATCATCGCTGGTTCCGACCCAGAGGATGGTTTTCTTGGGCATGATCCTGGATACATCGGAACAAAAAGTCTTTCTGCCGATGGAAAAGGTCACTGCAATACAACAGCTGGTCAGCGAGGTCCTACAGTCACCTCTGGTACAGATCCATCTTTGCCTCCGGCTTCTAGGCAAGATGGTGGCTTCATTCGAAGCAATACAATTTGGCCGCTTCCATTCCAGGACTTTTCAATTGGACATTCTGACAAAATGGTCCGGCTCCCCCCTGCAGATGCGCAGAAGGATTGGCCTTGCAACAAGAACCAGGATCTCGCTACAGTGGTGGCTAGATTCATCCAATCTGTTGGCAGGCAGACGGTTCCAGATCCAGGACTGGATTCTGGTAACCACGGACGCCAGCCTGAGGGGCTGGGGAGCGGTAACACAGGGAGTCCGCCTACAGGGTCGATGGTCTCCACTGGAGTCGGGCCTGCATATCAACAAGCTGGAGTTGAGGGCGGTCTACTATGCCCTGTTACAGGCAGCTCCATTGTTACAGGGCAAGGCGATCCAGGTCCAGTCGGACAATGCCACCACTGTGGCCTACATAAATCGACAGGGTGGTACCAAGAGCATGCCTTGCATGAGAGAAGCGTCAAAGATTCTGTCTTGGGCGGAACAGAATGTCCAGGCCCTGTCTGCCATTTTTATCCCGGGGGTCGACAATTGGGAGGCGGACTTCCTGAGTCGTCACGATCTTCACCCGGGAGAATGGGGCCTTCACACTCAAGTGTTCGATGCCATAGTGGATCTGTGGGGGCTCCCGCAGATCGACCTGATGGCTTCACGATTGAACCACAAGGTAGCAATGTACTGTGCACGGACCAGAGACCCAGGGGCGATAGCGGTGGACGCTCTCACCTGGACCTGGGATTTCCAATTGGTGTACCTCTTCCCACCTCTCCCATTGTTGGCTCGGGTGCTAAAGCGGGTCCGGCATCAGGGGACGGAGGCCATACTGGTGGCACCAGACTGGCCAAGAAGGGCCTGGTACGGGGACATTCAGGCCATGCTAGTGGAAGACCCGTGGCGTCTGCCCCTAAGAGAAGACCTGCTCCTCCAGGGCCCGTTCGTCTTCCAGGACTTACAGCGGCTACGTTTAACGGCCTGGAGGTTGAGCGGCAGATCTTAGTCCACAAGGGTCTCCATCCCTCTGTCGTCACTACAATGATAAAAGCCAGGAAGCCGGTGACGGCGTCTCATTATCATGTAATATGGCGCAGATATATTGCCTGGTGTGAGAAGAATGACTTGCCTCCGGCCAGTTTTCGATTAAACAGTCTGCTACGTTTCCTTCAGGCTGGCTTGGATAAGGGACTCAGATTGGGTTCCTTAAAGGTCCAAATCTCCGCACTATCTGTGTTTTTCCAGAAAAAGATTGCGGCCTTGCCGGAAGTGCAAACCTTCTTACAGGGGGTTCTGAGGATTCAGCCCCCCTTTGTGCCTCCCACTGCACCATGGGATTTGGAAGTAGTTCTTACTTTCTTAAAATCAGCCCGGTTTGTTCCACTGGAGGAGTCTGAACTGCGACACCTCACTTGGAAGACAGTTGTTCTGCTGGCCCTAGCTTCGGCCAGGAGGGTGTCCGAGCTCGGGGCCTTATCTTGTCGGAGCCCTTACCTTGTGTTCCACAACGATAGGGCGGAACTCAGGACTAGGCCACAATTCCTTCCAAAGGTGGTGTCAGGGTTCCACCTAAACCAACCTATTGTGGTTCCTTCTAGCGCGACACACCCGGATATACCAGATACCTTGGATGTGGTCCTCACCCTTAAGGGGTATGTCAAGCGCACAGCTAGGATCCGTAAGACGGACAGCTTGTTTGTGCTTTATGACGCACAGAAGAAGGGTTTACCTGCTTCAACACGTACCATTGCCAGGTGGATAAGATGTACTATCCAACAGGCTTATGCATCAGCTGGTTTATCGCTTCCTTTTTCAGTAAAGGCTCATTCAACCAGGTCTGTAGGTACCTCTTGGGTGGCTGCTCGAGGGGTGTCGGCAATGCAGCTCTGCAGGGCCGCAACTTGGTCAGGGCAACACACATTTGTGAAGTTCTACAAGTTTGACACCCTGGCCAGGGAGGATTCCCAGTTCGGGAATGCGGTTCTACAGCAGAATCCGCACGTTCCCACCCGTTCTGGTAGCTTTGGGACCTCCCCATAGTAGTGAAGCCCAGTATCCCATTGGACGGTAGAGAAAATAGGATTTTGGGTACCTACCGGTAAATCCTTTTCTCGTAGTCCATATGGGATACTGGGAGCCCGCCTCAGTGCGGCTTTTCTGCTGTCAGATCCTACTTCATGGTTAGGCTTATTGCCTTGTTTTCTATAGGATAAATAGGACTATAGAATTGTTCTAGTTTACAGGTGTCCTCTTAAGTTGTTAGGATTCACCTCTTTTATATGTTTTTGTTCGTTTGGGTGTGCTGGATGAATCTCACCACAATACATTATCACATACTCCTCACATGCTCTCCTTCGGCACAGTTTTTGCATTAACTGACTAGTGGAGGGAGATTGAGGGGAGGAGCCAGTGCACCCACACTGAAAGTTCTTTTATGTGCCTGTCTCTCCTGCGGAGGTCTCAATCCCCATAGTAGTGAAGCCCAGTATCCCATATGGACTACGAGAAAAGGATTTACCGGTAGGTACCCAAAATCCTATTTTTTTTACACAAAAATGCAGTTCTGGCTCAAAATTTTTCATTTTCACAAGGAATGAAGGAGACAAAGCACCCCAAAATCTGTGCCGCAATTTCTCCCGAGTACGGCAATGCCTCATATGTGACCAAAAAATACCATTTGGGTGCATGGCAGGACTCCAAAGGGAAGGAGTGATATTTGGATTTTGCAGCACAGATTCTGGTGGAATGAATGGTGGGTGCTATGTCGCATTTGCAAGACCCCCGAAGCACGGTGAAATGATGAACCTAATAATCCATAGATGTGTGGTATATTTTAAAACACTCCTTCATACATAGGCCGGGTTTGTCGGGGCAAGTTTCACAGTGGAAAATAGTTTGCTTTCTTATTCCCTTTTTATAGCAAACTTTGCACCTTTTTTGTGTCCTGCCCTTTTTTCCAGTGGAGGGGATTTCGTTAGGAAACTGCTGCCCTGATACAATACGGGGGCCAGTACTAGAAGTACTGGGGCCAGTACTAGAAGTACTGGGGCCCTCTGCCTGCTGGTTCCCAAATATTAGGCCCTTTATGACTTCCTCTTGAAAGTGCATAAATGTCCCCGTCTGGCTGGTAGAACGGAATAGTACGTAAGCGTTATACAGTGCCATCTGGATGATATACACGGCCAGCTTCTTATACCATATTTTTGTTTTACGCAGGGCACTGTACGGCTTCAGTACCTGATCTGAAAGATCCACTCCGCCCATGTACTTATTGTAATCTAGGATACAAATAGGTTTTGAGGTGTGGGTACTGGTACCTCGTACAGGGACGGAGGTGGAACTGTCTCCGTGAATTGTTGTCAGTATAAGGACATCCCTCTTGTCCTTATATTTGACCAACAACATATTTTCGGTGGATTGTGCCCTGCTTTCACCCTTTCTCAGTAATTGGGCAACGTGCGTTTTTGGGAGGCCTCTTTGGTTCTTGCGCACAGTACCGCAAGCTGCTGTACCTCTTGAACCAAGGGCCTTAAACAGGGGGATGCTGGTGTAAAAGTTATCCACATAGAGGTGATAACCCTTATCCAGGAAGGGGTGCACTAAATCCCAGACAATCTTTCCACTAACACCTACGAGGGAGGGGGGGCATTCTGGCGGTTCAATTCTTGTGTCCTTCCCTTCATATACCCTAAACCTGTGGGTGTACCCTGAGGTACTTTCGCACAGCTTATACATTTTTATGCCATACCTTGCCCTCTTATTGGGAAGGTACTGGCGGAATTTAACCCTTCCTTTAAAATGTATAAGTGACTCGTCTACACAAATGAATTTTTCGGGGATGTACATCTCAGCAAATTTGGCGCTGAAATGATCAATGACCGGCCTGACTTTGAATAGCCGGTCAAAGGTGGGATCATCTCTGGGTGGGCACTGTGCATTATCGTTGTAATGCAAAAATTTAAGGATCGTCTCAAAACGAGTCCGGGTCATGGCCATACGATGAAGTGGGGTGCTGTACAGAACATCTGTACTCCAATATTGCCTAATTTCTGGCTTTTTAACTATGCCCATATGTAACACCAGACCCCAAAATGTCATCATCTCTACTGCATCTACAGGGGTCCACCTAGCAAATGATGACGTGGGGTTTTGGGCAATAAACTGCTGGGCATATAAATTACTTTGGTCCACCATTAAATTTATAAAATCATCAGAGAAAAAGACTTTGAAAAAGTCAATTTCTTTGAGGCCTGTAGTATCAAATTGGATTCCTGGGTTGGCCAAAAACTCAGGAACCTGGGGCTCAAAATTGTCTGGTGGTGGGGTCCATACGGGATTAATCATTGGGGGGGGGGGGGTCTCAGCTGCTCTACGGGGGCGTCTTTGAGGGGGTCCCTCATCACTAGAGGAGGAAGAGGAGCTTAAGACGAATGCAAATTCATCGCTTACTTCACTGGCTGTGTCAGTGTCAGAGGCAATAAGGGCATATGCCTCCTCCGCTGAAAACAGTCTTTGGGATTATTGGGACATTTTAATTATTTTTGTGTTTGTGTAAGTGTAGTGTTTCAACACGTGTATAGTGTAGGGGGGGTACAAACTTTATTTCAACACGGGGGTATGTAGTGTGTATGTAGTGCTTTAACACATGTAAGTGCACTTAAGGGCAGCAGCTTCAAGGCAGCTTTTGGTACAACCTTGAAGGGGTTAAAAGAAAAAAAAAAAAGCTCCTGCGCCAAAAATTGAGCACAGATGTTGGTCAGTAACGTCCATCACTGATCAGCGCTCAGCGGCCACAGGACACCCACAAAATCACTGTGGGTGTAAAAAAAATTTTAAAAAAAGACCACACAGCACCCTCCAAAAAAAAAAAATTAAAAAAAACTGCTGATGAGTCAAAGGCAACAGGAATTTGATCCCAAAAAAAAAATTAGATCAACCCTGTGCCAAAAATGCTGATCAGTGATGTACGTCACTGATCAGCGCTCAGCGGCCACAGGACACCCACAAAATCACCGTGGGTGTAAAAATTTTTTTAAAAAAAGACCCCACAGCACCCTCCAAAAACAAAAATTAAAAAAAAACTGCTGATGAGTCAAAGGCAACAGGAATTTGATCCCCAAAAAAAAAATTAGATCAACCCTGTGCCAAAAATGCTGATCAGTGATGTACGTCACTGATCAGCGCTCAGCGGCCACAGGACACCCACAAAATCACCGTGGGTGTAAAAAAAAATTAAAAAAAAGACCCCACAGCACCCTCAAAAAAAAAATAAAAAAATGCTGATCAGTGATGCAACACTGATTAGCAGTGAGGGGCAGCAGGCACACAACTTTTGGTGCAACCTGACGGGGTATATATAAAAAAAAAACCTGCACCCCAAAAAAGTTGCTGATCAGTTAATTTATACTGATCAGCACAAAGGGGGGGCAGCAGGGGGCAGCAGAGACAAAATTATATTACACAATATTATATTATATGACACAATGATGCTGCAGCAGCAGCACAACAACCAGGAAGCACCAGCAGCAGCAGGCAGCACGGATGCCACCACCACTAACGCTGATCAGGTCAGTATAAGAGGACAGATGGGCACGGAGACCGCTCTGCACGCTGTTCCTGACCGGAATGGCGGCTGCAGGGCTGTCTCCGTTATTTCCTCTGAGGTGTAATGGCTGTGATTGGTCCGTCGGTCCGACGGACCAATCACAGCCTTGGGGGCAGGTGGGGTGAGGTGGGGTGACCACCAGTGACCCCTTTACACCCGGTGGTGATTGGTGCTGTACTTAACAGCACCAATCACCACCGATCCCTGTGTTACCGAGCGCCGTTATTCGCCGGTACACAGAAAACGCTGCAATTGGCTGTTCACATTTGAACAGCCAATCACAGCGATCGCCGATGGGGGGGGCATCGCTGCCCCCCATGGGCCACAAGGGAAGATGTCTGCTGTCAGGGACAGCAGCCATCGTCCCTCTGTCACCGCGTCTATAGACGCGGTGACACTTTAAAGTCATGACGTACATTTATGCCATGCGTCGGGAAGTACATCCCGACCATGACGTAAATGTACGTCAAATGTCGGGAAGGGGTTAAATGTGTTTCAGTCAGGCATGCTATATCTGTACCACAGTCTCTAATGTGTCGTAATACTAAAGAACACTTTATCTTGTTGCTCATACCCCTGGTATTCCAGGTTAGCAACCTAACCATTTATTATATCTATTGATTATTTCAGGTGTACTCCATATTTCCCATGTCTCCACTATGGCCAGCAACATACATACACTATTTTGGCGCCTCGTTATCCTTGTCCAACACATTTCCCCCCTTATTTTTTCATTTACCCCCCTACTGATCCCTGTATACTTCCCTACCCTTGGCGTACTTTATAGTAAACCCCCCTTACCCTTTGCAGACTAACAGCCTTCCCTACTTTTCCCACTTTTTGTAAGGCTAACAACCGCTAAACCACATAACCCATCGAGGCAGTTATAGCCCCCTCCCCCGGCATATTCGATCAATTCTTCACAAAAAAAGTTACTCGCTGTCTGACTAATAGTGTCCTACAATTATATTCACTATCTGACTGCATTTTTGTACCAGCCTTAATTGACCCTTCCTATATTCATGAACACCTGCTCATATAATCTGTTTTGTTGATACCCTACTTCAGTGGTTCCCAACCTGGGGTACTAGTACCCCTGGGGGTACTCTGCAGACCAGTTGGGGGTACTTGAATATAATATTGGTAATGGCGGAAGATGAAAAAGTATTTTGATGACAGAAAAAGACCCAATTGCTATGGAGAAGAACCATGTGGTGTCACTTATGGTTCTGTCTTCAGCGTCATCAGCGTCTCATTGTGCTTTTGCCTGACCAGCAATCCACTGGGAGCTACCCATGCTGTCCTCAGACATCAGCGATCATCTGCCCTGCACTGACATGGGTGGAAGAAGCAGCAGCATTAATCCTACAGGTGTAAGTGGGAACCCTGGAGACAGTACACAGCCAGCGGCCAGACACGGAAGGGCACGATTCCTGTCCGCTACTCCTTAATATAAGGACATGCATAAGCATACGCATACCGCTCACTTCCACTCCACTCATAAGTACTGTCTATATTTTAAATTGAGAGGAGGGGGTACTCATCAATGAATAGCCTAATCAAGGGGTACGGGAGTGAAAAAAGGTTAGGAACCACTGCCCTACTTAATCAAAGCAGTTAATCACATACAGTATTTTTTATCTTTCTAATTATTATTATTTTTTTTTTTACGGGACTAATTGACGTTTTGCTGGAAATCTGCTATCTAACCACTCTCCCACTTCTTTAGGCGAGTGAAAGAATTTTGCTTCGCCGTCAAATATGACTCTTAGTTTTGCAGGGAACAGCATGGAGTATTTTAAGTCCAGAGTTCTTAATCGCTTTTTAATATCTGCAAATTTAGTCCTACTTTTCTGAACATCCAGTGAGAAGTCTGGGAAGACTGCCAGTTTCGATCCTTTGTAATCCAATGGCCCTTTTGCGTGTGAAAGGAGCAGGATTGTATCTCGATCTTGATAATTAAGCATTTTAAAGATAAGAGTACGTGGTGAAGCCCCTGGTGGCAGGGGTTTGGCTGGCACTCTGTGTGCCCTTTCAACAGCGAATTGGCCTGAGAAGGAAATGGAATCATAATTATCCTTCAGCAATTGTTCCACAAATTTAGGTATTTCACTCCCTTCTTCTCTCTCGGTAAGACCCACCAGTCTTATGTTGTTACGATGAAGCCTGCCTACAACATCAGATAGCTTAAAATTTATATCCCGAAGCTGTCCAGCCCTTTCTTTCACAGATTTCAGCAATTTACTGTTAGAATCTTCTAGGCTGGAGACTCGATTTTCGGCCTCCTTCGTCCTATCTTTCACAGTTTTTACATCTTGCTTTATCTGTGCTATATCAGATTGTACATCGTTTATTTTTTCAAGCAGGCGTGTGTCACTGTTGCTAATAGCATCCAGTATCTGCTGCAAGGTTATATCTGAGGTAGCAACGGGGTTTGACCCCTTAGCAGGGGTGGTTTGCGGGGTGGTAATAGTTGATTCTGAAGAGTTACCTGCCCGGGATCTGGCATACTTCTCCAAGCAAGCAGCTGCCGCGGTGTTGCCGGATTTGCCCATTATAAGAGGATATTACACAGACTTATAGGCTTCTGCTGGTATATTTATTTAAACAGTATTCACACCTGATGTGAAAACACAATTTGTTCACCCTTCTAAACATTCAAGTTGTTTATACTCATACAATGGGGTCCTTGTCCTTTGTACCTATATAACCAAGTTATGTACACTGGGCACAGTAATAGCAAAGTTCTTGCCCTTTGTTTAAACCCACAAGGTCCCACGGTCCCACTTTGCCAGCAGACAACACTTTACAGATTTTATGCTTCTTCACCTCTTAGTTTGAGGTGAGCTTACTCACCCCTGCTGCACACCAACAGATTCCCCTTGCATTTCTTTCAGCTTCCCTGTTGCCTGTAGTTGATAAGAACTTATAAGGGTCAGCCCGCTGTTTATTTGCTGCCACCTGGGGTACACTGTAATTCTGTGGTTTGTGCCTGCTGCCTCGAGTCCACGCCTGAATGGTGCTCACTGGAGTTACCAGGAGCTTCCCTTTGCATAAAACCTGGGGAGCCGTCAGGATGGTCACCTTGCGCACGCCTGCAATAATGCCAGGGTAGCTGGAAGCTGGAGCTCCGACTGCCTTGCATGCTGCTGGCTGTGGTCCCGTCGGCGCCCTCTCACCCATGCCTGCATCCTTATCCGAGTGCCGCACCCCCGCACCGCTGTACTATTTACCAGTGAGGGCACCGGAGGCAGTAAATTCTTTATATTTATAAAGGAGTACCGGACCATGCAGGCTATATCAGGCATGTCCAACGTTGGCCCTCCAGATGTTGTGAAACTACACATCCCAGCATGCTTTGCCACAGTTTTGCTATTAGAGAATGCTAAAACTATTGCAAAGCATGCTGGGATGTGTAGTTTCAAAACATCTGGAGGGCCAATGTTGGACATGCCTGGGCTATATACAGGAGCCGACGGGTATGGGTGAAAACCGGACCAGGACAAAACCCCCGGACTGCCGGACCAGACATCATTTTGGAGCTTGTAGCCTCCGGTCCGGGGGGGTGTCCTGTCCGTGGGGGCTGCCTATCACACCTGTCACCAGGTAGAGGAGGAGGGGGTAGAATAAAGCCTCCCTGTATGGTCCAGGCATGTAGCAAAAACCGGATGGTCCGGACCACATGGAGAGGCTGTAATCTCCCCTCTCCCCATGTCCCTGGTGATCACAGGGACCCCCGGACAAGAAACCCCCCGGACAGGACACCCACCAGACCGTACAAGCTCCGGACTGCAGATTTTGATGTCCTATCCGGCGGTCCGGAGTGTAGTCTGGGTCCGGTTTTTACATAGTCCCGGAGCCGACACAGGAGGACTGTCAGTTCCAGTCACAGTCACCCAGACCCTTTCATTATACTGTAGCCACGCTGCTTCAAGTTAAACACCCAGCAAAGGGTGATTTTAAATTTCACTGTACATCTGCCAGGCAGATTCACTTCTTTTTGCTGCACTCTCAATTGCACCGCAATTTGCCAATAATATGTGAAACATGGCTACGGAGGATAATACAGATCATGTAAGCTATCTATTGTTTCCTACAGGTGATATTTTCACCTGGTCGGAATCGGAAGCAGAAGCCATTTTGTGTTCGACAGGAATAGACAATGAGATTGAGGCAAAATCTAGTGACTCTATCTATAAGGACCTATTAAGACTTAAAAAGAAAGATTGATTTTCATCTACACTGTCTCTCTCTGAGCGACTATTATATATTGAAGCACATTCCTAGAGGCTTCAGGGTAAAAAATTGCCCTACAATAGGTCAATATGATCCGGCCTTTTACAAGCGGTGGATCGGTATAGTAAACAAATGTTCACTGGATCTCATTTTGCTTGTGATAGAACAGTCCAAAGAGTTGGATAAGGTTAAAGCAAAAATCTCTGCATTTGAATCCACTCACATGTCCACCCTGGTCGCAGACACTGAGGAAGATTGGTCTGCTAAACTTCAAAATCAAATTACACAATACAAGAAAGAACTGATTAGGTTTTAAAAAGAAAAAATGCAAAAGGTCAACATGGACTATGAGCGACACACCGTATATAAATGGCTCGCTGACCCCACCCTGTCAGAATTGCGAAGACAACCATTCTTTAGAGGAAGTAAAAAGCCATTGT
The DNA here is from genome assembly GCF_055691185.1 of Crinia signifera. Taxonomy (NCBI): domain Eukaryota; kingdom Metazoa; phylum Chordata; class Amphibia; order Anura; family Myobatrachidae; genus Crinia; species Crinia signifera. Next base: position 182,733,570 of record NC_139223.1, on the reverse strand, counting down.
CCAGATTCGAGAATGACAGTTCTCAAAGTACTGGAAGCTCTAACTCTGAGCAAGAGAAACTAGCAGTGGGCAAAACAAGAGGCAGGGGAAGAGCCGGCCGTCCACCCAAGCCCAAATAAGCGCTATTTACAACTTATCCTCCTATGAGCTGTCCACTAGCGAACACCAACTTTTAAGTAAAGGACTGTCTTTTGTACCATCTAATAATTTCAATAATTTCCAGTGGAACATAGAGAAAAATGCACTATACTGCAAATTGAAATTAAAATATTTTTTGGTACTTGTTTCCTAGCACGGCCACACCGATTTGTATCGGGGTGATCGTGTCTGAAAAATCGCGTCGGTCGCATCGCATGCGACCAAATCACATGCGATGCGACCGACGCGATCGACCCGATTTTTACATTGAATCAAATGTGAATAGGGCCCCTGGGAATAGGGCCCGACGCGATGCTCCCGATTTCAATGTTAAAAATATTTTAACATTGAAGCCTATGGCAAAATCGCGTCCATCGCGTCGGAGTGGATCAGCACATTAGTTCTGGAATTTTCACTTGTGCCACTCTATTATACAATTCCCAAAATTCACAAGAACTGTGAAAAACCTCCAGGGCTTCCTATAATTGCCACACGCGGCTCTCTTTTTCAACCAGCGGCCACATTCTTCGACTCAGTCCTGCAACCATTAATTTCTCAGGAGGCAAGTTTCCTGCTGGACACAGGACATTTTCTTTAAAAAATTAGGGATATAGGAAGTGTTCGTTCAGATTGCTGGCTCATTGGGGTGGATGTAGTGAGTTTATATACATCCATCCCCCATGACTTTGGCTTGTCAGCGGTACTCAGATTTCTCTGTACAAAAAGTATGTTCACTGAGGCAAAAATTTATGTTATTATCGAAATGTTGGAATTAATCTTGTATAATAACTTCTTATACGACGATAAGTTTTTTCTTCAAACACGGGGTTGCGCTATGGGATCTAGCCCCGTTATGCTAATATAGTTATGTATATTGTCAAAGAGGATCTTTTTTATTCCAACACCACCATGATCCAGAACACGTTAATGTTTGGTCATTACATTGACAATTTATTTCTAATATGGCGGGGGTCTAAAGAAGTATTTGAAAACATCATGCATACTTATCAGCAAAAAGCTGGCCTCGTAAACTTTACTTTTTCCATGAGCCAAACCGAGATTAATTTCTTGGATATTCAAATATGCCTGTTTAGGGATCAACTCACCACTACAGTGTTCACCAAACCTACAGACCGCAATCAGTTATTGCAAGCTAGTAGCTGCCATCCCCCTTCCCTTATTCAAGGACTGCCATTTTCTTAAATGGTACGTATTGTTCGAATTAACAGCAATCATACCACAGCAGTAACTCAGATTGATGTGCGCATCAAAAAACTTCTAAGCAGAGGTTACTCTCTTAAATCACTACAAGAGTCAAAGAGTAAATCACTTAGTTTAAATCGAGAAGACCTTCTGAAACCCTTGAAAAAAACAAAGATTCCACAAGGAACAGTATTCCCATGGGTAAACAAATTTCACACAGAATCTACCAGCATTCCTCAAGTAGTCAAAAAACATTGTCCAGTAATTACATCTGACAACCACTTAGCTTTGGCAAACACACGGTTAATGCCATGTTATTCAAAAGGAATAAAATTCTCCGCTCTTGGCTTGTCAAAACTGACATGGCTAAGCTAAAATATTTTTTAACAACCAACCGATCAGGGTGCTTCAGGTGTTGGTGTGTAATACCCCTTTTACACCAAAAACCCTGGTAGGACCCTGGTCTTTGAATGCTGGAGTATCCAGGCTCTGACCCTGCTTTATACCCCATTTACACAGCACTTTGACCTGGGTCTGCACCATTTACACTGAACCTTGGTCAGCCCTGCATTAAATATTATATATAAATCCTGACGAAAATCTTAAACGATTGAAACATTGCAAAAACCTTCGCTTGTACAGCGTGTTTATTTCATTTACATTCGAGTGCCGCATCTCCTGCTATTCTATATATATATATATATATATATATATATATATATATATATATATATATATATATAAATATAATATATATATATATATATTATAGAAATATATAATATATATATTTATAAATAATTACTACTGTTTCAATACAATTGTTGAGGGGGTAGATGGGGAGTGCTGTCCCCGGGTGCTGGAAGGAGGGGGGTCCCTGCGGCTGCTGAGGGGAGGGGGGGTACCTGTCAGCCTGCGGTCGGAGCTCATCGGAGGGGATGATGTGTGCCGCTGCTGTACCTCTCCCCACAGCCGGGAAGTTCCTGCTGCAAATGTACAGTCAGTGGCGGGGGTCCCTCTGGCGCATGGGAACTAGTACTAGATCCCATGCGCTGGAGGGACCGCCGACACTGACTGTCCATTGTCTCATCCCCTCCGCTGAGCTCCGACCGCAGGCTGACAGGTACCCCCCCTCCCCTCAGCAGCCGCAGGGACCCCCCTCCTCCCGCAGCAGCTGGGCACATCTTCCCCAGCACTGCACGCTGTGGACCCGCTGCGGGTGCCTGCACCCGCAGTGGGACCATTTACACCGCCATTTGCATGGGTCCTGTCCGGGTTCTACCCAAGTCAGGACCTGGGTAGAGGACCCGTGTAAATGGACACGGATATACCCCATTTACACCGCCGATTATCCGGGTCTGACCCACAGCTGACCCGGATTTTTCGGCGGTGTAAAAGGGGTATAACCCCTTATGTCATATACAGTATCATATAATCTGCCCATGTGGGCTGGTTTACATAGGTAAGATTTAAGGTAAATTCAAAGAGAGGATGGCAGCGCACAGATTGGCTATTAAACAGGCTTTAGAAAAAGGAACCAGTGAGGAGCCAGTGGCTCGCCACTTCGCAGAGCATAAACACCCCCTGAATACTTTAAGATATAGAATGATAGACTCAGTGCCTGCCTCTATCAGAGGAGGCAATAGAGGTCTCAGGTTGATCCAATTCCAGAGCAGATGGATCGCCAGATTAGATGTGATTTACCCTAAGGGACTCAATGAAGGCATCTCGTATGGTTGTTTTCATTAGTACATTTGTTGGATGAACAGCAGCTGTATGCATATTCTTGTTGTACAAAGATTGTATTTATGTAACATCATACATTTATGTAGTTGAAATATTATCTGTAATCCAGCGTATTCGCCAGGCATCTATGCAATTGTTTGTGTAATTGTTATATTTATTCATATTATTTTCACAGTGTTTTTTCTTGTATTATGTAGCATTCTGGTTGCCTAGGCAACATACACACTACGCTGAGTGAAGCTGAGAGAGACAGTTCTCACTGAGCCATGACACTGAAGGAAGAACAGAAGGTGCCATGCACTTTGTTAAATTAAGTGCTAATAATAAAGGTCATAGCATCTACAGACGAAGCCCCTGTCACCCTGGCAGGGGCTGTCGAAATTATCACCAGCACCCACCAGCCGCCATCTCCCGCCAGGGGGTGCGCTGCGTGGCAACCAAACTCCCCCCAGGTCCACCCCGCGCCCCCCCTAACCCTGCCTGTCTCACTGAAGCGGAGACGGGCAGGATGCTGCTGCCCCGCCGCCGAAGGATTGGGACATGTGTGCATCCCAGTTCAATGTAGTCCCTGTCTGCTGGCGCTCGCCAGAGGGAAGGTTCTGGCAGGCGCTGAGCAAAGCTGACAGTTGCTTCATCTGTATGTCACGTTTCAAGGCTGAAGCCCCTTCTTTAGGACTGCCGACAATGACAAATGCAATGTGTAAGTCAGTGAAATGCTGCCTTCTGTTCTCCCTTCAGTATCATGGCTCCGTGAAAACTATCAGCATATCTCAAGGAGGGCACCCCGGCACTTCAACCGATCATCCAGAGTGCCCTCCTCCTCTAAAGCATAGACCAATTGATTCTCCCTCTGCCGCAACAATTGGCAGTGAGTTGACATGTAAGCACTGTTTTTGCAAAAACAGCACTTACATGTCACCTCACTACTAATCCTGATGACAATGCTCCGGCTTCTAAACATTGATGGGTTTTTATCGCAGGATTATAATTTTACATTAATATATTGTTGCCCTAAATCCTTGGAGTGCCGCCTGTTTTGGTGATCTATGCCTAAAATTAGACCTTACGGTGCACACATAGGGTGTGATGGTCAGCTGCAATTTTAACTTTTTAGTTTGCATCTAGTACAAATCACATGTTGTAGCTTATCACATGCAATTTGAACTAAATGTTATGCGATCTAGTGCAAAATACATTGAGCACAAATAGCACTGTGTGTGGGCACTATTAGGACCCCCCTCTCTTAAGTACCCCGGGCCCTCCATAGCCTTAATCATGCTCTGGTGTATTGTAAAGGATAACATCCCATTATCTCTGGCATTCTGCACTTCTCTACTGAAGAAAAGTAACACGCTGGTAAAACATACACCATGAGATCCGGCATGGCAGCGTTCCGTCACAGAAGGTTGACTGTAGACAGAGAAAGAGGGACTTACCTGATTATAATCCCGACAATGAAAATCAGGAGGGCTAATATGTCCATAATATTCCACATATTGGTAAAATACTTCATTCGGTTCATGTACATCTGGCAACAGAAAAGGTATTTTAATTCCTCTTTGTAACAATCACAACTGGCCTCTGTGCCTCCTCTGATACCTCAGTATCCAATACAAAAACAAATAGGAGGCACACTCAGAAGGACTTCCATCTTGGCTCAATGTTAGGGGGGGGGTGGATTTGATAGGAAGCCGCTTAGACATGCAGCTGAGTGACTCCTGCAGCAACTGTGAAATTGGAGCCTCTGCCCCTGCTGCTACCAACCTTAAAACACCTTGGCTGGGCAAATTCAGCCGCCTTACACAGCGGGTAGTAGTCTCTGAGCTGGGCTGCCAAGTTACTGGTTGCCTCAGGTTGAGACATACCGTCCGCTGCAGCTAAGTTGAAAGCCTGAGCAGGAATCATTTGTCAGAGGCGTGGCCGTGGGCGATTTGGGGTGTTTCTAAGGCCAGCCCTTGTTTGGTGTGCATGCCTGCCTGCCTGTGGAGCACAGTGTGAGAGTGCAGCTGTTGCAGAAGAAGGAGCTGATTCCCTGACTTTGGGTGTCGGAGCTCCTGAACATTACCGCAACGGTGTCCCAGACTGCCTGAATTGGCTCCCCGCTGGTGGTAAAGCCGGGCCTCAGGACTGGAGCCCACCTTGGAGCATTAGACTCCCTCTACACTACACTACTGAAGAGGCAGCAGAGGTATTTGGCTTATACCCCCACTGTCTTTGTTTCCAATGACAGTAATCTCATTGCCTAGATAGTACACCTATTCTAGGAGGCTGTAGCTCATTTCTTTCCCAGATTTAAATGTTGGTGCTACACATCCCAGGTACCTTAAGGGGTGCAATCAATCAGCCTGCTTTTCTATTGATAGGAGGGCTACCTATTGGACCCATACACTGGGCATTTGTACCTTGAACCATTACTAAAAGGCCCACTATATACAAGACATTTGGATGTACTGTATCTTACTATTGCGAATCCTATTCCTGCGGTCGCCCTAAAGGATAGGAAAGTTGAATAGTGCCAACCACTCACAATTAAAAGTGAACACTGGCCATAACTATCTGCTGGTGAAAATGATATGGAGAAATAGCTGCAGGAGCATACTATGGGTCTAAACTGTAATGTTAAAACATGCCAGAATAACATGTCCGGGTCTGAGTGCCACAGCCGACACTGCGGTGACTAATGGAGGTGAGCGTGGCCATCTGCTGGTGCGGGACACTCGAACTGCTAAGTTTATAACTTGGGCACCGCGTATTTAAGTGTGACTGCCGGACCTCCGCTGTTACCTGGAAGTACCTCAACTGAGGTCTAAATCCCTGACCAGCTAAATTGGTGAGCCATATTACCCATTTTAGAAATAAGATCTTTTCAATATGGCTCCAACCAGACTCATTAGCAATGCTATGTCTTCATTATTCTTATTGGAATTTGGGTCCGAATAATAAATGGATTATACTGACAATGGCCAGAACATCCATACTAATCCAATAGACAAGTGCAGCTTCACCCCTCCTGAATGCTATTCAAGACTTATTTTTGAAAACTCTATACTATGATAGAAGGAGCCTGTTACCAGATGAGTAAAATGGGATTACCCAGTTCTATAACAGATGGGGCTGGTATATAGACAAAGTACCAATAGAGACTAAGGGCGGTATTCAATGAGGCTGATTCGCCATGTTTTTATGGCGAATTTGTGCTGTTTGGCGAATTTCTGACTAAAACGGTGAATCACCCTATTCAATGACCACATGGCGAATACATTTCAAGGTTTTTTTCGCCATGATTCACCGAGTAGCAATCACTATCTTTTTATGGTGAAGTGGAATGTGAACTTTTAAAATAAAGTGTTTTGTTTTTTACATTTGGTGTCAAAAAATCAGGAATTTTCTTCTGAGGAGGGGCATGCTATTTTTATTCATGTGCTGTAAGCACATGAATATATATTTAATTTTTAAAAAAATATATTTTTTTTTTAACACAGCAGCCAGCAGGGGGCACCGGAGCCGAGCCGCTCATTACATATTCATATATTCACTGCACACGATCGTTACGATCGTGTGTAGTGAATATACGCTCCCCTGCTGGCACCCCCGGGGGGCAGCCTGTGCTGCCTGGCACACGGGGAGCCCACCTAACCCCCACAAACGTTCTGGGCTAGACAGAGAGACTTCCATCTCTCTGCCTGGCACCGTCCTCAGGCTCCCTGCGGCAATCGCCGCAGGAGCTCATATTCGCCAGTCAGGGGCAGCGAGCCCCTGACACGTTGAATACCGGAGCCCGCTGGCTCCGGAACGTGGCGAATGTGCAGCGAATCCTAAAAAGGATTCGCTGCACCTCGCAGGTATTCTCATTGAATACCACCCATAGTCTAGATCTGGGGTAGCCAACCCTAGTCCTCGAGAGCTACCAACAGTGCATGTTTTGCAGGTCTCCTCACAGAATCACAAGTGAACTAATTAGCTCCATGTGTGTATCTTTTAAAATGTGTCAGTGATTAATGAGTGCAGCTGTGCAGCAGCTAGGTTGTCTGGAAAATGTGAACTGTTGGTAGCTCTCGAGGGCTAGGGTTGGCTACCACTGTCTAGGGGTACATAAAATGTGAGGTATTAGGGAGGAGGTAATAGTAGTGGAAGTGTCTATAGAAACTATTATAACATATAAGTGATTGTAACAAGCACACCCAGTGCTATGCTGTTGTTGGCATCCAACACTGAGAAGATGTATGAACTGAGGATGTTGCCTCATTCAAGGATGTGGTAAAGTATTAAGTTAATAAATAATAATGATTTTAAGAATTGGAGTCTGAGCTAAATACTTGCATCAGCATCACACTAGCAGCATTGACATAAAAGTAATTTGACAGGGCTATATGAAAGAGCTAACTTACAATCTTGGGACCTAGAGCTCAGTATTACATACAAGTAGTTTATAGAATGATGTAAACATTTATTGACATTGCATTGCCAATCCATACACACTGTACTGTACCTGTCTGATCTCCTCACATAGCAAGATAAACACCAGCACATAGACTGAGTATTCAGCTGCAGACGGGAACTGCTGGAAATCCATCAGGAGGACGTAGGCAAAGAGGAACAGAAATCCGATGTAGAATATAACCGTCCAGAGGAAGACGACAAATGGCGATGAGTAGAAATCTCTGTATTTCAATGAATTGTTATTTTCATTAAGTGGACGATCCCTGTATCAAGAACAAGGACACAAACAGGTAACCTGTGGCCAAGCATTTTGCACAAAAAAAGCACAGAATGTCAGACCTAAGACACATGGCAGTTGACCATGTTCCAGAGGGATTGAGAAGAGGAGACAGTGGTGGCAAATTGCTATGTCTCAAATCCAGATGGATACATCGGCTAAATTCAGCCAAGCCATCGGGACTTAATGACAGACTGTCGTTGAATGTTTTCTTTAAGGGTCTTTTAGACCTTGGTGATGGAATACAACCATCATCCTTCTAATTGTGTGCTTTTTCTTTTCCTCCGCTTCATCTTACTATCCCTTTAACATTTTTCTTCCCAGATATCATGAAATATGCCGGTTAAGTCCAATGCTGAACTTATGTGTGCTTTTTCTTCCATCTCTGCTTATTCTTACTATCCCTTTGAAATTTTTCTTCCTTGTTGTTATATTTGATGCACTTGATTATATTGTTTACAATTCATGGGCATGCCCTTGCTTATTACTGTACCGAGTACTGCTCAACCTAATGTGTGCTTTTTCTTCATCTCTCCTTAAATCTTACTATCCCTTTGAAATTTTTCCATGACGTGAGATTCCAGATGCCGTACTATACTGTTGGTACATCTAATGCTGTACCCTATACCCAATTATGCACCCGCTGTCTATGTTCCAGTTGGCCACAGTATAATCAGGGCCGGATTAACAATGGGCCTGATGGAGCCACAGCTCCAGGCCCACTCTCCAAATGTGCTAGCCCCCCGGGAACAGGAGATACCGCCAGGCAAATCTGGAAAGTTTTCCCCATAGGATAACATGGGACCCGCTAATTTTGACCCCCACCTAGTTCCAACGGCTGCCAGTTCCCCTTCCAGCATCACAGAAGCTTAAGGGAGATCTCAGTCAAACCAAAATCGCTGGGCCTTCAATCTGATACCAGGCTGGCCCATATGGGTTATTTGCTTCCAGAGATATTGCAGGTAAACCAATATTTTTCATTTCTGAAATGTAATTTAATAGCTGTTCATGTTGTTTCAAGGGGACAGGGGGTCTCTCCCCCTCACACCAGAAAATGCAGAGACTAGGATAGTGTAAAAGGGGCCAGCCCAGAAATGTCCCTGCATGATCCTGGGACCATATTCAAGTAAGTCCCTGCATTTTCTGGTGTGAAAGGGGTATTATTTCAAATAGCATGGACCTGCAGTGCTCTGAATACAGCCGGTAAGCCCCCTGCTCTCTGCCCGGCTGTCAATGGCTGCCACTTCTGCCTGGCGGCAGCTGTCCCCAGTTACTGCGAGCATGTATTCCCCCTTGGCAATGAGCATGTAATCTCACATGGCAATGAGCATGGAACCTTGGCAAGTAGCATGTAGGTAAGCAGCACTTATGTAGCATACTTTTTAATAGGCATTATGGTGTTTGGCATAATACGTAATGGACATTATGGTGTGAGGCCTAACATGTAATGGGCATTATGGTGTAAATTTTTAATGCGCACCAAAGGCCCCTGTTTATGAAGCATATTGTGTGTATTTTGGCTCAATCCATGTGGCAAAATGTGAATTTTGCCTTAGTCTGTGAGGCATAATGTGAATTTTGGCTCATTCCATGTGGCATAATGTGTAAGAGGCAAGTAAGGGGGTTACTATTGTGTTGCATGATTTGTATAAGGGGTATATGGTGTGGTAAACTTAGGTGACCACATAAAAGGTGCTGAAATGTTGTCTACTAAGTTTTGGCTTTCAGTATTTTTTTTTATGACTGGAGTGCCGACTCACCCTGCAAGTATTTTAAGACATCGGCGTCCTTCTGGTGCACCTTTGGAGGGCACCTGGCAATATATCTCTCTGCATCCTTTGAGTGTCGGAATGTGTAATATTTTATATATATATATCTATATATATATATGTATCTATATATATATATATATATATATATAAATAGATATATATATATATATAAATAGATATCTATATATAGATATATATATATATATATAGATATATATATATATATATATCTATATATATATCTATATATCTATATATATATATATATATCCACAAGTGCTTAATAAAAAGCCAGGGCACTCATCATTGTAGTCACAGTCAGCTCTTATTTATTTGTAGTAAAGTGTTGTCGACATTTCGACCTTCTAGGGGCCTTTGTCAAGACAGCGCACATGTATCCACAGGCAAACACTGGCAGGCAGAGTAATACTGACACATGTTTGTTGCAGCCCTTAAATACCTCCCTGATCACCTCACCATGATCATACCTCCCAACTGTCACGATTACAGCGGGACAGTCCCGATTTTCGGGTCCTGTCCCGCTGTCCCACCCGCGGCAGGCATTGTCCCGCTGCGGGGGTGGCAGTTGGGAGACCCCCCAATCTAGTAGAATAGACGCTGTGTGCATTCTCGTATGAAAATGAGGCTGCGGCTAATTAGCATAAGCCGCACCCTCATTTGCATACGCCCCACCCCCTTTTCGGGTGCTCTCTATTTCATCAGGACAGAAGTTGGGAGGTATGCATGATACACCTGTATGGCAATGGCCGCCATTGGCCACATTCAATCTATCACCAATAGTGCTTTTAAACACAGCCATGACTCTAGACATCTCTTGCAAATATAATACCGATTATTCGCTCACCTTTACATAAAGTGTCGCTTCATAGTGCTTAAAGCACCATCCTATCTGCCGGGGCAGTGTACACTTGGAACGCATACTTCCAGGTATGCGTTCCACACCTGGCTGCCCAGTCCTCCCTTCTCCTTTAATGCTCCTTCTCTCTCCGCAGCAGCCACCCTGTCCCCCGTCTCTCCGCGGGCAGTAGCCGCCCATGTTCAATGGTATCAACGTCTGTGTGTGTGCCACTGCCGTAGCGAGGGAGGTGCTTTGGTGGTGTGGCAACAAGCCTGTAAACCCCGCTGACAACAACCATATAATACCCACTGGAATGATCATGTAATCCCCCTAGCAACTAGCATGTAATATGCCCCTGGCAACATCATGTAATCCCAACTGGCAATGAGCATGTAAACCCCCCACCCATGGCAAAGAGCATGTAAACCACCATAGCAACGAGCATGTCATTCACCCTAGCAACGAGCAAGAAACCCCTGGCAAGAAGCAAGAAACCCCTGGTAATGAGCTTGTAACCTCTGGTAAGCAGCACTTCCAGGGGCATTTTGCTTATAAACTGCACTAGTGGGGGGATTATGTGTGGAAGCGGAACTAGTGGCATCATTATGTGTAAAAGCAGTACTTCAGGGGGCAGTGGCCCAATGTGTAATGAGCATTATGGTGTGTAGTGTAATGTGTAATGGGTATTATTGTGTGTGTCGTATAGCTTTAGGTGCATTACGTTGTGTGGCGTACAGCATTAGGGGTATTACGGTGTGTGTTTTATAATGTAAGGGGCATTATGGTGTGTGGCATAATGGGCATTACAGTGTATGCATTACAGTGTTAGGGGCATTACGGTGTATGGCATAATGTGTAATGGGCATTTAGTTTGCATTGATGCCCAGTAAGTGGTTATAGACACGCCCAGCAGGCAGCGATAGACACGCCCAGTAGGTGGTGATAGACATGCCCCTCCATTGTGCACCCACTAATAAAATGGGCTGCGCATGCCTATGCACAGGATATATAGTGTATAGTATTGAATATTCTACCCAGGAGGTCAAAACGGCAAAAGAGAAAATAACGGAATTTGAAGCCAATCATAAGACCAACCTAAGCGAGGATCCAACCACAGACTGGTTTGCAAAGCTTAATGACCAGCTCCAAGCTTATAAAAGAAACCTTATTGAGTTCAAAAGAGAGAAAAAGTCTAAGGTGGGCAATGACTATGAACTTAATTTGGTCTACCAATGGACAACACCTTAGCGGATGTGGTACCTAAAAAAAGTTTTTCAAGAGATATAATAGAGGACAGGACCTGAAGCATGGTTCATCCACCAAGTTTAACTCGTCCAACAGTGAAGGTGAAAGTGGATCTGCAAGCCAACATACTCATAACATGGTACACCCTTTGGGGGCACGCAACAAATGCGACCCGCAAGGAGGTGGCGACCATAAACCTGCCAAAGTGGGCAGACGAGGTGGCAGAAACACTGGAAGAAAACCACCAAAAACCAGGAGCAAGAACTAGTCATCAACATCGTCTGGCACACCAACTAAGATTAAAAGATTATCTTTCTAAGCCGCGAGATAATACAGCTGGCACTAAAATCCCTCCGACCGGTTGGAATGAAATACCACAACTGAAAAAGATTTTGTCCAAATCTCAATTTGATCCGCAATCTTTTAGGCCGACGATCAAACGTTCATGCGGTTAATAAATTAGGAAGTAACATCAGAAATTCCCAAAATGCAAAGGGTTCGAGATAATTTGACCAGAGCAGAATGTTTAGCTTTATATGCATTGGCCAACAATGATAAATTAATATTTAGACCTGCAGACAAAGGTGGAGCCCTTGTCCTCCAGGATAGTGACCAGTACTATACCCAGGTGATGAAACATCTTGACGATAAATCGGAAGCTTCACCAGGATCCTTCGGATATCTTTAAAAAGGAACTTAATGATGTTCTTCAAAATGGCATTGACAGACAACTAATTACCATCCAGATTAAAGAGGTCCTATTACCTGCATTTCCACTGGTACCGTTAATGTACACTATACCAAAAATCCATAAATCCTTGGTGGACCCTCCGGGCTGCCCAATAATTTCAGCGCGGGACTCTTTATTACAATCTTCATCAATATTTATTGATAGTGTTCTACAACCTTGCATACGTGTGCACCCTAGGTACCTGTTGGACACTACATTGTTACTATGCAAGTTACAGTCATTTCCTAGATTGGATGATGATGTTTGTTTATTTACGGTGGATGTAAGTAGTCTCTACACGGTCATTCCCCATGATTTGGGAGTGACTGCTGTTACAGACCATATTACAGACCACCCTCAGAATATTAGACTGAATTTTGACCTGTTATTGCAGTTACTTGAGCTGATATTAACAAAAAAAATATTCCTATATAATGAGAATTTTTACCTTCAACTCACAGGTTGTGCTATGGGGGCAGCGATAGCCCCTCATATGCAAACATTTTCATGTTTAAGGTAGAGGAAGATGTGTTCTTTAGCGATCGTCATGTAGCGGGACGTATTATGTTTTACACCCGCTACTTAGACGATCTGGTTGTTTTTGGGAAGGGTCCAGCAGAGGATCTTGTTAGACATATCCAACTTCACAATCTGACGTCCAGCCCAGTCAAATTCACGTATGCTCATAGCAAATAGTGTGTTCAATTCCTAGATGTGGAGATCAGAGTTGAGGACGGTAATATATCAACCAGCCTTTATACTAAGGAAACCAATAGGAATAACACACTACACTATTCCAGCTGCCGAAAGAAAAAAGTGGATGTACAGCGCTAGGTTTTTTCTGAAAAAGTATACACTACCACATGTGAATATTTATAACATTTATTAATAAAAAATATATAATTCAATGAGAGCTCTCATAATAATTCATAACAATAAAAATACATTAAAAACACATATAATGGAACAGAGGCTCTCTGATGTAAATATCTCCACAATGTTGGCACCAGCACGTTTATAATTACCAGGGGGAGACGGAGGAAATGAAAAGTCTCCTTAGATGTCTGGCTGCATAGATGCCCAGTAGGTCCAGGTGATCCAAGCAGGTTTTGTTATGGCAGTCCTTTTGGTATAAGCATACCTGGCACGACACTGCTGATAGCTGCTGAATTGGAGAGGTCCTGGAAACAATAGTGAAACCGGTCCGGAATAAAGTGCGGGATATAGTGCAGTCCTGGTAGTGCAAATGGCAGTTAGGTGCAGTGGAGAGATACTGCTCAACGCGTTTCGACGCTGGCTCGCGTCTTTGCTGTCTCGCGTCTTCATCAGGAGCTTGGGACCCAAGGAATCAAATTCCTAAAATTGACAAAGCAGCCTGAGCGCTGCGAAACGCGTCTTGAGGAGTCAATAGAGGAGGATCAGCAGTTGAGGACCTGCAGGGCACTTCACTAACAATACTAGCCCGCTGCCTGACTGACATTTATCTGCGGCAACCAGGTCCCCACTGCACATACAGACAGCCGGCTGGGAAGTGAGTCCAGCAGCCGCTGTCTGTACCAGAGGTCTGTGCTGCACACGCCAGCACATGGAAGTGCTGGGCTGTTCCTAACCCAGTGGAGCACCGTCCATCCTAGCCCAAATTCAGGCCGACGGCTGGCGCAGCACCCGGAGAAAGGGTTCAGTTAACACCAGGCACTTGGCTCGGTACATCCATCAGGCCAATTCACAGATGCCCTCATGATCGGAGGAGACAGCACCAAGAAGGAGTTTTGCTATATATACGGTGTGTATCCGTCCTGGAAGCCCTGATCCCACTTGGAAAGAATTATAATATCTTGCCCACAGCAAATTTATGCGAGACTGAAACATCTGTCCACACCTGGCAATTTATCCATCCAATCAGGAACTGGTAACTATTGGTTACTTCTCATGCAAATGCAGTGAAATGGCTTTTTTATAATCTTTTTATTGAAGTATTGCATGCATGCAAACCATTGTCTTTTAGTATCATTTTGTGTGTATATATTGTGTTTTTGTGTTATTTGTGTAATAAATTGTTTTAGCGTACAGAAGGCTCCCACTGGTTCTTTTTTGCTGTTTACCCCCAAAGTGAGGGCGGCATCCCTCTACCAGAAGGCAGCCATCTGTACATGGCACAGTACACCAGTCCCTAGCGCTCAAATTTTCCCATAGACTTCTCTCTTGATGTATGATTACCATCACCTTTTTGTGTTATTTGTGTAATAAATTGTTTTAGCGTACAGAAGGCGCCCACTGGTTCTTTTTTCCTGTTTACTATCAAGAGAGAAGTGCAGGAGCAGAGAATTGTGTCCCTCCTGGAGAGGGTCATGTTGGGAGGTATGTGATCTATACATCGGACTACTAGCAAGTGCATAATGTTATAAAATGTACCCCTGCATAATATGTGTAACCTATTATTATCACCAAGTGGACAGTGCTACCTCTCTACCTCCCATCTACAGTGACTTTAACCAGCAGGGAGAAGACTCCTTGCATAATATTCTCTGTTCTGCATGTTAAATCAGCAGCAAGTGAACAGTGTTATATTGCCCCCTCTCCTCTACAATGAGCTAAACCAACTGTTAGAAACAGCCTTGCATAGCACTTTCTTCTTGGCATATTAAACCCGCATCAAGTGGACATACCTCCCAAAACTCACGATTTCAGCGGGACAGTCCCGATTACCGGGTCCTGTCCCGATGTCCCACCCGTGGTAGCCCCCCCCCCCCCCAATTTGACAGAATAGACGCTCATTTACATAATCCGCGCCCTATTTCTGCAGCTACAAAGTTGGGAGGTATGAGTGGATAGTGTTATATTGCTTCCTCTCCTCTACACTAAGCTAAATTAGCTGTGAAACAGCCTTGCATAAGTACTTTCTTTCCTGCTTGTTAATTCAGCAGCAAGTGAACTAAAAATAATTGTGTGAAACAGCTTTGCATAGCGCTTTCCTTCCTGCATACTGAATCAGTAGCAAGTGGACAGAGTTATACCTCTCCCTCTTCTCTATAGTGAATTAAACCATACAAAAAAAGCAGCCCTGAACAGTATTTTTACTTTTTTCATGCACATTAAACAGTAGTAATTGGACAGTGTTACAGCCTTCCCTCTCCTTTATAATGAGCTGAACCAGTTGGGAAAAGTAGTTGTGCACAGTATTTTCTTCCCTGCTTATTGAATTAGCAGCAAGTGGATAGTGTTATATTTTTCCCTCTACCTTATGTAGTGATATATTCTAGCTGTGAGAAACAGTCCTGCCTCTGTATATTGAATCTGCAGCAAGTGGACAGTGTTATATTTTGTACTTTTCGCCATAGTGAATTAAACCAGCTGAGAAAAGAGCATAAGATGGGGAAACGGGAAATGCCGTGGCGGCAGCACGGTTAGAAAATTATGCCCGATCACAGGCCACATCGAGGGCACAGACTCAATCAACTACTCATATTACAACACCTTTTAAAGGCAGCGAATCTCAAGATGTGCCTGATGTTACATTACAGCAGGTCCTGGAGACGATAAAAGGTCGCAAACAGACTGACAGAAAAAATCATTGATATACAGGCAGACATTGCAGTCATGAGACAGGATATAAAAAGTGTGAAGAAGCGTGTTAAGGAGGCCGAGGATCGAGTCTCAAAACTGGAGGACAGTAATAATCATCTAATTACAAAAGCGGGGGCCATATCTGATCAGATGCGAGAAATTTAAAATAAAATCTCAGATATGTAGGGGAGGAGCCGTGGGAACAATGTGAGATTCATAGAGCTAGCAGAATGGGAAGAGGGGACAGACCCTATTAAATTTATGGAAAATAGGATTAAGGGACAAATTTGGTAATGAATCATTTTCCAAATTCTTCTCCATTGAAAGGGCCCATAGGTTACTCTTTAGTCCTTTGCCCCCAGGAGCCCCTCCACGGACAATGATAATTAAGATGCTACACTTCTCGGATCGGGACACGCTGCTTCGTCTGGCCCGAGAACAAGGACCAACGAGCATAATGGGACAAAAATATTGATCTTTCCAGACTTTGCTATGGAGATTCAAAAGGAGAGAGCCAAATATATAGAAGTAAAAAAAGGCTGCGAGATAAAGGACTAAAATATTCCATGATGTTCCCAGCTAAATTGAGGGTGGTTGCAGGAGAGGAAACTGTATTTTTTCAAACACCAAACGAGGCAGCAAAATGGATAGAAAAATGGACTCCAGGAGCACATCAGCTTGCAGGCATTGAGTCATGAATCAAGTAATTTAACATTCCAGGGGGCTCACTGCATGTTAGTGGTCTGAGATTAAAGTCCTATAAGATTTGGTATAGGGTGAAAAGGGAAGGGATTCAGGTATGCCATAGAGGGGGATTGTATACAGGGAGGGGGGATGGGGGGAGGGCGGTAGGGGGGGTGGGTGTTATATATTATGTTATATGTTGTATGTGTCCTTGTATCCAGTATTGCCCTGAAATTTTGATTGGGTTTGACATGATAAAATGATGCCCACAATGGTGAAAATATTATCATGGAACGTGAGAGGTATAAATGACAAGGTAAAGCGATCCATGATCATGAATCAAGCGAAACAATATAATGCTGATATCACCTGCTTGGTTGAAACCCACTTGGTGGGTAATAAGTTAAGATCACTCAAAAAAACCTGGGTGGGCCAGATTTATCATACCTGTTTACTACAGGCTCCAGGGGAGTCTCCATCATGATCAAAAAGTCTCTTTCTTTTGTCAGTAAGAGGGTGAAAATTGATACCCTGGGTCGGTATATATTCTTGGAATGTTATATTCATTCAGTACAGATGTTTATTTTGGCAGTGTATATACCACCTCCATTCTCGTTTAAGGTTTTAATAGAGGCTGCTGAATTTATTACCACCTCTCCGGACCTGCCGGTGATCTGCACCGGAGATTTCAATAACATCCTGGATATTCAGATGAACAGATGGAGCAGATCACCGGTTGGAACGAAGAGGGGGAATGGTGGATTTGACTGTTTTGTACAGAACTTAGGATGGGTCGATGCATAGAGGGAAAGAAACCCAAATGATAAGCAGTTCTCATGCTTTTCAACCTCACATCATTCGTTTTCGAGGATCGATCTGATGATAATATCAAAGAAGTTAATGCCTAGAGTGTCTAACACAGAATATAAGTCCAGAGGGATATCGGACCATTCGCCGATATTGTTGGAATTAGAGGATGGTAATGGGAAAAAAAAATATTTTTGGAAGTTTGATCCTAGATGGCTAGGAAAAATGGGTGAGGCGAATAAGTTGGGGAAACAATGGGAGGATTTTTGGCTAATAAATGGGGGTCGGCACCTATGAATGTGGTTTGGGACGTTTTTAAAGCATTCATCAGAGGAACTTTGAAAAAAGATGTTAGTAATATAAAAAAGAAAAGCAGGAGTAAAGTAACAGACTTAGAGAAAAAAAATGTGAGATGTCAGAGAGGCTCTATTTAGAAAAGAATACAGAGGAAAAAAGCAAAGAATGGTTAGAGGCACAGAGAGAGTGGGTGGAATGTATAAGAGAAGAACACTCTAAAATGCTCCAACATAATTCATATACTAATTATGCAAGCTCAGATAGATCTGGAAGCTTTTTGGCATATATAGCAAAAACAGAAAGTCCTTCTACAATAATAACAAAGATAACTGACACCACAGGGAAAGTAGCATTCACGGACTCTGATATCCAGGGAGTCTTTAGGGACTACTTTACCAAAATATATGAATCCAGACTACTACGTAATCAGTCAGAAATTGAAGATCTCCTGAATAATATAAAACTCCCCACTTTATCAATAGAAGGTAAGGAGGACCTAGAAGCCCCATTAAGGCTGCAGGAAATAAAAGACGCTATCAATCTCCTTCCAAATGGAAAATCACCTGGGTTAGATGGTATTCCTGGGGAAATCTATAAAAAATACTCAGAAGTGTTAGCCCCTATGTTACTATAAACACTCAATTCCGCTTTTCAGGAAAATAGCCTCCCCAGATCAATGTTGGAAGCAAAAATTGTGGTTCATCTGAAGGTGGAAAAAAATCCCATGTTACTAGACTCCTATCAGCCGATCTCCTTAATATCTAGTGAAGCCAAAATCCTGGCCAAAGTACTGGCAATAAGATTGAACAGACATATTGAGGAATTAGTACATAGAGATCAGACTGGCTTTATGCCAGGTAAATCTACCTTGCTAAACCTTCGTAAACTTTATAGCCACCTTCATATTCTGCAAAGGGAGAATCCATGCCCAGTGGTGATGTGGCTCGATGCGGTAAAAGCATTTGGCACTATCGAGTGGACATACCTCTGGGCGGTAATGAGTTCACTTGGCATAGGTCCCAAATTTATCAAGTGGGTGCAACTATTATACTCAGCACCAAATGCCAGAATGGCTATTAATGGTGGCATATCACAAACGTTTCCCCTTTACAGAGGGACAAGACAGGGGTGCCCACTGTCCCCCAGTTTACTTTGGCAATAGAACCGCTGGCGTGGATCCTGCGCGACCATCCAGGAATAAATGGGTTTAGAATATGTACAAAATCAGATGTTGTGGCATTATATGCCAACAACCTTCTAATTTTCCTGGCTGATGGTGTTGGATCTATCCCGGTGGTGTTGGGAGAGATGGAGAAGTTCGGCGACCACTCAGGGTTCAGGGTAAACTGAGGGAAATCAAGTATTCTTCCAGGTAGTCCTGGGACCCTGGTTGGTCCTCGAATAGATGTCCCTCTTAAATACTGTATGTAGACACGATTAATTATTTGGATATCTCTGGACCCTAAAGAATATATAAAACTGAACCTAGAGCCACTTTTGGCTTACTTAAATGCTAAGATAAAACAATGGGGTAGACTACCACTAACTACAATAGGTAGAGTAAATCTCTTAAAAATGGTAATTTTGCCAAAATGTCTGTACTGTATATGCTACAGAAAGCACCTTGTTATATAAAAAAATTCATTTTTCAGAAAAATAAATAGTATTTTTTCCTCTTTTATATGGAAAAATGCACGTTCTAGAATATAATTACAGAATGAGGAAAAAAGGGAACGGACGTATGTCTCTACCGGATCTTAAACTGAGGCAAAATATATCATTGGTGGGGGGATGGATGGAGCAACAGATAATGAAGGGATAAAGGAATTAGTATTGCAGAATGGAGGTGTAATACACCCTTACAAAAATTAGTAAAGGGTCAAGTATTGAAACGAGATCCCCCATTGGTTATACAGGCGGTGAAAAGTTGGAGGGAAGCCAATAAAATAATGGAATTCCAAGCAATAGATGTGGATCATCCGTTATGGGATGCAAAAGGTTTAAAGGAGCTAAAAAATCTTCAGGTAGCAGAGGTATGGGTTCCATATAGGATCACATCTGTGAGTCAACTATATGTGGGTGGAGAATTAAAATTGTTTAACCAATTACAAGAGGAATACTCGCTACCGTCATCTTACTTCTTCAGACATGTACAATTGAGAGATGCACTAAGTACACAATTTAAGGGATCATCCCAGAATTTGTGGTCTCCCCAATTAAAAACATGTTAACAGAAGGCAAAAAAGTTAAAAAAAAGTATCACAAATTTATAACCTTCTATTGCGGGTGAAAAATGAGGAAGGATTGAATAACTTAACGGAGAAATGGGAAAGTGACATTGGGCGGATAGATATAGAGGAGTGGAACATCACGGTTGCATCAGTATACAAAGTAACAAGTTCAACAAATACAACTATATCTGTTACACAGATCATATATCACCATGGGGAACCTGGTGAATTTTTTGGGGAAGACGTCAGATAAATGCCCAAAATGTAACAAGGCTCCAGGTACGTTCTATCATTTGCTATGGGAGTGTCAGGAAGTACAAGGGATCTGGGACAAGGTGAATTCGACCCTGGTGAAGTTGGGGATTGAGGAGGGGATCCTTACATCAAAATGTTGTCTTTAAAATATAACGGATGATGGAGTAATGAACAGAGATGATAAGGTATTTATTGCCAACATGTGAGCCTTAGCAAAGGTTATGATAGCCAGAACATGGAAGGCAAAAAAGGCCCCGGACATTGAAGGCTGGAGAGCACTGGTGGACTATATGGTCCAACATGAAAAACACATTTATATTCACAGGAACACTTTAAAGAAGTTTAATAAAATATGACAAAAATGGTTAAAGAAGTAAATAGCTTAGGGAAATAAATTCTATATAAAAGTTTTTGGTACTTGTGTACTAGCACGGCGCCCATCACATCGCAGACCATAAGGCATGCGATGGTATGCGATTCGATGTTATACAATTTTAAATTGTATACCATCGAATTGTATGGAATTGTATGCCATTCTATCGCATATACAATGGAGCGCAGCGAGCCATGGAGCCCGAAGGGTGATGAGTGCAACGAGCCCCGCGAGGGGACGCGGAATACATGTAAAGTAATACGTGTTCGCTCGCCACGCTTCGGGCTCGGTGGCTTGCTGCGCTCACCACACTATACAAAATCAACTCCACGCCGGCGTGGATAGTGGGGGTATGAAAAGGTCGTAGGATGCGTACCACTGCACTCGCCACGCTTCGGGTTCACGTTCATAGTGGGGGTGGCGTGGGGGTGCATTTAACATTGTAAGCCCCCATTATGGTGCTTATACAATTAAACATCGTATAGGGGGCTTATACAATTTTAAATCACATCGCATCGCAGTTCATCGGGTGTATGCCATGCGATGCGAAGCGATTATATGTTGTGCGACCAAATATCGTGGGTGCCGTGCTAGTACACAAGTACCAAGTTTTTTGATCGTTTAAATATAACTCACCGAATAAATACGAAACAGTTGCACTGTAAAGTATATTGCACTAAAGTATATTGCACTGGAAAGTTTAATTGGTAGTACACAAGTAGAATACACATATAGATCACATATACAATTTTGAAATAAAAAAGGATTAATATATATATATATATATATATATATATATATATATATATATATATATATATATGTAGAATAGTTCCAGTGTAGGTCACCAGAGAGGGCACTCACCACCAATTGCAGGTAAAATTCTTATTTATTTGAAAAAAGTCAGCATAGAGTGTCGACGTTTAAACCCCGGAGGGCCGTTTTCAAGACAAGGTACAGCAATGCAGTGTGTCCCCACGACAAGACCAGGAGTACACTGATCAATCTGAGAGCCTCATATATACCATGGCCAATCAAAGTCAATCAGTCATTAACCAATAGGAATCAATCTGCTCATACTGGGAAATCACTCCCTTTCTCCAACTATAGTCAGTATTGGTCACAGATAAAATATGCTTTAAACCGAATCAACTGCGGGTATTACTGCTATAATGTTAGATTACTTATGTGCTTACCTTGTAATACCAAGGCAGTCTGTGCACGCCATGATCATGAGGAAAATCTGCACAGCGCCGAATCTCCGGCTATTGTGACCAGAAACTGGAAGTGTGCGTGTCACCTGTGTTCCAGCAGTGTAAACCCGGAAGTATGCGGGTATAATATATATATATATATATATTTTTTTTTTATTTAAAAATTTTTTTTTTGTATATTAAGAAAGGGTTTCGTATACAAATAGAAGCTCTCCAGGTCTACCAATGAAATAAAGACAAATATGTATAGATGGGGCTACTATATAAGTTATATATATTATGGTATATATATCCGAAATGTCATATGTGTATTTACAAGGCAATGAAGAAAGGTAAAAAAAATAGAAGGGCAATTGTAAACAAAGTAAGTAAAGATATAAGATGCATCACCAGGTAGGGAGTTCCTTAAATAGAGGGGAAAAGAAGATGGGCAAACAAACAAGAAATACTATATTTTATAATCATACGAGAACAAACTGAAAAGTATGGGTAGCACTGGATGGATATGTATGTTGTATGTAAGTGTTTATGTTGGTATGTTGACTGGCAAGTATTATAATATGTAAACAATATGTGGGATTTATTGAATTACCCATGGAACTGTATGTGTTTTTTGTACATTTTTTTTAAATAAATAAATATTATAAAAAAACAAAAAACATCACCACACGTTAGATGCAGGTCGACGTTTCTGACACAAACAGGTCCTTTGTCAAGACAGATACATATTCCAACTTGGCAACAGTGTTAAGAGCATGTGTTATCCCAAACATGTAATGTTATCGGTTATTGCAATGTGTGTTTGGCTATATGGAAATAATACTACTATATTATAGTTCCATTTTTGGTTGTATAAATTCTTCAATGAATTAATTAAGTAAGCAAGTTATTAAAATACATATATAATATTGTTAATTTATAATAATTATCATTATATAATTATATAAAATTGAGCTATTATATTGGTTGTGAATAATGTGCTTGATCATATATTCTTATATTAGAATATTAGTGCACATAATAATTAGTGTACAGTTATTAATAATAATATTAAATACAATAATGAAATGTATTAGTGTAAATATTTAACCCCTTCCTGACACAGCATGTTTTTGCCTTCCTGACAGAGCCCTTTTTTTCAAATCGGACATGTATCACTTAAGTGTGGATAACTTTTTTTTTGCTTTTACTTATCCCAGTGATTTTGAGATTGTTTTCTCGTGACACATTGTACTTCAAGTTAGTGGTAAATTTGGGTCGATACAGTCTGTGTTTTTTTGTGAAAAATACCAAAATGTCGTAAAAAAATGGAAAATTTAGCAATTTGCAAAATGTTAAATTTTCTGCTTGTGAGACAAATAATCATACCACTCAAAATAGTTAATAACTAACATAGACCATATGTCTACTTTATGTTTCCATCATTATTTCAACTTCCTTTTAATTTTTTTGGACACTAGGAGGCTTACAATATGAATAGCAAATTCTCAAATTTTCAAGAAAATTTCAAACACTGATTTTTTTAGGGACCAGTTCAGTTCTGATGTGACTTTGAGGGACTTGTATGGGAGACACCCCCATAAATGATGCCATTTCAAAAACTGCACCCCTCACAGTATTCAAAACAGCATTTTGGAAGTTTGTTAACCCTTTAGGTGTTTCACAGGAATTAAAACAAAGTGTAGGTGAAATTTCAAAATTTCATTTTTTTTGCAGATTTGCAATTTTAATACATTTTTCTAAGGAACACAGTAGATTTTACTAGAGAAATGTGACTAAAAATTGATTCCCCCAATTCTTTTGTTTTCATAAATATCCTATATGTGGCCCTAGTGTGCACGTTGACCAAACCACAGGCTTCATAATAGAAGGAGCACCTACTCAATTTTGGAGCCTCCTTTTTATGAGATTATTTTTTAGGCACCATGTAGGTTTCTAGGCACCATAAGATGCTAAAATTTAGGAACCCCCCCACAAGTGACCCCATTTTGCAAACTACACCCCTCAGGGAATTCATCTAGGGGTATAGTGTACATTTCAAACCCCCAGGGGTTTCACCAATTGTGGTACAACTGGGCAGTGAAAATGAAAAATTAAATTTTTTACACAAAAATGCAGTTCTGGCTCAAAATTTTTCATTTTCACAAGGAATGAAGGAGACAAAGCACCCCAAAATCTGTGCCCCAATTTCTCCCGAGTACGGCAATGCCTCACATGTGACCAAAAAATACCATTTGGGTGCATGGCAGGACTCAGAAAGGAAGGAGTGATTTTTGGATTTTGCAGCTCAGATTCTGGTGGAATGTTGGTGGGTGCTATGTCGCATTAGCAAGACCCCCCAAGCACCAATACAGTGGAAGCCCCCCACAAGTGACCCCATTTTGCAAACTACACCCCTCAGGGAATTCATCTAGGGGTATAGTGTACATTTCAAACCCCCAGGGGTTTCACCAATTTTGATACAACTGGGCAGTGAAAATGAAAAATTACATTTTTTTACACAAAAATGCAGTTCTGGCTCAAAATTTTTCATTTTCAGAAGGTATGAAGGAGAAAAAGCACCCCAAAATCTGTGCCCCAATTTCTCCCGAGTACGGCAATGCCTCACATGTGACCAAAAAATACCATTTGGGTGCATGGCAGGACTCAGAAGGGAAGGAGTGATTTTTGGATTTTGCAGCTCAGATTCTGGTGGAATGTTGGTGGGTGCTATGTCGCATTAGCAAGACCCCCCAAGCACCAATACATAGGAACCCCCCCACAAGTGACCCCATTTTGCAAACTACACCCCTCAGGGAATTCATCTAGGGGTATAGTGTACATTTCAAACCCCCAGGGGTTTCACCAATTTTGATACAACTGGGCAGTGAAAATGAAAAATTTCATTTTTTTGCACAAAAATGCAGTTCTGGCTCAAAATTTTTCATTTTCACAAGGAATGAAGGAGACAAAGCACCCCAAAATCTGTGCCCTAATTTCTCCCCAGTACGGCAATGCCTCACATGTGACCAAAAAATACCATTTGGGTGCATGGCAGGACTCAGAAGGGAAGGAGTGATTTTTGGATTTTGCAGCTCAGATTCTGGTGGAATGTTGGTGGGTGCTATGTCACATTAGCAAGACCCCCCAAGCACCAATACAGTGGAACCCCCCCACAAGTGACCCCATTTTGCAAACTACACCCCTCAGGGAATACATCTAGGGGTATAGTGTACATTTCAAACCCCCAGGGGTTTCACCAATTTTGATACAACTGGGCTGTGCAAATGAAAAATTACATTTTTTACACAAAAATGCAGTTCTGGCTCAAAATTTTTCATTTTCACAAGGAATGAAGGAGACAAAGCACCCCAAAATCTGTGCCCCAATTTCTCCCCAGTACGGCAATGCCTCACATGTGACCAAAAAATACCAGTTGGGTGCATGGCAGGACTCAGAAGGGAAGGAGTGATTTTTGGATTTTGCGGCTCAGATTCTGGTGGAATGAATGGTGGGTGCTATGTGGCATTAGCAAGACCCCCGAAGCACGGTGAAATTAGGAACCTAATAATTCATAGATGTGTGGTATATTTTAAAACACTCCTTTATACATAGGCCGGGTTTGTCGGGGCAAGTGTCACACTGGAAAATAGTTTGCTTTCTTATTCCCTTTTTATAGCAAACTTTGCACCTTTTTTGTGTCCTGCCCTTTTTTCCAGTGGAGGGGATTTCATCAGGAAAATGCTGCCCTGGTACAATACGGGGGCCAGTACTAGAAGTACTGGGGCCCTCTGCCTGCTGGTTCCCAAATATTAGGCCCTTTATGACTTCCTCTTGAAAGTGCATAAATGTCCCCCTCTGGCCGGTAGAACGGAATAGCACGTAAGCGTTATACAGTGCCATCTGGATGATATACACGGCCAGCTTCTTGTACCAGATTTTTGTTTTCCGCAGGGCACTGTACGGCTTCAGTACCTGATCTGAAAGATCCACTCCGCCCATGTACCTATTGTAATCCAGGATACAATTAGGTTTTGAGGTGTGGGTACTGGTACCTCGTACAGGGACGGAGGTGGTACTGTCTCCGTGAATTGTTGTCAGTATAAGGACATCCCTCTTGTCCTTATATTTGACCAACAACATATTTTCGGTGCATATTCCCCTGCTTTCACCCCTTCTCATTACTTGGGCAATGTGCATTTTTGGGAGGCCTCTTTGGTTCTTGCGCACAGTACCGCAAGCTGCTGTACCTCTTGAACCAAGGGCCTTAAACAGGGGGATGCTAGTGTAAAAGTTATCCACATAGAGGTGATAACCTTTATCCAGGAAGGGGTGCACTAAATCCCAGACAATTTTTCCACTAACACCTACGAGGGAGGGGGGGCATTCTGGCAGTTCAATTCTTGAATCCTTCCCTTCATATACCCTAAACATGTGGGTGTACCCTGAGGTGCTTTCACACAGCTTATACATTTTTATGCCATACCTTGCCCTCTTACTGGGAAGGTACTGGCGGAATTTAACCCTTCCTTTAAAATGTATAAGGGACTCGTCAATACAAATACATTTTTCAGGGATGTACATCTCTGCAAATTTGGCACTGAAATGATCAATGACCAGCCTGACTTTGAATAGCCGGTCAAAGGTGGGATCATCTCTGGGTGGGCACTGTGCATTATCGTTGTAATGCAAAAATTTAAGGATTATCTCAAAACGAGCCCGAGTCATGGCCATACGGTAAAATGGGGTGCTGTACAGAACATCTGTACTCCAATATTGCCTAATTTCTGGCTTTTTTACTATGCCCATATGAAACACCAGACCCCAAAACGTCATCATCTCTACTGCATCTACAGGGGTCCACCTAGCAAATGATGACGTGGGGTTTTGAGCAATAAACTGCTGGGCATATAAATTAGTTTGGTCCACCATTAAATTTATAAAATCATCAGAGAAAAATAATTTGAAAAAGTCAATTTCTCTGAGACCTGTGGAATCAAATTGGATTCCTGGCATGGCCAAAAACTCCGGAACCTGGGGCTTCAAAATTGTCTGGTGGACAAAATTGTCTGGACCCCACGTCCATACGAGATCAATTATTGGGGGGGGGGTCTCAGCTGCTCTACGGGGGTGTCTTTGAGGGGGTCCCTCATCACTAGAGGAGGAAGAGGAGCTTAAGATGAATCCTTCAAATTCCCCGCTTGCCTCACTGGCTGTGTCAGAGTCAGAGGCAAGCATGGCATATGCCTCCTCCGCTGAATACATTCTTCTGGATGACTGGGATGACATTTGGGATGCCATTTTTATTTTTGTGTTTCTGGTAGTGAAATGTTTCAACACGTGTATAGTGTAGGGGGTGGTACAAACTTTATTTCAATGTAGTGTGTAGTGTGTATGTAGTGCAGAAAAAAAAAAAAGGTCCTGCGCCAAAAATTGAGCACAGATGTTGGTCAGTAACGTCCGTCACTGAACAGCGCTCAAAGGCAACAGGAATTTGATAAAAAAAAAAAAAAAAACAACCCTGTGCCGAAAAAGCTGATCAGTGATGTATGTCACTGATCAGCGCACAGTGGCCACAGGACACCCACAAAATCACAGTGTGTGTAAAAAATTTTTTTTAAAAAGACCCCACAGCACCCTCAAAAAAAAAAAAAGGTGATCACTGATGCAACACTGATTACCAGTGAGGGGCAGCAGGTGCACAACCTTTGGTGCAACTGACAGTGCAACTGGCAGCAACTGACAGGTATATATATAAAAAAAAAAAACCTCTGCACCCCCAAAAAGTTGCTGATCACCTCAGATATAGTGATCAGCACAAAAGGGGGGGGCAGCAGACACAAAATATAGCACTCTCTATCACTCTCTGTCACTATCTCTATCTCTCTCTATCTATCACTCTATGACACTGCAGCAGCAGCACTGACAGTTATATATATAAAAAATAACCCCTGCACCCCCAAAAAGTTGCTGGGGGTGCACAAAAGGGGGGCAGCAGACACAAAATATAGCACTCTCTATCACTCTCTGTCACTATCTCTCTCTATCTCTCTCTATCTCTCACTATCTATCACTCTATGACACTGCAGCAGCAGCACTGACAGGTATATATATAAAAAAAAAAACCTGCGCCCCCAAAAAGTTGCTGATCAGTTAATTTATACTGATCAGCACAAAAGGGGGGGCAGCAGTCAGTTGCACACGCAGTACAGCTGTATATATATAAAAAATATATAGCACAATCTGTCACTATCTCTCTATCTCTCTCTATCTCTCTCTATCTCTCTATCTATAACTCTATCACACTGCAGCAGCACAAAATATAGCACTCTCTGTCACTATCTCTCTCTATCTCTCTCTATCTCTCTATCTATAACGCTATCACACTGCAGCAGCACAACACAGGAAGTCACAAGAAGTAACAGGATCCAGGAAGCATCCAGCACGCTACAAGCAGTGATCAGGTAAGTATTTGCAAGGATCAGGTCAGTATATCACGGCAGATAGGCACGGTGACCGCACTGCACGCAATTCCAGACCGGAATGGCGTCTGCAGTGCAGTCACCGTTAGTTTAAATCACCCTCCATGGCTGTGATTGGTTCGTCGGTCCGACGAACCAATCACGGCCTTTGGGGGCGGGCAGGGTGAGGTGGGTTGACACCAGTGTCACCCTTACACCCCGTGGTGATTGGTGCTGTACTTTACAGCACCAATCACCACCGATCCCTGTGTCACCGGCGAACGTTATTCGCCGGTACACAGAAAACGCTGTGAATGGCTGTTCACATTTGAACAGCCAATCACAGCGATCGCCGACGGGGGGGCGGCATCGCAGCCCCCCCTGGGCATGCAGGGACATGTCTGCTGTCAGGGACAGCAGACATGTTTAAACTGTCACCGCGTCTATAGACGCGGTGACAGTTTAAAGCCATGACGTACATTTATGCCATGTGTCGGGAAGTACATCCCGGCCATGACGTAAAT
The DNA here is from genome assembly GCF_055691185.1 of Crinia signifera. Lineage (NCBI taxonomy): Eukaryota > Metazoa > Chordata > Amphibia > Anura > Myobatrachidae > Crinia > Crinia signifera. Next base: position 182,704,771 of record NC_139223.1, on the reverse strand, counting down.
GTACGTCAAATGTCGGGAAGGGGTTAATTTTTATAAATGTGATAATACCTCAATAATTATATATACTGTTATAAATATAAAATTACATTAATAAATAAATGATAAAGGTAAAAAAAAAAAGAACACAATAACAATTTTTAATCATTTCTTTGATACTACTTCATCATGGTGTTTATAGGTATTGTTTCCATATATTTGTCTTAATTCCAAGATGGAGAGTTGGGAGATCTTTACAATGATTTGGTTTTTTTATGTTCTTTCAAACATATAGGAAATCATTTGCTTCTCTTGGGAGCCATTTGCTCGATCTGCAGATGTATGGCCACCTTTAGTCTGAGATTTAGTCTTAGTCTTGAAAAAGGATATAGCATTTATCCGAAACGCGTTGATTGACCTGCCAGACGTGTGAGGAGAGCAAGCCAAGCGGGACAACTCGCCGACGGACTCAGACACCTTAACAAGCAGCAGTAGCACGGCCGTATCTGCAGTACGCTAACCGTGCATCCACTGAGAACCGTCCCCGCACTGAACCTGACTTCTCTGCACGCTCATTAAGAACTTTTTAATCTTCATGTCGTTTTAATTCATCTGTTTGGAACTTTGGAATAAAGTATGTGAACCCCTTTTACAGCGGCTACAACTTATTGGAGAAAGATACCTTTATGGGAGAGCGTGACAGAACTCAAAATTAAGTTGAGTACATGTCACATTGTAAAGCTGATGTTCAAAGGATGTGGTAATAAAATAAATCATTATGTGTATGCCAGAATAGAATTTCAATGTAAGTTTGTTTCTGGTTGGTGATTTCAAGCACAGAGGAATCCTTATATGCAATCTGGGAGACTCCGCACAATACTTGAAAGGAATTGAACACCCCCCCCCCCCCCTACAGATAGTGTCCACCCTATCTACCAGTCAGCGCTTGTCTTTTTTTGTCAGTTTTACAGATGAGAAAGATGATAACTTAAGAATCATTAATCTATTAAATAAAAGGTACTTGTTTCCTAGCACGGCCACACCGATTTACATCGGGGTGGTCGTGTCGGAAAAATCGGGTCGATCGCATCGCATGCGATTTGGTCGCATGCGATGTGATCGACGCGACCGACCCGATTTTGGACCCGATTTTTGGATTGAATGAAATGTAAATCGGGTCCCTGGGACCCGATTTTACATTGGATTCAATGTGAAATATTCCCTAGACCCCCAAATTTAACGACGTAAACCCCACCCCACGATAGACGCCAACCCGAAGCGTGGCGAGCGCAGTTAGCCCGCGCGGGGCGGCGGTGCGCGTCCTCCGACCTTTTCATGCCCTACTATCCACGTCGGCGTGGAGTTGAGAATAGAATAGTGTGGCGAGCGCAGCGAGCCACCGAGGCCCGAAGCGTGGCGAGGGGACGCGGATACCTTCACAGGTAAACGTGTCCCTTCGCGGGCTTCACAGGTGTCCGCGTGGCCACGGACACCTGTGAAGCCCGCGAGGGGACGCGTATAACTGTGAAGGTATCCGCGTCCCCTCGCGGGGCTCGCTGCGCTCGCCACGCTTCGGGCCTCGGTGGCTCGCTGCGCTCGCCACACTATTCTATTCTCAACTCCACGCCGACGTGAATAGTAGGGCATGAAAAGGTCGGAGGACGCGCACCGCCGCCCCTCCCGGGCTCGCCACGCTTCGGGTTGGCGTCTATCGTGGGGTGACGACGGGACATCTATAATGTTAAATGGGTCATATTGGCCCATTTCACATTTTTCACATTTTTTTAAAGGTGAGATGGACTTAATCAAGTCCATCTAATCTTGTGCCATTATAATGGCACAAGACCGACGCGATCCTCACGATTTCAATGTTAAAAAATATTTTAACATTGAAGCCTATGGGGAAATCGGGGGCATCGCGTCGGTCGCGTCGGGACCAATGTTAATGGTCCCGACCGACGCGATGCCCCCGATTTTGTACCTATGCCGGCAAAATGGACCTGATTTCAAAGGAAATTGGGTCCATCGTGTGGATCGTGTACCTTAACTTAAAGGTACACGATCCACAAGATTGTGGCCGTGCTAGGAAACAAGTACCAAATAAAACACTTAGTCAAGGACACATACAGGTACTCAATAAAGGTCTCACGTTCTCACCATTAGCCCATTTTGATAGATTCAGGTGGGAAAAGGACATATTATTTTGAAGAAAACTCAAGAAATGTTATAGCAAAGCCTGATACTTGTGTATAATCACGGCGCCCAATTAGCATACGTATGCTACCGTACTGAAATCGCATCGCATGTCACGTTATAGTGCCATGCGATGCGTGTGATGCGATTTCAGTCGTTAATATGGTACTTCTATATTGGTGTCTGTTACGCATTTAGCGTAACTGTGGTTTCAGAATTAGCATAGGTAACATAAATTGCGTAGTCAGTCAGAGGTAGGGTTCCTGCTCCTTGTTAGAAACATTCAGAGGTGAATTACTGACAGGAATGGCTGCATCACTGAGAGCTGCAGGAGAAGTGTCCAAAATGACTGAAGCTGTCACAACTATGTTCAGCTTGCCTAAGACAGAGGAAGGGGCTTTTCTCTTCTTTCAGCAGCATAAATTGCTGCCGCTGATGCAGAATTGTACTAACGGGCACCCTATGCGCTTGTCAGTGAAAGAGTGCATGTGGCAGTGCCATATCAAAGCATGCTGTCAGAAGGTGAACCTAAGAGTTTCTGGGATGCCACTTATCCTTCCTCACCTTGATTGGATTTATCTATTCCTGGGCAGAGGAGCACACATCAATTGATTATTGTGAGCGACAGCTGCAATTATTAAATAAAACTGTGGTCTTCTACAATTGATGGGTGCGTGAGGCCTGCACCATGAACCTAATGGCGCAGCCCCAGCAGCGTATCGGTGGTCCTGGGAAGATTGTTGAGGTAGATGAAAGTTTAATTGTGAAGCAAAAGAGTAATGTCAGAGGCATTTCATGTGAAAGTGGTCAGTGCTTTGTTACTGTGGTGCCATAAATGATTACATCGAGCCGGGCACAACGATTTATTCTGATTTCTGGCGAGCCTACAGTACAGAGCAGTTGGAACAGGCTGCATATCAACATGCAAGAGTTACCCACAGGTATAACTTTGTGGACCCGGACACAGGTGTACACACACTGAACATTGAGCGCCTTTGGGGCTCATGCAAATGGTGCAAAGAGGCACAGCACGTCACCATAGGCAATCATACTTGCAGGAGTTCATGTGGCATAAGACTTTGGGTGCTGATAACCCATTCGAGCGCATCCTTCATGCACTTTTGCTGCTTCCAAAAGGCAGAGTGACAGTTTTATGATCTTTTTTTGTTCATGATTTTTACTCATTAATGTTGTTATACTTGATTCATTGCTATTATTGTCATTATTTATTAAGATTAATGTGATTAATTTATTTAATATGCTATTTCATTATTATTTATTAAGTAAATTCCAGTTATTCGTTAACACATTACGTCATTACTGTGTCAGATGTATGATATTGCAGGTGTGAATGTGTTCCTAAAACACCCCCACTCTCCATGTCACCCTGAAGCGTGGCGAGCGCAAGGAGCCCCTCGAGGGGATGCGTTACACATCCTCCTGATCTTTTCATGCCGCCACTATCCATGTCGGTGTGGAGTAGAGTTTATACAGTGTGGCTCGCGCAGCAAACCACTGATCCCGAAGCATGGTGAGCACAGCGAGTCCTGGGAGGGGACAAGGATTACTTTACATGTATTCCGCGTCCGCTCACCACGGTTTGGGCTTGGTGGCTTGCTGTGCTCACCACACTATATAAAATCAACTCCATGCTGACGTGGATAGTGGAGGTATGAAAAGGTTGGGAGGACGCGTAATGCAGAGCTCGCTGCGCTCGCCACGCTTTGGGATGGTGTGGATAGTGGGGGTGTGAAAAATACAACTGCATCACATATACATATACACTGTGTGTTTTGCTGCATCACATATACATATACACAGGGGGTTTTATGGTAAATCGCAACGCACAGAAAATCGCATCCGATCGCATGTTTTTTTTTTTTTCTCAATAATAAATTTCTATTAGGTCAAGAAAACAAATCTTACAAGAAGGTGGTATATGCAACATAAAGCCAACTTACATAATGTATAAACATGTCAATCACACTGTACAGATGGCTAGTAGTACATTAAGAGGTAAAGAAATCTAAACCTGCGCAGAGGTTTGACCTGTGTTGTTAGTAGTAAATAAGATAGAGAAAGAAGGAAGAAGGCAAGAGAGGAGAGGGAGGAAGACAGGAGAGAAGAATGGAAGAAAACAAGGTTTAAAAGACACAGTAGGGGGGGGGGGTGGACATGTAGCAATATAAGAATAGTATTACAAAGATTATTTCAAGTACTGACCGTTATTCTTGCGTATGAGGAGGGGATGTCAGGGTGCTCCCATCCCATGTATCTATTCTAGCTAGAGTGAGGCCCTGTGCTTCTCTAAACTCTGCCCATTTGAGCCATTTCAGATGAATCGAAGCCGCTGATGAGGAGAACTTAGCATTCATTGTCTCATAAAGGAAGTGGTTGTGTACTTTACTAATTACTTGGCTGGCCAAAGGTGTCTCTATTGACTTCCAAAGACGTCCAATCACTGCTTTGGCAGCTATCAGGATGTGCCTCAATATGTACAGGTCTCCTCCTGAGAGTATTTCGGTGTAGTGGAGAAGAGCTACTACTGGGTTCAGATGTACCTGGAGTTTAAGTACAGCATTAATAAGTAAGGACACCTCTGACCAAAATGGAGCAAGTAGCGGGCATTGCCAAAATATATGCAATAATGTGCCTACGCTGCCGCACTTCCTCCAGCACAAATGGGAGACATTTGGCCAGATGGCATGTAATCTAGTTGGGGTGAAATAGGTTCTATGACAGAGTTTGAAAAACATTTCGGTGTGTTGGATGCATTTAGACATTCTAAATCCTGAATAGAAGATAGCGTCCCATGTTTCCTCACTAAAGGATACATGAAAGTCTGCTTCCCACTTGATCTGAGCCGGTAGCTTTTTCTTATTGTTTAGTTTGGAGGTGAGGACTTTGGGGGCCGGCAACATGGGAGTCGGTCCCTCTCTGTTGGCCATAAACCAGTGGCGGATTTGTAGGTATTTGTAAAACTCACTCTTAGACAGCCCGAACTTCTCTCGAAGATCGGACAACTGCTGTAAAGAGTCCCCCTGCATTAATTGTCCCAAGGTGGATAACCCCGCTAATCCACGAGTTCAAATTTAGGTTGGGAATAAATTTAGAAATGGCTTCCAGAGAGATCTCCGCATTTGGCAAGCTTAGCCCACCCATACCGACTAGCACCCCAGACCAAACCTCCAGTGTCGCCTTTGTTGCTGAGCTTAGCTCCGATTTGTTCGGGATAGCCCATATTGGGACCCATAGTAGATCTACCAGCGGGACATTAAAAACTAATGATTGCTCCATGACTACCCACGGTTTCGGGGACTTGGAGTCATACCAATCTCCGGCCTGGCTTAATAGGCACGCAGCTTGATACTTCTCCACATCCGGGAACCCCCCTCCCCCCAGGACCTTTGGCAGAGCCAGGTATTTTTTGGACAAGTGGGGACGTGAACCCTTCCAGATGTACTTCATAAAAATGGCATTGATTTTGCACATTAAAGACCTGGGAGGTTTCCTGGGAATTGTCCGAAAAAGGTAGAGGAGTTTAGGGAGGAGGATCATATTGGATGCCGCGAGCCTGCCCATCCACGAAATTTCATGCAGAGACCATTCCGTAATTAGTTTTTGGAAAGAGCTGACTAGCGGCGAGAAATTACACTCCATCAGGTGGGTATCCCTAGTCACTAACACTCCCAGGTACTTAATTGCTCTCCCCTGCCATGCATAGCGATACTGATCTTTCAATCGAGCCACCTCTGCCTCGGGGATGTTCAGTGGGAGGGCCTCTGTCTTGGTAGTGTTAAGTTTATAGTAAGAGACCGAGGAGTACTCTTCTAATATTTCATGTAGCGCGGGCAGGGATGAATCTAACTTTTGGAGGCAAAGGAGGACGTCGTCCGCAAACAGACAAATTTTATGTAGGATTTCCCCTATAACCGGTCCATCTATTCTTTTATCCGACCTGATCTTCTCTGCAAGGGGCTCTATAGCTAATACAAATATTAGAGGGGATAGGGGACATCCCTGTCTAGTACCATTTGTTATCTGGAAACTATTAGAGATGCATCCGTTCAGGGCCGGCGCTACCCACTCAGCAGCTCCTGCAAAGCAGGTAGGCGCCATGCTGAAAAGGCGCTGTCTCCCTCCCTGCTCTGCTAAAGCTGCCTCAGCCCTCACTGTCGCTGCCTCCTGCACGCCGCCCGCAGCGCCTGTCTGACAGCAGGCGGCAGTATAAAGAGCTGCTCCCTGCACCGCACACACACTGTCCTCCTCCTGTGACCTGCCCCCTCTTCCTCACAGACACTTGCGCTGAGGCATGAAGCGCTGTCTGCGAATGCCTGGATGACATGTCATGACCGGATCTGCCCCATACCCATTGCTACCTGCGTCTGTCAGCTGTCAAACAAATGAGGAACAGGCAGCAGTGCCACCCTTCCTTCCCTCTTCTCAGTGCGATGTGCCAGTGCCACTGCGATGCGTTGTGCGCTCCTGCAGGCATCGCATAGTACAAAAAAGTATGTGATGCACATACTTTTTGTACTGCTTTCAGATTGCATCGCACACACATTGCATGCATGCCATGCGGTGCGATGCAATCTAGCACATAACGTATGCGATTCTCGCAGCGTGTATGGGCACCTTTAGTGCCTGCAACATTTTGCGGACACAGCACTGAGATGTACATGCACCGGAGATCCTCCATAGGATCGCATGTTGCATATGCTCCCACAATCGGGCTGCAGCTTGTTGCAATGGCAATGTGAAAGAGCGCAAAATGTATGGTTTGCAGGAGGGCGCCGGACACCCTAGCACCGGCCCTGCATCCGTTCACAAACACTCTCACGGATGGGTGTGAATAAAGAGCAAATATAGAGTCCAACATTTTTCCTTGTATTCCAAACCGCACAAGCACCTCCCTCAGGTATCCCCAATGAAGCCTGTCGAATGCTTTCTCCGCGTCTAGTGAAAGCAATAACAACGGAGAATGGGCACGCTCACACACTTCAACTATGTTTAATACTCTACGTGTGTTGTCCGGAGCCTGTCTGCCTGGTATGAAACCTACCTGGTCAACCTTTACCAGGGAGGGGAGTAGAGGGGCCAGCCTATTAGCAATCAATTTTGCGAATAATTTCAAATCTGTATTTAATAAAGCAATGGGTCTATAGTTCTGGACCTCTGTAGTATGCTTCCCCGGCTTAGGAATAGTGACTATCCTGGCCTCGAGCATTTCACCTGGAAATTCCCCTGTCTGGGAGGCCTTATTGAAAACTTGCAATAGGATCGGGCTTAACTCTGACTTAAAACATTTGTAGAAATTGGATGGGTACCCATCAGGACCGGGGGCTTTGTTGTTTGGGAGTCCATCTATCGCAGTCTCTACCTCTGACAAGGACCAGGGGGCGTTAAGGGCTTGACAGGCTTCGGGTTGTAACCCAGGGAGGTTAATTTCATCTAGGAAGGAGGTAATGCCAGCCTCCGATGGCTGAGGGGTGTGTGGATCCGCCTTTAGATTATACAATTTATCATAGTAATCCACGAAAGTGTCTGCTACTTGGAAGGGGTCAGTAACTCTAGCTCCCTTAGCATTTATCAAAAGGTCAATTCTTGCCTTGGCTCTTCTGCCTCTCAGTTTTCTGGCAAGCAATCTGCCCGCCTTGTTACCAAAGAGGTAGAAACTCTGATTTAGTTTAGAGATATTTTTTTGTACCTCTCTAAGGCCCTTATTCTGATTGACGCGTACTTTTCCGCATACTTTCGGATCGCGTCTTTACGGCGTCTGCGCATGCGTGGAGAACGCCACGCGCATGTGCCACGCCTTGACTCCGTACCTGTTCGGGCAAATCCCGTACAAAACTGTTCACCGCAATCAGTCGGGAAATATGGGCGTATTATGGGCGTCATGCGGAATGACACATGGGCGTAGTTTCAAAGTGGGAAAAACTGGGAGGAAACATGGGCGGACACGGGGGAGTACACTTATGTTGGGGGGCGTACATTCGGATAGCACTCCGAATGCACGCGACCAAAACCGATAGAAATGTGCGGTGTCCAAAAGGCTACTATTGCTTTGCGGACACCACTCGTTCCTGCGGTAGGCGAACGGACCGCCTAATGACTACAAGCATTAACACCTGAACCCAATAGAATCGACTCCTTTACTCATTACTCACTAATAGGACGCTTGTCAGTGCTTTAATTGAAACCATTGCTGCTTCAAGGAAACCTTACTAATCACCCTCATATGCTGTACTTGTCACACACTTTAAACCTGCTAACAATGGACATGACTGAATATTAATAGTATCAATACACATGTGTATTCGACATGTACTAATGAAACCACACAATTTTAGTAAAGTAAAGAAATTTATTTATATACATTTCACAGTCAATGCCACTGTGATGCAATGACAAAAAAATAAAAAAAACCCCAAAAAAAAACCATGTTAGGAATGTACCAAAATAAATTATAATACAAAACAAATATAATTGCACACAGATGGACTCCAGCACCTCCTATGTGCCACTGCACATGCAGGCAGTGGGAAATGAGGAGGCTGCTGGCCCTTCTACAGCAGGGCTACCTGCACCTGACCATTCTACAGCAGGGCAACCTGCACCTGGCCCTTCTGCATCAGGGCAACCTGCAGCTGCCTCATATGCACCATCAGCAGAATCATTTGGAACACAACCGGGGACTTAGCAACATCACTTCAAGTACAGATGACAGTAATGGCAGGCAAAAGAGGGCAACAGGGGAACCAAAAAGGACATTTGAAGCAAGGGCTCATCTGGTTACCCTCAGCACGTGATTGGACACAAGAAGCTGACACACACAGCACAATGGAAGAGTTGGGATGACATAACGGTGGAGATTAATGCAGCCACAAGTTCATTTGCGACCACGTTTGGCCTTGGTAGGCTCCTTGGCCTGTGCAGCAGCTCTTCGGCCACGGCCAGATGCTGGGGCAGGTGGAGCAGATGCTGGTGAGGGGTTGGCTGGTCTACCCCTCCTGCCAGCAGGGAGTGTTGCTGGTGGTAATGCACCAGAAACGGATGACATTAGGACCCTGTCGCTGTTAACCAGCTCCACCATAAGCTCATTATGGTGGAGGAGGAGATCATTTTGGCGGGTGGCTTGCTCGGCCAGCACCTGAGCACTTGCAGCCATGGCCTGATGCGCCTCAGCCATGGCCTGCATGCTCCCAGCGATGGCCTGCTGGGTGCTGACCAAGCTCGCTATGATCTCCTCGGTCCTACGCATCCGTTCTGATGCAAACTCTCCCTGCTGGTTTATGTCCCCAAGCATCTGGGCCAAGGTGGCAAAATCGGCTTGGGCCGATGGCTGCTGCTGCACAGGCCTACCACTGGGGCCAGGTGGCACGGACTCCTCCACCTCCTGAGCAGAGTCGTCACCAAGCAGTGGGGTGTCTGTGGAAAATGATAAACACAATTAGGACACATTCTAAGATAATTACTTGCACAAGCTTATGGCATGACAAATATTTACCTTCAATAAAAGACGCAAACACTTCAGCTGGGGCCTCGCTATCCATCGTGCTCACCCCCCTGATCTCCTCAACTGATACACAGCTCTCGGCCATCAACTCCAGGGGGGTGAACTCTAGCCCTGATGGCATGGGCCCGGCCCCAGATCTCTGGCTGTGTTCCCACCGCTTGGTCATCTTCCTCTTCAGGTTGGTTTTGAAGTCCTGCCACCTGCAATGTAAGTTGACATATTAATACATGTCACTCCAGATGTTTGATGTTGCAGCCATTGCTCTGTGCTACATATTACGACATGTGCTTAATGTCAAAAAGATAACATTACATGCAAATATGATATCAACCGTTGCAAGACACATTCACAATCACCCTACTCTAACTCTCAACTAAATAACATGTCAATAATGTCTGTGTATCGTAACAACCTCACCGGCCATTTGCAAAATCCATCTAAGCATGAATTCAATCATTACTTGTCTATTACTGGGCGCATGTATCACAAAACAACTTGCCTCTTTTTGACGTGCTCCGTCTCACGAACTTGTGGCGCAACTTCATTAATCTCTGCCGTTATGTCTTCCCAAATCTTCCATCTGCGTGTGTGTGTCAGCCTCTCCGATGGACACTCAATCCAATCACGTGCTCGGGGAACCAGGATGGCAAGCTCCTGTGCTTCATATGCCTTATTTCGGGAAGTTGGTTCCTCTGTTGCCCTCTTTTTCCCCTTGCCACGGCCATGGCCACGCCCACTGGCACGTGGCGCTGTACTTGAAGTGCTGGCCATGGTACTATCTTGTGAAGTCCCCGGTTGTGTTCCAAATGATTCTGCTGATGGTGCATATGAGGCAGCTGCAGGTTGCCCTGCTGCAGAAGGGCCAGGTACAGGTTGCCCTGCTGTAGAATGGTCAGGTGCAGGTTGCCCTGCTGTAGAAGGGCCAGCAGCCTCCTCATTTCCCACTGGCTGCATGTGCAGTGGCACATAGGAGGTGCTGGAGTCCATCTGGTCAAATAGTTGCTGCAGCTCCTGGTCCACCTCTGGTTGTGATCCAGACATGTTAGCAACAACATTGTCACATTCTAATACACCTTTATATACTGTTTGTGTATCCTGTTTGGCGGACATCAGTGGCAGCTGCGTTCCGTGCGCGAGCGTACGTCGCTGTTTTTTCGCGCCGCATACGGTGGTGGAAATTCCATTGTGTAAAACCTGGCGAAACTTCGACATGAAATACTGGTCACCAATTCTAACATTGCATAGAATCTTCTGATACACCTGTGACTATCGCACAATACACATGCTATTTGCTAGCATGACATGACATTTGGTTCATGACTACTGTGGTATTGTGGAGTTTGATTGCAAGCTAAAAGTAGCCCAATCCCTTAGAAAATCCAGGCCACAAGTCATGCAATACTCATCACTACTGTTATAGACCACACATGTGAGAGGCCTATAAATAGTGAGTTGCTGCTAGAATCATTTGTCTCCAGATCTGGACTTGTCAGGGTCTAAGGTAAGCTCTTCCATGGTCCTTGTAGATATGATATCCATTAACAATGGAAGTGTATGAATGTATGCACCATTGCCTCACTGACTACAGATTGTTGGCCCACCAAAGTCTTTGTAGCATTATTGAAACATGTCACATGTTCACTATTTCACTCACAGGTCTTAAACCTGTGTGTGTTCATCTATTGCAGGACAACATGTCCCAGCAATAGCTGAAATGTCTCATAGTACATGATGTCGGCAACAAATGCAGACACCTTTGATACTCAAGTAGTGTTTAGTAGTTCGATGTTGTAAGCATCTGTGTGTTTAGGACGGTGTGTATTGAGTTCATATTATTGTTACATCATTATAGAGTCAAATGGATCTTCGGGATTTGACGGGGCGGCCATCTATTGTACGTATTGAAGCCTACAAATCTATTTGTAGTCGGATATGGCCATTATGTGCATAGGTGCATCAGTATTTATGTTCATTTCTTTATAGGTTGCTGAAGCAATGATGCGGTACATGGAAAGGAGGCTAAGGGCACTTGCGCCTCTCCCCACTCGTCGCCCAAGGAGGCCAGGACGTGCTAGAATCTATCGCACACGGGTGACTCTGTTTGCTATGCCCGATGATGAGGTACTTACTAGGTACCGGTTACCGCCACATGTAATTCTGGATCTGCTCTCGTTAATTGAGAGTGATCTGGAACCTCTACACGGGATCACGACAGCAATTCCGCCTCACACACAGCTGCTGGCGGTGTTGCATTTCTGCGCCTCAGGATCATTCCAACAAGTAGTGGCAGTACTTGCTGGAATATCTCAGCCGGCCTTCAGCCGAATCCTGAGGCGTGTGACGTCGGCCATGTTCAGGCGCAAGGGGCACTTCATGGCCATGACATTTGCCACCGAGACCCTGCGCAGAAGCCAGCAGGCCTTCCATCAAATTGCTGGCTTCCCTAATGTGATAGGGGCTGTGGATGGCACCCATGTACCATTTGTGCCTCCATCTCGAAGTGAGAAGATATATAGGAACCGCAAATTGTTCCACTCACTGAACGTGATGGTGGTATGTGGCCCATCCATGGAAATTCTCGCCTTCAACTCGAAGTTTCCCGGAAGTGCCCATGACTCTCATGTCATCCGACAAACCGGGATATGGCAAAGACTACAAGAGCTGGAAGGCCGTGATGCGTGGGTTCTGGGTGACTCCGGTTACCCATGTACGCCCTGGCTACTTACGCCGTACAGCTACCCAGCACCGGGCCCACAGGAGGCATTCAATCGGGCGCATGTTGCCACCAGGCAAGTGGTGGAGCGCTCAATTGGCCTTTTAAAGGGTCGATTTAGAGTGCTCCACCGCACTGGTGGTGACTTACAGTATGCGCCTGAAATGGTGTCGAGGATCGTGGGCCTGTGTATATTTTTCCATAACATTGCTGTGCGGCGTGAGATACCCTTTGATGAGTGGGAGGTTCCATCTGAGCCGCAAGATCCGCCCATGCGCCCATCCCGCGCCCCTGAATGCCGGAGGGGATACCAGCTGCGGGACTCTGTGGCACTAAGATTCTTCAGGTACATTTTATCTAGTTGACCAGAACACACCAATTGTTTTAAAAATCACCCCTTCAAATAAGTACAGTGTGGTAGTTGTCAGTGTTACAAAACGACAATTAGCCAGCCTGCCCTCCTAATGGCAAAGAAATAGTATATATTTATCATATGTGCTTAGTTTTGGGGGAAGTACAATATAGGTGCTCATTATTATACTTTGTACAAGGGATCTTATGTGTTTGTTATATCTTCATTATTGTAGTTGATACTATCCCTGATGTCTGGTGAGTACATTGATTTATTCTATAATGTGGTGGGGACTTTTTTCTGTGTTGATGTATGATTTGTTTGCAGATATATAGATATATATATATATATATATATATATATGATATTGGAATTTATTAACATGTTTAAACATTTCAAGGAGCAGGCAGGCAGGCAGGCAGGCAGGCAGGCAGCCAGCGCTGGTGTATAATGCTGGACTCAGGATACCTGCAAGTATGTGTATGTGTCTTTTAAACATAAATGTACACATACACATAGATGCATAGAGTAAGTAATGCTAAGTACAGCTATGCGTTGCTAAGCTATAGCACGCGTTGCTTGGCGGAGCGAGGCGTTATTGGATTTGCTAAGTGCATACACACTGTGTTTTATATATATCAGATTTGTTCATTCCCATACATCAGCACTACTGTTTTTAAGGCATGCGAATTTGTCACCATTTGTGTTGGCGCAGAGACGCTGTTCATGTAAAGATGAACAATAAAGTTATTAACACAAATAACTGTGATAAACCAATGCCACCACCTGATTGGTTGATTGATGCCATTGTTAACATGGCGGAGACACGCAGGGCAGAGCCGTTTTCGCCTGCGGAACTGAGGGCTCTGGTCTCCGTCATGGAGACAAGGCTGGGCCGTGCGGGGCCCTTTATCACTAATGGCCAGAAGCGGCGGGCCTATGCTGCGGCAGGGCGCAGGATTTTCGCCCGCACTCGGGTGCGGAGGACCATCGGGCAGCTAGAGAGGCGGTGGTCGGACCTCCGCAGGCGCCAGCCCCAGCTTTTACAGCAGATTAGGGGCGAAATAGCTGATTGTGAGTATTTTAGCTATGAAATTTCGCACTTACATCATAGCATATATAAACAATAAAATGTGTCTCATGATAAGTGGGTGTCCATGGGTTTAAAAGTCCATAGACTGTTATGTGTGCTTCTTCCTGGTTAACATGCAGTCATGTGGCTTTTATATGTAATGACATAGCATTCATGATTCTGATGCATACAATGTGCCAGATCTAATATGTGTTCAACATTGATAAATGCCAGGGTTGTAATGATTGAACAAATTACTAACAATCACATAATAACTTAAATGTCACATTTTGGAGTCCATTAACAGTAAGGAGCTACTTTCAAGCATCGTTTGCCAACATTATCACCCTTCCATGTATGTCTTGTTATGGATTAATACATGTGCACCAATGACCCGACATTGACCATGATTTTGTTTTCTACCACACAGCACGAGCCCGAGCACGACAGGCACGGGAACAGGCCGAGGCAGTCCTGGCCGAGGAGGAGGTCCAAGAGCGTGATGAGGAGGTGGCGGCGAGGGTGGAGGAGGAGCAAGTGGAGGAGGAGGAGGAAATGGTGGAGGAGCAAGTGGAGGAGGTGGAGGAGATGGTGGAGGAGATGGTGGAGGAGGTGGAGGAGATGGTGGAGGAGGTGGTTGAGGAGGAGGAGGTGCCTGAGGAGGTGGTGGTGGAGGAGGAGGTGGAGGAGTTGGTGGCAGAGGAGGAGGTGGAGGAGGTGTTGGTGGCGGAGGAGGAGGTGGAGGAGGTGGTGGAGGTGGAGGAGGTGGTGGTGGTGGAGGAGGTGGTTGTGGCGGAGGAGGAGGTGGAGGTGATGGTGGCGGAGGAGCTGGCGGAGGAGGTGGCTGAGGAGGCCACGGTTGCCCCGGAGTTGGACGAATCCGAGGGGGAGGAGGCGTGTGAGGCACCGGAGTCCCATCAGATCGGTATGTTTACATAATGCATCATTCATGAAGTAGTTGTACTGGTATTTGTTATGTAGCACTGGTGATGAAAAATTTTGGTACAATACTATTAATACAGAACTCAAAGTGGGTAGCTACAGATACAGGTACGGGTTAGATGGGGTGTCCAAGGCATCCCTTTCATCCAGGACACCTCTGAATTACACAGGTTTGTGGGATGGCTTGGAGCTCCATTTTGACTGCCACATAACCGTTGTAGTTCAACAGGATCCTGGAGTAAAGGGATGAGTGGATCATTTGTGGATTAAATTCACCTGCTGCAAGCCTCGATTCTGACCCATCATATAGGGGAATCTATATTGTTGTTGAATGTTATTTATAAACTATAGGATGTGTGCTATAAATGGAGTATGGGCCGGCCTACCTTGGAATGGAGTCACAAGTTGCCAGTGTCCCTGGAGCCTCCTCTACCTAAACACCCCCTGTAGTTCAGATTGTTTTTTTGCCCTCACAGAATTGTAGGTTGGTTTAGACTGAATTATGATTTTGAGGATGTGTACTGTGCATTCCTGACATTTGCATAACTCCCATGCCACGAACCATCACTGAACTTAGACTGAGGAGATTGTGACAAGTTCTTATTGACGGAGGCCATGACATGCTTGTCATTGGTTAGTCATGGGTGGGTTGTGAATGAGAAGAAACACTATGACTGTTATGTCTTCTGCAGAGTAAAGGGTAGAGGGAAAAAAACACAGTATGTAGTAAATAAGTTTGCATGTATGTATATATGTGTGTGTCATATCTATTTATCTATGTGTGTCTCTATCTCTCTACATATATATATATATATATATATATATATATATACACATGTCACCTAGCATTTCTGCAATTTATGTAGCAGTATGTGAAATGTATGCATGAATATCATGACTAATTTTTGCCCCTTTGACATGCCCACAGATGACACAACACCGGCAGATGAGGGGGTTCGTGGGGCCCTCCTGCGGGCGGACCACCATTTGCGCCTATTATTAGCCGATCTCCAGGACCTGCGAGATTTACTTCTCTAATTTATTATTTTATAGTTTTATATTTAAATGTTAATTTTTCATGCTAATAAATGGTTTATGCAAGTTCACAGTTGTTGGTTTTATTTGCACATTAAACAGTATATGTGTAGATTGTTTATAATCTTTTACACAGGGTCTAATACAAACCATTGCACTTCAATTGCTGTAAGGGTTAATGTGTGCAATGCATGTGTTAGGCATGCTTGTAAGGATATATTGGCATCTAATTGATTCCAATTCCAAATAAGCATTTTTGTATGAGGATAGGTAATTGAATAAGTGGGTCATGTGATGTATTGCAGAATAGACATAATAGTGGGTTGTTTGGCGTAAATACACCGCTTACGTGCGGTAGCACCGCTTGGCTCCCGTTCGGATGCGGTATTCCCGTGCATACTCTGTAATACTCTGTAATACCGTGCAGAATCGGAGTGTTTCTCCCGCACACGCATGGTTTGTATGTCGTCCGTAAACACGCCCTGTTCTTAAAGAGTGAGTCCGTCCGAATGCGGAGGACACGTGGGCGTTTCTACGGACGATGGCCGCACGCGGCAGAACACCGTGGCGTGCGGCCCGCACCGTAAGAATTCGGGAATATCCGCACCGATCAGAATAAGGGCCTAAATGATGATGCATTGATCTTATCTCTAACTTGCGCAAGTGCTTTATATATGGACTCATCAGAGGGGTTGTCTTTGTGGGCTACTTCTAGTCTGGCTAGCTCTTCCTCTGCCGCTAGCATCTCCCTTGCCTCCAATATCTTTGCTCTAGCTGCAGTCTTTATTGCAGTACCTCTCACTACAGCCTTCAGGGCGCACCAGTGTGTGAGTATCCCAGTATCGCCCGGGTCATTGGTGGTAATATACATGGACAGGGCATCTCTGATAGAGTTCTTAGAGTCAATTTGGGTCAGGGCACAGCCGCCTAGTCTCCATGGGCCCGGGGGGGTCTTGAATGAGATTAGATCCCAAATCAGACGTATCGGGGCATGATCGGACCAGGTGATAGGGAGTATGTCAGCTTTACTAACGGAAGCCAAGGTCCACTTGTCGGATAGGGCAAGATCTATCCTCGAGTACGACCGGTGGGGATGGGAGAAAAAGGAGTAATCCCTCACACCCGGGTGTCTAGCACGCCATACATCATACAAGTCAAATTCTTTAATGAGCTGCTTGAACTTCTTGGAGTGGTCAGGGGAGTGAGATATCCTATGACCTGGAGAGTGAGATTTGTCCATAATTGGGTCAGGAACCATATTGAAGTCCCCTAACAATAATAGTGCACCCTTAGCATACTTCTGTACGGTAGTGAGGAGTGTTCTAATAAATGTAATCTGTCTGGTGTTGGGGGCGTAGCAGGAGGCCAAAGTGGTTTCAACTCCATCCAGATTGCCCACTAATATTAGGAATCTACCCTCTGGATCGGCATACTGTGAGGTAACATTAAAAGAACAATTAGCAGACACAAGTATAGCGACGCCCGCCTTTTTATGGGGGCCATTTGCCGTATAGCACTGGGGGAATCTATAGTTGAAGAATCTAGGTGGTGCCGATTTAATAAAGTGGGTCTCTTGTATGGCAACAACATGAGCTTTCTGCTTATGAAAATAGGCCAGTGCTAATTTCCTTTTTTGGGGCGAGTTCAAACCCTTAGCGTTCAGGGATATAATATTAATCATTTATAGAACTTCTAAAACCAGCAGATGATCGCGTATGATAACCTTTGCATAGAAAGAAAAAAACACAGTCATGATAAAGAGCTACTCTGTGAAGACGAACATGGGGACAAGACACATGAGGGAAAAAAGAGATAAAGGAGAATAAAAAAGCAGAGAGAAGAGACAGACTGGCGACCCCAGGAGGGGTCGTAGTGAGGGGCCTGTCCAAGGCCACCTCAACCATGGTATATACTTTGGGGGGTAGTGGATTTAGGCCCAACCACCGCTCACATAAAAACACATACAAATATAGTAAAGTAACTTGAAGTCCTACATCTATGTAAAACTCAACCTTAGCATAAAATATGAGCTAAAACGAGCCTGAGCCACGCATGGCCTGGGTAACACTGAAAGAACTCGGTATGCAGGGGCCCGACCCACTTCAAGATATAATTAACAGTCACACAGAAGGGCACATTAGGGGCACGCCGGACCGTCCAAATCAGGCTCGTGAAGGGCCATAAGGGCCTACAGACAAACAGTAAATAACCATAAAATTGTAAACAACCTGTAGAGCAGTGGTCTCCAACCTTTTTTGGGTCGGGAGCTACTCGCGACAAAATAAACCGCCCGAAGAGCTACTAAAGTAAAAAAAAATAAAAAATCTGCATAATATCCCAAAAAATGCCCTTTACACATAATGCCACAAACTGTAATGCCCCAAAACATACCTCCCAACACTGGAGGCAGAGGAGAAGAGTCATCTGCGCGTGCCGAAGGCACGCGCCAAAAATTAGAAGGTTCAGCTACTACCGTGGAACTCCTGCGAGGCTACATCCCCCATTTTTTCTACACACACACACACACACGATGCCCATTATACATATGCCCAACAACGTGATACTCCGTTATACAAATGCCCCACACCGTGATGCACCATTATACATATCCCACAGTGATACTCCATTATACATATGCCACACACCATGATGCTCCATTATACATATGCCACACACCGTGATGCTCCATTATACATATGCCACACACCGTGATGCTCCATTATACATATGCCACACACCGTGATGCCCATTATACATATGCCGCACACCGTGATGCCCATTATACATATGCCGCACACCGTGATGCTCCATTATACATATGCCGCACACCGTGATGCCCATTATACATATGCCGCACACCGTGATGCTCCATTATACATATGCCGCACACCGTGATGCCCATTATACATATGCCGCACACCGTGATGCCCATTATACATGACACACACCGTGGTGCTCCATTATACATATGCCACACACCGTGATGCTCCATTATACATATGCCACACACCGTGATGCACCATTATACATATGCCACACCGTGATGCACCATTATACATATGCCACACACCGTGATGCACCATTATACATATGACACACACACCGTGATGCACCATTATACATATGCCACACACCGTGATGCCGATTATGCCTATGACCCACAACGTGAAGCTCCTTTATACATATGCCCCACACCGTGATGCCCATTATACATATGCCGCACACCGTGATGCTCCATTATACATATGCCGCACACCGTGATGCCCATTATACATATGCCGCACACCGTGATGCTCCATTATACATATGCCGCACACCGTGATGCCCATTATACATATGCCGCACACCGTGATGCCCATTATACATGACACACACCGTGGTGCTCCATTATACATATGCCACACACCGTGATGCTCCATTATACATATGCCACACACCGTGATGCACCATTATACATATGCCACACCGTGATGCACCATTATACATATGCCACACACCGTGATGCACCATTATACATATGACACACACCGTGATGCACCATTATACATATGCCACACACCGTGATGCCGATTATGCCTATGACCCACAACGTGAAGCTCCTTTATACATATGCCCCACACCTTGATGCTCATTAAACATGTGCCACACAAATGATGCCCATTACACATATTGCACACAATGTCCCACAGTAAGGCTTCTAATAAAAAAATGTAAATTACCTGCTTGCTGTCAGGGGTTAATTTTTGTTGACAGGGGTTAATGATCATTGACAAGGGGGTCACTGCTTGCCCCCTCCACTATGCCTGTCTTCACATGGGCATAATAAATTAATAATTGCTGCTGGTGCGTTCGGAGCTCAGCTCAGCTCCATCATCACCCTGCTGGCAATTACCGTTTTTCCCCCCACAGCCCCACACCATGCTAGAAGTCATATTTGACTTCTAGCCTATGACAGGGAGGGAACACAGAGCTGCGCTGCTGCAGCGTTACCCGGAAGTGCCGGGAGCGCTTAGCGCGGTGCTCCCTGTCAGACGCTAGAGGTCAAATATGACTTCTAGCGCCTGTGTGCTGTCTCTGGTCCCCGCGGACTACAGCGGGGCAAGGCGGCGGCTATAGTGGCGGCTATAGCGCCGCAAGCCAGCGGCAACAACGGGCGGGCGGGCGGACCAGGCAGGGCCGGCAGCAGTGGTCAAGCCACCCGTTTCGCTCAGGCGAGCTACCGGTAGCTCGCGAGCGACGGGTTGGCGACAACTGCTGTAGAGGATGTATACTTCCCTCCGAGCCATCCAACTGTTCCCCGCCACCTACAGGCTTAGGAAAAACTGGCTAGTCTTCCATGGACGGTAATGGTGGCCTGGGGGAGAGCGTCCAATGGGAGTGTATGTAAGCGCAGCCGCGCCTTCAGGCGGCTTAGAGAGCCAAAGCTCCATAGATCCTGGTCTACTCCGGGGCTACTCGACCAACGACCAGTCCTGCTGAAGTCGCCGGTTCGGGGAGGCATCCGGGGAGATATCCTGCAACCTCCAACTGTCTCATGCAGTCTTCCACGGAGGAAACTGCGATAGTGGAGCCTTCTCGTTGTATTAACAGGCGGGTCGGGAAGCCCTATCTGTATATTATATTAGCTTTACGAAGGGCCGTTGTGACCGGCATAAAAGAACGTCTTTTGAGAAGGGTATCTCTTGAGAGGTCTCCAAACAACTGAAGGGATCCCAGGGCTGCAGCAGAGTCAGCAGAGGGTCTTGCAGCTTTGAGTAGGGCTTCTTTTATGTGAAAAAAGTGCACTGTCATTAATACATCCCTAGGGACCCCCTCTGGGGCAGACCTCGCCTTGGGCAACCTGTGTATGCGGTCCAGCAGGAGGTCAGCAGGGGGCACTGAAGGCAGCAGCTTTTTAAAGATGTTAACCACATAGTCATGGAGGCTACTGTTGGAGATATTCTCTGGTATTCCTCGCATTTTGAGGTTATTCCTCCTTGATCTGTCTTCCATGTTGACCAGCTTCTCACGTAGGGCTGCCACCTCTTCTTCCAGCGCCGAGTGAGAGTCTATGAGGTGTTGTGGGAGCCGACAATTTCGCCCATTTTGGTTTCTAGCGCATTCGTGCGGTCCCCCAGTTCGTCAATAGAGTGTTGGCAGGTCTGTAGGGATGTTCTGATTTCAGATGACACCTCTTCCTTCATTTGATTGAGCAGCAGTTTAAGGGTCCCAACTGTTAATGCTGCGTCGTCAGCAACCTCCGGCCTGCCTGACGGCTCTTGTTCAGCCACCAGGGGGGAGGGTGAGGTATCTGGTGCCGGAGTGTGGGTGGGTGGGGAAGATGATGTAGAAGGGGTCCCCAGCTTACCCCCTTGGTTTCTGGGGGACGGCTTGAAAAATGGAACTTGGGAGACTGGTTTGGATACCTTATTTCGTTTAGAAGGCATGATCGATGGTCGTATAGCGGAAGCTATACACAGTCACAATAGGGGGCAATCAGATGTCGCTGTATACTCTTATTCTGTAGGCTCAGGACTTATAGCTCAGATTCATAGGGAGGACAGAAGCTGCACATTCAGCTGCATTATGGTGTGAGGGGTGGGTTGGGGCCCTTCAGGGTCCAAACATCATTTGCTTATCTTGTAAGGGCAGGTGAGCCGCCAGTTTTACTAGGGATGGTGGCCACAGGTCTTGGCTAGGGCTTATTGGTGTAGAGGGGTGCGAGACAGCTGAGCCTGTAGGGCTAATTAGTAAGTGAGTCGTCCAGGCTGGGGATTAAAATGGCATTAGTGGTACAGCTGCTGCTGCGGCTAGGGATAGGAGTATCGCTGTTGGGGGGCTGGTTATGCAGGGGTCCCCCGCTGGGTACTCACTCTGGCTTGTGGGCTCCGGTCAGTGGCTATCGCTGTGCAGCTGTGCACCGCCGCGCCCCCCCGGGGCCCACCGTCTCCAGCGGCTGGAACCGGGTTGAATGGTGGGTGTGTGGGGGCGAGCAGCAGGACTCCCGAGGGTCTTCAGCTGCTTGTAGTGGCTGGGGGGTGCTCCCGGGTGTCCCCAGAGCCTCAGAGTCCCCGCGCTGCACCCCGTCATCCCCCTGCGTCCAACCTTTCAAAATCGTGGCCCCGGCTTCAGCCCCACAGCCAGGCCGCAACTCGCGGCGGCGCGTAAGAGCGCTATCCGGCTCTGTAGGAGGGTCTGCGGCAGTCGGGACACAGGGGGGGCTCCGCTGGGTAGCCGGCTGGGTGAAAGATTAGGCTGATTGGCAGTGGGTGGGTGAAACTAGGCGAGACAGGGCAGGAGCTGCAGTGGGACACGTCCTCCCTGTTGGATTGCCAGGCCACACCCCCCCAGGTATGTTTTTAAAAGGAGGCTCACCTTCTGTTAAGAAATCCCCAATCCCCAATGGCCCAGAGCTCCAGTTAATGTGGTCCCAATAGGAGGGAGCTTGGACTGCACTGTGAGGGTGGACACCAGCTAGCTGAGAGAGCCCGCTCTGGAGGTGTAGTATTTAATAAGGTGCTGGATGTTAGGGGGCCCCTGTCCCGCCCAGGAGCCACAGGAGACTACCCGGGTAAGAACACAAGTGGGGCAGGGTAGTTAGAAACACCCCCGCTCACCTGCTGCTTTCGCTGGGGATGTGTTGGTGGCCGGGCAGGGGCTCAGCCTGTAATTGCTGCCTTCCCTCCGTCCAAGATGGCCGCCGCGTCCTCGGGGCCTAGGATCCCGGTGCCTCGAGCAGCTCCTCGGGTGGTCTCAGTGGCCGCCGGCTTCCCCGCACATCGCCGCCGGGTCCCAGGCAATCGGCTGAGGGATGGACAGGTGGGGTGAGGACTCCGCCGCGGTGCTCAGCTGTAGGGCGAGGCCCCCGGGATTAAGCCGCGGGCGGCCGTGTAAATAGAGGCTCCGGCTACTCTGCCACCGGAGGGGGATCTGTTCGCCAAGCAGTGGGTCCCTGGGGTGCTGTAGGGGGATCCAAACCCTCCATTTGATCCAGCAAGGAGAGCGCTCTGGCCAGACACGTCTCCTCCGTTCAACGTCCAGGCCACGCCCCCTCGCATGTGTTTTTAAGTGTAATGCGATGTGGTGCAATGCGATCTGTGGACAGGGTGCAGTGAATAAATTAACTAGTGAGATTGTATTGCATCTCATTCATCATATGCCACGAAAAAGTGCCATGCGATGGGATGCGATTTCACTACGCAGAATAGCCCACTAAGAAAGTTGCGTACTGGGCGTCATGATAATACACATGTACCCAAAGCCTCCTCAGAACCCTTTGAAGAAGAAGACCTCTTGACATATCCCCAAATAGAGAATACTCTATGATTGGTTTAACCTCAGAAGACACTGCAGCGGTCGAAATACTTGAACTTATGATGGAAGATGCTGTCCAGTCATCATCAAGACCGATATGCAAAAAGAAAGTCACCTTGAATGAATATTTGAATATTTGTGCAGTTGTTTGCACATTTGTGGAACTTGTATCCAAGGACCTGGATGCATTATGGAAAAATAAGACCAGGGGAAATGATAATCTTACAAAAGAAGAACGTCTAGTGCTCAAAGACATCCAAACCTGGGACGATATAGGGGTTTATTCTAGTTCATTCTTTCTGACAAAATCCTTCTTAGATGGACAAAACCATGTGCACTGCAGGGGGGCAGAGAGAATTAGATTTGGGTGAGTTATTTTGTTTCTGTGCAGGGAAAATACTGACTGCATAATTTTACACTTCAATATAGATCTCACTTTGAAGAAAAACCCCACCCAAATCTAATTCTCTCTGCACAAGTTACATCTGCCCCACCCGCAGTGCACATGGTTTTGTCCGTCTAAGAAGGATTTTGTCAGAAAGAATGGACTAGAATAACCCCCATAGAGATCAAGTCCTCCGACAAAGGGGAAAATATCGTCATCTGGTCCAAAAATTTGTATATTAAGGAAACTATGTCCCAATTAACAGACTTCACCTGTTATAAATGCCTAGTGTTCAATCCATTACAGGATTATAAAAAACAATATCATGCCATCATTCTGAATTCTGAAAATTCACAAAAATTAAACCACTCAACCGGGCCATCCTATAATATCCAGCAATGGATGCCTCACAGAGTAAGCCAGTAAATATCTGGATACACATTTACGGAAATATGCAGTAAATCTGCCCTCCTATGTACAGGACACGAGGGATGTGCGGAGGAAACTGGACGAAATCCATATAGATGAAGGTGTACTATTGATAACATGTGACGTAGAATTGCTGTACACCAGTATTCAACATCAAAACGGTATCAAAGCCCTGAGATACTTTTTAAGGAACGAGACGCACTCATCCCATGCAGATTTCTTGGTGGAACTCATGACCTTCATACTTAATAGGATTTTTTTCGTATTTAATGATAAATTCTATTTGCAAATATGGGGAACAACCTGTGCCCCCACCTGTGCTAATGTGTAGTTGGGGTGTTGGGAGGAAACTATTGTCTTCTGTGAAGAACATGAACACCACACACAACAAATTTTGATCTGGCTACGTTACATCGACAACCTTCTGATTATATTGGATGGTCCAGCAGCTCAATTCAGTGAATTCCTTGCCATCTTGATTAACAATGATTTAAATCTCAGACTAACACATGCGGTTATTGACAAGGAGGTAACTTTTTTGGACCTAAAAATCCAAAGAGATGCATAAGGTCATATTCCGACAGATCTTTTTTGGAAGAAAACTGCTACCAACAGTGTCCTGCACAGATCGAGTACACATTTTCTACCTGTTCTGAGAGGCATTTCATATGGCAAATTTTTAAGATTGAAGTGCAAATGCTCAAATCCCAAACAGTTCAATAATAGAGCTGATGAACTGACAAACAGGCTATTAAACAGAGGATATAGAAAAAGAGCAGTAAAAAAAAAGCCAGATATGAAGCAAATTGGAATTATAGGAAATCTCTCTTATACACCAACAAAACCAAATCAGAGCCAGAGGTTGTACGATTGGTAGGAGATTTCTGCTCTGAGTGGAAGGAAATTCAAGAAATACTGTCATTAATAATCATTGAGCATCGATCCAGATTTGGCCAAAATATAGGCACGGGAGCCACAATCAGTTGGAGACAGGCATCAAAATGAAAAGACAAAATTGTACATACTGTAGTCACCTTTCAACATCCAGAAATATAAAATAAACGATACAAGGATCATACAAATGTGAGGAATGCAAAGCCTGTTACCACATGATCAAGACGACCAAAATCACAGATAAATAAAATAAAAAAAAACATCTAATAAGAGATTACATAAATTGTAAAACCACTGGTGTAGTGTAATGTATTATCTGTCCTTGCAATGGAAAGTACACCGGGATGACCACAAGACCTCTAAAAACAGAGGATCTTGGAACATGTGGGTACAGTGAGAAATTCCAAAATGGATATGGGCAAATTCAAACAACAACCTACAGTGGCTAAGCATTTTCATGACCACCATCATGGGGGGAAGCGGTCATCTATTAGAATGAACTTAGGTCTACAGTCATTAGGTTGACCCCACTAGGTCGACTGGAAGGAAGGTCGACCTGACTTAAGGTCGACATGGGCCAAGGTCGACATGACTTAAGGTCGAATTTGCATAAAGGTCGACATGAGGAATGTCGACTGGTCATAAGGTCGACATTGGTTTTTCACTGTTTTTTGAGCCGACATGTGCCGACAGGCGGTATTTCATGCCCTACCATCCACTAGGGCGTGAAGAAGGTTATTAAAGCTGTGGCGAGCGAAGCATTGCGAGCGAAGCGAGCAATGCGAGGGTCTGATTCTCATTGCCAACTGTGTCCATGTCGACTGTGTTGACATTCGGGTAAAAAAACAGTGAAAAACCCATGTCGACCTTATGACCAGTCGACCTTCCTCATGTCGACCTTTATGCAAATTCGACCTTAAGTCATGTCGACCTTGGCCCATGTCGACCTTAAGTCAGGTCGACCTTCCTGCCAGTCGACCTAGTGGGGGTCGACCTAATGACTGTAGACCTAAGTGTGGTCTGACAGATGTACCGATTCCCATCATGGAGACCCCCAATCTGTGAGAGCATTTGGAATTGAGAAAATCCATTTAGGGATAAGAGGGGGCAACATCAACCAGGAATTATTAAAGAGAGAAAGCTTCTGGACCTTCATCTTAGAAGAACTTCAGCCCTCTGGGATAAATGAATACACCAACAATGGTGCCTTTCTATCATAAATCACTAATTAAAAATTTTCTACAGACAGCTTAGAATGAAGATAATGGAGAATATCTTTCTTTTCCATTATTTACTGTATGTTTGTAAGAACATAAATAAACCAAATCATTGTAAAGATCTCCCAACTCTCCATCTGGGAATTAAGACAAATATATGGAAACAATACCTATAAACACCATGATGAAGTAGTATCAAAGTAATGATAAAAAAAATTTCATTGATAATTTTTTAAGAAGCATTAATATCTTGAGTATTATAATGTAATTTGACACGTTCACACCTTTTTAGCACAGTTTATTGTTATTGTGAACTTATGTTGTCACCTTTATCATTTATTTATTAATATAATTTTATATTTATAACAGTATGTATAATTATTAAGGGTATTATCACATATATAATAATTAAATATTGACACTAATTCACTTTATTCTTGTGTTTAATATTATTATTAAGAACTGTACACTAATTATTATGTGCACTAATATTCTAATATAAGAAAATTTATGATCAAGCACTTTATTCACAACCAATATAATAGCACGATTTTATATCAATATACTATGATAATTATTATAAATTATCAATATTAAATATTTATTTTAATAATTTGATTACTTAATTAAAGCATTGAAGAATTTATACAGGCAAAAATGGAACTATAATATAGTGGTAATATTTTCATATAGCCAAACACACATAACATACAATATATATATATATATATATATATATATATATATATATATATATATATATATATATATATGTGGATTACAATACCAATGGAAGCACAATAGCAACAAGCGTGACTTTTCATACTGTAAGTATACTTTCTTTTTATTTTAATTCCCCAATATTGTCAGAATTTTTTTTTTATTGAGTCACAATGTATGAATTGTTTTTTCATTTTTAATTAATTGCTTTTCTATAAAGCACATTACCTAATAAAACCATGATGTTTTCTTACTAATGTGATACCCAATTGATCTTTTAAGTTCTTTCATTTTTAAGCGCTCCACCCATATCTTTGTGTTTCTTCTTCTTGTTGTTACGGGGGATTGACCCTCCCCCAGTGTGAGCGGCTGACAAAACATAACATAGTACCAGGCGCTCTTTTCTTTTCACCTTTGGGTGATTTTTGCTTCTACTGTGAAGTGATACCTAGTAGTTCTTGAGATTTGCACCTATAAATTCTTGTAAGAGCAGAATCCTAAAACATTTGCCAATAATAAGAGGTCATCGAACTGTCATTAAAATAAACACATGTAACGCACAGCTCTATTTTAATTGATTTGTCACCTTTATTGCACTTTCACCAAAATTGGGAGGTGAGCAGACAGCTGGGCCATCTACAGCAGCCCAATCTACAGATGCCCAATCTGCAGCTGGGCCATCTTCTGCCTCAGCAGAATCATTGGGAACACAGCAGGTGGCTTCACAAGAGAGTAGCCTGCCCAGCACTTCAAGTACAGCGACTGGTAGCCGTGGGCGTGGCCAAAAGAGGCCAACAGAGGAACCAAGCAGCAGGAACATGGCATTCGAACCGCAGGAGCTTGCCATACTGGTACCCCATGCACGGGATTGGAGAGAGTGTCCACAGGAGAGGTTGACACACACAAGGAGATGGAAGATTTGGGAGGACATAACTGTGGAGATTAATGCGGTAGCTCCACAAGTTCGTGAGACGGAGCACGTGAAAAAGAGGCAAGTTCAAGTGTGTTACATTTGAGCAGAACAAGACCAGTAATGTTTTTATTAGATGTTAGATGGAGTTGTTAAATGGTCGGTCACGTTGCTAGGAGCAACAGACATGATTGCCATGTCTCTTATTCTATATTTATTGTAGGGTGAGTGTGAATGTTTCTTCTAAGTGTTGGTTTTATAACGTAAGCTACTGTATGTTGAATGAAGTACACGTTGAAATCTGTAGCAGATTACAATGCATGCTACATCAAACGTCAGGGGTGACATGTAATAATACGTAAACTTTGGTTGCAGGTGGCATGACTTCAAAACCAACCTCAAGAAGAAACTGACCAAACGGTGGGAACACAGCCACACCTCTGGGGCTGGCCCCATGCCAGGCCGCCTGAAGCTCACCCCCCTGGAGGAGATGGCTGTAGGCTGCATTGCAATTGAGGAGGTCCGGGGGGTGAGCAACATGGATAGTGAGGCCCCAGTGGACGTTTTTGCTACTGACTTAGAAGGTAATTTGTTTGCATGGCATTAGTAGTTTGTACTAATTTTATAGGAATGTGTTGTAATAGTAAGTTTCTCTTTCAGCATCATCTCCACCGTGCGGCAGTGAAACTCTTGAGGAGGTGGAGGAGTCAGTGCCACAAGCCACACGTGCCAGCCATGTGCAGCAGCAGGAGCAAACGGCCACACAGGATTTGGACAGGTGGGTGCAGATGCTTGGCCAGATTCGCCAGCAGGGAGACTTAGCATCAGAGCGGCTGCGTAGGACTGAGAAGGTCATGCAGGGTATTGCCAGCACCCAGCAGACCATCGCTGCCACCCAGCAGGCCATGGCTGCCACCCAGCAGTCCATAGCTGGCAGCCTGAAGGTGTTGGCAGAGCAAGCCCTGCACCAAAATGATCTCCTCCTCCGCCATAACGAGCTTGTGGTGGAGCTACTTACCACCAATAGGGCCCTATTGTCAGCTGTTTCTGGTGCATTCCCTACACCAGCACTCCCTGCTGGCAGAAGGGGAATACCATCCCCCCCCCCTTCCACAGCATCTGCTTCACCTGCCCCACCATCCCAATGTGGCCGTGGCCGAGGAGCTGCTGCATGTGGCAAGGACCCTACCAGGGCCAAACGGTCCCGAAAATGAACTTGGCTCCGCATTAATCTCCACCCTTATGTCTTCCCAAATCTTTCTTTTTGCTGTGTGTGTCAGCTTCATGTGTGCAACCCAATCCCGTGCACAGGGTACCCACATTTACCCTCGGTTCGAATGTTTTGTTTGGTTCCCCTTTTGCCCTCTCTCGGCTACCATTACTGTCTGCTGTACTTGAAGTGTTGGTGCTATACTTTTGTTGTGAAGCCACCTGATGTGTTCCTAATGATTCTGCTGTGGCTATGTATGAAAAGAATACATTTTTGTACATTTTTGTTTGTTTTTAAAATTCCTGTTATGGTACCTTTAATTTTTGGCATGTGCCAAATAACATGCTCTTAAAATTTTATGTTTTCCCTAACTGTAATAAATTTTTCATTTGATCCCCAAATGTGTGCTGTTATTGGTGAATGTAAAAGTGACATGGATATTTATATTAGTGATAGCAAGTTCTGTCCATTGCTTGCAGTGTAAATGTGTGTAAAAAATGCTGCCGTGCTTTCAGCATAGATTTGTGTGTTTTGTAATGGTCCATTTAAGCTGCAATGATTCCAATTGAAGCAATGACAAGAGTGTAATTAATGAGTAATGAGTAGAGGAGTGGATTGTATTGTGTTCAGCTGACATTGGTTCAGGTGCGGGCGTACTAATTGGGCATTCCGAATGCCTAGCGCATGACCGAGTGGTGTCCGCAAAGCAATACTTGCTTATGGAGACCGCATATTTTCTACCTTTTGGTTTGTTTGCATTTGGTGTTCAGTCCGAAAGCACGCCTACCAGAATTAGTGCACTCCCTCGTGTACGCCCAGTTTAGCCCACTTTGAAACTACGCCCCTGTGTACTTCCGAATGACGCCCATATTATGCCCATATTTCCCGAGTGAATGCGGTGCACTTTTATGTACGGTATTAGTGAGAACGAGTACGGAGACCGTGCGTGGCACATGCGCATAGCATTGCCCACGCATGCGCAGACGGCTAATAAACGCCATCCAAAAGAATTCGGAAAATTACGCATCGACCAGAATAAGGCCCAATGTGTTGTGCCAATATTGATGTAGCTGAGGCTTTTGCGGACAATATACCAGCATCAGACAGCACATCACTGGTGTATGATAGTGCAGGTTTAATTTGAGTGATACACAGTTTACAATCTTTACAATCTTCCAATGCATCTACTAGCAATTCATCCTCTATAACCTTAATTCAGGGCTCAATTGCTTTAGTAGCCCAAGACGTTGCCACTATTGGCCTATTAATAGTCCGTATGAGCATAAAAATAGACTTAAGACAGTGTACCATACGTCTATTAGTCGGTTCTTTCAATTATGAACCTGAAGTAACCGGTAAAACAGAGGGCTTTGCCAGACGTGTAACATGCAAATCAACTGGAGGTGCTTTCCATAATTTACAATCCTCTGGGGGGAGAGTAACCTTTTAGACATGAGAAACAATTTCCCGGGAGTTGCCCAGAATTCCTTTGTAATATCCATCAAATAGTCGAGTGTGGAAATTATGAACAACCTTCTGGGAGAAATTTACTAAAAATACAAATACGACAATTCGTATTTGTATTCTTAATCCGCCTGAATACGAATGCATACGGCTGTTATAGCTGTATGCAAATTTATATTCTGGAGGGTAATTTACAAAGCAGTCAAGTATTTACCAATGGCGTAGGTATTCGTATTAGCGGCCGTATATACAAATTTGTATAGGTAGCCTGAGTGGATCAGTCAGATCAGTCCGTAAGAATGAAAAATAAATAAATAAAAATGGCGTGGGGTCCCCCCCACGGCCGTTACCAGAGCTGCATGATTTCAACACAGACACGGTGAGGCTTCTCCTCAGTTCGGCATGGTTCGGGTTCAGCATTTTTTTTTTAAGTATAAACAATATCACTGAGAGCGCACTGTAATGTCTATAACAATTTATTAAAGTAAAAACACATTAAAATATAAAAAAAATAAAAATATATATAATTTTTTTTACAGTACTTTGGTGCCAAATAACATGCCTATCACGATATAACACAATTATATTGAAAGTATACCCCCAATGTTCTTACCCACTCAGGTTGTGTATAGTTTGATTGTAACGTGGGGACTCTTGGCAGGTAACGATTTTATGTCCACAATTCAAGGTGGCCAATTAGCTTATATTTGTATCCAGATATTATGGTTTGAGTTGTGGTAGCAATTGTAATTTTTTCAAATGTCCCAGTTAGACATACAACAGAACCACAGATTGGAGACCGATGGTATGGGCAGGTGGGGATGAGACAACCAGTTGGTCAGGCAGGAGGACAGGATAGCTGGAAAACAGGTGCAGCGTCTTGGTTGCTACCACCGGCGTAGCTCTGTTGGGATGAGAGCCGGCGCCAGGAGCAATCTCCGTCGCTTCTGTGTGGGTGGTCAGTCGCTACCACCAGCGAGACTCCGTTGTTATGAGAGTCACCGCCGGGAGCAACCTCCTCAAGATGTAAATGCCTCCTGACCTTAAACTGCGTTGACCGGTGACGTGGTCCGGTTTCCTGCGGTTGAGCAGACGCTCACTGGCTCCACACTGGTCCCGCTGTGAGGTGTAGATAACAGCGCTGCAGTGTGAGGGAGACAGTCCCGCCAGACACCCAGCTGGTTTGACAGCCCTGCGTCTCCAAGCTTGGTATTGGTGCTGGGGAGGTGATTCAGCCGGCTAATGAAGGATAGGCAGATATTGGGTGTAATAGAGCCCCTCTTGACGCGTTGCTCCGTGCAGGTATAGTGACGGTTTCATCAGAAACCGCTATCTCTTATCAGAAATATAATATAATTTGTATCATCCAAATAATTTATGTATCCAAATCATACAGTAGCCCACCGCTAGGTGATCAATGGGAAATAACAGTATAAAAAATAGGCACTACTATGGGTCCTTATATTAACTACAGTGCTACTATGGTTCATAACTATTATGGGACATAACATATCTCAAGAAGCAGTGGGACAAGAGTCCATACCATATATTGCAGTGGGGCCCACACATTTCTGGTTACCCCCCCCCCCCCCCCCGCCCCCGATTAAAAACTATTGTACAAAATTGAATTCTAAAAAAATATATATATATAGACCTAGCCATAGCAAAACTATTTTAAAATGTGTATTAATATATTGTTCAATAATATGACTACAATGACTATTGAGCCTACTGACAATGAATGCTGTCTAAAAGAGTTTTTTTTTTTTTAGTTAAAAAACAAAGCGTTCAACATGTCCAGGTAACAGGCTTGACATGTTTGTTTGATGATCAGAAGCATCTTTTTTCTTATTAAGAGTCCAATTTATTTTCATAATTATCCCAGTGCCTGGGATAATTAAATTTATAACTAGCTCCATGTGCATCAGAAACATCAGAACCATAAATCAGCTGTCCGTACAAATCTTTTCACTGTGATTTTAGAAGCGGTGCAACTTAGCACTGCTGAGTCTAACCTGCATTCATGCATTGCACGACCATTGTATTCCACAGTGAGCTAAATGTTTTAGACAATAACTTTTAAATTATACTTATCAACTCTCACAGAAGTTATGGGAGTTGTGCCCCAAACCAAGAGGAAGAGGCGGAATATGTTGAATACAGTCCGCTTCCTAGAGGGGGAGGGGCTAATTGAAACAAATTTTGATACTTGTTTCCTAGCACGCGCCCGTCGGGTCCCATCGCATACCATAACTTAAGGTATGTGATGGGACCCGATCAGACCCGACTGACCCGATTTTCGGTGTTTAAAGACGTTCCTGTATAATTAAAAAATCAGTCGCATCGCATGCCATTACAATGGCATGTGATGTGACGCGTCCGACTCGATTTTTACATTGTACCCAATGTTAAATGGCCCCCCAGACCCGATTTTTTATTGTATACTCACCATGATGGTTAATTATTATATGAAATGCCCCCCATTGTTAACGCCACCCCAGTATCAACGCCAAACCGAAGCGTGGCAAGCTCAGCGGTACGCGTCCTCCTACCTTTTCATACCCCCACTATCCACGACGGCGTGGAGTTGAATTTATATAGACACCGAGCCCGAAGCGTGGTGAGTGCAGCGAGCCCCGTGAGGGGACGCGGAATACATGTGAAGTAATGCGCGTCCACTCGCCACACTTCGGGCTCGGTGTCTCGCTGTGCTTGCCACACTATATACAATCAACTCCACGCTGTCGTGGATAGTGGGGGTATAAAAAGGTCGGAGGATGCGTACCGCCGCCCCTCGCGAGCTCGCTGGGCTCGCAGCGCTTCGGGTTGGCGTTGATCGCGGCGTGGCGTTAACAATGGGGGGGCATTTGACATAGTAATTACGCATCAGGGTGGGTATACAATTAAAAATCGGGTCTGGGGGTCCATTTAACATTGTAATCAGCCATCAGGGTGGCTGTACAATTAAAAATCGGGTTGAATCGGTTGCATCGCATGCAATGCGACCGATTTTTCTAACCCGATGACATACAATCTGCATCAGTGGCGCCTTGCTAGAAAACAAGTACCCAAATTTGTATTATTTAGCCCCACCTCCTATTCAGCAGCATCTTGCTGTGATTGGAGCAGGGTTTAGTGATGTTTTTGTGCAACAACTTTTAAGGCCCCCATACACTATGCATGCAGCCCCTGTGTGCAATGTGATGTAATAGTATAGATGACTATACCTGAATGTTATGAATTTAGAGTGGATGAGAGGAAACAGCACAGAGGACAAGATAATCTTCCATTCTTTAGTCTCTGTGGAAATCTCCCCGTACCATTGATTGGAGAGGTATTCCTGCATTGGGTAAAAGACAGACAATGAGCTGAGACAGGATGCATGCTGGGATTATGCACAGACAATTGTGTGGATTTGTTCACTGAAAGCTGCTGGCTCAATACAATGGATAGAAAAATGTCTAGGTCGACAGACACTAGGTCAACCACTAATGGTCAACAGTGACTATGTCGACACCTAAAAAGGTTTGACATACCTTAGGTTGACACTGCCAAAATGTTGATACAAGATTATGGTTGACATATGCAAGGTCGATCGTCAACATGAGTTTTTCATGATTATTTTTTTAATGTAATTTATCATACTTTACTTTTCACGTTGTTTTGGTGTCAATATCGACACCTGAGCACTTGCACCTCTGATGCTTAGAGCCAGGTGCCATCCTACGCTACCGCTTTTCTCGGCACACTTTATCATCCCCAAACGGAGTCCATGTAGAAGGCAAAGTATAAAAACTGTCTAAAAAAATGGGGGAAACGGTAAAAAAACAATGTTGACCATTGCCATGTAAATCGTTTTCTTGTGTCTAAATTTTGCCAATGCCAATGTTGTGTATGTCGACCTTTTGTCAATGTTCACTTCATGAATGTCGACGTACTGTATTTACTGTTGACCTAAAGATTATCGACCTAACATCCAGATCCCGTAAAAAGAGTGGCAGGTAGACCAACTTCTTATATATGGCCTAAATTTATAATTATAGCAAGTCAACACTAGTGGTCACATTTATTAGGGTGCGATTTTTGAAAGTTGCAATTTTTTGCCCAAAAATAGCAAAAACTGCACGTTTACTGAAAATCATACATGCAATACAATGTGATTTATAGTCAAAATTGCATGTTTTGCCATGACCCAAAAAGTCCAGTGCTGGTTTCGGAAATACAGGGGGACCTAATCACCCTTTCCCCTTTATTTGAAACCAAAGAGATCAGGGCTGGTTATGCTCATGGTAAGGGGTTGTGGCCCTCACATTGTTTTTTTTTTATTATTATTATTATTATTATTATTATTATTATTGATGGAAAACCGTACATTACCCATTCAAAACAAAAAAAAAAAACGCACCTTGCCTAGAAAAATCTTGTTAATGAAAAACAGAAAACGCAAATGATTGTAGACAGAGATCGCACATTTGATATGTGTGATTTGGTGATTTTTTAGATGCCCCCAAATATGGCACCTCACTACCATACTCAGTGAATGCCGGTGTTCCCCTGCCTGCTCAGGGCAGGCCATATGACATCGGCATCCGCCCCGATTTTACGTGGTTATAAACAGCCACCAAGTAACTCCTTGGTCACGTGGTGGCTGCGAGTGCCGGGCAGAGATGACATATGATTCGATGGTAAGTAACCATGGAATGATTTCCTCAGTGTGGTGCTAGCAAAAGGATGTTTACACATCCGTTTGCAGCCCTGCACATAGGCAGGGCTGGCGAGAGACTGGTGGTGGTGGGGGAACAGTGGCGTAACTATCGTGCCGCAAACCCCATGGAGTCTGTGGGGTCAGAGCTGCAGTTCAGGGAAGTGCAGCACGGTATGCCGGAAATTAGTTTCAGAGCGCCAACACGCTGATAGCCCGGCTCCTGCACGGAGAGCCATCCACCCCCCCATCCTTCTCCTCTGCTAATGATGTCACTAGCAGCGGCCACAGCTGCTGCACTCCTAAGTGCAGGCTTCTCATAGTTGCTAGAGGGCAGGAGATGACCCAGCGGCCTAGAGACATTCCTCAACAGTGGCAGTCTCTCCTCTCCTATGTGAACACATGTAGCCCAGCACACAGGTCTGAATACTCATTGGACCCAGTACTGGGGGAAATTTACTAAGATGGGAGTTTTACAGTATTTCAGATGAGATGTTGCTGTGAGCAACCAATCAGATTTAATCTATTATCTTCTAGAAGGTGCTGAATAAATAAGAAGTAGATTCTGATTGGATGCCATAGTAACATCCCATCTGAAACAGAACTCCCATCTTAGTATATGTACCCCTAGGACTATCTTCATTTAATATGGCACTTTGGGAATTGTGTGAACTTTTTCTAATATTGGACAAAATACTTCTATGTCCGATGTGTGTGCGAAGGAGTGGGACCAACTAGTGGAATACTGAAAAATGTTGTCAGATGATCATTAGCTTTGAATCAGTAGATTTTTTTGTTGCTGCTTTAAATTAATTGGTAGGTAGAAACAGGAGGGGGAAGGGATAATGGGAAAGGGGAAGGATGAGGAGTATGACCGCACTGGTATTTATCAAAAAAAGTTATGAAAAAAGGTAATGAGTGATCTGTAAATACTGACTATTATCCTATTTGCAGGAACAGTAGGTCCCAGAGCACTCAGACAGTATATGTCTTCTGGTGCCTCTGTATGGGACAGTCAGTGGTGCACCCCAGAGTAACAAATGTAATGAAACAATGCCAAGGGAGGAGGAGAAGAAAATAAAAACTCTGGGTGGGGGCACCCTTATATCACAGATCAGGGTTTATGAAATTAATTAAGATATAGCCTTTATTAGGTATGCTCTAAAATAGATAGTAGGTTCCTGTACCAGGATAGATTTATAAAAAAGCGCAGCAAAAATATGTGTCATGATGATGTAGAGACTGTCACTGGTCTTAGTATGGGTATCGGAAATCCTCATTAATCCCCCAGTTGACACCAGGTTATGGTCTGTTGTGTTGGGGTGAGTTATTAAATCATAGGATTTTTCTCCAGGACCAGTTATGTCTCACAGCGCGGCAGGGATTTCTGCAGTGTGCGGTGCAGCAATGTTATATTATGTGCAGCAGTGCGGGAGCATATAAATCAACGTAATGCTAAATTGCAATGAGGTACAGTGAGGTAAGAAAAAAAGTGTCCACTGGTCGAAACCAGTGGTTACCTGGGAGACCCCACCGGTATGGTAATGGAAAGCCGGGATGAGGTCTGCTGCTGTGCCGAATGAAAGTGTGTGAGCACTCGCCGCTTCTTGCTGGCGTCCCTGCCTGGAGTGAGCCGGTCACGTGTGTGCACCACGTGTCCCGGCGGAATCCTCTGACGTACGTTTCGCTATGCTTGGTCACAGAGGTGTGTCTGTTGGCTGCATCACTCCTGACTATAATGTGCATCATGGCCAATGGGTGCAGAGGTGGTGCTGACCTGTCCAATCAGAGTGCCTATGTGTTGGACAAATTACAAGACGGGGGTATGTCCTGGAGAGCCAATGGGCGGCTTAGGACTGCGGCCAGGGTACTCTGCTAATGGGAAGCATGTATTGTGATATTCTCCCATACAGCGATAGATGTAAGTCCTGTGTAGTTGGCGTATATTATTGTCCCCTGTGCACCACAAGGGATAATATTTATATGCTCCCGCACTGCTGCACATAATATAACATTGTTGCACCGCACACTGCAGAAATCCCTGCTGCGCTGTGAGACATAACTGGTCCTGGAGAAAAATCCTATGATTTAATAACTCACCCCAACACAACAGACCATAACCTGGTGTCAACTGGGGGATTAATGAGGATTTCCGATACCCATACTAAGACCAGTGACAGTCTCTACATCATCATCACACATATTTTTGCTGCGCTTTTTTAGAAATCTATCCTGGTACAGGAACCTACTATCTATTTTAGAGCATACCTAACAAAGGCTATATCTTAATTAATTTCATAAACCCTGATCTGTGATATAAGGGTGCCCCCACCCAGAGTTTTTCTTTTCTTCTCCTCCTCCCTTGGCATTGTTAAATTAATTGGTGCAAGATGTCGGTCTTCTGTAGTTTTGACATCGACTTGATTAGTAAAGTCAATCTACTCCCAAGTTTTTATAATATAGGATTAAGAACATTTATGGTTTTAAGAGCTACTGTATTTTACATAGGAATCCAGTTACTACTAGAGATGTGCGGGCTCGGATTTCCCAGATCTGAGCCCGCAAGAATGTCACTAATCCGAGCCCGGATCCGAGCATCGCTCAGAGCTTCCAGCCTGACTCGGATCTGGGCACGTGGGCAAAATGTCAATGTCCGGGCTGGATTCTCATGAAATCCAGACCGCTATATAAATAGCAAACATCTGGTGCCATTTGTCACTCGTGATTTCAGCTGGTTAGAGAGAGTAGGATAGTCTGTGTGTGGAGCTTTGTTTGGTTAGGTAGGTTAGGGAGCTGCTGGGCCGACCGTCAGTGCCTTCTAGTGCCACTGTCTGCTCTGCTCTCTGGTGGTGTGTGCTCTGCACTGCCAGTGGCTGGCTGCCAGCCCAGTCAGTACCTATACCTGCCCACTTCAATCAGTAATAGACATGTGTATGTGCAGTGTGCACTGTTGTTAAACTTATTAACCATTTGTATACCAGTCTGCTTGTACATCTGCTGTAGAATACCTCCCTGCTGGTGTATTCTTTACAGCCTTATATAACTAGTAAACATATTCTCTGCTGGTGCATCTACTGTACTGAGTCTGACATATAAATAAATATTAATAAATGAACAGTGTACTGGTGCATCTACTAAATAAAATAATATCTCTCTGCTGGTGCATATTAATTATACTGCCGTATATATAATATCTCTCTGCTGGTGCCTAATTAATTATACTGCCTTATATATAATATCTCTCTAGTGGTGCATAATTAATAATTATTCTGCCGTATATATAATATCTCTCTAGTAGTGCATAATCAATAATCATACTGCCGTATATATAATATCTCTCTTTTGGTGTCTAATTAATTATACTGCCATATCATCTCTCTAGTGGTGCATCTTCTTTCTATATAATAGGGGGGGTACACACCAGAACGATTAGGGCTCAATTCCATCAATCTGGATCCAATTCCGACCGATTGGATGCAGATTGTGTGTAGATTGGGCATGTTTAGGTCCAATTCCGATCCGATTCCAATCCGATGCGCGTCACCGCTGTCGTTTGGTCGTTTTACAGATCCTACCTGCTGCAGTGAGGATCTGTAAAAGATCCATTCAACTGGATACAGACAATCAGGATCGTTCTGGTGTGTACCAGGCCTAAGTTGAAGAGTGTGTGTGTGCGTGTGTGTGTGCATGTGTGTGTGCGTGTCCAGTGCATTGCGAGCACACCGTGGCACTCAGAGCCCCCAAATTTGGCAGCAAGGTACCTCTATACCCGGTGGTGTGCACCTCGAAGCCGTTTTTGGGAAATTTCACTCAGAAATTTAAAAAACACCAAGATTCAATTTGCCTTGAATCAAGGTCTGGAAAAAAGATTGACGATCGGGAAAACAGATGATGACGGAACAACACCACACCAGAATTCATTGCTCCTTTGGAAAAAGAATGCAAACACATTCCAACATTATGGTGGAGGATTTCAACAATAAGGAATATTTGGGGATACACACACACCTTGCATACCTCACCCTCTCCCTGGTAAGGTGTGAACCTGTGGTGAAATACCCTTCTTAATTAACCAGCTCACCACAGGCGACAGTAATCAGACATTACCAGGGAAGTCCAGGAATAGAGCATTTTCTCCCTGAAAGAGAGAGTCAGGTAGGCAAGTTTCACAAATACACGCACACACTTAAATATTGCACACATACAGAAACACACAGAACACACACTTTGACATTGCGCAGATACACACAGCACACTACACACACATATATACATAGTGCATACATGCCGCACACAGACATCCATTCACCTCCTCCATGACTCCGCTGCAGTCTGCAGAGTACAGCAGCGGAGGCGGTGTGTGACCCCCATCCAACCTCCATACTGACCACAGGATGCTGCGGTCTGGAGGTTTGGCTTCCCCCATTGATGTAAACAGGAGCTGGGTCAGATGAATGTGACAGGTAGCAGGTGGGATGAATGTGACATGTAGTGTGCCAGAGGTGCATGTCCCTGCGTCACCCCTCCATCTGTGTCCCTGCGTCACCCCTCCATCTCTGTCCCTGCATCACCCAGCCATCTCTGTCCCTGCATCACCCAGCCATCTCTGTCCCTGCATCACCCCGCCATCTTTGTCCCTGCATCACCCCATCATCTCTGTCCCTGCATCACCCCACCGTCTCTGTCCATGCGTCACCCCGCCATGTGGCATAATGTGAATTTTGGCTCAATCCAGGTGGCATAATGTGAATTTTTGCTCAATCCGTGTGGCATAAAGTGAATTTTGCCACTTTCTGTGTCGCATAATGTGAATTTTGGCTCAATCCAGGTGGCATGATGTGAATTTGGGCTTATTCCAGGTGGCATGATGTCAATTTTGCCTCAATCCATGTTGCATAACATGAATTTTGGCTGAATTTATGTAGCATAACGGGAATTTTGGCTCTTTCCAGGTGGTATAATGTGAATTTTTTTGCTCATTCTGTGTCGCATAAGGGGAATTTTGTCTATTTCTGCATGGCATAATAATTAAGGGGCAAGTGTAAGGGAGTCTACTACTGTTTTGCATAATGTGTATAAGGGGCATACAGCATGGTACACTACACTAAAGGACATGCCCCCTTTTGAGAGGCGGCACCCTCTTTTTTTGGAGTGTACACACAACGTCAGCCTTTAATTTCCCATACCTTACCATACCCCCACTTCAAAATTTCCACTTCGACCATTGCACACACATATTTATACGTAGCACACCTCACACACTTACACATTGGACAGATGCAACACAACACACCACACCACAGTACACACACCCACATACACTACAACACACACAAAAACAGTACAACGCACACAAACACACAAGAATAAATGCATCATAGGTGCTAAATCTCAGGAGTGGATGTGGAATTCATCAACACACACCAGCTATCAAGTCAGGAGTGGTGCGTTTCAAACAACAACAATACCACCCCTGATTTCATTGCTAGCATTGAGTATCAATGCAAACACATTCTAACATTATGGACGAAGGGGACCAGCGCCCCGAAACGTTGAAGTTGCATTAAACACATTTTTGCAGTGTATCCTCTGAGTGCCGCTCGATATACCAGGGGTTTGTACTAGTGGACCCAAGTGGTCACACCTGAAGGCATCGGAGCAAGTGAGTCCTAGGGGACAGCAGAGTGCCGGAGCCAGCACAGGATATATATATATATATATATATATATATATATATATATATATCAACCAACTGCCTCGTAGGCAGCTCCAGCAGCACTTCGGTATGAATAAGGAATAAGGAATAGCAGACTCAGCTATACTGCAACGTTTCGAAATTTATTCGTCATCAGGCATGATGCCTGATGCCTGATGACGAATAAATGACGAATAAATTTCGAAACGTTGCAGTATAGCTGAGTCTGCTATTCCTTATTCCTTATTCATACCGAAGTGCTGCTGGAGCTGCCTACGAGGCAGTTGGTTGATATATTTTGGAGTTCCTTGCGAGGAGATCCTACAGCCGGCACCGGGACAGTATACCTGTAAGCAGGGAGTGCACAGCAACAAGGACGCCTATATATATATATATATATATATATATATATATATATATACTGTCAGTAGTGCTCCTCACACACACTGACACATTGGACAGATACACACAACACAACACACCACACACAGTACACACACCCTTATACACTACAACACAGACAAAAACAGTATAACACACACAAAACAATGCATCATACTGTAGGTGCTAAATCTCAGGAGTGGATGTGGAATTCATCAACACACACAAGCTATCAAGTCAGGAGCGGTGTGTTTCATACAACACCACACCTGATTTCATTGCCAGCATTGAGTATCAATCCAAACACATTCTAACATTATGGTGGAGGCTTTAACAAATTACAATCTTGGGCCTCTGACACAGCATAAGATGACATTTTACAATTTAAAAAAAAACAATAAAAAAAAAAAGGTTTTCACAGCTCTAGAACACATCCCGCTAAACCCAAGGGGTGGTGATCGAGAATTAACACTGTCCAAACAGGAGACCTTCTGGATCTACACACTGGGTTCCCTGTCCCCCAAGGGACTCAATGAAAATGTAGTCATTGTCTCATTTCTTTGATAGCAAGCACCTGTTCACGTATCACCAATCTATTTATCTACTAATTAACAGACATCTCCTTTTATCTTTTCTGTTCTTTCCCCTCTCCCCGTTTCCCCGTGGTGGGCACGTCAGAGTCAAATTCTTACATTTCCACCTCAATAGGGAGGCCTTCTCTTTATGTGGGTATATACGTCAAAACACTATATTTGTATATAAGACCATTGAATGTTTTGATGATTGTACATATAAGACCAAGGTGTCACATCCACCATGGCTCTCACCCAAATCCCCTGTGCTGTGCCCAGCCCTAGGCTCTCTAACCGCATGTCTAATGCTATGGCACTCACCTCCGCTTGTGTCCCTGGTCCTGGTGGGGTACATGTGTCTGCACTGTCACCGCGTGGTGACAGTAGTGCTGTGTGCTCCGGTGCCATGCTGGGCATGAGCAACATGAAACCTGAACCGCCATGTGTGTTTGTGTCTGGTTAGACCTCTGACTGAATGCCGGCAACTGCGCACACTCACTGCCGGCT
This sequence comes from Crinia signifera, assembly GCF_055691185.1. Taxonomy (NCBI): domain Eukaryota; kingdom Metazoa; phylum Chordata; class Amphibia; order Anura; family Myobatrachidae; genus Crinia; species Crinia signifera. The sequence goes on along the minus strand of NC_139223.1, from coordinate 182,662,590 downwards.
GAAACCTGTCGCCCCTCTTTTTGGTTACCTCAGCCTGTCCTGTGCGGCTCCGCCTCCCCTGTCAATAGGCTAACCAATAGCCGCACAGTTCAGCTGTTAAGTACTGCCAGGTTAGACCGGCATTCAGTACAATGATGTCTATGCCTAAGCATCATTGCTCCGGTCTGGCTCTGTAGTTCCCACTACAACTTTCATGTCTCCAAGGGAAGTACTCTCCTGCTTATCGTCCACTGCTCCTCTCATGTACCACGGACTCCACTGACGCCAAAGCGAAACAAGTAAGGTTAGCCCCCCAAAGGGGTATTATCTTACTTATCATTCCCGACGGTTAATATCCAAGGTCACCTCTGATTGCAGCCACGGTCCAATCCAGCAAGGACATCTTCTTCATTGCCATTCTTTATTCTTCCAATCTTCAACCAATCATCCAATTTTCAACCAATCATCCAATCTTCAACCAATCATCCAATCTGCCAACCAATCATCCAATCTTTCAGTTATTTCTTCAGTCTTCATTCAAACCTCCAATCCTTCAACCAATTATTCAATTAACCAATTCAAACTCCTCTTCTTCAGTTATTCTTCAATTAACACTATAATATTCTTCTAAGTATCAAGCATCATCATATTCTACAATAACGTATTGGACTATTGACTTTTACTTTTGCATAACCTACAGTATATTATTTGTGCCATCAGTATCAACTTGTATCACAGTATCTTTATTAAACCATTTTCATTTTATCCTATTGATTCACTCCCTTCTGTCGTGGATAAAACATCCTTACATTAAAGCACCCAGCGTTACACTACAGCTGGTGCTACTAAGAACGTGACAGTTTGTACTGACTCCATATATCCAGCATCGGTCAGGAGAGAGGTACTGTTCCTGTACAACAACTTGCAGCTTGCCTGGATCAACAGGAGGCCCCTCCAGGGCCTGACAAAAAGACTGGACACTCTTCAAACTACGTTGCAAAAAGACATGGGGCCAAATGAAATAGGTTGAGAGTTTCAGAAAGTGAGAGATTTTGGGAGAGTTTTCGCATGTTTTTTAAAGTAGCAATCAATTACATGGCAAAATCAACCTGGTTTTGAAGTGTAATTGATTGCTGCTTTAAAAAACATGGGAAAACTCTCCCAAAATCTCTCACTTTCTGAAACTCTCACCCTATTACATTTGGCCCCAGGGGTCTGTAGTTACATCGGCACCATCGCCTAGACCCATGTCCACCGCAACAGGAGTAACTGCTCATCTTCAACTCCCTACTCCGACTAAATTCAATGGGAACCCCAAAAACTGTAGGGGCTTCATCAATCAATGCGAAATTCATTTTGAGCTTCATCATATTTCCCTACCGAAAGGTCTAAAGTGGCTTATGTGATATCTCTCCTCTCAGGTTCAGCTCTCAATTGTGGGAAAAGTCAGATCCTCTACTAACAGACTATGCCCGGTTCATTTCCTCTTTTAGAATAATCTTTGACGAACCAGGGCGTTTCAGCTCCGCTGCTACAGAAATTATACGGCTGCGCCAAGGATCCAGGTCGGTAGGTCAAAACCTGATCCAATTCAAAATCCTAGCGGCTGAGTTGGCGTGGAATGAGGAGGCATTTTTAGCAGCATTTATGAATGGACTCTCAGACAAAATCAAGGATGAGCTTGCTGCTAGAGACCTGCCCCCCAGGCTAGAATATTTAATCTCATTATGCACCAAAATTGATTTGAGACTCAGAGAGAGGAATCAAGAGAGAAATCGAAATGACCCTAAACCCATTTTTCTTGCTTCCAAACCCTCTTCATTACCAACGGAAGAACCTATGCAGGTCAACCGTTCCAAACTAACACCAGCTGAGCATAAACGTCGTCTAGATGAACGCATTTGTCTTTATTGTGCTTGTGAGGATACGGGGTTCCTCAATCACTCAGACACCGAGCAGATGAAACCAAAATATGGTTTATTTTTATCACAGCACACGAAAGTAGATGAAGACAGGAAAAAGATTCAAATGGTAGCATAAAAACATCCGGGTAGCAAAGTCCTTGTAGCATCACAGTCCAAATAACGAAACGATCACTTATTCCACACAGCAGTGACAGCAGAAACCTGTGCGAATCCACACAGCACCGGACGCTCCACACCAGAGCTTACGTAGGATGCCCCCCCCAGGCAAACGATGCGCTCACAAGGTCCAGTGGCAGAATATGACCTCTTAGCCTGGATTGCGACTAACATTCTGAGCTGGCAGGTGTACAAGTCATTTTAAAAACTTCCAATTTCCCACGGGGCTTAAACTGCCAGGGGGCCGGTACTTGGTTCGGATTGGTGGACCCAAGAGTCAGACACATCCCCCCAGGTAATATCCAGCTGGCCATCTGCTGCTGCCCCCCTGCTGGGTCTGGTTCCAGAAAGTCTGGAAGTGGCCAGAGATATGCAGAGAAGTGTCAACACAAGATACAATACCCAGCTGATTACGTTGTGTGGTGGTCACCCCCTGTGGGCAACCTTCCTGTTGATAGCAGGGGAATTGGATCACCCCCTGCGGTGCCCAGTCCCACTAAGTCTGGTATTGACCAGCGTTGCACAAAGGAACTGAAGATAGAGACACAAACACAGTCTGATTACATTATGTCCTGATTACCCCCTGTGAACATTTCCTGTCTGATCATATTGGGCAATATACAGTCTAATACTATGGTACACACAGATATGGGGAATATAAACATCTGCAAAGAACAAGAGGCCTAAAATGTACATTAATTACTGTGGAGTTCTACAGCCTAATACTATATGATCTGGAAATACACACAGATTTGGGGGATAGAAACATCTATGGAGAATAAGTGGGTACAGACGGACTAAAATAGTACATTAATTACCCACAGAGTGACATCATACCAAACCCATCTTGGAAGAGGCGGCTGGTTTGCAGAATCAGCAAGGGCACTATCACAATATAAGTTATGCATGTTAACTAACAAGTGAGTTAGCAATTCCCTGTCTTCAAATGTTGGGTACCCCCCCTCTGCAACATCGTAAACTTTCACACCGGGCACACCTATAGGGTGTGCTAATACTTTTGCCTCTGGCACAATGGGGCAGGGAGCAGTTTCCACCTCCCCCTCTTGCCCAAGGAACATCTGCCAAACGGCAGCCCAATATCGGAGCTCTGGCCCTGGCACTTCCGCCCCTCTGTCAAGTCCTTCCTCCCTCAAACCCAAACTAGGGGCATGGCAAATTTTAGTACAGCATTTGGTCTCAATGCTCAGGGCTGAGGAGGGACCCTCCATCAGAAACCATTCCGCTGGTGGCTGCAGGGCAAGCTGGTCCACGGCCAGTACTACCCCCTCAAAAGCCTGGGTCTCACCTGTGGCTTCCTCTGCGCAGTCCTCAGTCTCCAGGATAACCTCCTTCCCCAGCTGAATATGCTGGGCAGCCTGAAGCAAGACATCATCTGCGACTGGTATGCTTGTGGCCTGGATGTTGTCGGATACTCCTCTAACCACGGTGATCTCCTCTTGGACGCAGTCCTCATAGATCCCCTGGCAGCAGGTTAATAATTCTGCATCTCCCACCTCAGCAAAAGGGAAGCAGTAGTGCAGCTCCTCCTGGGGTGCCTGGCTCACAGGCCCCACTTCCTTCATTTTGGGGATAACCTTCCCCTGTATAGAACACTGAGCAGCTTCTTCCCTAGGCTGTGGGAGAAGCAGTTGCAAACGGTGCCTTTCATCACGCCCCCTGCGACACTGATCTTGCCATGCTGGGGTATCCAGGAGCCCGCGATCAATCGCCTCTTCCTCTGCCACCACGAAGCACTCCTCCAGACACTGCAATTGTTCCCACACACTCAACTGTGCACCGAAATGGAGGATCCATGCCCGATAATCAGCAAATGCATTTGTAGGATCTCCATGATCGTGAAGGATCTGCTGAAGGATTTCCCCGCGAGTGCAGGATTGGATGGGTATACCTCGCAGCTGACATTCTGCTATCAGCTCCTCCATACTCATTTCTTCAAGGGCAGTTAGGGGCCCCCCTGACAATGACCCTTCTCTTGCGGTAACAATTAATTCTGTGGCAGACCCCTCGGTTGTCTGCCCAGATTGCAGTAGCCCCCTTCTAGACCTTTCCTCTGGTTCTATCTGGGGCATCAATTTATTCTGGACTTGTCCTTCAGCCTCAGAATATTGTCCTCTTTGTAGCATCTGGGTAACTGTAGCAATCACTTCCTCTGTAAATTCTACAAACTCTGGCTCCCCCAGCAGATTCCACGAGGTGGCCTCACCTTTACAGTGCAGGAATGCATTCCCCAGGTAACACAACTTGTCCTGTATGCTGGATACTCTCCACCCGCTGATCATCTGCTGAGCTTCTTCCCAGTACTCCCAGATATACTGCATTTTTCTGACAATAAATAACAGATCCGGCTTCCCAGCCTGCCGATACACTGAAGAACCTCCATCCCTGAGCTCCTCTGCTCCAGGGGTCTTGAGGCATCGATTTTCTTTCCTTGGAAACATTTTCCCTTTCACAGGACTGACACCTGCTCACTTGCTGAACATCACCTTATTGCATTTTCCGTTTCCTTACATATGGTCTGATCCTCTGTTCTCTGTGCTTTCTGTGCTCGATGGTTGGTGTCTGAATGATCCCACTGTCGCTGCCGCCAAATGTGAGGATACGGGGTTCCTCAATCACTCAGACACCGAGCAGATGAAACCAAAATATGGTTAATTTTATCACAGCACACGAAAGTAGATGAAGACAGGAAAAAGATTCAAATGGTAGCATAAAAACATCCGGGTAGCAAAGTCCTTGTAGCATCACAGTCCAAATAACGAAACTATCACTTATTCCACACAGCAGTGACAGCAGAAACCTGTGCGAATCCACACAGCACCGGACGCTCCCCACCAGAGCTTACGTAGGATGCCCCCCCCAGGCAAACGATGCGCTCACAAGGTCCAGTGGCAGTGTATGACCTCTTAGCCCGGATTGCGACTAACATTCTGAGCTGGCAGGTGTACAAGTCATTTTAAAAACTTACAATTTCCCACGGGGCTTAAACTGCCAGGGGGCCGGTACTTGGTTCGGATTGGTGGACCCAAGAGTCAGACACATCCCCCCAGGTAATATCCAGCTGGCCATCTGCTGCTGCCCCCCTGCTGGGTCTGGTTCCAGAAAGTCTGGAAGTGGCCAGAGATATGCAGAGAAGTGTCAACACAAGATACAATACCCAGATGATTACGTTGTGTGGTGGTCACCCCCTGTGGACAACCTTCCTGTTGATAGTATTGACCAGCGTCTGGTATTGACCAGCGTTACACAAAGGAACTGAAGATAGAGGCACAAACACAGTCTGATTACATTATGTCCTGATTACCCCCTGTGAACATTTCCTGTCTGATCATATTGGGCAATATACAGTCTAATACTATGGTACACACCGATATGGGGAATAGAAACATCTGCAAAGAACAAGAGGCCTAAAATGTACATTAATTACTGTGGAGTTCTACAGCCTAATACTATATGATCTGGAAATACACACAGATTTGGGGGATAGAAACATCTATGGAGAATAAGAGGGTACAGACGGACTAAAATAGTACATTAATTACTACACCTAATAAAATATAATAATTACAGATTTACAGTGAGTCTGATAACCTCACAGTGCTGATCCCCAGCCTGCCGTCGATTCCTGTCCCAAGAAGCCGGGAAACGTCAGAACCTAACCTGTAAAAGAGAGGGCAGGTTAGGGGTTGTTAATTCCTCTCTAAATAACAAAGACTGTATTCTTCAAGTTTCCCTGCAGGTTGGACATCGGCTCAGGCAGTTGCCGGCTCTTCTCGATTCGGGAGCAGCGGGGAGCTTCCTCACCACTGATGTTGTTGATCGTTGGCACCTACCCACTATTCCGCTTCACTGCCCTGTATACCTCACTGCGGTAGATGGGAGTCGTATATTGGGAGAGACTGTCACATTAAAAACTCAACCACTAACCCTGCAAATTGGTCTACATACAGAAAAAATACAGTTCTTTGTTATCCCCAAATCCTCCTACCCAATCGTCCTGGGCCTTCCCTGGTTACGTACCCATAATCCCAGTATCAATTGGGTAACGTCCCAGGTTCAAACCTGGAGTACTAATTGTACCAAATCGTGTTTTAACTCTTTGGCACCTACTCGTCAAGTTTCTCTTCAGATGCCAGAAGGGTTACCTACTCAGTATCAAAACTTCTCTGATAAACTGATAAATTGCCTCCCCATCATCCATGGGACTGTTCTATTGAACTAATACCAGGGAAGAAACCTCCTCGAGGCCACACTTACCCTTTGTCATTGCCTTAAACACAAGCCATGTCAGAATATATTGAAGAAAACTTGGCTAAAGGTTTCATACGCCCTTCATCATCACCTGCAGGTGCGGGTTTCTTTTTTGTAAAGAAAAAGGATGGAGGATTGCGTCCCTGTATTGACTTTTGAGGGTTAAATGAAATTACTATAAAGAATCATTATCCACTGCCACTCATCACAGAACTCTTTGACAGAATTAAAGGAGCTACTATCTTTACTAAATTAGATCTACGCTGAGCTTATGATCTCATCCGCATTCGTGAGGGAGATGAGTGGAAAACCGCTTTTAATACAAGAGATGGACACTATGAATATCTTGTCATGCCCTTTGGTCTAAGTAATGCTCCAGCAGTTTTTCAGTCTTATATGAATGAACTGCTTCGTGATCTCCTGTACAAACATGTGGTGGCCTATCTCGACAATATCTTAATATTCGCCAACAGTGTCCAAAAACATCGAGAGATTGTCAGGGAGGTGCTCTCTAGCATCAGAAAAAACTTTCTCTTTTGTAAATTGGAAAAATGTGCTTTTGAGGTTCCATCCATATCTTTTCTAGGTTACATTGTATCAGGGTCCAGTCTGAAGATGGATCCAGCAAAAGTTGAAGCCATTCAGTCTTGGCCTCATCCTCATACTCTTCGAGGGGTCCAAAGATTCCTTGGATTTGCAAATTATTACAGGAAATTCATTAAAGACTTTTCTACCATTGTTGCTCCAATAACTGCTCTTACTCGCAAAAATGCCAAACCTTCTAAATGGGATACCAAAGCTGCTGATGCCTTTTTGTTACTCAAGAAGAAATTCATCTCTGCACCAGTGTTGACTCATCCAGATGTCAGTATACAGTACCTTTCACTCTAGAGGTAGATGCCTCTGCCATCGGCGTGGGAACAGTCCTTTCCCAAGTGAAAGCTGATGGACAATTACATCCATGTGGCTTTTTCTCCAAAGAATTCTCCCCAGCAGAACAGAATTATGCTATAGGGGATCAAGAATTATTCGCTATTAAGATGGCTTTGGAGGAGTGGCGGTATCTATTAGAGGGGGCAGTTCATGTTATTAGCATCATTACTGATCATACGAATTTGCTGTATTAAAAAAATGCTCAATGTCTTAATCCTCGTCAAGCCAGATGGGCATTCTTTTCAAGATTTAATTTTAAATTGTCTTTTTCTCCTGGAGCAAAGAATAGGAAGGCGGATGCCTTGTCTAGGTCTTGGGAGACTGAGGAGGAAGCGAAATCTTACAAAGGAAGTCCAATTGTCCACCCACTTGCTTTTGCTGTAACAACTGTTCAAGTTCCAGTACCGCCAGGTAAAACTTTTGTCAAGCCTAGTATAAAAAAAACAGATTCTACGCTGTACCCATGATTCTGGTCATCCAGGGGTTCAGAAAACCTATGAATTCCTGTCCCGTCGGTATTGGTGGCCTGCTCTGAAAAAGGATGTTCAGGACTATATTGCTTCCTGTCCTCATTGTGCCCAACATAAATCCTCCAATCTAGCTCCAGTAGGTCCATTAAGGCCATTGCCTATTCCCAAGAGGCCTTGGACTCATCTATCAATGGACTTTATCACTGACCTTCCACCATCAGATGGTTATACCACCATTTGGGTCGTCATAGACAGATTCTCTAAGATGGCTCATTTCATACCTCTACGAGGTCTACCTTCAGCTCCTAAATTAGCAGAACTGTTCCTTAAGGACATTTTCAGAATCCATGGGTTACCTGAGGAAATTGTATCTGATCGAGGTGTATAATTTGTTGCAAAGTTTTGGCGAGCTTTGTGTAAAGTTCTCAAAAATTCAGCTTAATTTCAGTACAGCATACCATCCGCAATCTAATGGCCAGACGGAGAGAGTCAACCAAGATGTAGATACTTTTCTTCGTTTACATGTCTCCTCCTCTCAAGATGACTGGGTTGAGGTGTTACCATGGGCCGAATTTGGGCATAATAATCAGTACCATTCATCTTCTTCTTCTTCTACTCCTTTCTTTGTTAACTGTGGCTTCCATCCTAGGGTTCTTGATTTCCAGCAAGTACCTGTAACATCTTTACCAGCGGTAACTTTGTCCCTCCAGCATCTCCGACAACACTGGAGGAAAGTCAGGAAATCTCTAGCCAAAGCCTCACACAGGTATAAAAGGTTTGCAGACCGAAGAAGAGCTGCTCCTACTTGGAAAGTAGGCGACAAGGTATGGCTGTCCACTCGAAATCTTCGTCTTCGTGTTCCCTCAATGAAGTTTGCACCTTGTTTCATCGGGCCATTCCCGATAGTGCAGATCATCAACCCAGTTGCCTGCAGATTAAAATTACCAAATTATTTAAGGATCCCTAATTCCTTTCATGTATCCTTGTTAAAACCTCTAATACTGAACAGATTTCATCTTGCTTTGCCTAAATCTCCTAAAGTTTTTTGAGTATGAAGTAGCTCATATCCTGGACTCTCGCATCCGGTACAAGAGATTACAGTATCTAATCGACTGGAAAGGCTACGGGCCAGAGGAGAGGTCTTGGACTAATGCCTCTGAGGTACATGCTCCCAGAATGGTAATTAACTTCCACAGGAAATTCCCAAACAAGCCTAAAGAGTGTCCTGGGGCCACTCGTAAAAGGGGGGGGGGGGGGGGGGTACTGTCACATCCACCATGGCTCTCACCCAAATCCCCTGTGCTGTGCCCAGCCCTAGGCTCTCTAACTGCATGTCTTTTTTTTTTTTTTGTATAATCTTTTTATTAGAAATTTTTAAGACATGTCATATATCATCTCAAAACAGAATAAGAAAAAAAAGAAAAAAAAGAGAGGTATAAACAATCAAGTGAACGCGATTTAAACTGAGGCCCTCAATTTACATTTTACATGCAGTTGGTTGACAACAATTGACTATACATGTTATTTAACATAGCTTACAGGTAGAGCTCTTTGTTCAGATTTCTTATTCTTTCTATGCTTGGTCTGTTATATTTGCACAGACCTACATTACACACAAATAAAATATACAACATATCCACTATCATAATTACCACTAAACATGTACACGTATACAGACGGGAAAAGGGGGGGGAAAGGGGAAGAGAATAGTTGCCAATTACCAGTGTTCCGGAAGGTTCCACAGTTTTTATGAAATAAAACAAATTATCAGCTAAACTGTCACCAAAATGCATAATATAATAAATATAATGAATATTATGAGTAAAGTGAATATAATAAATATACCGAAGGATTACACCTATTGTTTTTTACTTTAAAGTTTGATGGAATGTATGTATTTTGGTTGTTTGCAAGTTTCATTTAATCAATGAGTATCTAAATCTGCCAACACATTCTGCTTTACATTATCATCCAATGTTTCAATAAAGAAAGTCCACTTTGTCAAAAATTTACGTAGCCCTTTTTTTTGGTCTAACCTTGCATATTTCCTTTCAAAGAACATAATTTGTGTAAGCTTCTGTTTCACATGAAATAGGTTGGGTGCAGCTTTCTTTGTCCAATAAAGTAGGATACATTTCCGCGCCACTGTGGTTGTTGTTATCAGCAGTGGAAGTGCATCAGAATCTATAACCTCAGTCCTCCATTCATGGAAAGAAAGCCCCATACATGCAGATGGTGACATGTACCATTTAACTGAAAGCATTTTGTTAATGAACTCTATTACTTTACACCAGAACCTTTTAATTTTGGGGCAGTCCCACATGCAGTGAGCGAAGTCCGCTTTATGACAATTACACTTGATACAGTATCCTAGCTCTTCTACCACCATATGCCGCCTCTGATGGGGCGTAATATACGCTCTATGAATGGTTCGAATATGAACCTCCTGAAGATATGCAGACTTTAAGAATTTCATTGCAGAAGAATGTAAGTGTGTTATCTGTTCTAAATTCTGAATATGTGGCAAGTCAGCGCCCCACCTCTCGACCAGCCCATCCCAGTGTGGCGAATTGGAGAAGAGCTTTTCGGTTAACAATTTATACAAACATTTTAGTCTGTATTTCTTCGTAGAAATGTAGCTTAATAATGATTCTATTGAATGTATCATGCCCGTCCCCTGATAGGGGGGATTTTTGATTACACTGGGTTTGAGCTGTGTCGAGAAGTGTCTCGCTTGGTAATACATAAACAACTGTGACTTTCCTAGGTTGTATTTTTCGCTTAAAATTGCGAAGGGGATAACCTGGCCGCCCGGATCAAACATTTTGCTGGCCAAATCTAGACCTTTCTCTTTCCAATTGAGAAAGCGAATGTCTAATAGTGAAGGTGGGAATGCCGGGTTTCCCCAGAGAGGTTTATATGAGCTTTCACATGGATTAGAGTGCATAATTCTGTGCATTTGATTCCATGCTTGGTAGATATCTTTGAATAAGATGTGGTCTCTGATCTCTGGCGGGATGGCCCCACGTCTCATCTGTAATAACGCACCTGGGGCGTAAGGGAAGAAGATATCCTGGTCTAAAGTCCTATTAGTAAATGTAGACCTGTTCAGAAGCCAGTCTCCAATATATCTGAACTGGATGGACAGTGCGTAACATCTTAAATCGGGATAGCCTAACCCCCCTGCATTTGTTTGTGCTTTGAGCTTATGTTTGGCAATTCTGGGCCTCTTCCCTTTCCACAGGAATTTCGAAAATGCAGACTCTAGCGTCAGAATATCTCCCGATTTTAATGAGTTAGGTATCATCTGCATGCAATATAGGATTTTTGGCAGTATAATTGATCTAATAATTGCCATTCTCCCCACTAATGAAATGGGGAGGTCTTTCCATGCATCAAGTTTAATCTTAATTTGTGAAATTATTGGATTATAGTTCAATGTATATAATTGGGGAAGATTGTTGCTAATCTGAATGCCCAGATACTTAAAGTTCGACTGACAGATTGGGATTGGCGAGTTTAAGGCATGTATAGATTGCCAATTTACCGCTCCTAAAGGAAGTAGCTCCGATTTAGACATATTGATCTTATACCCAGATATGTTACTAAATGATTCGATGAGGTGCAGCAGAGCCGGCAAGGAGTGGGAGGGGTTGGAAAGAAATATAAGGGTATCGTCTGCAAATAATGCAATCTTGATTTCAACTTTTCTAATAGTAATTCCTTGGATTAGCGGCGATGTCCTGATTGCTATGGCAAGGGGCTCTACGGCAATTGCAAACAGGAGCGGGGAAAGAGGACACCCCTGTCTTGTGCCTCTTCTAAGTTGGAATGGAGATGATAGCAAACCGTTACATGATATTCTAGACATCGGGACAGTATATAGCGTTCTAATTATCTTAATAAATCCTGATGGGAACCCAAAATTTTCCATAGTTTGAAAGAGGTGCGGCCACAGCACCATGTCGAATGCTTTCTCGGCGTCCAGTGCGAGAATTAAGTTGTCTCTGCACCTGTCCGCCGAGAGAGCATGCGACTGCTGTACGGCCGCCAGCAACTTTCTCATATTTGAGACCGAGTGGCGGCCCGAAATAAATCCTGATTGATCTTCGCTAATTATAATTGGAAGTATGTCTTTCAGCCTTTCGGCCATAATTTTCGTTAGAATTTTGTACTCTATGTTCAAGAGCGAAATGGGTCGATATGACCCTGGGGAGTGTGGATCACGACCCTTCTTCGGGAGGACTTTGATAATGGCGTCAGAGAAGTATGCCGGTAATTCTCCCCGTTCTATTATAGCATTAAAGCTGGCTGTTAATGGCTTAACCAGGGAGGGTTCCATGAGTTTAAAAAATTCATTTGAAAAGCCATCTGGCCCAGGGGCTTTGGCCGGTTTGAGTTTTCCAATTGCCCATTGAACCTCTAGCTCTGATATCGGGGCCACCAACTGTGATATCTTCTCCTCCGGCACCTGAGGGTATGCAAGGGTATTCCAATAGATAGGGGAGGTGGATTGGAAAGGGGGGTTTGCCGACTCAGCTACACCTTCCATCAACCCATCCCCTACAACTTCCGGAACTGAATAAAGCTTTTCATAGAAGTGTTTTAAAATTTCAGCAATCTGACTGTCTGTTTTTGTCAGTTTGCCATCCTCCATATAAAGGGGTTGTACAACCGTCCTCTGTCTAGAGCCTTGCAGTAAATTGGTAAGCATTTTCCCTATTTTGTTGCCGAACTTATAAAATTTTGAGTTGACATTGAATAAATACTTCTCACCAAGAGCGTTAAAATATTCAGAACTTAGCAACTGGGCATTCTGATAGGCAGATTTATTATGTGGGGAGGGGTTTTGTTTATATAATTGAAAAGTATTTGTAAGATTTTGTTGTAAGATAATATATTTTTTATTTTGTGATTTTTTTAAATTTGCAGTAAATGAAATTATCTCCCCCCTAAGGACAGTTTTTGCAGCTTGCCAATAAATCATGGGGTCTTTTGCCTCAAATTCTACATTTTCTTTTTGGAATAGGGTCCAGGTCTTTTTCAAGTGACCACCTAAACTCTCCGACTGAGCTAAATGGGAAGGGAACTTCCAAGATGTTGGGACATTGGTGGGTGCCCTGAGCTCCAAAATCACCGAAATCAGTCCATGATCTGATAAAATTGGGGGTTGGATTGATGGATCTGAGATTTTTGCAAATAAGGGTTCTGCTACTAAGATATAATCGATCCTAGACCATGACTTATATGTTAAAGACAGACACGTAAAGTCTTTCTCTGTCGGATTATGGACTCTCCAGGCATCCACCAAATTCAAAGCTTTTGCTAGGTAGGGAACTCCAATTTTAGGAAGTGAAAGGGCGCCACTAGGCCTCACTGATCTGTCTAATACTATGGAGGATATCAAATTGAAGTCTCCGCACAATATCAGACTCACCGGGTCCAGAGCGTAGAGTTTAGCTAAAATGGTTGTAAAAAACACTTTTTTATAATTTGTAGGGGCGTATATGTTACAGATAGTCAGTTTGACACTATCCAGCAAAATATTTGAGAATAGGAACCTCCCGCCAGGATCAGAGACCTCAGATACCACCTGCAAATTCAAGGACCTCCTTGCCAAAGTAACCACTCCACACGATTTAGAGTTAAGGCTTGCGGAGCCCACTACCACCCACCCAAGCATTTGAAGTTTTTTTACCTCAGGAGGCATCAAGTGAGTCTCCTGTAGGCAAATGATATCCATTTTTTGCTTATTCATATATACTAGGAGTTTCCTCCTTTTAGCTGGGGTGTGAATCCCTCGAATATTTAAAGACCCAATCTTAAGTGACATAATAGAACATTGGTTGTTTAACCATTCCACTGTAAACACTTCCTTCCAGCACCGGTAAAGGGATAGAGGGGAAGACACATAAGGGACACATTAGACAAATATAGACAAACATTCTAGCAAACTTGTGAGGAGTAACAAAAACTTTAAGGTGGGACTTCCAGCGTCCCATAGGCCTGTGAGCCGTCAGCTCGCAGGTCCTGGGTAGATTTTATCTGGTGAAAACTAAGAACTCAGCTCACTTCATCTACCCGCCCCAGCCTCCTCTTAATCTAAATAGTATTAATTAAATCCCTAGCTTTAAATGGATTAGCAAGTCGATTCTTCTGTGATATTCACCCCAGCCGGATTACTTTGTAGTCTGTAAGACATCTCAACCCTTACATGCAATATCATTTGATTCGACGGGTGTAAATAGCACAGAAGAAAATAATTAGTTCACATACAGATAAACTTATCCTGCTAAAAAAAAAAATTTAACTTGTAACAAGCCCAACACCCCTTTAACACAAAGCCCAGGGCTTCCTTGACTCAGTTCAAAGAGTCATGCATTGTAGCCCCAAATTGAACCTGTAATAGATTCCTGGTAACTCAGTCTGTGAGAATCTCAGCCATTCGGAGGGGTTGAAATGTCAGAAATGTCCTCTTCTCTTCTGCCGGACTTCTCCGCATCAAGGAATGCTTCTGCTTCTCTAGCCGTTTCAAAGTCTCTATATCCTGTGCCTGAAAAGATTCTAAGTCGAGCCGGGAACATTAAAAAGAATTTTCTATTCTCCTGAACCAGAGCAGAGCAAATATGTGAAAAAGAGCGTCTCGATTTGGTGACAACAGGAGAAAAGTCCTGAAACATGCGCAAGGAATGTCCTTCCCAAATAATGGGATTAGATTTCCTCGAGGCATTCCACAATATCTGCCGGTGTAAATAGTTCAGAACTTTAAAAATGACGACTCTAGGTCTTGGGGACTCCTGTGTATTAATGCGACCCATTCTGTGAATCCTTTCAATTGACATATCCGTACATTGCCCCGTCACCTCTAGCAAGGAGGGTAGAGTGTTTCTGACAAAAAAGTCCAATTGGGGTCCCTTTAAGGACTCAGGCAAACCAGTTATTCTAAGGTTTTTCCGTCTGGCTCTATTTTCAATATTCTCCAGCCCCTCGTTAAGGAATTTATTTTCCTTTTCCAATTTCAGCACAGCTTTCTGTAAAGCAGATATGTTTTCCTTATTAGTGGAAATGCCTTCCTCAGCCGTAACAATGGGCAGGGATAGACTGTTAATTTGTAAAGAGATGTCCGCCACTGCTTTATGCAATAAAGGTTGAACGGCTGCTTGGATTAAGGCAGTGAAGTCCTTCTGAGATAAGGATTGCGTACCTGTGGGAATCGGTATCTCTCCCTCCCGTTGGCGGTCCTCCGTTATAGGCTTTTTAGCTGCAGGCGTGCCGCGTGCGTTATCAGGGTCCGGCGCCATGTTGTGATCTCCCTTCCTCTTGTCCTGCCTCGGTGTCAGAGACGCCGGCGCCTGTTTCATGTTCGGCGATGATCCTACGGTCGCCTCTATGCCTTCTGCGGGGCGGCAGGGGGATCGGGACCTGCTTCTACTTGCGGGATTCAGTTTGGTTGAGGTTAGGGCTGAGGCGAGTGACGGAGCGATGTGGAGAGGCTCCTCACCTCACCATGCCGGAACCGGAAGTCCTCTAACTGCATGTCTAACCTCCGCTTGTGTCCCTGGTCCTGGTGGGGTACATGTGTCCGCACTGTCACCGCATGGTGACAGTGGTGCTGTGTGCTCCGATGCCATGCTGGGCATGAGGGGCATGAGACCTGTACCGCCATGTGTGTTTGTGCCTGGTTAGGCCTCTGTCTGAATGCCGGCAATTGCGCAGCTGCGCGCACTCACTGCCGGCTGAAACCTGTCGCCCCTCTGGCGGCCGCCATCTTTTTGGTTACCTCAGCCTGTCCTGTGCGGCTATGCCTCCCCTGTCAATAGGCTAACCAATAGCCGCACAGTTCAGCTGTTAAGTACTGACTGGCCGGGTTAGACCGGCAGTCAGTACAATGATGTCTATCCCTAAGCATCATTGCTCGGGTCTGGCTCTGTAGTTCCCACTACAAACCTCTCATGTCTCCAAGGGAAGTACTCTCCTGCTGATCGTCCACTGCTCCTCTCGGGTACCACGGACTCCACTGCCACCAATGCGGACCGAGTAAGGTTAGCCCCCCAAAGGGGTATTATCTTACTTATCATTCCCGATGGTTATTATCCACGGTCACCTCTGTTTGCAGCCACGCTCCAATCCAGCAAGGACAGTCTTCTTTATTGGCATTCTTTATTATTCCAATCTCCACCAATCATCCAATCTTCAACCAATCATCCAATCTGCCAACCAATCATCCAATCTGCCAATCATCCAATCTTTCAGTTATTTCTTCAGTCTTCATTCAAACCTCCAATCCTTCAACCAATTATTCAATTACCCAAATCAAACTCCTCTTCTTCAGTTATTCTTCAATCAACACTATATTATTCTTCTAAGTACCAAGCATCATCATATTCTACAATAACGTATTGGACTATTGACTTTTACTTTTGCATAACCTACAGTATATTATTTGTGCCATCAGTATCAACTTGTATCACAGTATCTTTATTAAACCATTTTCAATTTATCCTATTGATTCACTCCCTTCTGTCGTGGATGCAACATGCTTACATTAATACACCCAACCTCCGTTACACTACAGCTGGTGCTACTAAGAACGTGACACAAGGTAGTTATAAACCTATACACATAAACATCAAGGTATTTGATGTTTTATAGACCACTTTTAGTTACCGTTAGACACAGCATCCCACTAGGAGATAGGCTTTCGTGCATTTACATAGAAGCATTTACACAGATTATTGAAAAAAATTTCATTGAATTAGGTCCAGTTTTTCTGAGATATCGTATCATTGTATATCGATAACATCCCAATATTGAGGACCGAGATCCATTATGGCTATTAAGGCTTTATAAGTGAATTAGATAGAAGCACCTAGATATATTTATTACTTATGCACCTCCCTGGCAGGACTCTATATCGACAATATATCACTGTATATAATTTTTTCAAAATTTTAACAGATTATATGGATTATTCATTTAGAATGCTATATGTAGGGTTTCTGTTTATCCACATCACAATTATAGGTAATGTTGACACTTTCACTTATATATAATTATAGGACCCCTAATAAGGACCACTCGGAAGGTCTGGAATTGGTCCTTTAAATGTAAATTTGCATATCCTTATACACCCCACACACCTCTGATTATTGCGGTGGAACACATATTGGAACGCATATGTTTCCCTCAAGTTAGTATATTAGATCGGCACTCACAGTATGATTATGATTTACACTATAAGTTCACTCAGGATCTACTGTAGCGATTATTCATCCGAGGTGAGAAATTCCATTATATCGCTATTGTAATATGCACTTCCTTCCAGACAGTTGGCGGTGGGACACAACATAGATCCGGAATAGGATGGCAGAACACACACTTATCCGGAAGCACGACGCACTTGGGAACAGGACACACAGTTACTGATATTTACCATACCGAAAGTGACCCTGGCACGCATATTGGAACGCACAGCGTTCCCAGAAGTGAGTGCCCGATAAATGCGCTCACTAAAATTGAAGGTTAAATTTCATACAGTTTATATTGCTAACCCTGTATTTGACATTAGGCTACTTTAACACACCTGAATAACCAAAGAGAAGGTGATTAAAACATACTTTCTTTACCTCCCAATCAGTCTCCTTCCCAGATACAGGAAGTGAGGTCACGCCTAGTAGAGGCATTTAAACCCCAGTAGCACAGCGAGGGAACACTGCTGCTCTCTGACTGATGATTATCTTCATACAAACATTTCTGGTAGGTTGCACTATGTTGGTCTTATATAGATACACCATGACATGTTAAGCTTTAGCTGTGAACCTTTATCTGCAAAATGTTTAGAAACCACTAGGAGGCAGATGTACAGCATACTGTTTGGAGAGGTATCCTCCATATATACGAAGTAGTAATATACTGCGTAGTAGTAATGAACTGTCCATTTCTGCATATCCTAATGTGTAACTATATTGTAAATCTATTTATTAGAAATACATATTCCCCATTTGAAATTCTTTGTTAAAAGACTAATGAACCTCATAAAGCCGAGAGTGTAAATGTAGTATCCTGGTTATAAGGTTCCTTTCCTATATTGGAGGTTTCATACCCCTCGTTAAAAGATAAACGAACATTCAGCCCATATTTCCCCTCTGAAAATGTTTCATCAGTTTGGAAGTGGTTTATACACATTCTGTGAATACGGTATGTATATTGAGTCATTTTTTATGGTCATTTACGTCTGAATATTGTGATACACTACCATTCCATGTGAATTTTCAAAATGATCATCCTCCAGCTTTGTATGTAGCAGCTCTATAATTTGTATATCCATTAATTCCTGTAGATGCTATGACTGTACAATTGGATACTGGTAATTTTAACCCTTTGGTTTTACCCATCTTGGGTTCCTTACCGTTCAAAAAACTAGTGATATACTGGTATGTACTCTTCTGGATATCAGACACTGGTGGATGGGAGAAGGGGTTTTCTCAATCATCCTCCTCTACCCCCCTCCCCCATTCCTCACTATCCTTTTCTAAGCTTCCTCCAAAATTATCTTTTCTAACTCATAGCACAATGAGCTGTATAAAAATATTTATCTGATTGACCATTAAGAGTTTTCGTACGGCATTGTTTCACCATTTAGATACCCCATTACCCCTGAAGAAGTCCCGTACGGGACAAAACGAAACGCGTAGGCTGATTTCAGGAAACCATTGGCTTTAAGCGGTATCAAACACTGGACCATTTGATGTGAATACCTTGTATGAAAAGCTATTGTTTTTTTATTGTTATATGGAATAAAGTTTATACATTTTTATACTGATGTGTATTTACTGGTGAAAACATCTATCAGCGCACTTCTATACCCCTTCTTTTTCATTTCTATTTTGTACCTCTATTAACAGCAAGGTACTTATAAGTGCAGCTATCTATACAGCGCAGGGAAGGTCACAACCCCCTCTTTTCATATATACATACATATATATATATATATATATATATATATATATATAGTGGAATGCATTAAAAGGAGTTTATTGAGGAATGCATAAAAAAAGATTTTTTTATGCATTCCTCAATAAACTCCTTTTAATGCACTATGAAGCTCTCTTTTCCTTCCATGTTCCACTAGATTGTTACCTCTGTGGGTTCCAGAGGATTCTCCTCCTGAGAATTGGAAAAGATTGATTGTGGGTCAAAATACTGGACTCTGGTGCTTAATCCTTTTTGTTGCTATACAAAAGGTTTCCCCAGCTGGACTGTGGGGCTATTTGAAAAAAGCTTTGAATTTGGGCGCTGACAATTGTATTCCGTGTATATATATATATATATATATATATATCCTTGTAGTACGAACAAGCAGCGCGGCACTCTGAGGTCTTATAAAAAAATCTGTGTTTATTGTATTAACAAGTAATGCTGTGCTCCCGACGTTTTGGAGCTCTTGCGCCCCATTTTCAAAGGTGAATACACAGCATTACTTGTTCATGCAATAAACACAGATTTTTTTATAAGACCTCAGAGTGCCGCTGCTTGTTTGTACTACAAGGATACCAATTGATTCTGGAAGGCACCAGTGCACGGTGTTCCAGTTGGGAGAGTGCCAGGCCATACACAGTATACGTTGGTCCTTTCTTTTGCCACAATACACTTTTGAAAAATCCCATTTGAGTGCCGCCTCTTCCATTCCTCTCTCTCTCTATATATTATATATATATATATATATATATATATATAGGTACGTGTATAGACCGCACTCGCACGTAAATATTTGTAACTGCGGGGTGCCAGACAGAGGATAAACGGGGTGAGCGGATATCCCAATAATAGTCTGGGGTGTATCCACACCTGCTGCGGCGTGGAAAGTCAGGCACTCGCCTAATAATAAAGTCCAATGGTCAGATAAAAAGTCCAAAGTTAATGCAGTTTATTTTCAACTATTACATATAGTCATGGTTTTTCAATACTGTGCCCCGACGTTTCGGTCCAAATGGACCTTTTTCAAGGAGCCTATAACATTTATAATGAAGTATTTCAGTAAACAGTATAAAACAGCACTAATTAACAAAAAATCAAATGGAAACATATGGTCAAAGAATCGTCTTACTTTGTAGTAAAAGAGACTTGCTATCAGCGGAGATTTAGGGTAGAAAAACGCCTATTGTGCCCGGAGCTGCTGCTGACTAGCACTGCCCGGGCCCGGCTATTTATCCCCCCTTAATTGGAATCAATCAGAGCGTGGGAGTCGCATCCACGCTCTGACAGCGCAGCTTCCGTCAGTACCGGAAGTTCGGCGCCGTCTATTTGACACGCAAGTGGAACGCAGGGCTCTAGCCTTGCGTGCGCATCTATACTGGAGACACGGGGCTGCGTGTAGCAGATTCCGTGCATTCTACATACACATCCTAAGTGCTCAAGCGGTAGTTTCGCTATTGGAAGGAGGGGAAGCCGGGGTTTCTGTATTAGCGGCCAGTAGCATCTAATCATCTCTGCAAAGGGTCTAATAAATGCAATCTAAATGCGCACGCAAATACTGCGATGCGTTTGATGCATTACCAATGTTTGATATATTAATGTACAAAATAGTAACTTGTTGGCTGACCGTTAATTAGTTATGGATCTGAAAGTGGGTAGAGAAATGAAGCTGAAGAATTATTCAAAAGATGCGTGTGCATGCTAATTATTAAGCCAATTCCTAAAGGAATTCATAGAAAATAAGGTATTAATTGGGAAAAATTTTTTTCTATTAGGTCGACATTTGTGTCGACTTTTATCTGCAATAAAAAATTTTTTTGGGGTTTTTTTGATTATTTTATACTATTTTTATTGTATTTATTGTTCTTATAGTAAAGGGGAGTGCAAAGTATCCCTGGTATGATCCGTGCAAAGAGAAATTAGATGAAGTAATACTAAATGGTAATAAAGATGAATAGGGATGCCTGAGTTTTAGTAAATGAGAAGTGATCTTTTCAGCGTTAAATTTGCTTCAGAGGTATTTTGATCTATAGGATGAGAGTCACCACATTAATTACAGGTGCTAGGTATAGTGCATATTAGAAAAAATGGGGCCGATTTGTGTATATGTATATATAAAAAAAATTTTTTAGAAAAATTTCATATATGAGAAAGAATATGGACTCCTTCCATATGTTTCATTTCTAGACTAAGCAATATACTAGACAATATACATGGAATTGTACAGAATCATCAAACAATTATAGATAGTCGCAAGACATCTTGATGGCAGTATATGAATGAGTCAAAATGAAAAAGAGTTCTTATTATTTTTCCCAATTAATACCTTATTTTCTATGAATTCCTTTAGGAATTGGCTTAATAATTAGCATGCACACGCATCTTTTGAATAATTCTTCAGCTTCATTTCTCTACCCACTTTCAGATCCATAACTAATTAACGGTCAGCCAACAAGTTACTATTTTGTACATTAATATATCAAACATTGGTAATGCATCAAACGCATCGCAGTATTTGCGTGCGCATTTAGATTGCATTTATTAGACCCTTTGCAGAGATGATTAGATGCTACTGGCCGCTAATACAGAAACCCCGGCTTCCCCTCCTTCCAATAGCGAAACTACCGCTTGAGCACTTAGGATGTGTATGTAGAATGCACGGAATCTGCTACACGCAGCCCCGTGTCTCCAGTATAGATGCGCACGCAAGGCTAGAGCCCTGCGTTCCACTTGCGTGTCAAATAGACGGCGCCGAACTTCCGGTACTGACGGAAGCTGCGCTGTCAGAGCGTGGATGCGACTCCCACGCTCTGATTGATTCCAATTAAGGGGGGATAAATAGCCGGGCCCGGGCAGTGCTAGTCAGCAGCAGCTCCGGGCACAATAGGCGTTTTTCTACCCTAAATCTCCGCTGATAGCAAGTCTCTTTTACTACAAAGTAAGACGATTCTTTGACCATATGTTTCCATTTGATTTTTTGTTAATTAGTGCTGTTTTATACTGTTTACTGAAATACTTCATTATAAATGTTATAGGCTCCTTGAAAAAGGTCCATTTGGACCGAAACGTCGGGGCACAGTATTGAAAAACCATGACTATATGTAATAGTTGAAAATAAACTGCATTAACTTTGGACTTTTTATCTGACCATTGGACTTTATTATTAGGCGAGTGCCTGACTTTCCACGCCGCAGCAGGTGTGGATACACCCCAGACTATATATATATATATATATATATATATATATATATATATATATATATATATATATATATGGAATAACACGTCAATGCAGCATATGTCAAAACGGATGAAGATCCAAATTTATTGCATAGCCCCAACGGCTCGTTTCGGGGTTTTTTTCATACCCCTTTACCGAGAGGCAAAAGCATATACGTAAGGTAAGGGCAGGTTTTAAAAAATACAGGGAATACCTATTTCGATGGTTTCTAGAATTTTTAGAACCAGCCCCGGCTCTTTCAGCCTGGTTACAACCTTGGGGGGGACCCCAGGCCATTTTATTAATTTATTTTTCTATTTTTTCTATACTCTGTAGCCTGCATGGATCGGACTGATCTGTGCAGACTGCCTATACAAATTCGTATTATATACATATTCGTATAATACGAATGAATACGACATTGGGGTTTACAAAGCAGTCATATTTTACTGCGCTGTAAATTCCCCTCTGGTATACGAATTTGCATACGGCTAAAACAGCCGTATGCAATCGTATTCATTCGTATTAAATCATATAGAATAGAATAGAATCAACTTTATTGGCCATGTATGCTTGCGCACACTAGGAATTTTTTGTGGATTACAGTGCAGCATCAAGCAGGGATGAAAAGGGGGGGAGGGAGACATTACATATATTACATAAAGACATTACAAGCATTTAATTTCTAGCTACGACTATGGTGGTCAGGTCGCCAAGTAGGGACACGTTGTTTGGCTGTTGATATTGGGATTGCATTCGCTTTGATTGGATTGTTCAGGTGATGGACGGCTAACGGAAAGAAGCTTCTTGCTGATCTGGACGTTTTGACAGGGATGGACCTGAACCATCTTCTGGATGGTAGGATGTCGAACAGGTTGTGACCAGGATGCAGCTTGTCGTTTGCGATCTTCTCCGCACCTTTCCTTACCCTGGATGAGAACAGATCCCTTATCGGGGGGAGGTCGGTCCCTATGATCCTTTCCGCAGTCTTCACTACCCTCTGCAGTTTTTGTTTGTCGTTCTCGCTTGCGCCACCGTACCAGATTGTGATCGAGGAACATAAGACAGACTCCACGATGGCAGTGTAGAATACGCACAGCAGCTCCTGTGGGATGTTGAATTTCCTGAGTTGCCTCAGGAAGAACAGGCGCTGTTGGGCCTTTTTGATGTTTGTGGTTATGTTTAATCCCCATTTTAGGTCACTGGACATGGATGTCCCTAGGAATTTGAAGGAATCAACCCGCGTCACCACTGCGTTGGCTATTGTTAGCGGGGCTAGTGCATTTGGTTTTTTTCCTGTAGTCGACCACCATCTCAACTGTTTTGGTGGGGTTGAGATCGAGGTTGTTGCTGCTGCACCACTGTGTCAGCTTCTCCACTGCATGCCTGTACGCGGTCTCGTCACCATCCTTGATTAGGCCGATAATAGTGGTGTCATCTGCGAATTTGATGATTTTCACTGACTGCTCAGCTGAGGTGCAGTCATTCGTGTAGAGAGAGAAGAGCAGAGGGGAGAGGACGCATCCTTGGGGGGCTCCAGTACTGATTGTTCGTGTGCTGGACGAGAAGGCGCCGGCTTTGACCACCTGTTCCCTTGCTGTTAGAAAGTCCACTATCCATGAGCATGTTGATCCTGGGACTCCTAAGGAGAGGAGTTTTGGCTGCAGGATGCCGGGAACGATAGTATTAAATGCTGAGCTGAAGTCCACGAATAGGACTCTTGCATAAGTGCCTTGGTGGTCGAGGTGTTGTAAAATATGGTGCAGCCCGAGGTTGACCACATCCTCTACACTTCTGTTCGCCCGGTAGGCAAACTGCATGGGGTCAAGGTGAGAGTTTGTCACTTCCTTCAGGTGCTTCAGTACTAGTCTTTAAAATGCTTTCATGGCCACTGAGGTTAGTGCAATTGGCCTGAAGTCATTTAGGTCCTTCGTGGGTGTTTTCTTAGGGACCGGGATGATGATAGAGCGTTTGAAGCAGGCAGGAACCTTGCACAAGTCCAGGGAGGAGTTGAATATCGTTGTGAAGATGGGGGCGAGCTGAGCTGCACAGGTCCTAAGGCTGGATGGCGACACACCATCCGGTCCTGCAGCCTTCTTAGGTTTTATTCTTTTGAGTACTGCTTCTACCTCGCCTTGGTCCACGTGGAGGGCCTGGGTGTGGTGGTCTTTGGGATGGAGTGGGGGAGGTACGGCCTGCTCAAATCTGCAGTAGAACTTGTTCAGGTCTTCTGCAAGTTCATGGCTGGTTTCAGACTGTGTTTGGGCTTTCTTGTAATTTGTGATGTTTTGCATGCCCTTCCATACTGCCGCAGGGTCCTTTGCTGTGAGGTTGTGTGTCAGCTTGTTTGTATATTCCCTTTTTGCGAGTTTGATACCCCGAGTCAAGGAGTTCCTGGCTTCTTTGTACTGTGTCCTGTCCCCGCTGCTGTATGCCTCCTCCTTGGCTCGGCGGAGTTTCCTGAGCTTGCTACCGAACCATGGCTTGTTGTTGTTAAAGGATCGGATTTGCTTGGTTGGTACAAAAGTCCTCGCAGAAGCTGATGTAGGATGTGACTGCATCCGCTAGTTCATCTATGTCAGAGGCAGAGGCTTCGAACACCATCCAGTCAGTGCAGTCGAAGCAGGCCTGAAGCTTTGTTTTTGCCTCGATTGACCAGTTTTTGACAGACTTGATAGCAGGCTTAGCAGACTTTAGCTTCTGGATATATGTCGGAAGAAGGTGGACTATGCAGTGGTCGGAGAGACCCAGTGCTGCATGGGGTATGGATCGGTATGCAGACTTTATGGTGGTGTAGCAGTGGTCTAGCGTTCGCCCCTCTCTTGTGTGGCATGTGACCTGCTGGGTGTATTTTGGGAGCTCCTGGCTCAGGTTGGCACAGTTGAAGTCACCAAGCAGAATGAGCAGCGAGTCTGGGTGTCTAATATTCGTATTCTTAGTAAATTTCCCCCTGTATCTTTATGGCATTTAATATCTTATTACGATGACATGTTTATCTATTCCTTAAGCTAGCTTAACAACTATAAAAAATTACACAAACTCGGAACTGCTTAGATTAAAGTGGTCATATACATTTTTTGAATTGAATTATCTGCGTAATTGAGGAGGGTAAAGAAGTTGTTACCAAACACCAGCTCAAGTCCCCAATGGAGGGGACTGAAAACCGCCTAAAAACTGCATAACCCATGTTGTGAAGGACCCACCACCACCCCTTATCCTGGCAAAGCATGGACGCTCCAGCAAAGGAACATTCACTGTCCTCCTGCAGGGGCAGGGCACACTTGCCACCCTTCCAAAAAAGTAGGGACTTCCCCCTTGCTTGATTGTAAATAACCAACTATAGTATTAGTACAAAACAAAAGAAAAAATATAGTGTGGGTCAGGTGAGAGGGGCTTAAAAAACTGTCAAGAGGAGCATCCTAAATCCTGACCAGCTATAAATACCCCCTATGAGACTCCATCCATGGCTCTTGTATAGGTGAGGTTAACACCCATGCAAATAACCTCACCTAAACTCCACCTAGCTGCACCCTTACTAATTATGAGCATCACAAAAAATTGGATGCTCATGGAAAGACCTTGAGCTTAAGCAGCCCTCGGCTAATAAATAGGTTCCCTTGGGGTCTGCTGGGCCCAAGACAGGCACCTAGGTTGCCTTGTGGTAAATCCACCTCTGTGTCTTACCTGCACCCCTGGATGTGCTATGAGCTGATGATTTTCCAATTTTACTGCAATCTCAAAACTGTTACTCTTCCCCCAGGTCTCACAAGTATAGTCGAGCATATCCAACGCCATTTTCTTATCTTCGCTGTAAAACTCCGTGAATAGCTCTAGACAAGTAACATAATTGTAGTCAGAGTGCAGCATATAATAGGCATATCCGATCTACTGTATATGTATTATTATTATTGTTTTTTATATTATTTTCATTACATGTCCCACCTTTTGTAGAGAAAACAGGAAGGGATAGACTGCGTTAAAATAACATAAATATTCTAATAATAATAATGAATAATTAATGATGGATACACTATAATAATAATAAATAGTATATAATAATAAGAGGTCAGGTGTGCAGTGATAAAGGCAAAACAATTGTTTTTAATAACATGATTAAAAATTAAAACAAATTAATGGAAAATGACCAGACAAGCATATAAAAACAATAATGAATAGTCACGCTTATCTTGACTTGCCAAGTCCACAGCAGAGCCTGATTATAACCCACCCATTTAGGGAAAGGTGCATGAAATGGAAGTTTGGATTAGAGTAATCATCCACTGATAATATCCGGGCCTTTAAGGAGGTGGCTTGCCTCCAAAAAAAATTCTGCCTCACTTGGGGGGTTATTTTGGTTCACTCTTTCTGACAAATTCCTTCTTTGATGGACTAAACCATGTGCACTGCAGGTGGGGCCGATGTTGCTTGAGCAGAGAGAGTTAGATTTGGGTTGGTTTTTACTTCAAAGTGAGATCTATATTGCAGTGTAAAAATAAAGCAGTCAGTATTTTACCTGCACAGAAGCAAAATAACTCACCCAAATCTAATTCTCTCTACACATGTTACATCTGCCCCCCTGGAGTGCACATGGTTTTGTCCATCTAAGAAGGAATTTGTCAGAAAGAGTGAACCAAAATAACACCACTGGTTCTTTAGGGTGGAAAGGCAGATTGTGGAAAGTCTCCAGGCAAGATGGTGGGGGTGAAGGAAGGAAACTGCTGTATGGTTTAAACCAGAAAAAACACCTTATATGTTTCGCTGCTACTGTATCTGTAGCTTTTTCAAAGGTCAAACAGAGATGTGGGTCAGTCACACAGGATTCAAAGTACGAATAATAGAATTTGATGTAACCCGGCCCCCTCTTTATACCAATAAGAGTACAGTACTCTACATAGGGTTTAGGGGTGTGCTCCCGCAGACACAAGAAATACAATTTTATTTTATAATAAAAAAGCTTTTTCAAAGGTGACTTGTTCATTGCACTATCAGGGTTTAAATACCCTGTTTGACAATCAAAGGTCATACACCTGACCACTGTAATAAAGAATTAAATTAACTAATGAACTATCAAATCTCTAAATAGAAGTTCCTATTATATGTGTAAGAGACAGACTTGCTTATTAATTATAAAGTATTCTTATTGAAAAAAAATGCATAAATAAAGTATATTCTGTTTAGACACAGGATAGGTGGGTACAATCGCAAAAGACTGTGTGTTTTAATGAAGACACTGAGTAAATACAGAGTTGGCCCCCTGTTTATAAGTGTGAGACCGTTGTACTATGTATTAATCAGGGGTGTGCTACCATTGACAAATATCGTATATTGCACAAGGAAGGAGAGAGAAAGATTTGTCTCGATATGGTGCACCAAGGAAAAAACTGACATCCTAAAATCTAACTTTTATTAGTTTAATACTAAAACAAGCGAAAGATAAAACACAAATATACAGTACATACATGGGACGGAAAGTACATTGAGTAATAATTATGTTTTTATTACCAAGGTAAAGTCAGCCTTCAGAGACAAATGCTCTGTATTTCACTATATTTGCAAGAAATTTCTTAATATAGTAGGTAGACACTCTGTATCCAACTATACCAATACAGCAAGCTGCTGATTATTATAACAGATCATGTCAAGGATAAGGAATAATGTGTTATTTTATATAGTATATAGGTATATATAGTTAGTCAAAGCTGCGGCTAAAAGATCATTACCAGCACAGCCCTATACAAGCATCTGATATAATCTTCACTCCCTTCCTCCGTCAGAGTTTGAGGTCCAACTTTGACCCGGTGTCCACTAACGGATCATTAAAGACCTCAAGATTGATGGACGACTCTGTTACCCGACACTTGGCCACTCCACATGCAATCCGTCCGAATGTCAAAAAGGGAGTCTATGGCCCTCAAATCACTAGAATCTGACGAATCTATTATAATTCGCCCCGCTGACAAAGGCGAGGCAATAGTAATACAGCATATTGAAGACATTCGCGCAGAAATTATGCGTCAACTACAGGACAGGGAAGTTTACAGCAAACTCACTCGGTATCCCACAGCCGTTTACCAAACAGAGTTATTTGAGGTGCTCGATAAAGCTCATCGTGAGGGTAAAATTCCCTCCAAAGTTTTGAAAGCGATCCGAGTGCAACACCCCAAAGTCCCAGTTTTGTATACGCTGCCCAAGCTGCATAAAGACCCTGCTAGACCACCAGGGAGACCAATTGTCTCCGCCAGAGATTCCCTATTACAGTCTAAGTCACAGTTGTTGGACAGCATTTTGCAACCTCTTCTCCCTCTGCAACCGACTTTCCTAAAGGATACAACATCATTCTTAAACAAACTACAGGAGTTTGATAACATTCCTCCAGGAACTTTGCTCTGAAGCATGGATGTGTGTAGTCTTTACACTTCAAATCCCCATGAAGGGGGACGCAGAGCCATGAAGGATTTCCTGTCCGACAATTTGGATAATGACACATTTGATCATGAGTTATTCCTCAGTCTATTAGAGCTTACTCTGAGGCGTAACTATTTTTTATTTGATGGGGATGTCTACGCTCAGCATAGGGGGTGTGCCATGGGGTCTTCCGTGGCACCCTCCTATGCAAATGTTTATATGTTTGCCATTGAATTTGATTTATTCCTCTCTGACCCGTCCACTAGGGGGCACATGTTGATGTACACCAGGTACATTGACGATGTGTTCCTGTTGTGGACGGGCGGAGAGGAGTGTTTTATCCAACTCATGGCTCATGTTAATAACAGCAGCCCGTTTATTAAATTTACATATACCCACCATCTGGAATGTATACACTTTCTGGATGTCCAGGTCCAGCTCAAAAATGGCAAGATCAGTACAAAGGTTTAATAAACCCACCAATCGCAATACACTGCTGCGATCGACGAGCTATCACCCACCGGCCCTGAAAAAAGTCCTACCCCTGTCGCAGATGATTCGAACGGCTAGAATCACCAGTGACAGGGAGGAGGTATCAGTGAGCCTGGACAAAGTGCTCGAGAAATTCCAGACCAGGGGGTACAATTACGTGCTGCAGATGAATAGATCAGATTTGTTGAAATCCTCTAGAAAAGATAATTCCAATGTTATTCCATTAGTGAGCGATTTCTCTACGGTACACCCCATTTTACAGAGGGCGACTAAGGCCATTTGGCCGATCGTGAGTACAGACAGACCTACCCATCTTAAGGGAGAAACGACCCATCCTGGCCTTTACCCGAGGAAGGAATTTAAAAGATTGCCTAGTCAAATCTGATATTATAGGATTGGGAAAAAGTCTACAGCCGAATGTGTATGTCAAACCTGCAGGATGCTACAGAGCCACAATTGCATTACATGCAAATTTCTAATCCCATGCAAGACATTTATACATCCCCACTGTGAAAAAATTACAACATCAGGTTTGTTCTCACCTGTGACACTACACATGTGGTCTACATGATTAAGTGCCTATGCCCCCTACTAATATCTATTGATTATATTATCTATTAATATCTACTAATATCTATTGAAATCTATTGATTATGCCCCCTACTAATATCTCTATCACTGTTAACAACACCATCATCTCCCCTGTTCCCCAACTCCGCTGCCTGGGTGTCACTCTTGACTCCTCCCTCTCCTTTGCACCCCACATCCAATCCCTGGCCCATTCTTGCCGGTTCCAGTTACGCAACATTGCTCGCATCAGGCCCTTTCTCTCACAGAGTGCAACTAAGCTGATCATCCACTCATTGGTCATCTCACAGCTTGACTACTGTAATGCTCTTCTCACCGGCCTCGCACAATCCCAACTAGCTCCTCTCCAATCTGTCCTCAATGCTGCAGCCAGGCTTATCTTCCTCTCCCGCCGCTCTAATTCTGCTACTCCCCTTCAACAAAATCTGCACTGGCTTCCATTCCCCTACAGAATCCTCTTCAAACACCTCACACTCACATACAGGGCCATCTCTAATTCCATTGCTCCATATATCTCTAACCTCATCTCCTTTCATACACCCTCCCGCCCTCTACGGTCAGCTGACGACTGTCATCTCTCCTCCACCCTGATCACTGCTTCCCATGCTAGAGTACAGGACTTTGCCCGTGCTGCACCCCTTCAGTGGAACGCACTCCCTCGCTCCATTAGACTCTCCCCGACCTTGCAAAGCTTCAAACGGGCACTGAAAACCCACCTATTCATCAAAGCGTACCCTTCCACTGCATAAACCAGCTGGTTCTCCGACCCCTTGCCTGTTTACATCCTGCTATCTAACCACCACCCCCTCGCTTGCACCTCTTGTAATTTGTCTGTCTCCCCTTCCTACTAGATTGTAAGCTCCTCTGAGTAGGGCCCTCTTCCCTCCTGTTGTCAAAGCCCACTTTTCTTCACATTTCACTCACAGCTCTCCTTTACTCCAACACTCAGTGACCATCTTCGTCTGCATACTCATCTCCATCATTGGCCTCAAGCCTCTAGTTGTATGTTGATTGGGTCCTCACTACTTACATTTAAGCTGTAATGTGTATTGAACTGTGGTGCTCTTTATTTGTACTGTATTTTTGTTATTTATTCAATGTTATGCCAAGTTTTGTCTCCCTGTATTGTTCCTTTGTACGGCGCTGCGAAACACTTGTGGCGCCTTATAAATAAATTTATAATAATAATAATAATAAGTGCCCATGTGGCCTTAGTTATGTGGGCCAAACAACCTGCAAGTTCAAACAACAGATGGCAGGTCACAGGTCATCCATTGGGTTGGCCTTGAAGGGTTGTGATATCGATCAACCTGTTGCCAGGCACTTCAGGGAGGCCGGCCACTCCCTGGAGTCATTAAGATATTTCATGATCGATCATGTGCCACAATCAATGAGGGGTGGCGATCGGGCAAAGTCCCTTATGTTGAAAGAATCACAATGGATAGTCTGCCTGGGAACAACTGGGAATTAATTGGAATAGCCTGATTTGATATAGATAGAAGGAGGGGGGTTGTTGCTTTCTGACCTATACAACCATTCCCTTTGTGGGAGCACTAGGGTCCTCTTGTTTGTTTTATGATATAACGTGAGATGCCAGGTCCACATGGGTCCTGATTCGACTGTGCCTATTAATTCGTAATTCCTATGATGTTTATGGTTTATGGTTCAGGCTAGATCCTGGACCTATTTATATATAAATCTTGCACTTAGTATTACTCTGTTGTATGTTGCATTATGTTTTGTGTATGTTATATATATATATTTTTTTGTGATAGCCATAAGCGGGATTGGTGGATGCACCAGTGCATGCAGTGAGCCTGCATGGTGGTGCCATAACTTTTCCCCGGGCTCAGTTTTGTTTTTTATATGTATGTATTTTGTCCCCATAGGTAACTCTGTCCGCCAGCCAGCAGGGGCTGCTGTCCAACCAAGTAGGAGGATCAGACCAGCAGGACAGGTGGAACGCAGGAAGTACTGGCTGGAACGCATCTGGGATGCTTCCTGTCTCTGTAAGCCGTGTTCCCGGAAGTGCGGGTCCGTCAACTTCCGGTGGGCGGACGGCGTGACCCAGCGACGGCGGGGGAGCCTGGAGGGACTCACTGGCGGGTATTTTGCTGGGTAAGTTGTTGATGTCTGTGCTTTTCTCCTGTGTGATTTGTGCCCTGAAGAAGGGGTGATTCCCAAAAGCGCTTGGCGCTAAAATACACAGCTTTTTTTCACTACAGTGGCTTTGTGTCTATTTGAGTGCCTCCCACCCTTTGGAATTTTGTATATATATCCGGGCGACGGGGACAGGTGAGTAATCAAAGTGTTTGTTATTTATTGTGGGGTGGGGACAGGTGCACTTGTTTGTATAAACTACATCTTTCTGTTTGGGGCTGATATCCTGAGGACGGGGGTGCTATCCCCTGAAAGCGCTCGATATGATATGATGCATTGCCCAATACATTTTTACTTGCATTAAAAATGGATCATGTGTGCCTCTGTTATTGGAAGAATATATATATATATATATATATATAGAGAGAGAGAGAGAGACGCAGTGGTGCTGCACTCGTAGCAATAAATGACTCAGTCCAAGATGTTACTAAAGATTAACAACGTTTCAATTTAAGAGATACATTTTCATCAGGTTACAGATATATATATATATATATATATATATATATATATATATATTAAATTTGACACTCACAGGATGCAGGGCATATATTGCCGGGTGCGCTCCAAAGGTGCACCCACTGGACGTCGATGTCCTAAGATCATGCAGGGTGAGGCGGCATTCCAGTCTTAAAAAAATACTGATAGCCAAAACTGGGTAGACAACATTTAAGCACCTTTTATGTGGTCACCTAGGTTACCACACCATATACCCCTTATACAAATCATGCAACATCATGAACCCCCTTCTACTGTACTTGCCTCTTAAACATTATGCCACATGGAATGAGCCAAAAGTCACACTATACCAAATGGATTGAGACAAAATTCACAATATGCTTCACAAACAGGGAAATTGCGTGCCAAAGGTGCACAATAAAAATTTACACCATAATGCCCATTACATGTTAAACCACAAAACATAATTTCCCTTATGTATTATGCCAAACACCATAATGTTAATTAAATATTATGCTACATAAGTGCTGCATACCTACGTGCTCATTGGCAGGGGTTCAATGCTCATTGCTGGGGGTTCCATGCTCGTTGCCATGTGGGATTACATGATTATTGCCAAGGGGAAATTCATGCTTGTGGTAACTGGTAAACGGCCGCCACTGGGCAGAAGTGACAGCCATTGACAACTGGGCAGATAGCTGCCAAGCTGTATTCAGAGCACTGCCAGTCCCGGCTATTTGAAATAATACCCCTTTCACACCAGAAAATGCAGGGCCTTACACGGGAATATGGTCCCAGGATTATGCAGGGACATTCTCCTGCTGGTCACTTTTACATCAGCCTAGTCCCTGCATTTTCTGGTGTGGAGGGGAGAGAAAAAAACTCCCCCCCCCATCCCCCTTAACCGACTATGTAATTTTACCGGCTATATCTTCAGAGCTAGCTGAGCCATTTACATAAACTAGTATCATAGTGAAGAACTTTTAAGTGGGCTTCGAATGACTTTGGTCCCACGAAACTGGGCCATTTGGTTCCAGAGAAATCTGCCCTCAAACAGCATGAACAGCCATGAAATTACATTTCAGAAATAAAAAAAATAGATTTACCCGCAATATCTCTGGAACCGTTTAACCCATATGAACCATCCTGGTATCAGATTGAATGCCCAGCAAATTGGGTTCGAATGAGATCAACCTCGAGCTTCTGTCATGCCAGGGGGGAACTGACAGCCGTTGGAACTCGGTGGCGGTCAGAATTAGCGGGTCCCATGTTATCCTATGGGGAAAATGTTCCAGATTTGCCCGGCGGTATCTCCGGTTCCCAGGGGGCTAGCGACACCGGGCTTGGCTCATTGGAAAGCCACAGTCCTCATCTACAAAAATGGGCCTATTTGGAGAGTGGGCCTGGAGCTGCAGCTCCATCAGACCCATTGTTTATCTGGCCATGCCTGCATCTTACACCTTCGGTCTCTCTGTAGCCTGTCTCTCC
Source organism: Crinia signifera (assembly GCF_055691185.1). Taxonomy (NCBI): domain Eukaryota; kingdom Metazoa; phylum Chordata; class Amphibia; order Anura; family Myobatrachidae; genus Crinia; species Crinia signifera. The sequence goes on along the minus strand of NC_139223.1, from coordinate 182,629,072 downwards.
CCTATTCTGTTTCTCTGTAGCCTGCATCTCCTGCTTCTGTGTATCTCTGTAGCCTGCATCCCCCTTCTATCTCTCTGTAGCCTGCATCTCCCCAACTTCTGTCTCTCTGTAGCCTGTGTCTCCCACACCCTTCTGTCTCTCTGTAGCCTGAGCTTACTGCTCCCTTTTGTCTCACTATCACCTGCATCCCTTCCCCCCTTTTTCTCTCTGCACCCTTCGGTCTCTTTGTAGCCTGCATCCCCCCTTCTGTCTTTCTCTAGACTGCATCTCCCCCTTCTGTTTCTCTGTAACCTGCATCTCCCCCTTCTGTCTCTCTATAGCCTGCATTTCCCCCTTCTGTCTCTTTGTAGCCTGCATCTTCTCCCTTCTGTCTATCTATAGCCTGCATGGGTGTGGTTTAATACACCGACAGTCATTAGCCCAACGTCGGAATCCCGACTGCACAGTGGGGGGAGTGCAACAAAGCTCCTTGTGGGCACAGTGGCTCGCTGCACTCGCCACCTATTTATTAACACACAAACTTCTAAGGCTGCCTCACAAAGTGTACCAAGTTCTCCCTCCTCTCGGGTAGAATTGGAAACTTCAATTGCGGAGTCGACGCAACAAATTTTGCAGGCAATAAATGCCTCAGAACAGAGGGTAACAGAGAAGATCGGCCAAGTGCAATCAGATGTTTCTTTACTAAGGCAAGACCTTCAAAATATCAGAGAAAGAGTGCAGGAAACAGAGACCCGTATCTCACAATTGGAGGATATTACTACTCCACTGACAAAAAAGGTGGAAACTCTCTCCGCTCAAATGTCGAGTATACAAACCACAGTATCGGATATGGAAGGGAGGCTTCGGCGGAATAATATCCGTATAGTCGGGCTCCCAGAGCGGGCAGAGGGAACAGACACAGAAAAATTCATCGAACAATGGCTCAAACAGATTTTTTCAACTGAAATATTCACCCAGCAATTCGCTGTAGAGCGAGCGCACAGGGTACCCTCGAGACCGCCATTACCTGGTGCTCCCGCAAGAACACTAATAGCCCGACTGTTGCACTATAAGGATAGAGATGCTGCCCTGAAATGGAAATTAAAATAAAGATTGATGAATTTAAAAAAAAAAGATGGTCTATTGATTTTATTCGACATATAGACAATTATGTCTCCCTTCATCATCCCCTTCTCTTTTCCCCCCCCACTTCATCCCATTTTTTAGTGTCCTCTAAAGACTCAAAACCAAGAAATATCCCTACAACATACTTATTTACGAACTAAACTTGTGTCTCTCTCTCTATTACCCCCCTTTTGTTGAACTGTATCTTATACCTTGTGTTTAGGGTGTAGGTGTTAATCCTTGCCTGCATACCCTCCAACATGACCCATTGCATTCGGTACAAAATGCTCTGCTCTTGGACTTCCCTCTTAATGTATGATTGCCATCACCTGTGTGAAACTAGGTAATTGACAAGAAGGTTGTTTCAACTCAGGTGACGGCACTCATACATTAAGAGGGAAGTCCAGGAACAGAGCATTATGTACCGAATGCAATGGGTCATGTTGGAGGGTATGTATGTGCCTGTATATAGTGACATACCTTGTATACATTGTTCTGATTTATTTTATGTATTATTATAATTTCCTATATGTATTTTTTTCTAGGGATTTTATATTTTTATTTATTTGATATAGCCCTTCGGGCTAAATATGCAATCATATATTTTATATAATAGTTTTTCATAGGTACTAAAAATTGAAGGCTACATGGTTCTAGATCCTATTTTTATGCTTTTTTTAAAGGTCTCCTCGCTATTAAAATGCATGTTTAAATAATATAAAAATGGTATATCATCTGCTAGCCAGTAATATGTCTAAAAGTACACCTCAAATAACTAAGGGCAGCCTTTCCCATAAACAACATGGCCGCCAAAGCCTCTTTACAAAATATACTCGTATCACACTAATATTATACTATACACTATACGAACGCATATTGGAAAAAAATGCATATTTATAGCTGTCCCCCTGTCCAATACAAACCATTGACAAGTTCTGCTGTAATAATGCCGGAATGAATGAAGCGGTGGTGTCACATCCACCATGGCGTTTACCCAAAGACCCCTGTGGGTCTGTGCTCAGCTCTGGACCCTCTAGGTGCATTGGAACCATGGTGCTCACCTCTGCTTATGTCTATGGCTTCACTGGGGTACATGTGGCCGCGCTGTCACCGCGTGGTGACACCGGTGTATTGTGCTCCAGTTCCATGCATGGGAAAAATCAGATCCTCTACTAGCAGACTATCCTCGGTTTGTCTCTTCTTTCAGAATCATCTTTGATGAATCAGGACGTGTCAGTTCCGCCACCACACAAATTTTAAGGCTGCGTCAAGGATCCAGGACAGTGGGTCAATACCTAACTCAATTTAAAATCTTAGCAACCGAATTGGTGTGGAATGAAGAGGCCTTTCTAGCAGCCTTCATGAACGGACTCTCAGCTAGAAGATTTAATCTCTTTATGCACAAAAATTGATCTAAGGTTCCGAGAAAGAGATCGAGAGAGAAATTGGTCTGAACCTAAACCCGTTTTTCTTGCTAACAAGCCATCCTCTTTATCAACGGAAGAACCTATGCAGGGTAACCGTTCTAAACTAACGCCAGCCGAGCGTCAACATCGTCAAATTGAACGCCTCTGTTTGTATTGTGCTGATTCCCAGCATTCCATCGAAAAACCCTGTAAAGGAGAGGGCAGGTTAGGGGTTGTTACTTCCTCTCTCAATAACAAAGACTGTATTATTCAAGTTTCTTTGCAGGTTAAACATCAGTTCAGACAGCTGTCCGCCCTCCTTGATTCGGGAGCAGCCAAAAGCTTCATCACCGCTTAAGTTGTCAAGCGTTGGCAGATACCCACTACACCACTCCACCACCCAGTATATCTCACAGCAGTGGATGGAAGTCGTATTCTGGGAGAGACTGTCACCCAAAAAACTCAACCTTTAATTCTGCAAATTGGTTTACATACAGAAAGAATACAGTTCTTTGTCATTCCCAAATCCTCTTATCCAATTGTTTTGGGACTTCCTTGGTTCCGTACCCATAATCCTAGTATCAATTGGATAAACTCTCAAATCCAAAATTGGAGTACTAATTGTACGTCATCATGTCTTAAATCTTCAGCACCTACCCATCAAGTCTCTCTTCAAATCCCAGAGGGGTTACCTCTTCAATACCAAGAGTTCTCTGATGTCTTTTCTAAACAAGCTACTGATAAATTGCCTCCTCATCGTTCATGGGACTGTGTAATCGAGTTAGTACCAGGGAAGAAGCCTCCACGAGGTCGTACTTATCCTTTGTCCGTACCCGAATATATTAAGGAAAATTTGGCCAAAGGTTTCATAAGTTCTTCATCTTCTCCGGCAGGGGCGGGTTTCTTTTTCGTAAAGAAAAAAGATGGAGGATTACGCCCGTTTTGATTACAGGGGGTTAAATGAAATTACCTTCAAGAAAAGATATACATTACCACTCATCACGGAACTTTGATAGAATCAAGGGAGCTACCATCAAAATTGGACCTTCGTGGTGCATACAATCTCATCCGCATCCGTGAAGGAGATGAGTGGAAAACCGCATTTAAAACACGAGATGGACATTATGAATACCTTGACATGCCTTTTGCATTATGAATACCTTGTCATGCTCCAGCAGTTTTCCAGTCCTATATGAATGAGCTGTTTCGTGATTTACTTTACAAACATGTGGTGGTCTATCTTGATGATATACTAGTTTTTGCTAACACTTTACAAAAACATTGAGAGATTGTCAAGGAGGTGCTTTCCCGACTTAGGGAAAATTTTCTTTTTTGTAAATTGGAAAAATGAAGTGTTTTGAAGTGTAATCCATACCTTTTCTAGGTTACATTGTATCGGGGTCCGGTCTGGAGATGGATCCAGCTAAGGTGGAAGCCATTCAGTCCTGGCCTCGTCCTCATACTCTCCGAGGTATCCAAAGATTCCTGGGTTTCGCAAACTATTACAGGAAATTCATTAAAGACTTTTCCACCATTGTTGCCCCAATAACTGCTCTCACTCGCAAAAATGCTAAACCTTCCAAATGGGATACTGAAGCCGCTGACGCCTTTTTGTTGCTCAAAAAGAAATTCAATTCTGCACCAGTGTTCACTCAACCAGATGTCTCTTTGCCTTTCATTCTTGAGGTTGATGCATCTGCCATTGGTGTGGGTGCAGTCCTGTCCCAGGTGAGAGCTGATGGACAGTTGCATCCATGTGGTTTCTTCTCTAAAAAATTCTCCCCGGCTGAGCAGAATTATGCTATAGGGGACCAAGAATTATTAGTGATTATAATGGCCTTGGAAGAGTGGCGGTATCTTTTAGAGGGGGCAGTTCATGTTATTAGTATCATTACTGATCATAAGAATTTACTGTATTTGAAAAATGCTCAATGTCTTAATCCCCGTCAAGCCAGATGGGCATTATTCTTTTCAAGATTTAATTTAAAATTGTCTTTTTCTCCTGGAGCAAAAAATCGAAAGGCAGATGCTTTATCTAGATCGTGGGAGCCAGAGGAGGAAGCGAGATCCTATAAAGGAAGTCCAATTGTCGATGCACTGGCGTTTGCTATAACAATGGTGCAAGTTCCAGTACCATCAGGTAAAACTTTTGTCAAGTCTAATTCAAGACAACAGATTCTTCGTTGGGCCCATGACTCTAAGTTTTTTGGCCATCCCGGGGTTCAGAAAACATATGAATTCCTGTCACGTCAGTATTGGTGGCCGGGCCTGAAGAAAGACATTCAGGACTATGTTGCTTCCTGTCCTCACTGCCCAACACAAATCTTCCAATCTTGCTCCAGTAGGTCCATTAAGACCATTATCTATTCCTAAAAAACTCTGGTCTCATCTATCGATGGACTTCATCACTGATCTTCCACCATCAGAGAGTTATAATACCATTTGGGTCATCATATACAGATTCTCCAAGATGGCTCATTTCATACCTCTACGAGGCCTACTGTCAGCTCCCAAGTTGGCTGAATTGTTTATTAAAGAAATATTTAGGATCCATGGGTTACCTGAGGAGATTGTGTCTGACCGAGGTGTACAATTTGTGGCAAAGTTTTGGCGAGCTTTGTGTAAAGTTCTCAAAATCCAGCTTAATTTCAGTACTGCATACCATCCACAGTCCAATGGTCAAACAGAGAGGGTCAATCAAGACGTGGAGACTTTCCTTCGCTTACATGTCTCTTCCTCCCAAGATGACTGGGGCAAAATATTACCGTGGGCCGAATCCGGGCATAATAACCAATACCATTCGTCTTCTTCTTCTACCCCTTTCTTTGTTAAATATGGCTTCCATCCTAGGGTTCCTGAGTTCCAGCAAGTACCTGTGACATCTGTACCAGCAGTAACTTTGTCTCTTCAGAAACTTAGACAGCATTGGAGGAAAGTCAGGAACTCACTGATAAAAGCCTCGCAAAGGTATAAAAGGTTTGCAGACCGAAAAAGAAGACCTGCTCCTACTTGGAAAGTAGGCGATAAGGTATGGCTGTCTACCCGAAATCTTCGTCTACGTGTTCAAATGAAGTTTGCACAACGTTTCATTGGGCCATTTCCGATAGCACAAATTCTCAACCCAGTTGCCTGCAAATTAAAATTGCCAAATTATCTAAGGATTCCTAATTTGTTTCATGTTTCTTTACTAAAACCATTAATTTTGAACAAATTCCATCGTGCCTTACCTAAATCTCCTAAAGTTTTCACTCATAGGGGCATCGAGTATGAAGTGGCTCACATCCTGGACTCTCGCATCCGGTACAAGAGGTTACAGTATCTTATCGACTGGATAGGCTATGGGCCGGAAGAGAGATCTTAGACTAATGCCTCTGAGGTACATGATCCCAGGATGGTGAATAACTTTCATAGGAGATTCCCAAACAAGCCTAGAGATTGTCCTGGGGCCATTCATAAAAGGGGGGGTACCTTCACATCCACCATGGTGTTTACCCAAAGACCCCTGTGCTGTGCTCTGCCCTGAACCCTCTAGGTGCATTGGAACCATGGCGCTCACCTCTGCTTATGTCTCTGGCTTCACATGGCCGGCTAGAATCTGTCGCCCTCTCTGGCGGGCGCCATCTTCTTGGTTTCCCCAGCCTCTCCTGCACGGCTCAGCCTCCCTGTCTGATTGCCTGACCAATCCTGGCACAGCTCACCTGGTAAGTACTGACTGCTCAGGCTAGTCCGGCAGTCAGTACAATGATGTCCACTCCACAGCATCATTGCTCCTACCTGGCTCTGTAGTTCTTGCTACGATCCTGAGCTTCTCCCTGAAGAGATCCTGCTGGCCGTTCACTGCTTCACGTACCACCGCCAATGTGGATCGCAAGGTCAGGTCCTCTAAGGGGTCTCACCTTGCTACTCTCCCGACGGTTACTTCCACGGTTACCTCTGGCAGCAGCCATGACCTCATACAGCAAAGGACAACTCTTCTTCATTCATTATTCTTCATTTATTCTTCTTCAACCAACCATCCAAACTTCCAATCTTCAACCAACCATCCAATCTTCCAATCCTCAACCAATCTTCCAATCTTCAACCAATCATCCAATCTTCAAATCTCCAACCAATCTTCCAATCTTCAACCAACCATCCAATCTTCCAATCTTCAACCAACCATCCAATCTTCCAATCTGCAACCAACCATCCAATCTTCAAATCTCCAACCAATCATCCAATCTTCCAATCTTCAACCAATCATCCAATCTTCAACCAACCATCCAATCTTCCAAACTTCAATCAATCATCCAATCTTCCAATCTGCAATACAATCTTTATTCGTCCTTCAAATCATCCAATCATCAATTCCTTCTGCAACCCTTAAGTACTCAACTCTGGTTTTATATTCAGCTCCACTCCAAGTTATATTGCAATATTCCTCAAATACCAAGCTTCATCATCTTTTACAATAATCTACTGGACAATTGACTTTATATTTGCATATCTGCCATATACCGTTTATACCATCATTATCACTGTTTGCAATATATTTATTAAATCCATTATATTTTATTTTCATTGTTTCTTCTATTCTGTCGTGGACACAACCTCAAACGTTAAAGCAGCCAGCTTACCATACTCTGCAGCTGGTGCTTTTAAGAACGTGACAGGTGGGACTTGTACACTGAAGCTATCAATAAAAGTCGGAAACTATGTTAAGTTCAAGCTCTCCGACTATTCTAAATAAAATGGGATTGTCAAGTGTTAAAATGTTACAAATTTCAAAACCTAAATAATGTTGGTAGCAACAAAACCAACAACCGAAAATGAGGCTTGGATTGCATAATCAGAAGCCTAGGCATAACAACAAGTGGTATAAACTGAAAACGAGGCTTGGAGTAAAAACCCCGGTGATTGGACAGTGATAGACAAAAACGAGGCTTGACACACACGCCAGTCACCGGTGTATTAAGGGGGTGTGCATTTACACCGGACTACGTACTCGGAAATGACTTAATTTCAAAATACAAACAGTAGATGCTAAATTGTAGTGGGGTAAAGGACCTTCCACGCCCAGGGGGAGGAGCAAGGCCGGGGTGCTTGCTCCTTCACTATTTACGCCACCATTGGTTGCCTTTAGTAACCAGGTGGCGAGCAAAGCAGAGCGGAGCGAGCCACCGTGCCCGAAGCGTGGCGAGTGAAGCAAGCCTGCGAGGGTCCGTTTGGGATCCTCCTTCCGATCTTGCTCCTTCTCTCTCCACCCCTTCTCCTCCCCTGGGATGTCAGGAGGTCCTTTAGTCCCCTACAATTTAGACCTAACCAAATACAAACGGATGAAAACACCCTACTTAAAGAAAGCCCTGTAGCCTACACATTAGCTCAATATCTGAGGAAGCCTCCAAGTCCCCATGGCGGTGGAGAAACGCGTCATTGAGCATTTTTTTCCTTCCTTATTATCTCCGGAGTACAGGAGGGTCTATCCTCTGTCACCTGCACCTAGCTGTTTTACCCAGAGACCACTGGTGTTTTTGCGAGAACAAGGAGTACGGGCTTCTAAAGAACTTACAGAGCAGGACTCTTTGATGATTACAGCTACAAGGAAATCCAAATCTGGCTCATTATTGCAGGTACAGGGAGGACGCTCCCATGCCTTTGTTTTTATATTATGTTGGCCAGACTAAAATTTAGAGGGCACATGCCTCACATATAGTGGACTTTATCATCTCGATATCTACTTCCCAGAGGAATAAAATATAATTGAGAACTACAACAACCCATATACATAACCGCTGGGACTAGCATTTACACCTAGTTGTGTTACAACTTTACAGGGACCTTCTAAATATTATTATCTGGATGATGATCTAATTAATTCCTTTTAGAGTTTCAATTCTTAGTGAGTTATAGTATAATAAATATATCTATTTAGATTTATATATTGTTTCGGTACTTATGTAGTATCTGGGCTGCCGATTTCTAAATCGGGTCGGATCGGGAGATCGCATCGCATCGCATGCGACCATGCGATTCGATGCGATGCGATGCGATGCGATGACCCGATTTTTCCATAGGAATCAATGTTAAAATGGACTGAGTCCATTTTAACATGGAATTCAATGGGAAAAATGGGTCCTTTTCATACCCCTACTATCCAAGTGGGCATGGAGTTGGATATAAACCTGTGGCGAGCGTAGCGAGCCACCGAGCCCGAAGCGTGGCGAGCGAAGCGAGCCCCGCGAGGGGACGAATACCGTCCCCTCGCGGGGCTCGCTTCGCTCGCCACGCTTCGGGCTCGGTGGCTCGCTACGCTCGCCACAGGTTTATATCCAACTCCATGCCCACTTGGATAGTAGGGGTATGAAAAGGACCCATTTTTCCATAGGAATCATTTTAACATTGATTCCTATGGAAAAATCGGGTCATCGCATCCGATATCGGATGCGATGCGATGCGATGCGATATCGCATCGCATCGCATCTGATTGTATGCCTTAACTTAAGGCATACAATCAAAAAATCGGCAGCCCAGATACTACATAAGTACCCTTGTTTCTAGCGCATCTTTATGTTTTTTTTTTTTTGTTTTGTGTATTTGCATCCTTGGGAAATAGGCATTTCCTTTATAGACGCTGCTGGAAGCACTTTTGTATACATATTTTAAGAATATATAAATGCAGCAGTATATGTGGTCCATACCCAAAATATTTATATAATTATTAGTGTGTTTTTTTAGGTTTAGCGCTGATATAAAAAAAAAATTGTGTTTGTGGTATTCAAGAAGTGTCGCACTTGTAGATATCCCAGAAGTCGCTGGAAGGGATGTCCCACTTTATGCGGATGTCAGAGAATTGTTTGACCCCTGAGGTTTGGACTAGCTGACCTATAGTGCCCATTGTCTGTAATGCGCAAGGACCATTCTTGGGAGGAAGTCTGGGTTGGCGAGGAAGGAGGTCAAGGGGCTAAAAGTCGAGAAGATGTTTGCATTGCATCTTATCTTCTTCCAGCACTAGAGTGTAGGGGAGATAGTAGGGTGTTTAATGGAAGGTCTATCTAGTATATGGAGCCACGGAAAAATATCAGGGTATTGTTTCATGCACTCCCCTTCTAGTTCAACTCACTGTTTACAATCTCTGCCCCTGGTCCAGTCTAATACTCTATTGAGCAATATTGCTTTATAATAGTTTTTTATGATAGGTACTTGGAAACCGCCATTACGCACAGAGCGGGCCATGTTGAATTTATTGATCCTGGGTCGTTTACGAGCCCATATAAACTGTTGGGTCAGAGATTGTATGAACCAGGATTCATGTACATGGACCGGAAGGGTCTGGATAATGTATAACAATTTGGGCAAGATGTTCATTTTAATAACATTAGCTCTCCCTAACCAGGAGAATTGTTTATAATGCCAATGACTAAGATTGTTCCTCACATTCTGGGCAGTATTCAATGAGGCTGATTCGCCATGTTCTAGGGCGAATGTGTGCTGTTTTTGTGCTCTAAGGAATTTACTATGTGAAGGGGGAATGGGATCATTCGTCAGACTGCATTTAGGTCTACAGTCATTAGGTCGACCCCACTAGGTCGACTGGCAGGAAGGTCGACCTGATTTAAGGTCGACATGACTTAAGGTCGAATTTGCATAAAGGTCGACATGAGGAAGGTCGACTGGTCTTAAGGTCGACATGGGTTTTTCACTTTTTTTTATCCGAATGTCGACACAGTCGACATGGACACAGTTGGCAATGAGAATCGGACGCTCGCTTCGCTCGCAATGCTTCGGGCACACTATTTTATTCTCCCACCACGCCCTAGTGGATGGTAGGGCATGAAATACCGCCTGTCGGCACATGTCGGCTCAAAAAACAGTGAAAAACCCATGTCGACCTTATGACCAGTCGACCTTCCTCATGTCAACCTTTATGCAAATTCGACCTTAAGTCATGTCGACCTTGGCCCATGTCGACCTTAAGTCAGGTCGACCTTCCTGCCAGTCGACCTAGTGGGGTCGACCTAATGACTGTAGACCTAAGTTCATTCTAATAGATGACCGCATCCCGTGAAGGGGCATGCTATTTTTATTCATGTGCTTACAGCACATGAATAAATATTGAATTTTTTTTTTTTTTTACACATAACAGCCAGCAGGGGGCAGAGAGCCACTCATTAGATATTCATATATTCACTGCTCCCGATCATTACATATGCAGGATCGGGAGCAGTGCAAGCGGCTCACTACCAGGTCCCCTGCTAGCTCTCCCGAGGGGCAGCTTCTGCTGCCTGTGTCCCCGGGGGCCCTGCTTCTCAGGCCCGGCGACAGGGGGGGTCAAAGGGGACAGCTGACCCGGGCCCCAACGATTTTAGGGGCCCCAAGATCAGCCACCATCCCAGGCTTGCCTCCCGCTGCCCCGCAAACCCCCCGTTTTTTAATGATTCCCCCATAAAATGCGCATACTTGCGTCCGGAACTGGTGGGGGCGGGGCCTGTGCGGTGAAGTCACAGCCGGCCACCGATACCCACAACCCCGCGGTGGCTGTGCACACAGACCGGAAGTCTATGCTCCGGGAGAATGAGAGCTGAGAGCTGACAGCTGCCTGGGGCTTCTCTGAAGCTGCACCCGCCCCCACACTTTGTTCCGTCTGACTGTGTAGCAAGACTGCACTTCCTGCTCCTCAACTTGTGCTATGCTGCCTCCCCCCAACACATGACTCTCTGGAATGAGCAATAAACAGGTAAATGCTGTGTATACTGAGGGAATGGGGGCTGTGTGTGTGTGTGTGTGTTTGTGCTATATTGTACTATGGTAATACAGTATGTGCTGTGTGTACAGGGTATACTATGGTGGGACTGTGTATATTGTACTGTGCTGTACTGTATTATGTGCTGTGTGTATGGGGTGCCCTATGGGGGGGGGGCTGTGTATATTGTACTGTGCTGTACTGTATTATGTGCTGTGTGTATGGGGTGTCCTATGGGGGGGGGGGCTGTGTATATTGTACTGTGCTGTACTCTATTATGTGCTGTGTGTATGGGGTGTCCTATGGGGGGGGGCCTGTGTATATTGTACTGTGCTGTACTGTATTATGTGCTGTGTGTATGGGGTGTCCTATGGGGGGGGGGGCTGTGTATATTGTACTGTGCTGTACTGTATTATGTGCTGTGTGTATGGGGTGTCCTATGGGGGGGGGGGCTGTGTATATTGTACTGTGCTGTACTGTATTATGTGCTGTGTGTAAGGGGTGTCCTATGGGGGGGGGGGGGCTGTGTATATTGTACTGTGCTGTACTGTATTATGTGCTGTGTGTATGGGGTGTCCTATGGGGGGGCTGTGTATATTGTACTGTGCTGTGTGTATGGGGTGTCCTATGGGGGGGGGGTTGTGTATATTGTACTGTGCTGGGGGGCTGTGTATAATGTGCATTATGTGCTGTGTGTGTATAGGGTGTAATTCAGGGGTTGTCTATAATGTACTATGGTGTGTGCAATGTGCCGCGTGTACTGAGTATAATATGAGGGGGGGGGGGCTGTGTATAATGTACTATAGTGTTGTGTGCAATGTTCTGCATGTACTGAGTGTAATATGGATGGCACAGTGTATAATTTACTATTTATACTATAATTTACACCCCCCCCCCTCCTCCTTCATAGGTACCGCTCTCCTTCTCACTCTCTCCTGACATCCCCATCTATGGCGCCCAAGACCCACGCCCCACACATGGACCCCCCTCTCCTGCTCACTCTCCTTATGTCCTGTCCCCAACCATGGCACTGAGGTGTGAGCTGCTGCTTGGAGTGTTGTAGATGTACATTCTTCATTGCTCTCTCCTTTACCAGGGCATGACTCCGGCATGAAAGCGACCTGGCTGCTGACTTCTGACATCTGCCGGTCACCACAGTCACCTCCATGCTGCCTGGTTAGCGCGCTCTGCGTATCTGCAGGATCTGACTCCTGTTCGGATTGCAAGGGTTGGTAAAAAAGAGCTGCCTTCACATACCTCCCTCCCTTTTTCTTTGCCTGACAGTCCCCTCTCTATGGCCCTTATTCTAATTAACTCCTAGAGGCAAATTCCTTCTTAGATGGACAAAACCATGTGCACTGCAGGTGGGGCAGATGTAACACGTGCAGAGATAATTAGATTTTGGTGAGTTATTTTTTCCTGTGCCGGGTAAATACTGACTGCTTTATTTCTACACTGCAATATAGATCTCACTTTGAAGAAAAACCCCACCCAAATCTAACTCTCTCTGCATATGTTACATCTGTCCCACCTGCAGTGCACATTGTTTTGTCCATCTGAGAAGGAATTTGCCTCTAAGAGTGAACTAGAATAAGGGCCTATATCCCTGGCACCCTCCGTCTTACACCCTTCTCTCCCCCCCCCTCTTTCTCTATCCCTGATACACTCTCTCCCCTTCTCTATCTTCCACCACCTCCCTATCCCTGATACCCTCTCATTCTTATCCCCTTTTCTCTATCTCCCCTCTCTGTCACCCTTCTCTCTATTCCTGACACCCTCTCTATCTATACCTTACCTTTTCTCCCTCTGTCCTTGACACCCTCTTTTTTCACACCCTCTCTCTATCCCTGACACCCTATCTCTCAACCCCCTTTCTCCTATTCCTCTCTTTCCTTAATCCTTTTCTTTCTTCCCTCTCTGTACCCATGACACCTTCTATATTTCACCCCCTTTCTCTATTTCTCTCTCTTTATCCCTGAGACTTTCTCTATTACCTCTCTATTAACCACCCCATCTCTCTATCCCTGACACCCTATTTCTCAACCCCTTTCCTCCTTTTCCTCTCTCTATTCCTTAAATCCTGGGCACTCTCTCACACCCCCCTCTCTTTCTTTCGCTCTATCCGTGACATTCTCTCTTACCCCTCTCTCTCTCCTTAACACTTCTCGCTTTCCCTGACAGCCTCTTTCTTTCTTTAGTTTCCATCTCACACACCCTGACACTCTCTTGCTCTCCCCCTCTCATTTCCTCAATTTACCTGCCCCAGACACTCTCTCACTCTGACACTTTCTCTTTCACTGCTTTCTCCCCCCGTTTCTGTCTCTCTCACACATTCTAATGGGGTGGGACCCGCAGAGGAAATGTCTGGTTTAAAGGCCAGGCACTGTCACCGCCACTGAAGTACTAACACAATAAGGACCAGATATGCTCTCTCTTTCCTTCTCTCTCTCTCTCTCTCTCTCTCTCTTTCCTTCTCTCTCTCTCTCTCTCTTTCCTTCTCTCTCTCTCTCTCTCTCTCTCTCTGACACGCTGTCTCCCCTCCCTGAGAGGGGGGGGGGGGCACTTCCAAGATTTTTGCTATGGGGCCCAACAAGTTCTAGTTAGGCCCCCTGTCAGCAGCCATGGTGACCGGCCACTCCATCCTTCCTCTTTGCTCCTCACCACTACTCCCATCCTCTCTCCCAGTTCTGCACCACTACTCTTATCCTCCCTCCTTGCTCCGCACCACTACTCCCATCTTCTCTCCCTTCTCCACACTGCTACTCCTATCGTCCCTCCTTGCTCCGCAGCACTACTCCCATCCTTTCTCCCTGCTCCGCACCACTACTGTGCTTGATTAGGTTGGGGGGCCCCCAAAGATATCAGTGTATGGGGCCCCAAGATTTCTGTTGCCGGCCCTGCTGCTTCTGCCCCACAGTGTCCGACGCAGGCAGGGAGACTTCCATCTCCCTGTCTGCCACCGTCCCCTGGCTCCCTGTGGCGTTCGCTGCAGGGGTTAAGAATCGCCATCAGGGGCAGCGAGCCCCTGCGGCATTGAATACGGTGACAGGGAGGGCTGGCAGCGAATGCTCCAGCCCTCCAGAACATGGCGAGTGTGCAGCGAATCCTAAACAGGATTCGCTTCACATGCCGAGTATTCTCATTGAATACTGCCCTCTGTATCAGCGACTGGAAGTTCATGGGAACTACTCGGGATAAGTCATTAGGATGTTGAACACCTAGATAGGTAATATGAGACTCTTTCCAAATAAAGGGATATGAGTTTTTGAGATTAGCTATTGATGGAGGTGGGACTGAGATATTAAGAGCAAAGGACTTAGATGAATATATATTTAAAATTGGATAGGGAGCTGAAAGCATTTATTTCGTTCATAAGGTGTGGGAGTGTGTGGGAGGGTTGTGTGATAATGGATAAGAGATCATCTGCGAACAGCGCTTAATCCTGCAATATTGTTATTCGCTCTTATAGCTCTAGCCAGGGCTTCTATGCATAAGACGAATATTAGGAGGGAGAGGGGCAGCCTTGTCTTGTGCCGTTTCTAATGGGAAAGTAGCCAGAGAGGGTACCGTTGACACGTACCCTTGCTGACTGGGAATGGTATAATGCCAAGATCCAGTTAAGAGCCTGTGGCCCCAATCCAATGTGCTCAAGCAATACAGTTATCTGTGCCTCTAGTGATTGGGTGGAGAAAAGAGACGTTGCCGATATAGAGTTGAAGGCCTGTAATAGTTTAGGTGATAGTTGGTCTTTAAATAGCTTATAATAGGTGGATGTAAATCCGTCTGGGCCTGGACTTTTGCCAGAAGGAGTTGCCACAATGGCATATTCTAATTTTTGTAAGGTAAAAGGCTTTTCGAGTGAGTCTATCGCCTTCTGAGATAGTTTGGGGTAGAAATAACTTGGTGAGGTGTCACAGGCAGTTTGTGAGAGAAAATTAGAAAAATTAGAATTTAGTTTTAAACCAACATGCGACCTTTTAACAAGAAAAATTCTTATGGGGTACTGGGTTGGTGGTGCTCCCAAAAGATTCAGCAGGATAACTGAATTAAATTCGGTGTCATAGGAGAGACATAGGGAGAACAAAAGGTTTTTGGGGCACACTTGAAATTTTAAGATAGTGAAAAGATGGTGTACACATGGGTGACATAAAATCTAACCTTTATTGATAACACTTTAAAAAGCATATAAGCACACGTCAATTAAGTACAAAGAACATTTTCAAGAATGAATTGATTAAAGACATATGTCAATCAGCATATGAGTATATCTACGGAGTTTATTTTATAATCGTAATATACAATGCAGATAAAAACGAAATTGTAATGCTATAATCGTCAGGTGGGCGAAAATGGTTTGGCAGGGAATTTACCAGACCGTAATTATTAGAACAAGGCAAATCAACACAAGATAATAATATAATAGCAGCATGCACATAAATGTTGCAGAGACTAGTAATGTTTTGTGGTCTTGCTTCAGACCCTCCTGTGACAGCAAATAATGGACCCAAAAGTAATGATATAAGTAACAGGTTTATATTATTGTTGTTGAAGCGGGATTTAATAGGTAAAGGGAGAGATGAGAATGCTCTTCGTATACATTCGCTGCTTCTGCTGTCCGAGTGTGTGATACAGCACTGGATATTCCCTGATGGTCTCCCAGGAGGTACTGATCCAGCCAGTCGCTGCTTAGCTGCTGAGTTCAGATGGGATCAGGCGGCCCAGCGATGTATGGCTGTATATAGCATTAGATGAGAGAGCCTCAAATGAAACTAGGAGCCAGTTGTCACTTCTGCTTTTCCCCGATGTGGCTCAGGAGAATGAGAGAGTGAGTGAGTCCAGATGAGAGATAATAATAGATTAGAATGAAAGATGAAAGATCAGAAGGGTAAGGAGAGGCACGCTCTCAGAGTAATGGTATATGTGCCCACTGCAGGATTCAATGGATTCGTGGTCACTTGAGCCAGTAATGGGGAATACTGCGCACAATGCCACATGCAGGGGTGAGTAAGGTCTTTATAAATCATAAATCATAGTATGTGCAAGATATATCAATTCATCAGCAACATACATCACAGCATGTGGTTCAAGGTATGTATCAAGACAGTATAACCCGGCGTATTGGTCAAGGACACCAAGTACATGAAAACCAAACCACAGGAGATACAGGCAGTGATTATCAATTTAATTGCCTATTACTAAACAGCTGTGGTGGAAGGTTTTAAATTAGGGTATTTGGTAGTGATTCAATGGTAACAGAAGTGGAGTGGGTAGGGGGATTGAAGAAATAGTATAGGATAATCAATAAAGCAAAACAACAATAGTGTGCAATTAGATTTTTAACCTGAGGGTCACATTAAATGGAGCTCAATTTCTCATATGGTAGACACCTAATTTATAGCGTGCCCCATATGATATCGCATAGAGGTCCTGCTCAGTGGCGGTATTAGGACCAAAGGTCCCGCTCAGTGGCGGTCTCAGAGTGTGTGCGCATCAGACACAGAGTCTGTGCGCCACCGGTAATCTGTGAAACAGAAGGCAGATTACCTCGTATCAAGAGCCGGCAGTATCAGCGCGTGGGTAGACGAGCCGTGCGGTGAGAGCCTCTACCGTCTAAGTCACTCCGGCCGCGCTGCTCTGAGAAGGACAGCGGGAGGGATCTGAGTAGCTGGATAGTTCCCTGACGTCAGAAGACACGTGTTTCGCCCCGATTGGGCTTGATCACAATGACGTGCTGGACTGGGGATTCCCAGTCTGTATAAATGAGGTTTGGCAGGCCAATCCTGCGTTAGAAGAATTGATGGACAAAGGCATGATCCAATAAGAAAAGGGGGTGTGTGGAAGCCGCTGGTGTTTGCAATTATGACATTCACCTGAGATTGTAGTGGCTGAGAAAAAGAAAAGGGATGACTACGTTCGACTGTCGGCACCCTTAGTACTGTGCTGGGATTATGGGTTTAGGGCTAAATTAATGTAAGTAAACATTAATTGGGATATTGTAAATGAGACACCGATGGTGTCTATTGTCATTATGATATGGTTTGGCATAATTAGTGTCGACTATGGTTGACATAAGTTGTGTCGACTATTGGCACCCTGATGCGGTATTGAATTAAAAAGGTAAATAGTGATAATAATGGTGGGAGCAGTGTGGCGATTACCAATGGGTGACAAGTAGGAAGTTATGAGAGCATGCTAAGAAAGGTATTGATAAATATCTGGTACTATTGGTGTCAGATAGGATTAAATTGTAAAGGAAGCTAGGTTTGATCAGTAGAGTGACAATCTAATGTAGTCAACATAATTCGTGTCGACTAATGGTACCTTGGTTGATGTTATTACAAAAAATATATATATATGTAAAATAAAATATTTTATTATTAGTTGGAGTGTGGAGATATTAATGTGGGGAAATACAAAAAAGGGGGAAAGAGGAGATAAAAGTTTAAACAGAGAATAATTACTATTGGACTTGAGTGGTCTGTGTGGAGACCAGTATAGTGGCCTTGCCGTGGACATGGGTATAGTGGGTTAATATAATAATAATGACGGCTACATTGGGTCTAGTATCTATTAAAATTGGGATATCATAGTGGTTTATCCGTTCTGAAAGAAAAATAAAGATATATAGCATGAAAAGTATACATTATATATCGCATATTTGGCATGTTTAGGCAATTGACCATCCCCCATTATGGTGTATCACGAGGTATGATGTTGTAATCATAATAACGTAACTGTAATATTAACTCAATAGTTATATTGATACACAATGAGGATAACAATTTCAATTTCTATTGTAATGTATTAACGGCGGATAACCAAACTATACAAATGGATGAAAAATTTAATTAATTAATGTACTATGCTAATGTTAACAACAGTATTGGTGGCTTTTTGACTAGACTAATTGAATCATAAGGTGACAAGCTGTCCAGATGGCCCGTACGTCCTAGAAGAGAAAGCGTGGTGTTTAAACAGGGTTTTTACAAGTTGTATGACCAGATTGGCACAAGATGGTTCAAAGACAATTTCCCTACTGGTCGGACCAAGGATTTTGCGAGAATATTTTGATTAAATCTATTGATGAATAACTGTAAATTTGGATGAGGTCTAATTATGGGAGTGGATGAGGTATATCAGAGGAAAGAGCTGAAATTGATGTCTTCGTTAAGACCTTTTGGAGAGAGAGTATCCAGCTGAAAAATCCACCAGCTCTCTTTTTGCAACAAAGTTTGGTTTATGTCACCCCCTCTACGTCCGAGATGGATTTGTTCAAGTCCTGAAAATGTTAGTAGAGAAGTATCCGAGTTGTGGTATTGAAGGAAATGCCTAGCTACTGAGGTTAGTTGTTTCATCTTCACTTTATCGGTAGCCGCATTCCTTATATTCCCAATGTGTTCGAGCAATCGTTGTTTGAGTGGGCGAGACGTGAGGCCAACATACTTCTTGTCACAGGGGCAGGAAATGCAGTAGATTACATTTGGACTTTTGCAGTTGAAGTAGCCATAGATGGTTATTGGATCTCCATAACGGTTATGTATAGTTAGAGTGTTCCTGATGTGACTGCAGGCTTTGCAGTTGCCACATGGGTGGCTACCCTTGATTCTGGGTTCTTTGCGTTGGTTTTTCACAAAGTGACTGTGGACAAGGTTGTCCTTCAAGTTTGGGGCCCTTCTCCAACTTAAATCCACCTGTGGTTTTAATTTCACTGCCAGGTCTCTGTCTGTCAGTAGTATCGGCCAATGTTGTTGCAGAATGCTCTTGATGTCCCTCCATTCTTGGCAATATGTGCCAACCATTCTGATAGTAGGTGGTTCAGTCTCTTTGATTTTATTTTTAAACAGGATTTCTTCACGAGGGGTGTGTTCCACTGCTTTCTTGGCTCTCTTGGTGTTCCGGTTCGAGTATCCTCGTTCTCGTAGTCTGTCAGCCAGCTCTTTACATTTCGCTTGAAAAACTTGTTCGTCTGAGCAGTTGCGACGTACCCTAAGGAATTCCCCTTTGGGTAGATTCTTGACTGTTGGGGGAAAGTGCGAGCTGGTGCTGTATAGTAGACTGTTCGTGGATGTAGTTTTCCTGTAAAGTTCTGTACAAAGTTTATTATCTTGGCCTCGGTAAAGATGTAAATCCAGGAATGTTATGCTTGATGGGCTGCTCTCATGTGTAAATTTCAGATTGAGTTTATTGGTGTTAAGCTTCTGGATGAAGGTGGTAAGTTGTTCTTGAGTGCCCTTCCAGATTATGAAAATATCATCGATGTAGCGCATCCAATTGTGGATACACGCTACATCGTTCTCATCCTGGAAGACCACCTCCCTCTCCCACCATCCAAGGAAGAGGTTGGCATAAGTAGGGGCACAAGCCGCCCCCATAGCGGTCCCTCTTCCTTGGATGTAATAGTGATTTTCAAACACGAAATAGTTCTTATGTAGAACAAATTCCAGCAGTTCCAAAAGAAAATCATGAAATGGGGTTTTGCCTTCCATATCCAAGAAGTATCGTGCCGCTCGAATGCCCAGGTCGTGCTGTATACAATTGTATAGCGACTCCACGTCCAGTGATACAAGGAGATGATCATCGTCCAGTTGGATATCATGTACTTTTTTAAGTACTTCTGTGGTGTCCTTGGTATATGACTGTAGGCTGGTCACATGGTGGCGCAAATGGATATCCAAAAATGAGCAGGCATTTTCGATAAATGAGCCATTGCCTGAGACAATCGGTCTTCCGGGAGGTACCTGTAAGCATTTATGTATCTTTGGTAGTAGGTAGAATGTGGCAATTCTTGGATTAGGGGTTTGCAGATAGGTGAGTTCTGATTTAGTTATTGTCCCATTGGAAAAGGCCCTGTTGATCATGCGATCATATTCCAATTTGAAGTTAGTAGTTGGATCAAAGAGAGTTTTTCTATAGCATGATTTATCATCAAGTTGTTTGTGTACCTCAGAGAGATAGAGGTTAGTTGGCCAAAGAACAATGTTTCCTCCCTTATCTGCCGGTTTAATTTCAATATCATCCCATTTCTTGATCTCTTTGAGGGCTACGGCTTCTGCCTTGGTGATGTTATTGTGTGTTCGGGCCCATTTCTTCTTACGATGGAGTTGATCGAAGTCTTTGGCTACTAGATTCCGGAAGACTTTTACTTCCGGACATATAGATTCATTCGGGAAAAAGGAAGATTTCTTTTTGCATATAGTCCTCCCTGAGCCTTCTTCCTGGTTTTGGAGATCTTCCAGGTCTTGGATGGCTTGGAGTTCTCTGGGGGACCAATTGCTCGAGGGTAGTTGTGATTCTTCTGACTTATGCATCGAGTGAAATTTGGTTAGCAAAAGTTTTCGGGCAAAAAGATGTAAGCTTGTTTCCCATTTGAAGCGATCAAATCTATTGGTGGGAGAGAAGGATAGGCCTTTTTTCCGAAGCTGAAGTTGATCCATGGTGAGTGTATGATCTGATAAGTTTATGACTTGTAGTTCCGTTTTGGAGCCAGATGAATTTATAGGGGTCTGTTCCTCTGTGATTGTCTGCTTGGCGGTCGAGGTTCCCAACGGGACCAGTCTCGTCTTCTGCTTCTTACGACTTCTTCTGGTCTTCCTCTTCCTCTTCTGGGACCACTGCCCCTGCCGTAGTCTAAAAAATCACCTCCTCTATAGTTTGATTGATTTGAGGTGGGATTATCGTTATATTCTTCTGTACTTGAGTATTCAGACTCTGAGGCAGATGATATCCCTCTTTGATCACGGCTTCGTGGGCCTCTTCGTGGTTGTTGTGATTTGGTCCAGTTGAAAATCCTTCCAGTCGTAAAATCACGTTGGTCTCGGATAAACTTAGTCTTTTTCCGTTCTATAATGGTGGTTTCGTATGTCTCAAGGTCCTTTTTTATTTTTTCAAAGTTAGTCTGGAATTGCACATTCTGTTCCCATTTTTCTAGTTTTTTACCTAGGGCTTCAATATTTTGTGTACATTCATCCAGAACTAAATGATTATGTTTAATCAATATTGCTATCAGTTCTTGAGAGCACTTGAGTAGTGAATCTTCCCACTCCTTCCTAAGGTTGTCAGTGTGAAGGTCAAAGGCAGGAAAAGTTTTTGGTCTTAGACCTCTTGGAGTTATCTTCTGTTTGTGGTAATTCTCCAGGCTGGATAAGTCCCAATTGACTCTAGCCTGTCTTTGTAGAGTTTTCCTTAAGCTCTGTAAATCTTCATCCCAATTGGGGTCAGTGGTGTCCTGTGTCGAATGGGCTGGGAAAATATTCTCAAAATCCTTGGTCCTATGTTTACTAGCTAATTCACTCCTCAAATTGAAAGCAGACATACCAATACACAATAATACACAGTAAGGGTGTAATTTGGTGATGGTTATGGTAACTATTCCTGCCACCACGTATCGAAAAGAATTGAGAAAGGTGAAGGCGGAAGTTTTTTAGGTTAGAAAAGACAAGGTATGTGGTGCCTAACAGGCACTAGTTTGCCGTGCTCACTTCAGGAAACCGAGATAGACCTCGGCGGTATAGCTATTAGAAATAACTTGGTGAGGTGTCACAGGCAGTTTGTGAGAGAAAATTAGAAAAATTAGAATTTAGTTTTAAACCAACATGCGACCTTTTAACAAGAAAAATTCTTATGGGGTACTGGGTTGGTGGTGCTCCCAAAAGATTCAGCAGGATAACTGAATTAAATTCGGTGTCATAGGAGAGACATAGGGAGAACAAAAGGTTTTTGGGGCACACTTGAAATTTTAAGATAGTGAAAAGATGGTGTACACATGGGTGACATAAAATCTAACCTTTATTGATAACACTTTAAAAAGCATATAAGCACACGTCAATTAAGTACAAAGAACATTTTCAAGAATGAATTGATTAAAGACATATGTCAATCAGCATATGAGTATATCTACGGAGTTTATTTTATAATCGTAATATACAATGCAGATAAAAACGAAATTGTAATGCTATAATCGTCAGGTGGGCGAAAATGGTTTGGCAGGGAATTTACCAGACCGTAATTATTAGAACAAGGCAAATCAACACAAGATAATAATATAATAGCAGCATGCACATAAATGTTGCAGAGACTAGTAATGTTTTGTGGTCTTGCTTCAGACCCTCCTGTGACAGCAAATAATGGACCCAAAAGTAATGATATAAGTAACAGGTTTATATTATTGTTGTTGAAGCGGGATTTAATAGGTAAAGGGAGAGATGAGAATGCTCTTCGTATACATTCGCTGCTTCTGCTGTCCGAGTGTGTGATACAGCACTGGATATTCCCTGATGGTCTCCCAGGAGGTACTGATCCAGCCAGTCGCTGCTTAGCTGCTGAGTTCAGATGGGATCAGGCGGCCCAGCGATGTATGGCTGTATATAGCATTAGATGAGAGAGCCTCAAATGAAACTAGGAGCCAGTTGTCACTTCTGCTTTTCCCCGATGTGGCTCAGGAGAATGAGAGAGTGAGTGAGTCCAGATGAGAGATAATAATAGATTAGAATGAAAGATGAAAGATCAGAAGGGTAAGGAGAGGCACGCTCTCAGAGTAATGGTATATGTGCCCACTGCAGGATTCAATGGATTCGTGGTCACTTGAGCCAGTAATGGGGAATACTGCGCACAATGCCACATGCAGGGGTGAGTAAGGTCTTTATAAATCATAAATCATAGTATGTGCAAGATATATCAATTGATCAGCAACATACATCACAGCATGTGGTTCAAGGTATGTATCAAGACAGTATAACCCGGCGTATTGGTCAAGGACACCAAGTACATGAAAACCAAACCACAGGAGATACAGGCAGTGATTATCAATTTAATTGCCTATTACTAAACAGCTGTGGTGGAAGGTTTTAAATTAGGGTATTTGGTAGTGATTCAATGGTAACAGAAGTGGAGTGGGTAGGGGGATTGAAGAAATAGTATAGGATAATCAATAAAGCAAAACAACAATAGTGTGCAATTAGATTTTTAACCTGAGGGTCACATTAAATGGAGCTCAATTTCTCATATGGTAGACACCTAATTTATAGCGTGCCCCATATGATATCGCATAGAGGTCCTGCTCAGTGGCGGTATTAGGACCAAAGGTCCCGCTCAGTGGCGGTCTCAGAGTGTGTGCGCATCAGACACAGAGTCTGTGCGCCACCGGTAATCTGTGAAACAGAAGGCAGATTACCTCGTATCAAGAGCCGGCAGTATCAGCGCGTGGGTAGACGAGCCGTGCGGTGAGAGCCTCTACCGTCTAAGTCACTCCGGCCGCGCTGCTCTGAGAAGGACAGCGGGAGGGATCTGAGTAGCTGGATAGTTCCCTGACGTCAGAAGACACGTGTTTCGCCCCGATTGGGCTTGATCACAATGACGTGCTGGACTGGGGATTCCCAGTCTGTATAAATGAGGTTTGGCAGGCCAATCCTGCGTTAGAAGAATTGATGGACAAAGGCATGATCCAATAAGAAAAGGGGGTGTGTGGAAGCCGCTGGTGTTTGCAATTATGACATTCACCTGAGATTGTAGTGGCTGAGAAAAAGAAAAGGGATGACTACGTTCGACTGTCGGCACCCTTAGTACTGTGCTGGGATTATGGGTTTAGGGCTAAATTAATGTAAGTAAACATTAATTGGGATATTGTAAATGAGACACCGATGGTGTCTATTGTCATTATGATATGGTTTGGCATAATTAGTGTCGACTATGGTTGACATAAGTTGTGTCGACTATTGGCACCCTGATGCGGTATTGAATTAAAAAGGTAAATAGTGATAATAATGGTGGGAGCAGTGTGGCGATTACCAATGGGTGACAAGTAGGAAGTTATGAGAGCATGCTAAGAAAGGTATTGATAAATATCTGGTACTATTGGTGTCAGATAGGATTAAATTGTAAAGGAAGCTAGGTTTGATCAGTAGAGTGACAATCTAATGTAGTCAACATAATTCGTGTCGACTAATGGTACCTTGGTTGATGTTATTACAAAAAATATATATATATGTAAAATAAAATATTTTATTATTAGTTGGAGTGTGGAGATATTAATGTGGGGAAATACAAAAAAGGGGGAAAGAGGAGATAAAAGTTTAAACAGAGAATAATTACTATTGGACTTGAGTGGTCTGTGTGGAGACCAGTATAGTGGCCTTGCCGTGGACATGGGTATAGTGGGTTAATATAATAATAATGACGGCTACATTGGGTCTAGTATCTATTAAAATTGGGATATCATAGTGGTTTATCCGTTCTGAAAGAAAAATAAAGATATATAGCATGAAAAGTATACATTATATATCGCATATTTGGCATGTTTAGGCAATTGACCATCCCCCATTATGGTGTATCACGAGGTATGATGTTGTAATCATAATAACGTAACTGTAATATTAACTCAATAGTTATATTGATACACAATGAGGATAACAATTTCAATTTCTATTGTAATGTATTAACGGCGGATAACCAAACTATACAAATGGATGAAAAATTTAATTAATTAATGTACTATGCTAATGTTAACAACAGTATTGGTGGCTTTTTGACTAGACTAATTGAATCATA
Organism: Crinia signifera; assembly: GCF_055691185.1. NCBI lineage: Eukaryota > Metazoa > Chordata > Amphibia > Anura > Myobatrachidae > Crinia > Crinia signifera. The sequence continues at coordinate 182,604,301 of NC_139223.1, read as the reverse complement.
AGGTGACAAGCTGTCCAGATGGCCCGTACGTCCTAGAAGAGAAAGCGTGGTGTTTAAACAGGGTTTTTACAAGTTGTATGACCAGATTGGCACAAGATGGTTCAAAGACAATTTCCCTACTGGTCGGACCAAGGATTTTGCGAGAATATTTTGATTAAATCTATTGATGAATAACTGTAAATTTGGATGAGGTCTAATTATGGGAGTGGATGAGGTATATCAGAGGAAAGAGCTGAAATTGATGTCTTCGTTAAGACCTTTTGGAGAGAGAGTATCCAGCTGAAAAATCCACCAGCTCTCTTTTTGCAACAAAGTTTGGTTTATGTCACCATAAATATTACAGTTACGTTATTATGATTACAACATCATACCTCGTGATACACCATAATGGGGGATGGTCAATTGCCTAAACATGCCAAATATGCGATATATAATGTATACTTTTCATGCTATATATCTTTATTTTTCTTTCAGAACAGATAAACGGATAAACCACTATGATATCCCAATTTTAATAGATACTAGACCCAATGTAGCCGTCATTATTATTATATTAACCCACTATACCCATGTCCACGGCAAGGCCACTATACTGGTCTCCACACAGACCACTCAAGTCCAATAGTAATTATTCTCTGTTTAAACTTTTATCTCCTCTTTCCCCCTTTTTTGTATTTCCCCACATTAATATCTCCACACTCCAACTAATAATAAAATATTTTATTTTACATATATATATATTTTTTGTAATAACATCAACCAAGGTACCATTAGTCGACACGAATTATGTTGACTACATTAGATTGTCACTCTACTGATCAAACCTAGCTTCCTTTACAATTTAATCCTATCTGACACCAATAGTACCAGATATTTATCAATACCTTTCTTAGCATGCTCTCATAACTTCCTACTTGTCACCCATTGGTAATCGCCACACTGCTCCCACCATTATTATCACTATTTACCTTTTTAATTCAATACCGCATCAGGGTGCCAATAGTCGACACAACTTATGTCAACCATAGTCGACACTAATTATGCCAAACCATATCATAATGACAATAGACACCATCGGTGTCTCATTTACAATATCCCAATTAATGTTTACTTACATTAATTTAGCCCTAAACCCATAATCCCAGCACAGTACTAAGGGTGCCGACAGTCGAACGTAGTCATCCCTTTTCTTTTTCTCAGCCACTACAATCTCAGGTGAATGTCATAATTGCAAACACCAGCGGCTTCCACACACCCCCTTTTCTTATTGGATCATGCCTTTGTCCATCAATTCTTCTAACGCAGGATTGGCCTGCCAAACCTCATTTATACAGACTGGGAATCCCCAGTCCAGCACGTCATTGTGATCAAGCCCAATCGGGGCGAAACACGTGTCTTCTGACGTCAGGGAACTATCCAGCTACTCAGATCCCTCCCGCTGTCCTTCTCAGAGCAGCGCGGCCGGAGTGACTTAGACGGTAGAGGCTCTCACCGCACGGCTCGTCTACCCACGCGCTGATACTGCCGGCTCTTGATACGAGGTAATCTGCCTTCTGTTTCACAGATTACCGGTGGCGCACAGACTCTGTGTCTGATGCGCACACACTCTGAGACCGCCACTGAGCGGGACCTTTGGTCCTAATACCGCCACTGAGCAGGACCTCTATGCGATATCATATGGGGCACGCTATAAATTAGGTGTCTACCATATGAGAAATTGAGCTCCATTTAATGTGACCCTCAGGTTAAAAATCTAATTGCACACTATTGTTGTTTTGCTTTATTGATTATCCTATACTATTTCTTCAATCCCCCTACCCACTCCACTTCTGTTACCATTGAATCACTACCAAATACCCTAATTTAAAACCTTCCACCACAGCTGTTTAGTAATAGGCAATTAAATTGATAATCACTGCCTGTATCTCCTGTGGTTTGGTTTTCATGTACTTGGTGTCCTTGACCAATACGCCGGGTTATACTGTCTTGATACATACCTTGAACCACATGCTGTGATGTATGTTGCTGATGAATTGATATATCTTGCACATACTATGATTTATGATTTATAAAGACCTTACTCACCCCTGCATGTGGCATTGTGCACAGTATTCCCCATTACTGGCTCAAGTGACCACGAATCCATTGAATCCTGCAGTGGGCACATATACCATTACTCTGAGAGCGTGCCTCTCCTTACCCTTCTGATCTTTCATCTTTCATTCTAATCTATTATTATCTCTCATCTGGACTCACTCACTCTCTCATTCTCCTGAGCCACATCGGGGAAAAGCAGAAGTGACAACTGGCTCCTAGTTTCATTTGAGGCTCTCTCATCTAATGCTATATACAGCCATACATCGCTGGGCCGCCTGATCCCATCTGAACTCAGCAGCTAAGCAGCGACTGGCTGGATCAGTACCTCCTGGGAGACCATCAGGGAATATCCAGTGCTGTATCACACACTCGGACAGCAGAAGCAGCGAATGTATACGAAGAGCATTCTCATCTCTCCCTTTACCTATTAAATCCCGCTTCAACAACAATAATATAAACCTGTTACTTATATCATTACTTTTGGGTCCATTATTTGCTGTCACAGGAGGGTCTGAAGCAAGACCACAAAACATTACTAGTCTCTGCAACATTTATGTGCATGCTGCTATTATATTATTATCTTGTGTTGATTTGCCTTGTTCTAATAATTACGGTCTGGTAAATTCCCTGCCAAACCATTTTCGCCCACCTGACCATTATAGCATTACAATTTCGTTTTTATCTGCATTGTATATTACGATTATAAAATAAACTCCGTAGATATACTCATATGCTGATTGACATATGTCTTTAATCAATTCATTCTTGAAAATGTTCTTTGTACTTAATTGACGTGTGCTTATATGCTTTTTAAAGTGTTATCAATAAAGGTTAGATTTTATGTCACCCATGTGTACACCATCTTTTCACTATCTTAAAATTTCAAGTGTGCCCCAAAAACCTTTTGTTCTCCCTATGTCTCTCCTATGACACCGAATTTAATTCAGTTATCCTGCTGAATCTTTTGGGAGCACCACCAACCCAGTACCCCATAAGAATTTTTCTTGTTAAAAGGTCGCATGTTGGTTTAAAACTAAATTCTAATTTTTCTAATTTTCTCTCACAAACTGCCTGTGACACCTCACCAAGTTATTTCTAATAGCTATACCGCCGAGGTCTATCTCGGTTTCCTGAAGTGAGCACGGCAAACTAGTGCCTGTTAGGCACCACATACCTTGTCTTTTCTAACCTAAAAAACTTCCGCCTTCACCTTTCTCAATTCTTTTCGATACGTGGTGGCAGGAATAGTTACCATAACCATCACCAAATTACACCCTTACTGTGTATTATTGTGTATTGGTATGTCTGCTTTCAATTTGAGGAGTGAATTAGCTAGTAAACATAGGACCAAGGATTTTGAGAATATTTTCCCAGCCCATTCGACACAGGACACCACTGACCCCAATTGGGATGAAGATTTACAGAGCTTAAGGAAAACTCTACAAAGACAGGCTAGAGTCAATTGGGACTTATCCAGCCTGGAGAATTACCACAAACAGAAGATAACTCCAAGAGGTCTAAGACCAAAAACTTTTCCTGCCTTTGACCTTCACACTGACAACCTTAGGAAGGAGTGGGAAGATTCACTACTCAAGTGCTCTCAAGAACTGATAGCAATATTGATTAAACATAATCATTTAGTTCTGGATGAATGTACACAAAATATTGAAGCCCTAGGTAAAAAACTAGAAAAATGGGAACAGAATGTGCAATTCCAGACTAACTTTGAAAAAATAAAAAAGGACCTTGAGACATACGAAACCACCATTATAGAACGGAAAAAGACTAAGTTTATCCGAGACCAACGTGATTTTACGACTGGAAGGATTTTCAACTGGACCAAATCACAACAACCACGAAGAGGCCCACGAAGCCGTGATCAAAGAGGGATATCATCTGCCTCAGAGTCTGAATACTCAAGTACAGAAGAATATAACGATAATCCCACCTCAAATCAATCAAACTATAGAGGAGGTGATTTTTTAGACTACGGCAGGGGCAGTGGTCCCAGAAGAGGAAGAGGAAGACCAGAAGAAGTCGTAAGAAGCAGAAGACGAGACTGGTCCCGTTGGGAACCTCGACCGCCAAGCAGACAATCACAGAGGAACAGACCCCTATAAATTCATCTGGCTCCAAAACGGAACTACAAGTCATAAACTTATCAGATCATACACTCACCATGGATCAACTTCAGCTTCTGAAAAAAGGCCTATCCTTCTCTCCCACCAATAGATTTGATCGCTTCAAATGGGAAACAAGCTTACATCTTTTTGCCCGAAAACTTTTGCTAACCAAATTTCACTCGATGCATAAGTCAGAAGAATCACAACTACCCTCGAGCAATTGGTCCCCCAGAGAACTCCAAGCCATCCAAGACCTGGAAGATCTCCAAAACCAGGAAGAAGGCTCAGGGAGGACTATATGCAAAAAGAAATCTTCCTTTTTCCCGAATGAATCTATATGTCCGGAAGTAAAAGTCTTCCGGAATCTAGTAGCCAAAGACTTCGATCAACTCCATCGTAAGAAGAAATGGGCCCGAACACACAATAACATCACCAAGGCAGAAGCCGTAGCCCTCAAAGAGATCAAGAAATGGGATGATATTGAAATTAAACCGGCAGATAAGGGAGGAAACATTGTTCTTTGGCCAACTAACCTCTATCTCTCTGAGGTACACAAACAACTTGATGATAAATCATGCTATAGAAAAACTCTCTTTGATCCAACTACTAACTTCAAATTGGAATATGATCGCATGATCAACAGGGCCTTTTCCAATGGGACAATAACTAAATCAGAACTCACCTATCTGCAAACCCCTAATCCAAGAATTGCCACATTCTACCTACTACCAAAGATACATAAATGCTTACAGGTACCTCCCGGAAGACCGATTGTCTCAGGCAATGGCTCATTGATCGAAAATGCCTGCTCATTTTTGGATATCCATTTGCGCCACCATGTGACCAGCCTACAGTCATATACCAAGGACACCACAGAAGTACTTAAAAAAGTACATGATATCCAACTGGACGATGATCATCTCCTTGTATCACTGGACGTGGAGTCGCTATACAATTGTATACAGCACGACCTGGGCATTCGAGCGGCACGATACTTCTTGGATATGGAAGGCAAAACCCCATTTCATGATTTTCTTTTGGAACTGCTGGAATTTGTTCTACATAAGAACTATTTCGTGTTTGAAAATCACTATTACATCCAAGGAAGAGGGACCGCTATGGGGGCGGCTTGTGCCCCTACTTATGCCAACCTCTTCCTTGGATGGTGGGAGAGGGAGGTGGTCTTCCAGGATGAGAACGATGTAGCGTGTATCCACAATTGGATGCGCTACATCGATGATATTTTCATAATCTGGAAGGGCACTCAAGAACAACTTACCACCTTCATCCAGAAGCTTAACACCAATAAACTCAATCTGAAATTTACACATGAGAGCAGCCCATCAAGCATAACATTCCTGGATTTACATCTTTACCGAGGCCAAGATAATAAACTTTGTACAGAACTTTACAGGAAAACTACATCCACGAACAGTCTACTATACAGCACCAGCTCGCACTTTCCCCCAACAGTCAAGAATCTACCCAAAGGGGAATTCCTTAGGGTACGTCGCAACTGCTCAGACGAACAAGTTTTTCAAGCGAAATGTAAAGAGCTGGCTGACAGACTACGAGAACGAGGATACTCGAACCGGAACATCAAGAGAGCCAAGAAAGCAGTGGAACACACCCCTCGTGAAGAAATCCTGTTTAAAAATAAAATCAAAGAGACTGAACCACCTACTATCAGAATGGTTGGCACATATTGCCAAGAATGGAGGGACATCAAGAGCATTCTGCAACAACATTGGCCGATACTACTGACAGACAGAGACCTGGCAGTGAAATTAAAACCACAGGTGGATTTAAGTTGGAGAAGGGCCCCAAACTTGAAGGACAACCTTGTCCACAGTCACTTTGTGAAAAACCAACGCAAAGAACCCAGAATCAAGGGTAGCCACCCATGTGGCAACTGCAAAGCCTGCAGTCACATCAGGAACACTCTAACTATACATAACCGTTATGGAGATCCAATAACCATCTATGGCTACTTCAACTGCAAAAGTCCAAATGTAATCTACTGCATTTCCTGCCCCTGTGACAAGAAGTATGTTGGCCTCACGTCTCGCCCACTCAAACAACGATTGCTCGAACACATTGGGAATATAAGGAATGCGGCTACCGATAAAGTGAAGATGAAACAACTAACCTCAGTAGCTAGGCATTTCCTTCAATACCACAACTCGGATACTTCTCTACTAACATTTTCAGGACTTGAACAAATCCATCTCGGACGTAGAGGGGGTGACATAAACCAAACTTTGTTGCAAAAAGAGAGCTGGTGGATTTTTCAGCTGGATACTCTCTCTCCAAAAGGTCTTAACGAAGACATCAATTTCAGCTCTTTCCTCTGATATACCTCATCCACTCCCATAATTAGACCTCATCCAAATTTACAGTTATTCATCAATAGATTTAATCAAAATATTCTCGCAAAATCCTTGGTCCGACCAGTAGGGAAATTGTCTTTGAACCATCTTGTGCCAATCTGGTCATACAACTTGTAAAAACCCTGTTTAAACACCACGCTTTCTCTTCTAGGACGTACGGGCCATCTGGACAGCTTGTCACCTTATGATTCAATTAGTCTAGTCAAAAAGCCACCAATACTGTTGTTAACATTAGCATAGTACATTAATTAATTAAATTTTTCATCCATTTGTATAGTTTGGTTATCCGCCGTTAATACATTACAATAGAAATTGAAATTGTTATCCTCATTGTGTATCAATATAACTATTGAGTTAATATTACAGTTACGTTATTATGATTACAACATCATACCTCGTGATACACCATAATGGGGGATGGTCAATTGCCTAAACATGCCAAATATGCGATATATAATGTATACTTTTCATGCTATATATCTTTATTTTTCTTTCAGAACGGATAAACCACTATGATATCCCAATTTTAATAGATACTAGACCCAATGTAGCCGTCATTATTATTATATTAACCCACTATACCCATGTCCACGGCAAGGCCACTATACTGGTCTCCACACAGACCACTCAAGTCCAATAGTAATTATTCTCTGTTTAAACTTTTATCTCCTCTTTCCCCCTTTTTTGTATTTCCCCACATTAATATCTCCACACTCCAACTAATAAAATATTTTATTTTACATATATATATATTTTTTGTAATAACATCAACCAAGGTACCATTAGTCGACACGAATTATGTTGACTACATTAGATTGTCACTCTACTGATCAAACCTAGCTTCCTTTACAATTTAATCCTATCTGACACCAATAGTACCAGATATTTATCAATACCTTTCTTAGCATGCTCTCATAACTTCCTACTTGTCACCCATTGGTAATCGCCACACTGCTCCCACCATTATTATCACTATTTACCTTTTTAATTCAATACCGCATCAGGGTGCCAATAGTCGACACAACTTATGTCAACCATAGTCGACACTAATTATGCCAAACCATATCATAATGACAATAGACACCATCGGTGTCTCATTTACAATATCCCAATTAATGTTTACTTACATTAATTTAGCCCTAAACCCATAAATTTAGCCCTAAACCCATAATCCCAGCACAGTACTAAGGGTGCCGACAGTCGAACGTAGTCATCCCTTTTCTTTTTCTCAGCCACTACAATCTCAGGTGAATGTCATAATTGCAAACACCAGCGGCTTCCACACACCCCCTTTTCTTATTGGATCATGCCTTTGTCCATCAATTCTTCTAACGCAGGATTGGCCTGCCAAACCTCATTTATACAGACTGGGAATCCCCAGTCCAGCACGTCATTGTGATCAAGCCCAATCGGGGCGAAACACGTGTCTTCTGACGTCAGGGAACTATCCAGCTACTCAGATCCCTCCCGCTGTCCTTCTCAGAGCAGCGCGGCCGGAGTGACTTAGACGGTAGAGGCTCTCACCGCACGGCTCGTCTACCCACGCGCTGATACTGCCGGCTCTTGATACGAGGTAATCTGCCTTCTGTTTCACAGATTACCGGTGGCGCACAGACTCTGTGTCTGATGCGCACACACTCTGAGACCGCCACTGAGCGGGACCTTTGGTCCTAATACCGCCACTGAGCAGGACCTCTATGCGATATCATATGGGGCACGCTATAAATTAGGTGTCTACCATATGAGAAATTGAGCTCCATTTAATGTGACCCTCAGGTTAAAAATCTAATTGCACACTATTGTTGTTTTGCTTTATTGATTATCCTATACTATTTCTTCAATCCCCCTACCCACTCCACTTCTGTTACCATTGAATCACTACCAAATACCCTAATTTAAAACCTTCCACCACAGCTGTTTAGTAATAGGCAATTAAATTGATAATCACTGCCTGTATCTCCTGTGGTTTGGTTTTCATGTACTTGGTGTCCTTGACCAATACGCCGGGTTATACTGTCTTGATACATACCTTGAACCACATGCTGTGATGTATGTTGCTGATGAATTGATATATCTTGCACATACTATGATTTATGATTTATAAAGACCTTACTCACCCCTGCATGTGGCATTGTGCGCAGTATTCCCCATTACTGGCTCAAGTGACCACGAATCCATTGAATCCTGCAGTGGGCACATATACCATTACTCTGAGAGCGTGCCTCTCCTTACCCTTCTGATCTTTCATCTTTCATTCTAATCTATTATTATCTCTCATCTGGACTCACTCACTCTCTCATTCTCCTGAGCCACATCGGGGAAAAGCAGAAGTGACAACTGGCTCCTAGTTTCATTTGAGGCTCTCTCATCTAATGCTATATACAGCCATACATCGCTGGGCCGCCTGATCCCATCTGAACTCAGCAGCTAAGCAGCGACTGGCTGGATCAGTACCTCCTGGGAGACCATCAGGGAATATCCAGTGCTGTATCACACACTCGGACAGCAGAAGCAGCGAATGTATACGAAGAGCATTCTCATCTCTCCCTTTACCTATTAAATCCCGCTTCAACAACAATAATATAAACCTGTTACTTATATCATTACTTTTGGGTCCATTATTTGCTGACACAGGAGGGTCTGAAGCAAGACCACAAAACATTACTAGTCTCTGCAACATTTATGTGCATGCTGCTATTATATTATTATCTTGTGTTGATTTGCCTTGTTCTAATAATTACGGTCTGGTAAATTCCCTGCCAAACCATTTTCGCCCACCTGACGATTATAGCATTACAATTTCGTTTTTATCTGCATTGTATATTACGATTATAAAATAAACTCCGTAGATATACTCATATGCTGATTGACATATGTCTTTAATCAATTCATTCTTGAAAATGTTCTTTGTACTTAATTGACGTGTGCTTATATGCTTTTTAAAGTGTTATCAATAAAGGTTAGATTTTATGTCACCCATGTGTACACCATCTTTTCACTATCTTAAAATTTCAAGTGTGCCCCAAAAACCTTTTGTTCTCCCTATGTCTCTCCTATGACACCGAATTTAATATAGTTTGGGGTAGGACACTTTCTTAAGGTAAGCCTTAGGGCCCCATACACTAGGGTGACTTGTCCTAAGGACAAGTTGTCCCGACGTCCCGGAGCAGGCTGGGAGTGGGGACCAGTCCGGGGGAGCAGCACAAGATGTAGCGGCAAGCAGGGAGCGGGGATTGCAGATGCAGAGCAATCAGCGGCTGCCCAGTCTTTTGACTAGGATGGTTTCTATTCTCCCTCTCGCCGTGGGGACCGAGGAGCAGACTCAGAGTCCATGGTAGCGAGCGGTAGCAGCGGGAGAATAGAACCCAGCTGTCACGATCCGAGCTGTCAGACAGACTTTCCTACCGGCTAAGTGCCTCCGCAAGTTCAGCTTGCGGTCCAGACGTCATCTCTGCCGGCGTCCTGTCTCCCAGTGACAGTCCCCAGTGCACGGCAATCCACCTGTCCGCCGCCATTGCTCCCAGTATCCAGCATGGTGTGCACAAACACACTTTCCTCTACCTCCCCATGGCAGCTACCAATGGGTTAAGTCCTGCAGGGTAGTATTCTGGAAAGGAAACAAAGAGAACACTTGGCCCTACATAAGCCCCTCCCTTCTAGGCCTCAGTGTCTTTTTTTCCTTTCCAGGGTAGTAGGAGCATGGCTTACCCTGAGCTGCTGCCCTCTCCACTACCTGGAGTAGATGGGGTTGAGGCCGGAGAGAAAAACGAACGGGTCTCCGCTGCCCAGAGCAGTAAGGGGTACCTGGGGTCTGCTGAGTAGCCTGGAGGCATCCAAGCAGCGTGGAACTAGACGCTGGGATCTCCGGGCACAAGGAAGCCAGGATGCTGGGGCGCGTGCTTTGAATGGGGCACTGGAAGGCAGAACTGTCTGGGTTTCCAGAGTCCGGAAGGCAGCACCAGTAAAAGGGCCCAGACAAATGCACAAGAGACTGGGACTCAGCAGACCGGGTAAGACTCCTTGCAGTGAATGCTGGAGCAAAATCTTATGGCTTGCAATACTTGTGATTACTAATGCTTATAGCTGAAAGCTGTTAAAGCAGATAGCGGCCATAATGGAGGAAGATAAAAAGCAGCAAAGGAAATCAGGGTAAGCCAGGAATGAGGAATAGAAATATTAGAGTGATTTGAAAGGATTGCAAATGGATAACAGTGGTGACTGTTTTTATTGTTTAGAAACACCATGCTGCTAAATGCACTATGTGTGATTAACTGCTCCCAGACAAATGCATTGGAACCACCTGTGACATTCAGCAGGGTGGAACCCAGAATATGTCAGAACTAGTAATTATGCTTGAAGCAGCAATAGCTGACACGTTTGTTACTAAAGAGGATATAACTAAAAGTATCATCTAAAAAGAGGAGCAGAGCAATATTATAAGACGAGTCTGCAGACTCTGAGGAACCTTTAGTAAAGGAGGCAGACTTAGAAGAAGGTGAAATTAACCAAGATAAGGATGAATCAGATTTTAATCCAGTCTTGGTGAAAATCTTGCTGGAACTCATACGTAAGTCCCTGAATATAGGGTATTCCAAGGAGGAAGGAAAATTACAGGATCTTCTCTTCATGGATAAGAAAAAAAGGGCTAAGGTGTTTCCCCTATCTAAAATCCTTAAAGAGATAGTAGAAGAAGAGTGGAAATACCCGGATAAAAAGGTGGGAATTCCACTTAAGGTTTCAAAGATGTATCCCTTTGCAGCGGATCAGGTCCATGAGTGGTAGGATGCCCTAAGGTAGATGCGGCCATAGCCAGAATCTCGAAAAAAATAAATAAATAAATAAATAAAAAAAAAAAAAAAAATTTTTAAATAAAAAAAAATAAATAATAAAAAAAAAAAAATTAAATAAAAAAAAATAAAAAAAAAAAAAATTTTATAAAAAAAAAAAAAAAAATTAAAAAACAAAATTAAATAAAAAATTTAATAAAAAAAATAATAAAAAAAAAAAATTAATAAAAACCCTTCCATTGGAGGATGCTAACATCTTTAAGGATGCGATGGAGAGAGAGATAGAGGTTGGCCAGAAAAATGCAAAAAAATAAAATAAAAAAAAAAAAAAAAAAAAAAAAAAAAAAGAAAAATCAAAAATTTTAAAAAACATGTTACCTCGGGGGCCTTTATGAATGCATCAGCAGCCATAGCGGTGACCGCCAGGGTGCTAAGGTCTTGGTGTCAAGACCTAGAGTCTGACACATTAGACGGTATCAAGAGATCAGAACTTGTCAAAGTATGCAAATATACAGATCGCAGTTGAGTTTCTGTGTGATGCCTCCCTAGATGTCGTCAAATAAGCAGCCAGATCCATTGCGACTACAGCGGTGACTAGGAGAGCCTTATGGCTCAAGCCGTGGGCAGCTGACACGCAATCTAACAGAAGCTGATCTCCCTGCCATTCCAGGGGAAGTACCTGTTTGGTAGCAAACTAGACGATATAATTACAAAGATTTCTGGAGGAAAATCGGTCTAGCTACCACAGGACATGGCAAAAAGAGGCACGCTCAACAGATCAGTCCGTTATTCAGCACCGGACTTTAAAGAAGCAAGGGCTTACAGGCCGGGCAGTAGCTTCAGGAGGTCCTGGTCGACCAACAGAAGCTTTTTTCGTGGCCAAAGGGGCCAGAAAGGGAGGTTCTCCTCTAAACAGAACTACCAATGATGCCGAACAGGCAGACTGTACAGTACAGCCAGGTCTGGTCCTGTTTTGTCAAAGACAAATCAGGAAATTCTGACATCAGGGTACAAAATAGAGTTTGCAAGATACCCAGGGACGTGGCAGATCGATTCTACTGTCCCTCAAAACCGGACAGAGAAGGCAGCATTATTCACCAGCTTGGAGAAAATGATTGCACAAAAAGTAGTAGTGGGGTACAGAAGGATCAAGAAGAGGAAGGATCCTTCCCGACCTCATACCTGGGGTTTTTCTGACTACAATAGACCTACAGGGTGCGTATCGGCACATACCCATATTTCCAGGTCACCACAAATTTTTAAGGTTCAGAATAAAAAAAAAAAAAAAAAAAATGTTACATATGAGTTTGTCACCCTGCCCTTTGGCCGGTCCACCTCTCCTTGGACATTCACGAAAGTACTGATCGTGTTGGTCGCAAATCTAAGAATGCAAGGAATTACCATATGGCCGTACTTAGACGACCTCCTTATGGCAAGATGCAGGTCAGAAGCAATAAACCACACAAAAAAGTGAAGGAGTACCTGGAGGAGCATGGTTAGATTATAAACATGGCAAAAAGTCAGTTGAAACCGTGGCTCTCAAGGTTCTTTGTAGTAGAAAGGGGCATCCGGCGGATTCCGGATTCTGGATCTGAGAAGATTAAATTCATAAGTCCAGATAAAGAAATTCAAAATGGAGTCACCGAATGGTGATAGGGCTGCTGTCAGCAGCACTAGAGGCAGTAACATGGGGGCGATTCCACATGAGGATGTTACAAAATTGTTTCCTGACCCAATGGAACGGGGACAGGAGAAACAAAAATCAAACAATCAAATTTATCAAAAGGTGCATATCAAGATCTCGACTGATGGTCTCAAGAGAAAAGACTGAATCAAGGAAGAAAAATTCCTAGTATCCAGTCAAGTAGTAGTAACAACCGACGCCAGCCAGACTGGCTGGGGAGCAGTATGCGGACACCACATGGTTCAGGGGGTCTGGACCCGAAAAATGAGCAGAAGTCATTCAAACCTCAGAGAGATAAGAGCAGTTCTGATTTCGTGTACCCACCTTCAGGATCACCTGCTAGGAAAAGATGTCGTAGGGAGGTCCGACAACCAGACAGTGGTGGCATGCATGAACAAACAGGGGGGCACAAGAAGCCTTACCCTTATGACAGAAGTGGCGAAAGTAATCGAGTGGGCAGAACACAGAGTAAACAGTCTATCGGCAGTATTTGTGGCTGGAAGCCAGAATCTGCAAGCAGACAGCCTAAGCAGGTATAAGATATTACCAGGAGAATGGGAGCTGTCAACAGAGGCAGTCCATACCCTGGTGAGCATGTGGGGCATGCCACAGATAGACCTAAAGGCCACGGCAAAGAATGCAAAGGTCAAAGTTTTTTCTCCAGACATTGGGATCAAGGTGCAGAGCAACTGGTTGCTCTAACAGCAGAGTGGAACGCGGAGCTTGTGTACGTATTTCCGCCGTTCCGATAATAGCCAGGCTTCTCGGGAAGATAAAGGAAGAGAAGGCTACAGTATTGCAGTTGTTCCATGCTGGCCAAGAAGGCCATGGTTTATGAAGCTGGTGAAGATGGCAATAGACGAGCCTTGGACGATACCCAATTACGACAGACTAATAGGTCAGAACAATCTGTGGCGAGCACAGCCGGAAGTTTGGAAGCTGACGGCGTGGCTACTGAGGTCCGGACACTAAAAGACAGAGGTTTTTTTCAGGTAAGGCGATTGAAACATTGCTTAAAGCCAGAAAGAGATCTACTTCAAGAACATACCATCAAGTCTGGAGGAAATATGTGATTTTCTATAAACGGGCAAAAAGAATGGTATCTGAGACTGCTACGATACTAGACTTTCTTTAGACGGGGCTAGATAGAAACCTTTCTACGAGTTCTATCAAAGTACAGATATCAGCACTTTCCGCCATGCTAGATACTAAATTGGTAGAAGATAAATATATTCAGAGATTCGTGCAAGCAGCCAGGAGGATCAGGCCGGCCGTTCATTCCCCAGTCTCCCCATGGGACCTCAATTTAGTGTTGAATACATTAGTAGAAAGCCCATTCTAACCAATGGAAGAAATATCAATGAAATGGTTGATTATTAAAGTTGTCTTCTTAGTGGCCATCACATCGACCAGGAGAGTGTTTGAATTACAGGTGCTGTGGGCAAAGCAACCGTTCATTAATTTCTTTAAAGATAAGGTAGTATTAAGAACTACTCCCCAATTTCTACCTAAGGTAGTATCAACCTTCCACATAAATCAAGAGATTGCGTTACCATCATTCTGCGCAAATCCGACCAACAGTAAAGAAGAAAGATTGCATAAATTGGACGTGGTGAGAGCACTGAAAATTTACCTTGACAAAAACTTTGTCCTCTAGGAATTCTGATAGACTCTTTGTTATAACTTAGGTCAAGGAGCTGGCAAAATGACCATCTCCAGATGGATAAAAACATGTATAGTGGAAGCGTATAAGTTAGGAGGTCAACAACCTCCAGTAGGTATCAAAGCCCACTCTACAAGAGCAGTGTCTGCCTCCTGGGCAGAAAAAGAGAGGGCATCTATCGAAGAACTCTGCAAAGCTGCATGCTGGTCATCAGTGCATACATTTGCGAAGCACTACAGAGTGGACGTAACTTCTTCAGCGGATGCGAAGTTTGGCAGACAGGTTCTGAGCGCAGTTGTATGTATGAATTATTATTCATAAGAGAACAAGGTGAAGTAACCTATTATTATCATTATATTATATCCCTCCCATTATATTACTGCTTGGGTATAACCCATTGGTAGCTGCCATGGGGAGGTAGAGGAAAGAACAGATTCCTACCTGTTAATATGCTTTCCTCTACTCCACCATGGCAGCATAGTTCCCTTCCCATATGTATTTGTATTATAAGCTGTTTAACAAGACACTGAGGCCTAGAAGGGAGGGGCTTATGTAGGGCCAAGTGTTCTCTTTGTTTCCTTTCCAGAATACTACCCTGCAGGACTTAACCCATTGGTAGCTGCCATGGTGGAGTAGAGGAAAGCATATTAACAGGTAGGAATCTGTTCCCGCCATAGCAGACATGGGGGCTGCCATGTTCTTCCCAGTCACATGTCTGTGCTGTCCAATCCTGTTGGTTCTGATCTCCCTGTCATACTTCCTCGGCCAATCCTGGCCACCCAGTGGGGATAAGTATGCTGGGAGCTCTCAGAACCATTGCTAGTGCTTCAGTTGTCTCCAGTGTATGGTCAGCTGTCCTTGTCTCCGTGCAAGTGTATTTCTCTGCTGGTGTTGTTTTCCATGCTGCAGTGTGTTCCAGGTTGTTCCATCTCCTGTGAAGTCCAGGTTATTCCACCGCCTGTGATCCTGCCTCGTCAGCCCAGCGACCAAGCCTAGCTTCGGGACTCTGGTCCTTCTGATGCTCCAGCATCATCAACCATCGATGTTTCCACATCATCATCGATAGTCCGATACTCCGGATCTCCTGCTTCCGTCCGTCATTCCGGACCCGCAGTCTCATCTCCTGTCCGTCATTCCGGACCCACAGTCTTCCATATCCGATACCCAGATCCGATGTTCCCACATCACCATCGATAGTCCAATATTCCGGACCCACAGTCAAGCTTTCGTCCGTCATTCCGGACCCACAGTCAAGCTCCAACCTTCCGTCCGTCATTCCGGACCCACAGCTTCCACATCCGATATCCATCCGATGTTCCACCATCGATACCATCCATCTCTGTAAAGTATTGCAATCTGCATGAACTGTGTCATTTATCCTGCATACTTTACTGTCTGTTATAATACAACCATCTGCAAATAAACTCCGGTTGTATTTTATCTCTGACTGCTTATTGGCTCTGGGTGCACTGTCGCGCACTCCATGCGCAAGGGTCCTCTCCAATCTCCCCGGTTCAGGTACCGGTCCAGGTCCCCACCAGAGGTCTCAGTCTCGTCGGCTGAGCCCCCTGGTGTGACACCATCCAATTCAAAAGACTGGGCGGCCACTGATTGGCTGAGCTCTCAGCCAATCAGCGGCCCCCCAGTCTTTTGAATAGGATTTCTTTTTATTCTCCCGCCGCGCCCCAGGTCTCTGCTCTGCATCTGCGGTCCCCGCTCCCTGCCTGCCACTACATCTCGCGCCGCTCTCCCGGACCGGTCCTCACTCCCAGCCTGCTCCTGCCACTTTCCCAGATGGCTGCACATGATTTATTTTGTTGTTTTCTAGATTTGCCAACTTCTTGTATTCACATAGAAAAGGCTGAGGCACAGGAAGGTGGCAACTGTGTCTAACTGAGAAACATGCCCTTGAGTAGTTAACCCACCTCCCTCAACAGATCCCACCACCTAAAAAGATGACGCCTCTATTAGGGCTGCTTCCATACATTTCCATCCCAATCTGCCCTGGTCTGATGGACACACTAACCCAGGGATGGCACACCCATGGCTCTTGAGCCACATGCAGCTCTTTTCTTAATGAGTTGCAGCACCCACACATGTAGCACTGCCTCTTGTCTCCTCTGACTGTGGCACAGTCAAAGAAGGCAAGCAGCAGTGCAGCGTGTGCAGGAGCCAGTGGACAGTGGAGTAGCGCACAATAACTGTGGTCTCTGTTAGCAACAGCTGTTTCTTCCAGCTGCCACCTGCCATGCTGACATGCCGCTGAACTCTCTGCTGACAGCAGCTGTTAGCTCCTTCAGCTGTCCCCTGCCATGCTACTGAGGCCTCTGTTAACAGTGGCTGTCAGTCCTTCGAGCTATCCCCGACTTACTGACATGCCGCTAAAGTCTTTGTTACCCACGGCTGTCAGCTCTTCCAGTTGAGCCCTGCCGCGCTGACATGCCGCTGAGCTCTCTGCATGTGCCCTTCACCACACTGGCATACCGCTGAAATCTCTGGTGAGACAGGAGGGCTGGGTTTGGCTTTCCCACCTTAGTAAATCCAGCCTTCTTTCTTGTATGAAATGATAAATGGAGATGCCAGGGAGGACCCTTTTAGTGGCCATCTTTATTTCAGCTCCTCAGGGGTGTGTTTTTGCTGTTCTGTAGCCTGTAATTGAGTGCTGTAATAATAATATAGAAATGTCTTATTTGGTGTTTTGTATTTATAGTTGGACTCATTGCCTCTTATTGGGGGGCCATCCCTGCACTAGCCGATCATTTAGAGATCTAAAAGTGAAAAAAAAAAGTCTCAACTAGGAACCAAGAAAAGATACCAATGCCTGGCATTCTTCCCGAAGCACCGATCACTGGTCCCAGGTTTCAGAGGAGTATAAGCAGCGGTGTGGTGGTCGCTGTGCGCTGGGGGGTTCCCAGCAGTCGCAGTAGAAGTGGCAATGTTGGCAGCAGCGCATGCGCAGCACATACTTCACAATACTACAAAACTCATTTTAATATTGCAACTTAATTTTTCATATTTAGTTTATTAGAACCCACAACATGCTAAATATTATAAATAACTGTAATACTGCTCTTCGCCTCATATGGAAAGACTTCCACAAATGATTAATCTGTTATTCTCCCTGATTATTTCAGATCTCTTTGTACATCTATACTTAATGTAACCCAGGAACTCCATATAGAAAGAGCTAAAGAGTGGTACTGTACGCTACCACTGATTGAATGCATAGTTGAACAAAAAGCCTCAAAGAAGTGAATATATATATATATATATATATATATATATATATATATATATATATATATATATATATATATATATGTATGTGGATGGGAAACATTACTGAATTAGGTATATGTAGCCCAAAATGGGTTGGCCACACCCCATGCAGACCAAACTCAGAATTGTGGGGTCCCCAAGGCAATTTACATGTGGGAGCATTTTGTAGGGAGAGAGAGAGGCACAGAGGCCATATTAACAATGGGGCAGATGGAGCTGCAGCTCCAGGCCTCTACTTAAAAATAGGCCCATCACCATGACAGAATGATGATCAGCAGACACCACATAGTTGGCTATAAATCATTAGCATTAAAATTGCATTCCTAGTTTACACATTTATGCCGTTTTTCTACATGTATATATTTGGGGAACACTGAGGTTTATAGTGTTCTACATGTC
This sequence comes from Crinia signifera, assembly GCF_055691185.1. NCBI lineage: Eukaryota > Metazoa > Chordata > Amphibia > Anura > Myobatrachidae > Crinia > Crinia signifera. The sequence continues at coordinate 182,585,879 of NC_139223.1, read as the reverse complement.
TATATGGCATTGGACTCACCTCCTACCGTATTCACAGTAGGCCCTTGAACATTTTCAGCTCCAGGCCCATTAGGCCCTTAATCCGGCCCTGGGTGTAAGTAGGTGATCTATGCCAATTTTAGGACAGAGCTAAAGAACACCCCAAAAAAATACAGTGCATGTACTAAGATTAGCACTCAGTTGGTGTTTATATATATATATATATATATATATATATATATATATATATATATATATATATATATATATATATAACACCAACAATAGTGTCTTCAGCGCCCTATAATTATAGATGTCCAAAATTATAATAAATGTATAATCGATAAAAAATATAAAAACAATATACACTCGAAGCTTCTTGTTTCTTGTGGAATAAATTTTCTTTTTATTTTCACAGAGCTTTAAGACAGAACCCAACGCGTTTCATCTCGCTTGGAGACTTCATCAGGGTTTTTTTCTTATAGACATTAAATGCCCATTAAGGCTCTGAAACAATAGGTGTTGTTCTATTGGTCGAATAGAGACTGGACTCAGTCCTTTACAATGGTAGATACCTTATGTTATTAGAAAAAGACACAAACGTCTTTGGGTGTTATCACACCTGTATATTGAAGGTTCAAACAAAGTAACTATGACCGTCTCAGTACATAAAGAAATTCAAAATTCCAATATCTACAAAAGTTCATTCAACCACCTTTTCAGTGTGTAAAGTCCCAATAGGGCCAAAAGGAATTGGAAGATATTCCCTGTACAGCTCCTAAGTGTGTGTGCTCTCTGAGATCCAGCCAGCAATATAAATAAATAAGGCTGGCAATGTTAATTCAGTAGAACTCTTCGGGGTCACTCAGTACTTTACTTGAACTTTGGTTCTATAAAAAATGGTAAATACAATTTTTGTTTTATTAAATAATGCTAAAGTGATCCTATAATATATATATATATATATATATATATATATATATATATATATATATATATATATATATATACACACATTATAGGATCACTTTAGCATTATTTAATAAAACAAAAATTGTATTTACCATAGGCAGCCATTTCCACTAATCTTTTTATAGAACCAAAGTTCAAGTAAAGTACTGAGTGAGCCTGAAGAGTTCTACTGAATTAACATTGCCAGCCTGCCTCCTTATTCCTGCCTCCTCAGTCCTGCGCTAAAGTCCTGGAAAGAGCTAAAGAACCAATCCGCTGCTGTCATTTTTCAAACACAGCATCAAATATGACAGTCAGAAGCTTGAGATTGGTTGGTACTTTATCTCTCTCCAATGTTTGATACAAATCCCCCCACCCCCCCAAGTCTTGCTGAATAATGTCTGCATCTTGTGAAAAGGTACCCATAGCTCCATGGCTACCGCTGTCTGCACTCGTTGGTGCTGAACAACTGAGGACAAGTGGCAATGAAATTTTGCCTTCACAGTGGTCCCTGTCACCCCACTGGTACTAAAGGGGGCATGGTCACACCACACACTTGGACCCTCTACATAGTATCTGGGCCCTCGATTTACTGGTGGCCTTGCTTACAATTAGTTCTAGTTTGCAACTTACCCACTGCTCTGGTCTTATAGTCATTTGTGATCTCTTCCAATTCCTCGGTATAACTGGTATTATTCACTATGTTTGCCAGGCTCTTCAGCATTTTGGTAGCACCAAGCGCAGCCAGGATGCATCCTCTTGTCTGCAGACAGTCGCATATTTACCAGTGTTAAAAAGAAAGAGGGAAACGCACATTAGACTTTGCATGATGTTTTAATAACTAACGTAAACAGCACAAAAATTGAAACACTATCTTCTATATATACGTCTAGTGACCGTGTGTCTTCGAAACACTGTCATCTTTCGGCAGTGAGTGAAACTACATCTCTTTCTCATTCATGCACAAACACAGATGCACATGGTAGCTTTGCTTCGAGCAGGCTTACTAATACTCTGTATAACTGGTGAATTCTAGTCTGTGTGAATTGAGAATAAAATCTATTGTAAAGCGCAACGGAATATGCTGCGCTATATAAGAAACTGTTAATAAATAAATAAATAAATGTATTTACCAAATTATGGGAGAAATTATGGGCTCTTCAGTCACATTGTCGAAACGTGAACAAGTGACTAAAGAAAAAAGTATGGAAAAATAGCGTATATCCAATCACTATTAACACAAGTGGGCATACAGTAGGTGGCAAAATTGTACAAGTCTAGGGCTGGGCGAGCCATTCACTTGCACCTAGTGCCTGAGGACAGTTTTGAAAGAAACTAGAGGAGGAAGCACACATTTTGTGGAAGACATTTACTAGATTTTATATATGTGAAAGAAGGAAGACGCAAACAGCTGGGATTGCTTACTCATTACTGGATATATTCCTCACATAGTGAGGCATATATCCAGTAATATCGTGCCAAGGGTATAATACTGGGGTATAATATGGTGCAAGGGGCATTACTGTGTCACACAGTAATGCCCCTTGCAACATACTGTATTATGCTGCACACAGTAATGCCTCTTGCACCATATTATGTTCCACACAGTACGGGGCAATACATTGCAAGGGGCATTTCTGTGGGGTATAATAATTTTTTCTATAGTGGACAATGGCTGGGGGTGCAGGGTCAAAAACTTGAGTATTTGATCTTGCATTCAACCAAGCTCAGCACTACGTACATGGGATAATCCAAATATTTAAAGAAGAAGACTGGGCCAATGGCTTAAATAAGATATTTTTACAATCCCATCCCCCCCAAAAAAGCCCTCTCTTTCTATGTTAATTTTCTTAAAACTATGTCGGTGGGAAAAGGAATAAAAACGGGTATAGGAAGATGGACAGAGATATTTCCAGCCTTATCTGAGAATACTCTGGGCATTATTCTGGTTCACTTCTTCTTGCAAACTCCTTCTTAGATGGACAAAACCATGCTGCACTGCAGGGGGGCAGATGTAACATGTGCAGATAGAATTAGATTTGGGTGAGTTATTTTGTTTCTGTGCAGGAAAAATACTGGCTGCTTTATTTTTACACTGCAACATATATCTCATTTTGAAGTAAAACCCCACCCAAATCTAACTCTGTTACCACTGCCCCCCTGCAGTGCACATGCTTTTGTCCAGCCAAGAAGGAATTTGCCAGAGGGAGTGAACAGAATAAGGCTCTCTACATGCTGAATTAGAGAATATATGCAATATGCTACCTAAACCGACCTATATAGAATTACTTTTGAAAATCTATTATAGAGCGTATCTTTCCCCAAATAGGAGAACAAGATAGGACTAGCCAATAATAGTAATTGTTTGAAATGTGGGACTAGTGGGGCAGATCTGGTCCATTGTTTTTGGGGATGCCCTGTGGTGCTTTGCTTTTTGAAAAATGTGGAAGGGTTTATAAAATCTATTTACCCAGTATACACAGTGTTTTTCAACTAATGACAGAATGGGCAATATTTAGTATAAAACCCCTTGGCATGGGAAGGAAAGGTCGGGGAGATTAAGGAAAATTGTTGTTAGATATATATCGGCGGTCTCAAAAAAAAAAAAAAGGATATTGCAAATTTGGATACAGCCACAACCCCCAGTTATAAAAAGGTTTCTGGATAAATTGTATATTTTTAATGGACTGGATGGAGGCATCTATACATAAAGCAAAATATTTTTTTTAAATATGGGGTAGATTTATAGAGACCTTATCTCCCCAAATTCAAGAGAAGATTAAGGTTTTCTTTGCCCTAATTGAATGGAAACCAAATGAGATAGGTTCAGGAGAATAACCTCACATTGGAGACAAATTTATCCCTCAAGAAGAGATTATAGGAGTTTAGTCTAGTCTCGCCATGCCCTGCATATAAGGAGGTCACCCCATATGTAAATGTGCAAATGTGACTCCTGAATGAAAGTAATACCCCTTTTACACCGCCTCAAAACTCCGGGTCTTCGGCGGGTCAGAGGCGTATAAATGTGACACGCCATGTCCCTTTACACGGGACTTCTAGAATACAGCGAGGACCTGGGTAGAGGGCAGTGTAAATGGGTATGCCGGGTCTGATGACCCGGCTCTCATTTACATCAATGGGGGACGTCCAACCTATGGACCGCAGTGTCCGCAGGTTGGACGGGGGGGGGGGGGGGGGGGACACACACACACAGCCTGCGCTGCTGTCTGCTATACCCTGCAGACAGCAGCGGCGACAGCGGAGGAGGTGAATGGATGCCTGTGTGCAGCATCCATTCACCTCCCGGACGGCAGCTGGTGGGGTGCACTGGGGCTGGGGGTAGCCCAGCAGCTTACCTTGGTGCTGGGCTTCCCCCAGCACGGCGATTGGTGTATCCGGCGCGATCACCGCGATCCTGGGGCTTGGAAATGATGTCATCTCCAAGCACCGCCTCCGTCTACACTGCGGGTAGGCACCGCAGTGTAAATGGAGAAAATCTGTATCCTTCTTCCAAATGCCGGGTCGGATCCAGGATTTTTGGTGTAAAAGGGGTATTACTGTATTAATGGTCGCCTTGTGTATTTTTGTGAGGTATGTGATATTTATGTAACTTTCTTTTCCTTTATATGAATGCGCATTTATTAATTGTGTATATTGTAATGATATATGTACAATAAAAAAAATATATAATAAAAAAAACCTGGGGTATAAGTTATTCTGGCCATACACTTTTACAATGGATCAGGCCAAGAAATCGGGGGGGAAAAGTGCCCAAATCGTATGTTTTGCCCTAACTTATTCCGATCCGATGTGCAGCCCCGTGCATGTTGGATCAGATCCAGAGATCAAGTGCTGCACGTAAGATTTATTGGATCCGGCAGGATTTGGCAGCAATTGCTTGAGGTCACATATGATACATCGGGCAGTTGCTGAGGTATCGCATGCGAGGCTGCACGAATCAGCAGCCTGCATGGATCAGTCAAATGTGCACAGGCTGCCCTGTGTAAAAAAAATAACTAAATAAAATGATGTGGGGTCCCCCCCAAGGCTGTAACGAGCCCCAGGGTCAAAGAACCGGGTCAAAGAACTGGTCCAAACCAAATTGGGTTTCACCGCAATATCTAAAACCAGCACCAAGCTCAAGGGCCAGTCCTGGTTCCCAAAATACGGGAGACAAAATAAGAAGGGTAATGCCACAGCCGGGGGGAAACTATTTATACTAGTTTCCCGGGCAAAGCATTAATCCCCTTGACTGCTCAGCCCATGCAGGGACCCTGGGGAAGTGGGACGCCACAATGATGGGGTCCCCCCTCCAGAATTAACCCTGCCTGGGCTGAAACTCAGATCGGGGGGCAAAGGGCTGATTTAAGTGTAATAATAGAATATAAAATGGTGGTATGCTGTTGAACTACAAGTCCCAGCAAGCCTGCACTGCATGCAGGCCTTGGAGAACCACAATTCCCAGCATGCAGGGCATTAATGGGCCTGCTGGGTCTTACAGTTCTACAACATAACAAATAGTTAAATAATACATGGACACATAAGACAATAAAAGTTGTCATACACACACGATACTCACCTATTGGTCCAATGCTGGTCTGTCCCCTTCTCTAATAGAAGTCCGTACAGGTATCTGTGGAAGGAAATTATACTTACTGACTCCTCTGGTGTAGATCACGTCCTCTTGGTTCCATGTAGCATCCAGGACAGGTAAAATAACAAACCGACAGTACGCGTTGCCAGTGGATCGGGAATAACAGGAATGTTTGTGTAACACTTATAAAGGGTTAAATTGACTTGAGCAGAATTGTAACCCAAAAAAGGGGTTAAATAATAAATCCATGTGTAAATATATAAATTTACAGTATGTATTTCATGTATGTATATATTTATGAAAATACTGTATATTGGCTAAAATATATATATGTGGCATAGGGAGATGCCGTAGGGTATAAATACCTATATACATTAGGGGCAATTATTTTAGGGTTAAATGACAGTGAAATAAAGTACTAGATACTTCATGTACAAAGCTGACTGTGAGGCTGTCGATTATCCAGTCAGCTGTAGTGTGAGGGAGGCAGAAGGCGGGAAAGAGTTGTGGGTGTGGCCAGCTGAGAAGAGGGGTATAAATAGAGCAGCTGACAGAGAGTCTGTCAGACTTCTGATCCCCCGGCCAGTGTTGTACACCTTGTCTGTCCCCGCTGCTGCTTGCAAAATAGCTGGCTGTAAACACAGCAGCAGCGGCTGGGGACAGTGGAAGTAAGGAGCAGGTGGATGGAGAGTTCCTCCTGATCTGCTGCCAGGGTCTCGGCCCGGTGAGCCAGCTGTCAGAAGGGGGAGCAAGAGCAGCTGCCGTAGTGATAGTAGAGGCCTGTTGATGATTTAGCAGTAAGGGCTATTTTACAAGCTCCAGCTTCTGCCGGGCAGCGAAACCCCGCACGGTCAGGAAGCCGTGCTGCACCGATTGTACCGGTTTTCTAGCCTTCAGCCACAGCGCTTGACAGGCACCTCCTTCCTTCACTTCTCAGAGGCCGCAGGGACTCTGGGAGTTGTAGTTTCCGACCACCAGCTATTCCCCAGGGAGCTTGAAGGGGAGCTGCCAAACAAGACTACAACTCCCAAGGTGCAACACGGCGGGCCCACCTCCTCCTGCTCAGGGATAGACTGGAGAACTTCACTCAGTCATGCATGCTGTCTGGACTCGTATGTGTGCACTGCAGTGCACTGTGCAGCAGGGACAATGAAGCGTAGCAGGAGAGGACCAGCGGGGCAGGGCAGGTAAAGTGATTATGTTCAACTCACACACACACACAGGTATTAAAAGTATACAAAAGGAGGTGTGGCCCCGCCCCTTTCCCGTAGCCATGCCCCTCTCCGATATTTTTTAAAAAATGTACCGATTTCTGACCCTCACTTGCTGGAGGGTATGCATTTATATAGACGTACTGAAAGCCCTTACAGCAGGAGTGGATTGTGCTGTGGAGCCTAGTACAGTAAGGGATAGCCCCAACAGCAGCCTGTCAGAGAGTCTGGGGGAGTGGCAGCCTGTCAGAGAGTCTGGGGAAGTGGCTGCCTGTCAGGAGCTGAGCTGAGGAGACAAAGCAGACAGCTGGGTTATGAAGTCACCCAGTGGTGAGATGGAAACTGTACACCACATTGTGTCTCAGAGACATTTGCATTTACAATGAACATTTATACCCCTTTTACACCAAAAACCCTGGTTGGACCCTGGTCTTCTAACGCTGGAGTTTCCAGGGCTGGACCCTGCTTCATACCCCATTTACACAGCACTTTGACCTGGGTCGGACCTGGGTCTGCACCATTTACACTGGACCTGGGTCAGCCCTGCCTTTCCTTGTGGATGTCATTAAAATTGGGCATTTTTGGTTTCAGTGCCAGGTAGGGTTACCACCCGTCCGGGATTACGCCAGACAGTCCGGTAATTAAGACAGATGTCCGGAGTCCGGACGGGTGGCGTTCCCGGACTATACAATGTCCGGGAACCGTGCTGCCACTACCACTAGTGACTACTAGAGCATGAGGTGAGGAGATGTGCTGGGAGTTGACACGGGGAGAGATAGCCGCTGTGCAGACCTGTCTGCTCGTCAGCTATTTCAAATCTCGCGGTTCAGCAGCCAATCAGGAGTGGTGGATTCTAATTGACTGCCGGACCGTGAGATTTGAAATAGCCGGGCGGGGTCGGCGTTGTAGCAGGCAGATGTGCGGGACATGTGTTAGTCCTGTGGGAGCAGGTGCGCTGCTACATGAGACATGAGACACAGAACAGTAAGTGTAACTGCGGCTGCTGCTGCTCGTAAGAAGCGCCATGTCAGTGCTCCTGGTGGGCCACTGGAGGGCGGAGGTTTGGAGCAAGTCACCCCCCCTGGAGCCAGGTGAGCATGCCCGCAGATATCCCCAACCCCACACCTCCTACTTTGGAGCCTGCAGCTGTATCGCCGGCGGCTGCATAAAATCTCTTGTGGAGCCTACAGCCGTATCCCCCCCTAGAGCAGATCGGTGGCCGCATCAAACCCCCCCCTCCCCACAGCATATCCAAACTCACCACGTGGAGCGGGTGACTGGCCGCACATCATCCCCGTGGAGCCCGCAAATGGAGCAGATCGGCTCTTGGGCAGCAGGGCGCATCGACCCCCTCCGTGTACCTGGTGTGCGGCGGGGCAAACACCCTCCCTCCCCGCCTGGGGCGCTGATAGCACTTACACCGGCCCTGGGCAGCACCTCATCCCCGGGACCTCGAGCCTCCGCTACTTTTCAAGCAGTTTTCTGTTTTTTTTTAATGTTTAAGTGTTAGTGTCAGAAAGTGTTTAAGTGTTAGTGTCAGAAAGCTGTGTCAGGGAGCAGTGTCAGTCAGCGTCAGGGAGCAGTGTCAGAGCTGTGTCACAGAGCAGTGTCAATGTTAGAGAGATGTGTCAGGGAGCATTGTCAGTGAGCTGTGCCAGAGAGTTGTGTCAGGGTCAGTGTTAGAGAGCAGTGTCAGGGGTCAATGTCAAGGATTCCGACGACATTTTAATTATAAGGTTGGCTGACATCAGGCTGGATGCTGCATGTCCAGCCATTCTAGTGTGCTTCCACTGCCTACCATCAGTAACAGTAAAAGTGCCTCCCCCAGGCTGCTGCTGTGTAGCAGACTTGCGCTGGCTATCTGAGGAGCCCTAAGTTGCCCCCTGCTGCTTTACTGCTTGGCCTGTTGTCCAGACTGAGTGACACTGACACCATACCAGCTGTCCCAGAGACCCAAGTCCCAGTCAGTGTCTGTCTGACAGACTACCGAGGCACCCTCCACTGCACACCCCAGCCCCACAACTGTGTATTGCAGGCCAGTGCTGTCTCCAGCCCTGTGTGGGCTGCCTGTGGCTGTGGCTGCCCCCCTGCCTTAGCAGGCCCTAGGGTCCCCTCCTACCCTGAACAGGGACCCTCTCTTCTGCTCCTGCTGACCTGACTGATAGAGCATGCAACCCCTGGCATAGAGCATGAAACCCGTAGCAGCAAGCATGTAGGTAAGCGGCACTTATGTGGCATAATATGTAATAGGCATTACGGCATGTGGTATTATATGTAATGGGCATTACAGTGTGTGGCAAAATGTGGAATGGGAATTACTGTACAGTGTTTGGTATAACATGTAATGGGCATTATAGCATGTTGCATAATAGGAATTGAGCATTGCGGAGTGTCGCATAACATGTAATAGGTATCATGGCATGTGGTATAATATGTAATGGGTGTGTGACTTGTAACAAGCATTACGGTGTAAATTTTTGGCGCACGCCTTCGACGCGCACTATCCCTGTTATCCTTAGTTTTAAAAAATTGTTGAGCCCTGGCATAACTCGTAATGGGCATCATGGCCACTGTTGTCCTTCTTTTATAAAAAATTGTTGAGCCCTGGCATAATGTGTAATAGAGACTATGGCATGTGGTATAATATGGATGTGTGACGTGTAATAGGCATTATGGGGCACATTTTTGGTACGCGCCTTCGGGGCGCACTGTCCATTTTCTCCCTATTTTTAAAAAAAATTGTCCACTCATGGCATAACGTGTAATGGGCATCACGGTGTGTGCCATAATATATAATGGGCATCATTGTGTGGCATAACTTGTAATGGGCATTACAGTGTGTGACGTAACGTGTATGTGGTATTAATGTGTGCGAAATCAAGAATAGATTTGAAGCAAATGGGGGCGGGTCAATGGGTGGGCTGTGGGTGTGTCAAGGGGCGGGTCACTGTCCAGAAATCGCTCAACACAAAGGTGGTAACCCTAGGGCCAGGTGCTATAAACACCTCAAAAATGAAAACCCCGGCTTGGCCATTGTTATCGTCAGGGGAACCATTTGGAATAATTGCTGTTCTCTAGAATTCATTACAGGCCGTGCAATGAGAGGATTGTGCTTTTGTCACACAGTCACTCACCCATTATCTCTCTGCATCTTTGTCTGCAGTACTATACTGTACATGGCACGTGTGTATAGCAATACACAGGCATTACATGTACTGTATTCTCCTGACATTCGAATAGTTATGTCATTATGACACAGATCATCAGCACGGAGGCTGTTCTTGCTGTAACAGTGCTGTCCTGGCCTCATTTAAGTGACGAGACAACATTACAGACTGTATATTGTAGCACACAACTTGTTTCACTGATGCTATAGGGGCCTATGCCGTATGGACACCGACACAGAGCAATGATGCTACAGGTGCAGATGCTGTTCTGACACAGATCAATAATGCTATAGGTGCAGCTGTCACAATGACACAAAACAATGGGGCAGATGTATTAAGCCTGGTGAAGAGATAAACTGGAGATAAAGTGGAAGGTGTTAACGCTCAGGCCAATCAGATGTGTTTGAAATATGACAGTTGGGAGCTGATTGGCTGGTGCGTTATCTTCTTCCACTTTATCTCCAGTTTATCTCTTTGCCAGGCTTAATACATCTGCCCCAATGATGCTATACTGTAGGTGTAGTACTGACACCAACACTGAGTTATAAGCAATTCTACTCACTCCAACACAAGAATCCTATAGGCGCAGCTGCGTACTGACACCGACAGAGAGCATCAATGATACAGGTGCAGCTGTTACGCTGACACAGAGCAATGATACTATAGGTGCAGCTGCTGTATGGACGCTGATAGAGCAATGATGCCAGAGGTGCATAACAACACCGGCTGTACACGGAGAGGGCCCACTGTTTTGCATCTGCTGTTCCCAGAGGCTGCAAATATTGCTGTGGCTTGTAGTTCTACAGCAGCTAGGCAAAAGACAGGTATCCGAGCTGTGCTGGAGAGGAGCCCATCAGCAGCCGCCTCCCCGTACAGCAGCATGGCGTTATCCCAGACGGGGGCTATGTATGCAGCCGCGGGGTCCCTGCGTCAGATGGGCTGTCAGTGCGTGGGATCCCGTCGGCGGATGGCAAGCGCTACTAATTCCCATCCACCGCAGGGACCCCACTGCTGACTGCCCATCCACCGCAGTGACCCTGCGGCTGCAGGGGGGAGTTACAGTAGCAGCCGTGGCCAGCATACATCCCCTTCGTCTCCCCCCCCTCAGCAGCCTGACAGCTTACCTCCCCCCTCCTCACGCCATGCACAAACCCGCTGCTGCCTCAACCCGCAGCGGGACCATTTACACCGGCCTCTACACGGGTCCTAAGCATGTTCTACCCAGGTCAGGACCTGGGTAGAGGACCCATGTAAATGGACACGGCTTGACCCCATTTACACCGCCGCAGATCCGGGTCTGACCCGCTGCTGACCCTGATTTTTCAGCGGTGTAAAAGGGGTATTAAGCACCAGATTTGAAGGGGCTTGGTATAGGGTTCTGACAGTCAGGATCCCGACAGTCATTAGCACGATGTCGGGATCCCGACTGGCCGGACCCAGACAGCATGGCGAGCGCAACAAAGCCCCTTCGGGCTCGCTGTGCTCGCCACGCTGCGGGAACAGTGGCTCGCTACGCTCGCCACCTATTCTCCCTCTATGGGGGTCGTGGACCCCCACAAGGGAGAATAGCCGATGGCCATTGGGAACCCGTCTGTCTGTGTTTTAACAGTTGGGATTCCGACATTGGGTAAATGACTGTCGGGATCCTGACTGTCGGGACCCGTCCGGCACCCATTTGAAGAGGTGCAGGGAATGGGACAGAGGTGTGGAGAGCTTCCCCTAATAGGAGCTGTGGCTGGCATATTGCATCTGAGAAGCGGTAGCAGAGGGAGAGACTAATCTGACATAGATAGTGAAAGCACTGCTTACCTAACCACTGCATATGTATCCTCTAGAGCAGGGGTATTGTGACAAGGGCTTCAAGGATTAAGGGGCAGATTTATTAAGCTTGGAGAAGAGATAAACTGGAGATACTGTAAAGCGGAGAAAAGGTAAAAGGAGATAAAGCACCAGCCAATCAGCTGTGTTTGAAAAAGACTGGGAGTTGATTGGCTGGTGCTTTATATCCTTTTACCTTTTCTCCGCTTTATCTCCAGTTTATCACTTCTCCAAGCTTAATAAATCTGCCCCTAAGAGACTAGTCAACACGGTTGGGAAACCGGGCCATTTCCCGTTGGGCCGACCCAAAACTCATAAAAACAGGCCGGTCGCACTCCCCCATGGGCTGGCTGGGCACTTTGCTCAAATCCAAAATGCGTGCCGCAATACTTATGCCGCCACCACCCCATCTCCCCCCCATTACTTACTCTGCCTTCACACCCCCTGCTCCCCGCTCCCGGGCCGAATTCAAGTCCCAATCCGCCCCTGCTAGTCAAATACTATTATTTGTCATGAAATAAAAACTTCATATAGGATAAATTGTGGACTGTAAAGGAAACAACAAATCCAGTTTGTGTATATCTAGTTGTATTAGAAGATATTCTCTTTTGGAACATCATTGCAATTGCACTGGCATCGTTGCACTTGCTACATAAACTTGTCATAACAGGAGTTTGCAAGTTACCTAATTACACTGAACTGGCTGCACTGTGACAGCGAGTTGAAAGTTTAATATGACTGAAATATTTGTGGAGAATAAGCAACTAAAATAATTAACAGGCAGCCAAATAAAAACAAAAGTAGCAGATTGATCTATATATATTATACAAAGTTACATACAGTACAGGGGTGCCGGACGGCTCCCCGACAGTCGGGATTCCGACAGTCATTACTCCGACATCAGAATCCCGACTGCTCCCTCGTGGGGGTCCACGACCCTCATAGAGGGAGAATAAAATAGGTGGCGAGCGCAGCGAGCCCGCAAGGGGCGTCATTGCGGCCCCCCCGCTGTGCATTCCGGATTCCGATGTCTGAGTAATGACTGTCAGAATCCCAACTGTCGGGTAAATATACCACACCCCAGTACAGAAAGTTCAGTTCATAATCTGCAGTAAGTTACAGCTGGAACATTACCCCAGGAGTTGAGAAGAACAGCAGCTATATAACAAGTTTGCTAAATACTACAGAAATGGTCTTAGTCTCCTAACTGGTCTTCCCAAGAACAGACTCTCACCACTGCAATCCATTATAAATGCTGCTGCTAGGCTGATCTTCCTTACAAGACGCTCATCGTCTGCTGATCCGCTCTGCCAGTCCCTCCATTGGTTGCCTGTATATTACCGCATTCAATATAAAACACTTCTGCTAGCATATAAAGCTATTAACCATACTGCACCAGCTTATATCTCTGCACTTATCACAAAATATCTCCCATCTCGACCACTCCGCTCTACACAAGATCTGCGTCTCTGTTCTGCACGGATCACTAGCTCCCATTCACTATTACAGGACTTTCATCGGGCTGCTCCCACCCTATGGAATGCCCTTCCACGCACAATAAGACTCTCCACAATAAGACTCTCCAATAGCCTCCAAACATTCAAGCGTTCCCTGAAAACTCACCTCTTCAAGCAAGCCTATCATATTTAAATTCTACACGCATAACCTGCTGAGGAACTTATGTATTATATAGCTTCCCTTCTGGACCTGTAACTTGGTGGGACTGCTATGCTATTACTGATGCCTGTCCTTGTGTTTCCCTCCTATATCCCTTGCAGCAGGGCCCTCTTACCTCCAAGTCTGTCTGTTGTTACCCAGTTTGTTTTATCACTGTCTACAATTGTAAAGCGCAATGGAATCTGCTGCGCTATATAAGAACCTGTAAATAAATAAATAAATGGGGGAGTTTCTACTTGTTTCTTCATCCAAATACAGGTTGAGTATTCCTTATCCGAAATGCTCAGGACCACGAGCATTCCGAATAAGGGATTTTTATGATTTTTGGAATATTTTTTTTTACATACTTACCTGTCCCCTGGTGGGTCCCCGATGGTCCCTCGTCGTCTATGGAGTCCTCCAGCGTCCATGGCAGGCCTTCAGCTTCATCTCCGGCGTCTTCAGCGGTCCCAGGAGTGCATTGTGTCAGTTCCCAGGCACGCTGGTGACGGAGATGAAGCTGAAGGCCTGCCGTGGATGCCGGGGGATTAGGTAAGTATAAAAAAAGGGTCGGGGGGGGGGGTGGGAGAGAAAAAAATTTCAAACTATTCCAAAAAAAACATGTTTTTTGGAATAATTCGGATAACGGATATCCGGATACGGGATACTCAACCTATATTACAAATCGAGGGATACACTAAAGGGCCCCAACTGCGCACAACTATACTAAGACTACCCGGGTCAGTTAATTTATTTTATTTATTTATTAACAGTTTCTTATATAGCGCACACATATTACGCAGCGCTTTACAGAGAATATTTGAACATTCACATCAGTCCCTGCCCCAGTGGAGCTTACAATCTATATTCCCTACCACATGTACATGCACACACAGACATTCTAGGGTTAATTTTTTGTTGGAAGCCAATTAACCTATCTGTATATTTTTGGATTGTGGGAGGAAACCGGAGTACCCGGAGTAAACCCACGCAAGCACGGGGAGAATATACAAACTCCGCACAGTTAGAGCCATGGTGGGGATCGAACCCATGACCTCAGCGCTGTGAGGCAGTAATGCTAACCATTACACCATCCGTGCTGCCCCAGTTAATAATTAAAGGGTGTATTCTTCACAATGGGCATTATTCTGGTTCACTCTTTCTGACAAAATCCTTCTTAGATGGGCAAAACCATGTGCACTGCAGGTGGGGCAGATGTTACTTGTGCAGAGATAATTAGATTTGGGTGGGATTTTACTTCAAAGTGAGATCTATATTGCAGTGTAAAAATAAAGCAGTCTGTATTTACCCTGCACCGAAACAAAATAACTCACCCAAATCTAATTATCTCTGCACATGTTACATCTGTCCCACCTGCAATGTACATGGTTTTGTCCATCTAAGAAGGATTTTGTCAGAAAGAGTGGATTAGAATAACCCCCAATGTTTGGAATGGATATGCTTCTATTTGTATAATTCTGCATCTTAATGGTACACCATTATACCGTGTATTGTATTATTGCTTAAAACAAACATAAATAGACAATTATCTGGTGAGTTTTAGGTGTTCATAAGGGGAGCGAAAGGACTTAAAGATGGAAACAGAATTTACCCTTTGGACCAAGGTTTAAAGGGTACTTTAATATATGTGCAAAATATAGTTAGAGGTATTTATCCTATTCTAACAGCATTAAAGCCAAATACATGCTAGCTGATTCTAAAGCTCTATGTATTGTAAATAGCTTGGGTTGAGGCACAGTTAGACAGAGTAATCTACGTTCCTATAATGAAGGGTCACATTTGTTTAAATTCCTCCCCGCCAACCTGTGCGATTGCCCGCCCATCAGGAGCAGAGTTTTGCTGAAACTCGGCTCCTGATTGACTGCTGGGCGGCCAATCACGCAGTTCAGGGTAGGGGAGAATGTACACAATACGTGTCTTGTTTTTTTATTTTAACTGACCTGGATGCCTACATGGATCCATGAGAATGTGATCTACACAAGAGGAGTCAGTTGGACCAATAGGTGAGTATAGTGTGTGAATGATTGTAGTGTGTAATAAACTTTTACTGTCCTATGTGTATGTGTATTATTTAACTATTTGTTATGTTGCAGAACTAATAGACCTATAGACCCAGCGGGTCATTAATGCCCTGCGTGTTGGGATTGTGGTTTTCCAAGTCCCTGCATGCGATGCAAGCTTGCTGGGACTTGTAGTTCCACAACATAACACAAAAGGTTAACTTTTTTACACCAAATCCATCAGTCTGGTGCCCATCTCCCTAGGGCACCAGCGCTTCAGCCCAGGTTGGGGTAAATCTGGAGGGGGGACCCCTTCATTGGGGGGTCCCCACTCCCCCAGGGTCCCTGCCTGGACTGAACAGTCAGGAGATTAATTCTTTGGAAGGGGAAACTAGTGTAAATAGTTTCCCCCCGGCAGTGGCATTACCCTGCTGGCTTTTTGGGCCTGTGCTGGATGTCCGAATACTGGGGGACCACTACACATTTTGTCCTCCATATTTTGGGAACCAGGGCCAGCCCTTGAACCTGGTGCTGGTTTTGCAAATTGGTTTGAACTCTGAATTTCGAAAACCAGGACCAGGCTCTTTGAGTCCGGGGCTCGTAGCCGGGCAGGGGGACCACACATCGGGTTTTTTAATTTGTATTCTTTCGATGGCGTATGCAATCATACACCTAGAATAGGAATACACCTGAAAAGGAATACAAATATGTCTGTCAAAAGGGGATACGGTCATTGGGTCAACAGATAGTTGTTAGACAGTCATGAAGTCATCACCATTAGGTCGACATGTGTCTAGGTCGAAATGCAGGAAAGTCGACATGAGACTAGGTCGACATGAGACTAGGTCAACATGGGTTAGGTCGACAGAGTCATTAGGTTGAGAGAGTCATTAGGTGACCCCTGTTGACCTAATGAGGGTCAAAAAAAAATTTACTTTATGACTCTGTCGACCTAACCCATGTTAACCTAGACTCATGTCGATCTTCCTGCATGTCGACCTAGACACATGTCGACCTAAATGCATGTCGACCAACTTGCTGGTGACCAAATGATCCACACCAGTCAAAAGAATAGGAATGGTCATATACTGCCATTTGTAATTTCAGAAATACGAATTTATGAGCAGTAACAGCTACAAATAGCTACAACTACGCCTATTCGCAGCCATTCAGCTGTTCGTAATTTCCCCCATTGTGTCTTATATGATGTTATTACCTGCTCCCAGATTACGATGGACATCTCTCTTTTGTTCTGCAGTAGGGCCCATATGAATAGTGCAATTACAGGATGTGATAATAGTGGACTGAGATCCTAAGTGATAAAAAAACAAAACAGAGGTTATAACCATTTTATAACGGCATTTTCAGAGGTTTGGGCGCATTGTTCACTTTCATGCATCTGGTGCACAATATTAAGAAACATACAAATGTGCAAGCAAAATTGGCAAAAGCTGGTGCGGCCTAGGTGGGGTGTAAGCGTGTGGAGAAACTGATCGCTATACTGTATGTCAGGACAGTGACTTTCTCCCACATATATAAATGGCTGATGTACATTGTGCCCCTCCCATCAAATTCTGACTACTTGCTACAAGGTAGCCTCAGATACACTGACAATACAAATCTATGACAAGACCATAATCCCTGTTATGCATCTGCCCCAGTTCCGGATTATCTGTGGGGCAGCCGAGACAATCACCTTGGGTACCTCGTACATGGTGGCTCCCACACAGGTTCAGACTGGCCCATCAGGGAACCCTGGAAATCACCTGTAGTAGCTGTGATAGAAGACCATGACCCTGTACTCACCTGCCAGTGTCTAAAACTCAGTGCATTACAGTTATGTCTATTAGAGGCCAAATACATGCCATTGTATTTTTTTTTGTTACTGCTACTGTACATTCTTACATATGTTATTTTGACACAAGTAACAATGTAGCTCTGTTAACTCAGCTACTTTGATTGGCAGAAAGGGAAAATCTTGGTTTAGCTTTTATAGAAACAAACCAAGCACAGATGTACATGTGTGTTTTTCCTCTTCAAGATAACTGATCCTCTACTACAATTACAAAGTATAGTTTGAATGCAAGGTTTGGAATATGACATTAGAGGACAACGTGGGCCCTCAAGCATTGGTATTTCAGAAAAGAACATGGTAATTTGGTAATATTTGCAAACACTCCTTGGAAAAAGCATACAACATTTTTGGCTATTTACATTCAAGTAAATTAGTAAATTAGTTGCATTTAAGAAAATCTCAGAAAACCTATTAAGTTATACTTGTAAAAAGCTCCCATATGGCTGCTGTACCCTCACCTGTATCTCCGAGCGATGACAGCTATTCCAGACCATATTCAATACAAGGAAGAGTAAAGAGTCATTGGTATCAAGTTTGTCAATCTGCTGATAATTCTGTACTGGTGATTTAAAGTGCTGAAAAAAAAGTTTTCTGAGGACATTACAGTTCAGATACGTGTGTAAATCCAGGCCGTTCTCCAGGAAAAGACGCACAATCTTTGGCCTATCCTTCACCAGCGCTGCAAACATGGTTTCGTTTGGGTCAACATGCTGAGAAAAGACAGTAATGAAGAATAGATAAAGAATAAAGGTAACAGACTAAATGAACATATAGCCAACTGTGCACAAAGACATGCAGAAATTAAACAATTAATAGTAGATAGGGAGACAGAAGCACCCAGTGTCAGACTGGCACTACACAGTATTTTTCTTTTTTCCTGTATAGTACTAGAAACCTTAACATGGTAGCACCTCTCATTATGTTTAAAAATATGATGTGCAGTCCAGTCCCCCCCCCTCTTTCCCCAATGTTTGTCTATATATTTTGTATACTTGAAGGTAAGGCCCCTTCATTCTGGCATTGGCACCCCTCTCAACCCCAGTTTTATTTAGCACAGGTTCCTGCATTGCTGACTACATGTTAATATGGGCTATATTGAAAGTAAGACCTAGATGCATTTATATAATGTGTTAGTATTAGAGATGTTTGGGACCCATCTAATGAAGTTCACCTGGATGTGGGGGAAGGTAGGGGTGTGCACCAGGCACTTTTTGTGTTTTGCGAAACACACTTTGGGTAGCGATGTGCGGGCTCGGACTTCCCAGATCTGAGCCGGCAGAGAGTAGGATAGTCTGTGTGCGGAGCTTTGTTAGGTTAGATTAGGGGCTGTGTTTTTTTTGCGGCTGGGGTGACTGCCAGTGCCTACTAGTGCCACTCTCTGCTCTGCTCTCTGGTGGTGTGTGCTCTGCACTGCCAGTGGCTGGCAGCCAGCCCATCAGCAGTAGTACTTCCTGGCCACTTCAATAATACATGTATATGACTGCAGTGTGCATTGTTGTAAAACTTATTAACTAACCACTTGTATATCTGTCTGCTTGTGCATCTACTGTATAATTAATAATACCCCCTGCTGGTGTATTTTTTACAGCCTTACATAACTAGTACATATTCTCTGCTGGTGCATTTACTGTACTACTGAGTCTGACATAAATAAATATTAATAAATTAACAGTGTACTGGTGCATCTACTAATTAAAATAATATATCTGCTGCCTAATTAATTTACTGCCCTGTGTGTGTATATATATATATATATATATATATATATATATATATATATATATATATATATATATATATATATATATATATATATTTTTTTTTGACTCATTTAAACGGAAATCTCACTTTGATCCTCCATCGAATAATACAGCCATTCAAAGCTTCATTAAGGTGCTGGATGTACAAGTCAATACGGCAGCGACCCGACTTCAACCCTACTCTAACCGATCTAAAACCGAGTGGCAAGCTCTTAAAAGTCTTAAATCATATGAGGATATTATGATTCTCCCTGCCGACAAAGGTGGGGGTATTGTAATTTGGGACATTGAGGCGTATAAGGAAGAGGTGTATTCACAAATTAACAACCCTAACACCTATGACCGTCTTGCCACGGATCCAACGAAATCATACAAAAGCGAGCTGGACAAAATATTAGCTGATGCGGTGCTGAAACAAGAAATACCTTTGGGTACTAAGGAATATCTTACAACTGAATTCCCTAAGCCTCTGCTACTATATTGTCTGCCGAAAGTCCACAAAAATTTGGAGAAACCTCCAGGACGGGCCATAATTTCGGCCCGTGAGTCTCTTTTCATCCCGGTCTCGACCTTTCTAGATCACTTTTTGCAACCATGTGTACAACGATTGCCGATGTATCTTCAAGACACGACAGATCTCCTCAATATATTGGAACAGTTTGGTGAAGCCATTCCAGAGATGTGGATGTGCTCTTTAGACATCAGTAGCCTTTACACGAGCATCCCTCATCAAGAAGGGTTGCAGGCTACGGCTCTTGAACGAGGAGTTTTTATATGTTGGACCTCCAGTCCATTTGTTCATTCGCTTACTTGAGCTAACATTAACAAAAAAGTTTTTCCTGGGGGCGTGGCCTGGCAGCCATCGGGTGCAGTCGCGCTGATCCGGAGATCCTGGTTCGCAGACTCCCGCCACCGGCTTCTTGTTGCACGGGGGGACCCCAGACACCTGTGAGGACTCCCCTGGGATCCTAGACGCTGCTGCTGTGGTTCGCGGGTGGCTGCAGAGTCGGGGTGACTGCGTGCAGTCACCTGCTGATTGCGGCCTACCTGCGTCCCGGAAGCCGGGACCTCGAGTTAGGCTCCGGCCCGCGGATTGGATTCCACGGCGGGCGCTTCCTCCGGACCTGCCCGTGGCGACACCGGGCCTCAGCGGGGAAGGGAGGCCTTCTCAGTGCCCCTCCTAGACGCTGCTCCAAGCGGGTGAGTGCCTCTGGACCCACATAATTTATATTTTATTCCCTGCCTCTTTCCACATAGCGGCGGCCATCTTGGTAGTAGCAGAGCTTGTCTGCTGCCTCCTTCTTTATACCACCAGCAGCCGCACCCAGGGGACCTGCTATACATATAAACACCCTCATTCTATTGCAGAGGCACTCCATACTCTGGAGAAGAATGCAGTAATAGCACCTCTTCTAACATCACCACCTATATAGGTGCCATCTAGATGTGTGCTACCAGAGGTTCACCTCCTATTGCTGCCGACCTGGAGGCCTCTCCAGCTATCCCCTGGAGCCCAAAGACCCTGACTACGGCCACACCTCTCTGTAAATCCAGCCGAGAGGGATGTGTGATAGTCTAAATACAGAAGACCAGAATTAAAAGGCGCCTATCTTGAGCTATACTCCGTCCCATACAAGCCACTGCACAGTGCACTAAGTCTACCAGAGCCAGGACTCAGGATCTGGGCTGGACCAGGCCCGGGGCTTTATACCTGCTCCGACCAGACAGGCTCTCACTGTACTGCCCTATATGCTGCACTGCCAGTTATAGGCTCGAGTTAGATCTATAATATAGCTCATTGACTCCCGGCTGGTGAGTCTGTGGCGTACGACTCCTGGTCCCTCTGAGGTGACAGCAGCGGCGGGAGGACAGGGGCCGAGGCTTGTGCTCTGGATGGTTGAGCCCTTTGCTCCCCACAGCCCTTTGCTCCCTATATCTCTTCACGACCCGAAACACGTTCTCGCCAACTTCACTGCAGGTCTCCCCTGTGGCGACAATTCCTTGGTACCACTCTGAATGCTACCAGGGCTCCGACCATATACCTTTCTTCTAACCAGTGATCCCACTGTCTACCAAATACCAGATGATCCATTCCGACATACTAAAGTAATTCATCGCCTGCCATACTTTGACTTACTGACCTATTCATTATCCACCGACCTCACTCTGAAGATGTGAACCTCTAAGGGGTTTATCCTGGGTCTCAGAGACACGCAATTACCCAAAACATATGAAAACATAACTTAGGATCCGTTCCCCTACTAAGGTACCTTCTCTGCATACCTCCAAAGGTTCTTACACTACCCAGCCCCTTTCTTCGTTATCATGCCTAAAAGCAACAAGAAGCAATCGGGGGCGGACGTGACCCAACGCCTTAAAAAATATGCTTTTTCCTCAGACAAAACCCCCTTGTTTATACTTCTTCTTGATAAGAACAATGTATCTCACCAAGGTCCCAATTCTTACTATATATATTTGCAGACCTGTTTACTGTTGGAGGTTGTTTTGAATATATTATATTTGCTTATAGCGTTAATATTTTCCCTATAGTAATGGAGATCTAGACATTACAGTTTATTACTGGTTTTCATTGTTTCCTAAATATAAAATAGACCCAGGATGTTTACCATTTAAATACCCATCTGACAAGATGTCGGTAGATGGCCTAGGCCATGCCCCTCCCATTGGGTGTTGCACCCATGATCGGTCACTGTCACTAGGGCCCGTATTCTGATTGGTGCGGATATTCCCGCATGCGGACGGACCGCCGATGTTGATCGTCTGCGCATGTGCAGAGGTCACTCTGCGCATGTGCAGGCGATTTCGCCGTACGGATTCTTTATACGCCGCACAGGGGGCGTAGAGGGGCGTGAGGGGCTACTTAGCCTCATTACCCTATGCATACGCCCCGCGTTTCATGGGCGTTCCCATGCAAACGCGGGGCGTATGCATGGTAATGAGGCCGTGACGCGTGGGTACGGGGCGGGCAGCTGACATCGCCGGATGTCAGCTGCCCGCCCCCATACATGATTTCACACGGACAAGTGTCCGTGTGGTCTTGTGTGGCGGGACCTGGTGGAGCGTGCGGCCCTGCATTCGATGTTAGGCGACCATCGAATGCAGGGGCTGCTCCCAAGACGGAGGAGGCGTATCCCCGTCCAATTTCATGCGGATCGCCACATATCCGCGTACGGACGGCAGGTGGCGATCCGTATGGAAGGCGGGGATTCGCCTGCACGGTCGTGGCCGCATATTCTGATCGGGCCGCACCGATCAGAATAAGGCCCTAGGTGACATTCCCTTTTCCTTCCCTGACCGACAGGTTAGACCAGAGTTATATTCCTCTGGTCCCCATCATTTTCTTTTCCTCCTCTATACCAAATACACCCCCTCCCATCCCTTTATTTTGTTTTCTTTTTATGGTCGATTGTTTAATGCAGAGTTGATACATTGTCATTCTATATGTTATTTACTGTATATATTGCTTCATATATCAACGGTGGTTTTCGGGGCCTCATGAACAGCACTCCCCCCTATGGAGTCATGGCTCTTAAAATTCTCTCCTTAAATGTTAAGGGTTTATACACCCCTATTAAACGATCAAAACTCTTTGTATCCCTTAGGCAATCCAAAAGTGACATAGTTTTTTTGCAGGAGACCCATTTTAAGAAATCACTCCACCCAGAGTTAAAATCAAAACACTATCCTCTTACTTATCACGCCTGTGACTCTAAACAAAAGAAAAGGGGTGTCTCCATCCTATTTTCTTCTCACCTCACATTTGACCTTATGGATTCAAAGGCAGATAAAGAAGGTAAATGGCTTATCCTAGTAGGGAAACTTAACCAAACTCTATGTACATTGGTGAATGTGTACGCCCCTAACCAGAATCAAACTAATGTTTTTAGAAGACTGGACTCTTTTCTATCCAATTTCAGCAAAGGAGAGGTAATAGTGGCAGGAGACTTTAATGAGGTTTTGGACCCTTCAATCGACAGGTCTACCCCTACTACACCATCTCCACCTAGACCCTCATCGCCTGCTTCCGTAGCTCTAACCTCCCTGCTGAAAAAACACTTACTATCTGACTCCTACAGACTACTAGAACCTCTAACTAGAGACTACACATTTTACTCTAATGTCCATAATTCCTACTCCAGGATCGACATGATTCTGCTCAGCCGGGGACTGTCCTATCAACTTATATCCATCAATATAGGCCCTATGGTGTGGACCGATCATTGCCCAATCACATTGGAACTAAAATCCATTGTCTCTCGCCCACCTTCCGCCACCTGGAAGTTAAATGACTCCCTCCTGCACTCTCTAGAATTCTCGGACCTAATTAATTCCTGCCTTACAGAAATCTTTCTTCTTAATAACTTGCCTGAGACCTTCCCCACTGTGTTATGGGAAGCCCATAAGGCTGTCCTACGCGGCCACTTGATTAGCTACGCTTCTAGACTTAAAAAGACACAGGTATCTCATTTTCTTTCATTATCAGTAAAACTCCAACAACTAGAACGCCAACATAAATTAACCCCTACACAAGCCAACCTAGAGCTTCTGCTGAAAGCCAGATCAGATATAGCTATCTTTCTTTCCGAACGCACAGCAAACGCTCTGAAAAAGCTTAACCAGACTTTTTATGAAAAAGGTGACAAAGCAGACAAACTACTTGCAAATAAGCTTCGTTCCCTGTTACTATAAATCAGGAATTCCAGGATTTCTATTCATCGCTTTATAATCTGAATGAGGGGGTGGGAGATCGGGCCACTCCTGAGGCTCTGATCTCTGACTTCCTACAGCGCGCCAATTTGCCTTAACTGTTGGCTCAGGTTTCTGCTGATCTAAATAGAGATATATCAGAAGAGGAAATCGCTACAGTGCTTAAAGGGTTAAAGACCTCTAAAGCCCCTGGGCCAGATGGGTTCACTGCTGCGTACTATAAAAAATTTGCCCCTATACTAACCCCGCGTCTTAGACTTCTATACAACGCGGTATTACATGGAACCCCTTTTCCCAGCACCATGTTAGAAGCCAAAATAATTGTAATCCACAAGGAAGGAAAAGACCCCCGAAACTGCGCCAGCTATAGGCCAATTTCTTAACTTAATCTGGAGTAAAACTTTATGCGAAGATCTTAGCCAACAGACTTAATGGTGTTCTCCCTGGACTGATCCATTATGACCAAGTTGGTTTCATACCAGTACGCCAGGCCAGGGACAACGCCAGAAGAACAATTGATCTTATACAAATTATCAACAATAGACACACCCCATCCTTCATTTTATCTCTCGACGCCGAAAAGGCATTTGATCGTATCTCATGCCCTTTTCTAACCCGCACACTCCAGGCATTCGGACTCTCAGCAGAATTTTTAACAGGTGTGTAAGCCCTGTATTCCTCACCTATTGCTAGAGTTATGACGAATGGAATTATATCCAATCCCTTTGCCTTAACCAACGGGACCCGTCAGGGATGCCCCTTGTCACCATTAATATTTGCTATGGTTATAGAACCCCTGGCAGCCCTGATTAGGTCATCAGATAGAATTCAAGGTGTCCCTGTAGGCCCCCATAATTATAAAATCTCCTTGTTTGCTGACAACGTTTTATTATCCCTTACTGACCCTCAATCATCCCTCCCAGCTCTATACGACATTATAGCAGAGTATGGAAGTATCTCAGGTTACAAAATCAATTATTCCAAATCTGAAGCTATGCTCCTGCACGCCTCCGATGACCTGAGACGCTCTTTACACTCTTCCTATAATCTTACCTGGCAAGAGAACAAGATTAGATATCTGGGGATTTCTATCACTTCAAATTACAAATCTCTGTACCTAGAGAATTTCCCACGCCTCTTCCAAAAACTTAACACGGATCTTGTTAAATGGAAGTCCCACATCATTTCCTGGTTGGGCAGAATCATAGCAATAAAAATGACTCAGCCCCAGCTCCTCTACCTTTTTCAAACATTACCCATTAAAGTTCCGGAATCAGCCCTCAGGGACATCCAATCCTCTATCAAAAAATTCATATGTAAAGACTAGCCTTACATATACTTAAGATGCCCGCATTTAGGAGGGGGTAGGGATTTTTAGCATCTCATCTAAGCCAAATAGCCGCCTCTTTTGCACCACTGGGTCATATGGCATTGCTGGATCTGGAAACATCCTACTTAAGGTTCAACTCCTTAGCTTCCCTATGGGGCCTGCCTAAACCTACACTAAGCTCCCAGGTGAATTCTCTCCCATCGCTCAGCTTCCAACTCTCTCTTTGGGCTACATCCCTAAGAAAATATAAATTGTCTTCACCTTGTTCTCCCCTCACCCCACTGTGGGATAATCCTAATTTCCCCCCAGGAATTTCACTCCTTCGATTTCCACAGTGGTGATCGGCTGGTGTGTACAGGGCCTGTGATCTCAAATCCGGCAATAACTGGGCATCCCTAGATGAAATTAAAAATAAATTTCACTCTCTATCCCCTCCCCTTTTCGAATTTTTTCAGATTCGCCATTTTCTTCTCTCACTCCCACTAGAAGAGGCTAACCAAGATCTTTCCTCCTTTGAAAAACTATGTAGGGAAAGCCCACTTAAACGTCGTATGATATCTTCTATATACTCTATACTAGTGGAGACCTCTTCTGCCCCTTCCCCGTGCCATGAACGGGAGTGGGAGACAGACCTAGGCCCCCCTCCAGATGATTCCTGCTGGGAGGAGATCAGAGAAAATATTGCCAAATGCTCCATCTCTACCAGGCTCAAGGAGACCTCATACAAGCTGTTCTACAGATGGTACTACACTCCTGACAGGTTGGCTAAGATACCACTCCTTAGAGGGATAATCCCTCGTATGGTAGGCACCCTAAGTAGGTGTAATTTATATTTAAAAATAAATTTAGAAAAATTTATTACGATAAAGGTTTATAAGCAGCCGTCAAAGACTAGTGTGACTGTGACCTCACACTTCACTGTGGTCCCAGGTGTAATTACACCTGTACCTTTAAATGGCAACAATATAATACTTAAGACCACGCTATGTTATTAAATGCACAAAGGTTGAAATTACCACTTCAATACTCAATACTTAACCAAATACTATTTTATTAAAACACATATATATTTTTCTCTTTCAATATATTTAAATCATCATAGAATATATTAAAAAATAAACATTACATATACATACACATATTCATTCAGGTGGCCACCTGTTTAAAATAGAGATGAATTGATTTTCTGGACTCCTTTTCAAGTCTCTAATGCCAAGGGAAATAGAAACTTTATAACATAACAGTTGTTACTTTATGGTACGAAAGTTCATACTCACAACTGCCAGTATGTATAGCAAGATAAATTCTCCGTGAAAATATATATATATATATATATATATATATATATATATATATATATATATATATATATATATATATATATATATATATAGGGAGGTGGGGGAGGCCCGTAGAAGTGGCTCAATCTCCTTTCTCTCCCCACAGCAGAATGCTGCGTGTACCCAACCTGCAGTTGGAATCAGTCCAGTGTAAAGTGTCTTTCACACACTGTGGGATACAGGGAGCACTCCTGCTGGTACAATTTATTGCACTGTGATGTGCTGGATGGACGCTTCCCCTCTGCTGCTTGGGGCTTAGGCAGCAGTAACCGTGTCTCTCACTCACAGTTGCGGGGTTTCCGCGTACCTCCTGTCGACTGTAATACTGTAGATATGTGCACTGAGCTGACGGGCGCTTCCCCTCTGCTGCTGATGGAGGGGGCTGAAGCAACAGTACCGTGTGCCGGGGTTTCCGCGTTACCGTCTGCTACAATGGAAAGCGCTGCTGGCGGCGTCTCTCACCTGCCGCCCTGCGGTATCAGCAGCGTCTGGTAAATCACTGGAGTGGAACAGCTGCAGAGTAATTGCCGTTTGCTGGGATCGCGGGTGCTGCTAGCGGCGTCTCTCACCTGCCGCCCTGTGTTGACAAACAGCACCAGGATTCACACCAGGATGGAAAGGCTGCAGAATCACAAACCAGAGAGGGTGCAATGGGATAGATGGATTCCCTTGGCATACCACCGGGCAATAGTCCTCTAACGCGTTTCGCTCTATTTGGAGCTTTTTCAAAGAGTAACCATGCATTGAACAAACTGTCCTGTGATACCCGGTTCATTAATTGATGGATCAACATTATTGGTCCTTTTTGATTGTCCAGGTGTTGTTAATTAGAATCAATTACTAGGTGTTTGCAAGTTTTCTTCTGTTGCACTCCATGCACACCATATTTCAAAGACAAACATTTACATGGAATCTTACTAAAAAACATATATATATATATATATATATATATATATATATATATATATATATATATATATGTGCTATCATTATCAAGGAGAGAAACTACTATTCATTTCAACAGTCTAAGTTATAAAAAAAAAATAGAAAATAAATAAATTAATAAATAAATAATAAAATATAATCAAAATATTTTATCTCTCTCTACTTTAGCACTCAATAATATACCAATGTAGGTGCTCCAATTGGCTATATTTCCTATAAATGTACATATATTTTAAGTGACTACTTTCCCATCATATACTAATCATCTATGTCATAAAAACAATTAGTAATTTAGTTTTTGTATTTTTACATTAGAACCCCTATATTCTCCTACCCCAGTCTAACATTCTACCACTATGCTACGCTGGCACCGATAGATTTCATCTACATAGATTCTTATATCAAAGAGATTCTCATCACTTTATCTTAATCTTAAACACTCAATTACTTAAAATTACTATTTCAACTGTATTTTAATAATGGGCCCAAATCATTTTGTTTTACACTACTTTAGTGCCCAAAATTACCTATCAGTATAAGTTAATTGCGATATTCCTTATATATACATCGATGATTTAATTATAATTTGGGATGGAGATGCACTTTTAGCACAGGAGTTTGTTTCCTATCTTAATCACAATTCTTTTAATTTGAAATTCACTTATTGCTTTGATAGCACTTCAGTTAATTTCTTGGATCTTACCATCTCCACTCAGGGCCCCAAAATTATTACTAAAAATTACAATAAGGAAGTTGATTGCAACAATTTCCTTCATTATTCAAGCAGCCATTATAAACCATGGCTAAAAAATGTTCCATTGAGTCAACTCAATAGAGTATAGGTTCACACCAGCTCCAGCGTCCTTGTGCTTAGTATATTACCAGTTTCCTGATTACCATATTTGACCCCGGCTTGTTTCCTGACTATTCTCCTGCCTGATCCTTTGGTACCGTGACCAGTGATTCCTGTGTATGACCTTGGCTTGTTCTGTGACCATCCTCCTGCCTGCTCCCTGTGTACCGCATCCTGTGCCTTCCTGTGTATGACCCGGCCTGACTTCGACTAATCATTGCTGCATCCATTGGTCCCGTATCTGCTCACCTGTTACTGACCCGGCTTGACGACCACGCTCCATATTCCACAAGCTACCACCACTCATACGGGGAACCTGACCAGGGGGCCGCGACCGACGTGTCGGGTGCCGCAGAAGCCCATATCCCGCTTGGAGGGGTCACTGGCAGAAAACCCCCGACACGGTTAGACTCCGCGCCCCTGTGTCAGGTCTAGCCAATCCCCGAGTGGTAGTGCACCCCAAGTTTGTGACAGGCGGCAGGTGAGAGACGCCGCTAGCAGCACCCGCGATCCCAGCAAACGGCAATTACTCTGCAGCTGTTCCACTCCAGTGATTTACCAGACGCTGCTGATACCGCAGGGCGGCAGGTGAGAGACGCCGCCAGCAGCGCTTTCCATTGTAGCAGACGGTAACGCGGAAACCCCGGCACACGGTACTGTTGCTTCAGCCCCCTCCATCAGCAGCAGAGGGGAAGCGCCCGTCAGTGAGAGACACGGTTACTGCTGCCTAAGCCCCAAGCAGCAGAGGGGAAGCGTCCATCCAGCACATCACAGTGCAATAAATTGTACCAGCAGGAGTGCTCCCTGTATCCCACAGTGTGTGAAAGACACTTTACACTGGACTGATTCCAACTGCAGGTTGGGTACACGCAGCATTCTGCTGTGGGGAGAGAAAGGAGATTGAGCCACTTCTACGGGCCTCCCCCACCTCCCTATATATATATATATATATATATATATATATATATATATATATATATATATATATATATATATATACACCAACCAAGAAAGAGATGTTACTCCGGGTCTTTTGTAGAAAGTGCAAAAAACTTTACTGTAGAATGCCTACGCCGTTTCGGGACTCGCCCGTCTTCAGGACATGCACAGTACATAATGAATAAAGTGACATATTTATACGTTACCAGATCAGAGGCTGTCCGCTCTCTCATCCGCCCTCCGGTATGCACGCTGTGTGACTTCCGGGTTCTCCTGCCGGACGTGACGTCGCGCCTTCCCAGGGGGGCGTGATGATTGACCGGCAACTCTGCAAAAAACAAAAGTGCAAATTTTACATGACATGCAAGTTGCTTATATTATTACCAATATTACTCTATGATGCATGTTATATTTAATAAAAACAGTGAATTTATCACCCTGTGTGAGTGTTTGGCATTATATATGAGTCGTGCATCGAGTATGGCTGTGACCACTAGGTGGTATCTGCAAGCCGTGTATTCCACTATTTTGTGATTGTGTGCGGACACCATCGATATCGATGTTACAAAACACCTGCTAATTGATTTAAGAAAATTTTTTTGGAAAAAATTAACAAAAAGCTCTTTGGAAAAAGTAAAAATAATATGAATTAATTTAAGATAATATTATGTGAGTGTTGTTACTTTACTGGGGATCCAATAATTTATATTTCTGTATTGTATCAATGTTAGAATAACTTAACCCATTGTGTGAACT
Organism: Crinia signifera; assembly: GCF_055691185.1. Lineage (NCBI taxonomy): Eukaryota > Metazoa > Chordata > Amphibia > Anura > Myobatrachidae > Crinia > Crinia signifera. The sequence continues at coordinate 182,555,976 of NC_139223.1, read as the reverse complement.
ACTGAAATGTGTTAACTAAAAAATAGACAAGACAGCAAGTAGACCACGTACTTAGAGGAACATGTCAGAGCATGCCTAATTTTGTATGGTTTGCCCGAGTATGGGTGTCTGAATGTGTCACCCACAATTAAATAACTGCAGGTAGCACAACCCAGGCATTTGTAACAACCGGCTTTCCTGGATAGAATGTGTTGTGGTTTGAGAACTCCTCGGCCTGTGATGTCCGTCTTCACCAATAGATCTTTGAGGTTTGGACCTCTCACATAGCTGGGCATCAGTCAAATTCCAACAGAACAACATGGAGCAAAGATTCACTTGGGTGACTCACTACACAGACAAAAGTCTAGATATGGTCAAAAGAATCAAATCAATATGGCCTATAGTGAATAGCGACCCTGAACTTAAGAGCCTGGAAGGAATGAGACTGATGCCCAGCTATGTGAGAGGTCCAAACCTCAAAGATCTATTGGTGAAGACGGACATCACAGGCCGAGGAGTTCTCAAACCACAACACTTTCTATCCAGGAAAGCCGGTTGTTACAAATGCCTGGGTTGTGCCACCTGCAGTTATTTAATTGTGGGTGACACATTCAGACACCCATACTCGGGCAAACCATACAAAATTAGGCATGCTCTGACATGTTCCTCTAAGTACGTGGTCTACTTGCTGTCTTGTCCTTGTGGCTTACATTACGTAGGCAAGACAGCAAGGCAATTTAAGGAAAGAATGGCCCAGCACAGGACGGCCATTAGGGCCGCACTCATCAGTGGTACCAGCGAACAATCGGTAGCAAGGCATTTTGCCACAGCTAAGCATGGAATGGCTACATTGAGGTACCGGATGATAGACCACATCCCTGCTTCCCTGAGAGGAGGAGACAGGGATAAACAATTGCTGTGCTTGGAAAACAAGTGGATCAATAAACTGAACACTGTAAGCCCAAATGGGCTGAATGAAGCTTTATACTTCGGATGTTTCCTATAATTCTAGTATAGACTGCAATTATATACATATATATTTTATATTAAATCATGAATAATGAATAATAAGCAATGGAGATGGGAGATGCATAATATAATAGCCATAAAGACAAGTACTGCATCTCAATGTCAGAAATTGAACTGTTTTAGAATATAATCCATTTATTTCACACTTTTCACTTTTGTTTTTATTTTTATTTTTTCACTATTTTTTAGTTAACACATTTCAGTAGTTCACACAATGGGTTAAGTTATTCTAACATTGATACAATACAGAAATATAAATTATTGGATCCCCAGTAAAGTAACAACACTCACATAATATTATCTTAAATTAATTCATATTATTTTTACTTTTTCCAAAGAGCTTTTTGTTAATTTTTTCCCAAAAAAATTTCTTAAATCAATTAGCAGGTGTTTTGTAACATCGATATCGATGGTGTCCGCACACAATCACAAAATAGTGGAATACACGGCTTGCAGATACCACCTAGTGGTCACAGCCATACTCGATGCACGACTCATATATAATGCCAAACACTCACACAGGGTGATAAATTCACTGTTTTTATTAAATATAACATGCATCATAGAGTAATATTGGTAATAATATAAGCAACTTGCATGTCATGTAAAATTTGCACTTTTGTTTTTTGCAGAGTTGCCGGTCAATCATCACGCCCCCCTGGGAAGGCGCGACGTCAGGTCCGGCAGGAGAACCCGGAAGTCACACAGCGTGCATACCGGAGGGCGGATGAGAGAGCGGGCAGCCTCTGATCTGGTAACGTATAAATATGTCACTTTATTCATTATGTACTGTGCATGTCCTGAAGACGGGCGAGTCCCGAAACGGCGTAGGCATTCTACAGTAAAGTTTTTTGCACTTTCTACAAAAGACCCGGAGTGACATCTCTTTCTTGGTTGGTGTACGTATGTGGTAGCGATTCATCGTTTCCCCGCTGATGAGCACCTGGGCATAAGTGTTTGGAAGATATACGGAGTGCCGGACCTTGTGTAGCATTATATATATATATATTTATATATTTCACGGAGAATTTATCTTGCTATACATACTGGCAGTTGTGAGTATGAACTTTCTTACCATAAAGTAACAACTGTTATGTTATAAAGTTTCTGTTTCCCTTGGCATTAGAGACTTGAAAAGGAGTCCAGAAAATCAATTCATCTCTATTTTAAACAGGTGGCCACCTGAATGAATATGTGTATGTATATGTAATGTTTATTTTTTTATATATTCTATGATGATTTAAATATATTGAAAGAGAAAAATATATGTGTTTTAATAAAATAGTATTTAGTTAAGTATTGAGTATTGAAGTGGTAATTTCAACCTTCGTGCATTTAATAAAATAGCGCTGTCTTAAGTATTATATTGTTGCCAGGTTGGCTAAGATGTTTCCCTCCACCACCCCTGTTTGTTGGCGGGGATGTGGGCATCGCGGGACCTTGCTTCATATATGGTGGAACTGCCCTCAGATTGCCCCATTCTGGCAGAAAGTCCAGGATATCTTAAAGTCTCTCTCCAGGATTTCACTACCACTAGACCCATGGTCTCGCCCCTACTTTCTCGCCCCTTCCCTAATGTAGACCCACCTTTGAACAAACTTCTCTCCCATGTACTAACAGCGGCTAAATCGCTAATTGCCAAACATTGGAAGTCTCCTGCAGCCCCAACCATTACCGTTTTAAATAATTATATATGGTTTGTTGCAAATATGGAAAAGATTACATACTTCTTGCATGACCGCCCCCACAAATTTGACTTAATATGGGGTCCCTGGCTGTCAGCAATGGCTGACCACTCCCCGCCTTCATTACCCCTTAATAGTTAATTCCTCGTTCTACAGGAATTTTCAGTTATGAGTCCACCCCCCGATGCCCTACCTAACGATAATATAAATGCATTCTGTATTGAACCTCCCTGTATCTCTCTGTACTGGTAAAAGCACTGTTTACCCTTGACCTACCCCCCCCCCCTGTTTATTTTTCTTTTGTTGTTCACTTAATTGTAAAACTTGTGGAGAACTGCATTTGATTCTTCTCTTTTTTGTGCTGATTGTACATGATACGGTTTACTCTTCACTGCATTCTCCTTTAATAAATAAAGAGTTTAAAAAAACAAACAGTTTTTCCTTTTCAACAAAAAGTTTTTTCAACAACAAACGGGGTATGCGATGGGATCTCCCGTCGCACCCTCGTTTGCCAACACCTTTATGTATAGTATAGAGAAAGATCTCTTTTTCAATGATGAGGTGGCCCCATTTGTGAAATTTTATACTCGTTTTATCGACGATGTACTGCTATTCTGGTGTGGGACAGAACAAGCATTCAGAGAATTGATGGCTTTGATCAACTCTTTGAATTGTCCTTTAAAATTCACCTTTGAAATGAGCCAATCCTCTATCCATTATTTGGATGTGAACATTGCTATTCAAGGAACCAGGATTGCAAACTCAATCTTTTCAAAAGTGACTGATCACAATACACTTTTGAGTGCTAACAGCCATCACCCGCCGGCTTTGGTGAGAGGCTTACCCTTCTCCCAGCTGGTAAGGGTGAAGAGAATAACTAGCGACAGCAATCAATTACCTATTGATTTGGATAAAATGATGTCTAAATTTAAAAAGAGAGGATACCAATCCGACACCTTGAAGAGAGCCAGAGCTAAAGTTGATGCTATCCTGAGGGACGAACTCCTTAAGAGAAAACCCCCCAATGAAACAAAATGTGCCAACAGACTTGGGTGTGTGAGGGATTACAATACAGCAGACAAATGTATCTCCAAATTATCAAGTGAACTCTGGCCTGTAATACAGCAGAACAAGGATTTTAAAAAGCTCAAAAATGTGACCCTAATGCCGTGTTACAAACGTGGTCGCAATATACGTGACTGGGTGGTGAATACTGACATTTCAAACAGAATACCCCCTAATACAAGACAAAAAGTGGGGGGATGCTACAGGTGCGTGGGATGCACAACCTGTAGTGGAATGATACATTCAAAGTTCTTTTGCCATCCACATTTGGGACATAAAATAATGATTAAACACCCAGTGACATGTACTTCAACCCACGTAGTGTATCTGATACACTGTCCATGTGGCTTATGCTACGTGAGTAAAACCATTCGCACATTCAGGGAACTGATTGCCATCCACCGCCACGCCATCAAATCCGCACTGTTGTAAAAGGATAATGATCAGCCTGGGGCCAGGCATTTTGTTGAGGCAAGACATAGCTTGGCCAATTTGAAGTATATTATAATTGACCATGTTCCAGCGAACAAAAGAGGTGGTGACCGTTCAAAAAGACTTCTACAGTTGGAGTCATTTTGGATTCACAGACTGGGAACTATGAGCCCGAGATGGTCTTAATGAGCAATTGTCATATAATTGCTTAATGAGCAATTGTCATATAACATGTGTCACTAATGGTTACCTTGCCCTGATGAGATACTTGACATTGTGTTATTGTTGTTTTGCAGTTTTATTTTATATGTATTTTTTATCATCATTTTGTTTTACTGTATGTGTGTTTTGCTCCCTTAGCATCCTGGACAGGCCGGGTGCTAGGCAACCGAGCCACAGCTCCGGACTGACGCCGACGCGTTGGCGCAGTGACGTCACTTAGAGGGCGGACGGGAACCCGGAAGTGACAGGCGAGCCGTGCGGGCCGGGCGCATGGAGGTGGAGCAGTACACTGGATGGTATTTAGGTAAGCACATTGTTTGTACACTTTTGGTTCTATGATTTTGAAAATGTAATTACATCCGAAACATCAATCAGCACTGCATGTGTAGTGTCTTCATTTCAAGTCCGTGTGAGTGCCGCTTTCCGACATATATATATATATATATATATATATATATATAAAATCAGAGTAATGGTCGGCGGCACTCGCTTCAAAAAAATCACACTGACAAGAAGTTTTCATTGGTATGACATGTTTCGGTTATTAAACCGTCCTCAGATACAAGTGACAACATAAAACAATCTTACCTTTATAGAAGTGCATAGATAGACCTCCACCTCCTTCACCACGTTAAAACCGGAAGTATTCAGTGTTACATCTGAAACCTTCCATACACCAAAGTGAAACACCATACAAAGTTGCCAAGGTTCCAGCAGATAAATCTTAAAGGGAAACATTCATATTATATAAACTAATCAGATGATGAAAAGCAGACATACATGAACAATTATTATATTAAGCACTAAACTTTATAAGAAGCAATTGTAACTGAGAAGTTCATTAAGTCCATACGGTGTCATCGTTTTAAGTCGATGAATCCACCGCATCTCCTTTTGTAAAAGGAGCCTGTCACGATCCCCTCCCCGTCTGTTCTCTGCCACTTGATCTATCATTAGATATCGTAGGTTTGATAGATTATGCTTGCATGCCAGGAAATGCTTGGCCACAGGTTGGTCAACTATCTTACCCTCCAGGGTGAGTTTGATGGCACTCCTATGTTGTCCCATACGCTCACGAAATTGACAAATCGTTTTTCCTATATAATACATACTGCACGGGCAGATTATGCAATATATAACATATCTGCTTGTGCATGTTAAAGCTTGTTTAATCTTGATCTTATAGCCTGAATGGGGATGTGTTATATAGTTCTGGGCAAGCAGATGACTACACGTAGTGCACCCTAAGCACTTATAATTCCCCGGTTTACGGGACAAAAAGTGCACAGGTGCTGTAGGTCCAAGATCAGATACGTCCGTACGAACCAATATGTCCCTCAGGTTTCTCCCTCTCGTGTAGCAGGGGAGTAAGCGGCGTCCTTTAAATCCTTTAAGGTCAGGATCAGCTGCAATGACAGGCCAGATTTGTTTGGCCATAGTGGTAATTGCTGAAGTTTCTGTGGAAAAGTTATTGATCCAAATAATTGAGTCCTTGCTTTTATCAGACTTATGTGTGACTCCATATTTAGGTTGTAGTTTAGCTTTAGTTCTTGCACTAGTCAAAAGTCTCTTAGTATACCCCTTCTCCAGGAATTTTTTCTCCATTAGATCCAATTGTTTCTCCTCTTCGAGTGGATCACTACAGATGCGGTGAACTCGCAAGAATTGCGAGTATGGCAATCTTCTTTTTAGAGATATTGGGTGATGACTGGAGTAAGAGAGTAGACTGTTGCAGTCTGTCAATTTACTGTAAAGTGTCGTAGTGAACTGTCCTTCTGAGATCGCAACTTGGACATCCAAGAATTGAATACATTCCTCCTGTATGTTAAATGTAAATTTAATGTCCGTATCTGCCGCATTTATAGTGTCCAACATTTCAATCAGTTGTTCTTTGGGTCCTCGCCATAGAAAGAAGATATCATCGATAAATCTTGTATATAATTCGATGTTAATGTGATTTTTGTGTTTAAAGAACAATTCTACTTCTACAGTAAACATGAACGCATTGGCGTAGGTCGGTGCCATCGCCGCGCCCATAGCACACCCTAGTGCTTGTAGATAAAACGATCTATCAAAGATGAAGAAGTTTCTTTCTAGTACCAGACGCAGTAATTCTAGAAAAAGTGGTAGATGTGGGCCTTCATACCGGGGATTATCCTCAAGCAGCACTTTGACCGCTTGGATACCTCTACTGTGCGGGATGTTGGTATAAAGACTAACCACATCTACCGTGCACAGTAGGGTACCCGGTGCCACTGGGCCATGCAATCTCAATTTTTCAAGGAAAGATGTAGTATCCTTTAAATATGTTGGTTTATGTTGGACCGGGGCTTGCAGATAGAAATCTAAAAATTTAGCGATCTTGTAAAATAATGAGTCTCTGGCAGACACAATGGGTCTGCCCGGTGGATTAACGCTATTTTTATGCAGTTTAGGTAAACTGTACAAAATAGGGACTTTGGGATGTTTTTCCAATAGGGCCACTTTGACCCGTTCAGTAATGACTTTGTTCAGCACAGCACTTTCCAGAATTGCAGTCAACTCTAATGAAAACTGGGTACTCTTTACTTAGAAGGGCGCCCACGATTTTGATCGTGGGCATCGTTAGTAAAAAATCTCGGGCATCTCGGGCATTGAATGCACTAAAAAATCGGGTGCGATCAACCGACGAGATGCCCGAGATTTCCCATAGGGAACAATGTTAAATGTCTCAATTGACCCAATTTTCCTGTTCAATGCCTCAATTGACCCGATTTTTCCATAGGAAACAATGTTAAATGGGCCACAGAGGCCTATTAGGCACCCTGAAGTGTATAATGGCCACCCAAATTGTTAACGCCACCCCACGATCAACGTCAACCCGATGCGTGGCGAGCGCAGCGAGCCCGCGAGGGGCGGCGGTACGCGTCCTACGACCTTTTCATACCCCCACTATCCACGGCGGCGTGGAGTTGAGAATAGAAAGTGTGGCGAGCGCAGCGAGCCACCGAGCTCGAAGCGTGGCGAGCGCAGCGAGCCCCGCGAGGGTACGCGGACAGCTGTGAAGCCCGCAAGGGGACGCGGATACCTGTGAAGGTATCCGCGTCCCCTCGCGGGGCTCGCTGCGCTCGCCACGCTTCGGGCTCGGTGGCTCGCTGCGCTCGCCAAACTTTCTATTCTCAACTCCACGCCGACGTGGATAGTGGGGGTATGAAAAGGTCGTAGGACGCGTACCGCCGCCCCTCGCGGGGCTCGCTGCGCTCGCCACGCTTCGGGCTCGGTGGCTCGCTGCGCTCGCCACACTTTCTATTCTCAACTCCACGCCGACGTGGATAGTGGGGGTATGAAAAGGTCGTAGGACGCGTACCGCTGCCCCTCGCGGGCTCGCTGCGCTCGCCACGCTTCGGGTTGTCGTTGATCGTGGGGTGGCGTTAACAATTTGGGTGGCCATTATTCACTTCAGGGTGCCTATTTGGCCTCTGTGGCCCATTTAACATTGTTTCCTATGGAAAAATTGGGTCAATTGAGGCATTGAACAGGAATATCGGGTCAATTGAGACATTTAACATTGTTCCCTATGGGAAATCTCGGGCATCTCGTCTGTCGCATCGCACCTGATTTTTTTGTGCATTCAATGCCCGAGATGGCCGAGATGGGCGCCCTTCTAAGTAAAGAGTACCGAAAACTGTATTGTAGGGTCACTGTCAAGTTTAATATATACATGCGGATCATTTAACTGACGATAGATCTCATTTTTGTATTCGACCATATTCTGCACAACTATCGCGCCCCCTTTATCAGCAGGGCGGATAGTTATGTCTGAATAAGTCGACAACTTGCTCAGGGCCAATCTTTCAACCTTAGACAAATTCTGGGGACTGGTGTGTGGATTGGTATCGCAATGATCAATAGTATTATTAACAGTCCTGGTAAAGGAATGATTAGCCGGGTTGGTGGAGACAGGATCGAAGTTAGATTTTGTTCTAACCGGACAAGCAGATACTTCAGTTTGCTCCGATTGACATCTGTCAAAAAATTCTTTTAAACGAAGTTGTCTGTTAAGTCGAGCTAAATCAACTTTACTACTACGTGTAGTCATCTGCTTGCCCAGAACTATATAACACATCCCCATTCAGGCTATAAGATCAAGATTAAACAAGCTTTAACATGCACAAGCAGATATGTTATATATTGCATAATCTGCCCGTGCAGTATGTATTATATAGGAAAAACGATTTGTCAATTTCGTGAGCGTATGGGACAACATAGGAGTGCCATCAAACTCACCCTGGAGGGTAAGATAGTTGACCAACCTGTGGCCAAGCATTTCCTGGCATGCAAGCATAATCTATCAAACCTACGATATCTAATGATAGATCAAGTGGCAGAGAACAGACGGGGAGGGGATCGTGACAGGCTCCTTTTACAAAAGGAGATGCGGTGGATTCATCGACTTAAAACGATGACACCGTATGGACTTAATGAACTTCTCAGTTACAATTGCTTCTTATAAAGTTTAGTGCTTAATATAATAATTGTTCATGTATGTCTGCTTTTCATCATCTGATTAGTTTATATAATATGAATGTTTCCCTTTAAGATTTATCTGCTGGAACCTTGGCAACTTTGTATGGTGTTTCACTTTGGTGTATGGAAGGTTTCAGATGTAACACTGAATACTTCCGGTTTTAACGTGGTGAAGGAGGTGGAGGTCTATCTATGCACTTCTATAAAGGTAAGATTGTTTTATGTTGTCACTTGTATCTGAGGACGGTTTAATAACCGAAACATGTCATACCAATGAAAACTTCTTGTCAGTGTGATTTTTTTGAAGCGAGTGCCGCCGACCATTACTCTGATTATCTTTCCCCCCGTGGAAGGCACCGCGCAAATTGGACTTTATTGTATACCTGGGAGTGCCAGCTACCTTCACTAATTTATATATATATATACATATATATATATATATAAGCAAAGTACCTCTACCGCGCTTGTACAGAAATATGGCAGCACCTCTGAGGAGCCCTCTGTTAGACAGGACCCAGAATAGAGATAGAGAAGAAAATGGGTTCTCAGAGTGCGCCCTTTTCACAGTGCAAATGACTAGAGCATTATGTCCAATACATAACAATAACTGTAATTTACAATAATACAAATTGTTTTTATTAAAAGTGTCTTCCAAGTGATGATATAAGCCCAACGCGTTTCGTCAACAGCTTGACTTCATCAGGGGCATTTGACAGCAGTACAGTACAGAGATTTTCACACTGAAAGAGTCCTTTTAATACAACTCGTGTATAGCAGGCATTTTCATGTGGTATTATATACCGGTAACTGTTTCAACGAGATCACAGAGTGTTTTTAGAAACATTTAGATGTGAGAAAGATGTCCACTTCTCATCTTAATCAAATACCCAGTAAATTCTGAGGGTTTAGTAGCCACAGGAGAAATGCAATAACCTTGATACCAGATAGCGTTTTATATAGTGGTGGTAGAACCGGATGTGGACTCCTGGACTCCAAGCACTGAATCAGTGCTTGGAGTCCAGGAGTCCACATCCGGTTCTACCACCACTATATAAAACGCTATCTGGTATCAAGGTTATTGCATTTCTCCTGTGGCTATTTTTTTGTAAGTATTTGCTTGTAAGAATGGGGAGTGCCGGACCCTGCACAGTACTATATATATATATATATATATATATATATATATATATATACTAGGTGATTCATCGCGCCCTACGGGCGCTCTTCACACCGTCGTAGGGGGCTGCGCCCCATTAAAATGACAACAAAATATTCGTAGGAATGAGTGGGCAAGGGTTAGTGGGGTGAGGGTGTTTTGGGGAAGGGGTGTGGCTCAGCGCGTAACGGCGCATACATAGAGGGCCATGCTCCGTGCATCGCAAGGAGAGGCTCCTTTAGGAGGCCTGTCCCTGCGTCCATCAGGTTACACATTGGTGCTGAAAGTCTTGGTTTTACCAAGCAATTATGGGCGTTAATGGGGGGCGTTAATGGGGGCGTTGGTGGTGTGGTGTTGTGGGGTTTTTGAAAGTCTTGCTTTTACAAAGCAATTTTGGGCATTAATGGGGGCGTTGGTGGTGTGGTGTTGTGGGGTGGTGTTATGTAGTGTTATGGATGTTATTGCTGTGCTGTAAGTGTAGGTAGGTGTGCATGGGGTGGTATAGAAAGTGTGTGTGTGTGTTACAATGGTGTGTGAAAAATACCTTTTATCCGTTGGTGGTATAGATGAGTGGCCTGTTGGTGTCCAAGGCGGGCAATGGTGGCAGGCATCAGCCACAGTAGTTGTGAGCCAGGAGGGGGTGGCAGGCAGCTGGCTCAGGCGGCCGGTGGTGGCATGCATCGGCCAGAGTATGTTTGCGTCAGGAGGGGGTGCCAGGCAGCGGGTGTAGGCAGCCGGTGTTGCCAGGCATCAGCCACAGTAGTTGTGAAGGTGGGTGGTGTGCCAGGCGGCATCTGCAGGCTAGCGGGGTGGCAGGCTGCAGGAGGAAGTGTGAGGCAGCGGGCGCAGGTTAAAGTCTGCTTGCGGGGCTGAGCGCAGGGTTGGCAGCAGGAGGCAGCGGGCGCACGGCTTTCTCGGCACAGTGTGTGTGCGAAGCATGTTCCCGCGAGAGTTGTGACGCGACACTGACTGCCCTGAGCGCAGAAGCCGGGGCACAGGGACCGTGCTGGTGGATTTTGGTGCATTGCTTGTTTCAAGGTGTGCGTTATTGCGGGGGTTAGTTGGGCATAGGCTGTGGTGTAGCTAGGTTCCACGGTGCCCGGAGCTAGGGCATGTTTTGCGCGCCCCCCCCCATTTGTAATAGGTGGGACCCTTGCGCGGCGGAGGGGACTAACATTATGCCACGCACCGTAATGCCCCCTACACATTAAGCCACACACCGTACTGCACACTACACACTATGCCACAAACTGTACTGCCCAGTACACAATATGCTGCACACTGTGATGCTCATTACACATTATGCCACACATTGTTGAATGTAATGCCCCCAGTGCTTATAAATAATAAATAATGGCAACAGTAGTGCAGCTTTCACAATGCCCCTCAAAAGTGCCACTTACATTTTGTTCCCAGTCCAGCCAGACCGCCCAACATTTGCTGACTTCACTGCTGCTGTGGTGATGGGAGGAGACCAGAGCAGCTACACAGAGTAGAGATGTGCTGCAGCTGTCTCTTGTGCTCGGTGTGGGGTGGGAGTGGGGGAGAAAAGAGGCAGCTTCCCTGCTGCGTGCTGCTGCCAGCAGGGGGGAGGGCATCATCAGAGGGACGGTGAAGGACGGCAGGAGCCGATACTGCTCCCTGGTGGGATGGGAGGCAGCTTCTGTCTTTTTGGCAGCAGCAGGGGGCAGCGGTGTAGCTAGGTGCCACGGTGCCCGGAGCAAGGTCATATCCCCCCCCCCCTTGGTAATGAATTGGGGGCGTGGCTAACATGTGTTGGCATGTTACATTTGAAATATATGACGCTGTGGCAGAATCTGCTGCGCTATATAAGACACTGTAACGGAATCTGCTGCGCTATGTAAGACGCTGTAACGGAATCTGCTGCGCTATGTTAGACGCTGTAACGGAATCTGCTGCGCTATATAAGAAACTGTAACGGAATCTGCTGCGCTATATAAGACCCTGTATCATAATCTGCTGCGGTATATAATACACTGTAACGGAATCTGCTGCGCTATATAACACACTGTAACGGAATCTGCTGCGCTGTATAAGACACTGTAACGGAATCTGCTGCGCTGTATAAGACACTGTAACGGAATCTGCTGCGCTATATAAGATGCTGTAACGGAATCTGCTGCGCTATATAAGACCCTGTATCATAATCTGCTGCGGTATATAAGACACTGTAACGGAATCTGCTGCGCTATATAACACACTGTAACGGAATCTGCTGCGCTGTATAAGACACTGTAACGGAATCTGCTGCGCTATATAAGACGCTGTAACGGAATCTGCTGCGCTATATAAGACACTGTAACGGAATCTGCTGCGCTATATAAGACCCTGCATCATAATCTGCTGCGGTATAGAAGACACTGTAACGGAATGTGCTGCGCTATATAAGAGACTGTAACAGAATCTGCTGCGCTATATAAGACACATATAAGAGAGATTAACCCCACCCCCACAAATCCCCCAAACCCCATGATTATTGGCATAATTATTTATCTTTAGTAAAAAACTAAAATCCACCTTGAGAAGAGCAGGGTGGCAGCATAAACCAGAGAGACCCCCCCACCCCCCCCCCCCCGACCCCACCAAACCCCCAGACCCCATGATTATTCCCTTAATTCTTTATTTTAAAAAAAAAAAAACGAAAAAATCTACCTTGAGGAGCACAGACACTGTCATTCCTTTTAGTACATCTCCTTATTCCTGCTGCTCAGCGCTGCCCGGGAGCCGGCCCGAGCAGCAGCAGCTTGGTTAGGGACTGGAGTGAGACACGTGACGTGACCCCATCACGTCGCGGCCGGGACCAGGTGAGCTGCCGGGCAGACGGGGCAGGTGCTGGTCAGGGCAGTCACTGGCGCAGGCTGCCCTGCGTGTGTAGGGCAGCAGGACTCTCATTTGCGGAGGGGAGGCGGCGCCCTGCGCCCCAAATCCGCCCTCCCTACGCCTCTGGCAGGGGGCACAGTGCGGGACACGGGAGTCAAAGCTCCGGAGGTGGACTCCCGGCCGACGCATGTCCCAGGGGAGGCAGGGCAGCGCGCACAATTTTGTGTAGTGTGTACATCAAGTGTGCGCCGGGCCCGTCCGCCGCTGTCACTGTTGGGGGCGTGCCCCAACTGCGGAGAACCTGGGCTTCCTTCCGTCCCCCGAAGTCTCCCTTGCATTCGCGGCGCACACTGGCTGTATTAGCAGGGCGGGGGAGCCGGCGGCAGAGCTCCGACGCCAGGAGGTACGCCTCTGGGCATAGGTGTGTGGCGTGCAGGGTTCTGTTCTCTTATATATTTGGCTACGATTTTGCTGGCTGGCTGGGTGGTGTGTGACCCCGCCCAGCGTTACAGCCGCAGATGATTGACAGATGTAGCCAAATATATAAGAGATCTATATATCTATATATATCTATATATCTATATATCTATCTCTATATATATATATATATATATATATATATATATATATATATATATATCTCTATATATCTATCTCTATATATATATATATCTCTATATATATATCTCTATATATATATATATCTATATATATATATATATATATATATATCTCTATATATATATATATATATATATATCTCTCTATATCTGGCGGGGCATAATTAATTTACTGCCATATATAAAATATCTCTCTGGTGTTGCATAATTAATTTACTGCCATATGTATAATATCTTTCTGGTGGTGCTTAATTAATTTATTCCGTATATATTTCTGGTGGTGCCTAATTGACTACCGTATATCTTTCTGGTGGTGCCTAATTAATTGACTACAGTATATCTTTCCGGTAGGGCCTGATTAATTTACTGCCTTATACATAATACCTCTCTATTGGTGCATCTACTGCCGTATATACTTGCACTCCGGTGGTGCTGTCCTGTGGTGTAAAATATTGCATAACTTCACAAAAATAATGGAGATCCAAAATATTGAGAATCCATTAGGGAAAGATGAAGGGCCGCTTTCTCTCTCTTCTGAATCTGCTGCAAATGCAATTAGTAATGATGACATACACGATGATATGCCATCAACGTCATCTGCCAAGGCTGTTGTCCAGTGTCAAAGTACGGGGCACGTAAAATCCAAAAAGCCAAAGTTAAGAAAAAGGAGGACCAAAAAAAAAATTAAATCAAATCATTGGAGGAGAAACGTAAAATTGGCAAGGTGCCATTTACGACACGGAGTGGCAAGGAACAGTTAAGGCCCTGGCCTGTATTCATGACTGGTGGTTAAACTTTACATGACCATGCAAGCCCTCTTACTCCCCCCTTTAGAAATTTGAAGAGATTTCAGCTGTCATCAAAAACACAGCAAACATCTCTGCCTACTAAAGAAGCCATGTTATCACAAACCCCCAAGGAGGAGATTTCATGGGTGTTGGTGGTTGCGATGCCTGACCATCGCTGTATGGGAAGAGGTGGCTCCTTCCACCATTTTCAGCACTCCCTCTGCATATGCCAGAAGGATCACCCACAGTGCAGTTCCTGATTTAGATAATCATGGTGTCAATTTTGTAGACAGAGAGGAGGATATTGATGTAGCTGGCGCTGAGTAAGAAGTTGACGAGGAGGATGCTGAGGTGGTTTGCTTAAATGAGGCACCAGGGGGGGAAACAGTTGTTGTCCATGGGATGAAAAAGCCCATTGTCATGCCTGGGCAGAGGACCAATAAATTCACCTCTATGGTCCGGAAAAAAAAATTCCGAATCCAGACAACAAATGTATTGCCATATGTAGCTTATGTAAAGCTCCAATAAGCAGGGGTAAGGATCTTGCCAAGTGCCTGAAAATCTCACCACCAACTGCCTCCTCATCAAATTCCTCCTTGATCTGGATCGGGGGGAGTCCTGCAGGCCATGTCACCAGCATGACTGACTCCTCTTCTATCCGAGATTCCCCCAGAGGATCCTGCAGTGCTACGTCTACTACTGCCACTGCTGCTGTTGCAGCTGCTGGGAGTCGGTCATCATCCCAGAGGGGAAGTCATAAGACCGCTACGTCTTTCACTAAGCAATTGACCTACAACAGTCATTTGCCATGAGGACAAAATATGACAGCAGTCATTCTATGGCAAGTGGATAACTGTGGTCTTGACTGCTATGTTGGTGTTAGACATGCGTCCAGTGTCCGCCATCAGTGGTGTGGGATTTAGACGGTTGATGGAGGTATTGTGTCCCCGGAACCAAATCCCGTCTAGATTCCACTTCACTAGGCAGGCGATACCCGGGATGTACAGGGACGTCAGAAAAAGTGTCGTCAGTGCCCTGAAACATGCGGCTGTACCCACTGTCCACTTTACTACAGACATGTGGACAAGTGAATCAGGGCAAACTAAGGACTATATGACTGACAGCCCACTGGGTAGATGCATCGCCTTGCACAGCAGCAGCAGCATCTCCTGCATGCCAGCTCCTTCCAAGGCAGGCTATGCTGTGTATCACGTTTCAGGAAGAGGCACAATGCCGACAACCTCTTAGAGAAACTGAGGGAAATCATTTCCCAGTGGCTTACCCCACTTAGACTCTCCTGGGGATTTGTGGTGTTGGACAATGCCAGTAACTTTGTGCGGGCATTACACATGGGCAATTTACAGTAAGTGCCATGTTTTGCCCACACAATAAATTTGGTGGTGCAGCATTTCATCAGAAGTGACAGCAGCGTGCAGGAGATGTTTGCATGGCCTGCAAAATTTGTGGACACTTTCGGCATTCTGCCACTGCCTGCCAAAGGCTGGAACTTCAACAAAAACTCCTCAAATTGCCCTGCCATCAGCTTAAACAAGAGGTCGTGACGCACTGGAACTCCACCCTCTATATGCTGCAGAGGATGGAGGAGCATCAAAAGGCCATTCAAGCCTACATGGCCACCTACGACATAGCATAGGAGAGGGGCTGCACTTGACTCAAGCGCAGTGGAGGCTGATTTCCACGTTGTGCAAAGTTCTTCAGCTGTTTGAACTAGCCACACGTGAAGTCAGTTCCGACACTGCCAGCATTAGCCAGGTGATTCACCTGATCAGAGTGTTGCAGAAGCAGCTGGAGAAAGTGAAGGAGGAGCGAAAGCATTGCAATTCTGCAAAACATGTCGCTCTTGTGGATATGCCAGGATATGAGGGTAGTCAGGCTGTTAAAGTCAGAGGAATACATTCTGGCCTCCGTGCTCTATCCTCGGTTTAAAGCGTATGTTGTGTCTCTGTTTCCGGCGGACACAGGTCTACAAAGGTGCAAAGACCTGCTGGTCTGGAGATTGTCATCTGAAGGGAACCGTGACACGCCCCCAGCTCCTCCTTTATTTTCTACCACACCTGTGTCTGTGAGGAAACAGCTGCGATTTCCCACACAACCCGCTGGCGGGGATGCAGGGCAGGAAGGGAGCTTGGACATCTGGTCCGGAGTAAAGGACCTGGCATCGATTGCTGACATGTCTACTATCGCTGCATTGGATGCTGTCACCATTGAAAAAATGGCAGAGGATTACTTTGGTGACAGCATCCAAGTAGACATGTCAGACAGTATTTACCTGTACTGGCAGGAAAAAAAGGCAGTTTGGATGCCCCTGTACAAACTGGCTCTATTTTACCTGAGTTGTCCCCCATTCAGTGTGAAAGAGTTTTTAGTGCAGCGGGGAACCTGGTCAGTGAGCGGTGAAGGAGGTTGCTTCCACAAAATGTGGAGAAGATGATGTTTTTTAAAAATGAATTAAAAAATTATTCAATGAAGACCAGGAATTGCCTCCAGAGATTATAACGGGACCTGTGATTGTAGAGTCCAGCGTGGACAAATTGATAATCTGTAAGGATGAGGAAGTACACACGGAGGGGGGCGAGGAATCAGAAGAGGAGGATGACGAGTGACGAAGATATCTTGTAGAGCTAGTTTATACAGGGAGATATGAATTGTTTTTTTGTGTGGGGGCCCAAACAAACCAATCATTTCTGCCACCGTTTTTTAGGCCCTGTCGCTGAAATGTTTGGTTTGTTAAAGTATCCTATTTCCGCAACATAAGGGTGGGTGGGAGGGCCCAAGGACAATTCCATCTTGCATTACCACTCATTCATTTTTTTTAAATTCGTTTTTTATTTTGATTTTTATCCACAAACATAAAATTAAAATACATTAAACATGAGAATAAACAGAAAGAAAGGTGGAATGACCAGGGGACATTTGACGTAGTCACTTCCATAAACACATAGACAATTCTTTTTCTCCTTCCACTGTTCTATTTAATATTTACAACTTACACATTTTGTCCATATGCCTTCTATGGACAGACATGGGATCGGCATTTTAAACCCCATTAATTCCTATTTATTTCTCCTTTCGCCCCCCCCCCCCCTCCCTTTTTGTTATCTACTTCCCTTTCTCTGTACCCTCCCTCCCTAGATTTAGTGTAAATTGAAATATGTAATTGCTATGTGCCCCTTCGGTGCAGTTACTATGAGCCTTATTCTAGTTCACTCTTTCTGACAAAATCCTTCTTAGATGGACAAAACCATGTGCATTGCAGGGGGGCAGATTTAAAATGTGCAGAGAGAATTAGATTTGGGTGAGTTATTTTGTTTCTGTGCAGGGTAAATACTGACTGCATTTTTTTTACACTGTAATATAGATCTCAATTTGAAGTAAAACCCCACCCAAATCTAATTCTCTCTGCACAGGTAACATCTGCCCCACCTGCAGTGCACATGGTTTTGTCCATCTAAGAAGGATTTTGTCAGAAAGAGTGAACTAGAATAAGGCCCTATATATACACGTGTATTTGGTGTTTGTTTATGTGTTTTTTGTGTGTTTATATTTCCTACTCCTGTGTGGTATGGGATCATTCGTCAGACTGCTTTTAGGTCTACAAGCATTAGGTCTACACCATTAGGTCGACTTGCATTTAGGTCGACCTGACTGAAGGTCGACATGGGTTAGGTTGACAGGGTCATTAGGTCGACAGGGTCATTAGGTCAACATGTGTTAGGTTGACAGGTGTTAGGTTGACAGGTGTTAGGTTGACAGGTGTTAGGTCGACAGGGTCATTAGGTCAACATGGCTTTTTTTTTGTTTCCAATTTTTTTTTTTTACATTTTTTCAAGCGTCGACACAAGCTGCGCTCGCCATTATTCTCCCACCACACCCTAGTTGCCTGTTGACCTTCCCCATGTCGACCTAATGACCCTGTAGACCTTATAAAAGTCGACCTAATGACCCTGTCGACCTAATGACCCTGTCAACCTAAGTCATGTCGACCTTTAGTCATGTCGACCTAAATGCATGTCTACCTAAATGCAGGTCGACCTAGTGGTGTAGACCTAATGCTTGTAGACCTAAATGCTGTAGACAATATGACCGTATCCCCTCAGGAGACCTGCAGCTTGATGCACAGGCAGCAGGGTGGGGGAGAATGAGCACACTTGGGCGGCAAGACAGGCACTGAGAGACAGTTACAGGCTCAGCCAGGACATGCCCTGTCCAATCTCCTATACTGGAGTGAAGATGGCGCCCACCCGGCCATCCTTATATATTGTCCGGATCTCGCGAGCTAAGGAAAGGCGTACTCTGAGCCTGGGTTGGTAAACCC
This sequence comes from Crinia signifera, assembly GCF_055691185.1. Classification (NCBI taxonomy): domain Eukaryota; kingdom Metazoa; phylum Chordata; class Amphibia; order Anura; family Myobatrachidae; genus Crinia; species Crinia signifera. Next base: position 182,537,317 of record NC_139223.1, on the reverse strand, counting down.
GAACAAGCTCGGAAGCTCGTTCGGTTTGGGGGTGTTTGGCGGTATTCGGTTTTATGAATGGGCTCATCTCTAGTGGAAGGGCTCATGTATTTGGCAAAATGTGTGGACCACAAATTCAATTATACGCCATTTTAATTGTAAGAGTTTGTTAAAATAATTTTTACTATTAGTGTTCTTAGCACTTAGAGTGTGCGTCAGTAATTTTCTAGGTACTTGTGTAATAACTGGACGCCCGAGTTTGAAATCAGGTCGGAAAAATCGCATCGCATCGCATGCAATCAAATCGCATGCAATGCGATGCGATGGACCCGATTTTCCATAGGATTCCATGTAAAAATTATCCTGTTCCTTTCCCCACTATCCAAGTGGGCATGGAGTTGGATATAAACCTGTGGCGAGTGAAGCGAGCCACCGAACCCCGCGAGGGGACGCGGATTATTTTGGTGACACCGAATACATTTTAAGTAATCCGTGTCCCCTCGGGGGGCTCGCTGCGCTCGCCACACTTCCGGCTCGGTGGCTCGCTGCGCTCGCCACAGGTTTATATCCAGCTCCATGCCCACTTGGATAGTGGGGAAAGGAACAGGACCATTTTTACATGGAACCCTATGGAAAATCACGTTGATCGCATCGCATGCGATTTGGTCGTGATGCAATGCGATTCGATTTTGCCGAAAATCGCGTTGCATCGCATCTGATTGTATGCCTTAAGTTAAGGCATACAATCAGATAATCGGGCGTCCAGATATTAAACAAGTACCATTTTCTATTTTCCTGTATGGCCCTTCAAAGTATTAAGTATCCATAAGGTGGTCCTGCTGCCTGTCAGTCCCGCCCTCTATTGTAGGAGGGTGGGGCTAACTAACTTTGCTGCCCAGGACCCAGCACATCGATCATGAAGGAATCACTCAGATGAGATGAGCAGGGCATTTATTCCTCTTTCCTTATGCCCCTCCAGCAGCTCCCCACACACCCTCCGCATGATGCTGCCAAATTTAGAAGACCCTACCATACACTGACTTTCTGCTATAAATGGTTGATAGCTTTTCCCCATCAGTAATTAAACATCAGCAGTGATCCATTGATGGTTAGAATAGGCACACAATGGCACTCAGGCATAGGTATTGTAGGCCGGCACTCACCATCATGGATCAGTGACCAATGTTTATTATTGGTTTCGTCCCATATATGGTAAAACCAATCACCATTGCCATTGTACTAACTCAGAGCATTTATGGTCAATTTCCACCCTTATCCTACTGTTCAGGTGGTCCCTTCGGGTCTCACCCTACACTAGAAGTCTGATAGCAGTGAACAACTAAGGAAGACAAGGATGTTAAAAGAGAAAAAAAAAGACAAAACAGAGAAAAGAGAATACAAAGTAAGAATTGACAGAAACAAAAGAATGATTTGTCAATTCATACACTAACACATAGAAAAGAATCATTTGGCCTCAGCACATCTACATATACTTATTTTGTGTAAGTGGGTTTATCACCTGGCTGTAATCATATGGGATAGCACTTTACCATGGAACAGTATGTTGGGGTGCAGAATTGCAGTTGCTGCAGCCCCCAATAATCCTATTAAATACAGGAACAGAATCCTGAGCAACACCTGCACAGCTGAGGCTGCTTTGAAACATATTTTTAAAAGCGGCCTAAACAAGATCTATTTTGTATGTTACACAACGACAAGTTGCAACTTGCTACTAATGACAGTATGATGTAACCTACCTCCAACTGCCAGTCATTAGTGAACATCTTCTCCCTGGCCAGCTCCAGCTGGTTCCACTCCACTATTAGTTTCATATGAGCATTCCAGTTCTTCTTACCCTTTTCTTTATTGATGAAGGCTACGGTAACAGGACATGACAACAGGTACATACAGGAGGAACATTTTCAGTGCAAAGACAGTATTTCTCTTTATAGGATCATGCAAGGTGAACACGATCTTTGTTATTTCAATAAACATAGGCAGATTGAGAACTGAAAGTGGCCCTGGAAAAATTTCTAGTAGCCTCACATGGGCAGATTAAATCAAATGTAGGAGGAACCAACACCAAAATAAGAGGACAGTCTAGTTGCCCCAGATCTTAAAGCTGCTATGACAAACCTTTTACATTACAAATTATACCCCACATCTCCCCACTGCGAATGAACACAGACCCTACAGCCGGCTAATTTCAGGCATTAGTGACTTTCAGGTGAGTGGAGCTTACCAGGGACATGCAGTCAGGGGAGGCAGTGCTTCACCTGTCATAATTGATTTTAAAAATACAAAGATATGTATAACACATATACTGTGTAATAAATATCGTATTTAGATTTTTTTAAATAAATTATGAGGTGGAACACTGTAGGGAGGCTGGGAGGCTGCAGGAACTGTGCCTCCAGCTGACAATTGCAACCTGTCAGCAGTGCAGAATCACGAGCAGAAAAAATGGCTGCAAAGTAGGGATGGCCATCGTTGCCTTTGCCATCGATGTTGGTCATCAATGGTAAAAATGCAACTGGCCATTGATGGTGCATAACTATCCAATGGATGACCATCAATTTTTTTACATATCAATGGTCATCCATTTTCTTTGACTGATTGGCCTGTGGGCCAATCAGAATATGGGGGCAGGGCTTCATGGGTGTCCTGGGCGGAGCTATGCGCCGTGTCCCAGGAAAAAGTAAAATGAAATGGTACTTGTGTACTATCACAGTGCTCACTTTTGCTACGTACGCTAACTTACTGAAATCGCATCGCATGCCGTGTTGTAGTAGCATGCGATGCGATGTCCATAGAAAGTGTAGAGGACTGCTTATACAATGAAATATCGTATCCAATCGTATCCCATCTTATCCCAACTGAGTACACTGAGTGCACCAAATGCGATGCGATACGATATTTCATTGTACAAGCACAGTGATGGGTGCTTACAATATGATGTCATGTGTGCTAGTATGACACGTGATGGGTGCTTGTAATTCAAAGCACCTATGCCATAGTTTAGTGTCACCCCCATTATCAACGCCATCCCGAAGCGTGCCGAGCGCAGAGAGCCTGCGAGGGGCGGCGGAACGTGTCCCCCGACCCTTTCATACCCCACTATCCATGTCGGCATGCAGTTGATTTTATATAGTGTGGTGAGCCTGATGCGTGGCGAGCGCATTGAGGCCTGCGAGGGGACGCGGACTACATGTAAAGTAATCCGCATCCCCTCGCGGGGCTTGCTGCGTACTGGGTGCCGTGACAATACACAAGTACTAACTAAACTATTTGTTTAAGCTTGACATCAATTGTGGGAAGCAAACTTGTTTTCCCCCATCGATGGCAAAACAATTCAACATCAGCCATAAACCATCGATATTTTCTAATCATCAATGGCTGATGGCCATCCCTACTGCAAAGCCCATTGAAAAACAATGGTGAAGCTGCACCTAGACATCTGCATCAGTGACAGGGATGTGCCTTCAGCCCATATACAAGGCACACCCAGGGGCAGATTAACAATGGGGCAGATGGATCTGCAGATCAGGCCTCCACAGAAAAATAGGCCCGTCACCATGGAAGCAGGATGATCACTAGACAGGCAGCAGCTGGCCACATGGTTGGTCATAAATCATAAGTATTAAATTGCATTCCTTTTTTCCACATTTATGCAATTTTTTGTATTTTTATATATTTAGAGAGACATGGGACTTATTATTATTATTATTATTGTATGGATTCTGTATGCCTACATGGAATTGGCCTCACCTCCTTCATTTCCCATATTAGACCCATGAACAGTTTCAGCTCCAGGCCCATTATGCCCTTAATCTGGCCCTGGGCACACCCCTGTCACTGCGACAGATGTGATAGGAAAGTGGATCAGGCTGTCACATTGACAGCCTGTATCCACTGTCATGGTTGCGGGCAGGGGCAGATTAAGGAAATCACCTTCCATACATAATATAACTCCATACCATGTGCTTCCACCATGTGTCGAAGTTGTGGTCCAGGAATCTGCATCAATCCCTCCCACAGCAGTGAAGTCACCGCTGGGTAAGTCAAACAGACAGGAGTGAGCCAGCAGCAGCACTTTGCAGAGGTAGGAGAGCTCTCCCGAGTCCCGGCCAATAAGATCCACTCTGCCCCGCCTGCTCCTCCTCTCTCCCTTCACTAGCTTTCCCTCGTTCTATCGGTGAGTAGGAATGGCCATCGATAGTGTAAAACTATGCAATTGGTGACCCTTGATAGTTTTACACATTGATGGTCATCTACTTTGTTTGAGTAATTGGCCTGTGGGCCAATAAAAACACGTGGGTGGAGCTTCGCGTGTCTCTGGGCGGAGCTATGCTCTGTGTCCCGGCACTTTGATAAAAAAACAATCATCGAGGTTGCTGTGCCATCAATGTAGGGAAACCATCTGGTTCTCCCCCATCGATGGCAAAAGCATTCAACATCGGCCAAAAACCTTCAATGATTTAGAATCATTGATGGTCGATGGCCATCCCTATTCATGAGCCAGCCTCCAGCAAGCATTTCTGGTGTGCGAGTCTGTGTCCTGTTCTGTATCTTATCATCACCTCAGACTGATCATTAGCACAGTCTGTCTCTGTCTGTGATTTCTCCCTGCATCCAGTGCACTAAACAGGACAAAGTCAGCCCCTACCCTTTCCCTTATATGTACAACCTCAGATCAGCAGCATTTCTAGGATCGTTCAGCCATATATAATGATTAATGGGGCTGTGCGGTGATCAGAGATCTGTATGTTGGGGCAGAGGGAATGGGTTCCAAAGGGAGCTGCAGTATCTGGGAAAATTTTCCTGCATCCTTCATGCAGCCATATCTCACAGATTAGAGGGCCCATTTACTATGGTCTATAACACCATCTGGATATAAAATACAGTGTGTATATATAGAAGCAGTCCCATTTCATCACTGCTTCTATATAATATATACTCTGTATTTTACATACTTAGGAGGTATTCATCAAAGCTCTCACAATTAGGCATTGGCAGCGTTAGCGGGGATACTGTCTCGGGCTTTGATGGCGGGACTCCTTCCTATTTCAAATATGGGTCCGCAGAGACTCACCAGCCCCGCACCTCAACGCATGTCACTGGTGCTTACAATCTTTATTCCCTTGTCATGATTGGACGTCATCCTGTCATGAGCAACCGCCATTTTTACGCCAGAAAGGGCGTAACTGTACCACACCATTCTGGCCTAACTGTCTAATGTATAAAATGTAATTGAGAAGTGACCTGATTTACCCTGGATGGTTAGGAGGAAATGGTGGGTGAAACAGGAAGGCAGATGGGATCCCTTTCCTTTGAAGTCCATTCGCTCAGTTTATAATAATGTTTCTGATATTGTGGTGCTATCTCCTCAGCCTAGCGTCAAGGGGAGTAATTTCCCCTAGAACCCAGATCAAGATCTGGTCTGCCTGGTATGTCTCAACGCAGTTTATTGACTCTAACCCCAGGGGGGTGCTCTGTATACAATAGTGTCAAAGCTTTGGTCGTTGATGGCTAATTGCTCAGCTTCAAAAGGAAAGCAAATTAGCCAGCCCCTAGGTATATCATCAGGAAACCACATGTGACAGTGAAGATTCCTGAGGTGGGGGCTGTGATTGTGTGGGGTTTGCAGTTCTGTAGCTTTTACAATGATCCTTTGTCTGTAAGTGATGGGATCTAGTTTTGGGTCTGACTGGTTAGGTGATGATGATCCCTGTCTTCTGTGTCCTGGTAGCCTGGAGCATACTGTATGTTCCCTGGGTCCCCTTTAATTCGGCTCTACCATGGTGCATCCCAGGTCTGCAGTAGAGGTTGCAAGGCTGCAGTGTGAAGCCTGTGACTAATATTGCCCCCTTCCTGAGCAGGCCTGGCGACAGGGGGGGGTCAAGGGGGACAAGTGTGATGGGCCCCGGGGATCTGAAGGGCACCAGAGCTTCTGTGTCCCGGCCCAGCCGCCTGTACAGAGCTGGATTAAAGCCCCCCCCCGTCCACCCGTCGGCTGCCGCAAAACAGATATCTATTACCGATCCTTAGTGCTGCACCGCACACCCCACCGACAGGCGCGCCGGGCATAGGTGCCGATTCTGTGGGTGCTCAAGGGCCTGAGCACCCACAGGAATTAATGAGCACCCACGTGTCCGTAACTCAATGCCAGGCCACTGTATTTGCTTGTTGACCCTTTCAACAGGCTTGAGCACCCACCAGCAATAACATAAATCGGTGTACGGGGGTTGACCAGGATAAGGGCCATGACTCCAGATACAGAGGGACACTAGTCACAGTTGGTAAGATGGATGTAGAGTATATATATACATTCTCTCTCTCAACAAGGGCTAACGCTGCTTCACTGTGCGTGCTCTGGCCATAGGCAAATCTAGGGGGTGGTCCGGGGGTGCACAGGACCACCCATTAGCCCTCAGCTTTCCAACGAGCCCAGCCCCATGTCTCTAGCCCCCTGGGAACCGGAGATACTGCCAGGCAAAGCTGGAACATTTTCCCTGTAGGATAACATGGGACCCGCTAATTCCGACCCCCACCCAGTTCAATGGCTGCCAGTTTCCCCTTCGGCATCACAGGAGCTCGAGGTTGATCTCAGTCAAACTCAAATCGCTGGGCCTTCAATCTGATACCAGGCTGGATCCATATGGGTTAATTGGTTCCAGGGATATTGAGGTTAAACCGTTTTATTAATTTCTTAAATGTAATTTCATGACTGTTTATGTTCTTTGAGGGCAGATTTCTCTGGAACCAAACAGCCCAGTTTCACGGGACCAAAATCATTTGAAGCCAACTCAAAAGTTCTTCAATATGATACTGGTCTCATGTAAATGGGTCAGTTGGTTCCGAAGATATATCTGGTTGGTTAAAGGGGGGTAGGGAGAGGGGAGAGGTTGTCTCTCCCCCTCACACCATGATCCTGGGACCATATTCCCGGGTAAATCCCTGCATTTTCTGTTGTGAAAGGGGTATTATTTCAAACAGCCGTGACCTGAAGTGCTCTGAATACAGCCGGACAGCCCCCTGCTCTCTGCCCAGCTGTCACCCCTGCAGCTTCCGCTCCAATTCTTCTCCCTGCTTTCGCCTCAGCCCGCCCCCCCCCCCCCCCCCTTTAATCATGTGGTGCCGGCACCCGGCATGCTCCCTCAATGTCCTGCACAACAACAGTACACACAATATTTCAAATGTCCACTCGGCTAGAGGGGACACCAGGAGGGGAGTGGGAGCGTGCTCTGCGCTGCGCTCTGCTCCTCTCCCCATAGAAGCAGCTGCACCTCTCTCCATCTCTCCCTGCAGCAGAAGCGAAGTCTCATATAAAAATTTACAGTAAGTGGCACTTTTGGGGCATAGCTTAAGCGACGCTACAAGTGGCAGTATGTGGGGGCATTAAGCATAATGTGTGGCTTAATGTGTATCATGTGTAATGGGTACTATGGTGCCATCAAGCAAGAACCCCCTAGCAATGAGCACGTAAGTAAGCAGCACTTATGTGGGAAATATGTAATGGGCACTACGGTTTGTTAAATAGTATCTAATGGGCATCATGATGTGTGGCACAATATGTAATGGGCATTATGGTGTGTGGCCTTATATGTAATTGGCATTACGGCGTGTGGCTTTATGTGTAATGGGTATTACAGAGTTTGCTAAAATGTGTAATGGGCATTACTGTGTATGGTCTAAAGTGTAATACCACACCCCTTTTTGTGATGCCACGCCTCCTTCCCATGAGGCCATGCCCCCTTTTTGACACACGGCTACGCCGCGCAAAGGTCCCCATGCTAATTTGTCTAGATCTGGGACCACCCATTACCATAAATCTAGATTCACCTATGGCTCTGGCCAATATACATACTTAATATCATCCACATTAGGGCCTTATTCTAATCCACTCTTTCTGACAAAATCCTTCTTAGATGGGCAAAACCATGTGCACTGCAGGGGGGGCAGATGTAACATGTGCAGAGAGAGTTAGATTTGGGTGGGGTTTTACTTCAAAGTGAGATCTATATTGCAGTGTAAAATAATGCAGCCAGTATTTACCCTGCACAGAAACAAAATAACTCACCCAAATCTAATTATCTCTGCACATGTTACATCTGTCCCACCTGCAGTGCACATGGTTTTGTCCGTCTAAGAAGGATTTTGTCAGAAAGAGTGGATTAGAATAACCCCCTAGGTGTTTCATTTGAATGCATGGGCTCAATTTGTGGTTAAATAATGTGGTGAACGCCAGACATTTTATTCTGAATGTTGAAATCTATGTTACAACTTATAAGAATATTGAACAACACGTGTCTGTGTATTTATATAAATATATTTGTCTTCTTTGACCTCAAAACATTGTAGCAATAAGTTATCTACTGAATTTCTGCAGTGCCATGTCTGTATTTTTTTCTGCATCTGCAGTCAGACACTCTTTGCCTATGGGCCTGATACAGATGAAAAATGTAGTTTTGCAAATACTGTATATCTTAGATCCCCATTAGCAGCAGGAGCTACTGCCACCTCTGACTGACCTTTGGCTCTAACTGTGCGTACCATGGCTCTAACTGTGTGGAGTTTGTATATTCTCCCCGTACTTGCATGGGTTTCCTCCGGGTACTCCAGTTTCCTCCCACAATCCAAAAATATACTGGTAGGCTAATTGGCTCCCAACACATTAACCCTAGAATGTCTGCGTGTGCGTGTCACTGTGGTAGGGAATATAGAGTGTAAGCTCCACTGGGGCAGGGACTGATGTGAATGGTCAAATAGTCTCTGTAAAGCGCTGCGGAATATGTGTGCGCTATATAAGAAACTGTTAATAAATAATAATAATAGGTAATAATAATGGAGTATGCATAAGCTATGCTGGGACTTACAGCCTGGTTATAGCACGCAGTTAGAAATAACACTCACTGGAGTTGCTTTTAGGCAATAAACCTTTACTGGCGGTTGTATTTATCATATTGTATATGGACCTTGACATAACAATAACTGGAGGAGGGTGCTAGCCTTTCGGTCTGTATTTCAAATATATAAGTCTTTTAATTAAAAGTAGTGTACATTATTATTTTTGTATAAAATATTAATTATTCCATCCAAGTCTGAAAGAATCATTCAAATTAACCACTTAATTGTAATTTTCTTTCTAGTGAATGATAATTCCATGATGTTAATTTTAGACCCTAGGGCCCCCTGTTTTAAGTACCCTGCCCCCCCCCCCCCCCCCAAAAAGCCTTAATCCAGCTCTGTGCCTGTAACATACTAGCTGTGAGTCAGTGACACCTGCGGCCCAGTCATCAGGCTGTCTACTGTGTGCCATGGCTGAGTCTCACTCTGTGTGCAGCAGCCTGCAGTCGCTCGGAGACTGAGTCGGCTGTCTACTATCTGCACTGCATGCGGTCTGGCTGTACCCGCTGGACGCTGACATCTCTCTGTATCCTGCATGCTTACTACCCTTTTGCAGCACCCCAGGTTGTCTGTTCCATGCACTGCGGCTGCCTGCCCTGCCTGCTTGGCGTTCTTTTCTGCAAGTGGACAGACAGAGAAAGGGTTCTGCAAAAGTTTTGGTGAGGACCGGGAGCTCAGCTCTGCAGTGAGTGACAGTGTAATCATTATTGTAATTTTATACTAATTAGTGTACCATGCTCTTAATTGTTTTTAAGCCTCTCCAATGGCAATATTTGGCAATACATTTATTAGTACATTCAGAAGAGGGTTGTGTAGGTTTAAGATTAGGTGGGGACAGGGGCTCCCATAATTATCAGTGTACAGGGCTCCAAGATTTCTGTTGCCAACCCTGTTCCTGAGTGTTGTACTTAACTGTTTCATGGGGAAGGAGCAAGTCACATCATGCTATAAGGGAGGGGAGAATAGGGCAGCAGAGAGCCTAACTGGGCCCAGGTACTTTTTGGGGGGTGTGGCCTAAATGTAGAAGACGTAACAATGCACCCTTAGAATATAATACAGAAAAAATAGCACTTTAATCCCCACCCAGGCCACACTGCATTGGTGCTGGGTTGAGAAGAGCTTCGGCTTCCAGGTAATGAGGGCCCCACTGGGCCCCTCCATGAGACTTGGGCCTGGGTAATTAGTACCCCTTTCCCTCCTCTTACAGCACCACTGGGGAAGAGTAGGAATGGTCTGTGCTGCTTAAATAGAGGGAGATGCCTTCTAAAGAATGGAGAAGTTGCCCATAGCAACCAGTCAGCTTCTGCATATATATATATATATATATATATATATATATATATATATCTCTTATATATTTAGCCAGATCTGTCACTCATCCCCTGTGTAGCTAACGCTCCCGCCCAGCGTTATACACAAACCCGCCCCCCTTAGGGAAAAGACCAGTGTTTTATGCATATGACGTTTTCATGTGTATGACGTTCCACCCCCTTGACATCACCTCCCCCTGCCCAGCCAGGGCTACAGTACACACCTACCATCAGCCATTACTCCACAGCCACCATCCACCATTACTCCCGCACCCCCCCTCTGCCAGCAACCCCCCCCGACAACCACGACCCCCCTCCCGTGATTCGCAGCAACCCCCCCTCCCCCATTCGCGGGACCCCCGCAACCCCCCCTCACGTGATTCATGGCACCCCCGCAACACCCCTCCCCATTCGCAGGACCCCCACGACCCCCCCTCCCCCATTCGCGGGCCCCCTGCAACACCCCCCACCCGCGATTCGCAGGACCCCCGCGATTCGTGGGACCCCCGCAACCCCCCTCCGGCGATTCGCGGAACCCCCACGACCCCCCTCCCGCAATTCGCGCCCCCCCCCCTCCCGTGATTTGCGGACCCAAGCCCCCTCCCGCTATTCACGGCACCCCCCGCGGACCCACTCCTGTGATTTGTTGCCCCATGCGACCCCACCTCCCGCGATTCGTGGCACCCCCGCGATTCACGGCACCTCCGCGCCCCCTCCCATGATTTGCAGCGCCCCCCTCCCGTGCTTTACTGCGCCCCCTCCCGCGATTTGCAAACCCCGCCCCCTCCCGCGATTCACGGCACCCCCCTCCTGCGATTTGCATCCCCCCGCGATTCTAGACCCCCGTGATTCCCCCCCCCCCGGAATTTGCAGACCCCCCTCGCACCCCCTCCTGTAATTTTCGGACCCCCTTCCGCGATTCACGGAACCTCACAGCATCTCTGGTGCCCCCTCCCGCTTTCCACACCCCCCCTGCGATTTGCATCCCCCCGCGATTCTAGCCCCCCGCGATTCGCCCCCCCCCCCCGGAATTTGCAGACCCCCCTCGCACCCCCTCCTGTGATTTTCGGACCCCCTCCCGCGATTCACGGAACCCCACAGCATCTCCGGTGCCCCCTCTCACTTTTCACACCCCCCTTCGCGCACCCCCCCTCCTGCGATTCACGGCACCCCTCGCACCCCCTCCTGCGATTTGCGGTCCCCCTCCCGCGATGCACGGAACCCCACAGCATCTCCGGCGCCCCCTCCCGCTTTCCACACCCCCCCTTGAAACCCCCCCTCCCGCGATTCGCAGGACCCCCGCGACCCCCCTTCCAGCAATTCACGGCACCCCCCTCCCGTGATTTGCGGACCCAAGCCCCCTCCCGCGATTCACGGCACCCCCTCCTGCGATTTGCGGACCCCCTCCCGCGATTCACGGAACCCCACAGCACCTCCGGTGCCCCCTCCCGCGATTTGGGGAACCCCCGTGACACACCCCCCGCGATTCACACACACCCCTCCCACGATTAACGGCACCCCACGAACACACCCTACCGCGATTCGCGCCCCCCACGACCTCCCCCTCCCGCGATTCATGACCCCCCCGCGCCCGCCTCTTGTGATTCGCGGACCCCCACAACCCCCTCCTGCAATTCACTGACCCCCACAACCCCCCTCTCGCAATTTGCGGACCCCCCTTCCAGCGATTCAAGGCCCCCCCACTGCCAGAAGTGTCTCCACGGTCCTCTGCACCAGCACCACAACTTTTATCAATGTCTTGCCCACATACCACTATTATACAGCCTCCTGCTCTCATGCACCCTCACTCCCTCGCAGTGGGAGGAGACGCTCACCCACAGCCGGGAGCTGCATACTGTCCCCCACCCTCCTCCAGTTCTAAGGATGCCCATCGACCATCAATGATTTCAAATCATCGATGGTTTATGGCCGATGTTGAATACTTTTGCCATCGATGTGGGAGGACCAGATAGTTTCCTACATCAATGGCAAAGGAGGACCAATCAAGTTTCAATTTTGACAGCGAAACGCGTCAGGGGCTGCCACATCATCTTGCCCCCAACTGCCACTTCACGCATCTGTACCTTACTTCTTGGGATCCAACCAGCCGCCTCCACCAGTGGACCGGATAACATACCTACAGTGCCACACTTGGTCCTTTCTTCAGTTCGAGCAATAAGGGATGACACAGCGAACACGCTATCCACAAAAGGATTAAAGATCTCCCAAAGGAACTTACCATAAGGACTGCACTGGTAATTATACCTCATCTAACTATTCTGTGGATAAGGGAAGTCCAATACTCCCTGTCATATCAACTGGTCCCCTGTTTACCATCTGGCGGCATCAATAGGAGCGGATCCCCCCCCCCCCGAAAAACCTATTGCTTTTAGTGGCTTGGTGGGCAGTGAACCTTGTTTTTATTTTTTATTTTTAATGATATTTAACATGTATGTGTACCAATAAATGTAAATTTTTTATTTCAAATCTTCATTGGTCCCAGCGCTACCTTTTTCTTTGTTCTTTCTGTTTTTTTGGGACCTACTCAGTCCCATTGGTAGCAGCTTTACAAAGCATCCATTGTCAGCGCCCATATAGCTACACAGTAGCTTTTTGTCTGTCTTTCCTGCTCTCATGCACCCTAACTCCCACCCAGTAGGAGGAGACACTGACTCATGGCCACCGTCCTGTACTCCTGTGCTGCCACGCTGGACCCTCACCCACTGGCAGAAGCTGCACAGTGTCCCCCACCATCCTCTGTAGTCCCCCTTATGCCCTCACACCCCTATCACTACCCAGCCTCCAGTTTTCCTGTGTCGTGACCTCCGCCAGTGGGGAGCCGCTGACTCAAAAACACCCTACTATACTATTGCACACACACACACACACACACCTAAACAACACGCACCCCCCCACACACCCACAAATGTCACTGTACCCTCCACACTATCAATGTACATCTTACTCTGTAACCGCTTTTTAATTAAACAAAACAATACACGGTACTCTTTACCTAGAAGGGCGCCCATCGCGGTGATCGCGGGCATCGCGGGTAGTACATTAACGGCACCCGCGATCACCGCGATTTCCCATAGGGTTCAATGTTAAATGTAGTGGTGATCGCGATTTTTCATTCAATGCTTCAATGCCCGCGATTTGGACATAGGAATCAATGTTAAATGGGCTACAGAGCCCAAATAGGCACAATTAACCCTTAAATGTCCCCCCAAATTTTTAACGCCACCCCACGATCCACGCCAACCCAAAGCGTGGCGAGCGCAGCGAGCCCGCGAGGGGCGGCGGTACGCGTCCTCCGACCTTTTCATGCCCTACTATCCACATCGGCATGGAGTTGAGAATAGAATAGTGTGGCGAGCGCAGCGAGCCACCGAGGCCCGAAGCGTGGCGAGCGCAGCGAGCCCTGCGAGGGGACGCGGATACCTTCACAGATATACGCGTCCCCTCGCGGGCTTCACAGGTGTCCATGGCGACGCGGACACCTGTGAAGTCCGCGAAGGGACGCGTTTACCTGTGAAGGTATCCGCGTCCCCTCGCCACGCTTCGGGCCTCGGTGGCTCGCTGCGCTCGCCACACTATTCTATTCTCAACTCCACGCCGACGTGGATAGTAGGGCATGAAAAGGTCGGAGGACGCGTACCGCCGCCCCTCGCGGGCTCGCTGCGCTCGCCACGCTTCGGGTTGGCGTGGATCGTGGGGTGGCATTAAAAATTTGGGGGGACATTTAAGGGTTAATTGTGCCTATTTGCCCATTTAACATTGATTCCTATGTCCAAATCGCGGGCATTGAGGCATTTTACATTAAAATCGCGGTCAATCAGCCTTTTTAACATTGTTCCCTATGGGAAAATCGCGGTCATCGCGGGCACCCAATTTTTATGTACCCGCGATGACCGCGATTTTTTTACCCCCGACGCCCGCGATTCCAATCGCGGGCGCCGTTCTAGGTAAAGAGTACCCAATACACACCCCCTTCCAAATCATATGCTCTCTATGTAACACATTTCACCTATAACTCAAGTTGCAATACAGGCATCTTACATACAATTCTAACCATATTTCTCACAATACAAACGTTCACATATTAAGGGGGGGCAGCCCCTTACGACGGTGTGAAGAGCGCCCGTAGGGCGCGATGAATCACTATATATATATATAGATAGATAGATAGATAGATAGATAGAAGGAGATGGTCCGGCACTCCAAATAACAATGCACAATAAGGTCGGTGCCTCCGCAGCTCAGAAAGGGCAGTATAGCAGGCTGGATGGCGCGGCACTCACGACTCTCTCAAGAACCTCACAAGATGCCTTATCAAGTCATCAACGTTTCAAAATTTAATTTAATTTGTCATCAGGAATGTCATCCTGATGACAAATTAAATTTTGAAACGTTGATGACTTGATAAGGCATCTTGTGAGGTTCTTGAGAGAGTCGTGAGTGCCGCGCCATCCAGCCTGCTATATACAGGTACACCACCGATTTTCCGGCAACCGTTGATCCGGAACCTCTTTTAATCCGGACAATTTTGCTCTGTCCGGATTAAAAGAGTTTAACGGACCTCTTTTAATCCGGACAAAGCAAACTTGTCCGGATTAAAAGAGGTCCGTTAAACTCTTTTAATCCGGACAGAGCAAAATTGTCCAGATTAAAAGAGGTCCATTAAAGTCTTTTAATCCGGAACACTTTCTGCGCATGGGCGTAACACGCAATAGGCGCAAGTTTCAGTGAGTACAGCTTCTGCGGACACTGCAGGTGACACAGGAAGCATCATGGCGTCTGAGGTGAAATCAAGTGACACAGGAGGCAGCAGTGGGGGTGATATGTCGTCCAAGGTCCCGGCAAGTACCGCACATTGGCGGAACACACAACATGAGCAAGTTCCACTGGATACAGCTTCCAATCACTCTGCAGGTGACACAGCAGGCAGCAGTGGGGGTGATATGTCGTCCAAGGTCCCGGCAACTACCGCACATTGGCGGAACACACAACATGAGCAAGTTCCACTGGATACAGCTTCCAATCACTCTGCAGGTGACACAGCAGGCAGCAGTAGGGGTGATATGTCGTCCAAGGTCCCGGCATGTACCGCACATGGGCGGAAGAGAAAGCATGTTCAAGTGCCACTGGGTACAGCTTCCAAGCACACTGCAGGTGACACAGCAGGCAGCAGTGGGGGTGATATGGCGGCCAAGGTCCCAGCAAGTACCGCACATGGGCAGAAGAGAAAGCATGTTCAAGTGCCACTGGATACAGCTTCCAAGCACACTGCAGGTGACACAGCAGGCAGCAGTGGGGGTGATATGTCGTCCAAGGCCCAGGCAAGTACCGCACATGGGCGGAACACACAGCATGAGCAAGTGCCACTGGGTACAGCTTCCAAGCACACTGCAGGTGACACAGCAGGCAGCAGTGGGGGTGATATGTCGTCCAAGGTCCCGGCAAGTACCGCACATGGGCGGAAGAGAAAGCATGTTCAAGTGCCACTGGGTACAGCTTCCAAGCACACTGCAGGTGACACAGCAGGCAGCAGTGGGGGTCATATTGCGGCCAAGGTCCCAGCAAGTACCGCACATGGGCGGAACACACAGCATGAGCAAGTGCCACTGGGTACAGCTTCCAAGCACACTGCAGGTGACACAGCAGGCAGCAGTGGGGGTGATATGTCGTCCAAGGTCCCGGCAAGTACCGCACATGGGCGGAAGAGAAAGCATGTTCAAGTGCCACTGGGTACAGCTTCCAAGCACACTGCAGGTGACACAGCAGGCAGCAGTGGGGGTGATATGTCGTCCAAGATCCCGGCAAGTACCGCACATGGGCGGAAGAGAAAGCATGTTCAAGTGCCACTGGGTACAGCTTCCAAGCACACTGCAGGTGACACAGCAGGCAGCAGTGGGGGTGATATGTCGTCCAAGGTCCCGGCAAGTACCGCACATGGGCGGAAGAGAAAGCATGTTCAAGTGCCACTGGGTACAGCTTCCAAGCACACTGCAGGTGACACAGCAGGCAGCAGTGGGGGTGATATGGCGGCCAAGGTCCCAGCAAGTACCGCACATGGGCGGAACACACAGCATGAGCAAGTGCCACTGGGTACAGCTTCCAAGCACACTGCAGGTGACACAGCAGGCAGCAGTGGGGGTGATATGTCGTCCAAGGCCCAGGCAAGTACCGCACATGGGCGGAAGAGAAAGCATGTTCAAGTGCCACTGGGTACAGCTTCCAAGCACACTGCAGGTGACACAGCAGGCAGCAGTGGGGGTGATATGGCGGCCAAGGTCCCAGCAAGTACCGCACATGGGCGGAACACACAGCATGAGCAAGTGCCACTGGGTACAGCTTCCAAGCACACTGCAGGTGACACAGCAAGCAGCAGTGGGGCTGTTATGGCATCCCCAGACAGTTCAAGTGACAGTAATGCTGCTAGTCCTTCCAAAAACAGTCGTGGTACAGGTATAAAGCGTAAACACAAGTCTATATCGGTGCAGGCAAAAGTTGAGATATAACAAAAACTTGACCGTGGTGTGTCAGTGAAGAAGCTGTGTGATACATACAGTCTTGGTTCCTCAACAGTGTATGAGATGAAAAAGCAAAGGGAGAAAATATTGCAGTTCTTTGCAGAAAGTGAATCGAAGAAGCAAATGAGCATTTGCAAAACTATGAAAACTGGTAAAAGCACTGAGCTTGATCGAGTGTTGCTGGAATGGTTTCAACAACGTCGGAGTGATGGTGTAGACTTGTCGGGCATCATGGTACAGGAACAAGCTAAGTTGTTCCATAAAGCACTAAACCTTGACTATGAGTGTGATTACAGTGAAGGATGGCTGCATAGGTTTAAGACACGTCACGGAATTTCGATGCGTAAAGTGTGTGGAGAAAAACGGTCTGCAGACCATGAAGCAGCTGAAGAGTATGTGGTTGAGTTTGCAAAGCTTGTGTCTGACAAAAACCTCACCCCCCAGCAAGTTTATAATGCGGATGAAACTGCACTTTATTGGAGATGCACTCCTAGGAAAACTTTATCAATGGAGGATGAAGAAGCCCCCACAGGGTTTAAACAATCTAAGGACAGAGTTACTGTCTTAGGCTGCTCCAATGCTGCTGGAACTCACCGATGTAAGCCACTAGTGATCGGAAAAAGTAAATGCCCTAGGGCTTTAAAAGGTGTTAAAGTGTATCCTGTAATTTATCGTGCAAATAAAAATGGATGGATTACCACTGAGTTAATGCTAGAGTGGTTTACAAAGTATTTTGTGGCAGAAGCCAGAGCACACTGCACATCTGTAGGCCTAGCAGAGGACTGCAAAATTCTTCTTATCCTGGACAACTGTTCAGCTCACCCTAGTGCTGAACTGCTGCGCAAAAATAATGTTTTTACAGCATACTTACCACCAAACTGTACATCGCTTATCCAACCACAAGATCAAGGAATATTGCACTCTATGAAGGCCAAGTATCGCACACTTTTCATGAAACACATGCTAGATGTGGTGAATTCAGGAAAGCCTATTCAGTCATTTATCAAAGACTTTAACATGAAAGATGTTCTTTGGTTTGTTGCTAGTGCCTGGGAGAATGTAAATTCATTAACACTAAAGAATGGATGGCATAAGTTGTGGCCTGCCATGGTGTTTGAAAATGCACCTGATGAAGATCAAAGTATTGCCTTCACAGGATTTCGTGGAGCACATGATAAAGAATGTGTTCTTGATTTACTTGAATATGCAAAAAGATGTACAGGTACTGGAACTGCTGCCAACGATCTATCAAGTAGGCTGAACGAAGAAAACCTAGCAGAGTGGATGGAGGTTGACGTTGAAATACCTGTTGTACGTCACTGTGCTGACTCTGAAATAATAGATATGGTTCTGAATCCTGAAAAAATCATTGAAAGTGATGATGGTGGGAGTGAAGAAGATGTAATTGAAATCCCCACTAGTATTGACAAACTGATTGAGATGACAAGTGAGCTAATCAAAGGACTAGAACAACGTAACTTTGTGACAGCACAAGAACTAATGCATTTTCAATTGATGAAAGAAAAACTGTACAGGGAAAGGTCAAAACTTATGAAACAACCTCAACTTGATGTCGTGTTTAAGAAGCTATGTAAGAATGTGCCTCTGAGCAGAACCAGTACTGTAGCATCTCCGATTCCTTCAACTTCTACAACAGGTCCCTATTCCCCAGGCATCCCAGATGCGACTGTCTCACCTGAAATACTTCAAGTCCAAGATGATGATTAGGTTGGAGGGGGATTTGGACTGTGGGAGGTTTCCAGTAAGTTATACGAGTTGGGATGTGGAAGATTTAGAGTTGGGCTGTGGAAGGTTTAGAGGTGGGCTGTGGAAGGTTTACAGTAAGTGTGGGAGGTTTACAGTAAGTGATAAGAGGTGGGCTGTGGAAGGTTTACAGTAAGTGGTAAGAGGTGGGCTGTGGAAGGTTTAGAGGTGGGCTGTGGAAGGTTTACAGTAAGTGTGGGAGGTTTACAGTAAGTGATAAGAGGTGGGCTGTGGAAGGTTTAGAGGTGGGCTGTGGAAGGTTTAGAGGTGGGCTGTGGAAGGTTTAGAGTTCAGCTGTGGAGGTATGTACATATGGCGTAGTGGATGTTTGGCTGCAGGGGGGTTAGAGTTACTGTCATGCTGTAGGAGGTTTAGAGTACAGGTACTGTACCTGTAGTGACTTTAATTCATACTGCACTTTGGGCCTTATTCTAGTTCACTCTTTCTGACAAAATCCTTCTTAGATGGACAGAACCATGTAACATGTGCATAGAGAATTAGATTTGGGTAAGGTTTTACTTCAATATGAGATCTATATTGTATTGTAAAAATAAAGCAGTCAGTATCTTTCCTGCACAGAAACAAAATAACTCACCCAAACATAATTCTCTATGCACATGTTACATCTGCCCACCTGCAGTGCACATGGTTCTGTCCATCTAAGAAGGATTTTGTCAGAAAGAGTGAACTAGAATAAGGCCCTTACTGTGTTTGTTCAAAATGTACCTGATACCTGATTTGGTTGTACAGCACGTACTACACTGTAATAAACAGTTTTGCATACTCTACTGTGTTTATTCATTCATTAATATTATGCTGTTGCATATACTTTACTAATTATTGCTTTAGAAATGTGATGAAGGTGTAAAATCACTAAAAAACTAGTCATCCATAAAACCTTCGATAATCCGGAAAAATCGATAATCCGGAACGGCACTGGAACCGATGATGCCGGAAAATCGGTGGTGTACCTGTATATGTGTATATATATATATATATATATATATATATATATATATATATATATATATATATATATATATATATATATATATATATATATACACACACACATATATATATATACACAATGTTTTTGATAAGTGCTAGTTAGAAGCTATTTAGTTGCTGTGCACAATTTGTCCCCTTTTTAAAAATATAATATACATTGCCCAGATACTGTAGTACGGTGGCTGGTTCCTGAAGAGGGGCCAGACACCAGGAACTATATATGCTTTGTCTGGCCACTAAAAAAACCATAGTTAGCCCTGATATGCCTGATCACCTAAACATGAGGACAGGGCAAGAAACATATACTGTATAGTAAAAGAAGCAACTGCATGAAGCGCACCCTGAGCCAATAGTGCACCAGGAAATCTCAGCTAGGGCCGATGCGCCCCTGCATGTCAGACACTTGCTTTCATTCTCTGACCTGCACTAGACAGAAAACGTCTAATTACTGATATGTTGATATAATCTAGTGCAGTGGTTCTCAAACTGTGGGTCCTGACCCCAAAGTGGGTCACGTCCTTCTCAGCCTGGGGTCGAGACTCCATGTTGCTGACCATCAGGCTGATGACTTTTCTAATCTCAGTCAGTGATTCAAGGAGTCTGAACAATCTGTAGAATGGACTGTTATTTTAGACTCCTCACATCAGTGTGTGCCTCCACAATCAGGGGCGTAACTAAGTATTTAGCGCCCCCCCCCCCCCCGCCGCATGGTTTTTCGGCGCAACCCCCCCCCCCCCCCCCACCTAACCTGACCCCCCATTCTTACCCTTACCTGTCCCCGCAGTCTGCATCTCGCCCGGCTCTCTGCCGGGACCTGCCTGACGTCACGGTCCCGGCCGGCTCCTGCTGCTGCAATGAAAACTGACTCTTAGAAAATGGCTGCCCCCATACTGCAGACAGAAAACTGTCTGCAGTATGGGGGCAGCCATTTTATAATTGTCAGTTTTCATTGCAGCAGGAGCCGGCCGGGACCGTGACGTCAGGCAGGTCCCGGCAGAGAGCCGGGCGAGACGCAGACCACAGGTAACTATACCTCCGCAGCCCCCCGGCGTCGCCCCCAATTTCTCTGCGCCCCCCCGCCACCACGGGGGCTGCGGAGGTATAGTTACGCCACTGTCCACAATGCTGCCATGTAGGTGCTGTCTGCTGACTACCCATGTGATGTGATGACCTTCTGCAGTAACTTGCTGGGGTCCTGTAATTATTTTTATTGCCTGATGGGGTACCAGAGCAAAACTGTTTGAGGACCCCTGGTCTAGTGCAAGTGTAGCAGCTACAGTACATGCTATGCTAGTAAATGAGTTTATTCATCTTTAGGCACTGCTACATGCAGGAACAACTAGCAAGGGGCGCTGAAGTGAATAGAAGCTCAATATATTTAGGTAAAATTTATTGGTACACAAACACAGTTAATAATGTGCAATTGCACACTAATGTATATATAAAAAATCTATTCGCACAGCCTACACATAAACATTTAAATACAAATGGAAATGAAAATAAAAATGAAAAATAATGGAAAAAAAAATGAAATGAAAAAACGGGGAAAGGGAGGGGAAACAATGGACAGACAAATATGCAGCACTGATTTAACAGCCTATATTAGGCATAATAACTTGTCCATGAATGTGGTAAAAATAACCCGCGTCTGGGTATAGGAATAAATCCTTAAGCTCGTGAGGCTTAATTGGGGATATCCATAAATTTAAAAGCATTCAATTGTTACTAGAATATTGAACACATCCGATATTTGTGTGATCGGGGCCAGGCACCCGGTAACTTAAGACACAGTGGGGGAAATTTACTAAAGGGAATCTGTAAAAAAAATAGGTGTATTTGTATCCAGAAATACACTTATTTTTGACATTTACTATGCCGAAAATAAGGCAATTCGTATTGGTATTGATAGCACATCAATACGAATACGAATTGCCGTATTTTCGGGATAGTAAATGTCAAAAATAAGTGTATTTCTGGATACAAATTCACCTATTTTTTTTACAAATTTCCTTTAGTAAATTTCCCACAGTATAGCAGCAGTGTGTTTTTATATATTACCGGTCCTTTGTGGGGGCTGAGCAGCGCTGGTTAGGTGAAAGCGTCCTCGCTTGGACCTGAGGCACGGAGACCCAGTGTGGATGATGCGGCTACAGTGTGAGTAGCGCCGCTGCTGTGGGTGTCTCTCCGGCGCATCTGTCAGCGTGTAGAAGCCATAGCCTTGCTGTATCCCGGCGGCTCCTTGCGGTTTTGTGCACAGGGCTCTCGCGGTGTAGCAGCACTTCGGGGAGCTCTGCCACTGCTCCACCTGTGCTGACATGTTTTTAAGCCAACATGTGCCAACAGGCGGTATTTCATGCCCTACCATCCACTAGGGCGTGGAGGAGGTTATTAAAGCTGTGGCGAGCGAAGCGAGCCACCGTGCCTGAAGCAGGGTCCGATTCTCATTGCCAACTGTGCCCTTGTCGACTGTGTCAACATTCGGGTAAAAAAACAGTGAAAAAAACCATGTCGACCTTATGACCAGTCGACCTTCCTCATGTCGACCTTTATGCAAATTCGACCTTAAGTCATGTCGACCCTGGCCCATGTCGACCTTCCTGCCAGTTGACCTAGTGGGGTCGACCTAATGACTGTAGACCTAAGTTCATTCTGACAGATGTACCGATTCCCTTTCACCCATACTGTAACTTTCATTTTAGCTTTTTAGAAATCATGTAGCTACCACACTTATATATCGACCTCAAGATTGGAAATAACATTTAATATACTTCATCTCCTCTGAATCTAAATTTCACCGGAAACAATGCAAACCCAAATGTTCGTTAAATCCTTTGGGAGATAATGGGTGACATTTAATAGAAGTCGATGTGTGTTTTTTGCAATATTTTTGCAAAAAAACAGCCAAAATCCCGTTTTTGCATATTTAATGAGATGCGAAAAATGGCAAAAATTGCCGATTTTAGAAAGTGCGATCGGAACTCGCATCCAGATGTTTTCCCATTGAAAAGTATACAAATCGCATATTTAATGAGATTCGAATGTGGGAAATGTGTCTTAACTTCGCCAAAAAATCAGACCAGGTTCTGATATACGAGTTGGCCAGAACCCTGCACAGATCATTGAGATTTGTGCATGGTCCTGTGGTAAAAAATGTGTTAAAGTTTTTTTTTGGAAAAAAATTGCGTGGGGTCCCCCCTCCTGAGCATAACCAGCCAATCAGGGCTGAGCTATGCGTCTCCATGGAGTCGCATCGCCCAATCACGCTCTCAGCCTGTAGCGCGACACAGGCTGTTATCTGCACGGGAGAAAGCCGGTTCAGCCCACTGTCAGTGCAGGCTGACCGACTCTGCTGCAGAGACCAGCGCTGGATCCTGGATCGGTAAGTATGTTGGTGTAAAAGTGAGGTGTGTGTTATACTTCTGTGTGTGTGCTTTCCTTTAACATTCTTTTTACAGGTGGACTACAAGTCCCAGCGGGCCCATTAATGCCCCTCATGCTGGGACTTGTGGTTCTCCAAGTCCCAGCCTACGGGGGCAGTCTGCTGGCACTTGTAGTTCTCCTGTATAAAGCAATGTTAGGATTGAAAGATTTAACCCTATCAGGCCGGCATTTTTTTTTTTTTTTTAAAGTGCGATTATGGGCGAAAAACTGACGTGCGAAAAACTCTCATTCCATTAAATGTCACCCAACGTGTCCAATTTAAAAATCCATCTTGTTTCCAATTGTAGTAATTTCCTTCCTCTATCTCCCCCTGGGTAACGGTGGCACCTGATCGATGATCATGTACAGCACAGAGGCCAAGGAATGTCGTGCAAGGGGTTGGTCGCTTGAGCCTTTTTCCAATGCTGCTCGTACTGCCGAGCAATGTAATGCCATTCGCTCCTTGAATTGTCTCTCCGTTTTCCTGACATACGTCAGGGAACAAGGGCAAAAAATGAAATACACGACAAAACTAGATGAGCATGACAAATAGAATCTAATGGGGAATCTTTTACCGGTGTATGGGTGACACACTGTGGATCCTGTTTGCATGTAACTGCATGTGGTGCAATTGGGGCACCTCTAGCACTGTTTCTTTGTTCTTGTCAAGAAGGTGGATTTCTTCACTTTGCCCATATTGGTAATATCTGTTTTTACCAAATGATCCTTTAAATTCTTCCCCCGTCTGTATGCTGGCATCAACCTCTTATCTTGTAAATTAAGTGCTGGATCACTGGTGATGACTTGCCAGAATATTTTGGCTATTTTAATATTGGAAGGAGATTGGTGTATGCGTAATACATGCAAAAATTTACTGTATAGTAGTCCGGATGGGCACTGGAGGCCAACATCAAATTATTGCGATCTGTGGGCTTTCTATAGATGTTTGTCAAAATGCCCTCTGGACTAATGGAAATGGTTACGTCCAGGTAGTGGGTCTCTTGTTGGTCCATGAAATATGTGAATTTTATTGGATGTTCTGTACCGTTATGGGTATCGATCAGGTCTCTGAATGCTTGCTCTGGGCCCGACCAAAATATCAGGATATCATTGATATATCTGAAATATCAGATGATATATCTGCTGATATCCTTATCACTGAAGAAGATGTCATGTTCTACTTCGAACATATAGGTGTTGGCGAGCAATGGGGCCACATTCGACCCCATCGCCACACCCGATGTCTGCAAGTAGTGTGCACCATCGAAATAAAAAGTAGTTTTTCATATTCCCTATTATTTTTCACCTTTTTAAATGCTTTGCAGTTACACACAGGTTGCAGTGACAGTGGGCTAGGTATTTTTCATAGATTTTTTAGCTTATGTAATATTCATTTTGAGTTGATGGGGGATACGCATTGGGTTTTCAACGCACTTGTAGCCTTTTTTTCTTCGTATTCAACAAAACTTTATTCTGTCCAGATACAGAACACAACTACATTGGTTGCTGCGGCAACCGTCTCTATGTGAGTGACGTCACGTATCGGCGCCTTGCCATGGGCGTCCGGAAGTGCCCGTTGCTCCTGTTCACCTGAGTGACACTGCAGGGTATTTAGAGGGGAGTGTTCACACTTATTGCATGTAAGCTGTTTTGATAAAAGCCCGCTAGGGCTGAAACGTCAACGTATACACTGGCTGTGTGTTGCATTATTTACTCAAGTCCCCAGTGCCGCGGTCATCATCCTGGTATTATTTGACCCAGCGTTGCGGGTCACTTCTATAATAATAATAATAATAATAATGATATTTATATAGCACTTTTCTCCCAATAGGACTCAAAGTGCTTCACACATTGTCTTTACAGCTCAAAATACAAAACAAGTTTAACAGTAGATGTCAGTGAAATGCTTGAGTAAATAAGTATGTCTTTAGTCTATTTTTAAAGGATTCTATAGTGGGCGCTTCTCGCACTGTGCGAGGAAGAGAGTTCCACAGAGTTGGAGCAGCAAAGTTGAAAGCTCGACCCCCAGATGAATTCAGGGAGATTCTGGGTACTGTTAGTAGTCCTTCTTCAGTGGATCGTAGTAATCGAGTAGGACAGTAAGGGATCAGCAGCTGTTGCAGGTACCTTGGGCCCTGGTCATGTAGGGCCTTGAAAGTGAGTAAGCCAATCTTGAAAACGATTCGCCATTTTACAGGTAGCCAGTGAAGGGCGTAGAGAATGGGAGTTATGTGGCAGGAGCGGGGCTGGTTAGTTAATAGTCTGGCGGCTGCATTTTGTACCAGCTGCAAGCGGTGCAATTCTTTTGCTGGAAGACCCAGGTAGAGAGCATTGCAGTAGTCTAGTCGTGATGATATAAATGCATGTATGACTTTAGGAAGGTCTTCTGCGGGAATTAAGTGCTTGATTTTGGCTATGTTTCTCAGATGAAAGAATGAGGATTTGATTGTGGCTGACACCTGATGTTTAAGTGTCAGGCCATTATCCAGGACAACACCAAGATTCCGCACATGATCAGAGTTTTTTAGTGCTGTGCCCCCCAGCTTAAGACCTGTCAGTTGGCTATGCTGCCGTCTTGTCCTGTGATTTATCATCAGGACTTCTGTTTTATCTGGGTTCAGTCTCAGCCAACTGGCACTCATCCACTCCTGGAGCTCAGCTAGGCAGCCATTTAAGGTTGTTATTGTGTTATCGGTGCCTGGAGCAAAGGACAGGTACAGTTGGGTATCATCTGCATAGCAGTGGTAGACCAGGCCGTGACGTCTGATTATGTCACCAAGTGGAAGCATGTATACTGCAAAAAGCATGGGAGATAGTATAGAGCCCTGTGGGACACCACAAGACAACGGCACTGGTGGTGAAGAGTATACTCCCGATGCAACTCTCTGTGACCTGCCAGCGAGAAATGATTTGAACCAGCTAAGGACTGTGCCACCCAGGCCACAGAAATTCTTCAGGCGCTCAATTAGAATCCCATGGTCAATGGTGTCAAATGCTGCAGAGAGGTCCAGAAGGATTAGGATTGAACAGTCTCCTCTATCCCTTGCATTTAGAAGATCATTGAGCACACATACCAGAGCTGTTTCTGTGCTATGTCTTCTCCTGAATCCTGACTGGAATGGATCATAAATGTCATGGGTTAACAGGTGGGTCTCTAGTTGAGTTGCAACCACTTTCTCAATAACCTTTCCTAGAAAAGGAAGATTTGATACTGGCCTGTAGTTGGTCATGCAGTCAGGGTCTAAATTAGATTCTTTAAGAAGTGGTCTGACTATTGCTTCCTTTAGTGGTTCGGGAAAAACGCCTGTCTGCAAAGAGCATTGAACTATTTTTGCAAATGCAGGGCCGATTATTTCCATACACCCTAAAAGAAGCTTGGATGGGGCAGGGTCCAGATCACAGGAGGAGGGACGCAACAGTCTGGAAATTCCAGCAATGTATTGTACATCCACTTGGTCAAAGATGTCCCATGAAGGCAAGTGTCTTAAACTGGTAGGCTTGGTCTGTTGGAACTCCTTTGGTGTCACTGTGGGGATTCCAGCCCGGATGATAGATACTTTATCTGCAAAGAATTTAGCAAACTCATTGCATCTTGACACTTCTGAGGGCACGTGGCCTACAGAGCCGAGTGCCGGCATCCCACCCATGTATATATATATATGTCCAGAGAAAAGGGGATGTATGGCGCCACCTGTGTTTCTGGACTAATATACACCCTAGTAATTGAGTTATGATAGGTAACCTTTAGAAAAAAGAGGGTTGTCAGCTGGCCTTTAAGAAAAACACCTTGGTAAGGGGTGTATATACAAATAGCAGCAAATTGGATAAAGGAAATAGCGACTACCTATACCTATACAAGAATCGTATCCAGTTGTAAGATACAAAAGATTTTATTAAAGTACACAGTACTAATTAAAAGAGCAAACAATGAGTCAAATTAGAAAAAACACCTCTTATGTAAAATATGCGAATTGATATAAAACGGCCTACATTGGGTGTGTCTAACACCACCAATCAGACGTGTCTACCATCAGCTATTGGCACTTAATACAATATAAATCATCTCTCAGCTGCACCACAATCTTCTGCCTAGTTCAGTTTTAATCTTCTAATTACTCTGTGTTACAGTACATGCAAATAAAGTCATAAACATATATGGATGACACAGGTATGTAGTGATATGACAATGGTCTAAACAATTAACAATGCAAAACACACATACTTGATTGATGGGCGCTTGTTATAATGTAATACCAGTTCTAAAAAGAAAATGTATATAAGGGTGGGTACAGCATTAGGGGGTGCCTGTGCACCCCTAACACTCTATGTGTGCATAGGATAGTGGGGGGGTTGGGGGTGGCCAAAAAATATGAAATTATATGTCATTTAATGCTTTACCACATTAAATAACATGATTGTATGTGCATTAAGCATTAAAAAGATAGGGTACAATAAAAAAAATCGCATCCCATCGCATCGCATCGCATGCCATACAATAATGGCATGCGATGGGATGCGATTTTTTATCGTATCTTTTTAATGTATTGACTGACATAGAGCTGTGAATACATTTCATACAATAATCGCATCGCATTGCATGCCATACAATTATGACATGCGATGCGATTTCCCTACCCTGAATAGCCCACTACGCAAATAACGTAGTGGGCGCCGTGAAAATACACAAGTACCATATATATATATATATATATATATATATATATATATATATATATATATATATATATATCATTACAGTACCTTGCTCCGGTGCCATCTCTATCCAAGCTGGGCCAAAGTCCACTTGTACATACAGCGTCCACAAACAAGCGGCACTCAGAGGCTGTTCAAAGTGTCAGAAAATCTTTGTGGTTTATTTAGACAACGTTTCGGGGTCTGCACCCCTTCCTCAAACCACACACAAGTGAATACACTACAAACTGTGCACATTTAAATACTTTCAATTCGCGGCAAAACTGATCGGCTCCCCCCACGCCGGCGGGTCCCCTCCTGCTGCTCTCCTCCCGTCAATCCAGGACGCTACCTCTAAGTCGGAAGTGCGTCATCCGGAAATGACGGCTCCGGAGTCCAGCAGTAGCTACCGCCCGGCTCAGCTTATCGTCTCGTTGCCATGGAGACGCGGCTGCGGGAGAACACTACACAAACATCACACGTATATATAAAATACAGAATACAATAATAAAATACACCAATAAAATACAGTTATCACTTCTACATTTATGTTTTAACCGAACTGTGCTATTTTAAGGCCCCTCTATATCAGCGGATTGTAAAACAAGTGTGGAAAAAGGTTTAGGTCACAGATGTGGCCTTTAGAGTGCGCCTGGGAGGAGTTGAGAAGCCAAAGCAGCGGTTCCAAAATTGGGGTGTCAATCCCAAACAATGTATAGCAAGGAAAAAGGGGGGTTGGAACCGCGCTCAAACTAAAACATGCAACAGGTTTGGGTAATAATGTATATAAATTTTAATACGGAATAAAATATAGAATTATAAAATAAAGGATTACATATCCCATAAAAACATAGATACCACAATGCGTGTGTATAAGAGGTATAATCACCCACAATATGCTGCACAGTCCCGAGTCCGCATTCTAGGAACGGACTCGGTATTATGGTATCTATGTGTTTATGGGATATGTAATCCTTTATTTTATAATTCTATATTTTATTCCGTATTAAAATTTATATACATTATTACCCAAACCTGTTGCATGTGTTAGGCGCCGTGGGTCCCGCCGTCGCCTCTTGGTTCCGTCCGCTGCATCTGTACTGCAGGGACGGCGGCCATCTTCTTCCGGCGCTGGAGGCAGGGAAGCGTCGGGCACGTTGCTAGGCAACGCCCCGAACTTCCGCCACAAGCGCCACAGCAGGGGGAAGGCTTTTCGCCACGCACCTGACGTCGCGGCGTCACAGGGGGCGGCACATTTGAATAAAAGCCGGCTTGCCTGACAGTCAGGCGCCGGTTATAGCGTTCTGCTTCATAGCATTGCCGTGTTCCTGGTCCTGGTATCCTGCAGATTCATCCTGTCTCGCTGGTTCCTGGTTGCAGTTGCTGCTGACATAGTGTACATCCCCTGTGGTTGGAGTCACCCATTCGGGGAAGCGTGGAGGTCCTTATCTGTGGTCCAGTCATCTCCCAGATAAGTCAGGGGTCACACAGCAAATTCCTATCTCAGTTTATTATACCATCTGTTGAGCATTGTTGCCATTATCTTTATTATATCATCTATCGAGCATTGTTGCCATTTTCTGTATTATACCATCTGTTGAGCATTATTGCCTTTGTGTTTATTATACCATTTCGTGAGCATTGTTGCCGTTGGGTTCTGTATTCCACCGTCACGTATTAGGGCAGATTCCCTCAGTCATCTCCTGGTGGAATTCTCCCTCGGGAGTCCGGGGCCCCTGGCCTGGTGTGGGCTTTAGATAGTTGTCCCCTTGCTCTCCTCTGGCCTTGTTGTCTCTCTCAAAGACCAGGTGGCATCGGGGTTGGAGCCGGACTAACTGGCTCCTTCGGACGCGGCTATTATTGGCGAAGCCTAGTTCCGCACACGTCCGCCAACCCCAGCTCGAGGCTACGGAGGTAGGGCAGGCTAGGTGGTCCTCGGTCCCTTACATTATAACCGGCCCAAAAAGGATACGAAGGAGTGGGGTCATTTGAGTCCAGTCAGGCTCATTCTAGTTTTTCCCCTGGCCTTCAGATACTTAGGTTATGGACACCGCCTCAGGGAACCCCGCTCAGGTACACTCTGACCAGGTCCGCCTTCTTACCCAGCAGATGGTGGAGTTGTCCCTGCGGGTTGAGACTCAGGGGGAGGTTAGGATGGCTCCTTCCAATCTGTTACCAGCACTTAAGGAGCCTAAGATGAATTTACCCGATCGTTTTTCCGGCGATCGAAAACAGTTTTTTTAATTTTAGGGAAAGCTGTAAGTTCTATTTTAGGCTCTGTCTCTTGTCTTCCGGTTCTGAGACCCAGAGGGTGGGTCTGGTGGTCTCGCTACTCCAAGGGGATCCACAGACCTGGGCTTTTGGACTGGGAGCAGATAGTCCTGAACTTAGAACCGTAGAAGCCTTTTTTACAGCCATGGGGGTTCTGTATGATGACCCAGACAAAGCGGCTTCTGCAGAGGCTCGTATCAGGGTGTTGAAGCAGGGTCGCCGCACGGCGGAGGCATACTGCTCTGAATTTCGTCGTTATGCTGGGGATACTACATGGAATGATCCTGCACTGCGGAGCCAATTCCGTCTTGGCCTTGCAGATCAGGTCAAGGACTTCCTAGTTCAATATCCAGCCTCTGCCACCCTGGACGACTTAATGCAGTTGGTCATCCGCATTGACAGGCGTATACGGGAGAGACACTCCGAGCGGGAGGTACCTTCCTGTCCTTCTTCCGATACTGGAAGGGAGTTAGTGGTTGAGGGCGAGGAACCCATGCAGATTGGGTTCTCTCGGTTATCCACTCAGGAGAAAGCACGCAGACGGTCTTTAGGCTTATGTCTGTATTGTGGGGTCAAGGGACATCTTGTTAGCACATGCCCAGAGCGTCCGGGAAATGCCAAGGCCTAGAGGTTAGGGGAGGAATCCTCTCAGGCCATTCCAGTTTATCTCCCAATAACTCACTTTTATTGCTTATATGTTTAGGTCTGGGGGTACAACGCTGGGAGTCCCAAGCGTTCGTGGATAGTGGAGGAGCCGGTAATTTTATTGATTCCCGCTTGGTCCACAAGTTAGAAATTCCACTGGTACCACTACCATCTAAAATTTCTGTCTTTGGGTTAGATGGTAGTCTTCTTCCGAAAGGTATAATCTCCCATCGCACGGTACCTCTGAACCTAAACATAGGCTCCTTGCACTCTGAGAAAATAGAATTTTTAGTAACTCATAGTCCCTTGGCTCCGGTGGTTCTCGGTCTGCCTTGGTTAAGACTGCATAACCCTCATTTTGATTGGCAGACTGGAGAATTATTGCAATGGGGAGAGTCTTGTACTACCAGTTGTCTACATCTTCCTGTCCGGGTCTCTACCCTAGGTAATACATTGCTTCCTCACCATTATGCCTCTTTCTCTGACGTCTTTTCTAAGAAGGAGGCAGATACATTACCGCCTCATAGGCCTTATGATTGTGCCATAACTTTGTTGCCCCAAGCTAAACTTCCCAAGGGTCGCCGATACTCTCTTTCGTTACCCGAGGCTAAAGCTATGGAGGAATACATAGAGGAAAATTTAAAGAAAGGCTTTATCCGACACTCTAAGTCTCCTGTTGGGGCGGGTTTTTTCTTTGTGGCCAAGAAAGACGGGACTCTTCGTCCATGTATTGATTTTAGACAGCTTAACCTAATTTCGATAAAGAACTCGTACCCCCTGCCATTGATTTCCGTCTTGTTCGACCAGCTTCGGTCAGCCACTATATTCTCCAAGATCGATCTCCGTGGAGCGTATAATTTGATACGTATCAAGGCAGGAGATGAATGGAAGACCGCTTTTAATACCCCCACAGGGCACTATGAATATCTCGTCATGCCCTTTGGGTTAGCCAATGCCCCTGCGGTCTTTCAAGACTTCATCAATGATGTTCTTCGTGAGTTTTTAGGTATTTTTGTGGTTGTCTACCTCGATGATATTCTGATTTTCTCCTCTACGCTTGATCAACATAGGGGTCATGTCAAAGCGGTGCTACAAAAATTGAGGTTATTCCATCACCTGTGATCCTGCCTCTTCAGCCCAGCGACCAAGCCTAGCTCCGGGACTCTGGTCCTTCCGATGCTCCAGCATCATCCACCATCGATGTTTCATCGCTAGTCCGATATTCCGGATCTCCTGCTTCCGTCCGTCATTCCGGACCCACAGTCATCTTCCGTCCGTCATTCCGGACCCACAGCCTTCTTCCATATCCGATACCCGGATCCGATGTTCCCACATCACCATCGATAGTCCGATATTCTGGATCTCCAAGCCAAGCTTCCGTCCGTCATTCCGGACCCACAGTCAAGCTCAAGTCTTCCGTCCGTCATTCCGGACCCACAGTCTTCACATCCGATGTTCCACCATCGATCCCACATATCATCACATCTGTAAAGTATTGCAATCCGCATGAACTGTCATTTCTCCTGCATACTTTACTGTTTGTTTATATTACAACCATCTGCAAATAAACTCAGGTTGTATTTTACCTCTGACTGCTTATTGGCTCTGGGTGCACTGTCGCGCAGTCCATGCGCAAGGGTCCTCTCCAACCTTCCCGGTTCAGGTACCGGTCCAGGTCCCCACCAGAGGTCTCAGTCTAGTCGACTAAGCCCCCTGGTGTGACAGTAAGCACTAGCCAAATGGATCCAGCCACAAACCAAGCTTCTCCACCCAGCCCTGTACAGCAACTGGCTGTTCGCTTGGATCAGCAAGAGGCTGCGCAGAGCCAAGTGATTCATTGTCTGCAAGATCTGTCTTCCCGGCTGGATAAGCTACAGACCACTCTCAGTGACCCTGAGCCTGTCAGAGAACTTCCAAGTCCAGTTCATCCTCCTGTAATGGCTGCTGCACCTCGCCTTCATCTGTCTGTCCCCACCAAGTATGATGGGAACCCCAAGACCTGCCGAGGTTTTCTCAATCAGTGTGAGATTCACTTTGAGCTGCAACCCAGCAACTTCCCTACTGAAAGGGTCAAGATCGCCTACATTATCTCCCTCCTGTGTGGAGCAGCGTTAGAATGGGCGTCTCCCTTATGGGAAAGATCTGATGCCATCCTGTCCAACTACAAGGACTTCGTGTCAACATTCCGGCGTATCTTCGATGAGCCTGGGCGATCAGCATCTGCCTCCACTGAACTCCTCCGTCTCAGACAGGGATCCCGCTCCGTCGGGCAATATCTGGTCCAGTTCCAGATTCTGGCGTCTGAACTCTCCTGGTGTGATGGGGCCTTATACGCAGCTTTCTGGCATGGCCTATCTGATCATATTAAGGATGAACTCGCTACCAGAGACTTACCCTCAGGTCTAAATGACCTTATATCATTGTGTATCAAAGTAGACCTACGCTTCCGAGAAAGGGCTGTAGAACGTCACAAGAGCGCTCCAGTTAAAGTGCCAACTCCTCCACCTTCTTTACCCACTGCTCCCGCAGTCCATTCCAAAGAAGAACCAATGGAGATAAACCGCTTCCGTTTGTCTCCTGGAGAACGTCGACGTCGTCGGTTGGCACAGCTCTGCCTGTATTGTGCCGATCCTGCACATCAAATCTCTGCATGCCCAAAGCGTCAGGAAAACTCCTCCTCCTAGCCCGTCAAGGAGAGGGTAGGCTAGGAGTAATTAAGTCCTCTCCATCAGCAACTGATTGCGTCCTTCCAGTTTCCCTACAAGTTGGTCAGCATTTCAAGACTGTCTCCGCACTTCTTGATTCCGGTGCCGCTGGCAACTTCGTTACTGCAGAACTGGTCCGCAAGTGGGGGTTGCCCACTGAAAGTCTTTCCAAGACTGTCTTCCATACTGCTGTGGATGGCAGTAGGATTCCTGATGCGACAGTCTCCCACAGAACTTTGCCACTTACAGTAAAAGTGGGAGTCCTGCACACTGAACTTTTGTCCTTCCTGGTTTTACCCCGAGCCACTCATGCTCTGGTTCTGGGTTTACCCTGGCTCCATCTTCACAATCCTCGTCTTGATTGGAAGACATCGGAAATCCTTTCCTGGGATCCTTCCTGCTCCGGTACCTGTCTCCAAAAGGTACTCCCAGCTCGTCATTCTTCAGCCGATGCAGCAGACCTTCCGCCTCTTCCCTACCAAGAGTACTCAAATGTATTCAGCAAGTCTGGCGCTGATGTCCTACCTCCTCACAGACCGTGGGATTGCCCTATCGAACTTATCCCAGGCAAAGAACCACCCAGAGGTAGAACCTATCCTCTCTCTCTTCCAGAGACTCAAGCCATGACCAATTACATCAAGGAAAATCTGGCAAAGGGATTCATCCGTCCTTCGACTTCTCCTGCTGGCGCAGGATTCTTCTTCGTCAAGAAGAAGGATGGAGGCCTACGTCCCTGCATTGATTATCGCGGCCTCAATGACATTACAGTAAAGAACCGATATCCGTTGCCCCTCATCACCGAGCTGTTTGACCGTGTCAGCGGTGCAACCATCTTTACGAAACTCGATCTGAGGGGTGCATACAATCTCATCCGCATACGAGAGGGCGACGAGTGGAAGACGGCGTTTAATACCAGAGACGGCCACTATGAGTACCTCGTCATGCCCTTTGGGCTCAGCAATGCCCCAGCCGTGTTCCAGCACTATGTCAACGAGATTTTTCGGGACATTCTGTATCGTCATGTAGTTGTATATCTCGATGACATTTTAATCTACGCCAATAACATCACAGAACATCGTTATTGGGTCAAAGAGGTTCTGTCCCGGCTGCGAGCAAATCATCTGTACTGTAAACTGGAGAAGTGTGTCTTCGAGGTGAAGTCTATACCCTTCCTAGGGTACATTGTCTCCGGTTCTGGTCTTCAAATGGACCCAGGAAAACTGCAGGCCATCCAAGATTGGCCAATTCCCTCTTCGCTGAAAGGTATTCAACGTTTCCTGGGTTTTGCCAATTATTACAGAAAATTCATTCGTAATTTCTCGTCTATTGTGGCTCCCATCACTGCCTTAACGAAAAAGGGGTCTAATCCAGCGAAGTGGCCGGCAGAAGCCATCGAAGCCTTCCATCTGTTGAAACAGAGGTTCACTTCCGCTCCTGTTTTAAGACAACCTGATACCACCTTGCCCTTTATTCTCGAGGTTGATGCCTCCTCCGTGGGTGTTGGGGCAGTCCTCTCGCAGAAAGCGCCCGATGGTCGTCTTCATCCCTGTGGGTTCTACTCCCGTAAGTTCCTGCCTGCAGAGCGTAACTATGCCATCGGTGACCAAGAGCTCCTCGCCATCAAGTTGGCATTAGAAGAATGGAGATATCTTCTAGAGGGCGCTGTTCACAATCTTCTGTATCTCAAGTCTGCTCAATGTTTAAATCCCCGTCAAGCCAGATGGACACTTTTCTTTTCCAGGTTCCGTTTCAAGCTGTCGTTCTGTCCAGGGACACAAAACCGAAAAGCTGATGCCCTTTCCCGCTCATGGGAGCAAGAAAGTGAGTCTAAGTCCACACATCAACATTTTATTATTGATCCAGTGGCCTTCTCCGCAAAGTTTCAAATCTCACGCCCCCTACAGGGAAAAGATATGTAAAGCCAGCTCTAAGAAAGAAGTTGCTCTGTTGGGCGCATTCTTCAAAATTCGCTGGCCATGCAGGCATTCAGAAAACTTACGAGTTTATCACCAGGTCCTACTGGTGGCCGTCCCTTAAACAGGATGTACAGGACTTTGTCTCCTCTTGTGCTAAATGTGCTCAGCACAAGACCAGTCGTCAGTCTCCTCCTGGGCAATTGATGCCACTGTCAGTGCCACATCGTCCTTGGACGCATATCTCTATGGACTTTGTAACTGATCTTCCAGAGTCTGACAAGTTCACCACCATCTGGGTGATTGTTGACCGGTTCACCAAGATGGCTCACTTCGTTCCCCTCACCGGTCTTCCGTCAGCTTCCAAGCTGTCCCAGCTCTTCATCAAAGATATATTCAAGCTTCATGGGCTGCCTCTTGAAATCATCTCCGATAGAGGAGTCCAATTCGTAGCCAAGTTCTGGCGAAGCCTGTGCTCCCTGCTTCAAATCAAGTTAAAGTTTTCCACAGCCTACCACCCTCAAACCAATGGCCAAACGGAGAGGGTGAATCAGGACCTTGAAGCATTTCTCCGCACATATGTCTCTTCTTCCCAAGATGACTGGGCTCAACTCCTTCCATGGGCAGAGTTCTGCCATAATAACCAATATCATTCTTCATCAAATGTCACTCCATTCCTTGCCAATTATGGGTTTCATCCTCGAGTTCCTGACTTCACTCTGCAACCTGTGTCCTCTGTTCCAGCGGTCGACACGACCATCCGGCAATTCGTCAAATCCTGGAAGCTCATTCGTTCTTCACTTCTGAAGGCTTCAAGCAGGTACAAAAAATTTGCCGGCACGAAACGCAGAGCTGTGCCAGCCCTCCGTCCAGGTTGTCTGGTTGTCAACCAAGAATCTTCGATTGAGAGTGCCATCGATGAAGTTCGCTCCCCGATATATTGGTCCTTTCCCAGTTGAGCGAGTCGTCAATCCAGTAGCTTACAAGCTCAAGTTGCCGCCCTATTTGAAAGTGCCAGCTACATTCCACATTTCGCTGCTCAAGCCGCTGGTCCTGAATCGCTTTCATTCCAAGCTCCCCAAGGCTCCTAAGGTTTGCACCCAGCGTGGAACAGAATATGAGGTCAGTAAGATCTTGGACTCTCGCATCCGATATGGTCGTCTGCAATATCTGATCGATTGGAAGGGCTACGGCCCCGAAGAGCGATCATGGACCAATGCCATCGATGTCCATGCTCCCAGACTCATCCGGGCGTTCCACTCCAAGTTTCCCCGCAAGCCTAAAAGGTGTCCTGGGGCCACCCTTAAAGGGGGGGGTGCTGTCACGATCCGAGCTGTCAGACAGACTTTCCTACCGGCTAAGTGCCTCCGCAGGTTCAGCTTGCGGTCCAGACGTCATCTCTGCCGGCGTCCTGTCTCCCAGTAACAGTCCCCAATGCACGGCAATCCACCTGTTCACCGCCATTGCTCCCAGTATCCAGCATGGTGTGCACAAACACACTTTCCCGCCATAGCAGACATGGGGGCTGCCATGTTCTTCCCAGTCACATGTCTGTACTGTCCAATCCTGTTGGTTCTGATCTCCCTGTCATACTTCCTCGGCCAATCCTGGCCACCCAGTGGGGATAAGTATGCTGGGAGCTCTCAGAACCATTGCTAGTGCTTCAGTTGTCTCCAGTGTATGGTCAGCTGTCCTTGACTCCGTGCAAGTGTATTTCTCTGCTGGTGTTGTCTTCCATGCTGCAGTGTGTTCCAGGTTGTTCCATCTCCTGTGAAGTCCAGGTTATTCCATCGCCTGTGATCCTGCCTCTTCAGGCCAGCGACCAAGCCTAGCTCCGGGACTCTGGTCCTTCCGATGCTCCAGCATCATCCACCATCGATGTTTCATCGCTAGTCCGATATTCCGGATCTCCTGCTTCCGTCCGTCATTCCGGACCCACAGTCATCTCCCGTCCGTCATTCCGGACCCACAGCCTTCTTCCATATCCGATACCCGGATCCGATGTTCCCACATCACCATCGATAGTCCGATATTCCGGATCTCCAAGCCAAGCTTCCGTCCGTCATTCCGGACCCACAGTCAAGCTCAAGTCTTCCGTCCGTCATTCCGGACCCACAGTCTTCACATCTGATGTTCCACCATCGATCCCACATATCATCACATCTGTAAAGTATTGCAATCCGCATGAACTGTCATTTCTCCTGCATACTTTACTGTTTGTTTATATTACAACCATCTGCAAATAAACTCAGGTTGTATTTTACCTCTGACTGCTTATTGGCTCTGGGTGCACTGTTGCGCAGTCCATGCGCAAGGGTCCTCTCCAACCTTCCCGGTTCAGGTACCGGTCCAGGTCCCCACCAGAGGTCTCAGTCTCGTCGACTAAGCCCCCTGGTGTGACAGGTTGATGCTTCGGAGATTGGGATAGGGGCCGTACTTTCCCAGGTCGACCCCAAGGATGGCCGTCTTCACCCCTGTGCCTTCCACTCTTGGAAATTTTCGCCCGCAGAGTACAATTACGATGTGGGAAACAGGGAAC
Organism: Crinia signifera; assembly: GCF_055691185.1. Lineage (NCBI taxonomy): Eukaryota > Metazoa > Chordata > Amphibia > Anura > Myobatrachidae > Crinia > Crinia signifera. Next base: position 182,499,628 of record NC_139223.1, on the reverse strand, counting down.
TCCTTGCCATCAAGTGTGCTCTAGAAGAATGGAGACACTGGTTAGAGGGCGCCAAATTTCAGGTTACCATCTTTACTGATCACAAGAACCTTTCTTATCTACAGGATGCAAAGAGGCTTAATGCCCGCCAAGCCAGGTGGGCGTTATTCTTCACACGTTTTAATTTCCTTATAACCTTCAGGCCCGGAGCTAAGAACACCAAGGCTGATGCCCTGTCCAGAAGTTTTCTTGGGCTTCAGGAAAGGGATGCCATTCATGAGCCCATTATTCCTGCTTCCCGGATCTGCGTGGGACTCACTCAGACCCTCCTAAACAAAGTCTTGTTGGCACAGGCAGAAGCGACTGAACACACACCGTACGGCAGGTTGTTCATCCCTCCCAGACTCCGGGAGTCATGCTCTTAAGTCGGCAGGTCATCCGGGAATGTCCAAGACAGTGGAGTTAATGTCCCGCTCCATCTGGTGGCCATCTATGAACAAAGATGTGGATATCCTGGTTAAGTCCTGTGAGATTTGTGCCAGAAACAAGTCCCTCCGCACGCCTCCCACAGGTCAGCTTCTTCCGTTAAAAGTACCATCCAGACCTTGGACCCATATTTCCATGGATTTTGTTGTAGATTTACCCCTTGCTTCAGGTCATGATACCATTTGGGTGGTGGTAGACCGTTTCAGCAAGATGGCTCATTTTATTCCCCTGATCGGTCTTCCATCTGCCCAAAAGTTAGCTTCCTTGTTCGTACTGCATGTTTTTCGACTCCACGGTCTCCCGTCAGATATTGTCTCGGATAGAGGCGTTCAATTTGTTGCCAGGTTTTGGAGATCACTCTGTTCTGCTCTGGGGATCAACCTGAGCCCATCATCAGGATATCATCCTCAGTCTAATGGGCAGACAGAGAGAGTCAACCAGACTCTTGAGCAATTTTTAAGATGTTACGCCTCTAAGTGCCACAATAACTGGCTCGAGAACCATCCCTTGGCAGAATTTGCCTATAACAATGCTTGGCATACCGCTACCAAGATGTCTCCGTTCTTTTGTAATCTTGGGCAACACCCCAGAGCTAACTCGTTTGATTCTGGACCTTCTGGGAACAGTTCCTGGTTAGCACAGAAGAGAAGCGTGTGGAGTAGAGTTCGGAAGGCACTGCTTGTGGCTTCCTCTTCTGCCAAGCGCTTTTCTGACCGTCATAGGAGGCCTTGTTTGTTCAAGACAGGGGACTGGGTATGGCTCTCGACTAGGAACATTAAGCTCCGTCAGGCATCACAGAAGCTTGGACCCCGCTTTATTGGTCCATTCAGGATCATTGGTCAAGTCAACCCGGTGGCTTTTAGACTCCAGCTCCCACGAACCATGAAGGTTCATAATACTTTCCACTGTTCTTTACTCAAGGCCGCAATCTGACCCAGGTACCGGCGACCCGCACCGGTTATTGTCCAAGGCCACAAGGAGTTTGTCGTTGAGAGGATTCTGGACTCCAAGTACTTCCGCAATCAACTCAAATTCCTGGTACATTGGAAGGGTTATGGTCCGGAGGAGAGATCTTGGATTCCGGAGGGTAGGCTTCATGCCCCATCCTTAAAGATTAAATTTTACAAAGAGTTTCCTGATAAACCCAGGCTTGGGGGTCTCTTGACCCCTCCTCAAGGGGGGGTACTGTTAGGCGCCGTGGGTCCCGCAGTCGCCTCTTGGTTCCGTCCGCTGCATCTGTACTGCAGGGACGGCGGACATCTTCTTCCGGCGCTGGAGGCAGGGAAGCGTCGGGCACGTTGCTAGGCAATGCCCCGAACTTCCGCCACAAGCGCCACAGCAGGGGGAAGGCTTTTCGCCACGCACCTGACGTCGCAGCGTCACAGGGGGCGGCACATTTGAATAAATGTTTTGCCCCCACACAGGCAAAAAAAAATTTAATCTCTAAACCACTGACATATACCTCTAAATTCGTGATATACATTCTGTTTTGCCCGTGCGGGCTCTATTACGTGGGCAAAACAGAACGTCAGTTCAAGGAACGAATGGCGCAGCACAGGACGGCCATCAGGGTGGCACTGGCTTGTGGCACCAGTGACGAACCTGTGGCCCACCACTTTGCAAACTTTAAACATAATGTGGCCACATTGCACCACAAAGTCATTGACCAGGTACCAGTGTCACAGAGAAGAGGGAATAGAGGTAAAAAGCTAATACAGCTTGAAAACAAATGGATCTACAGACTAGATACAGTGGCCCCCGGCGGCATGTGAGTGAGCGAGGAGGTTGATGCCGGCTCTCTGGTCTGTGGCACCCTCCGTCCCCTGATGCATGAAGGAACTGAAGGAATAGTGCCGCTCTTACCCTGCTGACGTCCAGGCCTCCCTGCGGCTGTTGTCTGCTTTGTCAGGACCTGGAAGTAGCGTGCTGCCGAGCCCGAGTGTACGGAAAAGTTTCCTGACTCTTCTGTAACCCTTACCTGCTGGTGGAAAATTCAGCTAAGGGTGAACCCAGCAGACGGCAGCAGATAGACCCAGCAAGGAGAGCTGGGGCACCTGCACTACAAGTCCAGCAGATTGGTGTATTCCAGCTCCTGTACAGATGGTGAGATATTGGCGTATCTGTCCTGTTAGACCTCTGTCATCCAAATCAACTGACTAAGGTACCATCAAACTTTTTGGGACTTATGCTAAGATCAGATTGTGTGCAGTTTTAGAACTGGGCTTTTGACCTAATTGTATACTAGCCAGAGCGCCTGGTTGGTGCCTGGGGCGGGGGTGACCCAGATTGGAAGCTGCTGCCCTCTAGGGGGACATTGGCCGAGCGGGTATATATTTTTTCTTGGACTGGACTGAGTTTGGCGCATCTGGCGCCTAAGTGGCCTGTATAGGCCGGACAGTGTAAGGAGGCAAGTAGAATCCCTCCCCTTTAAAAAATTGCATGCAGGAGTATCCGCAGTGGTGTGGCACATACAAGAATGGGTAAGACAGGCCAGAGCGCGGCGGCTGCCCGCGTGGAAAACTATGCACGCTCACAGACCCAGGTAGGGAGCAGCTCTCAGGCTAATACTCGGCAAACTACTCCATCCAAGGGCTCACAGGATCCTCGTCCTACGGAGGTTACACTACAGCAGGTATTAGATGCAGTCAATACCTGTGAAACACATTTGCTTGAGCAGATTAATAAAGTTCATTGCTGCGGCACGATGCCCAAATCATCAGAGAGAGGGTCACGGAAGTGGAGAACCAAGTCTCCTCTTTGGAGGACGTTATGGCCCCTCTTCAAAATCAAGTCAAAGCCATGGCTGGACAGATGGCAGATATGCAACTTAAAATGACGGACACTGAGGGAAGGCTCCGCCGTAATAACATAAGATTTATCGGTTTTGAGGAGAGAGTGGAGGGTAGTCTTCCAGAGAAATTTCTTGAGGACTGGCTTGTGCAAGAATGAGGGAGAGATGCACTTTCCTCCCAATTTGTTATCGAAAGAGCACATCAGGTGCCGGCCCGTCCTGCTTTGCCGGGGGGCCCCCCGCGTACATTAATAGCTAGAATATTAAACTTTAGACATCGTGACTGTATCTTATGCCTAGCAAGGAATAAGGCGGACTTTGGCTATATGGGCAAAAAAAATCTCGGCCTTTCCAGACTATCCAGTTGAAATCCAGCGGGAGAGAGCAAAATTCAGAGATGTAAAAGCAAGACTGAGAGAACTTAATTTAAAATATTCCATGCTCTATCCCTCTAAATTGAGGATAGAAGTTAATGGGGTGACTACATTTTTTTCTCACCCCGGGAGATGCTGCGGGCTGGCTAGATTGCTCCTTCCCTTGTAGGAAACCGCTTGCCAGCCAATAGCCCAAATAGAATCATAAGCCTGTGACAAACTTGGGCTCTGCTTAAAGACATGTTATGAGAAATAGTTGCATTTAAATGTTCCTTTTTTTGTTGTAGTTGTTTTTTTTCATTGATGTTCATGCATTGGGGGGGGGGGGGTGGAAATAGTGTAAGATTAAAATTTGTGTTAAAGATAGGGGAGAGTCGGCCACACGAAGGGTGGCCATTAATTGCCTCTAGCGATTAAAGGGTGGGGGTACGAGAGTAGCGGGGTAAGTGGGGATCCAGGTACACCAGGGGGTGCAGGTAGTACAGGGTGGGGGTGGGTGGGAGGGGTATATGCAATGTATGTTTGTTTGTGTTGTGTCTTGCGTAAGTCATACCCTAAAACAGAATGTGTGCATGGAGAAGGGGAAAAAAGGAGGAAGTTGAGCTGGAAAGAGAGACCACTGGAGAGAATGATAAGAAAATGTTGGGATGGTTAGAGTTGTAACATGGAATGTAAGAGGCCTTAACGATAAGGTGAAAAGATCACTAGTATTAAACTTTTGTAAATCTTTAGAGGCCGATATTATCTGTCTGCAAGAAACGTATCTAAGTGGGGACAAATTGTCCAACTTAAAGCGACCATGGGTGGGTAAAGCTTTCCATGCTCCTTGTTCATCCTCTTCTAGAGGAGTTTCTATCTTAGTTAGAAAATCAGTTGTCTTTCCACTCACGTTTTTCCCCCTCTTCGCGTGGGGTGTCTGTCCTCATTAAGAAAAATGTCAGGTTTGAATTACTAATCTCAAAAATAGACCCTTTCGGTCGGTATGTGTTCCTGGACGGGCTTATCGAGATGACTAGGTATTGTATCCTTCTATTTATATACCCCCTCCATTTTCATTTGAGGTTATGAGGCATGCGGTAGAATTTGTAACAGAAAGACCAGAATCTGCAGTAATTTGCCTCGGTGACTTCAATGCTGTTTTGAATCCTGGATTGGATAGGTGGCTTAGTAAAGGGGCCTATGCCGATGGTAGCAGTAATTTAGCCAATTATATCCAAGAAATTGGATGGTGGGACGTGTGGAGGGAAAGACATCCCCTGGTTAGACAATATTCCTGCTATTCGTCATCTCACCACACTTTCTCAAGAATCGACATGATACTGGTGTCTAAAAATCTATTAAGGTCAATTAAGTCGGTGGAATACAAATCTCAAGGGATCTCGGACCACACTCCGATGGTGATGCAGGTAGACACCTGCGAGCAGGCCGGGTTTACATATTGGAGAATGCATCCCTCTTGGATGACACAAATTGGCAACCTGGATGACCTTGAAGTGCTTGTTAATACCATTTTTTAGGATTAATGAGGGTACATCACATTTTGATACAGTGTGGGATACCTTCAAAGCGGTTCTGAGGGGTGATCTGATTAAAAAAATAGCTGGGGTGAAAAAGAGAATGCAGCTTTTAACGTTAGACCTGGAAGGGTCAATGTTAGAGAAGGAACGGAAATATATAACAGAAAAATCTGAGGCGGCTAGGGTGGAATGGATGGCTATGAAACAGAAATGGGTAGAACATCTTCAAACCTTGGTTAACCAAAACCTGGTAAAACAAACCCATCTTTTTTATCAGAACATCGACAGAGCTGGTAGATATATGGCTTATTTAACCAAAGTCAATAAACCTTCGAATACTGTGGTTAAAATTTACTCAGAGACCGGTCGCTTGTGCTTATCTGCAAGTGATATAACATGTGCGTTTAAAGAACATTTTAGTCAGGTCTATCAATCCAGGGTTAGAGTAGCTGAGGAGTCCCTAATTAAATACCTTAGGGAAACAAATCTCCCCTTGTTGTCGGAGGAGGAGAGGAGAGTTCTCGATGCCCCCTTCACTATAGAAGAAGTAAATGATGTGATAAGATCATTACCAGCAAATAAGGCCTCGGGAATAGACGGCTTACCAGGGGAATTGTATAAACAGCTGGCTGGGTCCCTGGCCCCTAGATTATTACGTCTTTTCCAAGAAATGGATGAAGGAGGTAATCTCCCTAAATCCATGTCCGAAGCCATTATTACGTTAATTCATAAAAGTGGTAAAGACCCCACCTCTGTGGACTCTTACCGGCCGATATCTTTAATGACAGTTGACGCTAAGAGATACGCAAAAATACTGGCTAATAGACTTAATAATGTTATTGGCAGTATAGTTCACCCTGATCAGAATGGGTTTATGAAGGGGAAATCGACTGCCAACAACATACGCAGTGTATATACATATATCCAGATGGCAGATATGTCTGGATGTGAGGTGGGAATTGCCTCATTCGGTGCGAATAAAGCTTTTGACTGTGTAGAATGGTCTTATCTAAAATACGTGTTAATGGCTTTCGGAATGGGGAATAAATTTATAGATCGGGTGTTCACATTATATAACCAGCCGACAGCTCGTATACTGGTTAACGGATATGTTTCTGAGCCGTTTCAACTATTCCGAGGTACACGCCAGGGTTGTCCGCTATCGCCCCTTCTCTTTGTGGTGGCCATAGAACCGTTAGCTTGCAGACTGAGAAGTAGCTTGGGGAGGGTGGGGATAGGTGACAACATAATTTCCCTTTACGCCGACGACCTGCTAGTTGGTATGGCTGATTGTGCAGGTAAACTATCTGGGGTGTTAGATGTCATTGGAGAATACGGCCTCTACTCAGGACTTACCATGAATTATAGTAAATCATATATATTAACATCCGAGACAGGATGGAATAACAGCACGTTAAGTGGCTGTGGGATTCAACGAGCTGAGAAAATTTAATATCTGGGAGTTATAATATCGAAAAATTCTAGGGATTATATTCAAGACAATTTAGAGCCCGTCCTAAAAGGAATGAAAACTAAATTTAAAAGTTGGCAGAAGCTTCCGCTTACAGTAATGGGTCGCGCTAATCTCGTGAAGATGTCAATTCTTCCGAGGTTGCTTTATATCTTTTTGCAGGCTCCGGTTTTTATTGGTGACAACATCTTTGGTAGGATAAACTCTTTAATCTCGTCCTTTATATGGCGTAATAAAATACCCAGAATTAAAATGTCAGCTTTATGTAGGGACAGGAATAGTGGCGGGATAGCACTACCAAACCTTAAATTATATTATTATGCAGCCCAAATGAGCCATCTGGTTGGATGGGTCAATAAGAACGAAAACTCGGACGACCTGCTAGCTTTTATTTCGAAGTTTGAATCAGGGCTAACCCCGTCACAAGTTGTTGTGACGAGATTTAGCTCAAAAAAAACTCCCCCAATAATTAGACAGGCCCAAACTATCTGGAAGCGGGTAGAAGGAATGATGCAGTTTCGGGGGGATGACCCTGATTTAAATATATTCTCATTGCCACAGCTACAAAAATTAAAGGTACATCAGGGCAATAAGATATGGGCCCAGTTTGGAATATCCTCATTGTGTCAGATCATGCTGGGTGATGAGTTAAAATCGTTTCCTCAGCTACAAGGGGAATTTGAGTTACCGCAAAATATGCTATTTCGATATTCACAATTGAGAAGCGCTGTGGTACATGAGAATAAGGTTAAACCCCTCAATATTGGCGAGTCCCCAACTAGGAAATTTATGAATAAACTACCAAATGGTAAACGCTTATCTCGATGTTATAAATTTTTGAAGGATAGGCCCCCAGTAGACGACCTGGTAAATTTGATGATGAAATGGAAGCACGATATACCTGATTTAGATGAGCACAGTTGGAAAAGGGCCCTTCGGGTTCCGGCTAAGGTCACCAAATCACTTAGGATACAACAAATACAAATAAACATCTTATATAGAACTTATTATACGCCAGTTAGGATTAGCAAGTTCTCAAAAGACCTTTGTAATAGGTGCCCCAAATGTAAGACCATGGGCTGTAATTTTTGGCACTTAATGTGGGGTTGTAAAGCTCTGCAAAGTTTTTTGCAAGAAGTGGGGAATGTGTTAATACATTTTGGAATTCCGCGGTCCTGTATCAATCCTTTGGGTTTGGTGCTGGGAGTCTGGCCTAATAATGTAATGTCAGCAGAGGCTGAAAAACTGGCCGGTAATTTATGTGCAATTGCCAAAGTAATAATAGCCAGATCATGGATGGCACAAAAAGGACCTGACCCTCGAGCTTGGCTTAGCATGGTGAATAGTACAGTCGAACATGAGAAGTATACGTATATCACAGGGAGGGCGGTGGGGAAGTTTCACGGTATTTGGGAAAAATGGATATATTCGAAATATAGTATAACACTGTAGTTAAATAAGATGCATAATCTTGATAGCAAAAGATAAACCGCGCAGTCAATCCAACCGCTCAACCAGATTTCCTAGATGATAACCCCTCAATGATAGCCCGACTCGATCAATAATGTCACCAGTAGCGTCCGACCACAGCACAATGCGACACAATCCCCTGCCAAGGGTCAATTTATGCATCAAATGAATAAAGTACCTTAGATTCAATGTACGATTAGCTCTTCTGCTATATCCTGGGTACTTGGTGTAACAACCATAGGGGTCCCTGGAGCAGGCCGCTGCTATGTCCCACCTCCAATCCACACTCTGCCACCGCGAGTCAGGAGGATTACACGCTGGTTTTGGCTTTGAAGTGCCCTGGCTCTGCCGCCACGGGAAAAGATGTTAAAACGTTGCTCCGGTCCAACCGCTACAACCCGGCTGCACGCTCTGCCACCGCGTGCACCGGGGAGCAGTGGAAGCCTGATGATGTGAGTAACCGCGCAGTCAGCCGTACGCTGACACTCGCCTCGTGGCGATCACTACGACAATAGCCTGGCGCCCTCCTCTTGCGTCTCTGCGCACGTCACTGGGTCACGCCGCGAGAGTGAAGCCTGTCCCCGCTACGAATCCCCCGCCAGCCGGAGTCCCGGGCCACACAAGAGCTCCCTAAGGCGGTCCAGACACCGGGAAGGCTTTGGATGGAGCTCACAAGCCGGGTAAGAAAGGAATTAGCTCAGGCAGGTAACAGCATCGTGGGTAATCACAGCGTCAGGCGGGAGAGAGCACGGGAGCGTCCTACTCCCTACATCCTGTGGTCACGCAGGTAACAGCATCGTGGGTAATCACAGCGTCAGGCGGGAGAGAGCACGGGAGCGTCCTACTCCCTACATCCTGTGGTCACGCCTCTCTGCGCGGTTTATCTTTTGCTATCAAGGTCCCACTGCTCCCCGGTGCACGCGGTGGCAGAGCGTGCAGCTGGGTCACAGTTTTCAGACCTGAGCAACATACCAGCACTCATATTTGTTGCAGTCATACTTGGGTACTTTAACATCAAAGCCAGTATCTAATCCCCTTGGCACAAACGCATTAGAGGTAGTATAACCTACCTTGTATATTCGACGTTGTGATCATATGGGCTGACCCTTGGAAGGGGCCGGTATTGCACTGTGCTGTGGCCGATTCTGCTAGTTGTTACACTGATCTTGTTATTCCTAAAAGCGTTGTTACCTAGAAACTTGGCTGAGCGATTGGATTGCAAGGAAGGGTGTTTCAAAATCAGTACCTTACCTCATCCACACTCGTCCCTCTGGAGATTCAAGGTCTCAAAACTATCTTGTGACTAATCATAGAACTCTGTGCATGCCTTTGTTACTTCAAATAGCCCTCTCGGTACCATAGCCGGAGCTCTAATCCGGTTTCAAAATGGGGAAAACGCAGAATACCGCAGCCAATAAATTGGCTAAGTTCGCCAGAACCCCAGCATCACCCAATACTTCGTCTAGAGCAGACAGCAATCCCCCTGCCACACCTCCTGAAGGGATAAACACACAAAGTGAACTTCCTAATATTCAAAAAGTCCTGGATGCTCTGTCTGCAAGCGAGGGACGGTTAACTCTCAAGATTGAGAGTTTACAAGAAGATCTGGGAGTTATAAACACAGCGGTTCAACACATTAGAGAACGCACCACTGAAATAGAGAAACGCACAACTAACCTCGAAGAAATCATCACTCCCTTGGTGCAAACAATAGATCTTTTGAAAAAACAAGTCGATAAAATGGATACAAAAATTACTGACATGGAAGGCCGCCTAAGGCGCAAGAATCTGAGGTTCTTGGGGTTCCCCGAGAAGGTTGAGGGGTCCGATCCAGAGGGCTTCCTGCAAAACTGGCTCATGGAAGTACTTGGGGATAAATCATTGTCTAAGTTCTTTGCAATTGAAAGAGCTCATCGGGTGCCTATGAGACCCCTACCCCCAGGGGCACCAGATAGAACTCTGATTGCGAAAATCTTGTACTACCCTGACCGGGACCGCATTCTGCGGTTAAATCGAGAAAAAGGGCCACTGCTGTGGAACCAGAAGAAAATATCAGTGTTCCCGGATTATTCTCAAGGAGTCCAAAGAGACAGAGCTCAATACAATGTAGTCAAAAAACGTTTGAGGGAGCTGAACCTGGATTATGCCGTTTTATTCCCTGCAAAACTTAGGGTCATAGCGGAAGGGAAATCTTTTTTCTTTTCAGACCAGAGTCAGGCCGCGGACTGGTTGGATAGGAATTATCCTAGTAAACGGGCATTGGCTACTGAATGATTTACAAGGTTAAATAGCTGACCAAGCCTTAACTACTAAGCTCAATGGTTCTTTTTTTTTTTTCTTATAAGCAAAATTGGTATGTAAAGAAGGCCTAAGGATAGGATTAAGGTGACATAATATTATTCGAATTAAGTCAGTTGTCAGACGGGAGAGTAGCGCAAAGGTGTGGTCATGACATATATTGCCTCACAGGGTGTTTTTTGGGGTAGCGGGGGTGAATGGGTGGGGCTGGATAGGGGGGTAGGCATGTCTGGAAGAGGGGGTGGCATGCAGGGTGGGGGGTGGTTGGGGGGAAAGGGGGTACTAGGAACAAGCTTCGCTCCTTGGTTTGCCTTGTGTTCAGTTAACTCTCTGCCCTTCTCTGTTTTCTAATATGTTGTAAGTAAGAGTTATATATGGGCCTTATTAAATACAATATTACATCATGGAATACCAGGGGTCTCAACAATAAATTTAAAAGAGCATTAGTTATGAATGAGTTACGTAAAAACGCAGTTGATATTGCCTGTCTTCAAGAGACCCACCTTGAAGGTGGTAGGGTGTTGTCACTTAAAAGACAATGGGTTGGGTGGGCTTACCACTCGACGCACACCACAAATTCCAGAGGGGTCTCTATACTTGTGAGAAAAGGTATTCCTTTTAAACCTGAAGTTGTACACATGGACCCCAATGGTAGATTTATTTTTATGAAATGTAAACTTGAGATGTTTGAGTTTTTGTTAATGTCTGTATATATACCTCCCCCCTTTAGCTACGGGGTGCTGAAAAAAGTCGCAGAATTTATGGCTTCTGCCCCTAATACACCAGCGTTGGTACTCGGCGATTTTAATAACGTCCAGGACCCACACTGGGATAGATGGCACTCGTCAAAGAGTAGCACTGTTAGTAAAGATACCCCATTCTCTTCTACTATTAAAGATATGGGGCTAAAGGATGTATGGAGAGTATGGAACCCTGGAATCCGGGAATTTTCATGCTTCTCTGGGACACACGAAACCCTTTCTAGAATTGACATGGCCCTGGGTACTGAATCTTTCTGTCTTAGAGTCTCAGGGGTGAGACACAGGGCTAGGGGCATATCGGACCACTCCCCTCTGGAAGTGACAGTCACCCCCGGAGAGGAGAGAGGGTTAGTGTACTGGAGACTTAATCCACAATGGTTACCCAAAATAGTCCCGGGCTCGGGGTTGGAGGAGCAGTGGGAGGGGTTTTGGTCTCTTAATCAAGGTACGGCAGATCCCGAAATAGTCTGGGACGCCTTTAAGGCGAACGTTCGGGGCTCAATAATTAAAGAGATTGCTAAGTTTAAGGCAAATTGTAGGCAGGAAGAATCACTATTAGAGGATAAGTGTATTGGTGCAGAACAAAAGCATATAAAAGAAAAAACAGAGCAAAGTAAACAAGCCTGGTTGGGAGCCCAAGAAGCCTGGTTGAATAAAGTAAATGAGATAGCTAAGAGACGTGAGGTATTTAAACACCATAAAATATATGCACAAGGGGATAGACCCGGGAGCTTCCTTGCTGCCTTAGTAAAGGCTGATAGACCCTCTGCTATAGTGTCAAAAATAACTGGGGATAAGGGAGAAGATTATACCACCACCCCTGATATAGTACAAAGTTTTGCACAATTTTATAAAAAAACCTATACATCTACAATTAAGTGTACTGCAGGAGTTATAGAGACCTACCTGTCCCATATCCCCTTCCAAAAAATCTCTCAGGAGGATATGGTCATGTTGGACGCCCCTTTAACTGTTCAAGAGATTACTGAGGCGATTAAAGCTAGCCCCAGTGGGAAAGCTCCAGGGACGGACGGCCTTCCCCAGGACTTATACAAGCTTTTTCCCCAATTCTTTGCTTCCAAATTACTTACCCTTTTCAATGATATGTACGAGAGAGGATGTTTAGCCCCCTCTATGTCAGAGGCCTTGATAATAACGCTACTAAAAAAAGATAAAGACCCGTGTGCTAGGGAGTCTTACAGACCCATCTCACTTCTCCCCTGTGATACTAAAATCCTTGCCAAACTACTATCCACTCGACTAAATAAGATCCTTGGCGACTTGATCCACAGCGATCAGACTGGTTTTATACCTGGCAGGTCTTCCTCATCCAATCTGAGAAGGCTATATGCTCATATTCAAACCCTGCAAGCTGGGACAAGCAACGCCGCGGTAGTATCATTAGACGCCGCTAAGGCGTTCGATACAGTGGAGTGGGACTACCTGTGGAAAGTGCTCGAGTGGATGGGGGTAGGGTCGGGTTTTGTGAGGTGGATCAAACTCCTATATATACATCCTACAGCACGAGTTATGGTTAACGGTCATATTTCATCCTCCTTCCCCATAGGAAGGGGCACCCGTCAAGGTTGTCCACTATCGCCGGCACTCTTTGCCATAGTATTAGAACCATTGGCCAGTGCAATTAGATTTAGCAACAGCATTCGGGGTCTCTCTATGGGGGAAAGGGAGGATCGCATAGCTCTCTACGCAGATGACATTTTACTCTTCCTTCACAATTATGCCCAATCAATGCCAATTATTTTGGACATGATTGAATATTTCGGTACCATGTCTGGTCTCAGAATTAATTGGGGTAAATCATGTGCACTTGGACTGGGGAACCCCCCTCTTACACTCCCCGTCCCAGGTATTCCATTACAAAGGGTAGATAGATTTTTATATCTGGGAGTATGGATCTCCAACGATATAGAGGATTTTGAAAGGTTAAACTTGACCCCCTTAGTAAAAGATATCAAACTAAAAATAACATCTTGGTCTAAGCTCCCCCTCTCAATGACAGGAAGAGTAAATTTGATTAAAATGGTCATACATCCAAAAATCTTATATATTATACAACATACTCCGAAATACCTTCCCCGGAAATGGTTCCGTACTCTTGAGGGAATCATCTCCTCACTTGTTTGGAATAAAAAAAGAGCCCGGGTCAGGTTAAAAACGCTGTCAAGGCCTAAGCCCCAGGGTGGATTGGGGCTACCTGATTTCTGGTTGTACTACCTGGCCTCTCAATTGTCAATTATAAAAACATGTATAGGCATAGGACAAGAACCCGACATAATTAACAATATGATAAGGGTAATAGCCCCCGGATACTCGCCTCTACACCTCCTGCTAACCGGTGGTATTAAAAAATCATGGCCCCCAATCCTTAAACAAATCATTAAAATATGGACAATAGTTAATAATCTTCTGGGTAGTAAAGGGTTGGACCCTGAATCTCCCCTCTTGAGCTCTAAATTGTTCCCGGAGCTTGAGGATCTCCAGATGGGGAAGGTCTGGGGATCTAAAGGCCTAACGGAGATCGGGCAGATTTATGCCCAGGGGGAATACCGTTCGTTCCGTGAGCTAAAAGAAGAATTTAATCTTGATGCCTCCTACCGCTTCCGGCACTTTCAGCTAAAACATGCACTTGGGGCTCAATTCGGGGTTGGAGGCCCCTCTATAGAAGAATCTAAAGTAAAAGCTCTTATGGGAAAGGTCAAATCAAATCACTTAACCTCTCAAATGTACAAAGTTCTCCTGGGGAAATCAGGAGAAGATAATCTCGCTCTCTTAAAGAATAAGTGGGTTACGGACATTGGTAACATAAGCGACGAAGAGTGGCGAGAAGCATTAGCAGGTACTTCCAGGTCTACAGCTCAAATAAAGTTTCAGCAAATCCAATTTTTTATTATACATAGGTCATATATTACCCCTGATCAATTAGCAAAATTTGGTGGTAGAACGGAGATAGTATGCCCTAAATGCAAAAGGGCGGAAGGGTCTTTTTTGCATCTAATTTGGAGCTGCCCAGTGATTGAGATCTTCTGGGATCGGATTATAGGCTTCCTTGTGCAAGCTGGGATTCCTAGGAGTGCATGTACCCCGAAATTATGTATTTTGAATGTAAAGGGCAGGGAGTTAATACCTAGGAACACATGGAACATGATATTGAACCTCTGCACTATCGCGAAAGTATGTATCGCCAGAAAATGGTTGGCAGCGGAGGGTCCAACGTATGAAGAATGGCTTGCTTTAGCAGGTAACACGATGGATCATGAGCGGTATATATATATAGCCAGAGGGGCACAGAAGAAGGGTGAGGGATTGTGGTCTTGTTGGAATAATATAGTCATACAGAGCAGTCTGCAGAGACGTTATTAGGCACAGTCAACTATCTATTATTAGTGGCAAACCAGGGGGGGAGGGGAGTAAGCTTGTTCCTAGGGGGGGGTTAGGGTATGTGTTCTATGGATACACTGTTAATATTGTGTGACTTATAAGACCATGCTTAATAATGACGACAACCGACCTAAAGCTTGAAATTATGACCCCCAAACATTGTTATGTTTTTAGACCTAATTTATTGGTTATGTAGAATAATCACTGGATTGTATTTTATGTAAGATTACACGGATGTTTGATTAGATTAATTGATACTTAGTATATACACCAATGAACACTAAAGAAACGTGATTGTATATTGTGATCAAGTGCACCGATTAATTTTTTTTTTTTTTTTTTTTTTTTTTTTTTCTCACTAGTTAATCATCAATTAATTATGCACTGGTAATATTCCACTATGTATCTTAGATACAATTAGACTTAGTAAATTTGTACACCAAAGGTTTGGGACCGGGGTTCCCCTTCTGCCATTAGTTTAATGGATACTTAGTATATACACCAATGAACACTAAAGAAATTTGATTGTATATTGTGATAAAGTGCACTGAATATCAATCCTTTTTTTTTTTTTTTTTTTTTTTTTTTTTTTTTTGTTGGGTCTACTAAAATCCGGGTTGATGTTGTTAAGTCGTCATGAACTATTGTTGGAACTGGAATAACATTGTAAGTTGCATGGTCAATGTAAAGTATCTGTAAATTATATAGGTCATTTTGTATGTTTTTTGTAATTTTGGAAAAATAAAAATTGAAAAAAAAAAAAAAGATGCATAATCTTAGATACTAGTACGATAGCTTCAACGGAAATTTTTCTTTATAATGTCTGTTTGGATTTTTACTATTACCTCCTGCCACTATTATAAGTAAAATGTATAAATAGGGGGTAAGCGAGCACATATAGATTTCATGCACGTTAAGGACCAAGGAATGATTCGTGTTCACTAATGGTGATCAGGCATAACTAAATAAGACACTGGGGAATTCTGAAATAAGCGACACTTTAGTGCACAGAAAAGAAAAAATGTCGTTCTCTCTACTCTGAAGAGATGTAAAAACATATAGGTAGAAGGGTTGTTTTATTATTTTTTTTTGTCTCTTTTATATTCTTTTGGGGGATTAATGCATAGTAGGTCTACGACGTATACTAACCTCTCAAGCCCATCAAGCCCATCAGGCAATTGCCAAAGTAATAATAGCCAGATCATGGATGGCACAAAAAGGACCTGACCCTCGAGCTTGGCTTAGCATGGTGAATAGTACAGTCGAACATGAGAAGTATACGTATATCACAGGGAGGGCGGTGGGGAAGTTTCACGGTATTTGGGAAAAATGGATATATTCGAAATATAGTATAAAACTGTAGTTAAATAAGATGCATAATCTTAGATACTAGTACGATAGCTTCAACGGAAATTTTTCTTTATAATGTCTGTTTGGATTTTTACTATTACCTCCTGCCACTATTATAAGTAAAATGTATAAATAGGGGGTAAGCGAGCACATATAGATTTCATGCACGTTAAGGACCAAGGAATGATTCGTGTTCACTAATGGTGATCAGGCATAACTAAATAAGACACTGGGGAATTCTGAAATAAGCGACACTTTAGTGCACAGAAAAGAAAAATGTCGTTCTCTCTACTCTGAAGAGATGTAAAAACATATAGGTAGAAGGGTTGTTTTATTATTTTTTTTGTCTCTTTTATATTCTTTTGGGGGATTAATGCATAGTAGGTCTACGACGTATACTAACCTCTCAAGCCCATCAAGCCCATCAGGCAATTGCCAAAGTAATAATAGCCAGATCATGGATGGCACAAAAAGGACCTGACCCTCGAGCTTGGCTTAGCATGGTGAATAGTACAGTCGAACATGAGAAGTATACGTATATCACAGGGAGGGCGGTGGGGAAGTTTCACGGTATTTGGGAAAAATGGATATATTCGAAATATAGTATAAAACTGTAGTTAAATAAGATGCATAATCTTAGATACTAGTACGATAGCTTCAACGGAAATTTTTCTTTATAATGTCTGTTTGGATTTTTACTATTACCTCCTGCCACTATTATAAGCAAAATGTATAAATAGGGGGTAAGCGAGCACATATAGATTTCATGCACGTTAAGGACCAAGGAATGATTCGTGTTCACTAATGGTGATCAGGCATAACTAAATAAGACACTGGGGAATTCTGAAATAAGCGACACTTTAGTGCACAGAAAAGAAAAATGTCATTCTCTCTACTCTGAAGAGATGTAAAAACATATGGGTAGAAGGGTTGTTTTATTATTTATTCTCTTTTATATTTTTTGGGGGGGATTAATGCATAGTAGATCTACGACGTATACTAACCTCTCAAGCCCATCAGGTCAGGACAAGATAACGGTCCATTGATAAAGGTCGATGAAAGGGTATAAAAGAATGGAACTGGCAACTAATCTGCTTTGATGTATTTAAACGTTAAACAACTTATGGAGGAAATGATATAGATATAGAACTGAGCTGCAAGCACGTATCTAGGTTTGTGTTATTGTCTATGAATGATGTGGAATAAATTTTAGTAACTACCCATTGTAAGAAATTTTTTAACTGTTTGGTTTGGTTGTATGTATTTGTATATTGAGAAAATTTAATAAAGAATATAAAAAAAAAAAAAAAAAAAGAAAATCAGTTGTCTTTGAAGATCATACAGTAAAGATTGACCCGGGGGGCAGATATATATTCATTGAGTCTAGCATTAACCATGTGGGGATAAATCTTATGGCTTTATATATTCCTCCTCCTTTTTCTTACGAGGTGTTGAGGGCGGCAGTGGATTTTACTTCCTCTCATCCCGCAAACCACATGATCTGTCTAAGAGACTTTAATAACATCATGTCGCCCGAACTAGATAGATGGGGAAAGTCCCATAAAATAGTTAGCAAGGGGGGATACAGATTTGCAGAATTTATGGAGGGCATTGGGTGGAAAGACCCATGGAGACTGAGATACCCAAAAACCCTCCAATACTCTTGCTATTCAGCAACTTATAAGGTATTCTCTAGGATAGACCTGATTTTTGTTTCTGACACCCTAATAAATAAGATTACCCATATTGAATATAAGGCCCGTGGGATATCGGATCATTCCCCCCTGGTTGTGCACTTAGACCTGGCGGAACCAGTGGGGTTTAGGTATTGGAAGCTCCAGCCTTACTGGCTCTCCCAGCTCAATCAGGTGCAGATTGAGGGCGATATAGCATCCTTCTTTGAGACTAACGTGGGCTCGGCCTCGCATGCTTATATATGGGATGCCTTCAAGGCTTACCTGCGCGGAGTGTTCATAAAGAAGATCTCGTACCTCAAGGGGGTGCACCGAGAGAAAGTGCGCAATCTTGAGGTGCGATCCTAGAACTAGAACAGGCCTACTAAGCTAGTAATCTTGAATCAGATAGGGTGGAATGGCAAAGGTCGCAGACAGAATGGCTAGAGTACTTGCAGGAAATAAACTATCGTAGACTACTTGTCCATTCCCACCATTGGTACGCTGGATCAGATAAAGTGGGCACGTTTATGTCCCTCTTATTAAAGATGGATAGACCATCCAATGTGATAGCGAGTATTAGAACTAGCCAAGGAGAAACGTTGACATCCACCCCCGATATAGTGGATGAGTTTGTTGCCCCATTTTGGCAAAGTCTATCAATCCGTCCAGAAACCTAGCAAGGAGGACTTGAGGGAATTCTTTGCAGGTTTGGATCTTCCCCAAATTGGCTTAGAGGCTCAGAGCCTATTAGATGCACCAATTACCTCGGTAGAAGTTGAAAACGTATTTAAATCCTTGCCTCTTGGCAAAGCCCCCAGTCTAGATGGACTGCCAGGCGAGGTGTTTCAAAAATTTGACAAAGTCCTGGTCCCCCGGGTGGTTGCACTCTGTCAGGGGATGACGTCAGAGGAAGATCTGCCCTCTTCTATGGTTGAATCATCCATAGTGTTCATCCCTAAGAAAGGCAAGGACCCTTCTTTTTTTTTTTTAATTAAGTATTTATTTAGTTATGCAAAAAACAAACACACATAACACTTATATACAATACAACACATATACAATAAAACAACGCTTACATCCCCATGGCCTGTCACTCCCCCAACTAGACAGGAAATCTCTACACCTATATGCTACAAAGGCTGAGGCTGCAATGGCACTAAGTCAAGCTTCCCAGGAGAACCTATCCTCAATCATTACACAGATTCTTAATCATATAAATATTCGTGCTTATACTTAGAACCCATTAATCCTGAGCTTAACACATCCCCTTAAATTACACCAAAAGATGCTATAGTAATAGTTTTTTTTTATAATTGATTTTTTAAATTAAGAAACACAAGGGTCAGGGACAAAATGCCTCTGACCTGAGAGCGCTTGGTATGTTATGCCTCCTTAAAGCAGCTGCTTGGATGGGGTGGGTCGGTCCCCAAAGAAACACAAAAATGAGATCAAAACTACAGAAAGCAGCGCTGGGAATTAATGATGGGTGAATCAATGCATTTAAAAAATACAAATTTAATAAAAAGTGAAAATCAAATAAAGAACATCATAATAAAATGACATGCATAAAACACTGGTATAAATATAAAAGATTAATCATCCGGATCTCACGTGGTTAAGATTGTCCACAGTCAGGGTTGTTGTGACCTGCAATGTCCACAGACTCTTTAGTCCCAATTTGTAGAGGAAATCCCAGGGAAACACAGCAATTGAGGGTCTTGTAAATCGGCTGAGGGAGTGGCTGGTGTTGGAGCCTACCTTCTACCTCACCGTATTTTGTATCCACATTTAGAAATGCGTAGCTGAGAAGTTTCCAATAAAGTGGGGACCTTGTGGTCAGGTAAATGTGTAGAAGATTCTGCAAAGAACGCCCTGGATCCAGAAAAGTGAAGCAGCACCACCAACGCGTTTCACTGGACTAACGCCAGCTTTATCAAGGTGTACTGCTATCTGTCCTGGGCTGATATTTATACCCAGTGTCCTTAGAGATACATTTGCATATTGCATTGATACACCCTAAAATGACTGAGCAAATCAGTTATAAAATTAGAGGAGACAGACCTTCTATAATATAAGTAGTAATTTATAACCTTTAAACACTCAAAATATCAGTATACAAGTCAGAAATAAGGTTAGTAATTAATTAATTATAGATATACTTCCGGGTGATGGGGTTAGTTGAATGTGTCTGGGTCACGTGTTTAGGTCACGTGACTGACTCCCAGCCAATCAGCACCTGTTATAGTTCTAATCATAACAATAATAACATCAACTAAATAAGTAGGTTTTACTTCATATGTATAGCTCACTAATATAGCGCTATAAATAGACGCTTATTTAATAAAAGCCTAAACAGTGCCGTCTGTTTATGCTTATAAGATCCCCTGTGTTGTATGCTGGATTCATAGCATAGGGTCCCTCGCGGAAACCCTTCCCCGTGGAGTCATTACTATGGTTCCTAGTGGCAAAGTGCAACTGTATCTCCGCAACCGGAAATGACGTCCCGCAAGTTGCGATGTAGCTTCTGTGCTTTCACGTTACATGTACTTGCGGGGACCGTATCACTGGTTTAATCCACATTATTTCCTAGCTCCACATTATGCTGTATATATCTATTAAGGCACGTATAACCCTCTTGTCTCTGGGGAACTACTGGACCCATAATCCTCTCTGTTGGTCACCGGAAATGATGTAACAATGTGCCCTCATTAGGATGTGCTATGTATAGCGTGGACTACAATACCCAGAGAACTTTGCAAAAACCTACTGAGAAATGAAATATTTTTATATATAAATAGACAGCAATATAAGGTATTTCAGAATATGGTCAGATCATTAGGCCTTTTGTTATTATAGGTGGTGTGGCTCTAATATTTATACTTGGAAAATGCAAATTGTAATAATAATAAACACAATAAAAACAATATAAAGACCCCTATAGGTTATAATTCATGGCGATGTGGTTACTGTAGTAACACAAAAAATAAGATAACAACAATATACATTATCCCTAATTATCAATCATTATAAACAGACAGCATAAATACTGCTGGATGGATCCAGTGAATATAAGATCTGATTTTGTCATATCGTAGATATGTAATTAGCCAGTAAGACACACATAAATTAATGGTCCTTCCAGAAGAAATAGTGATATTTAGCATATTGTTATGTACAGAATGATGATATTAGTATATTGTTATATACACATGTATACATTTTATATATTCATATAAAGAAAGTTTTTAAGTGTGGGGTAATGAGGTTCCTCGATTGCCTCTGCCAGGACGTATCCCGGAAGACCGTGTGATGTATTTAGACACACGGCCCCCGGGTCCATCTGGGGGCGCAAGAGAGCAACCAAAATACCAAAACCATGGATACCAGTATATTTAAGGTAAGTATAATAACCAAAACTCACTCGATAGATTAAACAGATGATATATGAATGAATACAAATGTCTATACTGACGCGAATCCTATATAGACTAAATATTAAATATACCAAAATTTCCTTATAGGACTACATTTAGTTCCAAGGATTCATTCAATCCATTCGGAAACAGGGAACCGAATCTGAAGATCCAGTATATCTCTTGGCTGCAAAGAATTTTATATCTGTTTCCCCCTCTTTTTGAGGTTTTTATATGTTCTAAACCCGTCAATTTTAAACATCTTGGATCACTATTATGCTGTTCATTATAGTGTCGGGATACACTGTGTAATAAATTCTTGTTGAATTCACTGAGATCTCATATTAAAGACACCACTCACTTTCTAAATCTAATAAGTAAAGTACAATGGAAAGATTCCTATGCCTTCCTAACAATGGATGTGGAGAGTCTCTATTCAAACATTCCGCATGAATTAGGAATAGAGACAATCTCAAATAGACTAAAAAAAGATGGGGATCTCAGTGAAGTTCACATTAAATTTATTTTGGATTCTATCACGTTTATTCTTAAACATAATTATTTCACATTTTCGGATAATTATTATTTACAGGTGATGGGAACGGCCATGGGGACCAGATTCGCGCCCAGTTATGCCAATCTCTACATGGGGGAGGTCGAAGACCACCTCGTGTGGAATGGCGACTGGGAGGCGGGTCTGGTCCTCTATGGCCGTTATATTGATGATCTTTTTATTATTTGGGATGGGGACATCACTTCTGCACTCACTTTCGTCACACATTTAAATTCAAATTCATATAACTTAAAATTCACATATGTTTACAACCAGAAAGAAATCGACTTCTTGGACGTTAGTCTAAAAATAGAAGATGGATGTATCATGACCTCAAATTTCTGTAAAGAAGTAAATACTAATGCTTATTTACATTATAAAAGTGCTCATCACCCTTCATGGATAAAGAATATCCCTAAGGGTCAAATGATGAGGCTACGTCGTAACTGCTCTTCTTTACAAATGTATGAGGAACAAGCTAAACAACTAAGTGAGTCCTTTACTGCACGTGGGTACCCGGCAGGTCTTGTCATGGGAGCATTAGAGGAAACAAGAAAAATGGAAAGAGCAGAGTTATTAAAAATAAAACCAAAAAGAACCGTTCCAGAGGACAAAAAGACAGATTTTCCATTCATCTCTGTGTTTAATACACAATACAGAGATATTAAGAAAATCATACAGAAGAACTTTTCGATTCTACATAATGACAATACCCTTAGGGGTATACTGCCCACACAACCATCTTTCATCTTCAAAAAGAATAAATCTCTCAAGGATTTATTAGCTCCAAGTAGACTAAAAGACCCAAAGAAACAACCAGTAGCACCATCGGGTACGTGGTTATCCACAATCCCGAATGGTTGCTATAGATGTGGGAGAAATACCTGCATTACTTGTGAACACATACAAAATAAAACCATAAAGCTGACAATAGAAGGAGAAAAGAGACCCATTGAAATAAGAGGTTTCATTAATTGTAATACCGATTATGTTATCTATCTGCTAACCTGTGGCTGTGGTCTCAGATACGTAGGCAGAACCACTCGAGCCTTGAGGACACGTTTTTTGGAACATCGGAGAAATATTCTCAACAAGAATTTATTACACAGTGTATCCCGACACTATAATGAACAGCATAATAGTGATCCAAGATGTTTAAAATTGACGGGTTTAGAACATATAAAAACCTCAAAAAGAGGGGGAAACAGATATAAAATTCTTTGCAGCCAAGAGATATACTGGATCTTCAGATTCGGTTCCCTGTTTCCGAATGGATTGAATGAATCCTTGGAACTAAATGTAGTCCTATAAGGAAATTTTGGTATATTTAATATTTAGTCTATATAGGATTCGCGTCAGTATAGACATTTGTATTCATTCATATATCATCTGTTTAATCTATCGAGTGAGTTTTGGTTATTATACTTACCTTAAATATACTGGTATCCATGGTTTTGGTATTTTGGTTGCTCTCTTGCGCCCCCAGATGGACCCGGGGGCCGTGTGTCTAAATACATCACACGGTCTTCCGGGATACGTCCTGGCAGAGGCAATCGAGGAACCTCATTACCCCACACTTAAAAACTTTCTTTATATGAATATATAAAATGTATACATGTGTATATAACAATATACTAATATCATCATTCTGTACATAACAATATGCTAAATATCACTATTTCTTCTGGAAGGACCATTAATTTATGTGTGTCTTACTGGCTAATTACATATCTACGATATGACAAAATCAGATCTTATATTCACTGGATCCATCCAGCAGTATTTATGCTGTCTGTTTATAATGATTGATAATTAGGGATAATGTATATTGTTGTTATCTTATTTTTTGTGTTACTACAGTAACCACATCGCCATGAATTATAACCTATAGGGGTCTTTATATTGTTTTTATTGTGTTTATTATTATTACAATTTGCATTTTCCAAGTATAAATATTAGAGCCACACCACCTATAATAACAAAAGGCCTAATGATCTGACCATATTCTGAAATACCTTATATTGCTGTCTATTTATATATAAAAATATTTCATTTCTCAGTAGGTTTTTGCAAAGTTCTCTGGGTATTGTAGTCCACGCTATACATAGCACATCCTAATGAGGGCACATTGTTACATCATTTCCGGTGACCAACAGAGAGGATTATGGGTCCAGTAGTTCCCCAGAGACAAGAGGGTTATACGTGCCTTAATAGATATATACAGCATAATGTGGAGCTAGGAAATAATGTGGATTAAACCAGTGATACGGTCCCCGCAAGTACATGTAACGTGAAAGCACAGAAGCTACATCGCAACTTGCGGGACGTCATTTCCGGTTGCGGAGATACAGTTGCACTTTGCCACTAGGAACCATAGTAATGACTCCACGGGGAAGGGTTTCCGCGAGGGACCCTATGCTATGAATCCAGCATACAACACAGGGGATCTTATAAGCATAAACAGACGGCACTGTTTAGGCTTTTATTAAATAAGCGTCTATTTATAGCGCTATATTAGTGAGCTATACATATGAAGTAAAACCTACTTATTTAGTTGATGTTATTATTGTTATGATTAGAACTATAACAGGTGCTGATTGGCTGGGAGTCAGTCACGTGACCTAAACACGTGACCCAGACACATTCAACTAACCCCATCACCCGGAAGTATATCTATAATTAATTAATTACTAACCTTATTTCTGACTTGTATACTGATATTTTGAGTGTTTAAAGGTTATAAATTACTACTTATATTATAGAAGGTCTGTCTCCTCTAATTTTATAACTGATTTGCTCAGTCATTTTAGGGTGTATCAATGCAATATGCAAATGTATCTCTAAGGACACTGGGTATAAATATCAGCCCAGGACAGATAGCAGTACACCTTGATAAAGCTGGCGTTAGTCCAGTGAAACGCGTTGGTGGTGCTGCTTCACTTTTCTGGATCCAGGGCGTTCTTTGCAGAATCTTCTACACATTTACCTGACCACAAGGTCCCCACTTTATTGGAAACTTCTCAGCTACGCATTTCTAAATGTGGATACAAAATACGGTGAGGTAGAAGGTAGGCTCCAACACCAGCCACTCCCTCAGCCGATTTACAAGACCCTCAATTGCTGTGTTTCCCTGGGATTTCCTCTACAAATTGGGACTAAAGAGTCTGTGGACATTGCAGGTCACAACAACCCTGACTGTGGACAATCTTAACCACGTGAGATCCGGATGATTAATCTTTTATATTTATACCAGTGTTTTATGCATGTCATTTTATTATGATGTTCTTTATTTGATTTTCACTTTTTATTAAATTTGTATTTTTTAAATGCATTGATTCACCCATCATTAATTCCCAGCGCTGCTTTCTGTAGTTTTGATCTCATTTTTGTATTTTTTAAATTAAACAGTTAAGTAAAATAATGTCCACATATCGTCATAACGTCCTAAAACGTGCCACTAACCTTTTACCAATATCTTGTAATTTGTTCAAATATTATCATCATGAAACACAGTGCCTGAATATTTCACTAATTACTAGTGTGAGCAATTATTATAGAGTGAATCGAAGTGTCTTTACAGAGCTAAATAAGAATTAGAAGTCTGTGCCAAAATAATTCACTAAGTAAAAATGTGAATAATTATTAATAAGTGAGACAAATTGTCTTTACAAAGCTTTATATAATTTAGAAGTCGTCCACCCCCCCCATACCTTATGAAATTTGATAAAACACCCTCGTGTAGCATACACATATTTCTCATGAGAACAGGTAGCATTGACTAAATTGGTCCACTCCGCCACTGAGGGCCCCACCGTTGCCATCCATTTCCTTGCTATAATTACTTTAGCACATGATACTAAAATCCTGATCAGTTGGGTCCACTGCCCACTTTGTTGGACGTCCACTACCCCCAAAACTAAACATATAGTACTAAAGGTTGAACTTGGGATACCCAGCTCCAACATAATGTTACAAATGGCAGTCCAAAACGCTTGCACATACACACATTCCCAGACTAAATGCCAGTGTGTACCGGGCTCCACTCCACACCTAGGGCACCCCGCATTGGCGGTGTTCCCCATATGCCTCATTCGCGCAGGAGTAAAATATATTCGATGAAAAATATTGAATTGAACCTGCTGGACTGAAAGGGACATTGAGGATTTACTTGTGGCCGATAGAATCTCCCTCCAATCTATTAACAAGACCCGAGGAATTACCCTTGCCCACTGAGACCTCAGCTTGTCCCAACCGCTTTCTTGATTAAAGGAGTGGATATATCTGTATATTTTGGAAAGGTGCTTCCTGGGACCCATTTTTTTCACAAATACCTTACAGGGAGCTTCCCTAATCTTCAGGGATCCCTTCCTTATCATGCAGGCTATCGCGCTCCTGACCTGGAGGTAACTAAAGTACATTTTCCTAGGGAGGTCGTGCCCCTGTTGTAGGTCCTCAAAAGATCGAATACCCCCATCCTGTAGCCACGCTCCAACCTCCAGCAATCCATATGTCTCCCACATTCCCCCTCCTACGCCCTTCAATTTTTTGAACTCTGACATGGAAAAAACCGAGGTTTGTGGATCGGTATCCACAAAATTTGTCATCTTTTGCACCTGTCTCCACACGCGTAAGGCTTGGGCTATCAGGGGGGGTGCATTCCCCCATAACTTCCCCGCCAGCAGCAATTGAAGTGGAGACACCCCAGATTGCCCAATTAACGCCAGGGTCTTAAATTCCCCAACCCCCTCGCAACCCTGTATCCATGGACAAAGATGACCTATCTGGGATGCATAATAATAGAGTCTAAAATCCGGGAGGGCAAGACCCCCTTCTACTCTGTCCCGGGTCAAGATAGATAGTTTAATCCTCAGGCTTCTATTTCTCCACACAAATGAGGACAGAACACTGTTCAACTCATGAAAGAATTTTACGCCTATATAACACGGAGAGTGGAGCAACAGGTATAAAAGTTTTGGTTGAATACACATTTTCAACAAATTGACCCTGCCAATTTGCGACAGGGGCAGACCCAACCATCTCCGACACTTAGTTTTAATTTCCGTTAAAAGCGGCCTCAGATTATCTGAGATGAAATCCCGCGGGTTGCCGGAGATTACGACGCCCAAGTACTTGAATTTACTAGAAATTTTTAATGGGCAGGCTAGCTGGATAACGGGAGGCACGGGACCCAGGAACATTACATGGGACTTGTCCCAGTTCATTTTAATACCTGACATACCCCCAAATTCATTTAGAAGGTTCACAATTATTGGGAGATCAACGTCCGGACTGTCAGAACCAATTAGGAGGTCATCGGCATACAGGGATACCAATTTACTCCCGCTTGAATTATAACAGCCCAACTTCTGTCTAAGTAAATGAGCCAGGGGCTCAACTGCCACCGCAAACAACAGCGGGGACAGCGGACACCCCTGCCTAGTACCTCTGGCCAATGGGAAGGGGGCGGAGGTGAAACCGTTAATCGATATTCGGGCCAATGGCTGTCGGTACAATAACCTTATCCATCCAATGAAGCCCTCCCCGATGCCGAAGGCTCTTAATACCGGCCATAAAAACTCCCACTCAATTACGTCAAAAGCCCTACTGGCATCGAACGAGGCCACAGCCGCACATTTATTACCGGAATTAATAATTTGAATAAATGAAAGGACCCTCCTCAGGTTGACCGCCGTCGACCTTCCAGGTCTAAAACCAGTCTGGTCTTGGTGTACAATTTCATCCAACACCCTTCCCAAACGGTTGGCCAATATTTTTGCAATAATTTTTGCGTCCGAGGACATAATGGATATAGGACGATAGGATTCAACCTGGGAGGGGTCCTTCCCTGCCTTGGGGATCATAACTATATATGCTTCCTCCATAGACGGAGGAAGCCTACCCTCCGCCTTAACACCACCCAACAATTCCCATAGTGGAGTGGCCAGGACATTCGAATATTTTAAGTAGAATTCCCCAGGTAACCCGTCCAACCCCGAGGCCTTATTTCGGGGGAGGGCTTGAATTACAGACGCTACCTCTTCTAGAGTAATTGGGGAGTCCAACAACTCTTTAGAGACCCCAGATATTTGCGGGAGTTCCAACGCCCCCAAGTAGTCAGCAATAATATCATTACTATTCAGGGACTGAGAGGTGAACAGTTTTTTATAATATGACACGAAACTGGACACAATAGCAGGGGTGTCCGTCACACTATTGCCCTTGTCATCCGTGATTTCAGAGATAAGATTAGAGGACCGCTCGTTCTTGGCCATCATCGCTAGCCATTTACCACCCCGATCCGAATTTACATAACGCCTGTGATCTCCAGTTCTCACTCTCTGACAGAAGGTGTCCTGGACGTGATCTCGCCATTCATTAAGAGCAGCCTGCCACGCTACCCGGTCCCCTTCCTGCCCACTAGATACATAATTATTTTCTAACTCCACTGACCTACCCTCCAGTCTTTCGGTCTTCACGCGATAGTTCTTCTTGGCAAAGGCAATCTTCTTAATAAACACCCCTCTAATGTATGCTTTAAAGGAGTCCCATAAGGTGGACCCACAGACCGAGCCATAATTCAGTTGGAAATACTCCCCTATCAACTGTTCCACCTCCTCCGCCTCTCCCATCTGTGTAAGCCAAAATGGCTGCATTTTCCAGCTCCTATATCCAACCTGCCTTGCCAAATCAAAATCAACAGAAATCGGAGAATGATCCGAAATGCCCCGCGACCTATATTCAACCTTCTGGACTTTATTTAAAAGGTCCTTCGAGAGCAGCACTAAGTCCAATCTCGAAAAGACCCCATAAGAATCGGAGTAGCATGAAAATTGTTTTCGGACAGGGTACCTTATCCGCCATGGATCCCACCAACCAACTTCCTGGATAAATTCCCTAAACTTACTACCCTCATACGTAGGCTGCCCTCCAGGCCTCCACCTATCCAAACGGGAGTCAAGAACTTTATTAAAATCACCAAGGCAAATAACAGAAGCTTGAGGAAAGCCCGCCGCAAATTCCACTGCTTTCTTGATAACCTCATAGGAGAAAGGAGGGGGGATATAAACTGATAGTATACAAATCTGAACTTGGTCTATACGGCCTTCAATAAATATATACCGACCACCCGGGTCGATTTTATGACTACCATGAGTAAATGCCACGGACTTTTTAAACAATATGGAGACCCCCCTAGACATGTTGGAGAAAGGGGCGTGAAATACAGAGCCAATCCAGGGCCGCCTTAAGGAATTTGATTTTTCCACACTGAGATGAGTCTCTTGAAGGCATATGACATCTGCCTCATACTTTCTGCATTGCCCCAAGACCGTCGCCCTCTTGACCCTGTCGTTCAATCCCCTAACATTCCATGACAGAAAGCGCACCCCCATACATATTCAACCTTATCTGGTAAATCGCCATCACAGCCAACAACTTAATTACTGATCCCCACATAGGTTCTATACACTCTCGGGGGTGACCGGACCATGTAAGCTCCCATACAATACATTGACAAATACAAACACATCCCGCCCCCCCTCCCCCCTCCCTGTAAGCCCTACCCCGGGCATACCTACCCCGAATTCTCGCTCTCCCCCCCTCTTTTGAGGCTTAAATTAATTAACCACTAGGAAACATAACCCCCTCCCCCCCATCCCCCGGCCTTTACCCCTACTGTAAACCAGCGAGGTCCCCCGAAAACCCGACAAGCATTATGCAGGACTGAAACTCCTCAATCAAACAGGTAGAGGGCCCCCCGTTCTACTTAGCTAGCCAAAACCTGACGCTTCCCTGGGTATGAACGGTCAAGCCACTCCGCAACATCACCTGGGGAAAAAAAAATATTAGACACACCATCTAACACCACCCTCAATTTGGAGGGGTACAGCATATTGAACTGAATGTTCAACTCCCGTAACCGGGTCTTGACCACTTTGAATTTCATTCTGTCCCTCTGCACCTCGAGGGGGAAATCAGGAAAGGTGGAAATCTTCTTCCCATTGTGAGCCAGATCCCCCTTATCCCTGGCCATTCGCAGGAGGGTGTCCCTATCCTTAAAATGCAAGAACTTAGCAATAATAGTCCGTGGTGGTGCCCCCGGTGCAGTAGGTCTCCCCGGAATACGGTGGGCCCGTTCAATAGCGAACTGGGGAGAGAAAGCATTCCTTCCGAACTCTTGGATCAGCCAGTCCTCTAAAAACTTTTCCGGCTCACTGCCTTCTACTCTTTCATCGAAACCTAGAAAACGAACATTGCTTCGTCGAAGCCTGCCTTCCATATCTGTAAGTTTCAACCTCAGCTCGCCTACTTGTGAGGAGATGGATTTAAGTTGAGTGCTTAATGGAGTGGCCAGATCCTCTAAAGAGGAAACACGCGTCTCCACCTCTGTCATCCGTTCTCTCATTTTTTCAGCATCTTGCCGGATAAGCATAATGTCTGACTGAACTTTGCCCAACTGCTCGGCAAGGCGAGTTTCACATTTATTAATTGCCTCTATAACCTGCTGCAAGGTTATGTCCGGGGTAGCCTGGGCCCCTTTGCTCTTACTGGGGGAAGATACAGGGGTTGCCGTGCGTGAGCTGCCCCCAGTCTGGGACTGGGCCTGGGTTCTTGCATACTTCTCAAGCCTGGCGGCCGCAGTGTTTTGGCCTGTCTTTCCCATTTTTTCCAGGAGAAATATTACCGTTACACGATGTAATACGTGATATTCACTGGAGCACAATCCCAGACCTATTCCCCCTTTAGCAAGAGATGAAACAACATATACGTAATTTAGAGAGTGTCCCAGTCCCGCCTTGAATTAAGCCAGCCGGCTTACTGCCCCCCTCTCATCCACAGACAGGGCCAACGGAGTGCAATCACCGTCTCTCAAAACACTATGATAGGCCCACTACTGTAAGTCTTCCATCTGCATAGTAATTCACAGCTTGCCCAACATGCCCAGTGTACAGCAGTCCTAGCAAAGAGTTTGAGAGAAACAGGCTCTTTTTCAATAAGAATTGATCGGGGCACTCACAGTTCTTGCAGACAGTCCCGAACAGAGGGGGAACAGGCGGCCTCTCCGCTTGTCAAAGTAGGAAGGCTGTTACCTTCAGGCTGGCTCACCTTCCTGTAGCTGGCCCCCCACCGGCACTCTCCGCTTCCGCCACCGTTCACGTGGGCTATGGGCTGCAGTACGATCTGTGGTGCCAGCAGCGTGCACGCAGACACAGTGAGGCTGCAGGCGCTAATAGATGACGCGCGCCCCGCACGTCTCCCGTGCGACTCCTCACAGCAGCCCGACACCTTCACAGAGGATTACACAGAGGATTACCGATGCGCCGGCCGGACCTCCGACACCGCGCCCACCGCAGCAGGGGGAACTCCACAACCAGCGGACTCCACAGACGGCACCTCACCCACACCAGGTCTGCTCAGGATTCGGGAAGGGTCAATGGCCACATCGGGGTTAGCTGCCAGGCATCAGGCTCGGCTACCTCGCTACATTCGTGCCGGAGGTGGGGGGAGGGGAGAGCGTGTCGCCCTACGCTGCGTGCGCCGTGGTCCGCCCCTTCCCTGCCTCACACCACACCCGTGTAACTGACGGCAAGGACCCTTCTAGTGTTGACTCATATGGATCGATCTCGCTAATGCCCTCCAATACAAAGATAATCACAAAGGTACTGGCAAATAGATTAAGTACACTTATTCAGGACATTGTACATCCTGACCAATCAGGGTTTATGCGTGTGAAGTCAGGGTTTATGCGTGTGAAGTCTACTATGATCAATATCAGAAGGGTCTTCTCTTATATACAACATATGAACGCGAGAGGTTTGAGTGCTGCGGTAGCCTCATTCGACGCGAATAGAGCGTTCAATTCCATCGAGTGGGGCTGTCTTTGGAGTACTCTTAAAGCATTTGGTTTTGGACCAGGATTTGTCAGATGGTTGAGGCTGCTATATAAGAGCCCCAGGGCAAGAGTTTCGATTAACGGGTATACATCACAGCCATTCCCTTTATTTAGAGGCACCCGGCAGGGTTGTCCTCCCTCCCCGCTCATTTTTGCGGTAGCGATTGAACCCCTCGCTTGTCTTTTGAGATCGAAATTGCACCAGTATGACTTGGGGAGGGATATGAGATATAATCTTATATCTCTTTATGCTGATGACCTACTGGTAGGGATGGCGGACCCAAATGGAGATATATCTATAGTTATAGAGTCATTGAGTCAATTTGGTGCAATGTCAGGGCTCACTGTAAACTGGAGCAAGTCACACCTAATGGTGCTGGGGGACGAAAGAGGATGTAGTAGCAGGCTTGATGTACCACTGTTAAAGGTCTCAGGCTTTAATTATTTAGGGGTGAAGGTCTCATGGACAACAGAAGACTTCTTGAAAGATAATATTATAACGGTGATCCAAGAAGTAAAAACCAAGATTATGTGCTGGACCAAACTTCCTCTGTCGGTAGAGGGGCAGGTGAACCTGATTAAAATGGTGGTTCTACCTAAAATCCTGTACATATTTCAACAGTCCCCAATCTACATTAAGGATGAACACTTTAGAAACCTAGATAGTATCATCTCATCACTCATATGGGGTAATAAGCGCCAAAATAGCGACCCTCTGGAGAGATCGTGATAATGGTGGCCTGGCCCTCCCAAACTTTAAAGAGGTACTATCTCGCGGCCCAATTGCTACACCTTAGATCTTGGGTTGAGCCTGAGGGGCAGTCCCTGGAGCTATCCATGCTGATTAGGGGTATTGATCCTAGTATTCCGCCCCTACAAATATTACTGTCCAGCCTAAATCCCAGAAACTATCCGTCCATCGTAGCACAAGCTGTTAGAGTATGGAGAGCGGCATGTAGCATGGAGAAGTTCCAGGGAGTGGACCCAGACTCTTCTTTTCTTCTATTGCCTACAGCTAGGAAAATAACTAGACAGCAAGGTGGGAGATTATGGGCCCAATATGGAGTGGGTTCACTGGGCCAACTTTTTCAGGATATGTTTTTAAAATATTTCGTAATTCAGGATGAATTTGCATTGCCCCAATCAATGTTTTATAGATTCCTACAGCTCAGAAGTGCTATAAACCGTTATGGTAGCGGCAGAGATGGGTGGTTAATGGAGACTCATATTAAGATACAATTAAGAAAAATTATGCCACGGAAAAGGGTTTCTAAGTTATATAAGTTTTTGTCTGGTATTTCCCCCGAAGACAGGCTTATCCAGTTAATGCAGAAATAGGCTTTAGATATTCCTGATATAAAAGAAAGTAATTGGCAGCTAGCATCCCCAAAGAGGGCAATGAACTCTATTCGAGTCCAATAAGTACAGTTCAACATCTTACATCGGACATACATGACTCCGGTAAAGTTAAAAAAGATAAGAGGGTTGGTTACAGATATTTGCCCAAAGTGTGGGGAGAACGGAGCATCTTTTTGGCATCTTATTTGGTCATGTTACAAGGTGAGCCATTTTTGGGACAGGATAAGTCAGGTAATTATGGGTATGGGGGTGACACAGGTGGCACCCACAGATATTAATTTTATAACAGGGATCTGGCAAGTAGAAAAGATGTCTAGAGAGACATGCCTTTTATTAACACACCTCTCTGCACTTGCCAAGGTGGTCATAGCGCGATACTGGATGGCTCAAAATGGGCCGATTTTCACATGCATCAAATGGATGTAGCACTATATTTTACTCAATTTGGAACCCTTGGCGCCAATCTTCATTCTACCAGTTTAAAGGGTAGACCACGTGTATTTGATATGTGTTGATTTATATATTTCTTTTTTGTGGGTGTTTTAGAGCTGTCACTTTCTATTGATGAGATTTGTTTGCATTTATTCTTTTTTCTTAGCCAGCCTGAGCAGTTTAAGTTGCATGGTTAAGTCCGGGCAAAGGACTGTTCAGAATAATATGGCGTCACTGAAATTTCACTAATAGTTCTGCTTGGCAGAATATCTAGATCCCTAGATCAGGGATCCCTTACGTGTTCACTCCCTCATTATGTTTCTCCCTTGTTTTTCTTTTTTTCCCTCTCTTTATTGGTATGGAAATTAATTAAGTAATTAGCTGTTTTTCGCTCACACATCGTTTATCAATGGCTCGGTAACAATAATGCATGAATTAGAAAGGGGGGCAGGCAAGGCATACAAACTCTAATGTGTCCCCCCAACATGCACCGGTATCAAGTGTTATCTCTATAGAACAAATGCCCTGAGGTGCCTCCTTATCTTACATATGAATTCTCTGGTTGTTTTCTCTCCTTTTCCCTTCCTCCCACAAGATCAAATATAATAGCTTCAATGATTCCCTTTTAATTAGATTAACAGAAACTAGAAAGTCCAACAGGCAGTGCCCGTATACGAAATACTGTGGTAAAGAGATGCGCCATGTGCCCTTTATAAGTATGTTGTGTTAGGGTTAGTGGTTAATAGATATGAGGGTTAACTCACTTAGTATTGAATCATTGTGGCAATTACTGTGATGTTAACTCCTTGCGTATTGAACTTGTGTATGTTTTGTGTTTGTATGTTATTTTATATGATCAAAATCTAAATAAAGACTCAATAAAAAAAAAAGACTAAAATGGCAAGCTCATTATTCGATTAATCTATATGGATACCAACACCACCAGGCATATTATCCTAACATAAGGGTCAGTTGAATAAGAACTACATAATAGCCAGACTTGGTTAGGGTGTTAATATATTTAAATAGCCAGAGTAGCTCTTTTTCTTTTCAAGAAGAGACATTTAAAAAAAAAAAAAAAAACATTTGTATATGAGATAAATAGCAGTTGATACCAAAACCAGGGTAGTAAAAACCTTTTTATATGAACACTTGTCATTGTAGGTGAAGGGACAATGATGTAAAAATTGTGTACTTGCTAATCACAGACAGACACGCATGCTAACAGACAACTGCCAGCTTTGTTTTACAATCCCCTGATATAGAGGGGTCTTAAAATAGCACAGTTCGATTAAAACATAAATGTAGAAGTGATAACTGTATTTTATTGGTGTATTTTATTGTTGTATTCTGTATTTTATATATACGTGTGATGTTTGTGTAGTGTTCTCCCGCAGCCACATCTCCATGGCAACGAGACGCTAAGCTGAGCCGGGCGGTAGCTACTGCTGGACTCCGGAGCCATCATTTCCAGATGACGCACTTCCGACTTACAGAGGTAGCGTCCTGGATTGACGGGAGGAGAGCAGCAGGAGGGGACCCGCCAGCGTGGGGGGAGCCGATCAGTTTTGCCGCGAATTGTAAGTATTTAAATGTGCACAGTTTGTAGTGTATTCACTTGTGTGTGGCTTGAGGAAGGGGTGCAGACCCCGAAACGTCGTTTACATAAACCACAAAGATTTTTTGACTTTGAACAGCCTCTGAGTGCCGCTTGTTTGTGGACGCTGTGTATATATATATATATATATATATATATATATATAAAAGGCAAGGAGTCGGCACTCTTCTAACAGTCAGACCTTGGCACCGGTGCCTGTCCAGCCAGAGATGGCACAATACAGATTCCAAAAGGAGGCACTCGGTTTCCCCAATAAACACTCAGAGGCAGTGGTCACATCAACGTTTCAATTCTTGTTAGAATTTTGGTATCCTGACGAAAATTCTAACAAGAATTGAAACGTTGATGTGACCACTGCCTCTGAGTGTTTATTGGGGAAACCGAGTGCCTCCTTTTGGAATATATATATATATATATATATATAGTGGAACAAAAACACGTCACTCCGGGGCTGGTGTAGAAACACAAAGTTTACTGCGTACTGTCTACGCCGTTTCGGGCTGGGCCCGTCTTCAGGACATTTGTCCTGAAGACGGGCCCAGCCCGAAACGGCGTAGACAGTACGCAGTAAACTTTGTGTTTCTACACCAGCCCCGGAGTGACGTGTTTTTGTTCCACTATATGCATTGGTGATTCATCACCCTCAACGCGGGCGCCCGGGCAAGATATCGAGCTGCACCTGTCAGCGGGAGGAGTTGCCGGACATCACCCCGACATATATATATATATATATATATATATATATCCCCAATATTCCAAATCGTGCTAAAGGCCTATTTCATAAAATTGTTATTCAGTACTAGGCAGCCTCATGACTAAGTTCCCTGAGGGGGTAGGGAACAAATAGAGCACAGTATTTTACCCAATAGTGGTATGGCGCCAACAATCAGAATATAAATGTCCAAATACAACAGATCCACATCCAATGAAGCACATAGGAGATATCTTCCAACAATTTTTTATTTGTCTTCACAGGATTATCAGGGTAAAACTGCATGTAGATTGTTACCAACGCGTTTCGTCTCATAGAGACTTCATCAGGGAATACAACAATCTTTCAGCATGTGATTAAAGCAATTTAATTAAGTTGTCAACTTCTTTTTGTTTGTTGATGTCTCCAATACCTCTTTTTGCTCGAGACGTGATATGTCCTATTTATCTAATACATCCATATTCTATTTTCTAAGGAATGGCAGTATAATGCCTAAAATATTGGTAGGTCAAATATTCCGGTTGGCCTCCTCTCTTATAGAATTAATGATTATACCTATAAGGTGGATAAAGGTCATTCATCCGGCATTATAATAAAATCTCTAATGGTACTTCTGGTCTCTCCAGAGAAGGCCAGCAGAATCTCTCTATCTCTCTCTCTCTCTATATATATATATATATATATATATATATATATATATAGGCAATGGCAATGAGCATGTAAAGCCCCGGCAATGAGCATGTAACCCCTGTTAACAAGCAAAAAACACTGACAATGATTAAGAAACCCCTGGAAATGAGCATGAAACCCTTTAGCTACAAGTATGTAACACCTGTCAACAAGCATAAAACCACTGTCAATGAGCATTTAGGTAAAAAAAAATTCTAATACATGCATGGTGTGGGAGGGGGTGGGCGCAGAATTATTCTGAGCAGGGCACAAAATTTTTAGTAACACAATTGTCAGAGGCACAGTAATACATATATCTGACATATATCTGATCTACATACCTTTATAGAGAGCAACTGCAATAGCATTGTTGACAACATCATCCCCATCCTGCTCCATCTTTAGCACAGTCAGTAGATGCTTGTTCTCCATTACTTCTGTTATCTGCAAAACATAAATCATCCTAGATCATCCTGCGGGAGGGAGGAAGGAAGGAGGGACAACCTTAAAAACGGTCTGCTGTATGGGGGCAGCCATTTTCTGAGAGTCACTTTTTATATGCTGCAGGAGCCGGGAGAGCCGGGACCTGACAGAAGCACCGGCAGGAGATACTGTGCACGGGGAGGGCGCGGGGTACCGGGCAGGGGCAGACGGCAGCAAGTAACTATAGCCCCGCAGCCCTCCGGCGCCTACACCTTCTCAGCACCTCCCCGCAACCGCGGGGGCTGCGGGGCTATAGTTATGCCACTGAACTGAAGGTCCACTGTGCATGTGTCCATAATCAGAGTAGAGCAAGGGGCTCCACTGTGACTGAACCAACATGGCCGTATCACATGGTGCATGGCTGATCTCTGGATTAATACTCTACCGATTGTATCCAGGTCTCCATCTCCTCTTCTGACAAATGAGATACCCTGTAGGACAAGAATAGAAGCAGCTTCCCCTTGATGACTGAGGATACAAGAGAAGTGTCTCCAGCTTCCACTAGGCTGGCAATGACATCGGCAATCTGGCCTGATCCCTCGACGACCACACATGGGAGCTTATTCCTAATGGCGGTGTGTATAGCCTGCAGAATGGAGATAGATTGTTGTTGTGACCACTGGTACTATTTGTACTCATTAATAATAAAACATATTCAAAGAAAATGTAATAAGATAAATGGAAGGAATTTAAAGGGTGCCTTTATAATGTAACATTTATTGAACAACCTGAGTAACAACACTTTACATATACAATTATTAGCACCCATAACATTTTTCAGATAGCTCTCTGAGTCTTGTTCATCCTACTATGAAGCAATAGCCATTATTGCCATCTTTTGGGAATTAATTGAAGGAAGAGACAATGGGGGAAATACAAATATGATTTTTCGTACTCGTATTCTTAATACGAATGCATACGAATTTTAAAGCCCTATGCAAATTCGTATTCCAGAGGGGAATTTACAAAGCAGTCAAATATGACTGCTTTGTATTTTCCGATGACATATGGATTTGTATTTAGCGGCCGTATATACGGCCGCTAAATACGAATTTGTATAGGCAGCATGCACAGATCAGACACATCCGTGCAGGCTGCAGTGTAAAAAATAAAATAAAAAAAATAATAAAAAAACATCATGTGGTCCACCCCCCAAGGTCGTAACCAGCCCCAGGCTCACAAAGCCGGTCCTGGTTTTAAAAAAATCAGGAAAAAATGAAGTAGGGGTTCCCCATATTTTTTTTAAACCAGGTCCAGGCCCATAGGCCAGTTCTGGTTCCCAAAATAGTGGTATGAAGAAGGGCAAATTCTCATCGGAATTGTAAACAACTGAGATAGCCATAAGCCACATAATATAAAGCAGAGTAGAAGGTATAATAACATGAGAGAAATCAACATAACGAGAAAAGAAAAGACCTGGGAAAACTCCTAGGTAATTCCATTAAAATAGAAGGTGAAAGTAGAAGGGAAGAGAAAAAAGGAAATAAGTAACAAGCCACTATAAATTAAATATAAAGTGTGCAAAACTAGGAGCACCATGTGCATTAAGACTCCATATGCAAAGATATACAGTTATTTCCTGTTTTTGCAAGGGCCGGTCCTGGTTCCAAAAAAATGGGGGACAAAATAACTATGCATCCCCCGTATTTTAAGAACCATCACCAGCCCAACCAGCCAGCAGGGTAATGTTACAGCTGGGGGACACGTGGCCAAAACATTATCCCCCATACCGGTCAGCCTGGGCAGGGGTCCTGGGGAAGTGGGGACCCCCCAATGAAGGGGTACCCTCCTCCAGAACTTACCTGCCCAGGTTGAAGTCTGGGGCTGTACCCGTTACCCCAGTGCAGTGGGTACCGGGCTGATAAATGGTGTATAAAAAGAAAAAACTATTGTATATTGCTGTGGAACTATGAGTCCCAGCAAGCCTCCCTGCATGCAGGGAGAGCCAGAACTCTCAGCATGTAGGGCATTAAAGGGCCCGTTGGAAATTGTAGTTCCACAGCAATACAAATAGTCAAATAAACACACAGACTCACCAGAAAAATAAAACTTTATTCCATACATAATTACCTACCTTGAGCCCATCCATCCATCCTGAATAAATCCAGAGGGGTACCTGTGCAAGGAAATTATACATACAAGGGTCCTCTGGTGTAGATCAGGTCCTTTTCGTTCCATGTAGCATCCCCGGTTCTTGGCAAAAAAGAAACCGAACCCCGATCCAAGCAGAACTGAGGTAGGAGCCGCACGCTGTCTTTGTTGACATCATGTGGCTCCTCCTCCCGAATGCCAATATTGGCCGCCTAGCAGCCTAGTGGCTCCAAATTGGCCGCTAGGCACCGCTAGTCGACCAATAGCGGCATTTGGGAGGAGGAGTCACACAATGTCAACAAAGACAGTGTGCGGCTGCTACCTCAGATCTGCTTGGATCGGGTTGTTTTTTTTTTTTTGCCAAGAACCGGAAATGCTACATGGAACGAAGAGGACCCGATCTATGCCAGAGGACCCTTGTAAGTATAATTTCCTTCCATAGGTACCCCTATGGATTTCTTCAGGCCAGATGATAGGCGACCTATGGGCTCAAGATGAAAGGGCTACAGTATGTATGGAATAAAGTTTTATTTTTCTGGTGTGTCTGCGTGTTGATTTGACTATTTGTACTGCTGTTGAACTACAAGTTCCAGTGTTCCCTTTAATGCCCCACATGCTGGGACTTGTGGTTCTCCAAGTCCCTGCATGCAGGGGAGGCTTGCTGAGACTCTTATTTCCACAGCAATATACAAAAGTTTTTTCTATTTTTACACCATTTATCAGCCCGGTACCCACCGCACAGGGGTACTGTGGAAAGCCCCAGGCTTCAACCTGGGCAGGTAAGTTCTGGAGGGGGGACCCCTTCATTGGGGGGGTCCCCACTTCCCCAGGACCCCTTGCCCAGGCTGACCGGTCAGGAGGATAATGTTTTGGCCACGGGACCTTATTTAATAAGTGTCCCCCAGCTGTGACATTACCCTGCTGGCTGGTTATGCCTGGTGCTGGTTCTTAAAATAAGGGGGGACCCCTAGTCATTTTGTCCCCTGTATTTTGGGAACCACGACTGGCCCTTGGGCCTGGAGCTGGTTTTAAAAAACTACGGGGAACCCCTACTTCATTGTTTCCCTGAATTTTAAAACCAGGACTGGCTCTGTGAGCCTGGGGCTGGTTATAGCCGGGGGGGGGGGCACACTGTTTTTTAAATGTACTTATTTTTCTATTTTTTATAAACTGAAGCATGCACGGATCCGACTGATCCATGCAGGCTTCTGACAACTACTCCAGGAAAATTACCGGTAAGTGTATTTTCCTGGTGCATTTGCTGGCAATTAGTGGCCATTTACTGCTAATTAGCGGTCATATTTTCAATTTTTGAATGGTGATTCCTATTCGTATTTTGACAATTGTAAATACAAATACGAATATGCCATGAATACGAATTTACGTATTTTCGGGATATTAACCCCTTCCCGACATTTGACGTATATATACGTCATGGTCGGGAAGTACTTCCCGACACATGACGTATATATACGTCATGGCTTTAAACTGTCACCGCGTCTATAGACTCGGTGACAGTTTGGAGATGTCTGCTGTCCCTGACAGCAGACATCCCCCCTCGCCGCCCAGGGGGGGCAGGGGTGCCCCCCCCGGTCGGCGATCGCTGCGATTGGCTGTTCAAAAGTGGACAGCCAATTGCAGCGTTTTCTGTGTTACCGGCGGCTAAGCCGCTCGGTAACACAGAGAACGGTGGTGATCGGTGCTGTTAAGTACAGCACCGATCACCACCGAGCGGCAAACCGCCCTCCCACCCGCCCGGCAGCCCGCCCTCCCTCCCGGCAGCCTCCCTCCAGCCCTCCCTCCCACCCAGCCAGCAGCCGCAGCGCCAGCCCCCTTCCCACCCCCCCGCCAGCAGCAGCACAGTTAAATATTGGATTTTGGGTTTTCATTTATATGACCTATATATATATATATCTATATATATAAATATATATATAGATATATATATATATATGTGTATATATGTATATATATATATATACACATATATATGTGTGTGTATATATATATATATATATATACACATATATATATATATATACACACACACATATATATATACAGTGATCGGTGCTGTTAAGTACAGCACCGATCACCACCGATCGCCAGCCCCCCCCTCCCACCCGGCAGCCCCCCCTCCCACCCACCCGGCTGCCGCAGCGCCAGCACCCCTTCCACCCCCCCACCAGCCGCAGCGCCAGCCCCCCTCCCAAAGCTGGTGAGCAAAATGGGGTCACATGTGGGGGGGTTCCACTGTATTGGTGCTTCGGGGGTCTTGCTAATGCGACATAGCACCCACCTTTCATTCCACCTCCAAAAATCACTTCTTCCCTTCTGAGTCCTGCCATGCACCCAAATGGTATTTTTGGGTCACATATGAGGCATTGCCGTACTCGGGAGAAATTGGGGCACAGATTTTGGGGTGCTTTGTCTCCTTCATTCCTTGCGAAAATGAAAAATTTTGAGCCAGAACTGCATTTTTGTGTAAAAAATTACATTTTTTTACACAAAAATGCAGATCTGGCTCAAAATTTTTCATTTTCACAAGGAATGAAGGAGACAAAGCACCCCAAAATCTGTGCCCCAATTTCTCCCGAGTACGGCAATGCCTCACATGTGACCAAAAAATACCAGTTGGGTGCATGGCAGGACTCAGAAGGGAAGGAGTGATTTTTGGATTTTGCAGCACAGATTCTGGTTGAATGACCCCTGAAGCACCCATACAGTGGAACCCCCCCACAAGTGACCCCATTTTGCAAACTACACCCTTCAGGGAATTCATCAGGGGGTATAGTGTACATTTCAAACCCCCAGGGGTTTCACCAATTTTGATACAACTGAGCTGTGAAAATGAAAAATTTAATTTTTTCATTTTCACAGCCCAGTTGTATCAAAATTGGTGAAACCCCTGGGGGTTTGAAATGTACACTATACCCCTAAATGAATTCCCTGAAGGGTGTAGTTTGCAAAATGGGGTGACTTGTGGGGGAGGTTCCTAACTTTTAGCACTTATGGTGCCTAGAAACCTACATGGTGCCTAAAAAAAAATCTCATAAAAAGGAGGCTCCAAAATCAAGTAGGGGCTCCTTCTATTATGAAGCCTGTGGTTTGGTCAACGTGCACACTAGGGCCACATATAGGATATTTATGAAAACAAAAGAATTGGGGGAATCAATTTTTAGTCACATTTCTCTAGTAAAATCTACTGTGTTCCTTAGAAAAATGTATTAAAATTGCAAATCTGCAAAAAAAATGAAATTTTGAAATTTCACCTACACTTTGTTTTAACCCCTTCCTGACAGAGCTAGTTTTTGCGTTCCTGACAGAGCCATTTTTTTCAAATCTGACATGTCTCACTTAAGTGGGGATAACTTTTTTTTGCTTTTACTTATCCCAGTGATTTTGAGATTGTTTTTTCGTGACACATTGTACTTCAAATTAGTGGTAAATTTGGGTCGATACAGTCTGTTTTTTTGTGAAAAATACCAAAATGTCGTGAAAAAATGGAAAATTTAGCGATTTGCAAAATGTTAAATTTTCTGCTTGTGAGACAAATAATCATACCACTCAAAATAGTTAATAACTAACATAGACCATATGTCTACTTTATGTTTCCATCATTATTTCAACTTCCTTTTAATTTTTTTGGACACTAGGAGGCTTCAAATATGAATAGCAAATTCTCAAATTTTCAAGAAAATTTCAAACACTGATTTTTTTAGGGACCAGTTCAGTTCTGATGTGACTTTGAGGGACTTGTATGTGAGACACCCCCATAAATGATGCCATTTCAAAAACTGCACCCCTCACAGTATTCAAAACAGCATTTTGGAAGTTTGTTAACCCTTTAGGTGTTTCACAGGAATTAAAACAAAGTGTAGGTGAAATTTCAAAATTTCATTTTTTTTGCAGATTTGCAATTTTAATACATTTTTCTAAGGAACACAGTACATTTTACTAGAGAAATGTGACTAAAAATTGATTCCCCCAATTCTTTTGTTTTCATAAATATCCTATATGTGGCCCTAGTGTGCACGTTGACCAAACCACAGGCTTCATAATAGAAGGAGCACCTACTTGATTTTGGAGCCTCCTTTTTATGAGATTATTTTTTAGGCACCATGTAGGTTTCTAGGCACCATAAGATGCTAAAATTTAGGAACCCCCCCACAAGTTACCCCATTTTGCAAACTACACCCCTCAGGGAATTCATCTAGGGGTATAGTGTACATTTCAAACCCCCAGGGGTTTCACCAATTGTGGTACAACTGGGCAGTGAAAATGAAAAATTAAATTTTTTACACAAAAATGCAGTTCTGGCTCAAAATTTTTCATTTTCACAAGGAATGAAGGAGACAAAGCACCCCAAAATCTGTGCCCCAATTTCTCCCGAGTACGGCAATGCCTCACATGTGACCAAAAAATACCAGTTGGGTGCATGGCAGGACTCAGAAGGGAAGGAGTGATTTTTGGATTTTGCAGCACAGATTTTGGTGGAATGAATGGTGGGTGCTATGTTGCACCAATACAGTGGAACCCCCCCACAAGTCACCCCATTTTGCAAAGTACACCCCTCAGGGAATTCATCTAGGGGTATAGTGTACATTTCAAACCCCCAGGGGTTTCACCAATTTTGATACAAGTGGGCAGTGAACATGAAAAATTACATTTTTTTACACAAAAATGCAGTTCTGGCTCAAAATTTTTCATTTTCAGAAGGTATGAAGGAGAAAAAGCACCCCAAAATCTGTGCCCCAATTTCTCCCGAGTACGGCAATGCCTCACATGTGACCAAAAAATACCAGTTGGGTGCATGGCAGGACTCAGAACGGAAGGAGTGATTTTTGGATTTTGCAGCTCAGATTCTGGTGGAATTTTGGTGGGTGCTATGTCGCATTAGCAAGACCCCCCAAGCACCAAGACAGTGGAACCCCCCCACAAGTGACCCCATTTTGCAAACTACACCCCTCAGGGAATTCATCTAGGGGTATAGTGTACATTTCAAACCCCCAGGGGTTTCACCAATTTTGATACAAGTGGGCAGTGAACATGAAAAATTACATTTTTTTACACAAAAATGCAGTTCTGGCTCAAAATTTTTCATTTTCAGAAGGTATGAAGGAGAAAAAGCACCCCAAAATCTGTGCCCCAATTTCTCCCGAGTACGGCAATGCCTCACATGTGACCAAAAAATACCAGTTGGGTGCATGGCAGGACTCAGAAGGGAAGGAGTGATTTTTGGATTTTGCAGCTCAGATTTTGGTGGAATTTTGGTGGGTGCTATGTCGCATTAGCAAGACCCCCCAAGCACCAAGACAGTGGAACCCCCCCACAAGTGACCCCATTTTGCAAACTACACCCCTCAGGAAATTCATCTAGGGGTATAGTGTACATTTCAAACCCCCAGGGGTTTCACCAATTTTGATACAAGTGGGCAGTGAACATGAAAAATTACATTTTTTTACACAAAAATGCAGTTCTGGCTCAAAATTTTTCATTTTCAGAAGGTATAAAGGAGAAAAAGCACCCCAAAATCTGTGCCCCAATTTCTCCCGAGTACGGCAATGCCTCACATGTGACCAAAAAATACCAGTTGGGTGCATGGCAGGACTCAGAAGGGAAGGAGTGATTTTTGGATTTTGCAGCTCAGATTCTGGTGGAATTTTGGTGGGTGCTATGTCGCATTAGCAAGACCCCCCAAGCACCAATACAGTGGAACCCCCAAACAAGTGACCCCATTTTGCAAACTACACCCCTCAGGGAATTCATCTAGGGGTATAGTGTACATTTCAAACCCCCAGGGGTTTCACCAATTTTGATACAAGTGGGCAGTGAACATGAAAAATTACATTTTTTTACACAAAAATGCAGTTCTGGCTCAACATTTTTAATTTTCAGAAGGTATGAAGGAGAAAAAGCACCCCAAAATCTGTGCCCCAATTTCTCCAGAGTACGGCAATGCCTCACATGTGAACAAAAAATACCAGGTGGGTGCATGGCAGGACTCAGAAGGGAAGGAGTGATTTTTGGATTTTGCTGCACAGATTTTGGTGGAATGAATGGTGGGTGCTATGTTGCACC
This sequence comes from Crinia signifera, assembly GCF_055691185.1. Taxonomy (NCBI): domain Eukaryota; kingdom Metazoa; phylum Chordata; class Amphibia; order Anura; family Myobatrachidae; genus Crinia; species Crinia signifera. The sequence goes on along the minus strand of NC_139223.1, from coordinate 182,454,753 downwards.
AATACAGTGGAACCCCCCCACAAGTCACCCCATTTTGCGAATTACACCCCTCAGGGAATTCATCTAGGGGTATAGTGTACATTTCAAACCCCCAGGGGTTTCACCAATTTTGATACAAGTGGGCAGTGAAAATGAAAAATTACATTTTTTTACACAAAAATGCAGTTCTGGCTCAAAATTTTTCATTTTCAGAAGGAATGAAGGAGACAAAGCACCCCAAAATCTGTGCCCCAATTTCTCCCGAGTACGGCAATGCCTCATGTGTGACCAAAAAGTGGCAGGACTCAGAAGGGAAGGAGTGATATTTGGATTTTGCAGCACAAATTCTGGTGGAATGATGGTGGGTGCTATGTCGCATTAGCAAGACCCCCAAAGCACCAATACAGTGGAACCCCCCCACAAGTGACCCCATTTTGCAAACTACACCCCTCAGGGAATTCATCTAGGGGTATAGTGTACATTTCAAACCCCCAGGGGTTTCACCAATTTTGATACAACTGGGCTGTGAAAATGAAAAAATTTGCCCCGGTTTGTCGGGGCAAGTGTCACACTGGAAAATAGTTTGCTTTCTGCCCTGGTACAATACGGGGGCCAGTACTAGAAGTACTGGGGCCCTCTGCCTGCTGGTTCCCAAATATTAGGCCCTTTATGACTTCCTCTTGAAAGTGCATAAATGTCCCCCTCTGGCCGGTAGAACGGAATAGCACGTTAGCGTTATACAGTGCCATCTGGATGATATACACGGCCACCTTCTTGTACCAGATTTTTGTTTTCCACAGGGCACTGTACGGCTTCAGTACCTGATCTGAAAGATCCACTCCGCCCATGTACCTATTGTAATCCAGGATACAATTAGGTTTGGAGGTGTGGGTACTGGTACCTCGTACAGGGACGGAGGTGGTACTGTCTCCGTGAATTGTTGTCAGTATAAGGACATCCCTCTTGTCCTTATATTTGACCAACAACATATTTTCGTTGCATATTCCCCTGCTTTCACCCCTTCTCATTACTTGGGCAATGTGCGTTTTTGGGAGGCCTCTTTGGTTCTTGCGCACAGTACCGCAAGCTGCTGTACCTCTTGAACCAAGGGCCTTAAACAGGGGGATGCTAGTGTAAAAGTTATCCACATAGAGGTGATAACCTTTATCCAGGAAGGGGTGCACTAAATCCCAGACAATTTTCCCACTAACACCTACGAGGGAGGGGGGGCATTCTGGCGGTATAATTCTTGAATCCTTCCCTTCATAAACCCTAAACCTGTGGGTGTACCCTGAGGTGCTTTCACACAGTTTATACATTTTTATGCCATACCTTGCCCTCTTACTGGGAAGGTACTGGCGGAATTTAACCCTTCCTTTAAAATGTATAAGGGACTCGTCGATACAAATAAATTTTTCAGGGATGTACACCTCTTCAAATTTGGCACTGAAATGATCAATGACCGGCCTGACTTTGAATAGCCGGTCAAAGGTGGGATCATCTCTGGGTGGGCACTGTGCATTATCGGTGTAATGTATAAATTTAAGAATTGTCTCAAATCGAGTCCGGGTCATGGCCATACGGTAAAATGGGGTACTGTACAGAACATCTGTACTCCAATATTGCCTAATTTCTGGCTTTTTTACTATGCCCATATGAAACACCAGACCCCAAAACGTCATCATCTCTACTGCATCTACAGGGGTCCACCTAGCAAATGATGACGTGGGGTTTTGAGCAATAAACTGCTGGGCATATAAATTAGTTTGGTCCACCATTAAATTTATAAAATCATCAGAGAAAAATAATTTGAAAAAGTCAATTTCTCTGAGACCTGTGGAATCAAATTGGATTCCTGGCATGGCCAAAAACTCAGGAACCTGGGGCTCAAAATTGTCTGGTGGTGGGGTCCATACGAGATCAATTATTGGGGGGGGGGTCTCAGCTGCTCTACGGGGGCGTCTTTGAGGGGGTCCCTCATCACCAGAGGAGGAAGAGGAGCTTAAGACGAATCCTTCAAATTCCCCGCTTGCATCACTGGCTGTGTCAGAGTCAGAGGCAAGCATGGCATATGCCTCCTCCGCAGAATACATTCTTCTGGATGACTGGGAGGACATTTGGGAGGACATTTGGGATGCCATTTTTATTTTTGTGTTACTGGTAGTGAAATGTTTCAACACGTGTATAGTGTAGGGGGGGGTACAAACTTTATTTCAACCCGGGGGGTATGTAGTGTGTAGTGTGTATGTAGTGCAGAAAAAAAAAAATACTTTATACCAATAAAAAAAAAAAAAAAAGGAAGGGGTTAAAAATAAAAAATTGAAGGGGTTAAAAAAAAAAAAAAAAAGGTCCTGCGCCAAAAATTGAGCACAGATGTTGGTCAGTAACGTCTGTCACTGAACAGCGCTCAAAGGCAACAGGAATTTGATAAAAAAAAAAAAAATAGATCAACCCTGTGCCGAAAAAGCTGATCAGTGATGTACGTCACTGATCAGCGCACAGTGGCCACAGGACACCCACAAAATCACAGTGTGTGTAAAAAAAAAATTAAAAAAAGACCCCACAGCACTCACAAAAAAAAAAAAAGGTGATCAGTGATGCGACACTGATTACCAGTGAGGTGCAGCAGGTGCACAACCTTTGGTGCAACTGACAGTGCAACTGACAGGTATATATAAAAAAAAAAAACCTCTGTACCCCCAAAAAAGTTGCTGATCACCTCAGATATAGTGATCAGCACAAAAGGCGGGGGCAGCAGACACAAAATTTAGCACTCTCTGTCATTCTCTGTCACTATCTCTCTCTATCTCTCTATCTCTCACTATCTATCACTCTATGACACTGCAGCAGCAGCACTGACAGGTATATCTATATATAAAAAAAAACCTGCGCCCCCAAAAAGTTGCTGATCAGTTAATTTATACTGATCAGCACAAAAGGAGGGGGCAGCAGTCAGTTATATAAAAAATATATAGCACAATCTGTCACTATCTCTCTCTATCTCTCTCTCTCTATCTCTCTCTATCTCTCTATCTATAACTATCACACTGCAGCAGCACAAAATATAGCACTCTGTCACTAGGCCTCTCTATCTCTCTCTCTCTCTCTATCTCTCTCTATCTCTCTATCTCTCTCTCTCTATCTATAACTATATCACACTGCAGCAGCACAAAATATAGCACTCTCTGACACTATCTCTCTCTATCTCTCTCTCTATCTCTCTCTATCTCTCTCTATCTATCTCTCTATCTAGCTATTACACTGCAGCAGCACAATTTCACAGCACAGGAAGGCACAAGTAGCAACAGGATCCAGGAAGCATCCAGCACACTACAAGCACACTACAAGCAGTGATCAAGCAGTGATGAAGCAGTGATCAGGTAAGTATTTTGCTCAGTTCAGGTCAGTATATGGCGGCAGCTGGGCACGGTGACCGCACTGCACGCTATTCCAGACCGGAATGGCGTCTGCAGTGCAGTCACCGTTAGTTTAAACCCCCCTCCATGGCTGTGATTGGTCCGTCGGTCCGACGGACCAATCACGGCCTTTGGGGGCGGGCGGGGTGAGGTGGGGTGACACCAGTGTCACCCTTACACCCCGCGGTGATTGTTGCTGTACTTTACAGCACCAATCACCTCCGATCCCGTGTCACCGGCGAACGTTATTCGCCGGTGACACAGAAAACGCTGTGAATGGCTGTTCACACTGAACAGCCAATCACAGCGATCGCCGACGGGGGGGCGGCATCGCAGCCCCCCCTGGGCATGCACGGACATGTCTGCTGTCAGGGACAGCAGACATGTTGAAACTGTCACCGCGTCTATAGACGCGGTGACAGTTTAAAGCCATGACGTACATTTACGCCATGTGTCGGGAAGTACTTCCCGACCATGACGTAAATGTACGTCAAATGTCGGGAAGGGGTTAATTCCTGTGAAACACCTAAAGGGTTAACAAACTTCCAAAATGCTGTTTTGAATACTGTGAGGGGTGCAGTTTTTGAAATGGCATCATTTATGGGGGTGTCTCACATACAAGTCCCTCAAAGTCACATCAGAACTGAACTGGTCCCTAAAAAAATCAGTGTTTGAAATTTTCTTGAAAATTTGAGAATTTGCTATTCATATTTGAAGCCTCCTAGTGTCCAAAAAAATGAAAAGGAGGTTGAAATAATGATGGCAACATAAAGTAGACATATGGTCTTTGTTAGTTATTAACTATTTTGAGTGGTATGTTTATTTGTCTCACAAGCAGAAAATGTGACATTTTGCAAATTGCTAAATTTTCCATTTTTTCACGACATTTTGGTATTTTTCACAAAAAAACACAGACTGTATCGACCCAAATTTACCACTAACTTGAAGTACAATGTGTCACGAGAAAACAATCTCAAAATCACTGGGATAAGTAAAAGCAAAAAAAAGTTATCCCCACTTAAGTGAAACATGTCAGATTTGAAAAAAATGGCTCTGTCAGGAAGGCAAAAACTGGCTCTGTCAGGAAGGGGTTAAATCCCAAAAATACAAATTCATAAAAAATAGATCTATTTTGTGTATGAATACACCTATTTTTTACGAATTTACCATAGCAAATCCCCCCCCCCCCTTCCCCCCCCCCACCCATGACTCTTGTTGGGGGCACTCTTAGTGGTAAATCAAAAAGAAATATAAATTTAAATTATATATATATATATATATATATATATATATATATATATATTCTAAAATATCTATGGCAAACCAGACAAACAGACATACAACATATAACAATACTATATCGCTATGGCGATATTAATTTGTGTCAGTATGTAAGTATGCTTACAGCATTCAAGGTCTATTAATAGTCACCTGTGGGGTAAAAATGATGTTACAAAATACGCATTATAGATTTTGAGCCTGTGAAGTACCAGATATACAGTATATGTACCACAGGGTGGGTGGCCCAATATCCTAAAACACACCTTAAATTATCATTGAGAAAAGCTGTAAGACCAATATGACAGTGTTATTTTCGGTATGAAGAATGGGTACTTATGTATTAGCCGGGCACCCGGCTATGCTACGCTGACAACGTAGCTTTGGCTACATTGTCAGCGTAGTCATTGCCGGGCGGCTAGCTAATATCGGCGGCCGGCTAATGTCGGGCGGCGGGGATTCTGCGGCGGGCAGGGGCGGCAGAGCGAACATGGGGGGTTCACTTACAGCGGCCGGGGTGAAAGACGTGCAGCGGGGTGGGTATTCAGCGGCAGCCGGTGGTGCTGTAATGGTGGCGGTGGGGAGAGATCCCGGCAGCCGCTGGGGAGCAACACATGGTTTCCCTGCTCCCCCAGTGGCACTACACTAATAGCATAGTAAGGAACACTGTCATGGTGGCCGCGATGCAGGGATCCAAGTGCCGGAGGCACCGGGGACATCGAGGATGGTAATTATAATGCACACACACACACAACACGCACTTACACAATCATATACCCACTATCCACATCATACCCTCAGTGTCCACGTGGGTGTGGAGTTAATTTAAGAAAGTGTGGCAAGCGCAGCGAGCCACAGAGCCCGAAGCATGTCGAGTGCAGCGAGCCCCGCGTGGGGACGCATATCCGCGACCCTCGCGGGGATCGCTGCGCTCGCCACAATTTCTAAAATTAACTCCACACCCACGTGGAGACCGGGGGTATTGCGTGGATAGTGGAAATATCACCCTTTATGTATTAGATCAGCTCCAGTTATGTAAGTTACGTAATTTGCGTAAGTTGCATAATTTGCGTAAGTTACGCAGTTTCCGTAGCCAGCATAGTGGTGTATTGGTATTCTCAATACACCACTACGCAAACTACGTAAGGAGCGCCCAGCTAATACATATGTACCGAAGAGTGTATCAAAATGTAAGACAGTTAAGTCATAAGTTACAACTGTAAAGCGCAACGGAATCTGCTGCACTATATAAGAAACTGTAAATAAATAATAATAAATAAGTGTCACTCGTACGTTAGAATGCCCAATTTGAACAATTGACCTGTTAATACAGTATGTAAAGGATAGATTATGCAGATGAAAAATAATAATGTGATGCTTGGACTAGCAGACATTGATATCAGTCAACTTGACAGCAGCTACTTTGCATGTATCACATTGAAATCAAAATAGTGGCAGTAACAAGTATGGTTGAACGTAGTGTTATGTAGCAATTTCCACACTTGAAATCTCACTGGTGCTGCTTTAGATGAATGAAGTCTACACACAGTATGATACTTAGGGGAAATAAAAAATAATAATGCAATATTTATCTATTATTACTGTACATGTATGTGGAATAAGGTTGCAGCGGTAACCTTTTAAATGGATGTTAGTGCACGAGAAAAGGAAAAAAATAAATATAAACAAATATAAGACCCAGAATTGCTGCTGCTGGCTGTCAGAGTCCTCCAGATAACTGAACAACCAGTGAGTGAGTTTAATTGGTTAATTTGTTTGCAATTTGAGAAAAGCCCTGGGCATCTGCTGTTTTGGCCTGTGGATTAGACGCCCTGGTTAACTTTAAGGTCAGTGCTGGATTGACTGTCTCACAAAATTATAGTGCCCAGGTAAGAGTAAATGGTGACAAGGAAAGAACGTCTATAGATGGGTCCGTATGCTGCTGTTCCCCATGTGCTAGTCTAGTGCATCGGTGGGGAATGAGCATCACGGGCCGCTGGTGGACATTGAGAACAGATGGAGTGGGCAGGTGTTGCTAAGTGCTGCCCATAGCAGAGAAGCATGCACAGATTTGGGGGGGGGGGGGGGGCACCCGGGCATATGCCCCCCCTGTCATTTCTTACACTTTTTTTTTTTTTGTAACTTTAGCTCCTGCCCGCCGCAGGAAAGAATTTACAGCCGGGCAGAGAGCAGAGAGCTGCCCGGCTGTATTGTCAGGACACTGCAGCAGCCTATGTCCCGACTCCTGGCCGGGTCCGCAAGCCAGAGGGCGACACCGGAATTCAGCCTGAGTCACCTCCCGTGTCAGAGACACCAAGCCCGGCTGGCTAGAGAAGCAGCAGGAACAGTGGCATCATGGGTATTGTAGTTTATATTTTTCTGCTCAAACTTTGAGCAGTTAATGATAAAACTACAAATCCCATGAGGCCATGGTTGTCACTGGCAGGCAGTCTAGCACAGCTTAGCTTGAACGGCGGAACTGCACTGGCATGCCCAGCCTGTATTTGCGATAACTCTTTGCGATAAGGCTGATCGAATCTTTTAGAAAAAGACAGCTCTGCGGTTATCTCCCTGAAAGAGGACACCTCAGTGCACATTGGGGCAGATGTATTAAGCCTGGCGAAGAGATAAACTGGAGATAAAGTGGAGAAAAAGTGGAAGGAGATAATGCACCAGCCAATCAGCTGTGTTTGAAATATGACAGTTGGAAGCTGATTGGCTGGTGCGTTATCTCCTTCCACTTTTTCTCCACTTTATCTCCAGTTTATCTCTTCCCCAGGCTTAATACATCTGCCCCATTATGTGCTTCATCACTGACAGGGTAAAGATCCTTTTTGTGTTATTTAGATAAATTTAATTGGCAGCTTAAATTGTTTGTTAGTATTTATTTTACTTACTTTAAACAAACTGTCCCACATGCTGTCTCTGAGTATGATTTTGTCTGGGGGGTATTAGAAATGGTCAGGCAGGGACGCAGTGGGCTACCCTCTTCCCCTTAAGTAAGCGCAGGATGGTAACATGGTGATGTAGCGGCATAAGGGTGATGAGCAACGTATGGCACACCAACCATTCATCAGGAACGTTGTGTGTGTGCGTGCGTGGGGGGTCTGGTAGGAATGCCCCACGCCTATTTCACACCCAAGGTGCAGGGGCAGCCAGTCAGCACAGAGGGGAATGGGCCAGCCATGAGATAAATGGCAGAGGGCAGACAGCATTAAACTGGTTTAAATATAAACTATATATTACTGAAAGCATGACCCCCCAGTGGTGTAACTAGAAACTTTGTGCCGCCTTCCAAAAAGGTTTTTCGTGCTTGTTGCCAGGGGGCTTGCGCTCTTTGCCAGGGGTTAGGTGCTCTCGTTGCCAGGGGATTCTGACTAGTTGCTAATTGCAGTTTCTTGCTCATTTCCATAGAGTTACATGCTTGTTGCAATGGAGTTATGCAAAGCGCACTAGTGCACTGTCATGTACAGTATTGCTGTATGCGCTGTCTTCCCCTGACACACACTAAAGGTCCAGTAGGACCTCTAGCATCTGTCTCCTAGAAGGTGGCATTCATTTTAGGAACGCCATTTTTGTGGATTCCATGCTTTCTACCTGTGATGCAGCTCTCCCCTGTTGCGGCTTGGCCTGTGGTGGCATCTTTAGTCCACTGATTCCCGCCATGCTGCTCCCATTCCCTCTGGAGGATATTCTGGTTGGTGCGGTTATGTCCGCGTGCGGTCGGTCCGCCGATGTTTTGTGTTTGCGCATGTGCAGAGGCATATCTGCGCATGTGCAAACGGGACGCATGTCCAAATTCCGCATGAATTGTGTACACTACGAACAGGGGGAGGAGAGGGGCGTGAAGGGCTGTTTGGGCTCATTACCATATGTGTACACCCCACGTTTCATGGGCGTTCCCATGAAAACGCTGGGCGTACGTATGGTAAAGCGGCCGTGACGCACGTGTAGGGGGCGGACATATGACATCGCCGGATGTCAGCTGCCCGCCCAGATCCCTGCTTTTGCACGGAGAAATGCCTGAGTGGTCTGAGGTTGCGGGAGCTGCCTGACCACTCGGTCCTGCATTCGATGGTCTGTGACCATCGAATGATGGGGGAGGTTCCCAGAGATGGAGGAGGCGTATTCATGAGAAATACACTCGTTCTCTGTGCGGTCAGCGTCTTACCGCATTCGGACGGAGTGAGCGATTCGTACGGAAGGCGGGGCTCAGGACGCTTGGTCCTGGACGCATATACGGATCCGACCGCACCGACCAGAATAAGGCCCTCTGTGTGCAGCATGTGCGGTTCAGGAGTAGGATGTGGCATTTAAGTGCATCTATCCAGCCATGCAGCATCAGGCATTCTAGGGAAATGCTGTGACTCTATTTGATGTGATGTGATTAGTAAAAATATTGCATTGCAAGTTTAATCAATAATTTCACTTTGTAACCTCGATTACTGCTGTTTGGGGTACTACATGTTGTGCAATGTGAGTAAGATTGTGCCCACACTAATGTGTATCCCATGTTTTAGATGCTGAATATGATATGGCATTATGAAGCGCCCCCTCTGCATTTGTTTTTGTATGTTGCTTCCAATTGTAAAGCACAACGGAATATGCTGCGCTATATAAGAAACTATAAATAAATATATATATATATATATATATATACTGTCACCTGTCACCCTCTTCCTGTCACCCACTGTGTTTCCCTGTCACCCTCTGCCTCTCCCTGTCACTCACTGTTGTGTTGCATATTGTGAACTTGGGTTGGCGTGGAGGAGGGGGCCCAAGTTATATTTTGGCACCTGGTCTCATCTCCCACAATGGCGCCACTGAGGGGCCCACTGCACTGCTTTGCCTGGGGGTCCATAATGTTGTTCAGATGGTCCTGCCGGGAGTCAGGACCTAGGGCTGCTGCAGTGTCCTGACAATACAGCCGGGCAGCTCTCTGCTCTCTGTCCGGCTGTGAAGACACTCGGAAGATATTGTAGCAAAAATTCTACTACTGTGCGCGGTCCCTTGATCACCCCACAGCCTGAACCCCTCACCCTGCGCCCCCACAACCTCCACACCCCTAACTCCCCACACACTGTGCCCCTTACACCCCTCACTCCCCACCCCCTGCACCTCCACACCCCTCACTCCCCACCCCCTGCACCTCCACACCCCTCACTCCCCACACCCTGCGCCCCCCACACCCCTAACTCCCCACACACTGTGCCCCTTACACCCCTCACTCCTCACCCCCTGCACCTCCACACCCCTCAATCCCCACACCCTTCGCCCCCCACACCCTGCACCCCTATACTCTGGACCCGCACGATATACTGCACATGTATGTGCTAGAGCAACATGACCTATGCATGCATTGACAAAATAACTAGTTTCCTCTGTGGGGACCGTTCTCATGATGAGCAGACCGTAGCAATGCTGCCTGTACACCATGTAGGCGATCATATGAAACATTGCTGTATAGTCACACCATTATAATGGGGCACCTGCTGGGGCATTGCATTGTGCAGCCTCTAATGGAGCCGGACATCTCTGCGGGGGAAAGGTAACGTTTAGCTATAAGCCACCCACCTGCAGCAGCAGGGAACAAAGGAACTAACAGCACTGATCCAGCAATCCATCCGTTCTCAGCTCCTGTGCCCGCTATGCTGCACCAATACTGGGTGACCCTGTGCCTGCTGTGCTGCACCAATACGGGGTGACCCTGTGCCCGCTATGCTGCACCAATACTGGGTGACCCTGTGCCTGCTATGCTGCACCACAGCCTGCCTGCTGGGCATTAAAGGGCCCGCTGGCACTTGTAGTTCCACAGTTAAAAAAATAGTGCACAAAACACACTGACACACATTTAAAATAAAACTTTAATACATACATTACACACATACTAATACTTACCTATCTTCTTTCCGTAGGTAGCCCTGGTCCTGATGTCCTCCGGTCCTGTGTCGGCATTTTTTTATTTATTTATTTAATTTTTATATTTTTTTACACTGAAGCCTGCACGGATCTGACTGATCCGTGCAGGCTGAAACGCAAATAGAACAGGAAAATGGTGTTCTATTTTCCTGTCGTATTTGCGTGGGTGTTTCACACCACTTAGCAGCCGTATTGTCAGTACGGCTGCTTAGTAAATCAGGAATCACCATTCTTTTTAATGGTGATTTCTGTCGTATCCTATCGATGGTGTAGGACATTCGTATTTGTAAATACAAATACGAATGTTCCATCTTTAGGACTACGAATTGTTGTATTTTTGGGATTGTAAATCCCGAAAATACAAATTCGTAAAAAAAAGGTGTATTTCTCCCTACGAATACACCTTTTTTCTACGAATCCATTTTGGTAAATGTCCCCCAATGTCCCTATTTATGGAGCATGTTGTGAATATACAGTATTGGCTCAATCTGTGTTGCTTCATGTGTAAGTGGCTGGTATAATAGGGTCTACTATTTTGTTGCATAATGTGTAGAAGTGGTATATGGTGTGGTACACTACTCTCAAGATCACGTCCCCTTTTGAGTGGCCACACCCCCTTTTTCGGGGGTGGGGCCACAACTACATACTTCACTATTGACGCCAAGGTAGGCCTGCGTACTTTCAATGCCAGGGCCTATTTTTAATCCCATTCCCACCCTCTATCTGCTCTCCTCCTTTCTCTCTGAGCATGCACACTGGTACCACTAACACCCCCCCTCCCCTATCTTGTTGCCCCCCTGTCATTTTTTCCTGGATCCGCCCCTGGTTGAACATTTTGGTATATTGACCATGTCGGTATGTTGACTGTCAGTCAGTGGGTGTCAGTATAATGACCTTCGGTCAAACGTCCATTGGTAAATCATACTAAACCCTGTGCTAAATATATATCAGGAAATACAGGAACTGGTATGAGGCGGATACTGTATGGTGGGGGAGTGCACACTGCTCACCAGCCTCCCAGCACTTAAACAGATTTTTAGCACAAAAGCAGATATCCTTTATAACAAAATTATTGCTCAATAGCCCAACCTTAAAGGCAGCCATCTCTAATGTGCCAGATACAAGTGCTTTTAGAAGCAAAGATAAAAAAACACTTTCAATATATGTTTTATTGACTTATCTGTATTATCCGTACCTTCAATGTCTCCTTCCCGCCTCCATGAGCAAAACATACAATAGGGATTGTTTCACCATAATTAGAATCTGCAGATAATCAATGGAGAAAAAGTGTCAGATTTGTAAGGACATAGAACTTAAGTGAATCCTAAACTAGGACGTTATGTAGCATTAGAGTAAGTTTTTGGTCAGGAAAGAATGGCAGATCAGCAGCCACTGTTGGGGTTAAGGTGTTTGGGTGCACTCATCTTTATTGTCATGCATATAAAAGCTGTATCACCCAAATGAGACAGAATACCACCTTTCTGGGAGGGTTTTTACTTATCGATGGCAGGTTGAGTTGGATGCTGAATTTTGTGCATTTACAAAGGCTACCAGGGTGGCCACCACCCTCATTGTAAAGATGTTATATATTAAAAAGAGTTTTATGATTTTATTTCTTACAGGTGTAGCCTGATTTAGATCTGATCGCTCATTTGAAAATTTGCAGATGACTGCAAGTAAATACGCTCCACCCAGAGTGAAATCCTGCCCTGTGCAGAGTGTCCCCCGGCCGATGGTGAATAAAACAGCTCATACAGTATATACCCTGCTCAGCCCTGCGAACTCTGGACACATAGACCAGTCACAGAATAAGTATATTGATACATTCTGAAAGCTAGAACTCTTGCAATATTACTAACAGCTTGATTGACTAACTGGCATATAATAAAAGTGTGGAGCAAAAGAACATTACTAATTACACCTGAGGATTGAGAAGCCTTAAAGTAAAATCTGCTTCTACAAACAACTATAGTGCATTTCTGGCATGATAAGTCTCATAAAAAAAGCTTTACTAACTGCATTTGATACTATGCAGCTGCTTTTTTGTCTGATGAGCTTTTTAGATTATTGCTGTATATTGAATTATATACTTTCTGTGATGTTTATTAATTGTTTTAAATCCTGGCCAGTGATGATTTAAATTGTGTTAATTCTATTGCTAATAAAAAAAATATTTGGATCAAATCCAAAAAAGAGCTGTTTTGTTCTGTATATAATATTCTTTCTAGTACAAGGGTTGAGTATCTCTTTATTAAACAGCAGCAGATTTGGATTTGATTTGCAGATCTGCGCTCATTGTACAGTATTTCCCTTTTTTAGCCATAGCGGCTTATAATGTTGGTGTAACACCACTCTCTAAGAGATAATCCTACACTGACTGGGTTGGTCTTCCCTGATCTGCAGACTGGCCTTGGTCCAGAAGAGATGACATTTACTATTACACGGGCAACTGTCACTGATTCTTTACAGTGGGACCTGTATGCCCCAGTTCCGCACTGACAAGATGTGTCACTGGCTGGTTACTATAACTCCCATACCAGGAACATTAAGTTCAGAGATGTGTTTCTCCAGCGAAGCTCGGAGTTCGGCCTCAGTCATTTTCTGCCCATGGCATCCATTATCCACCAGGATCATGTGTGTGTGGTCGTTATCCAGGCAGTACAGAGGGTCTCCCTCCTGGTCATTCATGGAGTAATCAGCCACATAGTCTGCCTGTAGTATAAAATAAGAGGTTATCTAGAGAACTGATGAGGGGAGATCATCTTTATTCCGTTTACTGGAATAATTATGTCTCTAACTTTTCTAGAGTTTGTTTTCTATTTATATAACATGCATCATTTAGGCTATTTTGGCTCTAATATATGATTCAAAATCTTCTATCTCTCATATATATATATATATATATATATATATATATATATATATATATATATATATATATATATATATATATATATATATATATATTAGGGCGGAGTGAAAAAACAAATGAAAAAAAGAATTTGAGAAATTCAAAATCGGCTAGTGTGGGAAAGTTGTGACTTGACCTGAATAAGAAACATGCAAAAGCCTTTTGATCTGAGTCAACATCTTCTGTTCTGGCAAGAGGCCTAAAGTTTTACTTTTTTGGTGAAAATGACAAAAACTATGAAGATGCTCCGATCTAGTTAAAATTATGTCAGGATGTCCTAGAGTGGTTCATTAATATAATTTAGCATAGTAAAAGAGTACGAGCTTGTCCTAGTGCAAAGTGACTGACTTTGGCGGGAGAAAAAAATCCCTAATAATTGACCCATATTCATGGTCACAATTGTGAATATTGTGTGTTTTCTCCTGAACGTGTTTATAATAGAAGAAGCACAAATACTCTAAATGGAATTTCAGTGACACTGTGTGAAATATAACACTGCATAATAGCCCTTAATCAGACCTGATCGCAGTACAAATATGTTCTCAAAATGGGCAATGTTGCAGGTGGGGCAGATGTAACGTGCTGAGAAAGTTAAATTGGGTGGGGTGTGTTGAAACTGAAATCTAAATTGCAGTGTAAAAAAATGCAGCCGGTATTTACATTTCACAGAAACAAAATAACTCACACAAATCTAAAGGTGCCATACATCTACAGATCGATTGTCAGATTGGGCCGGTTGGAACAAACACCTGGTAATATCTGAATGGCAGTTTTTCAGCATTTCAAAGCAAATGGTCAACTGTCATTTGCTCTCTTCTTTTACCAGCAGTCCAGCATTTTTTTGCCCATTTTGAGAACAAATTTGTACTGTGGTCAGGTCTGATTAAGGGCCATTATGCAGTGTTATATTTCCAACAGTGCCACTGAAATACATGAAATTGGATTTATGTTGCTCTCTTTGCAGTGCATATACAAAGATAGACAATCCTGTGTACATAAATAAGAAATAACTGTTACAGTCTGTTATTGAAAAACAGTAACTGTTACAATAAGTATTACAAGTAACAGTGCCCATTTTGAGAACAAATTTGTACTGCGATCAGGTCTGATTAAGGGCCATAATGCAGTGTTATATATCACACAGTGTCACTGAAATTCCATTTAGAGTATTTGTGCTTCTTCTATTTTAAACATATTCAGGAGAAAACACACAATATTCACAATTGTGACCATGAAAATGGGTCAATTATTAGGGATTTTTTCTCCCGCCAAAGTCAGTCACTTTGCACTAGGACAAGCTCGTACTCTCTTTTACTAAGCTAAAGTATATTAATGAACCACTCTAGGACATCCTGACATAATTTTAACTAGATCGGAGCATCTTCATAGGTTTCGTGATTTTCACCTAAAAAGTGAAACTTCAGGCCTCTTGCCAGAACAGAAGATGTTGACTCAGATCAAAAAGCTTTTGCACGTTTCTTATTCAGGTCAAGTCACAACTTTCCCACACTAGCCGATTTTGAATTTCTCAATTTCAATTTTTTCACTCCGCCCTAATATATATCTATATATAAATATATTCTGTATGCACACAATTTTAGTAAAGTATGCATTTGTATAATATTCCATAACAGATGTCAGTGATCAGACCTCAGCGGTGGATGTCCGGATCAGGGTCTCACGATTAGATACCATTCCCCAAGCTGTAAAACCGAAGTCTTTCACCCTTGTCAATGATCTTATGCTAATAGAATTAGCTCTCTCTGTCTTTCTGATGTGATTCATCAGGCGATAGTGAGTGCCCCCTGTGAAGATCCAGGCTCCTGTGGGTGTGAGAAATACATCACTGACGATGAATAGAAATAACCGCCACCCACCTCCTGAGCAGTCAGTATATTTACACAGCATCAAGCATGCATGAACTCTTACATATCATGCAAACAATGCATTCCAAATCCTGTTCTCAAACTTCTTTTCATACTTTGTCAACTGTGAGATGTGGCTATACTTGCAGAATAATATGGTATAAGAAGTACTGGGCAGAATAATGAACAGAGTAATGTAATATAGGAAGCAGAGATGTGCACCAGTGTAAGGCGCTGAGCACCAAGCAGCTTCTAGCCTCTGGGACGGCCAAACGCTTTAGTACGAGGGGCGGTACCTGCAGCAGAGCTGTCACCTGGAGATGGCTCCCAGGCGGAAATGCTGTGCTTGTTAACCAGCAACAGGTTCTGGCGTCGGGGGACGCCGGGACCCGCTGGGTGGCAGAAATGATGAGCGGCTGACGTCACACGTCATAACAACCAGCCTCATTGGATACCTGTATTTCCTTCCAGATCAGGATCTGTATTTGTATTTTTGGTTGTATTTGGTTTGAGAAAGCAGTGAGAAAAGAAGTTGCGAATGAACCGGAATTAGTAATTTGAGAAACCCAGGAACCTCTGTATCCCTTTAAGGGTCATTGGGGTTGTCCACTCTTGAATAGCTGTGACCTTGGCTGGATCCATCTCTAGGCCTGTCTGAGATAAGATGTGACCAAGAAAAGTAACTTCAAAGACGCATTTCTCCAGTTTGCAAAAGAGATTGTTCTTACGAAGTCAGTTCACTACCTCCTTCACCATTTGATGATGAGTGGCTAAGTCGGGAGAAAAAAATGAGGATGTCAACCAGATAGACAACGATGGAATGGTAAAGCATGTCTCGAAAGATGTCATTGACAAATTGCTGGAAGACGGCAGGAGCATTACACAGCCTAAACAGCATTACTAAATACTCATAATGTCCGGCCCTAGTGTTGAAGGCCGATTTCCACTCATCTCCGGGTCTAATACGGATCAAGTTATAGGCCCCTCGCAGGTCCAGCTTGGTAAAAACAACGGCTCCTTTAATTTTGTCAAATAATTCTGTGATCAAAGGCAATGGGTAACGGTTCTTAATCGTAATGTAATTTAAGCCCTGATAGTCAATACAGGGCCTCAGGGTACCATCCTTCTTTTTTTTTTTTTTACATTTGAATTTTTATTTTACACATTTACATTTAAACATTACAGACATTTACATCGTGCATCTATTTTGACTTTGAATGTTGCTGTTATACATTTTTCCGAACGATACACACACCTTACAAGAGAGAAAAAAAAAGAAAAAAAAAACAATTTTAGATAAAGAAAGACATACACATGGACATTAGATTATACATTGTATAGATAGATTATCTGGTATATCCAGCTCGACTACATACTTGCTCATTGAGAGGGAAGCTTGCTGACTAAAGTGAAGCTTGATTACTTAAGTGACCTGTGAGTTGGAAACTGAAGCAGGTGAGTTATCTTGCATTCTGTCTGTCTTGAATTCTTTATCTATCTTTCTATATAGAGACTGTAATTTTGAAGGAGAAATCTGAGTGTGATTTTGGTTGTGCCTGTATCTGTATAGTGTATTGTTACTAGGTGTGAACAGATACTAGGAGGAGGAGCTAACTCTAGGTGTCAAGGGAGATTAGGGGGAGGAGCTGAGTGTAACAGGGGCCTGACATACTATATAAGGAGGGACTAAACTCATTTGGAGCTTGCTTATTGAGAGGGAAGCTTGCTGACTAAAGTGAAGCTTGATTACTTAAGTGACCTGTGAGTTGGAAACTGAAGCAGGTGAGTTATCTTGAGTTCTGTCTGTCTTGAATTCTTTATCTGTCTTTCTATATAGAGACTGTAATTTTGAAGGAGAAATCTGAGTGTGATTTTGGTTGTGCCTGTATCTGTATAGTGTATTGTTACTAGGTGTGAACAGATACTAGGAGGAGGAGCTAACTCTAGGTGTCAAGGGAGATTAGGGGGAGGAGCTGAGTGTAACAGGGGCCTGACATACTATATAAGGAGGGACTAAACTCATTTGGAGCTTGCTTATTGAGAGGGAAGCTTGCTGACTAAAGTGAAGCTTGATTACTTAAGTGACCTGTGAGTTGGAAACTGAAGCAGGTGAGTTATCTTGAGTTCTGTCTGTCTTGAATTCTTTATCTGTCTTTCTATATAGAGACTGTAATTTTGAAGGAGAAATCTGAGTGTGATTTTGGTTGTGCCTGTATCTGTATAGTGTATTGTTACTAGGTGTGAACAGATACTAGGAGGAGGAGCTAACTCTAGGTCTCAAGGGAGATTAGGGGGAGGAGCTGAGTGTAACAGGGGCCTGACATACTATATAAGGAGGGACTAAACTCATTTGGAGCTTGCTCATTGAGAGGGAAGCTTGCTGACTAAAGTGAAGCTTGATTACTTAACTGACCTGTGAGTTGGAAACTGAAGCAGGTGAGTTAGAATACTGAAAAAGGTGAGTTTGAAAACAGTCTAAATTTTCATATTCTACTTTCTTGTAACATATTCATCTTATTTCTATCCTTTTGTAACCTGTTGCTCAATTTTGACATTTAATTCATTTTATCTATATTTTTCCAACATTGTATTTAATTTTACTCATTCACTTTTACTTTCTCTTATCTTTGCCATACATTTATTGCACTCTGTTTCCCTCTTCACGCCTGCTAACATTTGCCTCACTTCTGACCTTCTCTGTTCCCCTCATCCTCTCACTTGTTGTTGTTTCATACTTAATTGGATTACTCAATCAACCTGATTTTACCCACTTGTTCCTTGCCTGTTACCTTCTCTCTTCTCTCGTACTCCAAGCTCTCTTACTCTGTTTCTACCACATCCTCGCAAATCTACTACAGACGCTGTCTGTCCTCCCAAATCCCTCTCTGTCTGCTTTCACTAACCTACCCTCTCACCTCTGGTCCTCATGGCTGTCAATCTCTCAACTTCACTTTCTCCAACCGCTCCTCCCCTCTCCCATCCCATACCTATCCTGACCATTCGCCACCGCACCCCCACCCTCCCAACGACCCCCCCTCGCTTCTGCAATCCCAAAAACCTTATCCACATAAATACACAACCCTCCCCCCCTTTTTCCTGTGCACTATGGAATGCCAGATCCATCTGCAACAAACTCCCTGCCATCCATGACCTATTCATCTCTAGCGCATTCCAACTCCTTGCTATCACCGAGACCTGGCTCTCCACATCTGATTCTGTCTCTCCAGCTGCTCTCTCCCACGGTGGCCTCTCTTTCTCTCACACTCCCAGGCCTGACGGTCGCCAAGGTGGCGGCGTGGGTTTTCTCCTCTCAGCCTCATACACCAACAGTGTCATTCACCCTGAACCCTCTCTCCTTTTTTCCTCCTTTGAGTCTCACTCTATCCGTCTATAATACCCCTACCACCTCCGTGTTGCTGCAATCTACTGCCCCCCTGGCCCTATCTCCCAATTTCTTGACAACTTCGCCGCCTGGCTTCCACACTTCCTCTCCTCTGACCTGCCATCTGTCATTCTTGGTGACTTTAACATCCCCTTGGATAACCCCACTGATCCTGGCACCTCCAAACTCCTCTCTCTCTGCTCCTCCCTTGGCCTATCTCAGTGGACTACCTCTCCCACCCACATCCAAGGACACTCCCTCGATCTCGTCTTCTCTCGCTCTTGTTCCCTTACTGACTACACTATCTCGGCTTTTCCTCTTTCTGACCATCACCTCATCTCCTTCTCCCTCACTGCTTCCTCCTCTCTCACCCCCCTCCCAAGCGCATTGTTTCACGGCAAAACGTCAACACACTTGATCTTGCTGCCTTCTCAAACACGCTGTGTCCTCTTCTCGCCCCAATCGCCATCATGTCCTGCCCGAACCTCGCCGCCTCCCTCTATAATGACACCCTATCTTCGGCATTCGACTCTGCCTGCCCTCCCTCCTCTATCCCCCTTCGATGCTCCAACCCCCAACCGTGGCACTCGCCTATCACCCGATTCCTTAAAAAGTGCTCTCGCACTGCTGAGCGCTTCTGGAAGAAATCACGCTCCCTCGCAGATTATCTCCATTTCAAATTCATTCTTTCCTCCTTCAGCTCTGCCCTTGCTCTGGCCAAGGAATCCTACTTTAAGTCCCTCATCCTTTCCCAATCATCCAATCCCCGCAGGCTCTTCGCCACCTTCAACTCCTTGCTCTCCCCCCCTCCTTCAGCTCTTCCGTCCTCCATCCTAGCCGCTGATTTTGCTACCTACTTTTCAACCAAAATCTCCTCTCTCAGGACTGCCATAACTGCTGCCATGACCTCTCCCTCCTCCCCTCCTACATCTCCACTCCCCTCCTTCCAACCTCTGTCCTCATTTTACCCCACCACTGCCACTGAAGTCCACTCTATTCTTCAATCCGCTTCTCCCTCCACCTGCCCGCTCGATCCTATCCCCTCCAATATTATCCGTCAGCTCAGTCCGTCAGTCTGCTCTCACCTGGCTCACCTCTTTAATCTTTCCCTATCGTCTGGGATCTTCCCTTCCTCCTTCCATTACGCTCTTGTCTCCCCGATTCTCAAAAAAACAAATCTGGACCCCAACTCTCCATCCAACTACAGGCCCATCTCCCTCCTCCCTTTTGCCTCCAAGCTCCTAGAACGTCTGACCTATAATCGTCTCCTAAACCACCTTACTGCTAACTCCATTTTAGACCCCCTCCAATCTGGGTTCCGCCCTCTACATTCCACTGAAACTGCCCTGACCAAAGTCACTAACGATCTACTATCGGCTAAATCCAAAGGCCTCTTCTCTATCCTTATACAGTTTGATCTGTCGGCTGCCTTCGACACTGTTGACCACCCTCTCCTGCTCAACACCCTCCGCTCCTTTGGCATCACTGGCACGGTCTTCTCCTGGTTCACCTCATACCTCTCCAATCACTCCTTCTCCGTCTCCACTTCGACCTCCTCCTCTCCTACTACCCCGCAGCCAGTCGGTGTTCCCCAAGGGTCAGTCCTTGGCCCTCTCCTCTTCTCCCTCTACACCACCTCTCTGGGCACCCTCATCAGCTCCTATGGTTTCCATTACCACCTTTATGCTGATGATTGTCACACTTGAGGACTGACTTGACACTGAGGCTGAGGTAAAATGAAAACTTGGTTGTTTAATGAGTTTTGCACATATAGACAGGTAAGTACTTCAGAAGACTGGAAATAAGCAAAACATCACTGAGATGATGAGGACTGGACTGGAGCCAGCAATACAGTAACTAGAAATGTTCAATAACACAATATCACAGTGATCTGGATTCTGGAGGTTCACTTTGCAGAAACCGATGTTGAACATCGATGGTGTGTCGGAGACAACAACGGAGCACTGCAGGTAAGTATGTAGCTCGGGATAGTACCAATAACACAGTCACTGAAAGAAAGTACACCGATGATGATAGCTGTTCGATGTTAGGTCACCGATGGTGGCTGTAATCGATGATGACTCTCTGAAGGGTGTCTGGTAATAGAAGATGGTACCGGGTAGTAGAGCTGTAGGTGGATGGGAAGCGCAGTGGTCGATGACAACGTTGGTGAGCCGATGGCAAACCGATGGTGAACCAGATAGACACTGTGGTAACTGCAGGAGCAGAACTGACTGGAATCAGCAGGAGAGAATGCAGCAGAACTGCCAGGAGTCAGGCTGTGCTGGAGATGACAATAGCACTGGTCTGGAGGCTGAATAACACAGGAGTAGATCCTTAGATGCTACTTAGGCTGTAGACACCATTGCACTGACAACTCTAGACCATTTCCCCAGCATACTTATAGGAATCAGGGCGGGGCTGATTGGACCCAGCTGAATGATGTCAGAATCAGGCAGACAGGTTTTGGTTTCTGAATGTCATGTGAGAGAAAGCCAGATCACTGCACTGAAGTCTATTAAGGTGTATACCTCAGAGCAAGTCTGGACAGGCATTTAGTGTTCTTTAGACTCCGGATCCTGACAGCACCCCCCCCCCTTTACGGGTGGCCCCAGGACACCTATGAGGTTTTCGAGGAAATTTGCGATGAAACTCACGTATCAATCTTGGAGCGTGAACCTCAGAAGCATCAGTCCAGGAACGCTCTTCAGGACCATATCCCTTCCAATCGATGAGATACTGAAGGCGATTGTACCGGAGTCGTGAATCAAGAATTTTTGATACCTCGTACTCAACTCCTCGTTGCGTCTGAACCTTGGGTGTTTTGGGGAGTTTTGAGAGAAAACGATTGAGAACTAATGGTTTTAACAAAGAAATATGAAATGTGTTTGGAATTTTCAAGAATGGAGGAAGTTTCAATCTGTAAGCTGCAGGGTTGATAACTTGTTCTACTGGAAATGGACCGATGAATCGTGGAGCAAACTTCATTGAAGGCACTCTGAGTCTTAGATTGCGGGTAGACAACCACACACGATCACCTGGTTTTAAAGATGGAACAGCTCTTCGTTTTCTATCAGCAAATTTTTTATAATTGCTGGACGCCTTTAGTAAAGAGGACCGGATGGTCTTCCAGATCTTTGAGAAATGCTGGAGTGTCAAATTCACCGCTGGAACAGATGTGGTAGCCAGAGGTTGAAATTCAGGAACTCTTGGATGGAAACCGTAGTTAGCATAGAATGGCGTGGAGGACGAAGAGGTGTGAAACTGATTGTTATGGCAGAATTCTGCCCAGGGCAGTAATTCTATCCAGTCATCTTGAGATGATGAAACGTATAACCGAAGGAAAGTCTCTAGATCTTGATTGACCCTTTCAGTTTGACCATTGGTTTGTGGATGATAGGCAGTACTAAATTTCAATTTCACTTGAAGGGTAGCACAAAGACTGCGCCAGAATCTGGCCACGAACTGAACGCCTCGGTCTGAAATAATTTCTTGGGGAAGGCCGTGCAGCTTGAATATCTCTCGAATGAACAGTTGAGCCAGTTTAGAGGCTGAAGGAAGTCCGATAAGTGGGACAAAATGAGCCATCTTTGTGAAGCGATCAACGATAACCCAAATCGTGTTGTATTTGGAGGATTCTGGTAGATCAGTGATGAAATCCATGGACAGATGGGTCCATGGAGAGTGAGGGACAGACAATGGAATGAGTTGTCCGGCAGGAGACTGGCGAGATGATTTGTGTTGAGCACATTTAGAGCAGGAAGCAACAAATTCCTGTACGTCTTTTTTAAGGGACGGCCACCAATAAGACCTGGACAAGAACTTACAGGTTTTCTGAACACCTGGATGCCCGGCGAACCTTGAAGCATGAGCCCATTGGAGGAGCTTCTTACGGAGAGCTGGCTTGACAAAAGACTTTCCTGGAGGAGAAGAATTAATAGTTACGGCAGAGAAGGCGATGGGATCAATGATAAGATGTTTCTCTGTGGTACTTAATTCTGTGTCTTGCTCCCAAGATCGGGAAAGTGCATCCGCTTTGCGATTGGCAGTCCCAGGACAAAATGACAATTTAAATTTGAAGCGGAAGAAGAACAGGGCCCATCGGGCTTGACGTGGGTTGAGGCATTGAGCGGTTTTGAGGTATAAGAGGTTCTTATGATCGGTGTGAATGCTGATTTCGTGGGCAGCTCCTTCCAGGAGATAACGCCATTCTTCCAGTGCCAATTTAATGGCGAGCAATTCCTGGTCCCCAATGGCATAATTCCGCTCTGCAGGCGAGAATTTGCGAGAGAAGAAACCACAGGGATGCAGATGATTGTCAGGACCTCTTTGTGATAGTACCGCCCCAACTCCCACAGATGAGGCATCGACCTCTAGCGTGAAGGGTAAGGTAACATCTGGCTGTCTTAAAACTGGAGCGGACATAAACTTCTTTTTGAGGAGATGAAAAGCTTTGATAGCTTCTTCCGGCCATTTAGCAGGATTTGCTCCCTTGCGGGTGAGAGCCGTAATTGGTGCTACTAGAGTGGAGAAGTTTCTGATAAATTTTCGATAATAATTTGCGAATCCCAAGAAGCGTTGGACACTTCGGAGGGTAGTTGGGATTGGCCAACCTTGGATTGCCTGGAGTTTGTCGGGATCCATTTCAAGGCCGGACCCAGAGATGATGTATCCTAGAAATGGGATGGACTTCACTTCGAATATACATTTCTCTAATTTGCAGTAGAGATGGTTAGAGCGGAGGCGAGTCAGAACTTCCTTGACCCAGTGACGATGTTCTTCCAGGTTATTGGCGTAGATAAGGATGTCATCCAAATAGACTACTACATGATGGTACAGCAGGTCACGAAATAACTCATTTACGAAGAACTGGAAGACTGCAGGGGCATTGCTGAGACCGAATGGCATCACAAGGTATTCGTAGTGACCATCTCTTGTATTGAATGCCGTCTTCCATTCGTCACCCTCTTTGATACGAATTAGATTATAGGCCCCTCGGAGATCAAGCTTGGTGAAGATTGTGGCACCACTAACCCGATCAAAAAGTTCAGTAATTAGAGGCAATGGATATTTGTTTTTAATAGTGATGTCATTTAAACCCCTATAGTCAATACAGGGCCTTAGCCCTCCATCCTTTTTTTTTACAAAGAAGAATCCAGCTCCGGCCGGAGAGGAGGATGCTCGAATGAACCCTTTAGCCAGATTCTCTTTGATGTATTCAGACATCGCCTTGGTCTCTGGAAGAGATAACGGGTATGTCCGACCCCTGGGAGGTATTTTTCCAGGGATGAGGTCAATAGGACAATCCCAAGGACGATGAGGAGGTAGAACATCAGCGGCAGCTTTGCTGAATACATCTGTGAATTCTCTGTATGCTGGAGGAGGTACATCACACGATTTAGTAGAAGATTTCCGAACAGGAACTACTTGTTGTAGACAGGATTTAGAGCAACATGAACCCCAAGCAGAGATCTGAGAAGAATTCCAGTCAATCGTGGGGTTGTGAAGACGGAGCCAGGGTAGACCTAAGATCATGGAGTGAGATGCCTTTGGAATCACTAAGAAACTGATTAGTTCAGAATGAAGAACTCCAACCTTTAACGACAGAGGTTGAGTCCTGTGAGTAATAATTCCTCCGAGAATTTTACTACCGTCCACGGCAGTAACGTAGACTGGATTAGAAAGTTTTTCGATGGGGATTTTCCATCGTTGAACGAATTCTATGGTGAGAAAGTTCCCGGCAGCACCAGAATCCAACAAAGCAGGAATTTTTTTTGCATGCTGGGCAACCTTCAGGAAGACTTGGAGGACACAGTCTGTATTGGAGGAAGAGGTAAAGAGTACCCCTAACTGCCCCTCTTCTTTGTGAGCTAGGGCTTGAGGTTTCTCTTTTGGGGATGAATTGAAGCGAGGTTGAGAAGTGGTGGAGGTTTTGAAAGACAAAGTCCTTCCTCTCTCGATGGCCCTTTTCCTTAATCTCAGATCGACTTTATTACACAGGGACACGAGGTCATCTAATTTTGGGGGTAAGTCTCTGGTGGCAAGCTCATCTTTTATACGTTCAGACAATCCGTTCCAAAAGGCTGCATGCTTGG
Source organism: Crinia signifera (assembly GCF_055691185.1). NCBI lineage: Eukaryota > Metazoa > Chordata > Amphibia > Anura > Myobatrachidae > Crinia > Crinia signifera. Next base: position 182,429,908 of record NC_139223.1, on the reverse strand, counting down.
CTTCCTCATTCCATGAAAGTTCAGAAGCTAACGTCTGAAATTGCACCAGGTATTGGCCCACAGTTCTGGACCCCTGCCGAAGCCGGAGGATGTTGGAGGAAGCAGATGATGTACGTCCTGGTTCATCGAATATACGACGAAAGAAAGCCACAAACTCTGTATAGGTTGATAGCAGAGGATCAGATCTCTCCCAGAGGGGTGATACCCAATCCAACGCAGAACCGGAGAAGAGCGAAATTAGATAAGCTACCTTCGTGCGATCTGACGGGAAGTTACTTGGCTGAAGTTCAAAGTGGATTTCACATTGAGTGATGAACCCACGGCAATTTTTGGGAGATCCATCAAATTTTGTGGGAGTAGGTAAATGTAGGCGAGGTGCCGGGATGAATGCAGGAGTCGAAGTTTCTACCTTGATTGCTGAAGGAGCCCCAGTGCCTCGTAGTAAAGTTTGTATATTATCCAAGCTTGTGGACAGATCTTGTAGAACACAGATGGCCTGATTCTGTGCAGCCTCTTGATTTTCTATACGGGCTGCCAGGTGTTGAATCGGCCCAGTAATCTGATCCTGTCCTTCCGATGGATTCATCTGGTCAGTGCAAACTGTCACACTTGAGGACTGACTTGACACTGAGGCTGAGGTAAAATGAAAACTTGGTTGTTTAATGAGTTTTGCACATATAGACAGGTAAGTACTTCAGAAGACTGGAAATAAGCAAAACATCACTGAGATGATGAGGACTGGACTGGAGCCAGCAATACAGTAACTAGAAATGTTCAATATCACAATATCACAGCGATCTGGATTCTGGAGGTTCACTTTGCAGAAACCGATGTTGAACATCGATGGTGTGTCGGAGACAACAACGGAGCACTGCAGGTAAGTATGTAGCTCGGGATAGTACCAATAACACAGTCACTGAAAGAAAGTACACCGATGATGATAGCTGTTCGATGTTAGGTCACCGATGGTGGCTGTAATCGATGATGACTCTCTGAAGGGTGTCTGGTAATAGAAGATGGTACCGGGTAGTAGAGCTGTAGGTGGATGGGAAGCGCAGTGGTCGATGACAACGTTGGTGAGCCGATGGCAAACCGATGGTGAACCAGATAGACACTGTGGTAACTGCAGGAGCAGAACTGACTGGAATCAGCAGGAGAGAATGCAGCAGAACTGCCAGGAGTCAGGCTGTGCTGGAGATGACAATAGCACTGGTCTGGAGGCTGAATAACACAGGAGTAGATCCTTAGATGCTACTTAGGCTGTAGACACCATTGCACTGACAACTCTAGACCATTTCCCCAGCATACTTATAGGAATCAGGGCGGGGCTGATTGGACCCAGCTGAATGATGTCAGAATCAGGCAGACAGGTTTTGGTTTCTGAATGTCATGTGAGAGAAAGCCAGATCACTGCACTGAAGTCTATTAAGGTGTATACCTCAGAGCAAGTCTGGACAGGCATTTAGTGTTCTTTAGACTCCGGATCGTGACAATGATACCCTAATCTATCTCTCCTCCCCCAACCTATCCCCATCACTCCTATCCAAGGTCTCCGAATGCCTCACGGCCATCTCAGCCTGGATGACCCAACGCTTCCTGAAACTAAACATGGCTAAAACTGAACTTCTAATCTTCCAACCCCCGAACAATCCCCTCTTCTCCCACTATCTCCATCAGCATTGGTGAAACCGAGATCACCTCCACCGACCAAACGCGCTGCCTCGGTGTCATCATTGACTCCTCCCTCTCTTTCACCCCCCACATTCGTGCTCTCTCACAGTCTTGCCGCTTTCAACTACGCAACATCTCACGCATCAGACCATTCCTCTCCACTGACGCGACCAAAATTCTCATTCACTCTCTTGTCATCTCCCGCCTTGACTACTGCAACATCCTTCTCTCTGGGCTACCTCTCACCCGCCTCGCACCTCTCCAATCCATTCTTAACGCTGCTGCTAGGCTCATCTTCCTCTCCCACCGTTCTACCTCTGCCTCCCCCCTCTGTCTATCACTTCACTGGCTCCCTATTCCTTTCCGAGTTCTCTTTAAACTCCTCACCACCACCTACAAGGCTCTCTCCTCCTCCACCGCTCCTTACCTCTCTTCACTGATCTCTATCCACACTCCCTCCTGTCCTCTTCGCTCCATCGCTGACCGCCGACTGACCTCTCACCTAATCACCATCTCCCACTCCCGTGTCCAAGACTTCTCTCGTGCTGCCCCCCTGCACTGGAACAACCTCCCACCACCCATCAGGCTTTCTGATTCCCTTACCACCTTCAAGCGCTCCCTCAAAACCCACTTTTTCGACTAGCCTATCCCTCCTCAAGCAAGCGGCCATAAAAGCATGTCATGCGCCCGACGCGATGCCCGCGATTTCACATCGGGCTCAATGTTTAATGTTGGTTTGGGGTGTACACTGCGCTCGCTTAGAATGGCTAATGTTTTGGGCGCTGCTTAGCCTCAGGGGTTACCCGCTTCCCCTGTGGGTCATAAATGGAAACAAAGATGGGTTGGGCTGAAGCGCTGCCTCTAAGTATAATGGTGTAGTAATGAGGAGAGGTGATTTGTAAGATAAATAAACGCTTTTATTTGAAAAGAATGTGCAAATAATCACTGTAAAATATGGCATGCGTGATGGGAAAAGTCTGTTCCCAGTCGTGACTGGAATGTCTTTTCTCCAAAGGTAAATACCCGTCCGTCTGTCACTGTTTAAGAGCCCCGAGGGGAATGAGGGTGTCAACGGTGTCAACTGGGCTTATGTCTCTTTAGGCAGTTAAGTAATGACAGTTTTCTGGGTCAAGGTGGTACAGTCTGGCACAATTGTGCTTAAGTTTGCAGAAGTGTGGTATAATCTTGCACCAAGTGCTTAAGGTATGCAGGAGTGTAAGGTAGGTACGTACTGGGATTCAGCGAGGTGTGGCGTCCCGCTTGCTCGCTTCTTACCCTGTGTGTCCTGTGGCCGGAATAGCCTTCCGTGCTCCTGCTGAGTTGGGCTCTACCCCTCTGTATGCGCAGCCGCGCTAGATGGGGGAGCCTGTCCGTGGGTCTGGGGTGACGCTGCAGCCGCAGCGTTCCGGTCCCCGTTGGTGGATGTGTGCCTGCCCGGCTTCACTGGCGTCGGTCTGGACGCGACTTCCGGGTCTCAGATCTTGCGAGATCAGCGTTGATCCCCGGAGTGACGTCAGACGATGCCGGTGCGCTCGACTCGCGCCGGAGGAGACTTCGCCGTTTGTTCTTTGGTCTGCAGGGGATGTTTCTTGATGTGAGGTGCTGAATGCCTTGTGTCCAACGCGTTTCGGCCAGTAGGCCTTTTTCAAGGATAGTGTCAGTGGTTGCTGGTCTGGGTTTTAAGGCTCTGGTTGCCATTGATTGGTTGCTTTTCCCGTGAGGGTATTGGTCCTGTGTTTCAGAGGGAGGTATTATGCAAATTGGTCCTCTCTGATAGGTTCAAGTCCGTTCCTTAGGTCTTTCCCTATTAGCTTGTCATGGATTTTAACTGTTATATGTCAAGTTATTAAATGGATTGTTTGGGCTTGCGGGGTATGCGCTGATATGATTCTAATGGGTTTAAGGTGGTGTTAATGTTTAGTGATTCCCTGTAGTTACGTTTGTGGTGTGTTGAAGTGGTGCTTCCTGTTGGTGTCTTGCTCTGGGACTGTCTATGTTTAGTAGGTTGGGGTGATGCGGTGGGGGATGGTCGGTGGTGGTAAAGTGGGAGAGATAGAGTACGGGCAGATGTTGCTGCTGGGGTATTAATTGGTTTAGGTCATCCGTCCTCTACTGCTATATGTTGTATTTGGATGTGTCAGGGATTGCTGTACATAACAGTGTGTTACTCTGGGAGTATTATTGTTATAATAAGGGCGTTCTTACTGGTTATGTCAAGCTGTTTCTGAGAGAACGTGTCAGGTTGTCTAGGGTCCCTGTTGTTATGATCATGTTGTCATGCTGTGTCATCTTTAATATGTTGAATTAGGACTGTATGGGTCAAATTAACGTGGTGGTAATGTAGGAGAGATAAAGTACAGGATGTGATTGAGACAAATGGATAAGAGTTTCAAAAGTGATCTATATGTGCTGTATTTCCAGGATATTCTTATGTTGTTGTGTTTAGGCTGATTTGTCTGATGTTTGGTGTGGTGTGGTAAGGAGTGGTAAGGTTTTTTGCTAGTTTCTAATCCTTCAAATTATTGAAGCGATGTTGAAGTCTATGTTTAGACCTTTTGGTTCTAATGTTTTCAATGTGTATATCCATTTTAGCTCCTCACGGTCTAGTGTTTTGCCGAAGTCCCCCCCCCTCCAGTTTGGTGTTATCTTTGTGATTATGCAGAATTGTAGGTCCCTGGGGTCTTGTGCGTGTGTCTGTTTGAAATGTGCAGAAAGGCTGTGTTGTTCATAACCTTTACGGATGTTTCTGATGTGCTCTGCCAGGCGGGTTTTGAAGGGTCTGATGGTGCGGCCTACGTATTGTAGACCGCATGTGCATGTTATCAGGTATATGATACCTTTGGTGTGGCATGTGACTTCATGTTTTATGGTAAAGGTTTCTTTTGTGTTTGTGGATGTGAAGGTTTTTGTGGTTTTGTGTGTTTTACTGTTTTGTGTTTTGCATCCTATGCATACTCCACAGCGGTGGAATCCGTTTGTGTTTGGTGAATTGTCCAGTTTGCTCTGTCTGGTTTCTTTGGGTGGTATGTGGTTTCTCACTAGCTTTTGTTTTATGTCGGGTGCTCGTCTGTAGACTATTTTGGGTTGTGGTGGTAGTATGTCCGCTAAGGTTTCGTCCTGCAGTAAGATATTCCAGTTTTTGGTGACCATTTTTTTGATTTGTTGGGCTGAGTCGCTAAATTGTGTGATAAAGTAAATGTCATTATTTGGTTTGTCTGATGTTTTTGGTTTTGTTTTTAAAAGGTAATTTCTGTCTCTCTGTTCTGCTCTTTGGTATGCGTCGTTGATTAATTGTGTGTCATATTTTTTGTCTATGAATTGTGTTTTGAGTGCTTCGCTTTGTGTTTTGAATGTGGTTATGTCGGTACAGTTTCGTCGGAGTCTCGTGAATTGTCCTAGGGGTATACTTTTTATCCAGTTGTGGTGATGTCCGCTGTCAGATGATATGTAACTGTTAACGTCCACTTTTTTGTGATAGGTCTTGGTTTCTATTTTTTGTTGTTTGATGTGTATGTCCAGATCTAGAAATTCAACTTGTGTTTTGTTGTATGTGGTTGTGAATACGATGTTTTTGTTGTTTGAATTTATGTGGGTGATGAAGTCTGTCAGTGTTTTTTCGGTGCCTTGCCAGATGAACAGAATGTCATCTATGTATCTTCGCCAGAGGACCAAATTCGCCCCAAAGTCATGGCCATTCCAGATGGATTCCTCCTCCCACTTGCTCATGAATAAATTAGCATAACTTGGGGCGAATTTGGTCCCCATAGCGGTCCCTGTGTGCTGTAAATAAAAGTTGTGGTCGAACCATACGTAGTTGTGAGTAAGAATGAAATTGATGGCCTTTATTATGAAGTCTCTCTGTTCTGATTTTATGGTATGGTCTGTCGTGAGGAAGTGTTTGGCGCTTGCTGTTCCTTGTGTGTGATCAATGATAGTGTATAGGGCTGTTACGTCACTTGTGACCAGCCACATGTCCTCCTTCCAGTTGATGTCCTGTAATGTCTGTATTGTATGTGTTGTGTCCCTTAGGTGAGATGGTTGTTTACTGACTATGGGTTGTAGGTAGTGATCTATATACTGGGATAGGTTTGAGGTGAGGGAGTTGATGCCTGATATGATGGGTCTTCCTGGTGGTTGTGTTTGGTGCTTGTGTATCTTCGGTAGGTAGTAGAATACCGGCACTACCGGGTGTTGTGGGTTCAAGAAATCATACTCTTGTTTGGTGACTATTCCTAACGTCGGGCCTTCGTTTAGTAATTTCTGTAAGTCTTGTTTGAATTGTTGGGTCGGGTCTGTTTTTAATTTCGTGTAGGTGTTTGTGTCTCCTAGGATTCTGTGTGCTTCTGCTCCACCCTTATCTGCTGGTTTTATGATCAGTTCTTTGTTGTCCCTTAATTCTTCCAATGCTTCCCTCTCTTGTTTGGTGAAATTGCCCCTTCTATGTGTGTCTGTGTTGATTTTTTCTAGATCTTGTGTCAGTAATTGTTCGAATGTTTTGATGATATGGCCTTTTGTATGAGTTGGGTTGAACGTTGATTTGGGTTTGAGTGATGTATGTCTGTATTGGTCTGTTTGTGTTTCTTTTGGTCTAATGGGGTTTTGTGCAAAGAATTTTTTAAGTGTGAGTTTTCTTGTGAATGCTCGGATGTCCATGTATGTTTTGAATTTGTTTAGTTTTTTTGTGGGGGCGAATTTTAGTCCTTTTTGGAGTACTGTTTTGTGCATGTCGGTCAGTGTTGTGGTGCTGAGGTTGAAAATCCCTTGGTCTTTATCTGTGATTAGTCGTGTTGTTTTACTTTTTTTGCCTCCCCTGCACCCTCTGATCCGTCTCTTGCTTTCCTTTTGTTGGGGGTGTGTGTGTGTTGGGTTTCTATTGTCTGGCAGGTTTTTAGGCCTGCCTCCAAGTCTAAAAAATCCAAGTCCCAGTGCTCGGTCTCTGTTGTGTCTGTCATGGGTGCTTTTGTTTCTTCTACTGTCTGTTTGCTTCTGAATGTGACATGCCCTGCTTCTAATGATTGTCTTGCTGTATTCAGGTAGTGTTGGTCTTCTATGTCGTGTATGGAAAATGCTGAGCTGTCCAAGTCTGAGCATGTTTGGTCTAGGCTACTGTCGTCCGTGTCTGATTCTATGTCTTGATTGGCTGTCTGTTTGTGTTTGTATGTCATGTATTGTTGGTAGGTTAATGGTTGTTTGTCAATGTTCAATGTGCCAATTGACCCATGTGAACATAGGGAACAATGTGAAAAGGCCCAGAGACCCCAAAAATGGCCCCTGATGTTTGCAATGGCCCCCCAATAAATTGTTAACGCCACCCCATGATGAACGTCAACCCGAAGCGTGGCGAGCGGCGGCATTATGCGTCCTCCGACCTTTTCATACCCCCACTATCCACAATATTATTTTTAACCAAGTAATCCCTCTTACCCTCCACCTAAAGCGACCACCTTTCTAGGTAATCCTAAACCTGGTTGCTTCCGCTGCTGTGGCTGCACTACTTGCAGCTACATGAACACTGGTGACACTTTCTATCATCCATACTCCGGAAAAAAATTTAAGATTAAACACCGGGTTAGTTGCCACATAAAATTTGTAGTGTATCTTTTAAGCTGCCCCTGTGGTCGACATTATGTCGGCAAGACCAACAGGGCATTCAAAGAACGTGCTACAGCCCATCGGTCTAACATTAAAATTGCCATAACATCTGGCCACGGTGAGCACCCTGTAAGTAAACACTTTGTGGAGACAAGACACCCGCTGACCTCTCTCAGGTACAGAATAATAGACCATGTGCCCCCTCTGCCCCGTGGCGGCGACAGGTCACTGATTTTATTGCAAACAGAATGCCGTTGGATCCATACTTTGGATACCTTGGCTCCCCGAGGTTTGAATGAAAACCTCGGTTTATCCTGTTTTTTATAAATATGCTGCTGCCCCAGTATTTACACAGATAGCTTTACATGTGTTCTATAAATAGAATCACCCTTTATGCTTTAAGCATCTGTCTTGTACAATTTACTACAATAAGTGCTATCTATACGCTGCTGTTACTGTGAACACTGGTTTGTTTTTTGCTATGTCTATATGTGTATATTCTCTCCTCTCGCAACTTTGTTTACACTTGTGTATGATGTGTAACTTCTGTTCATTCATGTTTTTAGATCACGTGTCCGAGGCAGCCTCCGGGGCTCACTACGTCTCAGTAGCGTGTGATGTCATCATTAGACGCCATGTGACCGGACGCTGTGCGCCGCGGACAGCACCGAGGGCTATTTAGGTAAGCTCATTTGTATTTTTTAATTGTTTATGGCACCTTGATAAAGTTTCGACACTGCCACGAAACGTTGGGATACTACTGCCTCTGTGTGTTTATTCCATTACCGCGAGTGCCACCGTCCCCCCCACGCTGTACATTCCTGTCTCCACACCGGAGCCAAGTTACGGAGGGCACCGCCGTTCTTCACTGCATCCCCGCTGGGACTTGTGCATCTCTTGGAGTGCCGCCCCGTCTTCTATATATATATATATATATATATATATATATATATATATATATATATATATATATATATATATATACACACACACACACACACACACACACACACATATATACATACCCACTGAGTTGGCTGTTTATTTATTTATACCAGTTGCTGTAAGACTCATCTATACTATACTATATATATATATATATATATATATATATATATATATATATATATCACAAGAAAAGTCCAATTAGCGCGCAAGTCCTAATCCTTTCAGTGGAATTCAAGTCAGTCCTTTAGCTTTGGGGGAGAAGGAGATAATTTCCCAGCACTTTAGGTCAGATGTACAACCGGCTGCTTCCTCTTAATTACCCTTGCGGGCACCTGGATTCTCAGGTAAACGGTATTTCTAGGAGAGGAAAGAGGAGCGCTCCAAATAGTGCTTTATCTTTTTATTTCAATCACAAAAATAAAATCATCCACAGGTACATTGTAAATGGTGTCACGTACCACAATAGACGGTTAGGCACAACCGCGGGTGATAAACAGCATGAACTGGGGCTGTCTCCGACAGCAAACAGATTGGCAAACGGGTGCTCTCACCACTCTCACATCCACCACGGAGTTCAGACCGACGCCAGGCCACGCCCCTACGCGTTTCGTCACGAGGACTTCGTCAGAGGACTTCTGACGAAGTCCTCGTGACGAAACGCGTAGGGGCGTGGCCTGGCGTCGGTCTGAACTCCGTGGTGGATGTGAGAGTGGTGAGAGCACCCGTTTGCCAATCTGTTTGCTGTCGGAGACAGCCCCAGTTCATGCTGTTTATCACCCGCGGTTGTGCCTAACCGTCTATTGTGGTACGTGACACCATTTACAATGTACCTGTGGATGATTTTATTTTTGTGATTGAAATAAAAAGATAAAGCACTATTTGGAGCGCTCCTCTTTCCTCTCCTAGAAATATATATATATATATATATATATATGGAAGAACGGGGGGTGTCCAGAGTGCGCTTCCAGTAGTACCACCTAGCCAATATGGGTATAAAGTCCCAACTTTATGTGATCCTGCCGTCACTTATATCCAAACGGAGTGTTCATAAGCTTCAAAATAACACCGAAGACTTCGAATTTTAAAAGATGGTTCTTTATTAGAAGCCCAACGCGTTTCGTCTACACGACTTCATCAGGGGCAATGGCATGGCCTGGTGTGGCCAGAAATCCAGATAGAGGTGAACAAATGGAAATATCCTTTTACATATACAGTTAAAATCGGTATTGGTAGGTATGGGAGATAAGCGCCAAAAGGGATAAATCTCCAAAAATAGCTCCTTGAGAGGAGATAAAGATCCACGGGGGTGGAATCCACTGCAGTGGAGTAAGCACCTATATTTTCTTGCTGTGGATCACTCTATATTTGCTTTTATCTGGCTGGCTGTGAGAGAGGAAGACATTCCCTCCAGTCGTATACCTTGGATTCCACCCCCGTGGATCTTTATCTCCTCTCAAGGAGCTATTTTTGGAGATTTATCCCTTTTGGCGCTTATCTCCCATACCTACCAATACCGATTTTAACTGTATATGTAAAAGGATATTTCCATTTGTTCACCTCTATCTGGATTTCTGGCCACACCAGGCCATGCCATTGCCCCTGATGAAGTCGTGTAGACGAAACGCGTTGGGCTTCTAATAAAGAACCATCTTTTAAAATTCGAAGTCTTCGGTGTTATTTTGAAGCTTATGAACACTCCGTTTGGATATAAGTGACGGCAGGATCACATAAAGTTGGGACTTTATACCCATATTGGCTAGGTGGTACTACTGGAAGCGCACTCTGGACACCCCCCGTTCTTCCATGTACTCTATTTGTGTCTCTCACTAACAGGAGAGTCGTTCCAGAGTTGCAGCTGGTCGAAAGGCCCACTCCTGAGCGCAATTCCTGACCACTTCTGTTTGTTTTTTATATATATATATATATATATATATATATATTCCCAGCGTGGCCAGGCACTTCCTCCTAATAGCGCTGTAGTTTGGGTGCTCACACCAAAAGAATACATACACAGTCCCAGCGTGGGTGCCGCACACCAAAAGAACTTCTTTAAATCCGTATAAAACAGGGTTTATTACAGCAACGTTTCGATATCACCGCGATATCGTCATCAGGCTTTAAACCTGGTTTAAAGCCTGATGACGATATCGCGGTGATATCGAAACGTTGCTGTAATAAACCCTGTTTTATACGGATTTAAAGAAGTTCTTTTGGTGTGCGGCACCCACGCTGGGACTGTATATATATATATATATATATATATATATATATATATATATATATAAAAAAATGGGGGGATCCCCTTCCTGCGCTTACAATGTAAGAGCAGCACCTCTGACGGGTCCTCTGTTAGGCAAATCACAAATAATAGAAATGGAAAGGGGGGGGGGGTTCAGAGGGCGCTTTAGCTAGTAAATCAATCACTTTAAGTTGACATTAACATTTAATAAAAATACACAAACATATAAAAAGCCCATATCAGGATATCATATATATTCACAAGTGGTGAACAATCGTATGTGAGTACAACTCAGTTCAGTTTGTCAATTCGGTCGAAACAAGGAGCCCAACACGTTTCGTCATGTGGTGAACCCCTGCTGTATGCTACTGATCCTGATCACATTATTTTGGTGATTTTTCATCCTGCAAATCCCCAAATAATCACACTCAATTTGAGGACAAATCTTTGTTGCCCTGAATTGTATCGGAGAGATATTGAAATACCCGTCTACGGATACTCTTATATAGGACACACATACAGTAGTTATTGTCGGTTGCATTTTCTGCCCCGATGAAGTCATGACATGACGAAACGCGTTGGGCTCCTTGTTTAGACCGAATTGACAAACTGAACTGAGTTGTACTCTCATACGATTGTTCACCACTTGTGTATATATGATACCCTGATATGGGCTTTTTATATGTTTGTATATTTTTAATAAATGTTAATGTCAACTTAAAGTGATTGATTTACTATCTAAAGCGCCCTCTGAAAACCCCCCCTTTTCCATATATATATATATATATATATATAAACACACACACACACACACACACACAAACACACTGGCATGAGGTGAGCATTGAGCGTCTGGCTGTGGGTGCTCCATGATGAGGCCGATCATGCTGTGTGGTGTGTGCTCTAGTCTATGTGTCCCTGTCTGACCAGAACACTATACATCCCCGCCAGGCCACTGTGTGGTGTGTCCCTATCTGACCAGCATACTGACCATAAATGAGAATATTCCATGCAGCATAATGATGGGTTCTGGTATTGGCATAACAACACCACCACTGTCCAAGTGGTGGCGAGGAGGGAGCTGGTGCCTCGGGGGTGCAGCCAATTCTAGGCAGTCTGGATGTCATGGAATTTGCAGAAAATGGCCCACCAAACCAGGGCCATCTTAACAGCAGTGTGGGCCCCTGGGCAAAGCAATGCACTGGGGTCCTTACCCATTCTCCCCTCCTAGGGGTGTGGGGGGGGGGGTGCTATCAGCAGCAGTTTTGATGTCCCATGGATGGCAGGGGGTGCTCTATCTTCCACTCAACATGTAGGACCTGGAGCAGTAACTTCTGCTAATTACTCCGTTACTGCACAGGTGGTGGGAGGGAGAACACTAACGTGTGGAAGGGGGCACTGAGCTGAATGAAGGGTCCCTTGTAAATGACTTCCAGGGAGGTAGGGGGTGTTTTATACGCAGGGGAGGGTTGGATAATGGAGTGGGCTTAATATTCGTCATTTTCTGGTGGAAGGGCAGCTTGTTTGACTGCAGATATCGCCATTATCAGTAAATAGATTTCTTAGCCATCAATAGTATAAAAACCTAACTTTCAGGAAGTGCTGGGAACTTGGGGATCAGAGATCAGGAGCCAGAGCAATCCAGTGACCTAAATATAAAATGGTACTCTTTACCTAGAACGGCGCCCACGATTTTGATCTTGGGCATCGCAAGGGAAAACATTGCGTCGATCGAATCGCATGTGGCCAAAAAATCGCATGCGATGCGAACGACGCGATTACCGCGATTTTACATAGGGAACAATGTTAAATGGCCCAATTAACCTGATTTTACATAGGGAACCATGTTAAATGGCCCACAGACCCCAAATACCCACCCTGTAGTGTGAAATGCCCCCCCCCAATTGTTAACGCCACCCCACGATCAACGTCAACCCGAAGCGCGGCGAGCGCAGCGGTACGCGTCCTCCGACCTTTTCATTCCCCCACTATCTACGTCGTCGTGGAGTTGAGAATATAAAGTGTGGCGAGCGTAGCGAGCCACCGTGTCCGAAGCGTGGCGAGCGCAGCGAGCCCCGTGAGGGGACGCGGACACCTGTGAAGCCCGCGATGGGACGCGGATACCTGCGCTCGCCACACTTTCTATTCTCAACTCCACGCCGACATGGATAGTGGGGGTATGAAAAGGTCAGAGGATGCGTACCGCTGCCCCTCGTGGGCTCGCTGCGCTTGCCACGCTTAGGGTTGACGTTAATCGTGGGGTGGCGTTAACAATTGGGGGGGCCATTTCACACTTCAGGGTGGGTATTTGGGGTCTGTGGGCTATTTAACATTGTTCCCTATGGAAATTCGGGTCAATTGGGCCATTCAACATTGTTCCCTATGTAAAATCGCGGTAATCGCGTCGGTTGTATTGCATGCGATTTTTTTGGCCGCTTGCGATGCGACCGACGCGATTTACATTTTAACATGCATTTCTATGTAAAATCGTGGGCATCGCATCGGTCGCATCGCATGCCATTATAATGGCATGCGATGTACATGCGATGCCTGCGTGGGCGCCGTTCTAGGTAAAGAGTACCTATAAAACTGTACACCAGACGTTTGGAGCTGGAGCAGGGACCATCTGCTGGAAGGCTGATAACTCTGGTTATGGGCATGATAGAGACAAGCCGCTAGTGTTGACAGAAAGGGGAGAGTCCCAGATTTTGGAATATACTCTCAGAAAAAGTTAAGTTAGAGAGAACCTTAGAAATATGACTGGGAAGTGCAATTAACAGGTCGGATGTGGACTGCTGCTTTGAAGTTGGATATCTCCAGTTCCCCAGGGCCGATTTTCAAAATTCTGGTATTCCTGGAAAAAGGGGATCCTCAGCTATCAGCATAGGGCCCTTATACACCTGGGGCCCCTGGGCAAGTGCCCATTAAGCCCATACGTAAAGATGGCCCTGCCCCAAACATGTCCACCGCCTTGAAGGGGGCAGATGCTAAAGACCCGCTGGACCTCTAGCATCTGTCAGGGGAGCGTAGCGTACAGCGCTACCTGGAAGTGTAAGATTTCAGGAGCGCTGGTGTGCTGTTAAGACATATCCCCTAACAACGGGCAAGAAACCCCTGGCAACAAGCAAAAAACTCTGGCAACAAGCAAGAAACCCCTTAGAAACAAGCAAAAAACATTATGTATGTGTGGGCGGGGGGAGGGGGTATCACAAAATGACGACGCTAAATTTCTACTTATGCGACTGGGTTCTGGGTGTGAAGGTAGGGATGACATTTTATATATTATTTAATTTCCTGCAGTGACAGAATGGCAATGAGCTGGGTTTTGGGTTACTCACACTGCTGCTGTTGTGCCCCCCAGTCCAGTGCAGCGTAGCTTGGCTGTGGGCTGAGTCTCCAATCAGGGGAAAGCTGCTGCTGGTCCATCTGTGGGACTGGCCAGAATGAACATGATCTCCAACCCAGTCCGCCTGCTACACCTACAGTGCAGCCAGACTCCTGTATGGCAAACTGCTTGCGCGGCACTGTGGATGACATCATCACCACTCAGCACAGCGCAGGAGCCGCTGGACATCAGCACATAGAGATGAGAGGAGGAGCGAGGCGAGCTGCTTACATAACATCCAGTGCAGCAGACACCCGGCTAGCTATCACAGCTGAGCAGTGAGATTGTCAGGTTGGGACTGGCGGCACAGCTCTCAGATGATGAGTGGCTTAGATAACAGACTATATCAGTCACATTGAGTCTGTTCCCGAAGCTACCCCTCAGCCAGAAGGCAATGGAGTCAGCACCCCCTTCTGGCCAGGAGCCCGGTGGCAAATGACTACATTGCCTCCAGGAGTTCCGCCACTGTTGTCTACATGGACAGTTAAACGTAGCACCACGTCCACTTGCATGGCTCGCTGTGCTCGCCATGCTTTGGGCATAGTGCCTCGCTATGCTCGGCACACTATTTTATTCTCCCTCCACGCCCTAGTGTATGGTAGGGCACGAAATACCGGCTCCAAAAACAGTAAAAAAATATATCAACATTTTGACTGTCGACCTTGCCCATGTCGACCTAATGCTTTTGTCGACCTAATGACCTGTCGACTTAGACCCATGTCAACCTAGTCCCATGTTGACATTGTCCCATGTCGACCTAATGGTGTCAACCTAATGCTTGTCGACCATCATGCTGTAGATCAAATGACCGTATCCCCTCCCTAAAAAAGGACCTTCATCTCCATCCAGGCTATAAAACAGCAGGAGGTTTGTATTCTCTTGAAAGCCCAACAATTGGGGACAATTTAATCAGCAACACAGCAACCACCAGTGAGGCTTAACAGGAACAGACACTACCCATAATAAAATCCAAATCCAGCTGGGACTCATTTCTCCCCAATAATACGGTACCGTATAGACTTATAACCTCAGTCACCAAGTTTTAACTTCAAATTTCATTTCTATGAATTGCTTCTATTTCATTTATTTTTATTATTGTTTTTATGTTTAATTCTCAAATAATAAATTGTATAAAACAAGTACTGGCAATTTGTAATAAACTGTTCATTAAAAATAATAGCGCAGTCACCTACTGTATTCTTTTCTTTTTTAGCTTTCTTTTGTGGAGCGACACCCCCATATATTGTACTGCAGCTTAACAAAACAGTTCTACACCCTGCGCCTCTATACGGATAACTTGTTAGCTATCACCTTTCTCTACACATGGGCCAGATTCAGCATACAATATAGTGTGGGTTGGATACAGTACAGATTAAATATACTGCAGGATATAGTGTAGTTTGGATACAGTGTGGGCTGGATATAATGCAGGATACAGTGGGGGCTGGATATACTAATGATATACAGTATGAAGGTTAAGTGGCTGGTTCTGGAATATGATAATCTGCCTGAATAGGTGAGTTTTCAGGGAACGCTTGAAAGTTTGGAGGCTAGAGGAGAGTCTTAGTGTGTGTGGAAGGGCATTCCATAGGGTGGGTGCTGCCCGACAAAAATCCTGCAAGTGTAAGTGGGAGTGAGTAATGAGTGTGGATGAGAGACGCAGATCTTGTGCAGAGCGGAGAGGTCGGTGGGGATATATTTTAAGATAAGTGAGGAGAAATAAGTTGGTGTAGTCAGAGTGATGGCTTTGTATTTAAGTAGAAGTATTTTATATTGAATGCAGAAATATACAGGCAACCAATGGAGGGACTGGCAGAGTGGATCAGCAGACAATGGAAGTCTAGCCAGAAAGATCAGCCTCGCAGCTGCATTCAAAATGGATTGTAGCGGTGAGAGTCTTTTCTTAGGAAGACCGGTAAGGAGGCCATTGCAATAGTCAATGCGTGATATAAAGAGTGCATGGATTAAAGTTTTTTCAGTGTCTTGTGTAAGGTACGGACAAATTTTGGATATGTTTTTTAGATGCATATAACATGATTAAGAGACAGATTGAATGTGAGGAATGAAGGACAGTTCAGAGTCGAGGATGACCCCTAGGCAGCGAGCTTGTGGGGTAGGATTAATTGTAGTGTTCTCAACAGTGATAGAGATATCAGGTTGGTAACTACTCTTGGCTGGTGGGAATACAGTATAATTAATTCTGTTTTGGAAATGTTAAGTTTGAGGTGGTGAGATGACATCCAAGATGAAATGGTAGAAAGTCATTCAAAGATACGGAGCAATACTGATGGTGACAATTCCAGGGAGGATAGATAGATTGGAGTATCATCAGCGTACAGATGATACTGGAATCCAAAAGAGCTGATTAGTTTGCCAAGAGAGGAGGTATAGATTGAGAAAAGTAGAGGACCTAAAACTGAGCCTTGTGGTACTCCAACGAACAGAGGTAGTGAGGAGGAGGTAGAATCAGTGAAGCGAACACTGAAAGAGCGATTAGATAGGTAGGAAGAGAACCAAGAACCAAGGGCTGTGTTTTGAAGACCTAGGGATTGTAGTGTTTGTATGAGAAGAGAGTGGTCCACAGTGCCAAAGCTGAGAGATCTAGAAGAATAAGAAGTGAGAAATAGCCTTTAGATTTAGCAGTGGCCAGATCATTGACTACTTTAGTCAGTGCTGTCTCTGTAGAGTTTTGAGAGAGAAAGCCTGACTGAATTGGGTCCAATAAGTTGTAGGAGTTAAGAAAGTGTGTGAGGTGAGTGTAGGCAAGTCTCTCAAGTAGCTTCGAGAGGCATGGTAGCTGAGAGATACTGAGAGATGGTAGTTAGAGAGACAGTTTGGATCAAAATTGTGTTTTGTTTTTTTAAATGGGAGTATTAAGTGCATGCTTGAACAGAGAAGGAAAGATACCAGTAGAAAAAAAAAAGTTACAGATTTTAGTTAAGCTTGGGATAAGCACAGGAGACAGAGCTTTACTGTAAGGGTATAGGATCAAGAGGAGAGTTAGTGGAGCAGGAGGATGAGAAGATTGTGGTCACTTCATTCTCACTTGTGGGGTCAAATGAGGAGAGAGTGACAAAGGGCTCAGGATGGGAAGTAAGCAAGTCACCGGCTGAGGAAGAGCATGCCATTTCATCTTGGATTTTAGCAATCCTTTCCTTGAAGAAGGAAGCAAGCTCTTGCACACTGATATTAGCAGGTAGGGAGGATGAAGGAGGGTAAAGAAGTGATTTAAATGTATTAAAGAGTCACTTGGTGTTAGTGGCATGAGAAGAGATGAGAGATTGAAAATAAGTTTGTTTAGCAATCTCCAGAGCATTAGGCTAGAAATGGCAGGTAGTCTTTAATGTGACAAAGTCACTTGTATTTTGAGATTTACGCCACCGACGTTCAAATCTACGTGATAGTTTTTGCAGGTGTCTTGTTAATTTAGTGACACGGTTGGCATCTAAGCCTATGTTGATTGTTAGGAGTAGCTGGAGCAGCTTCACCAAGGTCAGTTTGTAGAGTCTGGTTCAGGTGGGTTACAGCTGTCTCAGGACAGACAAGTGTAGAAATGGGTGAGCACAGTTGATGCAGAGATGTAGAAAGTTGTTGAAAATCAATAGCATTAGTATTTCTGTGGGTTAGAGGAGGCTTGCATGATTTAGGTATTATAGAGCTTGGAGAAATGGAGGAGGTTGAGAAGGTGACAAGGTTGTGATCCGAGAGAGAGCGAATGGGGCGTTAGTGAAACAGAGCATAGCCTAGTGAATACCAGATCAAGGCAGTGTCCCTCCTTGTGAAGAGAGGAGTAAGACCATTGGGAGAGGCCAAGAGAGGAGCTTAGATAAAGGAGATAGAGGCATGAGGAGAAAGTGGGCTGTCAATAGCAATATTGAAATAGCGTATGATGATGGTGGAGATGTCAGAAGATAAGAAGTGGGGGAGCCAGGCGAAGAAATCTTCCAGAAACTGTTGTTTGGGAAGCCCAGGTGGGCGATAGATAGCTGCAAAATGCAGAGAGAAAGGGGTGAAAACCCTGATAGAGTGAACTTCAAATGATGTGAATGTGAGTGAAGCATGTTGTATTTATGCCTATTTCCCTACAGATTGTAAGCTTGCAAGCAGGGCCCTCATACCTTTAACTGTCTGTAAATAACTAGTTTGTTTTATCACTGTCTCCTATTGTAAAGCGCAATGGAATATGCTGCGCTATATAAGAAACTGTTAATAAATAAATAAAATACAGTGCAGGTTGGATACAGTGTGGGTTAGATACAGCATGGGTCAGATACAGTACAGTATATAGTGTATGTTGCATACAGTGCAGGTTGGATACAGTGCAGGATACAGTGTGGGTTGGATCTATTGCGGCATATAGTGTGGGTTGGATACAGTGTGAGATACATTGAGGGCTGGATACAGTGCAGGCTGGATACAGTGCAGGCTGGATACAGTGCAGATTATATATAGTGCGTGAAATGGTGATGGTTGGTTACAGTGCAGAATATAGTGTAAATTGGATACAGTGTGAGTTGAAAACAGTGCGGGTTGGATACAGTGCAGATCATATATAGTGCGTGATATGGTGCAGGTTGGTTGCAGTGCAGGATACAGTACAGGTTGGAGATGGTATGGGCTGGATACAGTTTGGGTTAGATACAGTATGGGTCTGATAAAGTACAGTGTGGATACAGTGCAGGTTACAGTGTGGGCTGGATCCAATGCAGGATACAGTGCGGCTAGATACAGTTTGGGATACAGTGAGGGTTGGATTCAGTGCGGGTTGGTTACAGTATGGGTCAGATACAGTATTGGTCAGTATGTGAATTCGCAGCCCTGACGATTATAGGATGACCATGCTTGTGCATGGTACACTGTGCGCATGTGCGAGCCATCCGCGCAAAGACAGCCAGCAATTGATAGCCAGCACTGACTGTTCGCAGGGTCATTGATACCCTGCAGCTGTTTGGAGGCACTAACCCAGCATTTTCTGGGGGTGCCCTAGTAAACACAGGCATTCCCCTGCCATTGGGAGGGACGGCCGCTGATGCAGCAGCAACCTCCTATTCCCCACAACCATCGCAGCACCGAGAAAGTCCTGGCATACTCGCCGCTGCAAACTGAGGGAAAGCCATTCAATGTTGAGTGATTCCAAATGGTTTTCCCCTCATGTGCACAACTGTGAACTGCGTGTTGGCAGTGCAGGGGTGCCACTGGTATCCTCAGTGCGGGATACCAGCTCTCTCTGCACAGTGAAAAACCTCATGTCGACCTTTTGACTGTTGAACTCGACCATATCGACCTAATGCTTATGTCAACCTAATGACCTGTCCACCTTGTCCCATGTCGACCTAGACTCCTGTCGACCTTGCAGTATGTCGACCCAACGGTGTCGATCTAATGACTGTCGACCATCTTTAGGTCGAACCAATGATCCATTCCCATTTGAGACAGAATTTAACATGCAGTTTTATGAAATGCAAAAAACAAGGTATGGCTTCAACAGTGAAGTGAACAATGAAATTGCACATACCTTTGGTCTGTGCAATGTAAATGAGGTGGCTGAAGATCTTGAGCATCTGTGGCTTCTGCAAGTAATTCTTTGCTCCACTCGTTACTGAGATGACGAGGTTTGGAGTTGTACAATCCCAGTATTTTGTCATCAGCTCATACAATTTCTCTGGCTTTGTGTCAGCTGACAAGCGGATGTACTGTTGTGGAAATACAGAGGTGTTACAGATATGACAATGGATCGACCCTCAAAAACATCTACTGTATTATTAGACTAAATCAGTTCAGTAACAGTGACGGCCACACCTGTGGCTGAAATGATTGGTTTGGGCAGTGGACATTACTGGCAATGATCTATCCATGCACAAACTGGCTCTACATAGGCACGCTGTCATCCTCATCCTCATCATCCGATTCCTAATCCCTGTCAGTGTGTGCATACTCTTCTTCACACACTAACATTATTATGGTATTTGGTAGCAGGAACACAGGACCTAAAGTAACTGTTTAAACCCCAGTGCATTAATGGTGAATACTGGACGCACATCTAATTCCAGCATTGCTGTTATGGTGTCAGTAATCCGCTGTGCAACTGGGTGACTGCTGTCATACTTGCTCCATCTACCAAAGGACTTTATTACAGTAATTATTTTGTTAGATTACTACAAGTTTTTTTCCTCGTCCCCACTTGGGATGAAGATCCACTCACAGCAGCAGCAGTAGCAAAAGGTGTAGCACTCAAGGATCCTGTTCTGAGGAAGCACGGATAGGAGAAGAGTCATCCATGCTTATAAAATGGGATGAAGTAATACTTTCGAACATGATTGAGGATATTGACGATAAAGGTGATGGTGGTAGAGATAGCAGCTGGTTGGATCTAACAGGGAGAACACAGCTAGGTGACAGTAGACTAGTTGTTACATTTTTAGCCAAAGTTTCTGAATTTGTCAAAAATGTCTGATGAACGTGCTCCAAGTGATGTAACAGGAAGGAGGTTCATATATATTTAAGGTCCCTACCTCTACTTACTATTGCTTTACTAAATAGTACAAAGAATATATACAGTATATTCGTGCCTATCACAGGGCTTACAGATGCATATCATAAATAATGATGCTTGTGAAAAAAGATAATTGTAAAAAAGGATGGTTGTGAAGAAAAACGCACCAAACAGTGCAAAAGATTAAGGGGGACATTTACTAAGAATACGAATACAAAAAATTGTATTCGTATTCTTGCTACGAATGAATACGACTGCATACCTCGTATGCAAAGTCGTGTTCCTGAGGGGAATTTACAAAGCAGTCAAATACGACTGCTTTGTAACCCTCCGATGTCGTATTAATTCGTATTAGCTGGCCGCATATATGGCCGCTAATACGAATTAGTGTAGGCAGTCTGCACTGATCATTCAGATCCGTGCAGGCTTTAGTGATTAAAAAATTGTAAAGCAAATAAATAAAAAAAA
Source organism: Crinia signifera (assembly GCF_055691185.1). Classification (NCBI taxonomy): domain Eukaryota; kingdom Metazoa; phylum Chordata; class Amphibia; order Anura; family Myobatrachidae; genus Crinia; species Crinia signifera. Next base: position 182,409,112 of record NC_139223.1, on the reverse strand, counting down.
GCGTGGGGTCCCCCCACAGCTGTAACCAGCACCAGGCTGACAGAGCCAGGGCCAGTAATTAAAAATCAGGGAACCCGACAAATAGGGGTTCCCCGATTTTTAACAACCAGCCCCAGGCTCCAGGTCTGGGGCTGGTTCCCAAAATACGGGGGAACAAAATGACTAAGGTCCCCCGTATTTTAAGAACCAGCCCCAGGCCAAACCAGCCAGCAGGGTAATGCCACAGCTGGGGGGAGACTTTTTATACAAGTCCCCCCAGCCAAAGCATTAACCCCCTGACCGGTCAGCCTGGTCAGGGGCCCTGGAGGAGTGGGGACCCCCCCAATAAAGGGGTCCCCCCTCCAGGACTTACCTGACCAGGCTGAAGCCTGGTGCTGTCCCCTGGTGCTGTCCTCTGTGGGCCTGTGCGGTGTCACATGCCGCCGTCCGGGACCCCCAGTACCCGGACGGACAGCAGGAGCTGGGCGGCGCAGGGAGGCTGTGGACGCTGCCGAGCAGCACTCCAGGCCTCGCTCTGGAGCCGGGCGTCGGGGCGTTGCTAGGCAACGTCCCCGAACTTCCGCCCGGCGGCTCTGTGCGCCTGACGTCACGCAGGCGCCGGGTTTGAATAAATAACCGGCCTCTGCTGGGCACAAACGCCGGCTATAGCGTTTTCTATGCTACCCCGGTCCCTGGAGCTTTTGGGGTCCTTTTCCCAGTGCCTCCAGCTTTGCAGCGTCTCCTGTGTCCAGTGTCTCCTGTGTCCAGCGTCTCCAGTGTCCAGTGTCTCCAGTGTCCAGCGTCTCCTGTGTCAGCGTCTCCTGTGTCCAGTGTTCCAACTTGTGGAATTCCTGGTTCCCGCTGTGTGTTTTCCTGTCCCGGGACGGAGCCTGCATGATTTCCACCTTCTCCATCACTCCGTGGGTCACGTAAGTGCCCCTGTGGAGCCCCGGTATTTCTTTTGATTCCATTGTGGCCCTCCGTGGCCGTTCCCCTCCGCGGGACTGTTTTCCCTTCATTTCAGTGTACTTCGTTATTCCTGTCTCCTATTTCCCCCTTGGTCCTTCTCCCTAGTCTCCGCCAGGTAGGGGTGTCCCCTTTCCTCTCTGCACCCGGTTTTGGGGAACGTCCTTTCCTTGTTTTTACTGGTTCTGAGGATTCCCTATTCTCTGGTGGGTTTGCGACTCGGTCGCGCTGTCCCGTCCTTGGCCTGGTGCCGGTTAGTTAGGGTTTTTTTATCAGTTAGGCCCGTTAGCTAGATCTGCCTTTCGAGATACCCCCTGGCGATCGCTCACCCCTTGTCTCCACATAACACCTGGCTACATCGGCGTCGGAGCAGGCTTAATCGGCTCCTTCGAACGCGGTGGCTACAGGCGAAGCCTAGCACTACCGCAGGGGTATTCCATCTGCCCGGGGGACTCAACAGAGTTAGTGTAGGCTTCGCTGTGGCCGTCCTAAACAGCGGTGCCAGCTACGGGCTCACGCCTGACCTTCCACCTCCAGTCATCCATAAAGTCACGTGGTGCCTCGCCAGGCAGCGTAAGATTATAGCCGGTCAAAAAGACTGCAATATAAGAGCTAGATCTGTCTTAAAAAATGTATAGAAATTAGAAGGATAGCCATCAGGGCCTTTATCTCATTGTAAGGCGTCGATGGCCGCTTCTACTTCAGATATGGACCAGGGGGAGCACAGGGACAGACAGGTCTCAGAATCTAACCTCGGGAGAGCAATGTTGCTCAAAAAAAAAAAACTTCAATGTCAGCTGGGACAGGTTGAGGAGTGTTGGCATCAGAATTGAGGTTATAGAGCTGGGAATAGTATTCCGCAAAGGTGTTTGCTACTGTATGTGGAAGGGATCAACAACCCTAGCTCTCCGAGAGTTCTGTAGAAAATGTATTCTTGCCCTAGCTCTGTGACCTCTCAATTTTCTAGCTATGAGTCGGCCCGATTTATTCCCAAAGGAGTATATATTGGCTATATTCCGCTGAACTTCCTGAAGGGAGAAAGTGTTTACCTTATCTCTCGCCAGCATAAGACGCCTATATATAGATCTGTTAAGGGAATCCGCCTTATGGTCAGATTCTAGTTTGGACAACTCCGTTTCAGCTAATATAAGATCCCTAGCCTGGGCCTTCTTCAATCTAGCTGCGGCTTGTATAGCGGAGCTGCGGATAACCCCCTTAAGGGAGCACCAATGGTTAAACACATTAGTGTCCCCTGGTTGGTTAGTAGAGATATACAGGGAGAGGGAATCTTCAATAGCTTGACGGGATTCCAAATGGGACAACGCGTGGTTACCCAGTCTCCATGGGCTTGGAATAACTCTATAGGAGCTCTGATCCCATGAAATCAATAAGGGGGAGTGGTCAGACCAAGTCATAGGCAATATGTCTACTTTATGTAGGGAAGCTAACGTCCATTTGTCAGATAATGCCAAGTCGATCCGTGAGTATGACTGATGTGGGTGGAAAAAAAAAGGTATAGTCCATAAATGCAGGGTGTTTGGCTCGCCAGGCATCATGCAGATCATATTCACCCAGGATCTGGCGGAAACCAGTAGAATAGTCTACTGCATGGGGGCCTCCGTGTATACCAGGACGGGATCTGTCAACAGTGGTATCGAGGACCATATTAAAGTCTCCCAGAAGCAAGAGAGCTCCCTTAGCATGTTTCTGCACGAATGCGCAAAGTTTCCTGCAAAAGGACACCTGCCTTGTATTAGGGGCGAAACAGGAGACCAGGGTAACCTCAGTATTTTCAAGTGAGCCAACTAATATAATGCATCTCCCCTCCGGGTCGCAGTGTTGGGAGGTAACTGAAAAGGAACAGTTAGCAGAAACTAATATAGCCACCCCTGCCTTTTTAAGAGGGACCTTAGCAGTGTAGCACTGGGGATATTTATTATCTAAAAATTTGGGAGGGGCTGATTTTTTGAAGTGTGTTTCCTGGATGGCTACTATCTGGGCTTTTAATTTGTGAAAGGAAGCCAAAGCCACTTTATGTTTCTGGGGGGAATTCAACCCTTTCACATTTAACAAGAGAATGTTAACCAGTATTCAGAAACTAAATGTGATCCTTATTATCTGGGAGCATTATATCAATCACATGGGACATACACATGTTGAGGCGAGGGGAACAGAGAGGGAAAGACGAACAGGGCACAGAGAGGATAAGAAAGAAGAGGGGAAACAGAAAGACAGCGACTCTAAGAGTCATACTAAGGCGCCATAATAGATACGCCTCACTCATATCTACAGGGGGGTAGTGGCTATCCACCTCGCAGTCTCCTAGGTAACAGGGAAATAATTAAATAGAGCACAGGGCATGCAAACCAAGATAGTATCTAGAACATAAAACCACTCCAAAGGCTAAATCAGAGCAAATGAAAAGTATACTCAGCATTGCATCCCATGGAACTTATTAAAAAAAATAAAAAATACCATTGCTGGCATCTGTTAACTTGAATGTTGCCATAAATACAAAGCCAACTGACCATACCCCAGAACGCCAGTAGAGGACATTTGTCATTATGCACAATAATTAAAGAAACACATATTATTAAGTACCTGCGACCCTCCCAAAGGGCGCACCAGGACATGCCCAGAGGTGACACACAGCAGAGGTATCCACAGGCAGTAAGCCTACTGTTAGAGCCACTGTCCCGGCCAGTCTCCTGCAGTTAGCAGGTCTGGGACAGGCGGCGAAGGTACTGTGGAGAGCGGGCGCCGGGGACGTTGCCAAGCAACTCCCCGAACTTCCGTCCTCGCTATCCCTGCGGCTGGGCGTCAGGGCGTTGCTCGGCAATGGTCCCGAACTTCCACCCGGTGAGTGTCCCCTGGTGCAGCTGACGTCAGCAGCCGCCGGGGGTGCGAACTTTTGAATAAATAGCCGGCGTCTGCTGGGCATAGACGCCGGTTATAGCTTTGTGGACCCTGCTTAGCAATCCCTTGGTGTTCCTGGTTCCCGAGTGATCCAGAGTCTCGCATTGTTGGTTCCTGAATCCTGCCCTGCTGCAGCTAAGTGTTCATTGGACTTTTGCCTTGTATTCCTCCTGTCTCCTGGTTCCCCTAATACCAGCCTGGGTGTCTGCATTGTGGGGCTTGTCCCTCGCAGTGCAGGATAGTACAGTTGAGGTTTGACTTATTATTGCATACCATCTTCTGAGCATTGTTGCCATTGTTTATTATTGCATACCATCTTCTGAGCATTGTTGCCATTGTTTATTATTGCATACCATCTTCTGAGCATTGTTGCCATTGTGTATATATACCACCGTCACGCATTGTTGCGTCCAGCCATAGATTACCTTGTCTCATCATCTGTGGGAGCATTCCCAATCTCCCTGTGTAGTCACTCCCTTGGGGGTCCGGGGGCACTTGCCTCATGTGGGCATTAGGTAGCTGGTCCCCTTGCTCTCTCCTGGCCTTGGTGGGCGCGTTGTCACTCTTAAGACCAGGTGGCATCAGGGTTGGAGCTAGACTAACTGGCTCCTTCGAACGTGGCTATTATTGGCGAAGCCTAGTTCTGCACGCGCCCGCCAACCCTAGTCTGAGGCAACGGAGGTAGGGCAGGCGAGGTTGGCCCCAGATCATAATGTTCAAAGACCACAGGGGGCGGCCATGACTATTATCGAGTCCTTGTAATATGGATCCCAATGCAGGGGTTTCGGCCCAGGTGTTTTCTGACCAGATTCATCTTCTGACTCAGCAGCTACAGGAGCTCACCATTAGGGTTGAGTCTCAAAAGGAGGTTCGCAGGGCAGTTCCAACTGTGGCTGCGCAAATTAAAGAACCCAAGATGAGTCTTCCTGATCGGTTCTCCGGGGACCGACACCAGTTTTATAATTTCAGAGAGAGCTGCAAATTATATTTTCGTCTTCAGATTCTGAGATACAGAGAGTGGGGTTGGTGATATCTCTCCTTCAGGGGGATCCACAAACATGGGCTTTTGGTCTGAAGGCAGACAGTCCGTCCCTTCATTCAGTGGATGCTTTCTTCCAGGCAATGGGTATTTTATATGATGACCCGGATAAGGCAGCTTCGGCTGAGGCCCATCTGCGATCCCTTAAGCAGGGTCGTTGCGTGGCAGATTGCTCAGAATTTCAGCATTATGCCAATGATTCTGGTTGGAATGATCCTGCCTTACGTTCCCAGTTTAGGATAGGGTTGGCAGACCAAATTAAAGACTCTTTGGTACAGTATCCGGCACCAGCCTCCTTGGACGATCTCATGTAGCTAGTAATCCGTGTTGACCGCCGGCTTTGTGAGAGTCGTTCAGAGCAAGGGTCGCTTCCGGCTCCATTTCCCAGTGTTCCTGAGGATCCACCACTTGATCTCGGGGAGCCCATGCAGCTTGGGGCAACTCGTCTGTCTCCTCAGGAGAGGGCACGGTGGCGCTCCCAAGGCCTTTGCCTTTATTGCAGGACCCGAGGACACTTGGTGAATTCATGCCCGGAGCGTCCGGGAAACCCCAAGGCCTGAGTATGCAGGGAGACATCCTGTCAGGCATATCTGTTACATCTCTCAATAATGCTCTCTTAATTCACATATGTATTTCTTTTGAGGTACGTAAATGGGAGGGTCAGGCGTTTGTCGATAGTGGGGCTGCGGGTAATTTTATTGATTCTCAGCTTGCTCAGGATCAGGAGATTCCCCTCATTCCCATCACTCCTGAGATATCAGTTTATGGCCTTGATGGCAATCGTCTGCCATGGGGACAGTACCCCCTTTTTTGTTTTTCGTAGTCCCATAGCATCTGTAGTCCTCGGACTCCCTTGGCTTAAATTGCATAATCCAGGATTTGATTGGCAAACGGGGGAGTTAGTAAGCTGGGGTAAACAGTGTGCCTCGAATTGTTTGGCCCTCCCAGTACGTATGGTTTCTTCCTCAGTACCAGGATTACCTGAATCTTATGCTTCTTTTTCTGATGTGTTTTCTAAGAAAGAGGCAGATACCTTGCCTCCCCATAGACCCTACGATTGCGCGATCAATCTCATTCCTGATGCCAAATTACCCAAGGGGCGACTATACTCCTTGTCCTTACCCGAGGAGAGGGCAATGGAGTAATATATATATATATATATATATAGAGGAGAATCTTAGGAAAGGGTTCATCAGGCCCTCTAAGTCACCAGTAGGAGCTGTTTTTTTTTTCGTGGGTAAGAAAGACGGCTCCTTACGCCCATGTATTGATTTTAGACAGCTTAATCTCATTACAGTAAAAAACCTTACCCACTGCCTCTCATTTCTGTTCTTTTTGATCGTTTACGTAGGGCTTCCATTTTTTCCAAAATAGATTTGAGGGGTACCTACAATTTAATTCGCACAAAGGCAGGGGACGAATGGAAAACAGCTTTTAATACTCATACAGGGCATTATGAGTATTTAGTGATGCCCTTTGGCCTCGCTAATGCACCTGCTGTTTTCCAGGACTTTATTAACGATGTCTTGAGGGATTTTTTACGAGTATTTGTCGTCGTATACCTGGACGATATCCTAATCTTCTCCTCTTCCTTGGAACAACATCGTTTGCACGTTTGCACTGTTCTCCAGAAGTTGAGGGAGAATAGTTTGTATGCCAAATTGGAAAAATGTGAATTTGAGGTAGAGACGATTTCCTTCTTAGGTTATATTATCTCTCCCCGGGGTTTTCAAATAGACCCCGTGAAGGTCCAGGCCATCAAAGATTGGGTACAGCCTTCTAACCTCAAGTCCACACAAAGATTGTTGAGGTTTGCTAATTACTATAGAAGGTTCATTCCATTTTTTTCTGAGATTGTGGCCACTATAGTAGCGTTAAACAAGAAGGGCGCTAATCCCTCCTTATGGACCGATTCTGCCGTTGAAGCTTTTAAGAAATTGAAGACTGCCTTTATCTCTGCTAAAGTCTTGAGACATCCCAACCCTGAATTACCTTTTATCTTGGAGGTGGATGCCTCAGAGGTTGGTATCGGAGCAGTCCTCTCCCAAGTGGATAGACTGGATGGTCTCTTGCATCCGTGTGCCTTCTCCAGGAAGTTTTCCTCAGCCGAATGTAATTATGACGTTGGTAACCGGGAACTCCTCGCTATCAAGTCTTCATTGGAAGAGTGGAGGCACTGGCTGGAGGGAGCTAAATTCCAGGTTACCATAATTACTGATCACAAGAATCTGGCATACATCCAATCAGCCAAGAGGGTGAATGCCAGACAAGCCAGGTGGACATTATTCTTTGCTCGGATAAACTTCATCATTACATATAGGCCTGGTTCAAAGAATGTTGTTGCAGATGCCCTCTCAAGAAGTTTTTCGGCTGTGCAAGACCCTCATATACAGCAAAAGTCCATTATTCCTTCGTCTTGTATCGTTGTTGGGGTCACACAGAGTCTTTTGGATCAAGTCCTGCTGGCACAGTCCTCAGCACCCAAGTCCATTCCGGAGGGTAGGTTGTTTGTCCCTTTAGAACTCCGTAAGAATTTTTTTTTTTGAGTTCCACCAGTGTAGGTCAGCAGGTCACCCTGGGATGGATAAGATGTTCTCTTTGCTGACCAGGGCCGTCTGGTGGGCTACTATGAAAAAAGATGTTAAGGCTTGGGTGTCATCTTGTGACGTTTGTGCAAGAAATAAATCTTGCTGCACTTCTCCCATTGGTCAGTAACTTGGAGGCCATGGTCGCATATCTCCATGAATTTCATTACCAATATGCCACAGTCTTTGGGCCATGACACCATCTGGGTGGTGGTGGGTAGATTTAGCAAGATGGCACACTTTGTTCCCCTTAATGGTCTGCCGTCTGCCCAGAGGTTAGCCTCCCTATTTTTGTCTCACATTTTTCGCTTGCATGGTCTACCGTCAGATATAGTCTCCGACAGAGGCGTTCAATTTGTTGCCAAGTTTTGGAGATCAGTCTGCTCAGCATTAAAGATCAAGTTTAGTCCATCCTCCGCTTATTATCCTCAGTCTAATGGACAGACTGAGCGAGTAAATCAGACTTTAGAGCAGTTCCTGCGATGCTATGTATCCAAGTCTCAACACGATTAGGTGGAGAATTTACCCTTTGCAGAATTCGCTTATAACAATGGCTGGCATGCTGCCACCAAGATGTCTCCCTTCTTCTGTAATTTTGGTTTCCATCCTCGGGCAATTTCTTTTGATCCTGTTCCCGCCAGAACAGGTAATTCCAGGTGAGTGACCAGTAGGAGAGGTACCTGGGCTATGGTCCGCAGGGCTCTCCTCTCTGCAACCACGGCCGCAAGGCGCTTTTCCGAACGTCACAGGAAACCATGTTCTTTTAAAGTTGGAGACTGGGTATGGTTATCCACTAAAAACATCAACATCCGTCAAACATCCCAGAAATTAGGTCCTCGTTTTATTGGACCCTACAAAATAATAAAGAAAGTCAATCCAGTTGCCTTCAGACTTCTTCTTCCACAGTCTTTAAAAATCAATGCCACATTTCATTCTTCTTTACTCAAGCCTGCCCTCTGACTAATAGGCCGCAGACCAGCTTCAGTTATTCGTCAAGGTCTCAGGGAATTTGTCATTGACAGTATTTTGGATTCTTAGATAATTTGCACACGGTTGTTTTTCCTGGTCCACTGGAAAGGCTACGGCCCTGAAGAGAGGTGCTGGGTTCCTGATAAGGATCTCGATGCTCCTTCTCTAAAGAGAATTTTCTTTAAACAGTTTCCATAGAAGCCAGGAGCTCGAGGTTGGTTGACCTCTCCTCAAGGGGGGGGGGTACTGTTAGCCGCCACTGTCCCGGCCAGTCTCCTGAAGTTAGCAGGTCCGGGACAGGCGGCGAAGGTACTGTGGAGAGCGGGCGCCGGGGAAGTTGCCAAGCAACTCCCCGAACTTCCGCCCTCACTCTCCCTCCGCTGGGCTTCGGGGTGTTGCGCGGCAACGCTCCCAAACTTCCACCCGGCGAGCGACCCCTGGTGCAGCTGACGTCAGCAGCCGTGGGGGCGAGAACTTTTGAATAAATAGCTGGCGTCTGCTGGGCACAGACGCCAGTTATAGCTTTGTGGACCCTGCTTAGCAATCCCTTGGTGTTCCTGGTTCCCGAGTCCTCCAGAGTCTCGCAGTGTTGGTTCCTGCATCCTGCCCTGCTGCAGCTAAGTGTTCATTGGACTTTTGCCTTGTATTCCTCCTGTCTCCTGGTTCCCCTAATACCAGCCTGGGTGTCTGCATTGTGGGGCTTGTCCCTCGCAGTGCAGGATAATACAGTTGAGGTTTATTATTATTTCATACCATCTTCTGAGCATTGTTGCCATTGTTTATTATTGCATACCATCTTCTGAGCATTGTTGCCATTGTTTATTATTGTTTATTCATACCATCTTCTGAGGGGATGCGGTCATCTATTAGAATGAACTTAGGTCTACAGTCATTAGGTCGACCCCACTAGGTCGACTGGCAGGAAGGTCGACCTGACTTAAGGTCGACATGGGCCAAGGTCGACATGACTTAATGCGACTTTGCATAAAGGTCGACATGAGGAAGGTCGACTGTTCATAAGGTCGACATGGGGTTTTTCACTGTTTTTTGAGCCGACATGTGCCGACAGGCGGTATTTCGTGCCCTACCATCCACTAGGGCGTGGAGGCGGTTACTAAAGCTGTGGCGAGCGAAGCGAGCCACCGTGCCCGAAGCATCGCGAGCGAAGCTGGCGATGCGAGGGTCCGATTCTCATTGCCAACTGTGTCCATGTCGACAGTGTCGGCATTCGGGTCAAAAAACAGTGAAAAACCCATGTCCACCTTATGACCAGTCGACCTTCCTCATGTCGACCTTTATGCAAAGTCGACCTTAAGTGAATGAACTTAGGTCTACAGTCATTAGGTCGACCCCACTAGGTCGACCGGCAGGAAGGTCGACCTGACTTAAGGTCGACATGGGCCAATGTCGACATGACTTAAGGTCGCCTTTGCATAAAGGTCGACATGAGGAAGGTCATAAGGTCGACATGGGTTTTTAACTGTTTTTTGACCCGAATGCTGACACAGTCGACATGGACACAGTTGGCAATGAGAATCGGACCCTCGCTTCGCTCGTGATGCTTCGGGCACGGTGGCTCGCTTCGCTCGCCACAGCTTTAATGACCACCTCCACGCCCTAGTGGATGGTAGGGCATGAAATACCGCCTGTCGGCACATGTCGGCTCAAAAAACAGTGAAAAACCCCATGTCGACCTTATGACCAGTCGACCTTCCTCATGTCGAACTTTATGCAAAGTCGACCTTAAGTCATGTCGACCTTGGCCCATGTCGACCTTAAGTCAGGTCGACCTTCCTGGACCTAGTGGGGTCAACCTAATGACTGTAGACCTAAGTTCATTCTGACAGATGTCCCGATTCCCTTCTGAGCATTGTTACCATTGTGTATATATACCACCGTCACGCATTGTTGCGTCCAGCCATAGATTACCTTGTCTCATCACCTGTGGGAGCATTCCCAATCTCCCTGTGTAGTCACCCCCTTGGGGGTCGGGGGAGCCCTTGCCTTGTGTGGACATTAGGTAGCTTTTCCCCTTGCTCTCTCCTGGCCTTGGTGGGCGCGTTGTCACTCTTAAGACCAGGTGGCATCATGGTTGGAGCTAGACTAACTGGCTCCTTCGAACGCGGCTATTATTGGCGAAACCTAGTTCTGCACGCGCCTGCCAACCATAGTCTGAGGCAACGGAGGTAGGGCAGGCGGAGGTAGGGCACCTACGAATTAGATAACTAAATAGTAGAAATCAAAGAATAACATCTTATACGTGAATCTACTATCTAAACATAACATAGCAATCCCTTAGGAGCGAACAACTGCGTGCCCAATAACAAGTACAGTTTATGGAAGATAAAACATATATCTTAAAGGACACTCAGAAAAATTCTGAGAGATATAAATCTCCTTACTGATGAGCCCCTACTCCACCGCCGACCAGTCCTGCTGGAGACGATGGGAAGGAGAGGCGTCCGGATGGGAACCAGATAGATTCCATCTTTGCAAAAGTTTCATACCCTCGTCTACTGAAGAAATGGAGGTGGTGGATCTCTCACGCATAAATAGCAGGTGGGTCGGGAATCCCCAACGGTAAAGGACATTTACCTTTCTAAGAACTGTGGCGATGGGTTGAAGGGAGCGCCGTTTTGCAAGGGTCGCCTGGGACAGATCTCCAACCAACTGGTATGATTCCAGTGCAGCAGTGTTCTCAGAAGTAGGTCGCCTTCAATAGCACTTCCTTGATGTGGAAGAAGTGTACCCTCATAAGAACATCTCTAGGTACCCCTTCAGGTGCGTTCCTAGCTTTTGGGAGCCTGTGTATCTGATCCAGGAGTAGGTCCGAGGAAGAGGCCGAAGGCAGGAGCTTTTTATAGATGTCCATGACAAAATCATGAAGGCTACTATTGGAATGTTATCAGGAATGCCCCTTAGTTTAAGGTAATTTCTGCGTAACCAATCCTCCAGGTCCGCCAGTCTATCCCGTGAAAATGCGACCTCACCCTCCAGCACAGCATGCAACTCAACCACATCATTATGGGAATCGACCACTTCCCCCATTTTAGATTCTAGAGCATCCGTGCGTTCACCTAGTTTATCTATGGAGCGTTGAAATGAATGAAGCGAAGTGCGGATCTCTGTGGTGATCTCATCTTTAACCTGTGTCAGCAACATTTTCAGGGTGCCAACTGTCGGTGCCTCAGTTCGGGTTGGGGACTCCAGCTGGAGGGATGGAGCAGGGGGAGTCACACTCAGCGGTGGGGTTAGGGGCCGAATTTGAGGAAGAAGGCTGGGTGCTTCTAGTGGCAGAGGGTTGAAGAAAGCTACCCGTGACGCAGTTTTGGATATTTTGCTTCTCCTTGAAGGCATAATGATGAGCATGAAAAGCTGCAATTAACACTGGAATATTTTGTACTGCGGGAGTGAAGGGCCCATACACCTCCATTTACTGCTGATCAGTAGATACCAGGCTCATATGATCGGAGTGAGCCCTTAGACTGCAGGGTGGAGAGAGAGCTGTTAATGCATAGGAAAGCTGCCCATTGTGGTCAGGCAGGTGGTATCCTCACCACAGCTCAATTGTAATATACTGGTAGCTGTAATATATTGGCTGTCCCCATTCAGAAGAACTGGGCCACTATATAGGATGGAGGGAGAGAGCACACAGCACCCAGGGCACCAGGAATAAGAAGCATACAGGAGGCCGTGTCTCCCTGCCTAGAGCTGCAATGTCCCCAGGGAGAGGCCCCACAGTGGGGGAACAACACCAAAAGCAGTGTGGGTGAGTGGCTGGAAACGGGGACCCCCCCCCCCCCACACCCAGTGTTCTGAACCAGGCCTCACTGAGCTATATACCTGCTCAGTGGTGTCCCATGCTGGGGTACACGCCTCCGTCAGTGGCTGGTAGTGGGTGGCAGCCTCCGCACACCCGCTGTGTTCAGCAGCAGGTGTGCTTGCCCGGTCTTCTCCCGGCCCCCGCTCCTCAGAGAGCCGCCGCCACGTGGTGTCACAGGTGTCAGGAGCCGCATCTAGAGCAGCCGCAGCAGGGCAGGTCACCAGCGATCTTGGGGGCCGCCGGGCTGCACTGAGGGATGCTGCGGCGGTGTTCGGGAGTTCGTGTGGCACGCTTCAGAAATCCAGTCCCCAGCCCGGAAGCAGCAGCAGACCTCAACCCGCAGCACCCAACCAAATGGACGCCCAACTCTGAGGCAGGTACCACACCAAACAGGGGGAGATGTTGGAGCCAGGGGACCCCTTTTCTAGGCTGCTGAATCAGCAAGGAAGGCACAATTCCCAACTTTGGGTCAGGGTAGCTGGGAGTAGCTTTCCAAGGCATCTGCTTGGCTTCCTGTCCAAGCCATGCCCCCAACAGTTTGTTTGTTTTAATGTTGTTTTTGTTGTTTTGTTCTTAATTTTGAAAAAAAAAAAGCAAAATATTATTTTGCACACATTTCTTTAGGCGGAAAGCAGGTTACAACAAACTCTAGACTACGAGAGTCTCATAACATGCCTGTAATCCTTAGCCTGTTGTGGTTTATGAAGCTCACTTTGAGCAAGGTAACCCCTCATTTTATTGTGTGAGGGATAGTGTTGTATCTAGTTTAAAAAAAAAAAAGTTTAGACGTGGGCATTTCCCGTGTCGGACAGCTGGTGAGCGGTGGACAAATTTAGTCTTTTGCTAAGATTCAAGCTGAATGGAAACTTCCCTTCACAGAATACTGGCGTTACACACAGGTCCTCAACTACCTACAATCCCTAGGCCCCCCTATACATTATCTAAGTCTCACATGCCCTTTGAGCTCCTTTGTGCCAACAAGTCCCCTCTCCCCACACTATCTCCATTCTCTACCAGTGGCAAACGCAGGATTTTCAGAAGGGGGTTTCCAGAGGGGCGGAGCAAAGCACGGAAATGGACACTTAGGTGACCCCAGTATATGCCGGGTCAGTTAAAGTATTATAGACCAAATGTATATAAATAATAAAAACAAATATATATATATATATATACACATACATACATACATATATATATATATATACATACAGGGGCATCAACAGTAGTGTAGGCCCGTGGGCATAGCAATGTATTGGGGCCCCTACCGATCCTCCAGCGGTAGGGGTGGGGGAAGCTTTGATGTCCCACAGGTGGTAGGGGGTATTATATCAACTGCTCAGCATGTAGGGCCTGGATCAGTAATTTCCACTAATTACCCCTTTACTGCACAGATGGTGGGAGATGGGGTGGGAGAAGGGGGTATTGGGCTGAATGAAAGGGCCCTGATACATAACTTCCAGGGTGATAGAGGATGTTTAATAAGCAGAGGAGGGGTGTATAGTGGAGTGGGCTTATTATTCATAATTTTCTGGTGGGAGGACAACTTGCTTGACTGCAGATATCTCCAGTTCCCGGAAATAGATTTCTTAGATTGTAATGGAATTAAAAACTAGAGAATCCCACCTACCAAATGGTATTGGGGACTAGGGGATCAGAGTTCAGAAGGCAGAGCAATCTGCCAACGAGAATATAAAACTACATACCAGGTGTGTGGAGCTGGAGCAGTAACCAGCAGCTGGAAGGCTGATATCTCTGTTTCTGGGAACAGTAGAGACAAACTACTACTGTCCATCAAAGGGGGAGAGTCCCAGCTTTTGGAATATACCCTCAGAAAAAGTCTAAGTCAGACAGAACCTGAAATATCTGACTGGGAAGAGCAATTAACAGGCTTGGATGGGGACCACTGATTTGAAGTCATATATCTCCGGTTTCCAAGAGCCGATTTTTTAAATTCTTGTACCCATGGAAAGAGGGGACCCTCAGCTTTCAGCCTAGATCCCTTAGACTTCTGGAGGACTTTCTGGGTACTCGAAAACCTCCCCTGCGTGCGCTACTGTCTACAATCTCCTTCTGGACTATGTTAGCTCCAAACTATCCCACTCCTCACCCAGCTCTCGATCCCACAGATGCATGGGATCAAGAGCTGGTTGAGGAGGTGGGTGAAATCAATTGGGAGAAAGTCTTCTGCTTGGCTCATGCGTGCTCCACAAGTGTGGGGGTACGCGAGACCCAATATAAATTGCTGTCCCGTTGGTACAGGTGCCCGGACACCCTCTCCAGGATGGGCATTTGGGGTCCCTAATGTCTGTTGGCGGTGCTCCGGGGCTGCTGGCAACCCACTCCACATATTAACCCGTTATTCTGGTTGTTTCACCTCTCCCCCGCTCCTCTCTTGAGATACAAAAAATCTGGTTTAAAAAAATAGATTTTTATATGTATATGGAGGATGTCCTATCCTCTGTAGACGATAGACATGCTCAGTTCGTGGATACATGGTCCCGTTGGTTAGCCTTTCAGGATACAAAGACTTATAGTGATATCATGGCGCCCCAACCCTCCTAATCGTTGGATATGTAATTATCTTGAACTATTACATACATGGAATGTATACTGTTTTCTTAACTTTGTATATTCTATATAACCATACTTTTACTATACAGTATGTTACTTCACCATCTAAGTTTCAATCAAATATATACTACCCTTCCTGTGTTACAGCTGTCGGTCTGCCCCTCCTCTTTAGAATGTAAGCTCTCATGAGCAGGGACCTCTTACCTGATGTGCTTATCCTTTCAGTGACGTGCGGTGAGGACAGTGGTTGGTGAGGCACTGGCAGCAGAATGACTTGGTGCAGGGAAGCGGCAGGTCCTACAAACATCAAGGGTGCCATAGCAGCTGCATATCCTGCACCTGCCACTGCACTCAACCTCCATATACACATAATGCACCGTACACTTATGCCCCACATGATTAATGCCCACACATAATGCACTGTACACTTATGCCCCACATGATTAATGCCCACACATAATGCACCGTACACTTATGCCCCACATGATTAATGCCCATATACACATAATGCACCATACACATATGCCCCACATGATTAATGCCCACACATAATGCACAGTACACATATGCCCCACATAATTAATGCTCACACATAATGGACAGTACACTTATGCCCCACATGATTAATGCCCACACATAATGCACAGTACACTTATGCCCCACATGATTAATGCCCACACATAATGCACAGTACACTTATGCCCCACATGATTAATGCCCATATACACATAATGCACCTTACATATATCCACACTGACTGCTCCCCGGCTCTCACTCAGCAGCAGCGGGGATCAAACTTGTCTCCCGTATGCCTTGTCCCTGTCCTGGGGCTACCACTTACCCTCAGGCTCCGGGCATGGCGCTGACGGGGTTGAGAGTGTGGACGGAGCTGGGGTGCAGAGATCCGGCCGGAGAAGAAGGTGCTTGCAAAGTTCTATCACGCACCCGCCGGGGAGAAGCCGGTGTGTCGGTCTGTGCAGCCGCCGGGTAGGGAAGGAGAGGGGGGCGGTGGGGTCGGTAGGGTGCAGCCGCCAGGTAGGGAAGGAGAGGGGGGGCGGTGGGGTCGGTAGGGTGCAGCTGCCGGGTAGGGAAGGAGAGGGGTGGGGTCGGTAGGGTGCAGAGGTTCTTGGTCCCGAAGTGTGGGGAAGGCGGGGGAGGGGGGGGGTGCGGTGCGGAGGGTGCAGCTGAATTTCTTCTGCTGCGCTAACAGGCAGCAGAGTGACACCAATCATAGCGGTGCCTCAGTGAGAGGGGCATGCTCTAATATAGGCAGAAAGCACCCCCTGTCACTGAGGCACCGCTATAGGTGCCGCCTATACAGGTTTTTTTAATGGGATTTTTCAGCCTGCTCCTTGGCTCCGCCCCCTGCCCGCCTCCTCCTCTGGAACCTGAACATTGATAGCCGGCGGCACTGCTCCCAGTGCCTCCGAAATCAATTTAAAAAGAAAATGATGGTGTAAAAATGAATAGGATGATATAAAGTATATACTTATGACACATAATATGTGTCATAAGTATTTTCTTTATATTATTTTATTATGTTTGTCATTAATGACAGGGGAGGCACTGCCTCCCCTGCCTCCCCTGACTGCACGTCCCTGTATCCTTTCTAACTTTAGTAGTCTTTGACGGCACCAAAGCATGCTGTTTGCTACCACCTGGATACTTACTTATGTTGCGGTAATCGGCTGATGCGCCTACAGTATAATCATTTACCCTGTATTTGTCCTGAATTGTCCTCAACTATAAGTCACTGTTTTCCTGTTTGATTATGTGTACTCTGTAATTGGGCACTGCGGAACCCTTTATATAAATATAAATGTATATATATACAAGACCATATTACCAGCACACAAGGACCGGAATATAATTTAACATATAATGAGGCACAAGCCCTCAAAAATCTGGCTCAAGACCCCAGTATTGTATTTCGTCCAGCCGACAAAGGCGGTGCCCTGGTCATTATGAATCTTACCGACTACAAAGAGGAAATTTCTGCTCAACTAGCAGACCCTTCAGTCTACAGCCTACTGAGAGGTGACCCGACATCTGAATTTAAACAACAACTCACACAGATCCTTCGAGAGGCAACTTCATCTACCATCATTTCTGCACAGCTTCAGGAAGCCTTGATTCCCCAATATCCAGTGGTACCCATCCTCTATACAACTCCGAAAATACATAAATCCATGGACAAACCGCCAGGCCGTCCAATAATATCTGCTAAGAACTCATTGTTTCAGCCGATTGCTGTTTACCTGGACACCTTGCTTCAGCCCTGTATACAGGCACACCCCAGATATCTCCTGGATACTAACTCCTTGCTAACCAAGTTGCATGCGCTTACAGACCTTCCAGATAATCTTCTGCTCTGCAGCATTGATGTACAGAGCTTATACACAGTTATCCCCCATTCTATGGGTCTTGATAGCATGCGCAAGTTCTTGACTGACAATCCTCTATATGTGGGCCCTGATGTGCAGTTTTTTCTGGAACTATTGCAGTTAACTCTTACTAAAAATTATTTCTTATATGACGGTAACTTTTACCTGCAGGAGCGGGGGTGTGTGATGGGGTCCTGTGTGGCCCCATCGTACTCCAATGTCTTTATGTTTGAAATTGAAAAACAAATATTTTTTGAGTCTGATAAGATTGCATCAAATATATTTTTTTATTGCAGGTACATTGACGACCAGCTAATCATGTGGAGCGGTAGTCAAGAAACCCTAGTGGAGGTCATTAACAGCCATAACCAGCTGGACCACCCTATTAAATTAACGTACAACATCAGTAGGGTAGAATTGCCATACCTTGATGTAAACATCAGTGTTGTGGATGGGCAGATAGCCACGTCCCTTTTCAGTAAGCCCACAGATCGAAATAATCTTCTTCATTTCAAAAGTTTCCCAAGCCTCTTAAAAAAGGATTGCCCTACTCCCAATTTTTGCGGGTAGTACGCATTTCCTCTGATCGCCAAAACGCCATAGTAGAACTTGACAAAATGGCCAATAAATTCTTGCAAAGAGGATATTGCCCCAAACTCCTTGAACAGGCTAAGTTAAAAGCCCTCAGCTTAGATAGAGCTCAACTTCTCAAACCCAGAATTAACACCAAAAATAATGTCCCCATGATCCCATGGGTGACACAATTCAATCACACTAGCCAGGGTACCAATATTATATCCAAAAAACTCTGGCCAATTGTGCAAAGTGACCCAGAGTTACCCCTTGTCACAACTGAAGGGCTGGTTGAAGTCGTGTGGTGTGTAGCAACCGGAGACGGACCAGAGGAGGAAGGATTAAATCGTGCAGGTTTAATAATAGAATTCATAAATAGAACAATACACGCTTGAATACTTTGTTAAGTGGCAGTTTAGCAGTAATAAGAATTGAGCCGGCACGGCACTTTGTTAAAGAAGAAAAAGTTCAAATGACAGTTCAAGCACTGCGGACTGCAGGTTGGGGTCTTGGGAAATGAAGAAATCCGGAAAGAGAATGTACTTGATGGTAATGAGGGATCCTTGAAGACTGAAAGAAGATGGATGATGACAGAAGAATGGGAAGTTGCTTGGAAGCAGACACCTTGAAGAGCTTAGGCCAGGAAGCTCAGGGATGCAGGCAGAGGCCAGGCTGTGGAGAGATCTGGCAGCGATGGGGTTAAGCTGAATCGAGGCCAACACAGAGCACTGAAGCAAGGCACCAAGTCAGGAGAGGTGAGTCAGAGAGCCGGAGTCAGCTGGGAGCTGTGAACGCCTCTGGAGACTCTTTGTACTGACACTGAACAGGCCTAGGCAGATCCCCTATATCCCTAGAGGGCGGCTGCCATTGGCTGTCAGGTCAGTATGGGCGGAAACCTCAGACAAGGACCAATCTGCTATTTGCCCTTAATCAAGATGGCGACGCCGGCCTCCCGGCGCCCCTACAGCACATACCGCTACACTTGCTGGCGTCCCACGCTGCCTGCTGCCCACCAGACTGCCGCTGCCTGCTGCCGCGGACCTGGAGACCACTACACGCTAGCCGACGGCGGGCGCGAACGGGTGAGTAGTAAGCCCGCCGCGCACCGCCGCGGCTGCGTGTGACAGTACCCCCCCTTTCTGGGTGACCCCAGGGCACCTACGCACCTTGTGTGGATTTCTTTGAAAGAACTGTCTCACCAGACGAGGAGCATGAAGATCTGCAGCATCAACCCAGGAATTCTCTTCAGGACCGAATCCAAGCCACTCTACCAGATACTGAAGATGGGTATTGCGGCAACGTGAGTCGATAATGCGCCTCACCTCGAACTCTGTTTCTCTTTCCGAGCCAATCTTGGGCGGTTTAGGCACCTTCTTCTGATATAAGTTCAAACGCAAAGGTTTCAGAAGAGACACATGGAACGAATTTGATATTTTTAAGGAAGGAGGGAGCTGTAGTCTGTAGGCCACCGGATTAATCACCTGAGTGATCGGGTACGGCCCGATGAACCGAGGAGCCAGCTTCATGGACGGTAACCGAAGGCGTATATGGCGGGTAGACAGCCATACTCGATCTCCGACCTTCAACTTAGGGGCTGCTCTTCTTTTCCTGTCCGCCATCCTTTTATATCGAGCGGATGCTTTAAGGAGAGCTGTATGGACGTCTGACCAGATCTTTGCAAACCGTTGTAGGGAAGAAGCAGCTGCAGGGACTTCGGACAATGATAGATCTGAGAACTCCGGAGATCGGGGATGCTTGCCAAAGACAGTGAAAAAGGGAGTGGTGCCGGAGGAAGAATGATAAGAATTGTTGTGCGCAAATTCCGCCCAAGGCAGAAGGTCTACCCAGTCGTCTTGAGAGGAAGAGACGAACAAACGAATAAAGGCCTCCAAGTCTTGGTTGACTCGTTCTGTCTGCCCGTTGGTTTGTGGGTGGAACGCAGTGGAGAACTTGAGCTTGACTTGAACAGCAGAACAGAGAGCCCTCCAAAACTTTGCGACGAACTGCACGCCACGGTCAGAAATAATCTCTTTGGGCAACCCATGGAGTTTGAAGATGGTGGAAATGAAGAGCTGAGCCAACACTGGAGCAAATGGAAGACCTTTCAATGGGAAGAAGTGCACCATCTTTGAAAAGCGGTCGACCACCACCCAAATTACTGTATGCCCTTTGGAGGGAGGAAGTTCGCAAATGAAGTCCATAGACAGGTGGGACCATGGTTCTGTTGGTATGGCTAGAGGTAGAAGAGGACCGACAGGAGCTGTTCTGGAGGACTTATGCTGAGCGCACTTTACACAGGAAGCGACAAAGGAGTTTACATCGCGACGGATGGTAGGCCACCAGTATGACCGCAACAGGAACATTAAGGTCTTCTGTGCCCCGGTATGCCCTGCGAAACGGGAAGCGTGTGCCCAGGACAGCACTCTCTTTCGGAGATTGAGAGGAACGAAGGTCTTGCCTGGTGGAGGTGAAGGCTGGACTGTTACTTGAGCAAAGACCAGAGGATCGAGGATGGGTCGAGGAGAAGTCTCAAGATCAGCGGAAGTCTCAAAAGAGCGTGAAAGGGCATCGGCCTTGGCATTCATCGTCCCGGGTCTGAATTTGATTTGAAAATCGAAGCGTTCGAAGAACATGGCCCAGCGGGCTTGACGAGCTGTAAGACATTGGGCCTGCTTGAGGAATGAAAGGTTCTTATGGTCGGAGTACACCGTAATTTTATGTCGTGCCCCCTCCAGGAGGTACCGCCACTCCTCCAACGCTGATTTGACTGCCAGTAACTCCTGCTCTCCAATGGGGTAATTCTTCTCCGCTGGAAGAAACTTCTTGGAAAAGAAGGCGCAGGGATGAAGCACCTGGTCCTCCCCTCTCTGCGACAAGATTGCCCCTACCCCCTCTGAGGATGCGTCCACCTCAAGAATAAAGGGTTTGTCGAGGTTTGGCTGGAGAAGGATTGGGGCGGAGACAAAAGCATCCTTTAGTTGTTGGAAGGCTTGAGAGGCTTCAGGTGACCACCGACTCGGATCAGAACCCTTACGGGTTAGAGCAGTAAGAGGTGCAGCAAGGGTGGAGAAGTTTCGGATGAAACGACGATAGTAATTTGAAAAGCCCAGGAACCTCTGGATGCCTTTGAGCGTGGTGGGCGCTGTCCAGTCTAAGATGGCTCTTACTTTCTCTGGATCCATCTCTATCCCAGTGCTGGAGAGGATGTGACCAAGGAATGGAATGGAGGTGACCTCAAAGACACACTTGTCTAACTTGCAGAACAATTTATTTTGGCGAAGGCGCCGCAAGACCTCAGCTACTGTTTGCCGATGGAGATGGAGGTTCGATGAGAAGATGAGAATGTCATCGAGATACACCACAATGGAATGATACAATAAGTCTCGAAATATGTCATTTACAAATTGTTGGAAGACGGCTGGAGCGTTGCAAAGACCAAAGGGCATCACCAGGTATTCATAGTGGCCGTCTCGGGTGTTGAACGCCGTCTTCCACTCATCTCCAGATCGTATACGGATCAAGTTGTACGCCCCTCTTAAATCCAGTTTAGTAAAGATGGAAGCCCCTCGGATTTTGTCGAATAATTCGGTGATCAGAGGCAAAGGATAGCGGTTCTTGATCGTGATATCGTTCAGACCCCTGTAGTCGATACACGGGCGGAGGGTTCCATCCTTTTTTTTCACAAAGAAAAACCCCGCTCCGGCTGGCGAAGTGGACGGGCGAATGAACCCCTTATCCAAGTTCTCTCGAATGTAGTCAGACATGACTTTGGTCTCTGGCAGAGACAAGGGGTAGATGCGGCCCCGCGGTGGGAACTTCCCAGGTATCAACTCTATTGGACAGTCCCAGGAACGATGAGGCGGCAGGGTATCGGCACCTCCTTTGCTGAAGACGTCGGAAAAAGAAAGATATGGTGTGGGTAACGACAAGGGTGGAACTGGTGAAGACGAAAGACTGGAACTTCCTATTTCTTGAGGATTAGTTTGATGGAGTGGAATGACACGAGGCATGCACGTAGTTAGGCAGTTCGTACCCCAGGCTGTGATCTCCATACTGGTCCAATCAATATGAGGGTTGTGCTTAGTAAGCCATGGTAGGCCCAGGACTACCTGGTGTGAGGACTGAGGAAGGACAAAAAATTCTAGAGTCTCTTGATGTAAGGCACCGACGAGAACTGTCACTGGATCGGTTTGAAGGGTGATTTGCCCGCTGCTGATGCGACTCCCATCTACTGCAGTGAGAGCCAACGGATGGGCCAAAGGTTGCACCGTCAAGGAATGTTGAAGAACGAAAGAGGAAGAAAGGAAGTTCCCGGCTGCTCCGGAATCTAGTAGAGCCTGGACCTTGATTTTTCCCTGAGGGCACACAAGAGTAACAGGAATGGTGGGCACAGTTGAAGAGGGAGATGAAAGCAGAACTCCTAACCTGGCCTCCCTCGGGGAGGTTAGGAGCGGTCGTTTCCCGGACGCAGTGGGCAGGAAGACAACAGATGAGCGGAAGAACCGCAGTACATGCAAAGATTCTCACAACGTCTACGGGATTTTTCTTCAAAGGAAAGCCGAGAGCGGTTGATCTGCATGGGTTCGTCTGGTGGTGTGGTTGTGGAGGACCCAGGTCTAGGGACAGGAACAGCGTTGGTGGTGAAACGAGGGCGGAGACGGTCGGAGCGATTTCTCTCTAGTTGACGCTCCTGCATCCGTAGGTCTACTTTGTTGCACAAGGAGATGAGTTCAGCCAAAGTAGCAGGAGAGTCATGGGTAGTTAATTCGTCCTTGATACGACCTGCCAGCCCATTCCAGAAGGCGGAGACGAGAGCCTCTTCGTTCCACTTTAGTTCCGAAGCCAGAGTCTGGAACTGCACAGCATATTGTCCCACTGAGCGACTACCCTGGCGAATTCTCAGGATCTCAGTAGCGGCAGACGACACTCTGCCAGGTTCGTCGAAGATGTGACGGAAAGAGGTAATAAAAGCTTCATAGTCATTGAGCAGGGGATCAGCACGTTCCCAGAGAGGGGACACCCAGTCCAAAGCTGACCCTGCTAGGAGAGACACAATATAAGCCACCTTTGCCTTGGAAGTAGGGAAGTGAGAAGACTGTAAGGTGAAATGCACATCGCATTGGTTCAGAAACCCACGGCATCCTTTCGGAGAACCATCATATTTGCTGGGGGTTGGTAATTGCATGTGATGAGGAACTATTGGTCCAGGTGTAGGACCAGGGACTGGAACCTCTGGAGCTGGAGCCACAGAAACTGAGGGAGCCGCCTGGGGCGGAGCCAAGACCTGAAGGAATTGAGCCACTTGACGTTGGGTAGCCTCCACTTGCTCCAGACGAGCCATGATGCTGTGAAGTGCGTCCGCCATGGAAGCCTGTTCTTCACCCGACTCCATCGGGTCAGTACAAACTGTCACAACTGAAGGGCTGGATGAAGTCGTGTGGTGTGTAGCAACCGGAGACGGACCAGAGGAGGAAGGATTAAATCGTGCAGGTTTAATAATAGAATTCATAAATAGAACAATACACGCTTGAATACTTTGTTAAGTGGCAGTTTAGCAGTAATAAGAATTGAGCCGGCACGGCACTTTGTTGAAGAAGAAAAAGTTCAAATGACAGTTCAAGCACTGCGGACTGCAGGTTGGGGTCTTGGGAAATGAAGAAATCCGGAAAGAGAATGTACTTGATGGTAATGAGGGATCCTTGAAGACTGAAAGAAGATGGATGATGACAGAAGAATGGGAAGTTGCTTGGAAGCAGACACCTTGAAGAGCTTAGGCCAGGAAGCTCAGGGATGCAGGCAGAGGCCAGGCTGTGGAGAGATCTGGCAGCGATGGGGTTAAGCTGAATCGAGGCCAACACAGAGCACTGAAGCAAGGCACCAAGTCAGGAGAGGTGAGTCAGAGAGCCGGAGTCAGCTGGGAGCTGTGAACGCCTCTGGAGACTCTTTGTACTGACACTGAACAGGCCTAGGCAGATCCCCTATATCCCTAGAGGGCGGCTGCCATTGGCTGTCAGGTCAGTATGGGCGGAAACCTCAGACAAGGACCAATCTGCTATTTGCCCTTAATCAAGATGGCGACGCCGGCCTCCCGGCGCCCCTACAGCACATACCGCTACACTTGCTGGCGTCCCACGCTGCCTGCTGCCCACCAGACTGCCGCTGCCTGCTGCCGCTGACCTGGAGACCACTACACGCTAGCCGACGGCGGGCGCGAACGGGTGAGTAGTAAGCCCGCCGCGCACCGCCGCGGCTGCGTGTGACACCCCTGGCTTCCACGAAACTGCTTTCATGCTACACTAGAGGACAAAGTCTTCGAGATATCTTGGTGAAACCTGATATTACCCAGAAACCCACAATGTCAACCTTTCTCAACTCCAGCTTGGGCTGCATCCGCTGTGGATGTACTACCTGTGAATTTTTAATTGCAGGTGATCAATTTAATCATCCCCGTACAGGTAAAGCTATACAAATAAGACATAGACTTACTTGTAAATCCAAGTTCACAGTCTACCAACTTATTTGTCCATGTGGACGCTCTTATATCGGCAAAACTGAATGGATGTTCAGGGAGCGCATGGGGGCTCATAGATCTGCCATTAGAAAAGCTATAGAAAAAAATGGCAGTGACCAACCAGTGGCACGCCATTTTTTTTAATTTAAACACCCGCTATCCACCCTCCGCTATCGGATGATAGACCAAGTGCCAGCGTCACTGAGGGGTGGTAATAGGGGTGCTAAACTATTGAGGCTTGAAACTCAATGGATTTATCGTTTGGGTACACTAGCCCCTAACGGTCTTAATGAGCAATTGGGACTCATACACTGTATTTGAGTTTCTCTGATATCCTGACAGCACTAGCAGCTATTTGTTCTGCATCCCCATGGTTATGTATCTGCCTAGTGATTACACACGTATATGTGTCCTAGGTATGCATTTGTCTAGTGTTCATTACAGTGCTGTTTCATGTATGTAACTTATCTTCTTTACTGTTAGTCTCTTTTAATATGTATTTATCTGTCTTGTAGTGGCATCTGTCCTTATAGTTGTAACTAAGCAGTGCTACATTTCTTGTTACCTAGGTGACGGGCTATACACAGGAGACGCACGGCGCTGTGACGTCATCCTACTTGCGTCCTCCGGCCGGGCGTGTGATCCCGATACCGGATATGGACTTTGTTTGAACACTGGGTGCACTCTCTATTTAAGGTAAGCGAGTCTGTATAATTTTTTATGCCTTGACGAAAGTGCCGCGATATTAAACTGGGCACTGAAACGTTGCCGTTTATTCACTAAGCCGCATCTTGTATCTTGATTTCTGGTCCCTTGGAGTGCTGCTGATACGCGCTGTATACCTGCGGAGGTCTCCCCCTTCCCTGCAGCGGGCACCCGGGGCAGCATTGTTTCTAAGCTGGGAGAGCCGGTACTTGGACTTTTTCTATACTGTGTATATATATATATATATATATATATATATATATATATATATATATATATAGGAGGACGGGGGACACAGGCACTCCGCGGACTTGGTAAAATAACGGCACAGAGGCACACAGGAGTGGCCAACGTTTCGGAGCTTTAATCCGTTGTCAAGGCATGAACAAGTGCAAATACAAACAAACATACCTTTAAGCTCCGTCAAGATCCGCCTCCAGCGCCGCATCTCCCGCCGCGAGCCAGCGTCCATCCTTACTTCCGGGTCAGGTGATCTATGATAAAAACGAGAGCAGGAAGGGCAAAAGACAACGACCCCCTAGAAGAGGAGGACAGTGCAGAAGATCCCAAGAGACGAGGCAGAGGCAAGAGGACCTGACTTTTAATATCTCAAAAAGGACTCTATCTCCGACAGAAATTAATGTCCTAAATAAAGGGTTGTCATTCGTACCAACGAATAAATTTGACCCCTTTAATTGGAAAATAGAGACCCTAAGATTGAACAGGACCCTCCGCCTACGGGAGTTCTTTGCACGTGACGATATCATTCCATCTCTTAAGACCCCGTCAATTTATGACTGTTTCAAAAAGAAGTCTAAATTCGACCCTGCTTCTTCTAACCAATCTATTAAGAGCTTCACCAATGTATTGGAATCAAAAGTCTGCATAGACCAATTGAACTCATCTAAAGTGAAATATGCCAATCTCACAAAAGATGAGAGATCTGCTTTACAAGATCTCCGCTCATATGACGATGTCATGATCCTCCCCGCAGATAAAGGGGGAGGGATTGTTATTTGGGATTTGGCCGACTATATAACTGAGGTTTATTCTCAAATTAACAACAATGAAGTATACGAAAAATTATCCTCGAATCCGACCATTGGATACAAAATTGAGCTGGATGCGATACTGACGGAAGCAGTACGCTTGGAACAGATACCATCGATGGTGAAAGAGTATTTAACAACGGATTTCCCTCGTGTTCCATTATTATACTGCTTGCCGAAAATCCACAAGAACTTATCCGCACCCCCTGGTCGTCCGATCATATCGGCAAGGGATTCCTTATTCAGCCCTGTGTCCAGCTTCCTCGATCACTTCTTACAGCCTGTAGTCCAAAATTTACCTACATATCTGCAAGATACTACCGCCCTACTGGTCCACTTGAATCGTTTTGACATCTTACCTCCAGAGACCTGGTTGGTCACACTCGATATTTGCAGCTTGTATACGAGCATTCCCCATGAAGGGGGGATAAGTGCTATGAGGGAACTTTTGAGATCGGATCCTGAATATATCGGACCGAATGTGGACTTATTCATATCATTGCTTACTCTTACTTTGAACAGAAACTTCTTTATCTTCAACAAAGATTTCTACCGCCAACGGTCCGGCTGCGCTATGGGATCGCCCGTAGCGCCGTCATACGCCAATGTATATATGTCCGCGTTAGAGCAGAACCTCTTTTTCAACATTGGAACGTCACCCAGAATTCTCTTTTATAAGAGATACATAGATGACGTCATCTTGTTCTGGCTGGGTACCCAAATTGAGTTTGTAGATTTGATTGCGGGCATCAATGCCCTTGATTGCCCAATTAAATTTACTTACAACATGAGCCAAGAATCTGTAAATTACCTGGACGTCTGCATTACACTAAATTCAGGCAGATTGAATACGTCTGTATACACAAAGAAGACAGACCGCAACAAATTGCTGCTGGCTCAGAGCTCTCACCCGCCAGCTCTGATTCGAGGGTTACCCTACTCTCAATTTTTGAGAGTTAAGAGGATTACAAGCTCCCCTGACGCACTTAATGAAGATCTTAAAAAGATGCAGAACCGATTTAAAACCAGAGGTTATTCGGACCTAATTCTACAGTCAGCCAGAAAGCGGATTGACACTATTTCAAGAATTGATACGTTGAAGAGAAAAGAGGTGGAAGCTCAGAAGCAAGATGTAATTGGCTGGGTACGAGCATTCAATCCAGCTGATCCATACATCAAAACCATGTCGAAAATGCTGTGGCCTACGATCCAGCATGATAAACATCTGAAACCGCTCAAAAATACACGGTTAATGTCCTGCTACACCAGAGGTAAAAATATCAGAGACTGGGTAGTCAGGACTGACATCTCCAAGAGACTCCCACCAGGGACTCAATGTAAACCTGGAGGCTGCTACCGTTGTACGGGCTGTACGACTTGTAATGCAATGATTCAGGCTAAGTCCTTCGTTCATCCGCATTCTGGACATGAGTACAAAATTAGATACCCTCTCACATGTTCTAGTACTCATGTTGTTTATATTATAAAGTGCCCGTGTGGCCTTTATTATATAGGCAAAACCATTAGATCGTTTAAGGAAAGAATTGCCCTCCACCGCACAGCCATACGTGCCGCTTTGAGTAACAAGCCCATGGACCAGCCTGTAGCCAAGCACTTTGTGGCAGAGAAACATAGCCTGGCTAGCTTGAGATATATTATTATCGATCAAGTTGCTGAAGACTTGAGGGGCGGAGATAGGGGCAAACGATTGCTTCAACTTGAGACACAGTGGATAGCGAGACTAGATACAGTTAGACCCAGAGGGTTAAATGAACAATTGTCTTATGGAATGTTCATGTGAATTTAACAGTTTTAATGCTCCCACTGTTATCTGTCCCTAGCCCGCTGTGCATTGTTCTCCAATCAGCTTTACTCTAATGTGTTTTCTCCCACCTTCTTTTATTATTCTGTTTTTTTCACTGTTTATATGTAGTCTCATGGTGTTGCTTTGTCATTTTTCCACAGCGCCACCTCTGCGTCTGCGTCGCTAGGCAACAGGATACTCCGGGCAGGAATCTCAGGCAGCGGTAGAGTGACGTACACCCGCGACATAGATCACCTGACCCGGAAGTAAGGATGGACGCTGGCTCGCGGCGGGAGATGCGGCGCTGGAGGCGGATCTTGACGGAGCTTAAAGGTATGTTTGTTTGTATTTGCACTTGTTCATGCCTTGACAACGGATTAAAGCTCCGAAACGTTGGCCACTCCTGTGTGCCTCTGTGCCGTTATTTTACCAAGTCCGCGGAGTGCCTGTGTCCCCCGTCCTCCTGCATACCCTTCTTCACCTGCTGCACCCCGGCAATTACCCTGCTGCTTTTCTGGAGTGCCCTCATCCGCCCACTATATATATATATATATATATATATATATATGTATGACATATGCAACCCCCTTAGCAGGAGAAACAGCAGGTGGCACTCAGCGGGCTTTTAGTGAAACAAAATGGTGTCTTTTATTTAGATCGACGTTTCAAAGCCCCATGGCTTTTTCCTCAGGATGACAAACCAAAATACATTGGCAATATCCTTTTTGCCACAGAGGATTCGCTTGCACAACCAGGTTCCTCTGCTGACGATATATACCATCAATTGTTTAAATGGAAAAGGTGAGAAATTGATTATCTGTTGCTCGGAAGCACTTTATCGGACTATTATAGAGCTAAAATGATACCGAGGGGATTTAGGGTAAAGAACTGCCCTACCATTGGCCGCAATAGTGCCGACTTCTGCCGACGCTGGGTTGGAGTGCTAAATAAATGCAGCTTCGACCTCATGGTTTTAGTCATAGAGGAGGCTGGCAAAGAACTCAAGAAGGCCAAACAGAAAATTGCAGAGATCAATGAAGCCCATGCCCCAGTGCTTACAGATGCATTGTACTTACCTACCTGGACGAAGCTACAAGCCCAGATGGAACAATACAAAAAATATCTGCTTAAGTACAAAAAAATAAATGGACAACCGTATCAACAGATTATGAGGACAAAAAAGTTTACAGGTGAGTCACGGGTTCGGAACCACCCAATCCCTCCTTCAAGCGACAGAGCTGGCACCAATGAAACACCAGAGCTGCGAAACACCAGAGCAGGGTCACAAAGTGACAGTGATTTCCAGGTGGAGGATTCTGACGACTCTTCTCTGCGGTCTGCCCCTTTAGGGGTCGCAACACGGGAAAAATTGGATGCCCACCCCTAAACCCACAAGACGCGGAGGCAAACAAGAAGGCTTCACAAGAGCCGCCAAGAATAAACCCTAATCTACAATCTATCGAAGAGAATTTTGACCGACACAGAGAAGATGGTCCTAAATAAAGGACTTTCTTTTATCCCCACCAATATGCACAATACCTTCAATTGGAAAGTGGAAAATCACAAGCTTGAATGCAACTTACGATTAAAGGAATTTGTTCAAGGCTCATCTAGCACTGAAGCACTTTCTCAGAAACGCACACCTTTGCACTTAAAAGCACCAAGCACTTTTGACCCTACCTCCTCTAATGCATCGATAAAAACGTTCTCCCATCTACTGGACAAGTCGGTGGACAGATTTGGGCAAGCACAGAAAAAAGTATTTCACAACTTGACACCAGCGGAACAAAGAGCCCTTAAAAATTTATCTGAAGATTCCTCCATTGTCATCCGCCCCACCGATAAAGGCGGGGGTATAGTAGTCCAAGACTTGTCACAATACCGGGATGAAATTTACCAACAATTGAGTGACACTGAGACATATGAAAAATTAAACCGATATCCCATGGTTGTATATAAAAAAGAGCTACAGCACACCTTGCAACAAGCCGTGAACAACCAGCTTCTCAGGAAAAAAGAAATGGACACACTTGTAAGACCTTGGCAAATTATGCCAGTATTGTATACAATACCTAAGATTCACAAAAATCAAGAGCAGCTGCCTGGACGACCCATTATTGCGGCCTCAGGGTCCCTCTTTCAGCCCATTGCACAATTTTTAGACCATTTGATTCAGCCATTCATTATTTCTCAGCCTTTTTATCTCAAAGACACCACCTTCTGATTACAGAAGATTCAGACACTGGGTCCTCTCCCAGCACATACTTTGTTATGTACCATGGACGTTAAAAGTCTGTGTACAGTCATCCCACATGGGGATGGCCTGTATACAGTTAAAACATTCTTGGAAAAAGTAAATTTTAATTCCTTGGACATTTCTCTATACATGAAACTTCTTGAACTGACTCTGTCCCGTAATTATTTTTTCTTTGATGGGGAGCACTACAGGCAATGCCGGGGCTGCGTGATGGGATCGAATGTAGCCCCGGCGTTCGCTAATGTGTACATGTTTGCCCCACTACCACTAGCCACATTAAACTATATTTGCAATATATAGATGACCTGCTTATGGTCTGGACTGGCGGGGAGGAAGCACTTGTCACTTTATTGCAGAAAATTTAGGCTTTGGACACTCCAATAAAATGAACATCGACATACAGTGTCGACACTATTAATTATCTCGATGTCACTCTGACTGTTAAAAATCAGATGATAGTGATGTCAGTGTTCCAAAAGGACACTGACAGGAACAGGCTTTTAACAGCAAGCAGCTTCCATCCTCCTTCATTGAAAAAAAGTCTGGCAAAGTCTCAACTTATGCGAGTTTCACACATCACCAGCGACCGATCGATGCTAGATAGCGCCCTGGATAAGGTAGTGGATAAATTCACCTGCAGGGGATATGACAAGAAAACCCTGCTCCTCCAGAAGCAAGTAATCATGAACATCACATGGGAAGAATTACTTAAAGGTAAACCCAAAAAAGAGTTCAAGAATTGTTTCCCTATAGTGTCTGAATATACCCTGTCAACGGGGGTGCTGCCCAGAGCTACAAAGGCCCTATGGCCAATCATAAAAACTGACCCCACCTTTCCTGTATTCAAAAACATGAATCCCTTGATCAGTTACAAGAGGGGGAGAAACTTGAAAAATATGCTGTGCAAAAATGACATCACCGAGGCTACCCTAATGAATAGTCTTCAAATGCATAGAAAACCTGGCTGTTTTACATGTATAACATGCACGACCTGTGACTTTCTTTTAACTGGACCTAAATTCAAACATCCGCATAAAGACATTGAATTGAAAATTCGCCACCCTGTGACCTGCACCTCGAAGTTCGTGGTGTACATTATAGTGTGTCCATGCAATCTTTATTATATTGGCCAAACATCTAGAATGTTTAAAGAGCGCATGGCCGCTCATAGGTCCTCTATTAAAAAAGCCTTAGAAAGCAAACCCACGGACCAACCAGTGGCGATACACTTTAGAGACTCTAAACATCTGCTCAGAGACCTCAAGTATATGATCATCGAACAGATTCCTGTTTTGAACAGAGGAGGAGACAGGACCAAATTGTTGCTTCAGCGAGAAACCCGCTGGATTTATGATCTGGACACTATGCAACCCCAGGGTTTAAATGAAAAGGCGTCCCTAAACTGTTTTCTGTAGTGGGAGATCCTGGGGTCCGTGTATGGGATAAAATGTTTCTCAGCATAATTTGCAACATAATACAGTTATTCAGAGTCTTTTACGTTGGACAATATTATGGACTTGCTGGGATACCTAGCATCATGTGCAACATAGAACTGTGAGACCGTTTAAATTTTGAGCACTATCACTTTAACTGGAATGCTTCTCTTTATAGGCATTCCCTTATATATTTTTTTGCACTGTTTATATCCCTTTTTTTATACCCTTCATTTGCAGCCTGCTACATAGTGGAGGAACTTGGAGTCCGGAGACTGAGCATGATATTGTATTTATGCGCTGTTATATGCATTATTCTCTATCTATTTCTTTTACAGCAGACTACAGTCCCCAGAATTCCCTGGGTGACTCACTGCTGTGTGTCATGACATCACTCTCCGGTGCCCCCACTGTCTGCATGGCTTTCTGATGGGCTGTATCTTGCATTCACTGATGCCTATATAGGTAAGCACTTTACTTTTTGTATTTTGGTTTGTCAACCTGAGGAAAAAGCCACGGGGCTTTGAAACGTCGATCTAAATAAAAGACACCGTTTAGTTTCACTAAAAGCCCGCTGAGTGCCACCTGCTGTTTCTCCTGCTAAGGGGGTTGCATATGTCATATGTTGTACTGAGGAAGGCACCGGTGGCAGCATTATACCTGCATATGGTCGCGGCAACCCCCCCCCCGCGACCCCCCTCCCACGATTCACGCCCCCCTCTCGCTATTCGCGGACCACCCCTCCTGCGATTCAGGGAGCCCCCCTCCTGCGATTCGCTGCACCCCCCGCGCCCCCCTCCCGCAAATTGTGGCGACACACAAACACCCCGTGACACCCCCCCCCCTCCTGCGGTTTGCGACCCCCCCCTCCTGCGGTTTGCGCCCCCTCCCGCGCCCCCACCCCCCGAATCACGCCCCCCCTCTTGCGATTCACGGCACCCCCACACCCCCTCCCACGATTCGCGACTTCCCCCTCCCGTGATTCGTGGTCCCCTTAAGCCCCCCTCCCGCAATTTGCAGACACCCCCCTTGCGCGATTCACAACACCCCCTGCAAACCCTTCCCACGATTCATGGCACACACACCCCCATGACCCCCTTCCCACCATTCGCGGCACCCCCCATGACCCCCCCTCCCGTGATTTGCGACCCCACTCCCGCGATTCGCGGCACCCCCCGCGACCCCCCTCCCGCGATTCACGGCCCCCCATGCCCCCTCAGACTATTCGCGGACCCCCCCTCCCGCGATTCACGCCCCCCGCAAACCGCCCTCCTGGGATTCGCCCCCCCTCTCGCTATTCACGTCAAACACACCCCCCCGCTCCCGCGATTTGCGGCCTCCCCCTCCTGCGGTTCACGCCCCCCCGAACCCCCTCACACGATTTACGGACCCCCGCCCCCCTCCCTCAATTCGTGGGAGCCGTGATAATCCACAAGTACCATATATATATATATATATATATATATATATATATATATAATATATATATATATATTTTCCAGAAAATCCGCACTCAAATCCAGTAGTTTTGTAATTCGGGGTGCTCCCCTAGGGAAACAAAGTTCCAATAATAGCAATTTTTAGGCCAGAGAGGGCACTCACCACCATAGCAGGTAAAATTGCTCTTTAATTTAACGATGCAGAAAAATCATTGCCACATTCGGCAGCAGTGTCTGCCATTGATGACGTCACCACCTTTCTCAGTCTCTCAGCACGAGGTTGGCACAGCATGTATAAATAACACTGTCTGTTCAAGTGTCAGGTTGTACCTGAAGACGATTAAACATCGAAATGTTGTATCACTACCTGGCTGTGAGGTCTTTTTCTTGATACCTCACACAACTTAAGGTCCGAGAGTGCCGCCCGACACCCTGCATATATTCACTCAACTGGGGAAGGCACCCGGCAACTTACTACAGAGAACTGAAGTACCAGAGTGCCGAGCATCCAACCACTGTATCTTTGGAACCCCTGCACAAGCGATTATCCAGCTAAGGCACCTCAACATCTCCATCACCTTTGGGCCCAGAGCAGAGGAGGGTGCAGACATACCACTTTATCACATAGTACCAGATCATGGAACCCATACTGGCTGAACACACAGGATTCAAAAATGTAACACTTCCTGAGGGCGAAACTCTCACTTTCTCCCAGCAAGATGCCGATAGGATTCTCTTCAAAGAAAAACTCATGGCTACTGAAACAGCGGGTACAGCTGAATTCTCATACAAGCAACTACTACGATTAAAGAAACACGAGGTGGACTACTTGCTCCACGGCATTACGCTCTCTGACTATTACAGAGACAAACGTATCCCAATGGGTTTTAGGATCCGCAACTCACGAACCATCGTCCGACACAACCCTGACTTTTGTCGGAGGTGGGTGGCGGTACTTAACAAAGCCTCATTTGACTTGATCCTACTCAACAAGCTTACGCAGCAAGTGGAAAAAAACAAAACTGATCTTATTCGCTTTAAGACTAATAAGCTTAATACAGTCAACCAAGATTACGAAGAAGGCAGAGTTTAGGTGTGGACACAGAAGCAAGCCCCCCCCTCCCCATACAAACGTGACTATAAATCCCAGCAACGTCCAAAATGCACAAGACGATTCCCTCTGGAAA
This sequence comes from Crinia signifera, assembly GCF_055691185.1. Classification (NCBI taxonomy): domain Eukaryota; kingdom Metazoa; phylum Chordata; class Amphibia; order Anura; family Myobatrachidae; genus Crinia; species Crinia signifera. The sequence goes on along the minus strand of NC_139223.1, from coordinate 182,374,922 downwards.
CTGAATCGTCCAGCGTGGCACCTAATAGTGACACAGACGCACCAACTTCAAACCGCAGAGGTCAAAATAATCCTCTCCCTTTAGCAGTAAAAACCAGGGATCAACAGGCAGTCCCTTTAGAAGAACCCGCAGAGGAGGCCAGAACCAAAGGCAAAGGAAAAAAAAAAACTCAAAGTGACAAATTTTGTCCACAATTTATCTGACAGAACCTTTACCGCTGACGAATACAGTGTTTTGTACAAGGTCTCAACTTTATACCCACCAACATGCCTGATCAACTGGCCTCAAAAGTGTACATTTGCAGATTGAACCGACAACTCCGCTTAAGAGAGTACTTTAACAATAAAGATTCAATTGCTACTACTGAAGACACTTGTCCAGTCAAAATTAAGTCTACCTTTGACCCCCCATAAGAGCCTTTACCCAGACCTTACAACAGTACATTGAAAATGATAATCAACCCGTACATCCAGGAGGACACAATTTATCAGCAGACCAGAGTCGGGCATTAACGCAATTAGCAAGTTACAAGGACATTACCATCCACCCTGCTGACAAGGGGGGCGGCATCGTCATCCAGAATTTACAGGATTAAAAAAAAGAAGCCTACAGGGAGCTACTGGATACCCAGGTCTACCAGAAATTGGACATTGACCCAACACCCGGCTTTGCAGAACAGTTGACAGCAACACTTCAGCAAGGTATGTCCAAAGGTTATATTGATAACAAAACAGCACAAGCTTTGTCAGAGCCTTACCCCAGAGTATTATTATTCTGATTATAATTTTATTTATAAGGCGCCACAAGTGTTTGGCAGCGCCATACAAAGGAACAATACAGGGAGACAAAACAGTATTACATTGAATAAATGACAAAAACACAGTACAAATAAAGAGCGCCACAGTTCAATACACATTACAGCTTAAATATAAGTAGTGAGGACTCAATCAACATACTATAAGAGGCTTGAGGCCAATGATGGAGAGGAGTATACGGACGAAGATGGTCACTGAGTGTTTGAGTATAAGAGAGCTGTGAGTGAAATGTGAAGAGAAGTGGGCTTTGACAACAGGTGGGAAGAGGGCCCTGCTCGGAGGAGCTTACAATCTAGTAGGAAGGGGAGACAGACAGATTACAAGAGGTAAGAGAGAGAGAAAAAAACTCTATTTGGCTGGGGCACTGCTTTTTAGTTTTAATCAAAAAAGTTTTTAACATTTTATTTAAATCAGATAAAATTACATACAAAACATAACATAGAAGAACATACAGTGTTAATCCTGTTACACTACTGCTTCATATACTCTGCTGAAGCATGTAGTGTGTATTTTAGGTAAGATAATGGTGTTAGCGAAAAACATTTAATTAGATAAGAGCAATAATTGGTAATAATTTACCACTTTTATAAGTTGAGATGTCCCTGCAGTCTGATAAGCTAAGTGTTAAATATACTGTATCAAGTATATAGCATAAAAGTTATAGAACACTCTGCCGTACAGGAATATTGGAAATTGTATACGCCAAACAAGGAATAGGTGCTTAAGATTGTGGATAAAAGTCGAGAGTGATAGTCCAAGTAGGAAAATATATAGATTTCGGGGCAGATGACCTGCTGTGCTGCATCGTATAAATGTTATATTGGATGAAGCATGAGTTTCTTCTGCTGGTCAAAGAGATCTATATTATATGAAAAAGAAATAGAGAGAAAGAGAGTCTTTACAAGACTAGCCACGAACACTTACTAATTCCTCTCATGTATTAATACAGCAGAGAGGAAGGTTCAGTGTCTAGTCTCCGTGTCTCAAAATCCTGACAGCTCTAGTGAGTTAATGCTGTCGGCACTTCGCCCTTGGATTGCAGCCGATGAGTGAACTCAGAATGAGAGAAGATGTTAGAAGAATGATAGGAGAAGTTTTTATAACATTGTGAGCTATTTAGGAAGCCGGTGGACCAATCAAATGATTTCTAGATTGGTTAGTGTGTATACACTTGACAAATTTTTAGCCATGAAATCTCTTGCTGCAAAGTTAACTGGTGCTTGTTACTGTATTTTAACATATCATTAAATACCACTATGCGTTCATATTAATCCTATATTTCTGACTATATCAAACTGGACCGTCTGTCTATAAGCAAAAAGGTTATAACAGTAATACACAGTGTATTTATTTTACTATTTGTGCTACCGTGGGACTACAAGTCCCAGCGGGCCCTTTATTGCCCCACATGATGGGACTTGTGGTTCTCCAAGTCCCTGCATGTGGTGCAGGCTTTCTGGGACTCATAGTTCCACAGCAGTATACAATAGTTTCTCTATGTTTTTACACAATTATCAGTTCGATGCCCACTGCCCAGGGGCATCGAGGACATCCCCGGGCTTCAGCATGGGCAGGTAAGTTCTGGAGGGGGGCATCCCTTCTTTGGGGGGGTCCCCACTCCCCCAGGACCCCTGCCCATGCTGACCGGTCAGGGGGTGAATGCTTTGGCTGGGGGGACTTGTATAAAAAGTCTCCCTGTGCTGTGGCATTACCCTGCTGGCTGGTTGGGCCCGGTGATGGTTCTTGAAATAGGGGGGACCCCTACTCATTTTGTCCCCCGTATTTTGGGAATCAGGACCGGCCCTTGAGCCTTGTGCTGGTTTAATAAAATCCTGGGGACCCCTATTTGTTCAGCCCCGTGATTTTATGAAACCAGGACCGGCTCTTTGAGCAGGACCGTAACTAGGGGGGCTGGGGGGTCACGCGCACCGGGCGCTGGAGGGGGGGGGGGGGTGCTGTGAGGTCAGGATCCGGGGACAGGCACCGGGGTTCCGGGGACTGGTGTAGCCACTGTAGCGGCAGCTTACTTTCACTCCGTCTCCTACTAGCGCTATTTGCCTGGCGGCAGGAAGCGCTGATGACTTTGAAAAGACTTGCCGGACGCTGATTGGCTGAATTCAGCCAATCAGCGTCCGGCAAGTCTTTTCAAAGTCATCAGCGCTTCCCGCCTGACTGTCCCCTGACCCCCGCTTGCTGTCCCCGGACCCCCGCTGGCTGCACACAGGTATGTTGGCATCGGGGGGGGGGGTCGTCCAGCCTCCGGTGCCAGGGGCAAGGCGGTCATTTGGTCCCCGTCAGGGGAAGGTAGGGCGGGGTGACCAAATGACTGCCTTGCCCCGGCGCCGGAAACCCTAGTTTTGGCCCTGCTTTGAGTCTACACATTGTTTGTTTTTCCCCGTTTTTTATATATTTACATTTGATGGACAAATTTTGGCCACTCTAAAGAAGTGGAAGATATAAGGAAAAGAACACGCTACGAGCACATACATCACCTGATTTACCGTGAGTGGGGTACACCCATCTATTGATGTTTAAAACACAACTATTATACACTGGGCTCTTTCCGACCTGTCCCTCTAGACACTTGAAAGGAAAGAAACCTTTATATGTGTACCTCCTCCTTTGATTGGGTGAGTGAGGTACGCTCACAAAAAGATTCTTCCTATTTTCCTCACCGGGTGTCGAAAGTAATAAACACTAAGACATAAAAAACTAATCTACACATTTATGTTTATATCTTTTATTTTATATATATACACTTGGAGTCAAAGAGGATAGTGTAGAAGATTGACCTGCAGGAAAAGAAAACGCTACGTGAATATACACCGCTATACATACTGTGAGTGGGGTACGCCCATCTATATATTCCCTTCTCACTCTATTGGTAGCTACCATCTATAAATACACTCAACGGTATCTAAGTATTGGTTTCCCTTTGATTTCCCTCCTATATCGTTGGAAACATACTGGGAGAGAACACTAAAGCACGAAAAGATCCATTGAAGCACTGATGTTCTAGATACCATCCTGATCATTTGCGCCTTAGAAGTCTGGAATTCCCATCTTTGTGTTGTTTGGTATTGTAAATAGTGATAACTGCGGGATAGTACAGACCAAAGGCAGCAGTGCGCCAAATAGTGGTCATATCCTATAACTGGGTATGCACATGTGTATATTCGCCGATACACATGCGCAGACCCGAACCATCAGTCCCCAGACCGAATTTGTTTTGCTACAAATTATTTTGTGGGGGTTTGTCCCAGCGCACTGAGTTGTCTGGGATTTATCTGGGGCGGGCAAGCTGCATACACTAGGTACGGTGTGACTATGATCCGTACAGGAATTTGGACAAATAAATTGAAGATGTGTTGCGCTCGGCCCTTCTAAGTCCTAGTACCCCTTTAATGAATTATTGATACTAGTATGCCACACTAAGTTTTCTATTAGCTATGGGCTGCTGTGGTATAGTTAAGTGGATGCGCTCAGTGGGGCAGGCACTCTGGGACTTGGTAAGCTGCAAGCTTCACAGCTTACCGAGTCAACCAGAATCAGGCCCCAAATGTGCTGTGCGATCAGGTCTGAATTAGGTGCATTGTTCTGTGACGCTGTTGGTGGTACATTTTTGGTACAAATTGTGGTGTGTATAGCACACACCTGTTGATAGAAATAGAGTATGAATAATTGAGAGGAGATCAGCAACCACATACTAGTGCTAAAGCTGCATCCACTAGTCCTTACATTGCATGTCCATCACCTCATCTGCTAAGGCCAATGCCCAATGGAGTAGAGGGCATGTAAAGTCAAAGAAGCAATATCAATTTACAGTACAATATAAACAAAGAAAAAAACAAGTAAAGTTAGCTGAAGAGAAACAAATTTGGCAATATGCCTTGGCTATGTTTTTATTTTTTGTAGGCCACATTTTTTTTTTGCAATTCAAGCAGTCTGGTTTAAATGTTTAAATTAATTGTAATTAATTTTTTATTCAAAAAATGGTCTATATTGAATGTTGAATGATGTTAATGTTCTTATTTCAAAGTGGCTCACCATTGGATCTGCTACTAGCGCTAGGGCTGTTGAGCCTGACTAGACGTTAGACCTGAAAGGGTTAATGTTCTTACTTTAAAGTGTCTTACCTTTGGTATGAATAATACATCGGGGTCCTGCCACACATATTGATGATGTAGCTCTTCTCCCTGTAGGAGAGTTACAAAAAAATGAAACCTGTTAAAGCACAGGAACCAACTGTGCGTTCAGTAATATTAAAAAATCCCAAGGAGAGTCCAAGAGTGTATGCAGTTACCATATGTAAGCCTGACCTTTCCAATACTGTACTGGAAGAGGAGGCTCCTTCCACCATTTGCACACCTGCATCTGAAAGTGCTGGGAATAGAATGCGGACATTGAAAATGGGGATGATTCTGTGGAATTGCATCCAGACGAGGATTATCAATCCTTTGCAAGGAGGATAATTGATGAGAGCAGTCATCCAGTTGCACAGCGAATTACTGATACCATAACAACTATGCTGGTATTAGATGCGGATCCAGTATCCGACATTGATGCAGTGGGTTTTAGAAAGTTGGGTGTATTCTGCTACCTCGGTAGCGGAAAAAATGGGCACTGGTGTGGAATGTTTTCGCCAAGCAGCTACCGTAAGGAGAGAGCAACTCCTTAGAAGAGTTATAGCAAAAGAAAGAGAAAAAGGTAGCGCTACTATACCAATGATTATTATGTAGTTATTTTTCACTCAGTGTGCAATTGGGATACAAAATGTTTTTTCCTAGCCAGAATTACCCCTCCCTTTTGGCACCTAAGTGACACACCTCTGATTGAGCAGCTTACCAACAAAAGTGTTGTACTATACCAATGAGCCTTCAATAAAAAACATTTATTATACACTTAAGAAATAAAACATAAATGGGATATGCATATTGCAAAAAATTCATTGTTTGGTAATTATACCCATATCAGAGAAATCAACAAAGACTGTGACATCCCTAGGAACTTTTCCTTACAGGCGATAATACTAGGAACAGATGATTATTCAGTGATTTGATTGCAGATGTCAGTGGCCCCTTATTGATAATTTTTTTTTTGTAATATGCATATCCCATGTATGTTTTATTTCTTTTTTTTTAACCTTTCTTTTATTTTATTTCTTTTTTATTATATTTAAAAAAAAAAACTTACATACATTTGGATATAGTTGACATTTACATATATGTCTTATATCTCACATATAACATTCCACTTACATACAAACATTTAACATTTACAGGTCCGTAATTAACCAGTCTCAGTTGTTCCCATATCTAGATGCTATTATATCTCAAGGTTTTTGTGCAATTCCCCATCTTGAATCTATTGTTGTATCCCCCAGGTGGTATTTCTTCCTTTTTGACGTATTGCTTCCACAAATGCCATTTTTTAGCTAGCTTACTTTCATATATATCTAATGTTTCCATTCTTTACGCATAATTTTTTTAAACTTATTATTAAGTTTAAATTTGGTGCTTGATTCTGTTTCCAATTTTGGGCTATTGCAGTTTTAACTGCAATATATATATGGTTTAGTATATATGTACCTTTTAGTTTCAGTTCCTTGTTATATATATGAAGTAATACCATCTGGGGGGTCAAATTTATCCTAACACCTATTACTTGCCAAATTAAGTACTCAATTTCATGCCAAAGATCTTTTAATTTATTGCATGGCCAGAAGACATGCAGCAAATCTCCTTTTTCCTCCATACATCTCCAACATATGTTCGATTGTACGGGCCAAAATGTATTAAACATACACATATTTTGCATAAAACAGTCTCATAAACTTTTCAATACAGTATGTGAAGTAGACTTGGACATTTTATGTATTGAATTAAACTATGTTTTATTTCTCAAGTGTATAATAAATGTTTTTTTATTGAAGGCTCATTGGTACTATCCTCCAAACTTTCAAGTGTTCCCTGAAAACTCACCTCTTCAGGCAAGCCTATCATATTTAGTATCACACGCATAACCCTCTGAGGCACTTATGTATTATATAGCTTCCCTTCTGGACTTGTAACTTGGTGGGACTGCTATGCTATTACTGGTGCCTGTCCTTGTGTTTCCCTCCTATATCCCTATAGATTGTAAAGCTTACAAGCTGCAGCAGGGCCCTCTAACCTCCAAGTCTGTCTGTTGTTACCCAGTTTGTTTTTCACTGTCTACTATTGTAAAGCGCAACAGAATCTGCTGCGCTATATAAGAAACTGTAACGGAACCTGCTGCGCTATATAAGAAACTGTAACGGAATCTGCTGCGCTATATAAGACACTGTAACGGAATCTGCTGCGCTATATAAGTAACTGTAACGGAATCTGCTGCGCTATATAAGACACTGTAACGGAATCTGCTGCGCTATATAAGAAACTGTAACGGAACCTGCTGCGCTATATAAGAAACTAATGGAATCTGCTGCGCTATCTAAGAAACTGTAAATAAATAAATAAATATAGTAGCGCTACCTTTTTCTCTTTCTTTTGGTTTTAGAAAGTTTACTGATGTACTGTGTCCCTGGTACCAATCCCATCTAAATTTCACTTATTTAGAAAAGCAATTACCAGTCCTGCTGATGATGATGACGACATCTTGCCTATGTAGAGACAGTTTGTGCATGGCCCATTGCCAGGTTGTTTTGTAGGGGTCCAAACAAACCAATCATTTCAGCCACAAGTGACAGTCCCTGTCACTAAAATTACTGGTTTGTTAAACTGTGCATGTGCTGTTTAATATATATACAACATAAGGGTGACAATCCCATCTTGCGCCTATTTTCTTTACATGGGTCCTTATTCAGATCTAATCGCAGTACAAATTTGTTTGGAAAATGGGCAAAACCATGTGCACTGCAGGTGGGGTAGATGTAACATGTGAAGAGAGAGTTAAATTTGGGTGGGGTGTGTTGAAACTGAAATCTAAATTGCAGTGTAAAAATAATGCAGCCAGTATTTACCCTGCACAGAAACAAAATGACTCACACAAATCTAACTCTCTCTGCACATGTTACATCTGCCCCACCTGCAGTGCACATGGTTTTGCCCATTTTCCAAACAAATTTGTATTGCGATTAGATCTAAATTAAGGCCATGATGTGCTCTTTGTAGCATTTTTTGGCATAAAACATAAAACATTTATAAAACTGATATTCTTTCTGCGGCTACAGTGCCACTTCTAGATATGCCAGCTGTTTGTGCCACCCACTTCTGTCACTTAGTTTGGTCCAACTACCTTGCTGCAACACATTGGTCTAAATTAGATAAAAACAATATTGTGAGCTATGTGGTGTTCAGCATAGTCTGTAATGAGTGGAAATTAATGTGTTGAGGTTAATAATGCTGTAGGTACAAAAACTCCCAATATGTTCTGTTATTTTAGCTGTTTTTATGATTTAATAATTTTTTTATTTTAAATCCAGGTCCAAAACCAAAATCTGCGAGGGTGGATTTGGCAAAACCATTACAGATCTATAACACAAAGAACATTCAGATCCAAAATAAAAAAATAAAAACTGAAAAATGGCTGGGTGCTCACCCCTACTAGTTATCAATTAATATTTGTCAATTAGCTCCCCCAAAACACTGTTTGTGGGGTACCTTCAAATAATAATATTTCATCATTTATATTAACGGAACAGCAGTAGTTAACAGAAATACAGTATCTGCTGCAATCCTCTATTTCCACTCACAAAACAGCCCCAGAGGTCTCCATGGGAGCTGCTTTTTTGCTGAATTTAGCAACAAGCCTGACCCTGGTAATGCTGTCCCCAGATGGTGTTAGCAGTTGTGACCTAGAAACTATTAACAAAGACAACTGTAGAGGGATCCATAGGATCCTTCCCTTGCACTCATCACTAATGCATGAGTGGTCTCACACCCTTTACCATAAGACTGAGCATGTCTATGAGTTACTTTCTTTTTTTTTATTGCCCTAGTTATTATACTGCATTCACTGTCTGATTTATACCGACTGGCAGAACCTACCTTTGCTAATTCCAAAAAAAAACGAATGTACCCATATGCGTTAGTGGGCAGTTCCTTTGTGTGCTTCCTATAGTTCCACTCATCACTCTGGTTGTCCTGTGTTCCATCAATGTGCTGGATCTTGGTGTATCCACACTTGCATATACTGTCCCTGCAATAAGAGGGACACACATTGTCAGCATATACTACCTGCATTATCCAACAGCACCAATTATCTTGACATTCAATTTTAAGTGTTTAGGAATAGCTGTGTATGGAACCTTCTGCAAACCATAGAAGAATAAAATGATACATTAGGATACCTTTGGAATGTCCTCAGATACATTTGTGTACCCTCAGTTCTCATTTTCCAAACAACTGAAGCAATCACCAGGGCTATAACTATGGGTGTGCAAATGGTACCCCACTGGGCCTATGCGGCAGCACCCAGTGGTGCTGTGAGGGGGGTAGCAGGTACTCTTTACCCAATTCCAGGCCTGTTGAAGGGCCCGGGGGTCCTGGGTTTCGTTGCAACACCCCCACTGTAGACAGCAGGGACAGAGAGAGCAGTCTGGCACATATGCTGCGGTGAACAGCACTGGGGATAGAGGTAGCTGCAGAAGCTGTCACTACTCTCTCCCCTTGGTTTGTGTGTGTGTGGGGGGGGGGGGGTGGCATTCGATTGCACCTGCTACTCTCCAGCGCCCACCAGCCCCCATGCAGGCTCGCTCATGTGTGTCATGAATCTGCACACAAATGGGGCTGGCACCATGTCACTGAGTTGTACACACCCCCTCCCCTTACCTGACACCTGTTGGCGCCCCTGATGGCACCGTCACTGCCCCACAGCACCTACAGTACTTTTGGCTTAAATGGTGACCAGATTTAACCTTTTAACCAGTAGAGATGCTGTGGAGCAGCCTGTATTGTCCTAAGGGGAAGCCACCAGGGCCTGGCATGAATCGAGGAAATGGTACTTTTAAAAATGCTAAATATCCCTGATCCTCTGATTGAGCACTGATCATCAGTGCATCCGGTCAGTGGAACAGCGGTTCCGGCAGGTCCGGGAATTGACGTTTTTTTCTAAAGACCCACTGAAATACTGTAGGCAAGCTCCAAGAACTGGGTAGTGCTAGGCACATTTGTTAAGTATAAGCCATGCATGCCGACATTATATGAGGTTAGTAAAAGGCTCTTTTATTATTTAAAAAAAACATATATTTTTTGTGTTTTCAACACATCCTCTCGCATGCGGCAAGATGGGAGAGAAATTATTAGATGGATGCACCATGGAATGATTTCTCTCCCCTTCTGTAATAAAAGTCAGTCCGAACTGACTTTTATTCCGGCCGCAGATTGCTGAAAAGGTCATGTGACGTCAGCCGCCCATCCCCGAGCAGGCATCTCCACGACTGCGTGTGCAGGGGAATACCTAATGTTTTTATGGGGACGCCCAAAAAATGCTAAGCGTTCCCCTGCTGTCGGCCCCTGTTTGCCCCCATTCTGCCCCTCCTGGAGAGAACGGCTAGCCATGTGTGAAACGCCCCCACCATCAAACACGGGGCTGAATCGGCCCCATGATATACAAAGAGTTGTGGGGTACATGCTATAAAGTGGGTGCAGAATGTAATGCACCAAGTGGCAGTTCAGGGTTCCATCCTGTAGTACAGGTTGAATGGTTCATTCAGTTTTGTTTGCCATTTGACTCACTGGTGGCCTCCAGTGGCAGGTCTGTGCCACATCAGCTTAATATTCTGTGAGCAATTATTCACAAGGCTGTGAGGTAATTAGCTTGTTAAGCACAAGTCTGGGAGCTCCCTGGATCTCCAGGTGTAATTAATCACCTGAGCCCTTTATAGGGCAGGCTCTCCTGCAATACTCTGCCAGTGATAGCTTCCTGTTTAGTTCCTGCTTCCGGTGCAGGGAACTTTTGACAGCTCTCAGCCACGCTTCCTGGTCCCTTGCTCCAGTCTCCTGTTTGGATCCCAGGATATATCCTTTGCAGCTCTGCCAAGCTGTTTCTGGTCCCGTGTGGTTTTCAGTTCTTTGGAGTCTCTTGCTAAGGTTCTCTAACAGTCCTGCTGCCCGCCCTGGTTATCAGCTCCCAGACTCTGTTCCAGGTCTATGCCTCTTGGTCCCTTTGTGACCCTGCTGACAGCTCAGGTTCCATCATCTGTCCCAGGTCACGTAAGTGCTCCAGTGGAGCCTGGTGTTTACCTTTATTTGCCGGCAGCCAGTCGGTCAGTGTTACCATCTTTTTGGCTACTAGCCTGTTTGTTTTATTTTGAGGGCACAGGCCTCCACCCCTCCATGGGTCCAGCCTGTCTCCCTCTCTGGTGGTTACCAGTTCCTTATTTCTGTTCTATTTACCCTTCCTTAGTCCTTTGGGGTAGGCAGGGTGTTCCTGTTTATTCTGGTTATTGGTTTTAGGGATTCGCTTCCAGCCCTTGTTACTTTTCCGTGGAGATTCCCCTCAGCTCTCTCTTGTGTCTGCGACTGGGTCGCATTCCTGTCCTTGGCCTGGTGCCGGCAGATAGGGGTCATTACCAGCATAGGCCCATTAGCTAGTCATTCCTCTTGAGCCAACCCTGACGATTGCAAGCTCTTTGTCCCCTCATAGACCTAGCTGCATCGGGGTTGGAGCGGGCATAACTCGCTCCTTCGGACGCGGCGGCAACAGGTGAAGACTAGCATTCGCAGGGGTTTGTCATCTGCCCGAGGTGCTCAACAGAGAGTGTGTAGGGTTCGCCGTGGCCGTCCTAAACAGCGGTCATGGCCACGGGCTCACGCCTGATCTCCAGCTTCCAGCCTCCGGTAGTTACACCCAGCGGCCAGGCGGCATCCGTAACATTATCACTGGCCATACCGATATATGCATGTGTTCACAGTAGTCACAGGGATACATGCATATATACAATTTTGTTTCATGGTATTTTGGATGTTGTGCTTGATTACTGGACCTATAGATTTACCCATATTAAGTTTTTTTTTTTTCTCCCTTAAGTTCCAGTAATTGTCCGTTTCAGGTTTTTGAGCTCACCCAGCTGGTCTGTCTGTCTGTTTTGTGTGATTGCTTATTTCTGCACGGAGTTAAAGATGCAGGCCTTGCAAGCCTCCTTGATTGTCTTAAATACGGCATTTACTGCCTTAAGACCTGAGCAGGTTAAGGGTTTGCAGCAGTCATTCCTGCAATTGCAAGACCTTTTAACCCAAATTTTCCTGGACCTGTCTGAGGTTCTAGGGGCTCAATCAGCTCCTAAGGAAACCCTGACTAAAGAGGGGTTAGTCAGTAACACTTCGGTTCAGAGGGGACATGGAAGTTTTCCACGACCAAGGCTCTCACCTGAGGAGCGGTTAAGGTGTAGAAACTTCAAATTATGTCTCTACTGTGGGGGTTCAGGCCACTTCCTGCTTAATTGCGAATTACGCAGCCCTGGTGGTGGTGCTGGGAAGTATTTTCCTCAACCCAAGTGGAATCAGAAGGTTACATCTGTGCCTGTCTCCACTAAGTCTGAGATGCCTGACCTCACATCCCCTGCACTTAGCACTCCGGCTTACAACTGGGGTCCTAAGACTAGGGCGCCCCTGGTTATGTCACGGAATCTGAAAGGGACGGGGAATCCTCCTGCTAGCATTCTGGAAAGAAAGACGTTGGTTGCTAGTATCCCAGTCAGGGAGATCAATGTTCTTTCAATGCTGGACTTGCTAGATCCAGTAGGGGAATCTCATGTGGTTCCCTCGGAGGGGGTCTCAAGCGGCATAACCCCAGAGGGGGTCTTAGAAGCCGTGATCTCTGAGAGGGTCTTAAGGGGCACAATCCCACAGGAAGTCGTGGAGGCCATTGCTCCCAATAGGGTCCGGAGGGACACGACTCTAAAGAGGAAGTCTCAGGCAATAGACTGTAGTGACATCCTCCCCGAAGTTGAGATTCCCGGGGATGCCTCCGAGACTGTGGGTCTAGGAATAATACGTAATATCCTGGTTCCTATGGGCGAATCCGATGCCGTGAGTCCATCAAGTGAGAGTGGGGCTTGGGGCTTTATTGGGCAACTCTGTAGCTCGAGGTCAGCTGAGCAAATTCTATGCCCAAGGCACGTCGGACGAGTCCAATAATACTCCTGACGCTCCATACTTCGACGGAGATTTGACCCAGCTGCACTCTATTGCTCGTAAATTCCTCTCCCAGATGGATTCCACACCAAATATGAAAATAACCCCTACTTCTGCTGTCCATTATCTTCTGTCGTGCTTTAGAGGTAGAGCTTTAGAGTTGGTTAAACCTCTCATGGAGGCTAATGATCCCATCCTAAGGGATCTTCCTGTTTTTCTAAAAACCGTACGAAAAGTGTTCGTCCCAAAGGCCGTAGCCCCGAGTGGGCTCCCAAAGGCCGTAGCCCCAAGTGGGGGCCCAAAGGTCGTAGCCCCGAGTGGGGGCCCAAAGGCCGTAGCCCCGAGTGGGGGCCCTAAAGTCTGTTTCGCCCCAGAAGGTGACTCTGTCTCTCTGGTCCCAGAAGGGGACTCTGTCAGTCCGGTCCCTGAGTTGGGGCTCAGTCCATCTAGCCTCAAGTGGTATCATAGAAGCTGTGTCCCCGGAAGGGGTGGCCATATCCTCGTCTGAGGTCCCAAAGACCACAGCCTCAGCAAGGGTCTTGAGGGCCGCAAACCCGGTGATCGTTTCGGTCTTGCCAGCTTCTCGGGAGGCTTCAGAAATCTTAATCCCCAAGGTTGTTGTTCCCATAGAGAATTCCTGTCCTGAGGTCCGAGAGGAGGACGTTTCCACGCAGTGAAAACCAATCTCCCTTGCGGGGGTCACTGGAGAAGACCGCTGGGCAGTTATACTCTGCGCCCTCACTTCGGAGTCTCCGCTAAACCCACCGCCCAAGATATATGCAGAGACCTTATATTCAGCCTGCCAAGTTCCTGGGGCCTCCAGCCCAGTCTCCACCAGAGCAAGACCCTGAGGTGGGTCCTCAAATCCCGCCTGCCGTGACATTAAGAAGTTCAGTCCCAAAAAGAAGGTTGGGGTTTCACCAGCTCTTGGAAACGTGGTGCCCAGCATAAGCCAGGGGCTTAAGGACCTGGCTTCTGAAGACTCACAGTCTCTGTTTGTTCATTCTTCTGCCTCATCACTTGGTCCGGAATCCAGGAGTTTAGCTATTGGTTTTGCCTCACTGACTCCTGCCAAAAAATTTTTGGACACATCTGGTATCTTTAATTTTGAGTCTGGGGAATCCAATAAAGGTTCTGCCTATGGCCAATTAAGACCTTCTTCCCTTTCTGAGATTCCATCTGTTAAAAAGACTCTCAGGATCTCCTCAGATCGAAACTTCAACTCTGTTTCTGATTTAGTAACCCATAGCTGTGATTTGATAGAAGGTACCATCAGATCTGATAATGTGTGGGGCCTAAAGGTGCCCACAGACGCTACAATTATCGAATGCGTTTTGTACTTTTTATGCACAAATTGCATCTTATGTACAATTATTGGATGGTGTTTATGGGCTTGTGCGATGCGATGCACGTTCCCGGGAGCCCGATATTGTATGTCTAAAAAAGTATGTGCTGCACGTACTTTTTAGACTACATCTGAAATTTAACATTACAAACATGGGCTCATCACATTGCATCGAATGCATCCAAGTGCACATTGCATCGCAAGCTGGAAGAAAAATTGTATAGAACCATTGTACAGACAAAAACGCATAGCACAGGGCAATTGTAGCGTCTGTGGGCACCTTTAGACTGCTGATTATATCAAAATCTAGGAAAAAGAAAAAGAAGAAGCATTAATCTTTTTCCGCTTCCCTGGATCATCTTGTTTGTCTTTCTGGTTGTGCCCTGTGGTCACCCTCTAGGGGGGGCACTGAGACAAGCCGTGGTTTCGGCTTGTGTTTGGTTTTTTGTTCATCCCTTCTCCAAAATCCAGATGATCATTGTTCTTGGATGTCTGGAATTTTGGGGTCTGTTTGGGGACGCCCAAAAAATGCTAAGCATTCCCCTGCTGTCGGCCCCTGTCTGCCCCCATTCTGCCCCTACTGGAAAGAACGGCTAGCCATGTGTGAAACGCCCCTACCATCAAACACGGGGCTGAATCGGCCCCATGATATACAAAGAGTTGTGATGTACATGCTATAAAGTGGGTGCAGAATGTAATGCACCAAGGGGCAGTTCCGGGTTCCATCCTGTAGTACTATGTATCACTGTGTGTAAGTATTGTTGTCAGGAACCAGGTTGAATGGTTCATTCAGTTTTGTTTGGCATTTGACTCACTGGTGGCCTCCAGTGGCAGGTCTGTGCCACATCAGCTTAATATTCTGTGAGCAATTATTCACAAGGCTGTGAGGTAATTAGCTCGTTAAGCACAAGCCTGGGAGCTCCATGGATCTTCAGGTGTAATTAATCACCTGAGCCATTTATAGGGCAGGCTCTCCTGCAATACTCTGCCAGTGATCGCTTCCTGTTTAGTTCCTGCTTCCTGTGCAGGGAACTTCTGACAGCTCTCAGCCACGCTTCCTGGTCCCTTGCTCCAGTCTCCTGTTTGGATCCCAGGATATATCCTTTGCAGCTCTGCTAAGCTGTTTCTGGTCCCCGGTGGTTTTCAGTTCCTTGGAGTCTCTTGCTAAGGTTCTCTAACAGTCCTGCTGCCTGCCCTGGTTATCAGCTCCCAGACTCTGTTCCAGGTCTGTGCCTCTTGGTCCCTTCATGACCCTGCTGACAGCTCAGGTTCCATCATCTGTCCCAGGTCATGTAAGTGCTCCAGTGGAGCCTGGTGTTTACCTTTATTTGCTGGCAGCCAGCCGGCCAGTGTTACCATCTTTTTGGCTACTAGCCTGTTTGTTTTATTTTGAGGGCACGGGCCTCCACCCCTCCGTGGGTCCAGCCTGTCTCCCTCTCTGGTGGTTACCAGTTCCTTATTTCTGTTCTATTTACCCTTCCTTAGTCCTTTGGGGTAGGCAGGGTGTTCCTGTTTATTCTGGTTATTGGTTTTAGGGATTCGCTTCCAGCCCTTGTTACTTTTCCGTGGAGATTCCCCTCAGCTCTCTCTTGTGTCTGCGACTGGGTCGCATTCCTGTCCTTGGCCTGGTGCCGGCAGATAGGGGTCATTACCAGCATAGGCCCATTAGCTAGTCATTCCTCTTGAGCCAACCCTGACGATTGCAAGCTCTTTGTCCCCTCATAGACCTAGCTGCATCGGGGTTGGAGCGGGCATAACTCGCTTCTTCAGACGCGGCGGCAACAGGGGAAGACTAGCATTCGCAGGGGTTTGTCATCTGCCCGAGGTGCTCAACAGAGAGAGTGTAGGGTTCGCCGTGGCCGTCCTAAACAGCGGTCACGGCCATGGCTCACGCCTGATCTCCAGCTTCCAGCCTCCGGTAGTTACACCCAGCGCCCAGGCGGCATCCGTAACAATTGTGCCCTGCAGCCTGATACTTACTGTGACTTTGGATCTTGGGTGTACATCACGCACTCTCTCTTCTTAAAGTTTTCTGCAATGAATTTGTTGACACCCTGTAAGTGAGGAGATTAGTGTTTAACATCAAACAGTGGAACCATCTCTTGTATGAATTAGCTGGGAGGCACTTACTCTGTGATCTAGAGGTAAATCAATGTCGATTGGTATACTATAGTAGAATTGCTTGGAGCTGTCCGTCACCTCACTACTGTGGCTCTCCATTTTGTCCCATGATCTAAGGGGATGAGAAAGTTAATAGCTCAGGCAGAGTTCTGTTGACATCTAGTATATGAACAGTATATCTGATTTCCATCTCAGACGCATATGTAGTACATATAATATTTACCAGCTGTTAAACATCGTCACACACTTTATAGATACCTACGGGCCTAATTCAGAGTTGTACACAAACCTGATTCTTTTGCAGTTGAGCAATTATCGTTAGTCTGTACAAGTGTCTGATTTGCTGCTCAGAACTTTGATAAACAGCCGACATGCTGGTGGGTGTCTCAATACAAATCTAGGCGCAACAGAAACATTTGCATATTTTTACATAGTCGCTGTGTTACTAATTAGCAGCAGTGAATGCGTTTACGTATATCTCTGAATTAGGCATGGATAACTTAAGGACTGCAGTATACATCTGATGTATAAAATATACATAAGATATAACCAGCATTCTACATACTTGGTCTGGGCTGCAGATGATTCTACCCTCTGTCCTAGATTGATTTGATATTGTCATAGGTAACCAGCATTCTACATACTTGGTCTGGGCTGCAGATTATTCTACCCTCTGTCCTAGATTGATTTGATATTGTCATAGGTAACCAGCATTCTCCATACTTGGTCTGGCTGGGCTGCAGATTATTCTACCCTCTGTCCTAGATTTATTTGATATTGTCATAGGTAACCAGCATTCTACATACTTGGTCTGGACTGCAGATTATTACACCCTCTGTAATGGCACATGCTACCTTGGAATGCGTGGATGTTTATGTAAGCCACTTTTATTACCATTCATTGTAGTAGGGGGGTTGGGATTGGGTGGGAAGAGTCCAATTAATGAGTGCACATGCATTTAAAGATCAGTACATAGGCTGTGTGCATGGTTTAGCTGTGTGCATAATAGTTTTGTGTGCATCATTTTTAAAGTGAGGCATAATTTAAATATAACTGTAGCGTTATACTGGCGTTACACTGAAGTGAAACAGAAGGACAGAAAACAACAACTGAGAAAACCAAAGACTGCTTTGAGTGAGTTCAATTCATTCTCACAACATACTACTCCTGGCTACTTAATCTGGCTATTCATCCGTGATATCACCATCTCTACATCTGCAAACAACTTTTACTATCACTGTTAATGCTTGTATTTGCACTGTCAGTTTTAAAAATGCCCAGCTGTACCTCTAATGACTTCACCTCTCCTGCTCTTCCATTGATAGTAGAGGCCAAATGTAATAGGGTGAGAATTTCAGAAAGTGTTTTTTAAAGCAGCAATCAATTACACTGCAAAACCAGGTTGATTTTTCCATGTAATTGATTGCTGCTTTAAAAAACATGGGAAAACTCTCCTAAAATCTCTCACTTTCTGAAACTCTCACCCTATTACATTTGGCCCAAGGTGTCCCCCAAAATTTTATTCTTGGCCCACTTCTTTGATAACACTGAAATCTACCTCTCCTTTCCTGATCTCTCTCCCTCTATCCTCACTCATATCTCCAACTGTCTCTCTGCTGTCTACTCTTGGATTACCCAGCGCTTCTTTAGACTTAAAATATCAAGGACTAAGCTGACCTCTTCCCACCCTCTTGCATAAAACCTGACCATCTCTCATCCTAACCTACTGTTTATGCTCACCTCCATCCCTTCTGTGTCACCTCTGTCTGTCTAACCCTCCCCTTTAGAATGTAAGCTCTCACGAGCAGGGCCCTCTCTCCTTATGTGCCTTTCTTAGAATATATAAACCACTTCCACCCTGATGATTGCTTCAGTGTCCTGTCCCCTGATGCATTTATCCGTATTAACCATGTACTTGTCCTAAACTGTCTTGTGCTGTAATTCGTTATGTGTTTTTGCTCATAAATATGCTTTGTAAAGCGCTGCGTAATATGTATGCACTATATAAGAAACTGTTAATAAATAAATAAGATATGATAAGTATCACATAGACAAGATAAAAGTACAAGCAGCACCTTAAGTCAGGTCAAATACAAGGTTTGTAGCTGGCAGAATACAGCAAACAGCATCAGTTTGTTACCAACGGGTGACCAATGTGCCTCAGTCTCATTGTCCCTCTGCTGCTCACTCGCCAAGGAGGATTTTACAGTCACATAACTTGGGCATCCCACAGATCTTAGTTACTGGGACTGATCTGCTTATGTCTGCCCACAAATGCCATGCCAGCTTATAACCTCCTGAAGCAGTGGAAGGTCCCCGCCTAAAATAGATATCTATTTACAGTGTTACACATATTATATATATACTAGGTGATTCATCGCGCTCTACGGGCGTTCTTCACACGGGCGTAAGGGGCTGCGCCCCTTTAATTTGTGAACTTTTGTATTGTGAGAATTATGGGTAGAACATTGATAGTGTGGAGGGTATAGTTACGTGGGTGGTGGGGGGGGGGTGTGCGTGCGTGCGTGCTGTTTAGGTGTGTGTGTGCAATAGTATAGTAGGGTGTTTTTGAGTCAGCGGTCCCCCACTGGCTGAGGTCACGACACAGGAAAACAGGAGGCAAGGCAGTGATAGAGGTCTGTGGGCATATGGGGGACTAAAGAGAAGGGTGGGGGACACTGTGCAGCTTCTGCCAGTGGGTGAGGGTCCAGCGTGGCAGCACAGGAGTACAGGACGGTGGCCCTGAGTCAGTGTGTCCTCCCACTGGGAGGCCGTAAGGGTGCATGATAGCAGAAGGCTGGGCGGTAAAGCATGATAGGGGAATGTGGACAACACAGGGTGAGCGGGTCCCCACTGGTGGAAGTTACGGGGCCTGAAAACAGGAGGCAGGGCAGTGATAGGGGTGTGTGGGCATGAAGGGTAGTAAAGGTTTTTGGCTTTTGCAGAGTAGGGATGGCCATTGGTGCAGACTCTGGTGGCATTGATGGCTATTTTGCACCCTGCCATCGATAGTAGTGAAATATTACTTCGATAACCATCGATTGTTGTAGCTATCGATGGTCATCCATTATATCTGACTGAATAGGCTGTGGGTCAATCAGAACTCGGTGGCGGGACTTCCGTGTGGGGGGGGTGGAGCTATGCTCTGTGTCCCGGCTCCTTAAAAAAATGTGAAACTTGATTGGTTCTCCTTTGCCATCGATATAGGGAAACCATCTGGTCCTCCCACATCGATGGCAAAAGAATTCAACATCGTCCATAAACCATCGATGATTTGAAATCATTGATAGCCGATGGGCATCTCTAGAACTGGAGGAGGGTGGGGGACAGTATGCAGCTCCCAGCAGTGGGTGAGCGTCTCCTCCCACTGGGAGGGAGTGAGCGTGCATGAGAGCAGGAGGCTGTATAATAGTGGTATGTGGGCAAGACATTGATAAAAGTTGTGGCGCTGGTGCAGAGGACCGTGGGGACACTTCTGGCAGTGGGAGAACATGCAGCGCAGCAGCTAGGGCTGGATTTCCTACCTAGGGGCGGCACCTGCTTGTCGGTACAGGATCCCCCATTCTCACGGGAGTCTGTGAAATGCGGTAGTGGGGTCGCGGGAGGAAGGGGGGCGCGGGGTTCCGTGAATCTAGGGAGGGGGGGTTGTGAAGCGTGGGAGGGGGAAGCCGCGAATTGCGTGAGGGGGGCGCTGGGGGTGCTGTGAATCACGGGAGGGTGCCGTGAATCGCGAGGGGGTGCCGTGAATTGCAGGAGGGGGGGTTGCGGGGGGCCGCCAATCGCGGGAGGGTGCCGTGAATTGTGGGAGGGGGGGTCGCGGGGAGACGCGAATCGTGAGGGGGGGAGCCGCGGGGGTACGGTGGGGGAAGACCTGCCGCTCACCTGGTGGCTGTGGAGTAATGGTGGATGGTGGGCGTGTACTGTAGCCCTGGGTGGGCGGGGGGAGGTGATGTCAAGGGGGTGGGGGTGTGTATTACACTGCTAGAATGCTGGGTGGGAACGTTATACACAGAGGGGATAAGTGACAGATCTGGCTAAAAATGGTGTGGAATGCCAAGCACTCTCCTAATTACAAGTCCAAAGGATGCACCCTGGATTATAATTGGATACACTCACACCGCGTGTCTCCTTTGTCTGGCACCCCGTAATACTATAAGTAAAGTGTGAGTGCAGTCTACACTTGGAACTAGATAGATCAGGGGTGGCCAACCCACCTGAGACGAAGAGCCCAAAATTTTTTTCTGTTAAGACAAAGAGCCGCAACCATTCAAAATGGGCGTGGCCTAGCTCCCAGAAAGCCACGCCCCATTTATAAATGGGTTGTGGCCTATATACAGATCAAGCCAGTTTCATCTATACGGCCAGAGCACCATATCCTTCTGTCTAGGTGCGCCGATTGATGAGAATGGGATGCGTGTGCATGGGAGACAATTGAACGTCCCCTTCTCAGCAAACGGCGCGTCAAGATGGAAAGATGTGGTGCACCGGCCGGATAGATAAAATTGGCTCCATCTGTATGTATGTGTGTGTGTATATGTATGGGGGTGAGTTAACAGGGGGCATGGTAAGAGAGGCTGAGGTGACAGGGGATGTAATGACAGGGTCAAAGGGTCTGGTGTCAGTGATGGAGGAAGGTGAGAGAGGGTGAGGTAACAGGTGATAAGACAGTGGGTGAGGTACTGTAGCAGGGGATAAGATGACAGGGGGTGAGGTACTGTAGCAGGGGATAAGATGACAGGGGGTGAGGTACTGTAGCAGGGGATAAGATGACAGTGGGTGAGGTACTGTAGCAGGGGATAAGATGACAGGGGGTGAGGTACTGTAGCAGGGGATAAGATGACAGGGGGTGAGGTACTGTAGCAGGGGATAAGATGACAGGGGGTGAGGTACTGTAGCAGGGGATAAGATGACAGGGGGTGAGGTAGCAGGGGATAAGATGACAGGGGGTGAGGTACTGTAGCAGGGGATAAGATGACAGGGGGTGAGGTACTGTAGCAGGGGATGAGATGACAGGGGGTGAGGTACTGTAGCAGGGGAGAAGATGACAGGGGGTGAGGTAGCAGGGGATAAGATGACAGGGGGTGAGGTAGCAGGGGATACGATGACAGGGGGTGAGGTAGCAGGGGATAAGATGACAGGGGGTGAGGTAGCAGGGGATACGATGACAGGGGGTGAGGTACTGTAGCAGGGGATACGATGACAGGGGGTGAGGTACTGTAGCAGGGGAGAAGATGACAGGGGGTGAGGTAGCAGGGGATAAGATGACAGGGGGTGAGGTAGCAGGGGATACGATGACAGGGGGTGAGGTACTGTAGCAGGGGAGAAGATGACAGGGGGTGAGGTAGCAGGGGATAAGATGACAGGGAGAGAGAGGGAGTGCAATGAGAAGTAGGAGAAGACCCTAGTCTTGTTCTTACCAGAAATCTCTCCCGCTGTTGCTGCAGTGAAGGGTATCTGTGCCAGTAGCGTCTGGATCCCTGCTCCCGCTTTAGCCGCTGGGTCCCTATCCAGCTCCTGCTGCCACTGTTGTGAACTGTCTTTGAGGACACAGCCACCAAATCTGTTCCAGCAGTCACTGGGTGCCCGGCGACAGAGGAGAGGAGAACCGCACTGCAGGGGCCCAGGCTACAGTGGGGATGACAGCCAGGAACACCCCCACACGGGTGCCAGCAGGGGAACATTAAAAGGACCAACAGCGCTGGAGATGCTGCTGCTGTCTCTGGCGTCCTCCTAGCGTGAGAGCGCATGCGCCAGATCAGCGCTGCCGGTCCGCGGCTACATAAGGAGTAATCCGGTGCATGCGCTCTGGTGGTAGGAGGAAGCTAGTAGCAGCAGCAGCGGCTTCAGCACCAATAATACTCACTTATGTGGCCGCAAAAAAAGCGGAGAAGAGCCGCATGCGGCTCGCGAGCCGCGGGTTGGCCACCGCTGAGATAGATAGATAGATCCACAAAAAATAAGAATGGCACTCACCAGGGCTTCATGATCTTGCAAATTAGGATACTTTAATCCATCAAAATAGAAACTACAGACAGGTCAGGTCGACGTTTTGGCCACAAAATGTGGCCTTACTCATGACCACAACAAATAGACAGACCAACAGAGCCTTAACCACAGGGCCACCTCTTATTCCCAAAAAAGGGACTTCCCACCGGTGACCTAACCAATCAGCAAATGGTATATTTAGATCAATCATATAGCCGATACAACAACTAATCAGTTTTACTTACAAAACGCAATTATTCACTCATCCACGAGTTCTGGGCACATCACCCGGATATGCCACTTACGGGATGCGGTTGAACAACAGGATGCGCGTCATTTTGTGTTTCAACACTCAGCGCTACTGCGCCGGCTAGCAGTGCATATTCACTAGGTCCCGGCCTCATATTGCCGGAAACGTCACTTCTGGGACGCATATCACTACCCCGGATGTGTACCTAAGCGTTCCATTTAACTCCTCCTGTACTTCCTTTACTGAGTTGTGCTCCACCACGCTATGGGGGTTATTCTAATCCACTCTTTCTGACAAAATCCTTCTTAGATGGACAAAACCATGTGCACTGCAGGTGGGGCCAGATGTAAAATGTGCAGAGGTAATTAGATTTGGGTGAGTTATTTTGTTTCTGTGCAGGGTAAATACTGGCTGCATTATTTTACACTGCAATATAGATCTCACTTTGAAGTAAAACCCCACCCAAATCTAATTATCTCTGCACAAGTAACATCTGCCCCACCTGCAGTGCACATGGGGCCTTATTCTGGTCGGTGCGTACTTTCCCGAATTCTTACGGAGCGGTCCACACGCCTCGCTGTGCGGCCATCGTCCTTAGAAACGCCCACCGAGCCTCCGCATTCGGACGGACTCGCTCTTTAA
Organism: Crinia signifera; assembly: GCF_055691185.1. Taxonomy (NCBI): domain Eukaryota; kingdom Metazoa; phylum Chordata; class Amphibia; order Anura; family Myobatrachidae; genus Crinia; species Crinia signifera. The sequence continues at coordinate 182,351,648 of NC_139223.1, read as the reverse complement.
GAACAGGGCGTGTTTACGGACGACATACAAACCATGCGTGTGCGGTGGACACACTCAGATTCTGCACGGTCTTACAGCGTATGCATGGTGTTACCGCGTCAGAACGGACGGGAAGCTGGCCGTACGCACCGATGCGGTGTATTTACGCACAAATCACCACCACTCACAAATCAATCACATGACACACTTAGGCAATTAGACAACCTCATTGAAAAGGGATTTATTTTCCGGGGCATCTATTATTAATCTAATTGATAATGAAACACTTAAAAACCACTTTACATTAACCCTCACATCATGCTAAGTTCACCACATTCTTTATGGCCCTTTGAAGCCCATGTGCTATGTATGCATATTACATCATCTACTTCTTCACATTCAAACTCACACATACACATCCACACACTTACATACATGTTAACATTACCCTTCACTTTCAATCATTAATATGCAATAAAAACATCTATCTTCTGTATATACCTTTTGCACCTTACATAAATATACATCACTATTTATACTTATTTACTTATTGTATTATTTTACTGTATAAGTATAAATATAACACACAGACCACTTCTAACTTTAACGTGCAAATTTATTTACATAAACAAAAAAAACAAAACACAACTATTTACAGCAGGAGGTCACACAGGTCCTGAACGTGTGCTGCCATTCTGAGGAGGTCCTGTCGCAGCCTCATGAGGGCCCCCTCACACCCTCTGCTTCTTCTGGGTCATCTGTGTGCATGTTAAAGGGGGTTAAACATTAATTATGCTACTCAGGTACATCTTGTACAGTCACTCCTAAGTACCTACAGCATGAGAAATTATACATATAAACAATTACATACTGTAGCCAATACTGTCTCCAAAGGCAGAAAATATATGATGCTGCCACACACACACACACACACTGGCGTACACAACAGATTATGTGACTCATAAACTTGACACTGTATCTATCAAAAACACAACTACACTTGAGCCTCACTGACACTTCTCCTTGCAAAACTCTCACCAATCTACTAGAAACCTACACCCACTACAACATGCCACATTTAGCCATACATATATACCTGCATGTCACTGCTTAATACCTAAACTGCATGATAGATAGAGAGAGATAGAATAGATACCACATTAAAAGGCTAGCCTAGTCCCTCTACCCATTATTTCATGTTTCCTTGTCACATTTCCATATAGGTGAAACTGCACCACTAATCCGCTTCCATACACCAAACAATTTTTAAGGTCAATACATACTACATAATACCTTTACAAAATACATGGCAACAACACGGGCCCACTGGCTAGAGGGGGGCCCCGCGGAACTGGCCACTTGGGACTCCAGTATAAATCAGGGCTGCCCATATTCCATTGATGTTGTATTTTTGATTCTATACAAAGACCCTCCATAAATCACCTACATAAGCATCCAGATTGCAAGTTTACAGCATGGCCCTATAAGGCCAAAGTGTGTCTGTTTTTGACCATTTGTTTGGACTACTCTTTACAATATTACAGCAAAATTTAATCAGCTGTGTGACATAACAAACTGTACCTGTCAGTAATGATGCATTACGTCTACTTACCCCTGCCAGGCACCTCCACCATCTCTTCTCCCTCCACATTGGGAGGCGGTGTGTAATCTGGGAGGGGTAGGGCAAGGTCCTCCTCCTGTTGGTGCAGGGGGGGGGGGGGAGTTAGACAGAGGAGGTTGGTGAGTGGGTAGGGGGAGGTATGTGTGTAGGGGTGGTGGAGGTGAGGTATTCCACCTCAAGGTGGCCCTCAACCTCCTCCTCCATCTCCACATTACCGGCCTCCTCCACCTCCACCTGGCCCTCCACCACCTGTTCCTCCTCCTCGGCCTGCTCCTGTTCCTCCTGGCCCTGCTCCTGTTCCTCCTGGGCCTGCTGACGGGCCCGTCTGGCTCTCTCCCGCGCTGTGGATAAAATTTGAAAAATGCTTGTGTCATTGTACAATCAGTTTTATAAGCTTATGACATATTATGTACATATTACTGCATGTGAAATAGGAATGATCACACATAAAGTAGATGCAATTTTTCCATAATCTGTTTGGCTACACACCCTGGGTGCCACAGGACAATTGCAGGGCTGACTTGGGTTGTTGGGACAGGATTAAATGATATCGGTAATGTGCAATGTTAATGTCAAAAGTCGTGCTATTGGCTTCCAATAATAACATATGTGGCCAACCAGTTGCAAATCCTGTCCGTCACCACATCACTGTCACATATAAACACAAGGTTTTCACGTTGTACATTTGTGACAAGGTATCCAGAATAACAATTAGATCTAGGGGTGGCTAGAAACCATTTTTATGCTCTAGGGTGCCATCTGTGTAAGCAGTTTGGTTACCTCTGGTATATGCCATTTCTAATTCAACAACACCCACTAAACACCATGTAATGTCAATTGAAAAATATATGACAATGATTTAAATCCCTGGTAATGATGTATGCATTGAAAAACTTACCCCGCTCAATCCGCTGCCTCAGCCGTTGGAGGAGGTCTGGCTGCCGCCTCCGCAGGTCTGACCATCTCCTTTCTAATTGGGCGACCATCCTCCGCACTTGTGTGCAGGCGAATATGCGCCGCCGGGCAGCAGTGTACGCCCGGCGTTTTTGGGCATTAGTGATGAATGGGCCCGCACGCCCAAGCCTCCACTCCATCACCCGCACCAGCACCAGGAGCTCTGCAGTGGTGAAGGGTGTAGCTCTTCCTGATGCAGGCATTTTGGCAATGGCGCAGGACAAATACTCATGTTGGCTGTTAAGTGTAGTATTTGGTATAAACTTTATTAATAAGTTTGACATGAACATTGTGTATGTGGGCAACAGTCTGCGAAAATGTCGCATCGCCATACACCCCTTGCCATAGGTTTCCATCGCTGACCTTGCCTTCGCCACACATACAAAGCAGACATGGTGAAAGAATTCTGTGATGCAAATAACTCATCAATCATGTGTGTCTTCAACAGGTGAAATTGGTTTCTTCAAAATACAGTTAAAGTAAGGCACTACATTATACAGGCTTATTGGTCTTAAGCAATACAACAGTAACATACAAAAGAGTTCTATACCTTTTCACATTATTATGCCATGGTGGCTAACCTGACACCATGACATGCTGCACTTACCTTATACAGGGGAACACTATAGGTGTGTTATAAAATGTGGCTAGCATCAAGGCAATCCTTATTGCCATATCACATGTGATTTGGATGCAAGCAGTGATGAGTAATGCATGAGGTGTGGCCTGGATTCACATATGGAATGGGTTAGTTTAATTTGTTGTACATAGCAAGCTAGTGCATAGTACAAATGAGCATTAACATATAAGATTGGATGTTTGGCCAAAGTTGTAGGTGGTGTATGGAGTCAAAATCTGAAAAAAAGGCCTAAATCACACTTGGAATGGACGCCTGGTTTTGTAAATATGATGACCTGCTGGTATGGGCGTGGCGTAAGCGCCGCACAAACAACACGGTATATGTCGCCGTACGGAATGCTGGGGCTGATGTACGCCAATGAAAAAATGTGTATATATAGGTGTGCAAGGTCAAACAGTTAGTGCTGCCAACATGAGAAAGGGAAGTGGGTGATTGCACTAATTAATGATAAACAAAAAAATAATAAAGGATAATCTCCAACTCCAAATATGTGTGACTGGGGTGCTGATGATCAGGGTCCCATTAGACCCTGATCATCAGCACCCCAGTCACACATATTTGGAGTTGGAGATTATCCTTTGCCTTATTTGGGACGCTCGCACACAACTACAAGTGGACTGGCCCTTCTCACCACTATCCGTGGCAAAGTTACCATCTTGGAGGCACGCCACCTCCTAATAGAGGCCCGGACATAACCTGTGGATACTAAGTGGCAACAGCACTGGAGTGTTTCCCAACTGCCTGGATTACAAATCTTTCCAGGACCCTCCATTAAACATCTGGGATAATTCCCTAAATGGACTGGCATACTCCTCTCCTAACAAGGGTGACTATTGATTCAGTGTCCATCTTTTACAATTTTTATTCCCTGCTTCAGAACTTCCTTTTTATGTATATATAATTTCTTATACTATTTTAGATGTTACAATTAAATAAGAGGAATTTGGTACCTACCGGTAATTCCATTTCTCTGAATCCGCAGGGGACACTGGCGAGCTACATTGGGTATTAGAGCTGGGTTTGCTGGGAGCTGGCACACTATAACTTTAAGAAGTTGGCTCCTCCCCTCTAATGCCCCACAATCCCCAGTTAGGAAAATTGTAAGTGAGAGGAGAAGACACCAGGAAACATAAAAAACTCAAACATAACATTAACACTCAGCTACCACTCATAACCGGAAGAGTATACTGAGGAGAAACAGGTGAAACAAGCAGGTGACACGAGTAGGGCGGGAGGCCAGTGTCCCCTGCGGATTCAGAGAAATGGAATTACCGGTAGGTACCAAATTCCTCTTTTCTCTTTCATCCAGCAGGGGACACTGGCGAGCTACATTGGGGAGGTTCCAAAGATTCCCCCTAGGGCGGGAGAACTCGTGGAATCCTGCAGCACTAGACGCCCAAAATCAGCCGAGGCTGAAGCAAAAGTGTCGAACCTGTAAAACTTTATAAAAGTATTAACGGAAGACCATGTGGCGGCCTTACAAAGCTGATCCACTGAAGCCCCACGTCTGGCCGCCCAAGAAGCGCCCACCGCTCTCGTGGAGTGGGCTTTAACTGACGGCGGAGGCTTTCCAAGAGACACATATGCTTGGTGAATGGTTAATCTGATCCAACGGGCTATGGACTGCTTGGACGCAGGCCATCCCCGTCTCCGAGCGTCATATAAAACAAAGAGATTGTCTGTCTTTCTAAGTCTCTTTGTCCTGCTGACATAGATTTTAAGAGCCCTTACCACATCAAGGGTGGAAGGCCCCTGAGCCGAGTCCTGCAATGATGGAATAACTATAGGCTGGTTGATGTGGAAAGACGAGACGACCTTGGGTAAGAAGGATGCCTGCGTGCGGAGCTTCGCTCTGTCTCCATGGAACACCAGGAATGGAGATTTGCAGGATAAGGCCCCAAGTTCGGAGACTCTCCTAGCTGAAGCCAACGCCACTAGGAGGACGGTTTTCCAGGTTAGGAATTTGATATCCACAGATTCCAGAGGCTCAAATGTGGAAGACTGCAGGAATTGAAGAACCACATTAAGATCCCATGGGGGAGTAGGTGGTATGAAGGGTGGTTGGAGTCGAGCCACCCCCTGAAAGAAAGTCTGAATGTCCGGCATCAAAGCCAATTTCTTTTGGAACAGAATTGACAAAGCAGATACTTGTACCTTTAATGATGCAAGCCGAAGGCCTGCTTCCAAACCTGACTGCAAGAATCGGAGCAGTCGAGGTAACCTAAAGGATTTAAAAGAACATCCGCGGGACACACACCAACGCTGGTAGGCCCTCCATATCCGGTGATAATGGGCCACAGAGGTAGGCTTTCTAGCCCTGAGCATGGTGGGGATGACAGAGGACGGAATTCCCATCTGCCTAAGGACCTCGGTCTCAACAGCCACGCCGTCAAACGGAGTGGCCTGAGGCCTTGGTGGAAGAACGGCCCCTGCTGCAGAAGGTCCGGCCTGTCCGGGAGAGTCCAGGGGTCGTCCGCCAGAAGGTTCTGGAGGTCCGAGAACCAACTCCGGCGAGGCCAATACGGAGCTATCATGATGGCCTGAACCCTTTCTCTTCGAACCTTCTTCAGAACTTTTCCGATGAGAGGAAGCGGAGGGAAGAGATACACTAATTGGAATGGCCATGGGATCTCCAGGGCATCCACTGCGTACGCTCCTGCGTCCCTTGACCTGGCGACGTACAGAGGAAGTTGATGGTTTTGGCGAGACGCCATGAGGTCTATCTGTGGCGTGCCCCACCGGCGTGTGATCTGGTGAAAGACATCTGGGTGCAGAGCCCATTCCCCTGGATGGTAGTGATGTCTGCTTAGAAAGTCTGCCTCCCAGTTTTCTACCCCTGGGAGGAAGACCGCCGATAGAATCACGTTTCGCTGTTCTGCCCATCGTAGAATCTTGTGAACTTCCCGCATGGCTCGTTTGCTTTTTGTTCCCCCCGGTCTGTTGACATAAGCGACCGCGGTCGCATTGTCCGACTGCACCTTCACTGGTCGGTTTGACAGGAGGTCCTCTGCTGCACTCAGGCCGTTGAAAATGGCTCTTAGTTCCAGAACGTTGATTGTTAACGCTGCTTCCCAGGGGGTCCACAGACCCTGGAGGCGACGAGACAGAACCACCGCGCCCCAGCCCGTGAGGCTGGCGTCTGTGGTCAATATTGTCCAATCCCACACCGCGAAGCGGCGACCCTGAGCCAGACTCTGCCTCTGGAGCCACCAGGCAAGGGACAACCTTGTGGCCCTGGAGAGCCGCACTGTCCGATGGATGTATAGATGCGACCCGGACCACTGGCTCAACAGGTCCAACTGTAGTGGGCGAGAGTGGAACCTTCCGAACTGCAATGCTGGGAAGGCTGCCCCCATCTTCCCCAAGAGCCGGATGCACAACAGGATCTGGACCCTGTTGTGATGTAGCACTAGCCGCCCCAGGGCTATGATTGCCTCTATCTTGTCTTCTGGCAGAAAAATCCGCTGCTCCTGGGTGTCCAGAATTAGGCCCAAAAACTGGAGCCGTTGTGTGGGAGGTAGGGCTGATTTCTTGTAATTGATAATCCAGCCGTGATGGACCAGACAGCCGATGGTTGTTTGAACCTGATCCCTCAGAGTGTTCACCGATGGCCCTTTGATCAATAGATCGTCGAGGTAAGGCACCAAGGTCAGGCCCTGAAGCCGAAGGTGAGCCATGAGAACTGACAAGAGTTTGGTGAACACTCTGGGGGCAGAGGACAATCCAAACGGGGGAGCCCGGAATTGGAAGTGTTCTGACCCCACCGCAAATCTGAGGAAGATCTGATGGGGTGGCCAAATGGAGACATGAAGGTAGGCATCCTTTATGTCTACCGATGCCAGAAATTCCTGAGATTCGAGGGAGGCAATCACAGAATGGATGGACTCCATTTTGAATTTCTGGTACTGGACAAACAGATTTAGGGATTTTAAATTGAGGATGGGCCTTGCAGACCCGTCCGGTTTTGGGACGAGAAAGACGTTGGAGTAGAACCCCCGTCCTCTTTCCTCCACCGGAACGGGTACTATCACTTGTGCCCGCAGAAGTTTTTGAATGGCTTGCTGGGGCATCATTCTTTCCTCTGGAATTTGAGGAATATTGGTCCTGATGAACCTGGAAGGAGGTCTGCCGACAAATTGTAACCGGTAGCCTTCTGATATGAGAAGGCGCACCCAAGGATCCGTTGTTGTTGCGAACCACTGATCCTTGAAAAGTAGCAGCCTTGCGCCGACCTGAGCCTCCTGTGCTGCATGTGGTGGGTAGTCATGCGGCAGGCTTATCCTGGGGCTTGGGCAGTGGGGTGCGAGTGGAAGACTGACCTCTGGCTCTACCCCTGCCACCTCTAAAAGAAAAGGAGGATCCCCTGCCGCGCCCTCGAAAGGACTGATGAGGGCGAAAGGACTGGAAAGAGGGCCCAGGATATTGCCTGCGGGCTGGGGGAGGGGCCGTAGGCAAGAACGCCGACTTACCCCCCGTGGCCTGAGCGATCCATTTGTCAAGCTCCGGGCCAAAGAGCATCTCCCCGTTAAACGGGATAGCCTCTACCGCCTTTTTAGATTCAGCGTCCGCTGTCCAGGACCTCAACCAGAGGGCCCTGCGAGCTGCTACTGCATTTGCTGAAATGCGAGTGGCAATCATAGTGACGTCCTTGGAAGCATCGGCCAGGAAGGACGCTGATTCCTGTATGTGCTCGGCCAACACCTTAAGATCCTGTCTAGGAGTGCCATCCTCCAGACCCTGAATAAGTTGCTCAGACCACTTGGAAATGGCCTTGTGTATCCATGCCGACACAACCGCAGGGCGAAGCTGAGAACCCGCAGCGACATAAATGCCCTTAAGGGTGTTCTCTAACTTTCTATCCGCCGGGTCCTTAAGGGCAGATGCCCCGGGGACTGGTAGTGCGGTCTTTTTGGATAGCCTGGAAAAGGAGGCGTCCACCGGAGGTGGCGTAACCCATTTAGCTAAATCAGAGCGGTGAAAAGGGTAATTATTAGAAAACTTCTTTGGTATTTGAAATTTTCTGTCAGGATTCTGCCAAGCAGCTGACAACTGTTCCTGCTTAGGGAAAGGGAAAACAACAGGAGGCTTTGCTTGTACTGAAAACAAATCCATGTCCTGTGTGACTGGCTCAGGCTCCTCTGGAAAATTAAGAGTTTGCTTTACCGCTACAATGAGGGCTTCCACTCCTGCCAGAGGTGGTTCCCCTTCATCTGCCTGAGCCTGATAATCCCCATCATCAAGATCCAAAGCATCCTCTAAAAGAGGGGCTTCCTCTTCAGAAGAATCCTCAGAATCATGAAGGGCTTGCAAAGTGCGTTTTTGGCGCCCTGTATGGCCCCTAGGGGCGGACCCCAAGGAGGACACTAAATTGTCCATGGACCTAGCTAGGGTAGAGGCCCACGCTGGCTGAGCTGAGTGTGACTCTGCTAGCTCAGAAGTTAATTTAGTCATGGCACCTGCCAGCATGTCAGCCCACTGAGGAGGGACAGTGGGAGTCTCCTGTGAGGGAGAAGCTGCGCTGCATGCCTCACACTTAGAAGTTGTGCTATCTGCCTTCTGTGAAAACTTAGTTCCACAGGAAATGCAAATGAAAGCCTTCTGAGAGGCTTTTGTAGCTGCCTTTCCAGTCATGATACAGACAGGGAATACAGACAGATAAACCACCCACACACACACACAGTGACACAGTATGGGGGTGAGGAGTTCTGGGGACTGCAGGGCACCAGAGGGGAGACTAAGCCCAATCCCCGATAGCCCACTATATGATATCTATATGTGTACCCACACAGAGAGACCTAAGTGTGTGTAACCAGAGATTTCAGTAAACTGAAACAATGCAGCAGGCTATAGAACTCCTGAAACAGCGCTGAGCACTCCTAGAAGAAGAGAAGTGTCAGGCATTAATACATGGATTGCAAAGCATATATTAGCATAGCTAAGCCTTACAATCCTTCCTCTCCCCCCGCTGCAGTACCTATAGTGGCATTTATGTATTTCCAAAATGGCGCCCGCCACATGTAAAACGCGCGCTATAACGCTGGCAACGCGCCAGCCTTCTCCCTCTGCGCGTCCTCCGGGTGCCCATGTCTCCCCCACTACCAGAGGATGCCCTCTGTGTATGGGTAGCACAACACCCCCGGAGCTGGCGACGGAGGGTGGCATACGCGCGCGCGTTTGCACGCTAGGTACTCACAATTACCGGCGGGGGGTCTCTGTGTATGACGGTCCCTTTGGTGGGGGGCCGCAGGAACACCAAAAAGTCCGGGCAGGTGCCTTTGGGAGGGCTCTGACCGACTGTGCGGGGCAGAAGTCCAGCGGCGCAAAGACTACACTTCTTGCTGCAGCAGCATCAGTGTGTCTGTGATATAGATACAGCCTAAAGGCTGTTAGTTGAAGAGAGAAAGAAATAACAATGCTCCCTCAGCACAATTTTTCTAACTGGGGATTGTGGGGCATTCGAGGGGAGGAGCCAACTTCTTAAAGTTATAGTGTGCCAGCTCCCAGCAAACCCAGCTCTAATACCCAATGTAGCTCGCCAGTGTCCCCTGCTGGATGAAAGAGAAATATAATTTTTATCCACACCTGACCATTTTTATTCAATTTAAGTATATTACTATAATTATTATTATTTTTTTGTTTATCATTAATTAGCGCAATCACCCACTTCCCTTTCTCTTGTATATTGTACTGGGGGTGACTCCCCCTGTGTATAGATTGCTGCTTAAGCCAAGCACACTCGTATAAAGCGCCTTTAGAATTTATATAGATTTCTATATCAATTTTTTCTTCTCAGTGCTGCCAACATGTCTGGTTCTGTATCAGAAGGAGAGCAGGAACATAATCGCCTACTAGATCAGTTGGACTCCATCACCTCCAATGTGCACCTCACCAGAGACCAGCCATTGGGGGATGAGCAGGCAGCTGGGCCATCTACAGCTGGGCCATCTTCTGGCTCAGCAGAATCATTTGCAACACAGCAGGTGGCTTCACAAGAGAGTACTTTGGCCAGCACTTCAAGTACATCTACTGGTAGCCGTGGCCGTGGCCATGGCCGCAAGAGGCCAACAGAGGAACCAAGCAGCAGAAACATGGCATTCGAACCGCAGGAGCTTGCCATCCTGGTACCCCGCGCACGTGATTGGATCGAGTGTCCACAGGACAGGCTGACACACACACAAGGAGATGGAAGATTTGGGAGGACATAACTGCAGAGATTAATGCAGTCGCTCCACAAGTTCGTGAGGCGGAGCACGTCAAGAAGAGGCAAGTTCATGTGTGTTACATTTGACCAGTACTAGACCTGTAATGTTTGAATTACTTATTAGATGGATTAGCAAAATGGTTGTTGACGTTGCTAGGACCCACAGACATGATTGGCATGTCATTTAGTTGATAGTTATTGTAGGGTGAGTGTGAATGATTCTTCTAAGGGTTGATTTTCATAGTGTAATATAATGTCAGTTATGTGTAATGCAGCACATGTTGTAATCTGTAGCAGTTTGCAATGGCTGCAACAGCAAACATCAGGAGTGACATGTATTAATATGTAAACTTACATTGCAGGTGGCACGACTTCAAAACCAACCTCAAGAAGAAACAGTGGGAACACAGCCACACCTCTGGGGCTGGCCCCATGCCAGGCCGCCTGAAGCTCAACCCCCTGGAGGAGATGGCCGAGTGCTGTATTGCAGTAGAGGAGGTCAGGGGGGTGAGCACCATGGATAGCGAGTCCCCAGCGGAAGTCTTTGCTGCTTTTGTTGAAGGTAATTATTTGCCATGGCATAAGTAGTTGTTACTAATTAGCTAGGACTGTGTTTTAATTGCAATTTTCACTTTCACCAGCATCCCCACCGCTTGCTCAGGAATCTGTTGAGGAGGTAGAGGAGTCGGTGCCACCTGCCACCAGTCACAGGCATGTGCAGCAGCAGCAGCCACCGGCCGACCCGGATTATGAAAGGTGGGTGCAGGTGCTTGGACACATTCAGCAGCAGGGAGACTTGGCATCAGAGCGGATGCGTAGGACCGAGGAGGTCATGCAGACTTTGGCCAGCACCCAGCACACAATAGCTGTGAGCCTGCAGGCTATGGCTGAGGGGCAGCAGGCCATGGCTGCAAGTCTGCAGGTGCTGGCAGATCAAGCCCGGCGCCAAAATGACCTCCTCCTCCACCATAATGAGCTTATGGTGGAGCTAGTTTCCAGCAATAGGGTCCTAATGTCATCCGTTTCTGGTGCATTACCACCAGCAGCACTCCCTGCTGGCAGAGGGGGAACACCATCCCCCCCCCCCCCCCTCACCAGCATCTGCTTCACCTGGGCCACCATCCGAACGTGGCCGTGGCCGAAGAGCTGCTGCACGTGGCAAGGAGCCTACCAGGGCCAAACGTGCCCGCAAATGAACTTGTGTGTGCATTAATCTCCACCCTTATGTCTTTCCAAATCTTTCATTGAGCTGTGTGTGTCAGCTTCCTGTGTCCAATCACGTGCAGAGGGTACCCACATTTGCCCTCGGTTCAAATGTGTTGTTTGGTTCCCCTGTTGGCCTCTTTTGGCTACCATTACTGTGTATTGTACTTGAAGTGTTGGTGCTATATACTTTTGTGGTGAAGCCACCTGATGTTTTACAATGATTCTGCTGTGGTTCTGAAGGTCACAAAATTATTTTTTTATTATATATTATTTTTGTACATTCCTGCCATGGTACCTTTTCATTTGAAACTTTTTCCATTTTATTTTTGATTTTATTGTAATAAATGTATATTTTGTTCCCCAAATGTGTGGTTTATTTGTTACATGTAGAAGTGACATGTCTATTTATAGTATTGATAGTAAGTTGTGTCCATTGGTTGCAGTGTAAAAGTGTGTGAAAACTGCAGCATATATGTGTGTGTTTAGTAATGGTCCATTTAAGATGCAATGGTTCCAATTGAAGCACTGACAAGAGTGTAATTAATGAGTAATGAGTAAAGGAGTGGATTGTATTGTGTTCAGCTGCCATTGGTTGAGGTTCGCACGTCCTGATTAGGCGTTCCGATTGCTTAGCGCATGAACGAGTGGTGTCCGCAAAGCAATACTTGCTTATGAACCCTGCATATTTCTATCCTTTTGGTTTGCGTGCATTCGGTGTGCTGTCCGAATGCACGCCTACCAGAATTAGTGCAATCCCTCGTGTACGCCCATGTTTACACCCAGTTTAGCCCACTTTGAAACTACGCCCCTGTGTAGTTCCGAATGACGCCCATATTTCCCGAGTGATTGCGGTGCACATTTCTGTACACGATTATTGAGAACAAGTACGGAGACCAAGCGTGGCACATGCTCATAGCGTTCCCCACGCATGCGCAGACGGCTAAAAAACGCCATTTGAAAGTATTCGGGAAAGTACGCATCAACCAGAATAAGACCCATGGTTTTGTCCATCTAAGAAGGATTTTGTCAGAAAGAGTGGATTAGAATAAGGCCCTATGTTTTGAGGCGCACGGCCATATTTATATATCATAACCCAAATTTTCAATTCTATAATAACCAATTGGTGTTAACTACGAGTGGGGGTCACTCAACGGGAGCAAGAGGGGGCTCCTTTCAACGTATCAATTAAAAAAAAATACATACACGGACACCACAAACAAAACCCACAATGTTACACATATACACATTAAATGGATGTATAACCTCATTGTATGTCACCATCGATGTTCACTAAAAAGTGACAATTGGGCGCATCATCCAGAAAAAAACAACAACAAAAAACAAACAATGTTAATGGACCTTACAGCTACATAAATACTTGAAAATTATATAGACAAAAAAAATATTCAAAAAAATATTATAAGAAAAAAAATGAATAAATAAAAAAAATGTTATAAAGTCCTTAATAGCACACATGTGCTTGTAAATCATATGGACTTCATAAAAATATGCTTAAGTGATTGTGCTCATTCAACTCCTTAGGGGCAACGCTGTCCAGCATATGGATCCAACGAGATTCTTTCCTTAGGGGTGACAGGTCCCTGTCACCCCCCCTCCGTAGTGGGGGGACCCAGTCAATGATCATATATTTGAGCATAGAAAGCTGATGACCACGCAAGGTGAAATGTGCCGCCACTGGCTTATCTGTTGAGCCCTTTTCATGCGCCAAGCGTATAACGGAACGATGCTGGGCCATCCTCTCACGGAACAACCTCTTCGTCTTTCCCACATATACAACAGAAAAAATACACAAGTAGAATCAGCGCTTGTGCAAAGTATATACTCTTATTTAATAAATTTAAAAATACACATAAAATATTTAATAATCAGCAACCTTCAATCGATAAACCTTATATTGTTATTAATCCCTATAGCTTCCCCAGTCAGGGTTAATGCATGCATGCAGTTTAGCCTTTTATAACTTGAGCGTCTGTTAAGGGTTAATAGGATTAGTATGGTAGTCTCAAATGATTAGTCCCGCCTATGTGCACATGGTGTTCAGTATACTTATGTGTTTCCTGTCACAGTCTCCCGGACCTCGGGAGTCTCTTACCGGGTCTGGGGACGTGGCTTCTGCGGGCAGCAGGCTGGGCGCCCCAGGCACTGGCTCAGGCAGCGCCCTGAGCAGGCTGGGCGACACCGGTCTGAGGCAGGCGGTGGGCGGCGGTGTAATGGGCGGCTGGCGGCTCTCCCTGCACAGGCTCCGGCAGCGTGTCTGCAGCTTCCGGGTGCGCGGACGCGCGCTCACTAGGGGCGCGCGCGCGCCGCACGTTCTAGCGTTTATCGGAACAGGCAGGAAATTGGACTGCCTAGTCCACAGTATAAAGGAAGTCTCTGGCGGGCAAACCTCTGCCAGAGTATAGGCTCACACCTACTCCAGCGTTACTGTGCTTTAGTGCTTGTCTCCATTGCTACTGTTATTGATCCGGCTTGTGACTGATGATTCTCCCGCTTAACCCCTTGTACTCCGCTTGTGACTTCTCCGTGTATGACCCCAGCTTGTCTCGACTATCCCTCCGTCTCATCCCAGTTTACTGCAAACCAGTGTTCCCCGTGTATGACCCGGCTTGTCTTGGACCGCCTTTGCCTCTCCCCTGGGCTCCTAACTGACCGTATTGATACGACCCGGCTAGCCGACCGCTTCTCCATATCACCTACTCCCGGCCTTCAGCTCATAAAGGGAAACCTAATCAGAGGACCGCGACCGACGTGTCGAGTGCCACAGAAGCCCAAATCCCAATTGGAGGGGTCACTGGCAGAAAACCCTCGGCACGGTTAGACTCCGCACCTCTGCATTAGGTCTAGCCAATTCCCGAGCTGAATAGGCGGGTAGTTCTGTACAACTTGTGACATTTCCAGAGGTGGGCAAAACTTTTTCAGCTTCCAGAACCTGGTGGGTGCCTCCGGCCACTGGTGCAGTCCAAAATATGCGGCCTTATCAAAGGATCCCCGCCAGCTCCGGTTGTGTGGCTGCTGATAGTATTGTCCCCGCTGTCTTCCAGATCTACGCGTTTCTCCGCCTCCCAACAGGGTACTCAGTATTGTCCCCGCTGTCCTTCCACATCCTGAGGAAGCCACTGAGTACCCTGTTGGGAGGCGGAGAAACGCGTAGATCTGGAAGATCGATGGTGACATACAATGAGGTTATACATCCATTGAATGTGTATATGTGTAACATTGTGGGTTTTGTTTGTTGTGTCCGTGTATGTATTTTTTTAATTGATACGTTGAAAGGAGCCCCCTCTTGCTCCCGTTGAGTGACCCTCACTCGTAGTTAACACCAATTGGTTATTATAGAATTGAAAATTTGGGTTATGATATATAAATATGGCCGTGCGCCTCACAACATAGTGTGGTGGAGCGCAGCTCAGTAAAGGAAGTACAGGAGGAGTTAAGTGGAACGCTTAGGTACACATCCGGAGTAGTGATATGCGCCCCGGAAGTGACGTTTCCGGCAATATGAGGCCGGTACCTAGTGAATATGCACTGCTAGCCAGCGCAGTAGCGCTGAGTGTTGAAACGCAAAAAGACGCGCATCCGGTTGTTGAACCGCATCCCGGAAGTGGCATATCCGGGTGATGTGCCCGGAACTCGTGGATGAGTGAATAATGGCGTTTTGTAAGTAAAACTGATTAGTTGTTGTATCGGCTATATGATTGATCTAAATATACCTTTTGCTGATTGGTTAGGTCACCGGTGGGAGGTCCCTTTTTGGGAATAAGAGGTGGCCCTGTGGTTAAGGCTCTGTTGGTCTGTCTATTTGTTGTGGTCATGAGTAAGGTCACATTTTGTGGCCGAAATGTCAACCTGACCTATCTGTAGTTTCTATTTTGATGGATTAAAGTATCCTAATTTGCAAGATCATGAAGCCCTGGTGAGTAACATTCTTATTTTTTCTGGATATATACATGGCTCCAGGCATCCTACTGCAAGACATATATTGATGAAAACCGTTCATTGCGGTTGAAACAGCTGTCAGGTGTACAGCTGTCGATGTGTGCAATCATGTTTGTACAATAAACCATCCTTTTCTTCACCATCCTTTTTTCTTCACCATCCTTTCGTGTGCCGGTTCCTATCCTTCTGCAACTAAGGGGGGTAAGTGCTTTCTAGGTTCAAAACCTTATGTTTCTGGCACCGCAGCTATTATGTATAGAGTGCCATCCTGCAAACCAAACTGCTATATATATCTATATATCGACAGGCTGTAAATAATTGACACCACTTTTAACTTACTTTGTTTGTGCTGCCTGCCAGGGACCAGGGAGGAGGACAGACGGAGCCGGGCGCCGGGAGCCATGGGAGGAGCAAACCTGCAGCGGTTTGCTGCCTGCCGGGGACCAGGGAGGAGGATGGATGGCGCCGGGAGCCATGGGAGGAGCTGCCCGCAGCGGTGTGCTACTGTGCTGCCTGCCGGGGACCAGGGAGGAGGACTGACGGAGCCCTGGTAGGAGCTGCACGCAACGCAGCAGCCCTCCCGTGGCCATTTTCTTTTCTGGCAAAATGATGCGACTGATGACAGGCGCTCACCATAGACCCCACTGGTGCTGCGCATCCAAGCCGCCACGGGGTATGCCGCACGGTGGCTATGCCACTGCTCTATATCCCCATGAATGCATAGCACCTTTACAGCGGGTAACAGCCACTGGTGCAAGTGTGGTGGTACGGCGTACCACTAAAACATATTGTGCCGGTACCCCGTACTGCCATAACAAATGATCCGGAAGTGCTCACTTCGCATATCTGGAAATGTCGGGGGTGGGACATGCAAAAGAAGACATCAGAGCCGGCCATCAGATGCTGTCAGCGGAACATACTTGAGAACAGAGAACGGCAGTCAGCACTTCCCTTCCCAGAGGCCTGCCCCGCCTCCATACCTCCCAACATTCTATGGTAGAAAACTTGGGGGCATGGTCTCACGGCGAGGTAGGCATGGCCTTCAAATCTCATCACTCGCGTGAGGCCACGCTATGTTTTACTGCTGCTGCCCCTCTGCCTGAGGGGAATAGATGCTGTGCGCATGCGCAAAGCATCTATTCAACGCTGCCCAGCAGGTCGTAGCGGGGACTCCTTTAAAAATGGGATGTTCCCACGAAAAAGTGGGACAGTTGTGAGGTATGCACCACACTGAGAGGGCTCTGTGCATAGCCCTGCTCTCCCTGCACCTCTGCCTTCAGTATGCCACCTCCCCCACCACACTGCCCTGGGGCCTGCTGTATGCACATGCCAGGAAGAAGAAACAATGTTGGGTGAGTGCTGTATGTACTGAGGGAGGGGGCTGTGCATAATGAGGTACTACTGGGTATAATATGGGGGTGCTGTGTATAATGTGCTATAGTACTCGGGGAGGGGGCTGTGTATAATGTGTTAATATGGTAGTGGTTGGTCATGTGTAAAATATGCTAAAGTTCTCTGTGTATTTGATGTAAAATGGGGGAGAGGGGCTGTATATAATGTGCTGGGTGTAATATGGGGATGGGGTTTGTGTATAATGTACTGAAGTGCTGTGTGTACTGGATGTGTGATGGATGTTATACAGTATGAGGGGGGTGGGGTGGCTGTATATAATGTCCCATGATGCTGTCGGGGAGAGAGCATTCTTGCTGACTTTTCAAATAGCCTGGAGAGGACAGCCGGATCTCCAGGTCGGGGGACAGGGCTGATGACTGAAAACCCCGCTCCCAATCCATGCAAATGCCGCGATTTGCGGGTCCGTGGGTAGGGGGCGGGGCTAAAATGACGCAAAATAGCGCAATATTCATCATTTTAGTCCTGCCTCTTGCCGCGGACCCCCGAAAACCCAGTAATTAGTGCGGCATGGAAGGGGGTTCGCTAGCTAGCTGGCTGGCAATTGCGGGAGGATTGCCGACTTTCCAGGGGGGCCGGGAGGAGAACCCAGTTTTCTGGAGCCTCCCGGCAATTCCAGGAGGGTAGGCAAGCCTAGGGAGAGAGCAAGTATACTTGCCCAGCTTCTGTCGGTCTTCTGATCACCGGCATGCTGTCTACCATTCACGTGTACTGGGTGTGATATGGGAAGGGGGGCTGTGTCTAATGTAACGTAGCACGGTGGTGCATGTACTGGTATATGTATGTTTGTGTGAACGTATAGGAAGAGGGTCTATTTTCTCAGAAGTCCTGGATAATGCAATATAGTCCACAAAACTCAACATTTAGGAGGATTAAATAATGAACAGGTTAAACGGCAGTAAATTTGGTTATGCCCCTTTTGTCATGTAGTCCCTCCCCCTCATGTCATATGGCCATGCTCCTGTCCACACCATGGCCATTTTTCGACATGCGCCTTTGGCGCATGGCACCATATCGCTAAGACATTTTTTCTACTTACACCACTTGTAACAACTGATCAGCCCCAGGAGGAAATGAGCTTGATTTTCTGCAGTTTCACAAGAATCAGATACTGTACCTCTTATTTACCGCCGCCAACTCCTCAGAGGTCTAAAATTTGGCCTGTAGTGCCCATTGTTGTAGTGTAATCCAGGGCAAACATTTCCACGACACGCTGTGCAGAGATTTTATCCTTCTGCAACCAGTCTGGCTAGTTTTATCAATTATGGAACTCCTGGGCTTTATTATTCTGAATATTATACTGAAATAATGTACAATAGGTGCATTTCCCCCTATAATGTTCCAAGAACTGGGTAGTGCTAGGCACATTTGATAAGTATAAGCCATGCCTGCCCACATTATGGCCCTTATTCTGATTGATGCGGACTTTACCGCGTACTTACGGATCGCGTCTTTATGACGTCTGCGCATGCGTGGAGAACGCTACGCGCATGTGCCACGCATTGACTCCGTACCAGTTCGGCCAAATCCCGTCCAAAACTGTTCGCCGCTATCAGTCGGGAAATAGGGGCGTATTATGGGCGTCATGCGGAATGACACATGGGCGTAGTTTCAAAGTGGGCAAAACGGGGCGGAAACATGGGCGGACACGGGGGAGTACACTTATGTTGGGGGGCGTACATTCGGAAACCACTCCGAATGCACGCGATGAAAAAAGGGCAGAAATGTGCGGTGTCCACAAGTGTACTATTGCTTTGCGGACACCACTCGTTCATGCGGTAGGCGAACGTACGCCTAATGACTACAACCATTAACACCTGAACCCAATAGAATCTACTCCTTTACTCATTACTCACTAATAGGCCGCTTGTCAGTGCTTTAATAGAAACCATTGCACTTACATTGCTGTAAGGGTTAATGTGTGCTATGCATGTGTTAGGCATGCTTGTAAGGATATATTGGAATCTAATTGATTCCAATTCCAAATAAGCTGTTTTTTATGAGGGTAGGTAATTGAATAAGTGGGTCATGTGATGTATTGCAGAAGATACTTCATAGTGGGTTGTTTTGCGGAAATCCTCCGCTTACGTGCGGTAGCACCGCTTGGCTCCCGTTCGGATGCGGTATTCCCGAGCATACTCTGTAATACTCTGTAATACCGTGACGAATCGGAGTGTTTCTCCCGCACACGCATGATTTGTATGTCGTCCGTAAACACGCCCTGTTCTTAAAGAGTGAGTCCGTCCGAATGCGGAGGACACGTGGGCGTTTCTACGGACGATGGCCGCATGCGGAAAAACACCGTGGCGTGCGGACCGCACCGTAAGAATGCGGGAATATCCGCACCGATCAGAATAAGGGCCCATATGAGGTTAGTAAAAGGCCATTTATTATTTTTTCAATTTATTTATTTTGTAAATTATGTTTACTGTTGGTTCATTGATTCCATTAAACTATCACAAATATATAAATTGTAAAATCTATAGAAAATGTCTAAATATTCTAAATGTGTTATAGGGCCTGATTCAGACCTATTAACTAGGCTGCGTATGTTCGCAGCCTAGCAAACCGAAAACAGCCACCCACCACCCAGCCGAACGTCTGACAATCCCTGCACCCGAATCCCTTCGCATGCGGCCAAATGGGGGAGAAATTATTTGATGGTTGCACCATCGAATGATTTCTTTCCTCTACAGTAATAAAAGCCTATCCAAACTGACTTTTATTCCAGCTGCAGATTGCTGACGACAATCCCCGAGCAGGCATCGCCACGCCTGCGTGTGCAGGGGAATGACCAACGTTTTTATGGGGACGCCCATAAACCGCTGGGCGTTCCCCTGCTGTTGGCCCCTGCCCGCCGCTGTTCCACCCCTCCTGGAGAGAGAGGGCAAGCCATTTGTTCTCGGGGCTTTGCGCATACACATGTGGCTGAACCATCGAACATCACCCCCACACACACACACGATCGAATATGGGGCTGAGTCAGCCCCATGATATATACAGAGCTGTAGCATATATATATATATATATATATATATATATATATATATATATATATATATATATATAATGTTTAAAAAACGGAGGCACTCACCAGTCTTTTTAGCTAGTCGGGCAAATTTAATCAGGCAACATGGCAACACTTACAGGAGATCAACGTTTCAGTCCTCCTCTTGGACCTTGTAAGGTCTGAGAGGAGGACCGAAACGTTGATCTGCGATAAGTGTTACCATGTTGCCTGAGTAAATTTGCCCGACTAGCTAAAAAGACTGGTGAGTGCCTCCGTTTTTTGAACATTGTATGAACCAGTTGGTTTGAAAAATAAGGATAATATATATGTATGTATGTATGTATGTGTGTATGTGTATATATATATATATATATATATATATATATATATATATATATATATAAAGCGGGTGCAGAATGTAATGCACCAAGCGGCAGTTCAGGGTTCCATCCTATATTGCTATGTATAACTGAGTGTAAGTACTATGCACTGCAGCCTGATACTTACTCTGAATCTTGGGACTCTCTCTTCTTGAAATTTTCTTCAGTGACCATGTCAGTGCTCTGTAAGTGGGGAGATTTGTGTTTAACATCAATCAGTGGAAACATCTCTTGTATGAATTAGCTGGGAGGCACTTACTATCTCATCTAGAGGTAAATCACTGCTGATCGGTATACTAGAGTAGAGTGTCCCGGAGCTGTCCAGCACCCTGCTCCTGCGGTTCTCCATTTTGGCCCAATCAAAATAATTTTTCACTGATCTAATGTAATGAGAAAGTTAACAGCTCAGGCACAGTTATGTTGACATTCTATATATGAACAGTATATCCGATTTCCAGCTCCATTTCTGTTTTAGTGGGGCGCAGCGCCCTACCAGATTGCCCCGCTAACATTGCCCCACTAAAACAGCCTGCTGTCTGTCTCCGCTGGTGTGCACGGTGAAGCTCAGCGCCACCGTAGAAGCCCAGGGCTTCCCTGGCAGTGACTTCAATGGGGCCAGGTCCACACCCTTTAGTGACGGTGGCGGCCGGGTCTTCCCCCTTTAGTGATCGCAGCATTTTTGCCGCCTCCTTTAGTGGCGGCTGGACACGCCCCCTTTAGTGACAGCGGTGGCCCGGGCACGCTCCTTTTGAGATGTCGGCAGCTCAGGACCGCCCACAATGGTGATGTTGGCAGGCCTGGTCCACCCCCTTATGCTGCCCCATGCAGCAGCGCCCTGCCCTGCCCAGTTGCTAGAGGGAACACTACATAACATATTCACCAGCTGTTAAAACATCATCACACACTTTATAGATACCTATGGGCCTAATTCAGAGTTGTACACAAATCTGATTCTTTTGCAGTTGAGGTATTATCCTTAAGGTGCCCATACAAGTCCCGATGCGGGCGGGCGTTTTGAGCTTAAATAGCACGCATCGCATGCCTTGTGCATTAGTTGTCCATGCGTTGTGCATGCGATGCGATGAAAAGCAAGTACAAAAAGTATGTGCAGCACTTTTTGTACTGTGCGATGAGAAGCCGCGGGAGCGCATATCTCATTGCATAGCATCGCACCCGCCGCATCGGAACGTGTATGGGCACCATTAGTCTGTACAAGTGTCTGATTTGCTGCTCAGAACTTTGATACACAGCTGACATGCTGGTGGGTGTCTCAATACAAATCTAGGTGCAACAGAAACATTTGCATATTTTTACATAGTCGCTGTGTTACTAATTAGCAGCAGTGAATGCGTGTGCGTACAACTCTGAATTAGACCCTGATAACTTAAGGACCGCAGTATACATCTGATGTATAAAATATGATAAGTATCACATAGACAAGATAAAAGTACAAACAGCACCTTATTTTTCCCACAACTGGCAGGTCAAACACAAAGGGTGACATTTGACATTTAATAGGATGCGCTTGTTGAATTTGTGCAATTTTTAGGCAACAAAATGGCGTCTTTGCACTTTGTGGTGAAATCGCTTACTCTATAGGGTGCGCTAAGTCACGTAACTCGCACTTTTACACTTGCCGGTTTTAATTCGCATTTTTATCGCATCCAGATGTTTTCGCATTGAAAAGTATACAAATCGCACATTTAATGGAATGCGCAAATGGAATTCGCATTTCAAAAGAGTCTAAAAATCGCCAATGATGCAGACCAGGTCCTGATGGGCGAATTGACCCAAAAGCAACTTTGGTCAAATGCAGAAATGGTTAATTTTCACACAGGTGTCCTGAATTTTATTCATAAACTCCCCTACTTATACCCAAACATCAATAAGGACACCTGTGAGGGTTTGAGAGATATAGATTGTGCAAAGTGGTGTGGAGCTGGCTGTTTGAGACTTTGATTGTTTGGAGGAGCTGCGCAGGAGGAGGGAGCAAGCTGCGTGCCAGATTCAGGTACCCTGTTTACTGCATGCTTCACGTAGGTATTGAGCTAGGCTGTACCTGGACTCCCTCTCTGATCCACAGTTTGTGAGGATGTTTCGGCTGAATCGCAATAACCTTTTGAACTTATATGAGCCGGTGAGAGATGATTTGGACCCTTATGGGGGTGCAAACTATGCAGTGTCTGGGCTGCAGAAATCAATGTGTGCCCTCTACTTCTTGGCCACAGGTTCCACTCAGGCTGGCTGTGACCTCATGGTTGTTGGGGGGTCTCACAAGCCACTTTCTGTAAGCATTTCACTCAAGTGTTACTTGCTTTAAAGAAGTGGCGCACATACATCAGATTCCCACGTTGTGAGTCAGAGTGGCAGGATCTTAAGGTGGCTTTCTATAGGCACTCAGCATTCCCAAATGTGCTGGGAGCCATAGATTGCAGCCACATTGGGCTTCGGCACCGCATCTGAGGGGACACGTCTACATCAATCGGCGTGGGTGTCACTCCCTGAGTGTACAGGTGGTATGTGATGCCAACCTAAAAATACTCAGTGTGGTTGCAGGCTACCCAGGGAAGTGCAAAGAAAAACACATGGTGCAGATGCACACTCCATATTATTAATCGAGGTTCTTCACCCCAGGGCAGCACACAGGTCATAAACTAAGCTAAAAGTGTATTAATAAGAAAGAGCAGAAGCTAGAGGTTAAAATGTGAAGTGCTAGAAAATTGTGGAAAATAAATAGTGCTAAATAAATGTTAGGGTGTGCCACCCCAAAAGCAACTCAGCCACACCAACCCAGGGGGAGCCGCCAAGACTAGCAAGACTAGTGTAAATTTTTAGGTATTACCTACATTGTGCCTTCAGTTTGCAGTCTGTGGCTAACAGGGACCAAGCTGGTAAAATAATATTCAAATCAGGTGGGTGGGGTGCTACTCTAAGTCCTTCAGGTGTACACAATATTAGCTTATGGGGGGGGGGGTCTTAGAATGCACACCCTATATACATGAGGTGCTATCATGCTGGGATTGTAGTTCTGCAAAGAAAAACACATGGTGCAGATTCACACTCCATATTATTATTCACACATACAGTAATGCCACGCACAGTAATGCCCATTACACCACACACTGTGATACGCATTATACATTACACCTAACACTGTGATGCCCATTACACTTTATGCCTCACATCGTGATGCCCATTACACATTATGGCACACACCATGATGCCCATTACACATTATGCCACACAATGTGATGCCCATTATACATTTTTTGACAAACATGATGCCCATTACACATTATGGCCCTTATTCAGATCGCTTCGCTCAGACACATGCATGGGGCAAATTTTTCCAACATTTAACCCCTCACACACAATGTATGTTGTCAATAACTGTATGTCTTTTTAACCTCTATATTTCACCGTGTCTAAATGCCTTATGACCCTGAGTTTCATTAAATAAAAGAAAAACGCAAAGGCCATTATTAAGTAAAAATAAACTTTAATAAAATTATCATGGTACATTTATTGTACATTTAGGTGTGCATCTACCTCCGCAACCCTATTCCCCCTCTTCCCCATTGCATAGCAAATGTACCAAACCCTGACTAGTGAATGGATCGCCCACGTCGCCCATTCGCACCCCGAATTCATTCGCTTAGCATGCAAATGAATGCTATGTGAACATCCATTCGCATGCCTGCGGGAACCTCCCCCATCATTTGATGGTCAAAAAGCAGGGATATGGGTGGGCAGCTGGCATCCGGTTAAGTCAGCTGTCCACCCCCACATGCACAAAACAACCGCATTTCCATACGCGCGCCCTGTGTTTTTATGCAAACGCCCATGACACACAGGGCATGCGCATACGGTAATGGCCCCACTCCACCCCCTGCTCATAAGGCCCCGAGCGAGCACTCGGTGTCCGGACTTCTCGCAGAGTTCTCACCCTCCCTGCTTACAGACATGTGCAGAAATGGTTCTGCACATGCGTATACGCACAACATCAGTACGCTGCCCAAATTCACTTCCAAGCGAAGCGATCTGAATAAGGGCCTATGTCACATGCTGAAATGCCCATTACATATTATACCATACACCGTAATGGCTATTACATATGATGCCACATAAATGTTGCTTACCTACATTTTAATTGCTAGGGGTTTCATGCTTGATACCAGGGCTTTCATGCTCGATGCTAGGGCCTTTACGCTTAATGCCATGTGGGATTACATGCTCGGAGGGCTTAGGAGGACTCTGGGACAGCACACACAGGAGCCTGGAGCACAGTAGCACTGCACTTGCCATGGACTTACTGGAGCAGTGGACTGGGCACACTGGGACTGGCTAGACATGGATAGGCACCAGCCAGATGTTGGCCAGCCTTGTAAGTTTAAATGGTGCTGGCTGAAGACCCAGCGTCCTTCAGTAGCTTCTGCATATGCCCCGGACTCACAGCGAGCTGCGCGTTCAGTCCTCTCACAGTGAGAGTATGGTGCCCCCTAGCAGTGCTGCTAGTTCCATCTCTGATCCAGCACCCCTCTCACAGAAAACCATCCATAACCCAGCAGCACAGATCACAGTAGCAGCCAGCAATACCCACCATTGTGCAGAGAGAATTAGATTTGGGTGAGTTATTTTGTTTCTGTGCAGCGAAAATACTGACTGCTTTATTTTTACACTGCTATACAGATCTCATTCTGAAGTAAAACCCTTCCCAAATCCAATTCTCTCTGCACGAGTTACATTTGAACCCCCTGCAGTGCACATGGTTTTGTCCATATGAGAAGGAATTTGCCTTTGCGAGTGAATCAGAATAAGGGCCAGTGCGAAATTACCCATATTCTTTTTTTTTTTTAAATTGAGTCTTTATTTTATTTTTTCCTTCAAAAGACATACAAAGACATTCCAATACAATAGTAAAAAGAAAATACACAACAAACGGAAAAAAGAAAAACACATCATCGTATCCAAACACCAAGGACTCGAAAATCCTATAGCTGATTCTTACATAGGTAAAAAGAGAATAAACAGAAAAACCGGTCAAGATAAGAAATTCGAGCAGTTACATTTCCAGTGCAAGCGGGGAGCAAAATGTTATAGCACAAATCGTAAGTACTGGAGGTACTATATTCTTTATAGCTAATTAATCAATTTTACAATTACTCTTACAATGCAAATCAAGTAAATTAAAGTGCTTAGTACATAGTGCAATTTGTGGATCTTTATCGGTTAAAACGTGAAACGAAAATCCATACACAATAAACAGTATCATATCACTTCATTTCATAATAACATATATGTAGTGCATCCAAAATGTTTAATTCTAATATATATGTGAAACAGCTGAATCTAAAGTGCATAGTGCGTCATAATTTGGTGCCGCAAAGCCATAAAAACAACAATAATAACTATTAAATATAATCCCTTGTGACTGTGTTTCATTACATTACTCCAGTTTATAGAACCTAGAGTTGCGCCATATCCCCCATACTCTGTAAAACTTAGAATGGGACCCTCTACTGGCATAAGTAAATCTTTCATACGAGCATATGGGGTGACATTCTATGGGATGAGATAATCTGACTTTGGCGAATTTTATCGCAAAAACGGCCGTTTTCGCACTTTTTCCCGAATTCGCATATTTAATGAGATGCGAAAATCGGCAAAAAGTGCGGTTTTGCCGCGAAATCGCACTTTTTAGAAGTGCGATTTTTAGTTTTCGCCAGAACTCGCATCCAGATGTTTTCACATTGAAAAGTATACAATTCGCATATTTAATGAGATGCGAATTTGAAAAATGTGTCTAAAAATCTCAAAAAAATCAGACCAGGTTCTGATATGCGAATTGGCCAGAACCCTGCACAGATCATAGAGATCTGTGCATGGCCCTGTGTTAAAAAATGTGGAAAAGTGTTTTTTGACAAAAAAAATTGCGTGGGGTCCCCCCTCCTGAGCATAACCAGCCCCGGGCTCATTGAGCTGGGGCTGGTTCCAAAAATACGGGGGACAAAAAGCATAGGGGTCCCCCGTATTTCTGAAACCAGCCCCGGACTCTTGGACCGGTCCTGGTTCCAAAAATACGGGGGACAAAAAATCTGGGGGTCCCCCGTATTTTGAAACCAGCACCGGGCTCCAACAGCCCTCGGTGTCATGCCACAGCCGGGGGACACTTTTTATATAAGGTCCCCCGGCCGAAACATGAGCACCGTGGCTGGTCAGCCTTGGACGGGGTACCTGGAGGAGTGGGGACCCCCCCATAAAGGGGTCCCCCCCCCCCCCAGGCTTCACCCGTCCAGGGCTGAAGCCCGGGGCTGTCACCGGCGTCCTTGGCAATTGACGCCGGCCTGATAGTGTTAATTCTTCCATACATAACATTGCTTGATACAGAAGAACTACAAGTGCCAGCAGACCTCCCCCGCATGCTGGGACTTGGAGAACCACAAGTCCCAGCATGCGGGGCATTAATGGGCCCGCTGGGACTTGTAGTCCACCTGTAAAAAGAATGTTAAAAAACACACACACACACAGAGAAGTATAACTTTATTACACACACACAAACACACACCTCACTTTTACACCCACATACTCACCGCTCCAGGATCCAGCGCTGCTCTCCCTTCTGCTGCAGAGCCGGTCAGCCCGCACTGACAGCGGGGACAACCGGCTCTCTCCGATGCCGCTAACAGCCTCTGTAGCGCTGTCCCAGCGCTACAGAGGCTGAGAGCGTGATTGGCCGAAGCGTCTCCATGGAGACGCATAGCTCAGCCCTGATTGGCTGAGCTATGCGTCTCCATGGAGACGCATAAGCCAAAGACGCTCTCAGCCTCTGTAGCGCTGGGACATCGCTACAGAGGCTGTTAGCGGCATCGGAGAGAGCCGGTTGTCCCCGCTGTCAGTGCGGGCTGACCGGCTCTGCAGCAGAAGGGAGAGCAGCGCTGGATCCTGGAGCGGTGAGTATGTGGGTGTAAAAGTGAGGTGTGTGTTTGTGTGTGTGTAATAAAGTTATACTTCTCTGTGTGTGTGTGTGTGTTTTTTAACATTCTTTTTACAGGTGGACTACAAGTCCCAGCGGGCCCATTAATGCCCCGCATGCTGGGACTTGTGGTTCTCCAAGTCCCAGCATGCGGGGGAGGTCTGCTGGCACTTGTAGTTCTTCTGTATCAAGCAATGTTATGTATGGAAGAATTAACACTATCAGGCCGGCGTCCACTGGCCACGGACGCCGGTGACAGCCCCGGGCTTCAGCCCTGGACGGGTGAAGCCTGGGGGGGGGGGACCCCTTTATGGGGGGGTCCCCACTCCTCCAGGTACCCCGTCCAAGGCTGACCAGCCACGGTGCTCATGTTTCGGCCGGGGGACCTTATATAAAAAGTGTCCCCCGGCTGTGGCATGACACCGAGGGCTGTTGGAGCCCGGTGCTGGTTTCAAAATACGGGGGACACCCAGATTTTTTGTCCCCCGTATTTTTGGAACCAGGACCGGTCCAAGAGTCCGGGGCTGGTTTCAGAAATACGGGGGACCCCTATGCTTTTTGTCCCCCGTATTTTTGGAACCAGCCCCAGCTCAATGCGCCCGGGGCTGGTTATGCTCAGGAGGGGGGACCCCACGCCAATTTTTTTTTTTTTTTTTTTGATGAACAAAAAAATCGCACATTTCCTTAGATTCGCACATTTTCATGCCTAAAATTCGCACATTTTCATGCCTAAAATTCGCACATTATCGCACCTAATCGCACTTTTCATTCCAGAATTCGCACCTCATTAAATATGCGAATTCGCGGCAAAAATGCGATATTAAAAAAGTGCGATAATGGGCGATTTTGAAAGTGCGAAAAAAATCTCATTTCATAGAATGTCACCCCTAGTGTTCACTAGATGTATCCACTCAATACTTGAAGGGATTGCACTTCCCATCCAATGCCTGGCAATAATAACCTTGGCGATGGCAGAACCATTCCTAACCAATTGCAACAAAGGCTCATTCTGAATGCCATGTTCCCACACCCCCAGTATCATACCAGAGGGGGTAAGTATGTTCTGAGGAACCCCCGTTTCCACCAAAATATTAATAATATCGCCCCAAAAGGCCTGCAATTCCCGACAATCCCACAATAAATGCCAGAGGGTTCCCTGTTCTCTCTGGCACTTCGGGCAGCGGTCACTACCCGAAAGGCCCATTCTTTTCCTGCTCACCGGGGTTATATATATACGGTGCAGAATATTGAACTGGACCTGCTGTATACGCATTGAGGTGGTAGCTTTACTGGGGGCCGCCAAGATTTCACTCCACGAAAAGGCGTCCAACCGAGGAATGTCCTCTACCCATCGTGCCTTCAGATGTAATAGCTCCTCCCCTTGGGCATAAGATTGTATAAATTTATAAAACCTAGACAATCGATGGTGGGGACCCAAACGTAACATGAAGTCTTTACACGGAGATGGCCTGACAATCCCTCCACTTCTTTGCAACTGGGTTAGTACACTACCTAGTTGGATATATCTGAAAGCCATCTGGTCAGGAAGATCATTTGAACATTGAAGTTCATTAAAGGATCGAATACGGCCTTCTTGTATGAATTGACCCACCGTCCGTAATCCGTACCTACCCCATACCGTTCCTAATTGATGAGATATCTTATTTATTGCTGGTATCGCAAGGATAGATAAGTCCGGGTCGATATCCCTGTACTGCGTAAATCTCTGTACCTGATCCCAGATTAATAAAGCTTGAGTGAAATTACCCATATTCACATTATTACACAGCACGTAGTGACCCATATTTACATTACACTGCTTTTATGCAATTGTTTAAATACCCACAATCAGAACCAGACTTAAGAATATTAAAATACAATCAGTGCTTGAAGTGGGCTGGTATACATCGGTAAGGCATATCGGCACTTCAAGCACTGATTGAACAATCCTGGCACCGTCATTTCAGATTCAGCGCAATTCATGTGCCAATTGGAGCTCTTAACCGGTAGCCAGTAAGGAGTAACAGCACGTCCGCTCCTGATTGGCTGCCAGTCCGCAGGCAGATTTGAAATTACGGTGACCATACAAGGACTGTACACAGGGGGCCTCACAGCCAGAGCCTCCTCCTCACTGCCACTGCCGCCATCCAGAGTCACCACTGCTGCTGCTGACCAAAGCAGTTGCCGTCGACCAGAGCCACCTCCTCCTTAGGTAATCTTCTTTACGGCCCTGCTGTCTCAATCCCTGTCTCTCTGTCCCTGCTGTCACTCTAACTGTTCCTGCTGTTACTCTCTCTGTCCCTGCTGTCACTCTCTTTGTCTCTGTCCCTGCTATCACTCTCTGTCCCTGTCTCACTCCGTCCCAATGTCCCTGTCATTCCTCTCTCTCTGTCCCTGTTGCAATTCTCGGTACTTATGTAGTATCTGGGCTGCCGATTTTTTTGATTGTATGCCTTAAGTTAAGGCATACAATCAGATGCGATGCGATATCGCATCGCATCGCTTGCGATATCGCATCGATGCGATATCGCTTCGCTCGCCACGCTTCGGGCTCGGTGGCTCGCTACGCTCGCCACAGGTTTATATCCAACTCCATGCCCACTTGGATAGTAGGGGTATGAAAAGGACCCCTTTTTCCCATTGAATTCCATGTTAAAATGAACTCAGTCCATTTTAACATTGATTCCTATGGAAAAATCGGGTCATCGCATCGCATCGCATGCATCCGATGGTCGCATGCGATGCGATGCGATGTGCCCGATCCGACCCGATTTAGAAATCGGCAGCCCAGATACTACATAAGTACCCAATTCTCTCTGTCTCTGTATTTTGGCTCATACTGTGTAACAAATTTTGATATTTGGTTCATACCATGTGATATAATGTGAATGTTGGCGAATTCTGTGCAAATTTTGTTTCATTCTGTGTGGCATAATGTGATTTTTGGCTCATTAAGTGGGAGTTTTGGCTCATTCCATATGGCATAAAGTGCTTTTTGGCTCATACCGTGTGGCATAATGTGATTTTTGCCTCACACTGTGTGACATAATGTGATTTTTGGCTCATACCATGTGATATAATGTGAATCTTGGCTAATTATGTGCAATTTTTTTTTCATTCTGTGTGGCATAATGTGATTTTTGGCTCATTATGTGGGAATTTTGGCTCATTCCGTATGGCATAAAGTGATTTCTGGCTCATACCGTGTGGCATAATGTGATTTTTACCTTACACTGTGTGACATAATGTGATTTTTGGCTCATTATGTGGGAATTTGGGCTTATTCCGCATGGCATAATGTGATTTTTGCCTCACACTGTGTGACATAATGTGATTTTTGGCTGATTCTGTGCAGCAAAATGCAAATTTTGATTTGTTCTGTGGGAATTTTGGCTCATTCTATGTGGCATAATGTGATTTTTGGCTCATTCCATGGGAACTTTGACTCATTTTGTGTGGCATAATGGGGATTTTGGCTCATTTGGTGTGGTAAAATGTGTAAGGGGCACTAGTACTAGATAGTATAAGGGGTCCTAGCATTGGGGTGTACAGCATTCAAACTTTCATACCCCCACTTCAAAATGTCCACTTCGAGCACTATCTTATATATATATATATATATATATATATATATATATATATATATATATACACACACACACACACAACTTCCAACTAGTGGTGGCACTATCTATCTTGACACACAGGGAGATAAGTTCTTCCAACCGATCTGGAAGATCACAGGTTGCCAGCTGATCCTTGGTGCGATCTGATACTCCTAACCAGAACGCAGCTGTCAAGGCTTCATTGTTCCACAGTAACTCGGATGCCAAAGTCTGAAAGTGGACCACATATTGCCCCATGGGTCGGGGTCGGGTGTGGTATGGGACTCCAACAGTCGGGATCCTGACAGTCATTATCCCGACGTCAGGATCCCGACTGCCCAGAGTCAGACAGCATGGCGAGCACAAAAAAGCCCCTTGCGGGCTCACTGCGCTCGCCACGCTGCGGGCATGGTGGCTCGCGTTCTCCCTCTATGGGGGTCATGGACACCCATGAGGGAAAATAGAGGGTGGCCGTCGGGCACCCGGCTGTCGGCATTTTGACAGTCGGTATCCCGGCGTTCTGGTAAACGACTGTCGGGATTTCGACTGTCGGGAACCCGTCTGGCACCCGCCGGGGTCCCTGTTTGACCCAAAGGAAATCTGTGGAGGCAGAGGCTGAGCGACCTGGTCTATCAAATATACGGCGAAAGGTTTGGATAAACTTGTCATAGTCTGCTAGGAGAGGATCAGACTTCTCCCACAGTGGTGATACCTAATCGAGGGCAGATACGGAAAGCAATGAGATAATATATGCAATCTTGATTCTGGCTGTGGGGAAGTTGTGAGGTAACAGTTCAAATTGTATTTGGCACTGATTAATGAATCCTCTGCAGGGCGTGGAATCACCATCATATTTGCTTGGTACCGGCAATTGGAGACAGTAATGAGAAGCGATAAAAATTTTGGGCACTCGACACATGAGTTGACAATGACTGCTGCAGTGTATCCAATCGACTGGATACCTCTTAAAGATATTTTTGTCACCTGTTTTTGAATAGTTTCTTGGGTCTCTATTCGGGCGGTAACATCTGGTCCCACGCTTGGGTCGTGAGCCGAGTCCATCGGCCTTGAACCAACTGTCAGCATCGGGTTTCTGTGTTCCCGGCTGTGACCGTGGTGGACCAGTGGAGGGTGCTGGATAGTAGAAAGCAGGAGGTTTTATATATGACATGACATGCACTGGGGACCCGGGCACAGCGAACCAGAGGGTTGGCGGAGACCAGAAGCAGGGGCGCAGAGTCTAACTTGCCAGCGGTATTCACCAGGGAGTTCCGCAAGGAACTATGGACTTGGCTGCGTATGACAAGCAGGTCCTGGCCCCCTGCCCTGGTCCTCAGAACGCAGGCTGGGAGTGATGACACAGGAGGTTTGAGAAAATGGCCCTTATTCTGATCGGTGCGGATATTCCCGCATTCTTACGGAGCGGTCCGCACGCCACGGTGTTCTGCCGCGTGCGGCCATCGTCCGTAGAAACGCCCACGGGTCCTCCGCATTCGGACGGACTCACTCTTTAAGAACAGGGCGTGTTTACGGACGACATACAAACCATGCGTGTGCGGGAGAAACACTCCGATTCTGCACGGTATTACAGAGTATTACAGAGTATGCTCGGGAATACCGCATCCGAACGGGAGCCAAGCGGTGCTACCGCACGTAAGCGGAGTATTTACGCCAAACAACCCACTATTATGTATCTTCTGCAATACATCACATGACCCACTTATTCAATTACCTATCCTCATAAAAAACTTCTTATTTGGAATTGGAATCAATTAGATGCCAATATATCCTTACAAGCATGCCTAACACATGCATTGCACACATTAACCCTTACAGCAATTGAAGTGCAATGGTTTCTATTAGACCCTGTGTAAAAGATTATAAACAATCTACACATATACTGTTTAATGTGCAAAGAAAACCAACAACTGTGAACTTGCATAAAACATTTATTATAAACCAAAATTAACATTTAAATAAAAAAATATAAAATTATAAATTAGATCAGGAGATCGCGAAGGTCCTGCAGATCTGCTAGTAAGAGCCTCAAATGGTGCTCCGCCCGCAGGAGGGCCCCAATAACTCCCTCATCTGCCGGTGTGGTGTCATCTGTGGGCATGTCAAAGGGGCAAAAATTAGTCATGATATTCATGCATACATTTCACATACTGCTACATAAATTGCACAAATGCTAGGTGACATGTGTATATATATATATCTATGTAGAGAGATAGAGACACACATAGATAAATAGATATGACACATACATATCTACATACATACACACTTATTTACTACATACTGTGTTTTTGTCCCTCTACCCTTTACTCTGCAGAAGACATAACAGTCATAGTGTTTCTTCTCATTCACAACCCACCCATGACTAACCAATGACAAGCATGTCATGGCCTCCGTCAATAAGAACTTGTCACAATCTCCTCAGTCTAAGTTCAGTGATGGTTCGTGGCATGGGAGTTATGCAAATGTCAGGAATGCACAGTACACATCCTCCAAATCATAATTCAGTCTAAACCAACCTACAATTCTGTGACGGCAAAAAAACAATCTGAACTACAGGGGGTGTTTAGGTAGAGGAGGCTCCTGGGACACTGGCAACTTGTGACTCCATTCCAAGGTAGGCCGGCCCATACTCCATTTATAGCATACATCCTATAGTTTAGAAATAACATTCACCAACAATATAGATTCCACTATTTGATGGGTCATAATCAACGCTTGCAGCAGGTGAATTTAATCCACAAATGATCCACTCATCCCTTTACTCCAGGATCCTGTTTAACTACAACGGTTATGTGGCAGTCAAAATGGAGCTCCAAGCCATCCCACAAACCTGTGTAATTCAGAGGTGTCCTGGATGAAAGGGATGCCTTGGACACCCCATCTAACCCGTACCTGTATCTGTAGCTACCCACTTTGGGGTCTGTATTAATAGTATTGTAACAACATTTATCATCACCAGTGCTACATAACAAATACCAGTACAACTACTTCATGAATGATGCATTATGTAAACATACCGATCAGATGTGACTCCGGGGCCTGACATGCCTCCTCCCCCTCGGAATCGGACACCTCTGGGGCAACCGTGGCCTCCTCAGCCCCCTCCTCCGCCAGCTCCTCCGCCACCATGACCTCGTCCACCTCCTCCGCCACAACCACCTCCTCCACCACCACCACCTCCTCCTCCACCTCCTCCTCCACCACCACCACCTCCTCCTCCACCTCCTCCTCCGCCACCAACACCTCCTCCTCTGCCACCAACTCCTCTTCCACCTCCTCCACCACCACCTCCTCAGGCACCTCCTCCTCCTCCACCACCTCCTCAGGCACCTCCTCCTCCTCCACCACCTCCTCCACCATCTCCTCCACCATCTCCTCCACTTGCTCCTCCAACATTTCCTCCTCCTCCACTTCCTCCTCCTCCACCCTTGCCGCCACCTCCTCCTCAGGGTCTTGGGCCTCCTCCTGGGCCAGGGCTGCCTCGGCCTCTTCACGTGCCTGTCGGGCTCGGGCTCGTGCTGTGTGGTAGAAAAAAAAATCATGGTCAATGTCGGGTCATTGGGGCACATGTATTAATCCATAACAAGACATACATGGAAGGGTGATAATGATGGCAAACGATGCAGGAAAGTAGCTCCTTACTGTTAATGGGCTCCAAAATGTGACATTTAAATTATTATGTGATTGTTAGTAATTTGTTCAAACATTACAACCCTGGCATTTATCAATGTGTAACACATATTAGATCTGGCACATTGTATGCATCAGAATCCTCAATGCTATGTCATTACATATAAAAGCCACATGACTGCATGTTAACCAGGAAGAAGCACACATAACAGTCTATGGACTTTTAAACCCATGGACACCCACTTATCATGAGACACATTTTATTGTTTATATATGCTATGTTGTAAGTGCGAAATTTCATAGCTAAAATACTCACAATCAGCAATTTCGCCCCTGATTTGCTGTAGCAGCTGGGGCTGGCGCCTGCGGAGGTCCGACCACCGCCTCTCGAGCTGCCCGATGGACCTCCGCACCCGAGTGCGGGCGTAAATACGGCGCCCTGCCGCAGCATAGGCCCTCCGCTTATGGCGGTTACTGATAAAGGGCCCCGCACGGCCTAGCCTTGTCTCCATGACGGAGACCAGAACCCTCAGCTCCGCAGGTGAAAAGGGGTCTGCCCTTCGTGTCTCCGCCATGTTAACAATGGCATCTATCAACCAATCAGGTGGTGGCATTGGTTTATCACAGTTATTTGTGTTAATAACTTTATTGTTCATCTTTACATGAACAGCGTCTCTGCGCCAACACAAATGGTGACAAATTCGCATGCCTTCAAAACAGTAGTGCTGATGTATGGCAATGAACAAATCTGATATATATAAAACACAGTGTGTATGCACTTAGCAAATCCAATGACGCCTCGCTCCGCCAAGCAACGCGTGCTATAGCTTAGCAACGCATAGCTGTAGTTAGCATTACTTACTCTATGCATCTATGTGTATGCGTACATTTATGTTTAAAAGACACATACACATACTTGCAGGTATCCTGAGACCAGCATTATACACCAGCCCTGCCTGCCTGCCTGCCTGCCTGCCTGCCTGCCTGGCTGCCTGGCTGCCTGCTCCTTGAAATGTTGAAACATGTTAATAAATTCAAATATCATATATATAGATATATATATATATATATATATATCTGCAAACAAATCATACATCAACACAGGAAAAAATCCCCAACACATTAGAGAATAAATCAATGTACTCACCAGTCATCAGGGATAGTATCAACTACAATAATGAAGATATAACAAACACATAAGATCCCTTGTACAAGGTATAATAATGAGCACCTATATTGAACTTCCCCCAAAACTAAGCACATATGATAAATATCTCCTATTTCTTTGCCATTAGGAGGGCAGGCTGGCTAATTTTCGTTTTGTAACACTGACAACTAACACACTGTACTTATTTGAAGGGGTGATTTTTACTAAAATTGGTGTGTTCTGTCAACTCGATAACATGTACCTGAAGTATCTTTGCGCCACAGAGTCCCGCAGCTGGTATCCCCTCCGGCATTCAGGGGCGCGGGATGGGCGCATGGGCGGATCTTGCGGCTCAGATGGTACCTCCCACTCATCAAAGGGTATCTCACGCCGCACAGCAATGTTGTGGAAAAATATACACAGGCCCACGATCCTCGACACCATTTGAGGCGCATATTGTAAGTCACCACCAGTGCGGTGGAGCACTCTAAATCGACCCTTTAAAAGGCCAATTGAGCGCTCCACCACTTGCCTGGTGGCAACATGCGCCCGATTGAATGCCTCCTGTGGGCCCGGTGCTGGGTAGCTGTACGGCGTAAGTAGCCAGGGCGTACATGGGTAACCGGAGTCACCCAGAACCCACGCATCACGGCCTTCCAGCTCTTGTAGTCTTTGCCATATCCCGGTTTGTCGGATGACATGAGAGTCATGGGCACTTCCGGGAAACTTCGAGTTGAAGGCGAGAATCTCCATGGATGGGCCACATACCACCATCACGTTCAGTGAGTGGAACAATTTGCGGTTCCTATATATCTTCTCACTTCGAGATGGAGGCACAAATGGTACATGGGTGCCATCCACAGCCCCTATCACATTAGGGAAGCCAGCAATTTGATGGAAGGCCTGCTGGCTTCTGCGCAGGGTCTCGGTGGCAAATGTCATGGCCATGAAGTGCCCCTTGCGCCTGAACATGGCCGACGTCACACGCCTCAGGATTCGGCAGAAGGCCGGCTGAGATATTCCAGCAAGTACTGCCACTACTTGTTGGAATGATCCTGAGGCGCAGAAATGCAACACCGCCAGCAGCTGTGTGTGAGGCGGAATTGCTGTCGTGATCCCGTGTAGAGGTTCCAGATCACTCTCAATTAACGAGAGCAGATCCAGAATGACATGTGGCGGTAACCGGTACCTAGTAAGTACCTCATCATCGGGCATAGCAAACAGAGTCACCCGTGTGCGATAGATTCTAGCACGTCCTGGCCTCCTTGGGCGACGAGTGGGGAGAGCCGCAAGTGCCCTTAGCCTCCTCTCCATGTAGCGCATCATTGCTTCAGCAACCTATAAAGAAATGAACATAAATACTGATGCACCTATGCACATAATGGCCATATCCGACTACAAATAGATTTGTATGCTTCAATACGTACAATAGATGGCCGCCCCGTGAAATCCCGCAGATCCATTTGACTCTATAATGATGTAACAATAATATGAACTCAATACACACCGTCCTAAACACACAGATAAAGGTGTCAGCATTTTTTGCCAACATCATGTACTATGAGACATTTCATCTATTGCTGGGACATGTTGTCCTGCAATAGATGAACCCACACAGGTTTAAGACCTGTGAGTGAAATAGTGAACATGTGACATGTTGCAATAATGCTACACGCACTTTGCTGGCCCAACAATCTGTAGGCAGTGAGGCAATGGGGCATACATTCATACACTTACATTGTTAATGGATATCATATCTACAAGGAGCATGGAAGAGCTTACCTTAGACGCTGACAAGTCCAGATCTGGAGACAAATGATTCTAGCAGCCAGTCACTATTTATAGGCCTCTCACATGTGTGGTCTATAACAGTAGAGATGAGTATTGCATGACTTGTGGCCTGGATTATCTAAGGGATTGGGCTACTTTTAGCTTGCAAACAAACTCCACAATACCACAGTAGTCATGAATCAAATGTCATGTCATGCTAGCAAATAGCATGTGTATTGTGCAATAGTCACAGGTGTATCAGAAGATTCTATGCAATGTTAGCATTGGTGACCAGTATTTCATGTCGAACTTTCGCCAGGTTTTACACAATGGAATTTCCGCCACCGTATGCGGCGCGAAAAAACAGCGACGTACGCTCACGCACGGAACGCAGCTGCCGCTGATGTCCGCCAAACAGGATACACAAACAGTATATAAAGGTGTATTAGAAGGTGACAATGTTGTTGCTAACATGTCTGGATCACAACCAGAGGTGGACCCAGACCTGCAGCAACTATTTGACCAGATGGACTCCAGCACCACCTATGTGCCACTGCACATGCGGCCAGTGGGTAATGAGGAGGCTGCTGGCCCTTCTACAGCAGGGCAACCTGCACCTGACCATTCTACAGCAGGGCAACCTGCACCTGGCCCTTCTGCAGCAGGCCAACCTGCAGCTGGCTCATATGCACCATCAGCAGAATTGTTTGGAACACAACCGGGGACTTCACAAGGTAGTACCATGGCCAGCACTTCAAGTGCAGCGACACGTGACAGGGGGCGTGGCCATGGACGTGGCAAGGGGAGAGCCAGGGCAACAGAGGAAGCACCAAAAAAAAATAAGGCATATGAAGCACAGGAGCTTGCCATCCTGGTTCCCCGAGCACGTGATTGGATTGAGTGTCCATCGGAGAAGCTGACACACACACGCAGATGGAAGATTTGGGAACAGATAACGGCAGAGATTAATGAAGTAGCGCCACAAGTTCGTGAGACGGACCATGTGAAGAAGAGGCAAGTTGTTTTGTGATACATGTGCCCAGTAATAGCCAAGTAATGATTTAATTGATGCTTAGATGGATTTTGCAAATGGCCCGTGTGGTTGTTACGATACACAGACATTATTGACATGTTATTTCGTTGAGAGTTAGAGTAGGGTGATTGTGAATGTGTATTGTAACGGTTGATATCATAGTTGCATGTCATATTATCTATTGGACATTAATCACATGTCGTAATATGTAGCACAGAGCAATGGCTGCAACAGCTAACATCTGGAGTGACATGTATTAATATGTCAACTTACATTGCAGGTGGCAGGACTTCAAAACCAACCTGAAGAGGAAGATGACCAAGCGGTGGGAACACAGCCAGACATCTGGGGCCGGGCCCATGCCATCAGGGCTAGAGCTCACCCCCCTGGAGTTGCTGGCCGAGAGCTGTATATCAGTTGAGGAGATCAGGGGGGTGAGCACGATGGATAGCGAGGCCCCAGCTGAAGTGTTTGCGTCTTTTATTGAAGGTAAATATTGGTCATGCCATAAACTTGTGCAAGTAATTATCTTAGAATGTGTCCTAATTTTGTTTATCTTTTTCCACAGACAACCCACCGCTTGGTGCCGACTCTGCTCAGGAGGTGGAGGAGTCCGTGCCACCTGGCCCCAGGGGTAGGCCTGTGCAGCAGCAGCCATCGGACCAAGCCGATTTGGCCGCCTTGGCCAACATGCTTGGGGACATCAACCAGCAGGGAGAGTTGGCATCAGAACGGATGCATAGGACCGAGGAGATCCTGGCGAGCTTGGTCAGCACCCAGCAGGCCATCGCTGCGAGCATGCAGGCCATGGCTGAGTCACATCAGGCCATGGCTGCAAGTGCTCAGGTGCTGGCCGAGCAAGCCACCCGCCAAAATGATCTCCTCCTCCACCATAATGAGCTTATGGTGGAGCTGGTTACCAGCAACAGGGTCCTAATGTCATCCGTTTCTGGTGCATTACCACCGGCAACACTCCCTGCTGGCAGGAGGGGTAGACCAGCCAACCCCTCAACATCATCTGCTCCACCTGCCCCAGCATCTGCCCGTGCCAGAAGAGCTGCTGCACAGGCCAAGGAGCCTCCCAAGGCCAAACGTGGTCGCAAATGAACTTGTGGCTGCATTAATCTCCACCGTTATGTGGTCCCAAATCTTCCATTGTGCTGTGTGTGTCAGCTTCTTGTGTCCAATCACGTGCTGAGGGTAACCAGATGAGCCCTTGCTTCATATGTCCTTTTTGGTGCCCCTGTTGCCCTCTTTTGCCTGCCATTACTGTCAGCTGTACTTGAAGTGATGGCCATGGTACTATCTTGTGAAGTCCCCGGTTGTGTTCCAAATGATTCTGCTGATGGTGCATATGAGCCAGCTGCAGGTTGGCCTGCTGCAGAAGGGCCAGGTGTAGGTTGCCCTGCTGTAGAATGGTCAGGTGCAGGTTGGCCTGCTGTCGAAGGGCCAGCAGCCTCCTCATTTCCCACTGGCTGCATGTGCAGTGGCACATAGGAGGTGCTGGAGTCCATCTGTGTGCAATTATATTTGTTTTGTATTCTTATTTATTTTTGTACATTCCTGCCATGTTGTTTTTGTTTGGTATTTTTTATTTTTTGGTCATTGCATCACAGTGGCATTGACTGTGACATGTATAGAAATAAATTTGTTTACTTTACCAAAAATGTGTGGTTTCATGAGTACATGTCGAATACACATGTGTATTGCTAGTATTAATATTCAGTCATGTCCATTGTTAGCAGTTTTAAAGTGTGTGACAAGTACAGCATATGTGGGGGATTAGTACGGTTTCCTTGAAGCAGCAATGGTTTCAATTAAAGCACTGACAAGCGTCCTATTAGTGAGTAATGAGTAAAGGAGTCGATTCTATTGGGTTCAGGTGTTAATGCTTGTAGTCATTAGGCGTACGTTCGCCTACCGCATGAACGAGTGGTGTCCGCAAAGCAATAGTACACTTGTGGACACCGCACATTTCTTCCCTTTTTGATCGCGTGCATTCGGAGTGGTATCCGAATGTACGCCCCCCAACATAAGTGTACTCCCCCGTGTCCGCCCATGTTTCCGCCCCGTTTTGCCCACTTTGAAACTACGCCCATGTGTCATTCCGCATGACGCCCATAATACGCCCATATTTCCCGACTGATTGCGGGGAACAGTTTTGGACGGGATTTGGCCGAACAGGTACGGAGTCAAGGCGTGGCACATGCGCGTTGCGTTCTCCACGCATGCGCAGACGCCGTAAAGACGCGATCCGAAAGTATGCGGTAAAGTACGCGTCAATCAGAATAAGGGCCAATGTCTTTGAGACGGCCTGAGAGCCGGGGATGATTGTAGACAGCCTGGGAGCTGTGAGACGGCCTGGGAGCCGGTGGTGATAGTTGGCAGCCTGGGAGCTGCGAGGCGGCCTGGGAGCCGGTGGTGATAGTTGGCAGCCTGGGAGCTGCGAGACTGCCTGGGAGCCGGTGATGACTGTTGGCAGCCTGGGAGCTGCAGGATGGCCTGGGAGCCGGGGGTGACGACCTGGAAGTCGTTGGTACACGATGTCGATAACCAGAAGAGTGTAACACAGTCTCTGGGGGCACTTTAGTATAAAGTCGACATGGGATGTTGGCAACAGGTGAATATGCGACAATACTTAGATGCAGCAACTGATGGATGTCAGAGATGACACAGATGTTGTTAGTCACTAGGAGACGACAGAAGCTGAGTGTCGACTGTGATGTAGACAGTGCCTGTCAACAGATCAGGACTGTGATGGAGAAAGTCACTGATGGTTTTTAAAAGTAGTTGCGCCTGGGAGCCA
Source organism: Crinia signifera (assembly GCF_055691185.1). NCBI lineage: Eukaryota > Metazoa > Chordata > Amphibia > Anura > Myobatrachidae > Crinia > Crinia signifera. The sequence goes on along the minus strand of NC_139223.1, from coordinate 182,310,305 downwards.
AGGGGTCTAGCCTGGGAGCTAGTGGGGATTGCTAGCCAGTGCCAGCGGTATCCTCTGCAGGGGATAGCTTACTCACTCAACCGCAGTAATGGAATTAGCAGGAGTCTCTGGAGATGAATGGAACCAGGTAAGTAGCAGCAGCAGCAGGACACTAGGAGATGGTATTGCTGGAGACTGGATAGCCAGGAGCCTTGGGAACTTCTCTGACACAGGATTACACTCAGAGAACAGATGGAAGCAATTGTTCAAGGCAAGGAAGTTAGGCCCAAGGCCTGATGTATATCTCCCTTGCCTGTTCGTGATTCGCTGCAAGCCGCAGCATCAATCAGAACCAGGAAGTGTCTGTGTACACCTTGGATCTGCTACAGGTGTACAGGTCAGAGTTCAGACCAGCGGTCAGTGTGATTGGTTTGCACATTGCTGGTCATGGCGGCGCCCACGCCGGGCAGGTCTGGCATGAGATGGGCAGAGGGCATCACCAACTGCCCACGGAGGCACAGGGGACATTACACCACGATCCACCAACTGAGGAAGCACAGGTATTGGACCTGGAGCGCAGGGCGGACCATCGTGATGGTAAGGGACACGGTCGCAAACGGGGCTGCGCACCGCTGTTTGTGACAACTTTACATGTATTCCGTGTCCGCTCACCACGCTTCGGGCTCGGTGGCTCACTGCACTCACCACACTATCTAAAATCAACTCCACGCCGACGTGGATAGTGGGGGTATGAAATGGTACCATCTTTTGAATGGTGATTCATATTTGTATTCTGTCGATGGCGTATACATTCGTATTTGTAAATACAAATACGAATGTGCCATAAATACGAATACGAATGGACGTATTTTCGGGATAGTAAATCCCCAAAATACGAATACATATAAAATAGGCGTATTTTTTGATACGAACACGCCTATTTTATACGAATTAGGCTTAGTAAATTCCCCCTACATGTCAAAGGGTTCAATCCAATTTCCTTAAAATATTTACCAAATGGACAGGAAAGCATGGATTCCTTGACACATCACATACACAATTTCCCTTACTAACACCTTTACACAGGAACTACATACACAAAGCCTGCTCCTGCTGTACAGTGTCATTCTACCGACATTCTGTTAGCAAAAGGACATTTTAAGAAAAGTGCATTTTAAGTTTAGAATGCATTCCTCAATACTCAATACAATATACAAAATATATGGTGCAGTCCCAGGTCAGTGCTGAACATACATTTCATAAATATATATATACTTGGTGCCTTGTGCCCAGTAGCAGGCTTCAACTCACATGGAGCCAGGAGCGCAGCACGGCATATCTGTAAGACTGGCGTGATCTGTGGTTTGGGTCCCTTTCAGAATAAGTCAGAATCCGGCTCTGGGAGAACGGGTGGTCTGGTGCACCCCTAAACCACCCTACAGCTTCACCTATGCAAGTTATACTGTATCTCTGGCAGGATGCTGAGATTAGTCTCTTGTGGACACAGATTTAAGCTTTCTTCATGCAGCAATTGTAAATCACAGCAAATAGTTCAAGACAAGGTCCACAACTGTCCATCAGGTTAAGCACCAACAGCAAAATTTTAAAGAGCTACGTTGAATACTGCAAGCTAGTAGTCTGTCTGGTATGTGGTCAGCATGCCGACATTCACTAGATCCACCTTGGCCATATCGGCACAATTATGTCAACAAAAGGATCCAGACATGGACCTAGACATAGTGCTTCAATTTAACTGTGTGGGTTCCTTGTTTATTGGCACAGGTTTCATGCTAATTGGCGTGCCACATTCCAAGAATCTGGCACTTCCAGGTAATGCTATATTCTCTGTGCTTTCCTGACAGTAGGATCGGTACTCTTTACCTAGCACGGCGCCCGCGATTAGCATCGCGGTCATCGGGGGTAAAAAATCGCGGGCATCGCGGCCATCGCATGCACTAAAAAAAACGGGTGCGACGCGATGGCCGCGATTTCCCAAAGGGAACAATGTTAAAAGTGTCAATGGACGCGATTTTTGTGTTCAATGCCTCAATGCCCGCGATTTTTCCATAGGAAACAATGTTAAATGGGCCACAGAGCCCTAATAGTCCCCCTGAAGTCTGAAATGGCCCCCACAATTGTTAACGCCACCCCACGATCAACGTGAACCCGAAGCGTGGCGAGCGGCGGCGGTGCGCGTCCTCCGACCGTTTCATACCCCCACTATCCACGTCGGCGTGGAGTTGAGAATAGAATAGTGTGGCGAGCGCAGCGAGCCACCGAGCCCGAAGCGTGGCGAGCGCAGCGGATACCTGTGAAGCCCGCGAAGGGACGCGTTTACCTGTGAAGGTATCCGCGTCCGCTCGCCACGCTTCGGGCTCGTTGGCTCGCTGCGCTCGCCACACTGTTCTGTTCTCAACTCCACGCCGACGTGGATAGTGGGGGTATGAAAAGGTCGGAGGACCCGTACCGCCGCTCCTCGCGGGCTCGCCACGCTTCAGGTTCACGTTGATCGTGGGGTGGCGTTAACAATTGTGGGGGCCATTTCAGACTTCAGGGGGACTATTTGGGCTCTGTGGCCCATTTAACATTGTTTCCTATGGAAAAATCGCGGGCATTGAGGCATTGAACACTAAAATCACGTCCATTGAGACTTTTAACATTGATCCCTATGGAAAATCGCGGGCATCGCGGGCATCGCGTCGCACCCGTTTTTTAGTGCATGCGATGGCCGCGATGCCCGCGATGGGCGCCGTGCTAGGTAAAGAGTACCGCCGGCTCACAGCTCAATCTCTGTGAGAGTAAAGCGGGGTACAAACCTACACATTTATCTGTCCAATCTGTTTGGTGGGGGGAAAAAAAACTGATAGTGTATGGAAGCAAATAACAATCAAAAATATACAATGTAGCATCACTCAGAACACTCATCAAATCTCCCCATGTTTAGGCCCCTTAAGAGGAGGCAGCTGCCGTGACTCCATCTGCTGAAGAATAAAGATAAAACTAAGGAGATGAATCACTGGGCAGCGGGAGACAATGGAGAGAAAGATTCACGGTGGCAGCTGGCTCCATTGTCTCCCGCTGTTCCGCCTTTGAGTGTACACAGCAGACGATATAATAAAAGGTATCACTCCGAGTGTTCCTTCTGAGCGATATCTGTTACTTTCTTGTCTAGTGTGTATGGGCTTATGATACAGTAAATGACTGGTGGAAGATCTACCTCAAGATAAAGAGTACCAAAAATTTGCTGCCTTCATCAAAGCAGCACATTTAGGAAGCCAGAAGTTACAAACCAGGCGCGTCAGTATGTCCCCAAGCCACAAAGACTAGGGGCGAGATGTAGCAAGCATCATAAAAAACTTGCAATGCTTGCTGCCAGCCTCTGCATGCATGCCGGCGTTTACTAGCACCGTATGCATGAACAATTCTCTTGCAGTAAGAGCCATCCTTTGCGATGATAGGACTTCTGGTATATACCCCCCCCCCCCCAAGTTCTATCTGCGCATGCGTCAAGTGAGGAGCAAGTCGCCGGAATTGCTGAGAGGGATCCATTAGGATCCCTCACAGCAGGGGAAATGCGAAAGAAGCCCATAGTCTTCTATGTTCAATGCTGATTTTAAAATCATGTTGCCCACCGCACCAAAGCCCCAGAAGGTACGCCATACTGGGCTTGGTGCATATGGGGGCTGCAGCCAAATTACATCTTTAGAGGTTTAGCCACATTTTTTTTACTTTGCTGCATCTCGCCCTAGGCGTGATCCATTTAATATATACCAGTGAGTCTCATGGGTATCAGATAGAAATACTGGAATGCCCCTAAGACAAACATGTTTAGGGTGTACAAGCAACCCTATAACAAAACTAGAAATCACTGCTCTAACGGCCAATTTTGTAAACTGCTCAACAAACAGGTATAGATACTTCTACCTCCCACACAGTGCCTCCTGCACAAAGAGCAAACCCATCTTTGCTTTAAAAGAAGAAATACCCTCAGGGGATATTTGAGACCAAGAGTGACCAAACCAATCAACATGTGGATCTGTAGAATGTGTCAGTTAGGAAGGAATGTGACAGTAATGATTAAACATGTGCCCTAGATAGGTGGCCTGGAAAATGTGAACGGGTGATAGATCTTAAGCATCGCATTAGGCAGCCCAGTTCTAGACTTAAGAGCACTAAACATGTTTGTGCAATCACTATTACACTGATGAACACTGGCAATCATATTAGAGTGGCTGGGGTAACTGTGTGTGTTACTTAAAGAGATGTGCGCCGGCCATGTTTTTTGGTTTTACATCCCTCCTCCATTCCTGAGCCTCGGATACAGTGTGGATTACAGTGCAGGCCGCATTCAGTGGAGGATACAGTATGCATCAGATACAGTGCAAGATATAGCACGTCAGATACAGTGCGGGGTATAGTGTGTTTCAGATACAGGGCCAGATGCACTAAGCTTCAAAAGTGAAAAAATGGAGAGTGGTAAACAACCAGCTGCTGCCTGACATCTTTCAAACACAGTCTGTGACATGGCAGGAGCTGATTGGCTGGTATCACTCTCCATTTTATCACTTTTGAACCTTAGTGCATCTGGCCAACAGTGCGGGTTACAATGCACGTCAGATACATGTGGATTAGACAGAGTGCAGAATACAATCCGTGTGGATACAGTGCTGGTTTAATACAGTATTGGTCGTATACAGTATGGGTCAGATACACTGCAGGCTGCATACAGTGCAGGTTGGTTGCAGTATGGGTCGGATACAGCGTGGGATATACTTTGGGTCAGATAGATTAGTCTGGATATAGTAATGGTTGGATCCGGTGCAGATTAGATATTGTGCTGCATACAGTGTGGGTCGGATATAGTGTGGGTCAGATACAGGGTGTGTTGCATAAAGTGCGGGTTGGATAAATTGTGGGATAGATTCAATGCAGGATATACAGTGGGTTGGATACATTTGGATACGGTGTGAGATACAGTGAGGGTTTTTATACAGTATGGGTCGGATACAGTGCTGGATATAGTGTGGGTTAGATACAGTACAGGTAGTATGCAGTTCGAGCTGTATACAGTGTGGGTTGAATACAGTATGGGTTGGATACAGTATGCGTCGGATACAGTGCTGGATATAGTGTGGGTTAGATACAGTACAAGTAGGATACAGTTCAAGCTGTATACAGTGTGGGTTGAATATAGTATGGGTTGGATAAAGTGCAGGATACAGGCGCTTCACTCGCAAAGGCAAATTCCTTTTGAAATGGACAAAACTATATGCACTGCAGGTGGGGCAGATGTAACATGTGCAGAGAGATTTAGATTTGAGAGGGTTATTTTGTTTCTGTGCAGGGAAAATACTGACTGCTTTACTTTTAAACTGCAATATACTGTAGATCTCACTTTGAAGTAAAACCCAACCCAAAGCTAATTCTTTCTGCAAAAGTTACATCTGCCCCCCCCCCCCCCCCCTGCAGTGCACATGGTTTGTCCATTTCAGAAGGAATTTGCCTTTGCGAGTGAACCAGAATAAGGGCTACAGTGCGTATCATATATAGTGCAGGATACAGTGTACATTACAGTGTGCATATATAGTGCACTTACAGTGACAGGGGATGTCTGCAATGTTGGCAGTACAGGAGTGCCTGCAATGTCTTCACTTCAGGGTTGTTGGCTGTGTTGGTAGTGCGGGAGTGCTGGCAGTGTCAGCAGTATGGGAATGCCAGCGGTATCCTCAGTTTGATGGTGCTGGGGCTATCTTCAGCATAGGGTTATCTGCTGTGTCAGCATTGTAAGGGTGCCAGCGGTGTCCTCAGATCATGGGTTGCTGGCAGGGTCAACAGTGCGGGAGATGCTGTCTGTGCCGGCAGTGCAGGAGTGCTGGCTGTGTCCTTAGTGCAGGGGTGCTGGTGGTGTCGGCAGTGTTGGAGTTGCTGGCGGTGTCCTCAGACAGGGGGTTACCAGCTGTGTAAGCAGTGTGGGGTTATGGAGTTGACCACAAAGCAGGGGGATGCAGGCTGTGTCGGTACTGCAGGGGGGGTGGGTGCCTGTGTGTGCGCAGTACCTGGGGGGTGAGGGGGGTTATCATGGCTGTAGGGACTGGTCTAGCACATCTTGCGGGGGGGGGGTATAATGCGGTTGTGGGTGCCAGTTACAGGGGAGTAGGTTGTGCCATTTTTTTGAGGTGTCCAATTGAATTCAATGGGGGACCGCTGATTGGCTGAGAGCCTTGAAAGATGACCCGATCCTTTGTGGAAGCAAATTATACTTAAAAGGGTTCTCCGGCGTAGATCTGGTCCTCTTCGTTCCAAGTAGGATCCCCTGACTTGGCTAAAAAATAAAATGCTGAAACCGAACCACCGGACTGAGGTAGGAGCCGCATGCTGTCTGTGTTGACATTGTACGGCTCCTCCTCCTGAATGCCGCTATTGGTCGCCCAGAGGCCAGTCAGGAGCCGCTAGGCAGCCAATAGCGACATTTGGGAGGAGGAGCCGCAGGATGTAAACACACATCCTGCATCTCTTTCAGATAGTTCGGCATGGTTCAGGTATTTGCGTTTTTTTGTTTTGCCAAGTCCGGGTCTGATCCGTATAGGCTTCTACCAAATACGCCTGGAAAATTAAGTGTATTTTCCCAGGCGTATTTTACCGGCAATTAGCGGCCATATCCCGCTAATTGCCAAAAATTAGTCGGCCGTATATTACATACGTCCGCTTAGTAAATTAGGAATCACCATACTTTTGAATGGTGCTTCCTATTCGTATTCTATTGATGGCGCATACATTCGTATTTGTAAACACAAATACGAAAGTGCCATGAATACGAATTGACGTATTTTCAGGATAGTAAATCCTGAAAATACGAATTTGTAAAAAATAGGTGTATTTCTATTTTTATGAAAAAACCTTATTAAATTCCCCCTCTAAATTTGATGAAATATCTTTGACAATTAAAAAAAATATATATTTTTTTTTTTGGGGGGGGGGGGGGGGGGAGGGTTGTGTTATTAGTATTGCCCCTGTCATCTGTAGGGTTCATATACTTAGTTTGATAATTGTAATAGTTCCACGCCACATAAGAATATTACCATATTTATTTTCAAGGGGGAAGACAGGGGGGGTGACATTCTATGCTATGCGAGTATCGTTATTTTGCGGTAATTAGACCACAAAATGGCGATATCGCATTTTCCCATTAAATCGTTTATTTAATGTGATGCGCTCAGGGACTGAAATCGCATATTATGTGCATTAAGGTATGCGGAATACAAATGCGAGATTAATTCGCATTTTTATCGCATCCAGATGTTTTCCAATACAAAAGTATACAAGTCGCTTATTTAATGCTATGCGCATTTGCACATCGCATTATTTAGGTGACTAATTATCGCACTAATTTCAGACCTGGGTCTGTTAGGCGAATTAGCCAGAACCCTGCACAGATCACAATGTTCTGTGCAGGGTTCTGCTGTAAAAAATAAAAGAAAGGGTTCAAAAATAAAAAAAACGAGCGCGGGGTCCCCCGCCCGAGTATAACCAGCCCCGGGCTCACTGAGCCGGTGCTGGTGACATAAAATCAGGGTCCCCGACAAATAGGAGTCCCCTTGATTTTATGAAACCAGCACCAGACTCAAGGTCCGGCGCTGGTTCCCAAAATACGGGGGACAAAGTGACTAGGGGTCCCCCGTATTTTAAGAACCAGCACCGGACACAACCAGCCAGCAGGGTAATGCCACAGCCGGGGAAAACTTATTATATAAGCTCCCGCGGCCAAAGCATTAACCCCCTGGCTGGTCAGCATGGGCAGGGGTCCTGGGGAAGTGGGGACCCCCCCAATGAAGGGGTCCCCCCCTTCCAGGACTTACCAGCCCATGCTGATAGTTCGGGGCTGTCCCCGATGCCCCTGGGCGGTGGGCATCGGGCTGATGATTTGTGTAAAAAAAAAAATTAAATCTATTGTTTTACACTGGCGAACTATGAGTCCCAGTAAGCCTACCCCGCATGCTGGGACTTGGGGAACCACAAGTCCCAGCATGCGGGGCATTAAAGGCCCCGCTGGCACTTGTAGTTCTGCAGTGAAAAAAATAGTGCACAAAATCACACTGACACCCTGTAAAATAAAACTTTAATACACACAAAACACACACACACTGATACTTACCTACCTTGACCCCGTAGGTCGGTCCCTGGATCCTGGGTCCGTCCTCCGGGGCTCCAGGGCAGAAGAGTCCGGTTCCGGGGCCTTGGTCCTGGTTCCGGGGCTGGTCCTGGGGTTCCGGGGCTCCTGGCGTGAAGAATCCGGGGTCCGGGATCCGTGGTAGTCCCCAGGGGTACCTAAGGAGGCAAATCCAACTCACCTGCTCCCCGGCGGCGACCTCCGGTGACAGCGCTGCTCCAGACTGGTACCCGGCTTGCAGGACTTTGACCGGCGCTGAGATGTTTCCTCCTCGGCGTCTCTGCACAGAATGATTTCTCGGCCAATCAGGAGCCGAGAAAGTCGGCTCCTGATTGGCCAGAAATCATTCTAACTAGAGACGCCGAGGAGGAAACATCTCTGCTCTGGATGCGCTGAGATGTTACCTCCTCGGCGTCAGGGTGTCAGTGTGATTTTGTGCACTATTTTTTTCACTGCAGAACTACAAGTGCAAGCGGGCCCTTTAATGCCCCGCATGCTGGGACTTGTGGTTCCCCAAGTCCCAGCATGCGGGGTAGGCTTGCTGGGACTCATAGTTCGCCAGTGTAAAACAATAGATTTAATTCTTTTTTTTACACAAATCATCAGCCCGATGCCCACCGCCCAGGGGCATCGGGGACAGCCCCGGACTATCAGCATGGGCTGGTAAGTCCTGGAGGGGGGGGACCCCTTCATTGGGGGGTCCCCACTTCCCCAGGACCCCTGCCCATGCTGACCAGCCAGGGGGTTAATGCTTTGGCCGCGGGAGCTTATATAATAAGTTTCCCCCGGCTGTGGCATTACCCTGCTGGCTGGTTGTGTCCGGTGCTGGTTCTTAAAATACGGGGGACCCCTAGTCACTTTGTCCCCCGTATTTTGGGAACCAGCGCCGGACCTTGAGTCTGGTGCTGGTTTCATAAAATCAAGGGGACCCCTATTTGTCGGGGACCCTGATTTTATGTCACCAGCACCGGCTCAGTGAGCCTGGGGCTGGTTATACTCGGGCGGGGGACCCCGCGCTCGTTTTTTTTTTTTACAACCTTGCGCTGTCCTGCAAATGTGCGATTCTCAGACATGAAAATCGCACATTTTCAGGACTAAATACAGCGCACCACTTCGCTGCAAATCGCCCCTCTTCGCACTTTTCAGCCTCCAATGCGCATCACATTAAATATGCGCATTTAGACAGAAAAATGCAAATTTAAAATAGGCGATTTGCGGCGATGTGGTGCGCAAATAAAACATGCGCATTTAGCGCATAGCATAGAATGTCACCCGGGATGTCTAAATGTAATTGTACTAAATAATATTTTTGTTACATTATATTGAATTATTGGCCTTTCCTCTAAAATTACTTATGGGCTATCCAAGGCAAAACTACAAAGTTGGTAGTGGGTGGTCCCAATTCCAAATGTCAGATATATATATATATTTTAATGAAACAAATTGCGTGCACCACGCACAAAAGTGCATGGCCTCACTGCACATGCACATGTGCAGATCTTAAACATCGGTCCCTGTTGCGAATTTGCAACGGGGCCACCCAGTTAGAATGAGGGCCTTGTTACACATATGATTAACATTCTGGAAAAAAAATACTGTGGGCGTAAGAAAACCCTAGCACCCCGGGGTCCACTAACTATACAAAGTGGGTCAGGGACGGAAGTTATCCAGCATAACTCTGGAATGCCTGGAGCAATTTATACCAAACTTGGTACACATACTGTATGACTTACAGGGGTCTGCCCATTATACAAAGTGGGTCAAGGATGCAATATATGGTAAAGTTGCATAGAGGGGGTAGAGGACATTATTACGGTTTAGATTCACAGCCACTTAGACCCCCAATACTGACCCCACCAGGGGCCCTAAAAAGGGGTCTGGCCACTACAAAGTTAAAAGAGGGTAGAGGACATGGGGTTTAAAAACAGTGCTCAGATCTGGGAGCCCACGACAGACAGGTGTATGCTGGGCACACCATGAGCCCACCACAGACAGGTGTATGCCGGTCACACCATGGGCCCACCACAGACAGGTGTATGCCGGTCACACCATGGGCCCACCACAGACAGGTGTATGCTGGGCACACCATGAACCCACCAAAGACAGGTGTATGCCAGTCACATCACAGGCCCACCACAGACAGGTGTATGCCGGTCATACCAAGGGCCCACCACAGACAGGTGTATGCCAGTCACAACATGAGCCCACTACAGACAGGTGTATGCCGGTCACACCATGGGCCCACCACAGACAGGTGTATGCCAGTCACACCATGGGCCCACTACAGACAGGTGTATGCCGGACACCATGGGCCCCCAACAGACAGGTGTATGCCGGTCACACCATGGGCCCACCACAGACAGGTGTATGCCGGTCACACCATGGGACACCACAGACAGGTGTATGCCGGTCACACCATGGGCCCACCACAGACAGGTGTATGCCGGTCACACCATGGGCCCACCACAGACAGGTGTATGCCCGTCACATCATGTATGCCGGTCACACCATGGGCCCACCACAGACAGGTGTATGCCAATCACACCATGGGCCCACCACAGACAGGTGTATGCCGGTCACACCATGGGCCCACCACAGACAGGTGTATGCCGGGAACACCATGGGCCCACCAAGACAGGTGTATACCGGACACACCATGGGCCCACTACAGACAGGTGTATGCCGGTCACACCATGGGCCCACCACAGACAGGTGTATGCCGGTCACACCATGGGCCCACCACAGACAGGTGTATGCCGGGAACACCATGGGCCCACCACAGACAGGTGTATACCGGGCACACCATGGGCCCACCACAGACAGGTGCATGCCGGTCACACCATGGGCCCACCACAGACAGGTGCATGCCGGTCAACACCGGCTATCTCTCTATATATAATATTATTTGGCAACAATGAGAGTGGCTACATCTGTATATATGTATTTGTATATGTGTGTGTGTGTGACATAGCGTTAGGTCAACATGGGTTAGGGCGACAGGTCTCGAGGTTGACGTTGTTTTTTTCACTGTTTTTTGAGCTGACATGTGCCGACAGGCAGTAATTCATGCCCTACCATCCACTAGGTCATGGGGGGAGAATAAAATAGTGTGCCAAGCGCAGCGAGGCTCCGTGCCCGAAGCATGGCGAGGCTGCGGTTGACTTCCAACTGTGTCCATGTCGACTGTGTTAACATTCGGGTAAAAAAAAAAACAGAGAAAAAACCCATGTCGACCTAACCCATGTCGACCTAATGATATGTTGACCTAAACCCATGTCAACCTAGACACCTGTCGACCTTCATCCATGTCGAACTAGAACCCTGTTGACCTAGTTGCATGTCGACCCAATGGTGTTGACCAAATGACTGAGGATCTAAGTGTGGTCGATAATACGATCCTCACCCGTGCCTAAATAGATCTCACCAGATCTATAACTGATATAAAACAAAGGAGTGGAATCAACGTTATTTAGTGGCGCAAAAGTATGAATAGTGTGCACACTTACAAAGCATAAAACATCAAAAAGAGAAATAAAAGCATTTGTTACATCTCTTGAAACAAATGGTGAATCGTTATTTTGTAAGTGTCTCTGAATTGTCCCAATCCTGGTGATCACAGAAGATCCTGTGATGACCCAGAGTCTGAAGTAAGTGATCCTGTGGTGACTCAAAAATTTGATCAGTACATTACTGTATGTTTTCTTGTCCCTCCTATAGAGGTGGGTGAGATACGCACAGGAATCTCAGAAATCACAGGATTTTTTTTTATTAAAACAAGGAAAATGTATTATTTACACATTTGTTTTATTTGTATTTTGCCACATACTGTGTCTGCTGAGCACTGATCACTCATCACATATTGGAGTCACCACAGGATCACTTACCTCAGACTCTTGGACATCACGGGATCTTCTGTGATCACCAGGATTGGGACAATTCAGAGACACTTACAAAATAACTACAGTACTCACCATTTGAGACATAACAAATTCCTTTATTCTTTCTTGTTTTGACCTTTGTAAGTGTGCACACTATTCATACTTTTGCGCCACTAGATAACGTTGATTCCACTCCTTTGTTTTTCATACAAGGGATGGCTCAGATTCAATAAAAATATTCCTGGTTCTCTTTAAAACCCTAGTTCTATAAAGCTCCAGAATGTTTGGCAACCGCACCCCAATGATTTTCTTTGCAGTATTGACAATACCGTATTCAATGCATCTAGCGAGGGGGTTAAATGGCGGGTATCGCTGAAAACAATCGACCCTCGTCGTTTAACCCCCACGTCGGCCACAAAGGTGAGACTTTTCTACCGCGTCCGAAAAAGCTTTTAGAAATCAGATAAACTCCATAATAATTACACTGGTATAAACCTATATACACATTGCTGTACAAAGAATTCAAAGTATTGACAGATAGAGCGAAAGGAAAGACACAGTGACAATACCTGACACCATATACAGAGTGACACTATATGAGACCATATACACAGTGACATATCCTGAGACCATATATACACAGGGACAGTACCCAAGACCATATATGCAGTGACACTACCTGAGACCATATACACAGTAACACTACCTGAGAACAGGATCCTTGCGGTGCCACACAAGCAGTGGCTGCTCTGCCTGCTCAGGTAGAATGCTATGATTTATATAGTCTTCACCTAGAGCCCAGCCCCCAGCCTAGATAGGATGACATGATAAATACATCAAGGAATTTTCTACTAGAAAGAATACACATGTCTGCTCTACAGGAAACCCCATTAACCCTTGGCTGACTTGCTGTTCATATTATTACATGACATTCATTCTGTATGAACCATAACAAGTAATGACATGTGATTTTTTTTTTTAAAGTTTCTTATATAGCGCAAACGTATACCGCAGCGCTGTAGAGTATAGTTGAACATTCACATCAGTCCCTGCCCCAGTTTAGCTTACAATCTATATTCACATGTACATGCACACACAGACATTTGTTGGAAGCCAATTAACCTACCAGTATGTATTTGGATTGAGGGAGGAAACCGGAGTACCCGGAGGAAACCCACGCAAGTACGGGGAGAATATAAAAACTCTGCACAGTTAGTGCCATGGTGGGAATGGAATCCATGACCTCAGCGCTGTGAGGCAGTAATGCTAACCATTACACCATCCGTACTGCCCCAATTGCATAAATACAGTAAGAACATAGGAATTAGTAGTGTATTTATAAAGGGTGCCCCTCTGGAATCCCCCAATGATAGTGTAATTCTTTGGAAAAATGACCACATGCCATTTCTGAACCTCTAGTGCAGAGTATGCTCAGACTCTATAGCACTGTGCTGCGCAGCTGCTGACAGGGAGAAATGGACCAGGACCGGGGAGGCTGCACACAGGCCTCCTCTTCTCTTCTCTTAAAATGCCCATGATAGGAATATAAGCAGTACAATCTTGAAATATCCTAAGGGGTGACCATTGATTGTATCAATCAGTTTGTGACCTCAGTGGCAGGAAACCATCAATGGAAATCCATCAATCCCAGACATCCCTGTTCTGTGTCAGCAGATGGACAATCAGGGGATTCGCCAGCGCATAGTGGAACATCGGGGTGAGGGCTAAGCTTCTTATTCCCTATGTTGGGACAAGGAAAACATTATGCCCCTGTGCCATTGATGGCTGAGAACAATCAAATATATACACAATCAATGGCAATTGTTGACAAACCATTGACAGTTATTAAACATCCTTTGTGGATGGACTCTTTCTCTTTTTATATATCGTGGATTGGAGAACCGAAAGAATCAGTACAACAACGTTAAAATAAAGAAAGGAAACAGTACAGGGAAGTTCAAACTCTTTTCCCTTCTCCCTTTCTCTTCTTTCTTCCCCCCTTTTCTTTTTCCTTCTCTTTCCTCCTTCTTTCATTTCCTCCTTTCCTCCAGAAGTCCATCCACAAAGGAAGCGTCCATCCTTGTTATACCTCTACAACATATCCATTACATTTCATAATCTCTAGGGTGAGATTATTCATAACAAGAGGGCAGCATCCTTGGGGCGCTCAATGTCACCCAAACACATTTTACTAATACAGCTATTAAACATCGGTGGATAATGGCCATTCATAAATATGTTCTTTCCCTTCCATGGCTGTACTACATTAGCACACGATAAGTAGTTGTGACATTAGACTGCAAGACTTATGTAATATGTATATATTGCAGGGTTGCCGACTTATAAATGCTCCTCTCCGGGTGAAGCGCGGAGAGGAGACTTTCCTTACCCGATCGGGGGGGGGGGGGGCTTGACTGTGACGTCATTAAGCCCCACCCCATTACGGGAAATAGGAGAAATGACTGATCTCCATGGAGGGGGCGGGACTAAAATGACACGATTGTGCCATTTTAGCACCGCCCCCTCCTCTGAGACCCGCGGTTTGCGGCATTTACATGCCGCGATTCGGGGGGCTCAGGGGGGTCCCCCAGATTCCGGGAGGGTTGCCCACCATTCCGGGGGGCTGGGAGGGGGACCCGATTTTCGGGAGACTCCCGGGAATTCCGGGAGGGTCGGCAACCCTGATATATTGTATTGCAGCACCTAGTTTACTGCATTTATTTTGTTGATGATGTTTCCCTCAATGGAACTCAAGTACTTATATTATTGCAGCCATCTTTGTCGCAGTCAGTATCTATTATGGTTGTTGAAAACTTCCTAATTTAACTAAATGAATAAACACAGTTTTAATTTGTTGATGAGCCCCACATCTACCCACCAGCCTGGATATTTAGTTCCACGCAAGCTGAATGCAATGCTGGGATCAAGTGATGATGGGTGATTATTCGCAACTGCGCATACATTTTTAAACCCATCTATGATGCATTGTGTTATACAAAATGTACAGTGCGATCGGGGTGGATAATATCCAAAAGTAATGGCTATTCCCTGCAGTGATGGGATACAGTCATTAGGTCTCTAGTAACTAGGTCGACAAGCACTAGGTCGACATGCATGAAGGTCAACATGACTGAAGGGCGACATGGGTTATGTCGACAGGTCATTAGGTCTACACAAGCATTAGGTCGACACGGGGAAGGTCGACAGTCAAAAAGGTCGACATTGTGTTTTTTACTTTTTTTTATGAGCCGACAGGCGGTATTTCATGCCCTACCATCCACTAGGGCATGGTAGGAGAATGAAATAGTGTGCCGAGCACAGTGAGGCACAGTGCCCAAAGCATGGCGAGCGCAGCAAGGGGACGCGGTGGTACGTTTCTGTGTCCATGTCGACACGACATGGGACAAAAGGTGGTATTTCATGCCCTACCATCCACTAGGGCATGGTGGGAGAATGAAATAGTGTGCCGTAGCTATGCACTGTGCCCGAAGCATGGAGAGCGCAGCGAGCCATGCGAGGGGACGCAGTGCTAACTCTTAGGGCGGTATTCAATGTGAATACCTGCGAGGTGCAGCGAATCCTTTTTAGGATTCGCTGCACATTCGCCACGTTCCGGAGCCAGCGGGCTCCGGTATTCAACGTGTCAGGGGCTCGCTGCCCCTGACAGGCGAATATGAGCTCCTGCGGCGATTGCCGCAGGGAGCCTCAGGACGGAGCCAGGCAGAGAGATGGTAGTCTCTCTGCCTAGCCCAGACCTTTGTGGGGGCTTAGGTGTGCTCCCCGGGTGCCAGGCAGCACAGGCTGCCCCCCCGGCGGTGCCAGCAGGCTCACGTATATTCACTACACACGATCAAAATGATCGTGCAGTGAATATATGAATATGTAATGAGCGGCTCCGCTCTGGCGCCACCTGCTGGATGCTGTGTAAAAAAAAAAAAAAAAAAAAAAATATTATTTTTAAAATTAAATATATATTCATGTGCTTACAGCACATGAATAAAAATAGCATGCCCCTCCTCAGAATAAAATTCCTGATTTTTTGACACCAAATGTAAAAAACAAAACACTTTATTTTAAAAGTTCACATTCCACTTCACCATAAAAAGATAGCGATTGCTACTCGGTGAATCATGGTGAAAAAAACCTAGAAATGTATTCGCCATGTGGTCATTGAATAGGGTGATTCACCGTTTTTGACAGAAATTCGCCAAACAGCACAAATTCGCCATAAAAACCTGGCGAATCAGCCTCATTGAATACCGCCCTTAGTGTCCATGTCCACTGTGTCAAAATTCGGGACAAAAAAAAAAGTGAAAAACCCCATGTCGATCTTTTGACTGTTGACCTTATGCTTGTGTCGACCTAATGAACTGTCGACCTATCCCACATCGACTTTCATGCATGTCGACATTCAGTCACGTCGACCTTCATGCATGTCAACCTAGTGGTGTCAACCTAATTACTTTCTATCCAATGATCCCATTCCACCTGCACTGTATCCCGCATTGGATCCAGCCAACCTTGTTTCCTGCACTGTATCCAACCTGCACTGTATGCAACACACTGTATCTTACCCATACTGTATCCAGCCCACACTATATCCTGCACTGTAGCCAACATGTATTGTGTCCTGTACAATATCTAATCTGCACTGTATCCAGCCCACAATGTGTCCCACACTGTACCCAGCCCATACTGTATCCGACCAATACTACAAACAACCTGCACTGTATCCCACACAATATTGTATCTAATCTGCACTGTATCCAACCCTTACTGTAGCTAGACCACACTGTGGACCTTATTCTGGTCCACAACAAAAGTGTCAAAATTAGCAGTTTTGCATGTGGTTAAACGCCACCTGCACGAACGACCGCCCCCCTCTCATTCGCAGGGTTCCCCTTCACGCGTGTAAATGGATGTTAACCATAAAAATCCATACTCAGCCTTGTGTGCAGGGAGGAAATCATTCGATGGGCACCGACCATCAAATGATTTCTACAGAGCTCGATGTCAAACACCTCTATGGTGTTTTACATCAGCGAGCTCCCTGTGTAAGGGGATGCCCAAGAAATGCTGGGCGTTCACATGGGCGCGCCCCTTTGCCACCGCACCACGCTTATATGTATAAACATGAGGGTGAACACGAAGTTCGCCGTGCCAGTTTGCACCAAGCGCCAGAACATGCACATACATGTGTATGCGCATGCGCAGTTGCACACCATCACTCCCCTGTGCAAACACGCAGGGGAGCGTGGTGATCAGAATGACCCCCTGTATCCAGATCGCACTGTATACCGCACTGTATCCAAACCATACTGTATCCAACAAATCTGTGCAACCCATACTGTATCCGACAGTGCAGGTACAACCAACCTGCACTGTATCCCGCATAATCAATGCATGCCCCCCCCCCACCAGTAGCGCACGCAGGGGGGGTTTCTGAGTACCCAGGCATCTAAGGGCCCTAGGCTGAAAGCTGAGGGTCCCCTCTTTCCATGGGCACAAGAATTTAAAAAATCGGCCCTTAGGAACTGGAGATATCTGACTTCAAAGCAGTGGTCCCCATCTAATGGCCCATACACACTTGAAGATTTTCATTTCAAAAGACTTTGCCAAAATCTTTGATAGATATATCTTTCACTAAAGTAGTGCGTACACACTGAGCTTTTGTCCCCAAAGAGCAAGAGATTTTCAGAAGGGCGAAAGACTTTGCTGAAAATCTTTCATTATAAATGGGCTGGGTTTGAATTCCAAGGGTTCTGACGTGGCAGCCCTCACCGCATCACCCACCGGCCTCGCCCCGTGGAGCCATGCAGCGCCGGCCGCATCACCCGCAGCCCCTTCCCTCCCTCGGAGCGATACCCCGTGGAGCAACGCGGCACCCGCATCACACCCCCTTCCCCAGTGGAGCGAGTAGTGCCAGAGCTCCCCCCCGCCTGGGGCGCTACCTGGCCATATAATATATATATATATATATATATATATATATATATATATATATATATATATATATATATTATGATATATATTATAATATATATATTAATATATATATATATATATATATATATATATTAATATATATATATTATAATATATATTTATATATATAATAATATATATATATAATATATATTATATATATATATATATTTATATACATATATATATAATATTAATAATAATAATATTTGCTGCCTTTAAATTATTACATTGGTGGCAGTGGGCAGAAATATATAAACATTGGTGGTCAGTGTGTTTAGCTGGGCAGACAGCACTTCTGTGCTGTCTGCTCCGTGTTGTGCAGGGCGGGGCCAGCCGGGTGTTTAACCTGGCCGGGGAGCAGCAGCAGCCGGGCGGCCAGAGGGAGAGCGCAGGGTGCCGTGAGTATGACAGGCGGGGGGGGGGGGCGGCGGGGCGAGGCAGCGGGCGGTCCGACGGGCTGAAAGTGGTTAATCTTTCAGCCCAGCAGGCGTACACACATGGCGATGATGGATGAAAAACCATCCATCATCGCCTCATCTGCTGGTAAAACCAGCAGATGAACCACTTTTCTAGCGATGATGCGGGAGCGCGCATCATCGCTAGTGGGCAATCTCTGTGCCATACACACTAGGCGATTTTGAGCAGAAAATCGCTCAAAACGGCTGTTTTGAGCGATTTTCAGCTGAAAATCGTCAAGTGTGTATGGGCCTTTAAGCCTGTTAATTGCTCTTCCCAGTCAGATATTTCAGATTCTGTCTGACTTTTTCTGAGGGTATATTCCAAAAGCTGGGACTCGCCCCCTTTGATGGACACTAGTAGCTTGTCTCTATTTTTCCCAGAACCGGAGATATCAGCCTTCCAGCAGCTAGTTACTGCTCCAGCTCCACACACCTGGTATGTAGTTTTATATACTCGTTGGCAAATTGCTCTGCCTCCTGAACTCTGATCCCCTAATACCATTTGGTAGGTGGGATTCTCTAGTTTTTAATTCCATTAAAATCTAAGAAATCTATTTCTGGGAACTGGAGATATCTGCAGTCAAGCAAGCTGTCCTCCCACCAGAAAATTATGAATAATAAGCCCACTCCTCTATACATCCCTCCTCTGCATATTAAACATCCTCTACCACCCTGGAAGTTATGTATAAGGGCCCCTTCATTCAGCCCAATGCCCCCTTCTCCCACCCCATCTCCCACCATCTGTGCAGTAAAGGGGTAATTAGTGGAAATTACTGATCCAGGCCCTACATGCTGAGCGGTTGATATAATACCCCCTACCACCTGCAGGACATCAAAGCTTCCCCCACCCCTACCATTGGAGGATCGGTAGGGGCCCCAATACATTGATATGCCCAGGGATCTACACTGCTGTTGACGCCCCTGTATGTACTGTATGTGTGTATATATATATATATATATATATATATTTTTTTTTTTATTATTATTATTATTTATATACATTTGGTCTATCTATAATAGTTTAACTGACCCGGCATATACTGGGTCACCTAAGTGTCCATCTCCGTGCTTTGCTCCGCCCCTCTGGAAACCCCCTTCTGGAAATCCTGCGTTTGCCACTGCCCCCCCTCAGCTATATAAGCCCATATGCTAGGCTGTGAGCGGATAAAGGAGAATTACTTTGATGGTTACCATCAAAGGATTTCTCCTCCTCTGTCCGGCGCTCGCTGCCCACTGCGTGACCCAGGAGTCACACAGCACTTGCTTTTAGCGATGTAAACTTGTCACCAATGTCATGTGCTTGACCCGAGCAATCAGGGAAATGCCTGTGTTCACTGGGGCCCGACAAGCGTTTCTATGGGCGCGCCCATGAAACATCTGGGGTCCACCCCAGGACGCCCCCTACCTGTCAATCAGGCTACATGAGCCTCGGCATAGGAAAAATGTACCAAAAGTGCTCCCAGCTGTGGCCTGTGCATTACAGACAATGCGCATGTGCAGTTCAGGCACCATAGACAGAGGGTCCGAATTCGGACCTGTGCAAACATGTCTGAATTTGCCCTAATATCTAATCTGCATTGTATCCAACCAGCACTGTATCCAACCCAAACTATATAGAACCAGCACTGTATCCACATGCATTGTATCCTGTACTATAATCCACACTGTATCCAGCGCGCACTGTATTCGACAGGCATTGTATCTGATGCTCACTGTAACCCACACTGTATATGAAACACACTATATCCCGCACTGTATCTGATGCGTACTGTATCCTGCATTGTAACTGGCCTTCACTGTAACCCATACTGTATGTGCTGTACTGTAAATCTTTCGGTAGGTTAGTCTGTTTGATCTTCCACTGGAATTTACTGTATCATAAGCCCATACACGCTAGACAAGTAACAGATATTGCTCAGAAGGGACCTTCTGAGTTATATATTTTGCTAGATCATCTACCCTAGTATGTACTAGAGATGGGCGCCGGAGCCAAAGGTTTGGATTTGTCACTGGGATTTGGATTTGTCGAGCGGTGCTGAAAGGATATTGATTTGGATTTAAATTTTTTGTCTCTTGCAGGGTTTATACATTGCGGGTGCATGTAAATAAAAGAATCACTGATGTAAATGGTGATATTACACTTGTAGCATTCACTGGCAATGACTTACAATGTATCCAGTGGTCAGATTGTGCTTGTTAAATATAATTATCTGTATGAAGTTTGTGGTTATGAGAACTGTGTCATTGATTATCAGCATAAATTTGATAAATAAGGTAACACACAGGGAGACAAGGTGCGGGCAGCGTCCTGGCTGCTCCTGTCACCCTGTAGGCAAGTTTACATTACAAGCTGAGACATTACTGTATGTCCTATTAGGCTGACGGACACCAGGGAGAGAGACGTCCTCTCACCCCTGTGTGAGTACCCAGCTCACTATGTCGCTGCTCAATACATCGCTGCAGCCGGAGCCTGTGTACTACGCTGTGAAGGATGTGGTCAGCCCAACATCCCATCTCATTCTATGTGCTGCAGTCTGTACTGGTGTTTGCCATCACTAGTGGTGTGCAGTGGATCGACATGACTGAAAGGCAGAGATTGGAGCACCAGGGGAGCTAAGTAATTTTAAGCTAAACACGACACGCGCTTCGCAGTGAGCTTTCTCAAGGCGAAGCGGGCGTCTGGAAGCCGCTGAAATACCATCCTTTTATCAATATTCATGTGGTTGGGGGGGTGTCCCCTCTTGCTATATTAGACCAATATTGGTGAACTATTGAAAATAATGTGAGGTTGTCAAAATCAACTGGAAATGAGTGGAAAATAAGGTTAATAATAATGTAAAAACAAAAACAGGACAAAATTCTGATATTTTAGCAGATTTTTTCATTTAAAATAAATAAATATAGAACCAAAACCTGCAAGGATGGTTCTGCAAAACCAAATACAGATCTAAAACTGAAAAAAGAGCCCGGCGCACATCCCTGTCAGTAATACACAGTTACAGGTGTCACTCTAATATACTGTAGTTGCCAGTGTTTATCAATGTCTCAGTGCATACCCTCTCCAGGAGGGACAGAAGGCTCTATTCTTGGACTTTCCTCTTAATTTATAAATACCATCATCTGTCATGACGGATCTTTATTTATCCAATAACCTGTTTAAAACAGTTGATGGCAATTATAATGTAATGGGAAATCCTGGAACAGAGCATTGTATCCCTCCTGGAATGGGTCATGTTGGGAGGTATGTCATCGTATACTGGTTGCCTGGACTATAAAATCTGAGACTACCTGTATGTTGTTTGGAAGTGGACAAAGGAAATAGACATTACTCCCATCTATAGAGGCCCATATTCTCTTATTTTTAAGATTTACATGAACAAATGTTTTTAGTGTTCTTAAGTCTAGAACTGGGCTGGCCAAACCGGTCCTTGAGATCTATTAACAGTTCACATTTTCCACGCCACCTAGTTGGGGCACAGGTTTATTCATTACTGTCACATTTTCAAACTTGTGCTACATTCCTTCCTAATCCTAACACATTCTACAGATTCACAGGTGGCCCGGAAAACATGTTGCTGGATCTGAAGGACTGGTATTTCTTCTTCTTACAGCAACGATGGGTATGAAAGCCTTTTGCTCTTTGTGCAGAAGGCACAGCCCTGTGTGGGAGGTAGAAGTATCTATACCTGTTTGTTGAGAAGTTTACAAAATTGTCAGTTAGAGCAGTGATGTCTAGTATTGCTGAAGGGTTGCTTGCACGCCCTAAACATGTTTGTCTTGGGGGCCTTCCTGTATATCTATCTTATACTCATGAGACTCACTGGTATACTGTAGGTGAAAATGATCACGCAGATTCTTTGTGGCTTGGTGCCATACTGACGCCTGATCTGTAACCTCTGGCTTCCTAAAAGTGCTACTTTGATGTCGGCAGCAGATATTTTAGTACTCTTTATCTTGGGGTAGGTTAGTCTATTAGATCTTCCACCAGTCATTTACTGTATCATAAGCCCATACACGGTAGACAAGAAAGTAACAGATATCGCTCAGAAGGGACCTTTGCCCTGAGGAAGCCGGTATAGCTGGTGAAATGTGCATAGGCGCTGGTTGTTGGAAACGGTAGAAATGAGGAAATACTATAAAAAAAAGTCATAAATATATCTATGTTCCCCTAAATTGAGAATGTCAGAATTATGTGTGAATAGATCAATGGATAGCTGTTAAAATCGTATACCAATATTAGGAAAACAGCGAGCGGGCTCCAGCTGCATAAGGCAGTAGACGCTGGATGCAGTGGAAACTTAGTGAAAAAACACTCGGCTCGACAGTGATATTAATGTTATAGAGTAAAATATATACTAATATAAAGTGTGGCAACACGAATAAATATATGTAAAAGAATCCTGCTTGAAGAAATAAAATAACACAGGGACACTGGTTATAAATGGAGTACTGTGGAGCCGGGAACGTTTAAGAAATACCAGAACAGTTAACCCAGAGTAAAGGCCACAAGAGCCAACGGCATCAGGCAGGCCATACATGCATACTTAAGCTGGTTTCACATTGCAAAAACCTGCTTTCAACTCGTTTTTGTAAAATGGATCAAAAGCCAGTTAAACCCCTTTCATATTGCATGTTGTAAAGGTATATTGCAGTTTCAATACCATTTTTGTTACCTTCAGATTCAACCCGTTTCACCCATAGAAAGCTATAGAATGTAATTTTAAATGTTTTTTTTTTTCCTGCTTGTGGGCGGGGATCATGTGTGGTTATCATTTGTAGCAAATACTGTTTCTGAGCTGTTCAGACTGCAGGGAAAACGGCTCAGAAACATGTAGGATCCTGCTTTTAACACGTTTCAAAATAACGGTATTCTGTAACCGGTAAATTGACAATGGAGCTTTTAACACTGCAGCTGTTCCCGTTTTAAATTGGTAAAAAAACAGCAATATACCGTGTCAAAGGTGCAATGTGAAGCGGGCTTCAATGTTGTATATACATACTGAAGGAGATCAAGCATAGGATCCAGTAATTAATTAGCTGCACATAACAGAGCACAGACGCCGGGCATAATAGAAACACAGCAGTAATAGCTGTGCAGAGCCGCAAACCAATATCAGGGTGAGCGGCGGGTATGCCCTGGCTGTACGCTGCAGAACATAGATGCCGGGTACAGAACTGACACAGCGGCAGAAGCTGTGTATAGCCGCATCCATTATCAGGGTGAGCGGCGCATATGTCCTGGCTGCACATGGGAGAATATAAACGCTGAGTGCAGCATAAAAATATAGTGACAGAAGCCGCATATAATATTGGCTGTATTAAATCCACAAATGAAGTATAACAAATGTCTGTATTAATAAGAACACATACGCCAATAACAAAGGCTATTATACTGGATCCCTGCACTTCATGGAATACAGACCACACTTCATTAAAAGATCTATGTGTTATAACACTAACAGAATCACACATCATACACAAGGACAAAATTATGGTAGCAATATAACAACAAGCCTTAATTGAACTCTGTCATGAATATAACAGAGGAGGTTATTCTGGTTGGTGCGTACATTTCCGAAATCTTTCGGAGCGGTCCGCACGCCACGCTGTGCGGACATCGTCCGAAGAAACGCCCAAAGGACCTCCACATACGGACGGACTCACAGCAGAAGAACAGGGCGTGTTTACGGACGACATCCAAACCTTGCGTGTGCGGTGGACACACACATATTCTGCATGGTCTTACCGCGTCAGAACGGACGGGAACCTGGCCGTACGCACCGATGTGGTGTATTTTCGCAAAAATCACCACTCTTATCTGAACTCCGAAATCGGTCACATGACACACTTATGCAATTAGGTAACCTCATTAAAAAGTGTTTGTTTGGAATTGGAATCAATTAAATCCTAATACATACTTAAACACATTACTACCACATCCATTACACACATTAACTCTTACATCATGTGAAGTGATCATCTGTGGGCATGTTAAAGGGGGTGAAATTAGTAATGATATTCATGAATACATTTAACATAGTCATACATAAATGTAATAAATGCAAGGTGACAGGTGTGTGTGTATATATATATATATATATATATATATGTATATAGAGACATATATAACTATATATATGACACATACATCTATACATACATGCATACATACTAAATGAAAAGCCTGTTTTTTTCCCCATTCCAATTGAAGCAATGACAAGAGTGTAATTAATGAGTAATGAGTGAAGGAGTGGATTGTATTGTGTTCAGCTGACATTGGTTGAGGTGCGCCCGTACTGATTGGGCGTTCCGAATGCCTAGCGCATGACCGAGTGGTGTCCGCAAAGCAATACTTGCGTATGAAGACCGCATGTTTCCTGCCTTTTTGTTTGTGTGCATTCGGTGTGCTGTCCGAATGTACGCGTACCATAATTAGTGCACTCCCTCGTGTACGCCCATGTTTACGCCCAGTTTAGCCCACTTTGAAACTACACCCCTGTGTATTTCCGAATGACGCCCTTAATACGCCCATATCTCTGTACGGTATTAGTGCGAACAAGTACGGAGACCTTGCGTGGCACATGCGCATATCGTTGCCCACGCATGCGCAGACGGCTAAAAAACGCCATCCGAAAGAGTTCGGGAAAGTACGCACAGACCAGAATAAGGCCCAGAGTGACACATAGGCCCTTATTCTGATTGATGCGTACTTTTCCGCATACTTTCGGATAGCGTCTTTACGGCGTCTGCGCATGCGTGGGGAACGCAACGCGCATGTGCCACGCATTGACTCCGTACCTGTTCGTGCAAATCCCGTACAAAACTGTGCACCGCAATCAGTCTGGAAATATGGGCGTATTATGGGCGTCATGCGGAATCACACATGGGCGTAGTTTCAAAGTGGGCAAAACTGGGAGGAAACATGGGCGGACACGGGGGAGTACACTTATGTTGGGGGGCGTGCATTCGGATAGCACTCCGAATGCACGCGAACAAAACCGATAGAAATGTGCGGTGTCCATAAGCAAGTATTGCTTTGCGGAAACCACTCGGTCCTGCGGTAGGCGAACGGAACGCCTAATGACTACAAGCATTAACACCTGAACCCAATACAATCGACTCCTTTACTCATTACTCACTAATGGCACGCTTGTCAGTGCTTTAATTGAAACCATTGCTGCTTCAAGGAACCTTTACTAAACACACACATATGCTGTACTTGTCACACACTTTGAAACTGCTAAGAATGGACATCACTGAATATTAATACTATCAATACACATGTGTATTCTACATGTACTAATTAAACCACACAATTTTGGTTAACTAAAGAAATTTATTTAAATACATTTCACAGACACTGACACTGTGAAGCAATAAAAAACAAAAAAAAATAAATACCAAAAACCATGGCAGGAATGTACAGAAATAAATTATAATAGAAAATAAATATAATTGCACACATTCATAGCCACAGCAGAATCATTTGGAACACAAAGGGACTTAGCAACATCACTTCAAGTACAGCTGACAGTAATGGCAGGCAAAAGAGGGCAACAGGGGAACCAAAAATGACATATGAAGCAAGGGCTAATCTGGTTACCCTCAGCACGTGATTGGACACAAGAAGCTGACACACACAGCACAATGAAAGAGTTGGGACCACATAACGGTGGAGATTAATGCAGCCACAAGTTCATTTGCGAGCACGTTTGCCCTTGGTAGGCTCCTTGGCCTGTGCAGCAGCTCTTCGGCCACGGACAGATGCTGGCCCAGGTGGAGCAGATGCTGGTGAGGGGGTGGATGGTCTACCCCTCCTGCCAGCAGGGAGTGTTGCTGGTGGTAATGCACCAGAAACGGATAACATTAGGACCCTATTGCTGTTAACTAGCTCCACCATAAGCTCATTATGGTGGAGGAGGAGATCATTTTGACGCGTGGCTTGCTCGGCCAGCACCTGAACACTTGCAGCCATGGCCTGATGCGCCTCAGCCATGGCCTGCATGCTCCCAGCGATAGACTGCTGGGTGCTGACCAAGCTCGCCATGATC
This sequence comes from Crinia signifera, assembly GCF_055691185.1. Lineage (NCBI taxonomy): Eukaryota > Metazoa > Chordata > Amphibia > Anura > Myobatrachidae > Crinia > Crinia signifera. The sequence continues at coordinate 182,283,784 of NC_139223.1, read as the reverse complement.
TCCTCTGTCCTACGCATCCGTTCTGATGCCAACTCTCCCTGCTGGTTGATGTCTCCAAGCATCTGGGCCAAGCTGGCATAATCGGCTTGGACCGATGCCTGCTGCTGCACACGCCTACCACTGGGGCCAGGTGGCACGGACTCCTCCACCTCCTGAGAAGAGTCTTCACCAAGCAGTGGGGTGTCTGTTGAAAATGATAAACACAATTAGGACACATTCTAAGATAATTACTTGCACAAGCTTATGGCATGACAAATATTTACCTTCCATAAAAGACGCAAACACTTCAGCTGGGGCCTCGCTATCCATGGTGCTCACCCCCCTGACCTCCTCAACTGCTACACAGCACTCGGCCATCAACTCCAGGGGGGTGAACTCTAGCCCTGATGGCATGGGCCCGGCCCCAGATCTCTGGCTGTGTTCCCACCGCTTGGTCATCTTCCTCTTCAGGTTGGTTTTGAAGTCGTGCCACCTGCAATGTAAGTTGACATATTAATACATGTCACTCCAGATGTTTGCTGTTGCAGCCATTGCTCTGTGCTACATATTACGACATGTGCTTAATGTCAAAAAGATAACATTACATTCAACTATGATATCAACCCTTACAATACACATTCACACTCACCCTACTCTAACTCTCAACTAAATAACATGGCAATAATGTCTGTGTATCGTACCAACCTCACCGGCCATTTGCCAAATCCATCTAAGCATGAATTCAAACATTACTTGTCTATTACTGGGCACATGTATCACAAAACAACTTGCCTCTTCTTGACGTGCTCCGTCTCACGAACTTGTGGCGCCACTTCATTAATCTCTGCCGTTATGTCTTCCCAAATCTTCCATCTGCGTGTGTGTGTCAGCCTCTCCGGTGGACACTCAATCCAATCACGTGCTCGCGGAACCAGGATGGCAAGCTCCTCTGCTTCATATGCCTTATTTCTGGAACTTGGTTCCTCTGTTGGCCTCTTTTTCCCCTTGCCACGTCCATGCCCACGCCCACTGGCACGTGTCGCTGTACTTGAAGTGCTGGCCATGGTAGTATCTTGTGAAGTCCCCGGTTGTGTTCCAAATGATTCTGCTGAGGCTGCATATGAGGCAGCTGCAGGTTGCCCTGCTGTAGAAGGGCCAGCTCCAGGTTGCCCTGCTGTAGAAGGGCCAGCTGCAGGTTGCCCTGCTGTAGAAGGGCCAGCTGCAGGTTGCCCTGCTGTTGAAGGGCCAGCAGCCTCATCATTTCCCACTGGCTGCCTGTGCAGTGGCACATAGGAGGTGCTGGAGTCCATCCTGGCAAACAGTTGCTGCAACTCCTGGTCCACCTCAGATTGCGATCCAGACATGTTAGCAGCAACTTTGTCACATTCTAATACACCTTTATATACTGTTTGTGTATCCTGTTTGGCGTACATCAGCGGCAGCTGCGTTCCGTGCGCGAGCGTAACGGCCGCCTGCGTACGGCGCGTTTTTTTCGCGCCGCATACGCCACGCCCATAGTTGCGGAAATTCCATTGTGTAAAACCTGGCGAAACTTCTACATTAAATATCGGTCACCAATTCTAACATTGCATAGAATCTTCTGATACACCTGTGACTATCGCACAATATACATGCTATTTGGTAGCATGACATGACATTTGGTTCATGACTACTGTGGTATTGTTGAGTTTGATTGAAATCTAAAAGTACCCCAATCCCTTAGAAAATCCAGGCCACAAGTCATGCAATACTCATCACTACTGTTATAGACAACACATGTGAGAGGCCTATAAATAGTGAATTGCTGGTAGAATCATTTGTCTCCAGATCTGTAGTTGTCAGGGTCTAAGGTAAGCTCTTCCATGGTCCTTGTAGATATGATATCCATTAACAATGTAAGTGTATTAATGTATGCACCATTGCCTCACTGACTACAGATTGTTGGGCCAGCAAAGGCTTTGTAGCATTATTGCAACATGTCACATGTTCACTATTTCACTCACAGGTCTTAAACCTGTGTGTGTCCATCTATTGCAGGACAACATGTCCCAGCAATAGGTGAAATGTCTCATAGTACATGATGTCGGCAACAAATGCAGACACCTATGATACTCAAGTAGTGTTTAGTAGTTAGATGTTGTAAGCATCTGTGTGTTTAGGACGGTGTGTATTGAGTTCATATTATTGTTACATCATTATAGAGTCAAATGGATATTCGTGATTTCACGGGGCGGCCATCTATTGTACGTATTGAAGCCTACAAATCTATTTGTTGCCGGATATGGCCATTATGTGCATAGGTGCATCATTATTTATGTTCATTTCTTTATAGGTTGCTGAAGCAATGATGGCTTTCATGGCTAGGAGGCTAAGGGCACTTGCGGCTCTCCCCACTCGTCGGCCAAGGAGGCCAGGACGTGCTAGAATCTATCGCACACGGGTGACTCTGTTTGGTATGCCCGATGATGAGGTACTTACTAGGTACCGGTTACCGCCACATGTCATTCTGGATCTTCTCTCGTTAATTGAGAGTGATCTGGAACCTCTTCACGGGATCACGACAGCAATTCCGCCTCACACACAGCTGCTGGCGGTGTTGCATTTCTGCGCCTCAGGATCATTCCAACAAGTAGTGGCAGTACTTGCTGGAATATCTCAGCCGGCCTTCTGCCGAATCCTGAGGCGTGTGACGTCGGCCATGTTTAGGCGCAAGGGGCACTTCATGGCCATGACATTTGCCACCGAGACCCTGCGCAGAAGCCAGCAGGCCTTCCATCAAATTGCTGGCTTCCCTAATGTGATAGGGGCTGTGGATGGCACCCATGTACCATTTGTGCCTCCATCTCGAAGTGAGAAGATATATAGGAACCGCAAATTGTTCCACTCACTGAACGTGATGGTGGTATGTGGCCCATCCATGGAAATTCTCTCCTTCAACTCGAAGTTTCCCGGAAGTGCCCATGACTCTCATGTTATCCGACAAACCGGGATTTGGCAAAGACTACAAGAGCTGGAAGGCCGTGATGCGTGGGTTCTGGGTGACTCCGGTTACCCATGTACGCCCTGGCTACTTACGCCGTACAGCTCCCCAGCACCGGGCCCACAGGAGGCATTCAATCGGGTGCATGTTGCCACCAGGCAAGTGGTGGAGCGCTCAATTGGCCTTTTAAAGGGTCGATTTAGAGTGCTCCACCGCACTGGTGGTGACTTACAGTATGCGCCTGAAATGGTGTCGAGGATCGTGGGCCTGTGTGTATTTTTCCATAACATTGCTGTGCGGCGTGAGATACCCTTTGATGAGTGGGAGGTTCCATCTGAGCCGCAAGATCCGCCCATGCGCCCATCCCGCGCCCCTGAATGCCGGAGGGGATACCAGCTGCGGGACTCTGTGGTGCAAAGATTCTTCAGGTACATTTTATATAGTTGACCAGAACACACCAATTGTTGGAAAAATCACCCCTTCAAATAAGTACAGTGTGTTAGTTGTCAGTCTTACAAAACGACAATTAGCCAGCCTGCCCTCCTAATGGCAAAGAAATAGGAGATATTTATCATATGTGCTTAGTTTTGGTGGAAGTACAATATAGGTGGTCATTATTATACCTTGTGCAAGGGATCTTATGTGTTTGTTATATCTTCATTATTGTAGTTGATACTATCACTGATGTCTGGTGAGTACATTGATTTATTCTCTAATGTGGTGGTGACTTTTTTCTGTGTTGATGTATGATTTGTTTGCAGATATATATATATATATATGATATTTGAATTTATTAACATGTTTATAAATTTCAAGTAGCAGGCAGCCAGGCAGGCAGGCAGCGCTGGTGTATAATGGTGGACTCAGGATACCTGCACGTATGTGTATGTGTCTTTTAAACATAAATGTACGCATACACATAGATGCATAGAGTAAGTAATGCGAAGTACAGCTATGCGTTGCCAAGCTATAGCACGCGTTGCTTGGCGGTGCGATGCGTTATTCGATTTGCAAAGTGCATACACACTGTGTTTTATATATATCAGATTTGTTCATTGCCATACATCAGCACTACCGTTTTTAAGGCATGCGAATTTTTCGCCATTTGTGTTGGCGCAGAGACGCTGTTCATGTAAAGATGAACAATAAAGTTATTAACACAAATAACTGTGATAAACCAATGACAGCACATGATTGGTTGATTGATGCCAGTGCTAACATGGCGGAGACACGCAGAGCAGAGGCATTTTCGCCTGCGGAACTTCGGGCACTGGTCTCCGTCATGGAGACAAGGCTGGGCCGTGCGGGGCCCTTTATTACAAATGGCCAGAAGCGGCGGGCCTATGCTGCGGCAGGGCGCCGTATTTACGCCCGCACCCGGGTGCGGAGGAGCATCGGGCAATTAGAGAGGCGCTGGTCAGACCTCCGCAGGCGCCAGCCACAGCTACTCCAGGAGATTAGGAGGGAGATAGCTGTTTGTGAGTATTTTCGCAATGAAATTTCGCAATTACATCATAGCATATATAAACAATAAAAATTGTAGAATGATAAGTGGGTGTCCATGGGTTTAAAAGTCCATAGACTGTTATGTGTGCTTCTTCCTGGTTAACATGCAGTCATGTGCCTTTTATATGTAATTACATAGCATTATTGATTCTGATGCATACAATGTGCCTGATCTAATATGTGTTAAACATTGATAAATGCAAGGGTTGTAATGATTGAACAAATTACTAACAATCACATAATAACTTAAATGTCACATTTTGGAGTCCATTAACAGTAAGGAGCAACTTTCAAGCATCGTTTTCGATCATTATCACCCTTCCATGTATCTCTTGTTATGGATTAATACATGTGCCCCAATGACCCTACATTGACAATGATGTTTGTTTTCTACCACACAGCACGAGCCCGAGCACGACAGGCACGGGAACAGGCCGAGGCAGCCCAGGCCGAGGAGGAGGTGCCTGAGGAGAGGCAACAGGCTGATGAGGAGGTGCCGGCGGTGGTGGAGGAGGAGGATGTGCTTGTGGAGGAGGAGGAGGAGCAAGTGCAGGAGGAGGTGGAGGAGGAGGAGCAAGTTTTGGAGGAGATGGTGGAGGAGGAGTATGTTGTGGAGGAGGAGCAAGTGGTGGAGGAGGTGGTGGAGGAGGAGGAGGTGCCTGAGGAGGTGGTGGTGGAGGATGTGGAGGAGGTGTTGGTGGCGGAGGAGGATGTGGAGGTGTTGGTGGCGGAGGAGGATGTGGAGGAGGTGTTGGTGGCGGAGGAGGTGGCTGAGGAGATGTTGGTGGCGGAGGAGGTGGCTGAGGAGGCCAGGATTGTCCCGGAGTCGGCCGATTCAGAGGGGGAGGAGGCGTGTGAGGCGGTGGAGGCCGAACAGATCGGTATGTATACATAATGCATCATTCATCAATTAGTTGTACTGGTATTTGTTATGTAGCACTGGTGAGGATAAATTTTGTTACAATACTATTAATACATAACCCAAAGTGGGTAGCTACAGATACAGGTACGGGTAAGATGGGGTGTCCAAGGCATCCCTTTCATCCAGGACACCTCTTAATTACACAGGTTTGTGGGATGGCTTGGAGCTCCATTTTGACTGCCACATAACCGTTGTAGTTAAACAGGCTCCTGGAGTAAAGGGATGAGTGTATCATTTTTGGATTAAATTCACCTGCTGCAAGCGTAGATTCTGTCCCATCATATAGCGGAATATATGTTTTAGGTGAATGTTATTTATAAACTATATGATGTATGCTATAAATGGAGTATGGGCCGGCCTACCTTGGAATGGAGTCACAAGTTGACAGTGTCCCTGGAGCCTCCTCTACCTAAACACCCCCTGTGGTTCAGATTGTTTTTTTCCCCTCACAGAATTGTAGGTTGGTTTAGACTGAATTATGATTTTGAGGATGTGTACTGTGCATTCCTGACATTTGCATAACTCCCATGCCACGAACCATCACTGAACTTATACTGAGGAGATTGTGACAAGTTGTTATTGACGGAGGACATGACATGCTTGTCATTGGTTAGTCATGGGTGGGTTGTGAATCAGAAGAAAGACTATGACTGTTATGTCTTCTGCAGAGTAAAGGGTAGAGGGACAAAAACACAGTATTTATTAAATAAGTTTGCATGTATGTATATATGTATGTGTCATATCTATTTATCTATGTGTGTCTCTATCTCTCTACATATATATATATATATATATATATATATATATACATGTCACCTAGCATTTCTGCGATTTATGTAGCAGTATGTGAAATGTATGCATGAATATCATGACTAATTTTTGCCCCTTTGACATGCCCACAGATGCCACAACACAAGCAGATGAGGGTGTTCGTGGGGCCCTCATGCGGATGGGCCACCATTTGCGGCTCCTAATTGCTGACCTGCAGGACCTTCGGGACTTGCTCCTTTAATTTTATTGTTTTATTGCTTTATATTTAAATGTTTAATTGTAGTAAAAATAAATATTTTATGCAAGTTCGAAGTTGTTGGTTTTCTTTGCACATTAAACAGTATATGTGTAGATTGTTTATAATATTTTACACAGGGACAAATACAAACCATTGCACTTCAATTGCTGTAAGGGTTAATGTGTGCAATGGATGTGTTAGGCATGGTTGTAAGGATATATTGGCATGTAATTGATTCCAATTCCAAATAAACTTTTTTTTATGAGGATAGGTAATTGAATAAGTGGGTCATGTGATGTATTGCAGAATAGACATAATAGTGGGTAGTTTTGCGTAAATACACCGCTTCCGTGCGGACGCACCGCTTGCCATCCATTCGGATGCGGTATCACCGTGCATACTCTGTAATACCGTGCAGAATCTGAGTGTTTCCCCCGCACACGCATGGTTTGTATGTCGTCCGTAAACACGCCCTGTTCTTAAAGAGTGAGTCCGTCCGAATGCGGAGGACACGTGGGCGTTTCTACGGACGATGGCCGCACGCGGCCGCACTGCGTGGCGTGCGGACCGCACCGTAAGAATTCGGGAATATCCGCACCGATCAGAATAAAGGCCAGAGTGCTGTCTCAATTCAACATAGAAGGGCAGCATTGTCACAATTATAATTCAAGGAATATATACAGAGGGAAAGGTTACAACACTGACACGGTTTGTTAATATAAATACTCTGTATCAACGACAAAGAGATTATGGGTGACATTTAATAGGAGTCGATTTGTGTTTTTTTGCGATATTTTCGCATAAAAACGGCGATTTCTCATTTGATCGCATTTTTGGGCCAAATCGCACATTTAATAGGGTGCGCAACGGCCCGTTTTTTGCAATTTTGGCCATAAATCGCACTTTCTAAAAGTGCGTAAAAAAATCGCACTTAATTTGCATCCAGATGTTTTCGCACAGAAAAGTATACAAATCGCTTATTTAGGGCAGTATTCAATGAGGCTGATTCGCCATGTTTTATGGCGATTTTGTGCTATTTTCGTGCTGTACGGCGATTTTTTGACTAAAACGGTGAATCACCCTATTCAATGACCAGATGGCGAATACATTTCAAGGTTTTTATCGCCATGATTCACCGAGTAGCAATCGATATCTTTTTATGGTGAAGTGGAATGTGAACTTATAAAATAAAGTGTTTTGTTTTTTACATTTGGTGTAAAAAAAATCAGGAATTTTATTCTGAGGAGGGGCATGCTATTTTTTTTTTTTTTTTACACAGCAGCCAGCAGGGGGCCGGGAGCCGAGCCGCTCATTAGATATTCAGGTACTTATGTAATATCTGGGCTCCCGTTTTTCTTATGAGACCGTGTCCCCTCGCGGGGCTCGCTGCGCTCGCCACGCTTCGGGCACGGTGGCTCGCTGCGCTCGCCACACTATATAAAATCAACTCCATGCGTATTTGGATAGTAGGGGTATGAAAAAATGGGGTGCATTTAACATGGGAGTCCAGATAATACATAAGTACCGATATTCATATATTCACTGCACCCGATCATTACATATGCACAATAGGGTGTAGTGAATACCCGGTCCCCTGTTGGCTATCCCGGGGGGCAGCCTGTGCTGCCTGGCTCCCGGGGAGCCCACCTCCCCCCCACAAACGTTCTGAGGCAGGCAGGGAGACTTCCATCTCCCTGCTGGTCCTAACACTCCGACATAGGGGAGAAGTGGGTGAGCCACTCACTGCTGTGCTAGACACACTACTAACAGTAGAGGTAGGTTCACCTACCAAATTGAGGTCTATATGGGTAATTTGCGCCTGCATACCTATTTCTGATGTCGGCTTCCTTTCTTCCTCAGGTGCCCAGGAGTCCACCGGCTGTAGAATGATTTCCATATCTTCCTCAACCACTTGTGATGATGTTGTGGGGTGTTGCCCTAGTTGTGATTGTCCTGTGGATACATAAAAAATGGTAAGTATTGAAGCAGAATAGTGAAGTTTATGTGTACTTAGATGTGATTAAGCTATACTGAGGGTTATGTCACATACCAATGGGTATTATGTACGTACACATGTACCCTGTGACTTCATGTCATGGTAGCATTGGTAATAAGAGTGAAGGCTGGTTGTCATTACATTCATTTCCATAGCCATGTGGCACCCGGATATGAATGTAATGTTGGCAATTGTGTATGTGAAATGGGTGTGTGTACTGTATGTGTAATGGTGCTTTTTTGCTTCCCCTTACCTGCAGCCTCTGCGGGATCTTTTCTGGGGCGCTGCGGTGCGTGAGCACTTTGGGACGGATGATCTGCAAAGGAAAAGATGGACAGACTTTATGGACCATGCATGGGCAGCATTTATGAAAATTATTTACACTTATTGAGTGCCATTAAAAATCTTACTGTGGACTGGCATGATATGTTTGGTATATAGGTGATTATGGTATACCACCAGGAGACCTAAAAGTGTGGGCTCACATCCATGTTACGCTGCTACAGAAACTGGTATACATTTGTGTAAAAGCAGCAGGTGTGGAACTACATGGCCCAGCATAATAAACAGATTGTATGTATGAGCATTACATGTATCTATAATGACCTTGCTGGGATATGTAGTTCCACACCAGCACTATTGTTATGCTAACATTATAAGACAGCATTAGATGTAAAAAACATTGCAATGTATGGGTCAGTTGTACATTTGTTCAACTTCCCAGCGCAGGGTGGCGTTGGTGGTCTATCAGTATACGCCACATGGAGGCCAGGAAGCACCTCGGGAGGTATGATCCTCCTCAGTTTCTTCTCATAGCTGGTAAAAGATACTGGTTTTGCAGGTCCTCCCCCAGTGCGGGTAGCTTCTTTAATCTCAACGCCCATTTTGGGTTTCTGGTGCCTCTTAATGTCATTGAAGCGCTTCTTGACATTTTGGACAGTGCGCTTGTGGTTGCTCACTGCATTGACGGCCTGAGTAATGGCCAGCCGCATGGCCCTCTTACGCTGTGCAGTGCTCTTATGATGGTGTTTCCCCAACAGCCGATCATATACGGGTAGCATTGCCCTCACTAATGCGACATTCTCTTCATATGCGAATTTGACCTTGCGGCCAGTATCTCCCTCCTCCTCCAGCTCCTCCATGGCCATGTCCACCTCCTCCTCAAGGCCAGTATCCCCCTCCTCCTCACCTCCATCTTCCCCCACTTCACTCAGTCAACCTCTGAGATGTGGGCCTCCTGCTCTGTCTGGGTGATGAACACATCCTGGGTGAGAGACTGTGATGGGGATGCCAGAGGGTCCTCCACCTCCTCCATCTAGGACTGCTCCTCCGGAACCTGTGCTGGCCTTGCTGTGGCCATGCTGCCTGCCACACTGCTGCCTCTCCCTCTGCCACTGCTGCCTCTCAGCATACCTCTGCTGCCTCTCCCCCTGGCTCCTCTGGTAGTGCTGGGTGTGACTGGCCCCCTGCTGCCTCTTCCAACTCCCCTTCCACTGGTCTGTCCTCTCACTCCAATCGCTCCTCTCCTCTCCATGCTCCTTACTCCCTATCAAAGATTAAAATGGCCAGTGCCCCTTTATATAGGGGGTGTGATGCATAATGTAGGGGACTTAGGTGGGCCAATAGGTTAGGGGGTTCTTTGGCATGCGGAGGCAGTGTTGTAAATCGCATTCTGGTTGGTCCAAAACTCGCACATGACCGGCGCATTACATCACACTTTTCTGTGTCATAATCTCGCACCACATCGCACCAAATCGCACTTTTTACCTGCTTATGCGCATCCCATTAAATAGGCGATTTACACATGAAAACTGAGGGGGGGAGTGCGATTTGCGGCGATATGGTGCAATTTTACTAAGTGCGAAAAACTCTCATTCTATTAAATGTCACCCAAAGTGTTGCTACTGAATTTAACTGAACATCAAGAGTTGCCATAAATAATTACAGACATCACTGTCAGTTAAATAAAAAATAAAATATACGAAAAGAATAGCCTATAAAATAGGGGATGAATAAACATAGATAACAATAAAATTTATTTCCAGTTCCCACATCCAAGTTTTTAAATCATCTGCCCCAATGAGTTTTTAGGATCACTAAATTGAAAGTGGATTAAAAATATGAAGACATGCTTATTTAGTGTTGTACAAATGCTCTCCTTTGAATAATCGAGCGGCGTTGAAGGATTTTGATTAGAATCTTTTCAAAAAGGGTCAAAAAACACCCAAATCACATAATGTTTACGTTTTTTGGCCCTGGCGGGGATTATACGTTGCGGGTCTTATTATAATAAAGAATTGAAGAATGTGTGGTGCATCTGAATAAAAGAATCACTGATGTAAATGGTGATATTACACTTGTAGCATTCACTGCCAATGAATTACAATGTATCCAGTGGTCAGATTGTGCTTATTAAATATAATTATTTGTATGAGGTGTCACAACTGAAGGGCTGGATGAAGTCGTGTGGTGTGTAGCAACCGGAGACGGACCAGAGGAGGAAGGATTAAATCGTGCAGGTTTAATAATAGAATTCATAAATGGAACAATACACACTTGAATACTTTCTTTAAGTGGCAGTTAGTGGTAATAAGAATTGAGCTAGCACGGCACTTTGAAAGAAGAAAAAGTTCATTTAAACAATGACAGTTCAAGCACTGCGGACGGCAGGCTGGGGTCTTGAGAAATGAAGAAATCCGGAAAGAGAATGTGCTTGATGGTAATGAGGGATCCTTGAAGACTGAAAGAAGATGGATGATGACAGAAGAAATGGGAAGTTGCTTGGAAGCAGACGGCTTGAAGAGCTTAGGCCAGGAAGCTCAGGGATGCAGGTAGAGACCAGACTGTGGAGAGAACTGGCAGCGATGGGGTTAAGCTGAACTGAGACCAACACAGAGCACTGAAGCAAGGCACCAAGTCAGGAGAGGTGAGTCAGAGAGCCGAAATCAGCTGGGAGCTGTGAACACCTCTGGAGACTCTTTGTACTGACACTGAACAGGCCTAGGCAGATCCCCTATATCCCTAGAGGGCGGCTGTCATTGGCTGTCAGGTCAGTATGGGCGGAAACCTCAGACAAGGACCAATCTGCTATTTGCCCTTAACCAAGATGGCGGCGCCGGCCTCCCGGCGCCCCTACAGCACATACCGCTACACTTGCCGACGTCCCACGCTGCCTGCTGCCCACCAGACTGCCGCTGCCTGCTGCCGCTGAACTGGAGACCACTACACGCTAGCCGACGGCGGGCGCGAACGGGTGAGTAGTAAGCCCGCCGCGCACCGCCGCGTCTCAGTGAGACAGTACCCCCCCCTTTCTGGGTGACCCCAGGGCACCTACGCACCTTGTGTGGATTCCTTTGAAAGAATTGTCTCACCAGACGGGGAGCATGGAGATCTGCAGCATCAACCCAGGAATTCTCTTCAGGACCGAATCCAAGCCACTCTACCAGATACTGAAGATGGGTATTGCGGCAACGTGAGTCGATAATGCGCTTCACCTCGAACTCTGTCTCTCTCTCTGAGCCAATCTTGGGCGGTTTAGGCACCTTTTTCTGATATAAGTTCAATCGCAAAGGTTTCAAGAGACACATGAAAAGAGTTTGATATCTTTAAGGAAGAAGGGAGCTGTAGTCTGTAGGCCACCGGATTAATCACCTGAGTGATTGGGTACGGCCCGATGAACCGAGGAGCCAGCTTCATGGATGGTAACCGAAGGCGTATATGGCGGGTAGACAGCCATACTCGATCTCCAACCTTCAACTTAGGAGCCGCTCTTCTTTTCCTGTCCGCCATCCTTTTATATCGAGCGGATGCTTTGTGGAGAGCGGTATGAATGTCTGACCAGATCTTTGCAAACCGTTGTAGGGAAGAAGCAGCTGCAATAGATAGATAGCAGCGATAGATCTGAGAACTCCGGAGATCGGGGATGCTTGCCAAAAACAGTGAAAAGGGAGTGGTGCCGGAGGAAGAATGATAAGAATTGTTGTGCGCAAATTCCGCCCAGGGCAGAAGGTCTACCCAGTCTCTTGAGAGGAAGAGACGAACAAACGAATGAAGGCTTCCAAGTCCTGGTTGACTGGTTCTGTCTGCCCGTTGGTTTGTGGGTGGAAAGCAGTGGAGAACTTGAGCTTGACTTGTACAGCAGAACAGAGGGCCCTCCAAAACTTTGCGACGAACTGCACGCCACGGTCAGATATAATCTCTTTCGGCAACCCATGGAGTTTGAAGATGGTGGAAATGAAGAGCTGAGCCAACACTGGAGCAGATGGAAGGCCTTTTAATGGGAAGAAGTGCACCATCTTTGAAAACCGGTCAACCACCACCCAAATTACCGTATGCCCTTTCAGGGAGGAAGTTCGCAGATAAAGTCCATAGAGAGGTGGGACCATGGTTCTGTTGGTATGGCTAGAGGTAGAAGAGGACCGGCAGGAGCCGTTCTGGAGGACTTATGCTGAGCGCACTTTACACAGGAGGCGACAAAGCTGGTTACATCGCGACGAATGGTAGGCCACCAGTATGAACGCAACAGGCACATTAAGGTCTTCTGTGCCCCGGTATGCCCTGCGAAGCGGGAAGCGTGTGCCCAGTACAGTACTCTCTTTCGGAGACTGAGGGGAACGAAGGTCTTGCCTGGTGGAGGTGAAGGCTGGACTGTTACTTGAGCAAAGACCAGAGGGTCGAGGATGGGTAGAGGAGGAGTCTCTAGGTCAGCTGAAGTTTCAAAAGAGCGTGAAAGAGCATCGGCCTTGGCATTCATCGTCCCGGGTCTGAATCTGATTTGAAAGTCGAAGCGTTCGAAGAACATGGCCCAGCGGGCTTGACGAGCTGTAAGACATTGGGCGTGCTTGAGGAATGAGAGATTTTTATGGTCGGAATACACAGTAATTTTATGTCGTGCCCCCTCCAGGAGGTACCGCCACTCCTCCAATGCAGATTTGACTGCCAGTAACTCCTGCTCCCCAATGGGGTAATTCTTCTCTGCTGGAAGAAACTTCTTGGAGAAGAAGGCACAGGGGTGAAGCACCTGGTCCTCCCCTCTCTGCGACAAGATTGCCCCTACCCCCTCTGAGGATGCGTCCACCTCAAGAATAAAGGGGTTGTCGAGGTTTGGCTGGAGAAGAATTGGGGCGGAGACAAAAGCATCCTTAAGTTGTTGGAAGGCTTGGGAGGCTTCAGGTGACCACTGACTTGGATCGGATCCCTTACGGGTGAGAGCAGTAAGGGGTGCAGCAAGGGTGGAGAAGTTCCGGATGAAACAACGATAATAGTTTGAAAAGCCCAGGAACCTCTGGATGCCTTTGAGCGTTATGGGTGCTGTCCAGTCTAAGATGGCTTTTACTTTTTCTGGATCCATCTCTATCCCAGTGCTGGAGAGGATGTGGCCAAGGAATGGAATGGAAGTGACCTCAAAGACACACTTGTCTAGCTTGCAGAACAATTTATTTTGGCGAAGGCGCCGCAAGACTTCAGCTACTGTTTGCCGATGGAGATGGAGGTTAAACGAGAAGATGGGGATGTCATTGAGATACACCACAACGGAATGATACAGTAAATCTCGAAATATGTCATTTACAAATTGTTGGAAGACGGCTGGAGCGTTGCAAAGACCAAATGGCATCACCAGGTATTCATAGTGGCCGTCTCGGGTGTTGAAAGCCGTCATCCACTCATCTCCAGATCGGATTCGGATCAAGTTGTACGCCCCTCTTAGATCCAATTTAGTAAAGATGGAAGCCCCACGGATTTTGTCAAATAATTCGGTGATAAGGGGTAAAGGATAGCGGTTCTTGATCGTGATATCGTTCAGGCCCCTGTAGTCGATACACAGCCGGAGGGTTCCATCTTTTTTCTTTTACAAAGAAAAACCCCGCTCCGGCTGGCGAAGTAGATGGGCGAATGAACCCTTTATTCAAGTTTTCACGAATGTAGTCAGACATGACCTTGGTCTCAGGCAGAGACAAGGGGTAGATGTGGCCTCGCGGTGGGAACTTCCCAGGTATCAACTCTATCGGACAGTCCCAGGGACGATGAGGCGGCAGGGTATCGGCACCTCCCTTGCTGAAGACATCAGAAAAAGAAAGATATGGTGTGGGTAACGACAAGGGTGAAGCTGGTGAAGACGAAAGACTGGAACCTCCTACTTCTTGAGGATTAGTTTGAGGGAGTGGAATGACACGAGGCATGCAAGTAGTTAGGCAGTTCGTACCCCAGGCTTTGATCTCCATACTGGTCCAATCAATATGAGGGTTGTGCTTAGTAAGCCATGGTAGGCCCAGGACTACCTGGTGTGAGGACTGAGGAAGGACAAAAAATTCTAGAGTCTCTTGATGTAAAGCACCCACGAGAACTGTCACTGGATTGGTTTGAAGGGTGATTTGCCAACTGCTGATGCGACTCCCATCTACTGCAGTGAGAACCAACGGATGGGCCAAAGGTTGCACCGTCAAGGAACGTTGAAGGACGAAAGAAGAAGAAAGGAAGTTCCCGGCCGCTCCGGAATCTAGTAGAGCCTGGATCTTGATTTTTCCCTGAGGGCACACAAGGGTAACAGGAATGGTGGGCACCGTTGAAGAGGGAGATGAAAGCAGGACTCCTAACCTGACCTCCCTCGGGGAGGTTAGGAGCGGTCGTTTCCCGGACGCAGTGGACAGGAAGACAGCAGATGAGCGGAAGAACCGCAGTACATGCAAAGATTCTCTCAACGTCTACGGGACTTTTCTTCAAAGGAAAGCCGAGAGCGGTTGATCTGCATGGGTTCATCTGGTGGTGTAGTTGTGGAGGGACTTGGTCTAGGAACAGGAACAGCGTTGGTAGTGAGACGAGGGCGGAGACGATCGGAGCGATTTCTCTCTAGTTGATGCTCCTGCATCCGTAGAGCTACTTTGTTGCACAAGGAGATGAGTTCAACCAAGGTAGCAGGAGAGTCACGGGTAGTTAATTTGTCCTTAATACGACCTGCCAGCCCATTCCAGAAGGCGGAGACGAGAGCCTCTTCGTTCCATTTTAATTCCGAAGCCAAAGTTTGGAACTGCACAACAAATTGTCCCACTGAACGACTGCCCTGGCGAATCCTCAGGATCTCAGTAGCGGCAGAAGACACTCTGCCAGATTCGTCGAAGATGCGACGGAAAGAGGTAATGAAAGCTTCATAGTCATTGAGCAGGGGATCAGCGCGTTCCCAGAGAGGGGACACCCAGTCCAAAGCTGATCCTGCCAGGAGAGACACAATATATGCCACATTTGCCTTGGAGGTAGGAAAGTGAGAAGACTGCAAGGTGAAATGAACATCGCATTGGTTCAGAAACCCACGGCATCCTCTCGGTGAACCATCATATTTGCTGGGGGTTGGTAATTGCATAAGATGAGGAACCACGGGTCCAGGTGTAGGAACAGGGACTGGAACCTCTGGTGCAGAAGCCACAGAAACTGAGGGAGCCGCCTGGGGCGGAGCCAAGGCCTGAAGAAATTGAGCCACTTGACGTTGGGTAGCCTCTACTTGCTCCAGACGAGCCATGATGCTGTGAAGTGCGTCCGCCATGGAAGCCTGTTCTTCACCCGACTCCATCGGGTCAGTACAAACTGTCACAACTGAAGGGCTGGATGAAGTCGTGTGGTGTGTAGCAACCGGAGACGGACCAGAGGAGGAAGGATTAAATCGTGCAGGTTTAATAATATAATTCATAAATGGAACAATACACACTTGAATACTTTCTTTAAGTGGCAGTTAGTGGTAATAAGAATTGAGCTAGCACGGCACTTTGAAAGAAGAAAAAGTTCATTTAAACAATGACAGTTCAAGCACTGCGGACGGCAGGCTGGGGTCTTGAGAAATGAAGAAATCCGGAAAGATAATGTACTTGATGGTAATGAGGGATCCTTGAAGACTGAAAGAAGATGGATGATGACAGAAGAAATGGGAAGTTGCGTGGAAGCAGACGGCTTGAAGAGCTTAGGCCAGGAAGCTCAGGGATGCAGGCAGAGACCAGACTGTGGAGAGAACTGGCAGCGATGGGGTTAAGCTGAACCGAGACCAACACAGAGCACTGAAGCAAGGCACCAAGTCAGGAGAGGTGAGTCAGAGAGCCGGAGTCAGCTGGGAGCTGTGAACGCCTCTGGAGACTCTTTGTACTGACACTGAACAGGCCTAGGCAGATCCCCTATATCCCTAGAGGACGGCTGCCATTGGCTGTCAGGTCAGTATGGGCGGAAACCTCAGACAAGGACCAATCTGCTATTTGCCCTTAACCAAGATGGCCTGCTGCCCACCAGACTGCCGCTGCCTGCTGCCGCTGAACTGGAGACCACTACACGCTAGCCGACGGCGGGCGCGAACGGGTGAGTAGTAAGCCCGCCGCGCACCGCCGTGGCTGAGTGTGACATGAGGTTTGTTGTTATGGGAACCGTGTCGCTGATTGTCAGCATAAATCTGATAAATAAGGTAACACTCAGGGAGACTAGGTGCGGGCAGCGTCCTGGCCACTCCTGTCACCCTGTTAGCAAGTGTACATTACAAGCTGAGACGTTGGGTGAGATTTAACAGGATGAGAGATTCAAAAAGTGAGAGATTTGGTAAGAAATCTCCAGGTTTTTTAAAGCGGCAATCCTTTATACTGCAAAATCAAACTGGTTTTGCAGTGGAAATGATTGCCGCTTTCAAAAACCTAGAGATTTCTTACCAAATCTCTCACTTTTTGAATCTCTCATCCTATTAAATCTCACCCGTTATGTCCTATTAGGCTAATGGACACCAGGGAGAGAGACGTCCTCTCACCCCTGTGTGAGTACCCAGCTCAGTATGTCGCTACTCAATATATCACTGCAGTGCAGCCGGAGCCTGTGTACTACCATGTGAAGGACGTGGTCAGCCCCACAGCCTATTTCAATCTATGTGCAGTCTGTACCGGCATTTGCCATCACTAGTGGTGTGCGGTGAATCGCCATGACTAAAAGGCAGAGATTGGAGCACCACTGGAGCTAAGTAATTTTAAGCTAAACATTAAAAATACATTCATTGATCAAGGCTAGACCCCCGCTCACGTGAAACAATTCTCAATGCGTACTGGGCGGGCATCCAGAAGCCGCTCAAATACCATCCTTTTATCAATATTCATGAGGTTGGGGGGGTGGCCCCTCTTCCTATTGGTTGTAGCCTTATCAATCTCTATGGAATGTCCGGATAGGAATATTATTTAGTTATTATTTATTTATAATATATATATTTATAACAGTTTCTTATATAGCGCATACATATTAAGCAGCGCTTTACAGAGTATAGTTGAACAATCACATCAAGTCCCTGCCCCAGTGGAGCTTACGATCTATATTCCCTTCCACATGTACACGCACACACAGACAGTGTAGGGGTAATTTTTTTGGAAGCCAAATAACCTTACAGTATATTTTTGGATTGTGGGAGGAAATCGGAGTACCCGTAGTAAACCCATGGTGGGTATTGAACCCATGACCTCAGTGCTGTGAGGCAGTAATGCTAAACATTACACTATCAGTGCTGCTGCTCAATATATGGTTATTTCTGGAGAAAATGGGGGAAATTTACTAAGCTAAATTCGAAAAAGAAAATCGTATTTTCATAGTAAAATACGATTTTTTTTTACGTATTCGTATTTTTGGCATTTACTATGCCAAAAATACAAATACAAATTTATACACCATCGAAAAATACGAATAGAAAGTGATTCCTAATTTACTAATTTATTGAAAATACGGCCGCTATTTAGCGTAAAACGACCGCTAATTGCCGGCCAAATATGCCAGGAAAATACACTTAATTTTTCTGGCGTATTTGGCTTTAGCTTGCACGGATCAGTCAGATCCGTGCAGGCTTCAGTGTAAAAAAAAAAAAAAAAAAAAAAAAAAAAAGCGTGGGGTCCCCCCGACGGCCGTAACCAGCACCAGGCTGAAAGAGCCAGGCTGGTTTTAAAAAATCAGAAAACCGGCCAAATAGGGGCTCCGTTGACTTTTGAAAAACCAGCCCCGGGCTCCAGGGCTGGGGCTGGTTCCCATAATACGGGGGACAAAATGACTAGGGGGGACAAAATGACTAGGGAAGACAAAATGACATACGTGTACCCAGACAGACTGAGCAGAAGCCGCACAATGTCTTTGTTTACATCGTGCGGCTCCGCTACCCGAATAGCGCTATTGGCCGACTTGCTATGTCCCGTGGATGCCTACTTGGATGGAAGAGGACCAGATCTTCGCCTGAGGAGACTTGTAAGTAAAATTTCCTTCCACAGGTACCCCTATGGATTTCGTCGGACACCGAACCCCACGTCCAGGACCCCAGGACCACGGACCCTGAGCCCCAGGACTACGGACCCGGGGACCTACCTACGGGTTCAAGATAGGTAAGTATCAGTATATATGGGCTTTGGATGAAATCAAGTTTTCTTTTCAATGTGTGTCAGTGTGTTTATTTTACTATTTTTAATACTGTGGAACTACAAGTGCCAGCAAGCCCTTTAATGCCCCGCATGCTGAGACTTGTGGTTCTCCAAGTCCCAGGATGCGGGGGAGGCTTGCTGGGACTCATAGTTCTACAGTATTAGACAATAGTTAATTCTATTTTTTTAGACTTAATCAGCCCGGTGCCCAATGCCCAGGGGCACCGGGGACAGAGCCAGGCTTCAGCCTGGCCAGGTTAGTCCTGGAGGGGGGGAAACCCTTTATAGGGGGGGTCCCCACTCCCCCTGGACCCCTGGCCAGGCTGACTGGTCAGTAGGGTTAATGTTTTAGCCGTGGGACCTTATATAATAAGTGTCCCCCGGCTGTGACATTACCCTGCTGGCTGGTTGGGCCTGGGACTGGTTCTTAAAATACGGGGGACCCCTAGTCATTTTGTCCCCTGTATTTTGGGAACCAGCCCCGGCCCTGGAGTAAGGGGCTGGTTTTAAAAAGTCAGCGGAGCCCCTAGTTGGCCGGTTTTCTGATTTTTTAAAACCAGCCCGGCTCTTTCAGCCTGGTTCTGGTTAGGGCTGTGGGGGGGACCCCATGCCATTTTTTTCCATTTATTTATTTTTTTATTTTTTTTACACACTGCAGCCTGCACAGATCTGACTGATCCATACAGACTGGCTAGACAAATTCGTATTAGCGGCCGTATATATGGCCGCTAATACGAATTAATACGCTATCAGGGGTTTACAAAGCAGTCATATTTGACTGCTTTGTAAATTCCCCTCCGGAACACGAATTTGTATACTGCTGAAACAGCCGTATGCATTTGTATGCATTCGTATTAAGAACTAGGTGATTCATCGCGCCCTACGGGCGCTCTTCACACCGTCGTAAGGGGCTGCGCCCCCTTAATTTGTGAACTTTTGTATTGTGTGAAATATGGTTAGAATTGTATGTAAGATGCCTGTATTGCAACTTGAGTTATAGGTGACATGTGTTAAATAGAGAGCATATGATTTGGAAGGGGGTGTGTATTGTTTTGTTAAATTAAAAAAGCGGTTACAGAGAAAGATGTACATTGATAGTGTGGAGGGTACAGTGACATTTGTGGGTGTGGGGGGGTGTTTGCGTGTTGTTTAGGTGTGTGTGTGCAATAGTATAGTAGTGTGTTTTTGAGTCAGCGGCTCCCCACTGGCGGAGGTCACGACACAGGAAAACAGGAGGCTGGGTAGTGATAGGGATGTGTGGGCATAAGGGGGACTAAAGAGGAGGGTGGGGGACACTGCAGCTTCTGCCAGTGGGTGAGGGTCCAGCGTGGCAGCACAGGAGTACAGGACGGTGGCCCTGAGTAAGTGTCTCTTCCTACTGGGTGGGAGTTAGGGTGCATGAGAGCAGGAGGCTGGGCTATGAGGCATGATAGGGGCATGTGGGCAACACAGCGGGAGGGGGGCTAGAATCGCTGGAGGGGGGCGGGAATCGCGGGAGGGGGGTTTCAAATCGCAGGAGGGGGGGTGCCATGAATCACGGGAGGGGGTGAATTGCGGGGGTTCCGCAAATCGTGGGGAGGTCGTGGGGGGCGCAAATCGCGGGAGCGGGGATGCCATGAATTGCGGGAGTGCCGCGAATCGCGGGAAGGGGTCCACGGGAGGTTCCGTGAATAGCGGGAGGGGCTTGGGTCTGCTAATCGCGGGAGGGGGGCAGAGGGGGGCCGCAAATTGTGGGAGGGTGGCGCGGGGGGTGCCATGAATCGCTGGAAGGGGGGGTGTCACGGGGGGGCTGCAAATCGCAGGAGGGGGGTGCCGTGAATCGCGGGAGGGGGCGTGGGTTTTCAAATCGCAGGAGGGGGCGCAGCAAATCACGGGAGGGGGGCGCGGCGTATTTCGGGAGGGGGCGCGGGGGTGCCGTGAATTGCAGGGGTGCCGCGAAGCGCAGGAGGGGGGGTCGCGGGAGTCCGCAAATCACGGTAGGGGGTGCCGGGGGTCGCGGGAGAGGGCAGGGGTCCGCAAATTCTGGGGGGGCTAGAATCGCGGGAGGGGGGCTAGAATCGCGGGAGGGGGGTTTCAAATCGCGGGAGGGGGGGTGCCATGAATCACGGGAGGAATTGCGGGAGTTCCGCGAATCGTGGGGGGGTCTTGGGGCGCCTGAGCAGAGCTGCTTTGCTTGAGCAGCAGTCTCTAGGTTTGGGAAGTCTAGCCCAAAAAAAGTACAATGGAAAAAGGGGATTTGAGACTACGCTTGATATAATGATGTGCAACAGGTGTCTCTAAAATATTTAATTAAGATATTCACATATAATTTTTGCATAAAATACAATAAGAAAAATTACAATATAAAAAATGGTGGGTACCACAAATAGATGGAGAGCAGGGATAGTCACCCACAGTCTGGTCGTGATATGTCCTGTGTCCGTTCCTATAATACCTCCAGGTAATTGTCCCGTATAGGATAACAGTGATGAGATACGAGGATGGTGACCTGCTCCTTTTGGACTGGCAAGGCTGAATAAGATACTGTCCAAGCTCCACTGCGGCACACGAGCAAATGCAGGATTTCTGCTCCTTTTGGACTGGCAAGGCTGAAGAAGATACTGTCCAAGCTCCACTGCGGCACACGAGCAAATGCAGGATTTCAGAACACAGAGCGGGCAGCAGAGCTTACAATCCAATGTGCAGGAGGAGACTTCAGTGTTTTGTTTGCAGGCAGGGTGCCTGAGGGTGTCAGTGGCTACAGGAATAGAATGGGATTGCTACCGGGAGGGTCTTGGGTCTGCTAATCGTGGGAGGGGGGCAGAGAGGGGGCCGCGAATTGTGGGAGGGTGGCGCGGGGGTGCCATGAATCGCAGGAAGGGGGGGTGTCACGGGGGTGCCGCGAATCGCGGGACAGGGGTCACGGTGGGCTGCGAATCGCGGGAAGCGGGTGCTCGGGGTGCCGTGAATCGCGGGAGGTGGGGAGGGCGTGAATCGTGGTAGGGGGGTCTGCAAATTCCGGGGGGACACGAATTGCAGGAGGGGGGCTCAGGGGGGGGTTAGAATCTCGGGAGGGGGTGGGAATCACGGGAGGGGGGGGTCTCGGGGGGGCGCAAATCGACAGGAGGTGGGGGTGCCGTGAATCACGGGAGGGGGCGTGGATTTTCAAATCGCAGGAGGGGGCGCAGCGAATCACGGGAGGGGGCGCGGCTTATTGCGGGAGGGCGCGGGGTGCCGTGAATTGCAGAGGTGCCGCAAATCGTTGGAGGGGGGCGCGGGGGGGGGGGCGCCGTGAATCTCGGGAGAGGGCGGGGGTCTGCATATTCCAGGGCGGAATGAATCGCGGGAGGGGGGCGGGAATCGTGGGAGGGGGGTCGCAAATCGCAGGAGGGGGGGTGCCATGAATCACAGGAGGGGGTTTGCAAATCGCAGGAGGGGGGTGCAGCGAATCACGGGAGGGGGGCGCAGGGATGTCGTGAATTGCGGGGGTGCCGCGAATCGTGGGGGGGTCACGGGGGCGCAAATCGCAGGAGGGGCGCAGGGATTCCATGAATTGCGGGGGTGCTGCGAATAGCGGGAAGGGGTCCACCGTGGTCGCCGTAAATAGCGGGAGGGGCTTGGGTCTGCAAATCGCGGGAGGGGGCACAGGGGGGGCCGCGAATTGTGGGAGGGGGCGCGGGGGTGCCATGAATCGCTGGAGGGGGGTGTCGCGAATTGCGGGACGGGGTCACGAATCGTGGGAAGAGGGTGTGCTGGGTGCCGTGAATCGCGGGAGGTGGGGAGGGTGTGAATCGTGGGAGGAGGGGGTCCGCAAATCACGGGAGTGGGTCTGCAAATTGCGGGAGGGGAGCGGGAGGGGGTGTGTGAATCACGGGGGTCGCGAATCGCGGGAGGGGGGCGCGGGAGGTGCCAGGGGGTCCGTGAATCGCAGGAGGTGGTCCGCAAATCGCGTGAGGGGGCTTGGGGGGGCCGCGGGGGGTGCCGTGAATCGAGGGAGGGGGGTGCCGTGAATCGCTGGAGGGGGTGGGGTTTGCAAATTGCGGGAGGGGGGCACAGCGAATCACGGGAGGTGGAGCGGCGAATCGAGGGAGGGGGCGCGGGGGTGCCGTGAATTGCGGGGTTGCTGTGAATCACGGGAGGGGGGTCACAGGGGGGCCGCAAATTGTGGGTGGGGGTCTGCGGGGGGTGCCGTGAATAGCGGTAGGGGGGTCTGCGAATCGCGGGAGTGGGCTTGGGTCCGCAAATCGTGGGAGGGGGGCTGCAAATCGCGGGGGGGGGGGGGGTGCCGTGAATCGCTGGAGGGGGGGTCGCTGGGGGGTGCCGCGAATCGCGGGAGGGGGGGGCGGGGGTCCAGCGAATCGCAGGAGAGGGGTTCACGAGGGTCCCGCGAATCGCAGGGTGTCGCGGGGGGTTCCGCAAATCGCGGGGGGGTCCGCACAGGGGATGAGTGACAGATCTGAGTAAATATATAAGAGATACGAATACGAAATATCGTATTCGTATTCTTAGTAAATTTCCCACAATACAGTATGTGGTTGTTTTTGGGGGCAAACTTTTTTGTATATGTCACGGAGCTAGAGGCACTATATTGGTATATTGGTGTGTACCATTGACATGCCGCTGATTAAAATGTGATTGTTAGATGCCAATGCCTGGAACTGGTAATGAAATTGGGGGGTATTTACAGTGATGAGCCCGTCCCTATTAGAGGAATAATTGTTATTAAATATAAGACCTAAGTTTATAGATATGCAGTGAAGTAGAAATTAATGTACAATTGACACAGGAATAGTAGAGTATACTGTCAAATGCGATGTCCTTTATCGACCTCTAATTGGTATACATAAAGTGAAAAATATTGTTGATGATAGTTAAAAATGTGATGAAATGGGAAAGAAAATGCAGGAAATGTGTCGATTAAATCAGTGAGCACTAATATAAAAATCTGTGAAAAACTAAAAATATTTTCAAAATGTGAAGGTGCCAAACTGACTCACTAGTGTTATTAAATAGAAATTTAGTGAAGTGTATAAGGTGATGTATGCCTGGTTAAGGGGTGTGATGGATATTGTGTCTGATCTAGATGGGACATTGTCCATGGTGGGGGATGAAGTATTTCCTAGGTGTCCTGAAATAGGTGACTGTCAAAGGGGTTCTGAGGCTTCAACAGTTGTTTGAATATAAGTGACCTATCCGAAAAGGAGAACCCAATTATATTATATGGAAAACGAAAACATAAATGAAAAAAAAAAAAAAATCTCTTATATATTTGGCTACATCTGTCACTCAAAGTGTGTCTGGAGCTGTAACGCTGGGTTGTGGACTTCCATCTTAATTTATGATTGTCATCACCTGTTTTAAACAGGGTAATTGATAAGAAAGGTGTTTAAGCACAGGTGATGGTAATCCATAAATTAAGAAGAAAGTCCAGAAACAGAGCAATGTGTCCCTCCTGGAGAGGGTCAAGTTGGGAGGTATGCACCTCCCTCCCCCCCCCCCCCCCCCCATTCACAGCATCCCCACGATTAAATGGCACATGCAAAACACTGACATGGCTATGGTCGACAATGAAAAAGGTTGACAAGATTTATTTTTCACTTTTTCAATGTTTTCATATTCATTGTCATGTGTCGACATGGACACCAATGAAGTGCCACACTTATGTCAACATTTACATGTGTTGACCTTTCTGTGTTGATTTTTTCTTGTGGCAATTCGCGGCACCCCCCGCGACCCCCCTCCCGCGATTTGCAGCACACCCCCCGCAATTCGCGGCACCCCCGGTGACTCCCGTGATTCGCGGCCCCACCCCGTGACACCCCACCCTCCTGCGATTCGCGGCACCCCGTGACCCCCCCTCCCACGATTCGCGCCAACCCCCTGGGCCCCCCCTCCCGCTGTTCACGGTGCCCCCCACGACCCCCCCTACCGCGATTCCCCACCCCTGACCCCCCCTCCTGTTATTGCGGCAACCCCCCACGACCCACCCTCCCGCGATTCACTGCAACCCCCCGCGCCCCCCCTCCCACAATTCGCGGCACCCACCCCCCCGCGACCCCCCCTCCTGCAATTCACGGCATCCACCCACGACCCCTCCTCCCGTGATTCGCGGACACCCCTCACCTCCTCCCTCCCCCCCACCCCCGCGTGCGATTCACGACAACCTCAGGATTAAATGGCACATGCAAAACACTGGCACGGCTATGGTCGACATTGAAAAAGGTTGACATGAGTTTTTGAAGATTTATTTTTCTTTTTTTTTATGTTTTCATATTCATTCTCATGTGTCGACATGGACACCGATGAAGTGCCACACTTATGTCAACATTTACATGTGTTGAACTTTCTGTGTTGATTTTTTCTTGTGGCGATTCGCGGCACCCCCCGCGACCCCCCTCCCGCGATTTGCAGCACACCCCCCGCAATTCGCGGCACCCCCGGTGACTCCTGCGATTCGCGGCCCCACCCCGTGACACACCCCCCCCTCCTGCGATTGCGGCACCCCGCGACCCCCCCTCCCACGATTCGCGCCAACCCCCCGGGCCCCCCTTCCTGCTGTTCACGGTGCCCCCCACGACCCCCCTACCACGATTCCCCACCCCTGACCCCCCCTCCTGTCATTGCGGCAACCCCCCGCCCCCCCGAGACCCACCCTCCCGCTATTCACTGCAACCCCCCGCGGCCCCCCCTCCCACAATTCGCGGTACCCCCCCCCCCCCCGCGACCCCCCCTCCCGCAATTCACGGCATCCACCCACGGCAGCACCCCTAAGCCCCTCTTTAGTCACCCGTATACTCACACACCCCTATCACTACCCAGCTTCCTGCTCTCCTGAACCGTAACTTCCACCACTGGGGAGTCGCTGATGCTGTTTTGCCCACATGCCCCTATCATGCCTCATAGCCCAGCCTCCTGCTCTCATGCACCCGAACTCCCACCCAGTAGGAGGAGACACTGACTAAGAGCCACCATCCTGTACTCCTGTACTGCCACGCTGGACCCTCACCCACTGGCAGAAGCTGCACAGTATCTCCCACCCTCCTCTTTAGTCCCCCTTATGCCCACACACCCCTATCACTACCCAGCCTCCTGTTTTCCTGTGTCGTGACCTCCGCCAGTGGGGAGCCGCTGACTCAGAAACACCCTACTATACTATTGTGCACACACACACCTAAACAACATGCACACACAGCCCCCCCCCCACACCCACAAATGTCACTGTACCATCCACACTATCAATGTACATCTTACTCTGTAACCGCTTTTTAATTAAACAAAACAATACACACCCCCTTCCACATCATATGCTCTCTATTTAACACATTTCACCTATAACTCAAGTTGCAATACAGGCCATCTTTCATACAATTCTAACCATCTTTTTCATATACAAATGTTCACAAATTAAGGGGGCGCAGCCCCTTACGACGGTGTGAAGAGCGCCCGTAGGGCGCGATGAATCACCTAGTATATATATATATATATATATAAGGTGTAGAGGGGAAACGCCTCTTAGTAAGGAACCAATTGGGGTGCAGGGACAGGTATCCAATATTGTATATCAGTCACCAGATAGATAAATCCAATCCTGAGACAGACAGGTCCAGCACACCTTAGCACATAATATGCAATAAAAATCAATTTAATGAGGTACAATACAAGGATTCATAATACTCATCATATCCGTGGCAGTAGCTGAAGACAGCAATACACTTATATCCTCAAGTTTAGCCCTGACGGGCCGTTTAGGTGTTCAACCACCTTCATCAAAGGGCATCAACCATACAATGAATCACAAGCATCATATACTGTATAGCAAAATCTCACTTGAACAATATGTACAAAAATTACCATGAGACGCCAGGTCCTCCCCTCAATGCTCCCGCACCCACAGCACATGTATTCGGCGTCCCGGAAGTCACCTCGGGACCTGGAACCAATGTACTGTGTCTGTGTTCTCAGGGAAGCAGGAAAGGTTCCTAGGCACCAGAAATGCGGCATCGGTTGCCTAGACAACGCGGCTCTTAGGCATTAAACAAAAGCAGATACATTAAACTAACGGCTGCGGTAATCTGCATATCAATGCAGCATAACTGTCCCCAAAACGGGTCCAGTGCCCACCGCACATCCATATATATATAAATCTCATGCCTCCAATATCCACCGCATATGTTGCCATGGCAACCCATAGACACAATTCCTGCAATACAACAAAGAACACCAAAATACTAAAACAAAAAAGAAAAAGAAAAACATATAATAAGACAGTGGTATAAGTAATGTGTCCCAACAGCAGCTCACAATTGGATATAAAAATATAACATGTCAATAGACTGTGGGGTCTACAAAATTACAAGAACACCGCTAAATTAAGATCCTCATTCAAGCCTAAGGGTGCCATAGACTGGAGTGTATAGGTCCAATAGCTCTCTTTGTAGCAACAAGTTATGCCTATCCCCACCCCTCCTTAGTGGTGAAATATAGTCAAAAGGTAAGCATCGAAAGTCACACAGGCGATCTCCCTTAAGTGCAAAATGCCTAGCAACAGGAGGTGTGTTCCCATCCATCTTAGTCAGGGCTTTATTTATTGAAGAACGATGCATATTGATACGCTCTTTAAGCATCCTGATGGGTTTGCCCACATATATTTTGTTACATGGGCACTGTATAATATTTACCGTGTATTTGGTGGTGCAGTCCATCTGGTGCTTAAGGTGATATACCTGTTTCGTCAATGGATGCTGCCAGCTACTGCCACTGAGTATATATTTGCAATTGACACAACCTGTACATTTCTTGGCTCCTGTGCCAGTATTCAACCATGTAGCTCTGGTCACTGGTTTCGGGCCCACATCCGTGATGACCACTTGTTGTTTAATGTTAGAACTCCTTTTTTTAGCAAAACATTGGAGTCTGCTCACAGTGTACGCCAATGACAGGATTGGTTTTCAATATATGCCAATGCTTCATAATGGCCCCCCTCAGCACTCCCGAATTGATAGAATAAGTATTGGGAAACAATAGTTTGGTCTCCTGGGCACTCTTCACTCGTGGTGCCAGCAAGTCTTCCCTTTTAAGTTGCAGGCATCTCTCTTTAGCTGATCTCACCTCGGTTTGGTCATACCCACGGGAAATAAAGTTCTGTCCCATCTCATCCAAGGTACTGATCAGATCACTCTTGTTAGACGTGATCCTAGCTGCTCTCACCAGTAGTGAGAATGGGAGACCACGTTTCAGGGGTTGGGGATGAAAACTTGTTGCCAATAATAGATTATTGTTATCGGTGGGTTTCCTATACAAAGTAGTTTTGAAACCCTCAGTTGTCTTGGACACCAACACATCAGAAAATTAAGCTGGTCTACACTGCTAGTACAAGTAAACCTAATGGACCAGACAGTCATATTAAGCTTATCCACAAAGCCATCCAGTGCCACCTGAGATCCAGTCCACACTATGAATAAGTCATCAATAAACCATAAATAAAATGCAATAAACTGAGAATACTCCGGATCCGCCATGATATGTGTTTTTTCAAAATCATACATAAATAGGTTGGCATACGATGGGGCCATGTTGGACCCCATCGCAGTCCCCTGAAACTGTAAATAAAAGGCGTTATCAAACAGAAAGTAGTTTTTATGCAAAATCCGATAAATAATAACAAAAAATCTACCGGTGGTCCTGCAGTGTGGACTGGATTCCAGGCACCTTCTGATGGCTGCCATTCCCTCATCATGACCAATGTTGGTATAGAGGGAGGTGACGTTGAGCGTCACTAAAATACACTCTTGTGATGGCATGCCAAACTGGTTAAGCCTATTCAAAAAATGAGTTGTGTCCCTGAGCCAGTACGGTGTATTCTGCACCACATCCTGTACAAAATAATCCACAAATTGTGATACAGGTTGTGAAAGGGAACCAATTGACGAGATTATTGGTCTCCCTCGTGGGGAGACCAACGATTTGTGTATCTTGGGTAAGATATATATCGGTGGCACCCTGGGGAATTCCTGCATCAGGAAATCCAGAGTGCCATCATCAATCCACCCATTCAAACTCCCCATATTCAGGATAGAGTCAAGTTCCTTTTTGTAACCCACTGCTGGGTCATTTTTTAGTTGTTTATAACAGACCCCATCGGACAATTGACGCATTACCTCATTAATGTAATCAATGCAGTTCAAAATTACAGTTGCCCCGTCCTTATCCGTGGGACAAACCATAATTGTAGAATTTTCCTGCAGGGATTTCAGTGCCAGTTGTTGTTTTGGCAAGGTTAGATCTGCGTATTTTAGACCGCCAAATCTGAGGTATTACGTCTTGTCTGACCAAACGAATGAACGTGTCAATAGAGAGGTTATTCACTCTGGGTCAAACTGTGACCTCACCTTAAAGGGATTAACACTTTTGGTGTCTTCAGAACCCGACGTACCACTTGGGTGTCTAATAAAATGATCTTTCAATTGAAGCTGTCTCTGGAACTTATATAACTCAACCTCACAGTCAAATGGATTCTGTCTGTGGGTCTGAACGAAACTGAGTCCCTTATTCAATACAGCTAATTCAGAACTAGTAAGTTGGTAGTCATATATATTATAAACAATAACCTCCTGCTGTCCCTCTGTGATTCGGGTATATTCCAAAAGCTGGGACTCTCCCCCTTTGATGGACACTAGTAGCTTATCTCTACTGTTCCCACAACCAGAGATATCAGCCTTCCAGCAGCTGGTTACTGCTCCAGCTCCACACACCTGGTATGTAGTTTTATATTCTCGTTGGCAGATTGCTCTACCTCCTAACTCTGATCCCCTACTGCCCAATATCATTTGGTATGTGGGATTCTCCAGTTTTTAATTCCAAATCTTAAATCTAAATCTATTTCCGGGAACTGAAGATATCTGCAGTCAAGCAAGCTGTCCTCCCACCAGACAAAGGGGCTAGTCCCCGAAAGGCTGGTTTATGGTCACGTTTTTTGAATACATTTTGAAAAATCCTATGAGTGCCGCTGTTTGTTTTCTACTACCATTTATCCGGATGGCGGCACCAAGGTGATTGAACTATTAGAGTTGGAGTGCCGGCCCGCAACCACATCTTTATATATATATATATATATATATATATATATATATATATATATATATATATATATATATATATAGGTTAGTTTTCAGTCCGGCACTCCCACTCTTGTGCAATTACCCGGGTGCCTTCCGGAGGCAGTTTGTAGAGGTTTAGAAATAACAAGCAGCGGCACTCAGTCGGGATTTCAAAAGTGTATTCAAATGGTCACAAAATATCCAACGTTTCGGGGATTAAACGTATCACCACACCTTGACAAAGGGGCGTTTAATCCCCGAAACGTTGGATATTTTGTGACCATTTGAATACACTTTTGAAATCCCGACTGAGTGCCGCTGCTTGTTATTTCTAAACCTCTATATATATATATATATATATATATATATATATATATATATACACAAAGAAAATATAAGTGCGCGAAAACAAAACCTTAGAGACCAAATGGAAATAGTGTGACTTGTGCACACACAACGGGAGATAATCCGTCTCAGCCAATTTCAATAAGCCCTCTGGGTCTTTTCAATTAGCCCAGCAGCTCCAAATCACCTGAATTCACAGGTGTAGGATTTCTAGAAAAATAAATTAGAGCGCTCCATAGTGCAGTATATCAAAGACATTTATTTTGTAAAAAGCAATTTTAGCCTTGCATAAAAACAGACGGTTATAATGTACCGCAACAGGCGGTTCAACAACCGCTGGACAACAGCATATACAGTGGTTGATATGGCCGATACATTGTTTCATTTAAAACATAAATATACAGAAAAATATAATACATCACTCAGAATGTCATTACAAAAATGATTGGGACTTCTGAGTGATGTATTATATTTTTCTGTATATTTATGTTTTAAATGAAACAATGTATCGGCCATATCATTCATTCAGTCTGCCGTATTGAAAGTAAATAATAGACTAGTGAAATCTAATGTTTCTATGAAACTAATAACTTGTTATTTTCTCTTCCTTCATTACAACAACCCGTTCCACCATTGTTGTATCTTGCAAAGAAAAGAACATGATTGCCTAAAAAGCGGACACAAAGACACGCACTGATATGATGAACAAGTGATTCGATAAATCAATAAAAAAAAACATCTGATAAGAAATCCATTGATTGATAATGTTTGTTCATACATGTATGACTCCCAAATGATGGTGTACTATTAGCGATGTCACTAAATGCGGTGATGATTTTTGTATGTGATCATGCGTGCCAATGTGTCTTAATATAACAGAATGTGTTTCTCTCTCTTCTCCTTCAAATGTTTTAAATGTAATCTTTATTATGTAATTTTTAAAATATATCTTTTAGAATATATGATGTAAAAACATTTTTATATACTTGTGATACCTCGGCATGATAAATTTGTTGATGCTGAGATATCGATGTAGAACCATCAATGTGAAAGATACTTTGCCCATTTTAGTGTTTAAACAGTTAATTGTAATGTGTGTATGTAAATGTTTTTAAGTTGTATAATATGTACATGTATGTCTGCACACCTGCGGTAAAATACTGTTAAGGTGAGAGCTTTTAGTTCTGAGACAGTACTGGCCCGCAATCTGCAGTGTTTGTATGCTGATAGAATACTATGGAGTTGGTTTAAATGATTAATGCATCACAGCTGTGCAGGAATTTCGGGCTATAAAAGAGGTATCTGACCAACGCCAGGCCAGCCCTCTGACGAAGTACGTGACTACGAAACGCGTTGGGGCGTGGCCTGGCGTTGGAGTCCTTGTCCCTACCTACCTGATGCAAGCAAACGTCTAACGAGTGTAACCGCTCCTACTGCTCAGTGTGTAAGACCACTGTATATGCTGTTGTCCAGCGGTTGTTGAACCGCCTGTTGCGGTACGTTATAACCGCCTGTTTTTATGCAAGGCTAAAATTGCTTTTTACAAAATAAATGTCTTTGATATACTGCACTATGGAGCGCTCTAATTTATTTTTCTAGATATATATATATATAGTTCTGTGCAAAGACCGCACTCACACTCAGTTTTTAGGTATTACGGGGTGCCCAGACAAAGAATACATGTAGTGAGCATGCATCCAATCATAGTCCAGGGGGTATCCACATCTATCAAGCTGTGGATTGTCAGGCACTCGCCTAATAATAATTCCAAAGAAAAGTGTAGTAAAATCCAAATGGTGGTTTTTATTTTTCAATCCTTTTTCCAAATATTCAAGCAGGTATTAATCACCAGTAGATATAGGTTATGCCCCGACGTTTCGGTCCTGCATGGACCTTTTTCAAGGAGCCTATAACATACAGTGCAAAAATCTTTCAATAATTTCATATACATAAAGAGACAGTGCATAGTACATAGAAAAAAATAAGCCAAACATAATCTTACTTAGTCAGCAAAGTTTCATCATAATCATTGGTGTGAAGGAGGAGAAAACCCCAATGGTGACTGGAGCTGCTGCTGAATTTGAACTGCCCGGGCCCGGTTATTTATCCCTCTAATAGGCAATCAGCGCGTGGACGCCACGTCCACGCTCTAACAACGTTGCTTCCGGTGTCACCGGAAGTTCGGGACCCGGAAGTCTCGGCTGCTGGCACGCATCGGTGGAACGCACGGCTTCCTGTCATTCACTGGAGCCGTGCGTGTACTTTTATGTAATCTAACACCCACACTTATGGTTCCGGGTGTTCATAGATCCTTATAGTCATTTGCGGGCTGTCATTTGCTTACCGCAAACGTGGACTGGAGGAAAAAATTTAATATAAAGATATAGATGAGTTTTTTTATATATCAAATGTTATACATTATACGATATTATAGAGGGAAAGCCGGGGACGGTGATATTTGCCAGTTTCTATTAGTAAATATTTAGAGGAGATATACTCTTCATGTCCACGGATTTTTAAGTGAAAATTTATTATAAATTAGTAATCAGCATGTACTGGCTAAGTGTTATAGATCTCTAATAGGACATGGATACTGGGTAAAAAAAGGAACGATTTCAGGGGAAAAAAAGCGTCAGATATACTCCTCACCCTCCATCCTCATCTCAGTCATAGTGGAAAAACAATAAGTGTTAATATTTCATTTTTATTATTATTATTCTAATTTTGTATTTATTATTTTTTATTTTTATATTTATAAAAAAAAAATTTTTTTTTTTTTTTCAAAGAATGGAGACTGGAGAATTAATCGGGTCTGGTCAGACTACAGTGAAGCAATCAGAACAGCAGTGTTTATTTAGGAACTCCCCATAAGTACACCTATATGTGTGTTTCTGTTTTTACAGCAGAAAGGTATCTGGACGGGACCTGAATGCATCGAGGGTAGGTATAGGTCGGACAATTCAAATTCATCAGAGTCCATTGGTCCAATGGGTTGTCATTGAACAAGGGTGAACATAGGGTGAAAACAGCACTTTTTGTCTAAAAAGACTTTTAATAAAGAGAATAACACCAAGTTATGGACATTGTTTACTATATTATGGACTAAAGTTGAGAAGTGCGCCCTTCCACACTTGTTCTCGTATCTTTTCTAATTCCCCTCAGCCAACAGGGGTATTGTGGAAACAGGCAGCAAACTAATAATCTCTCAGAATTTAGCGCGAAAAAGAAGGGGTTTGGTTCATATATATATATATATATATATATTAGAAAAAATATCTGTGTGAGCAGCGCTCAATCTTGAAGTCCAATATTGGTCCAGCAATATAGCCCTTAAATAGGGGTATTAGAAAGTCACCAAAGTCCACAATCGGGACTGCAGCTCTCTTATAACGAACACAGCATCCAGGGTCAGGATGAATCAATATACAGGGAGTGTGTACTCTATATTAAATGTCTTTCACATGCACCATGGAGCGCCCCTTTGTACACTGTGTATATATATATATATATAACTTGCGTGGGGCCGGCACTCCGTGGCCACTAAAGATGAACTTGCCCGGTGCCTTCCAAAAGCTTCCCCGTTAGTGTAACGGGTACATGAATATCTCTGGTGGTGGCGGCACTCTCAGACTGAATAATGACACAATACCACTGTAGAAGTGTCCAACGTTTCAGTGCATAGCACTTTTATCAAGAACAGTGTAACAGTGAGAAAACATAACTTACCCCCATAAATAGCACGCCAACCCCTCTGAAGAGACGCTGCTTCCGCCCGCTCCAGTCAGCTGCTGGTCGCACGGCTCTGACGTCAGACTCACCCCGTGTGTTCATGTTGCATAGCAACAACTACAAACAAATACCAAACAGTGTTAAAAATTCACATATCAATTTAAAACAGTAAAGTGCAAAGTGCATATTAGCCTCTATAAGGTGCTGACCATCCCATAACATTACGATCTTATAGGACATAACGGAATACATAAGGATGCTCAACATCGCTGTTGCGCCGCTAACGGTTGACACGATGTCGACTATTCACTGAAAGTGCTATAACTGTAAATATCAGAAGATATACTCATCTAGTACGTTCCTAAGGAACTATCCTTAACATATTTAAGTCTATAACTCATCGTGTCTATCCCGTGTCGGTCACAAACAGGTCTGTGTGCAAAAAAATACAGCAGAAATACAAGATTTTACATTTACAACTGGAACCATTACCACTGTGAGTGTATATATCATAAATTCATAAAATACACACTGCAAGAAGGCATTCAATCACAACTGGTCAGCATGTCATTAAATCATTATAAGAAACAGTGTAGCCCTAACGTTTCATTAAGCCCCCTAGGGGCCAGGGTCCCCAATTTTTCGATCCACATGGATTCTCTCTGGAGGAGCATGACATTTCTATCACCTCCCCTCTTCAAGGGTGGCACTTGATCAATAATCATGTAACGTATTGCTGTCACATTATGTTTGGCTCTAGCGAAATGTCTCGCTAGAGGCTGGTCACTGTCCCCTTTCAGAATGGCCGCCTTAATGGCTGATCGGTGTAATGCCATTCTTTCCTTGAATTGTCTTTCAGTTTTTCCCACATATTGTAGCGAACAAGGACAGGTGATGATGTAAATAACATATCTGGATGTACATGATAATCTGTAATTAATGTTAAATTTTCTTCCAGAAAAAGGGTGATTAAATGAACCCCCAGTTTGCATGTACCCACATGTAGTGCAATTTGGGCATCGGAAACAGCCCTTCTTTGGGGCTCCCAAGAATGTGCCACCTTTTTTCTTTGACATATCAGTAATGTCAGTATGGACAAGGTAATTTCTAAGATTCTTGTTTCTGCGAAATGCTGGCATTAGCCTAGTATTTAACAGATGCAAATTAGGGTCTGTATTAATGGCTGGCCAAAACGATTTGATTTTCTTTGTGAGGGAAGGGGATTGGTGATTAAATGTATTGGGCCAAATAAACCTATTGTTCTGGCTCTTTTTATCTTTCTCTTTCCTCCCCTGCCCCATCAATTGTGCTTGTGGCACTTTCAGAGCCCTGTCTCTCATTAATTGAATAGTGCTTCTATCATAGCCACGTTCAAAAAATTTCTCACTCATGTCATCAAGTGCTTTAATGGCCTCCGTCCTATCGCTAGTGATCCTGAGGACCCTGAGAAATTGGCTGTATGGGAGTGCTTCTTTTAAATTCTTGGGATGTGCACTAGATGCTAACAATAAATTGTTTCTGTCTGTTGGTTTTCGATAGATATTGGTACGAAGGGTGCTACCCTCTTTGGTGATTGTGACATCTAGGTAATTTACTGAGTTTTCACTGATCTGATACGTCAACTTTACTGGACTATCAGTGCTATTGTGATTGTCAATGAGGGATGTAAATTCCTCTTTTGAACCTCTCCAAAAAATTAGGAGGTCGTCTATATACCTAAAATAGGCATAGACTTTCTCTGACACTGAGGGTGCAGTAAACAATAAATCATTTTCCACCTGAAACATGAAAATATTAGCATAGGCCGGGGCTACATTCGATCCCATCGCAACCCCGGCCGTCTGCAGATAAAAACCTCCATCATAGTAAAAATAATTTTTACTTAATATCATTTCCAGGAGTGTCATAAAGAAATCAAGGTCTGGCCCTAGATATAAGGGATTATTGGTAAGGGTCCTGCGTACTGCCTCCAGTCCCACAGTATGTGGAATACATGTATAAAGATTACATACATCTACCGAACATAACAGGCAATCTGCTGGCAAATCTTTAAAAGCATGAATAGCTGATAGTAATGCTGTTGTGTCTTTAAGACACGTCTTTTTAGCTTGTATAATCGGCTGTAAATACCCGTCTAAATAAATGGAAATGGGCTGGAAAATGGATCCCCTGGCCGATATAATCGGCCGACCTGGTGGTGCTGACATACTTTTGTGCACTTTGGGAAGTGTATATAATAATGGTCTAATCGGTTTGTCTACAGTGAGGCAACTTTTAATTAGATCAGTAATATGTCCCTCAGCACATGCATTCCGTAACAGTCCATCCAATTCTTGTTTAAAGCGAATAGTAGGATCCGATGGTAGTGCTCTATAGGTCTTAATGTCCGATAATTGTCTCTCAATCTCGGTTTTATAATCACTTAGGTTCTGCACTACTATCGCTCCCCCTTTGTCCGATTGTCTAATGGTGATGTCCTCATAAGAGGCAAGATCTTTCAACGCACTCCTTTCATCCTTGGACATGTTCCAGAATTTTGGAATAATGTCCATCGGGTGTTTGGGGGTTTCCTGATCAATCAATCGACTGAATGTTTTTAAAGACGGATTATTACTAGGGGGATCAAATTTGGATTTTGGACGTAATGGAATCAGATGATCTGGGAGGGTGTCTTTTTCTTTCACTGTAGCTTTATCACCAAAGTGTTCACGTAATCTGATTTTTCTATTAAGCTTGTAGGCATCCACCTTCCATTGTAGTGTATCAAATTTGGCAGTAGGTGTAAAAGAAAGACCCTTGTTGAGCACCGATTTTTCTGCCGGTGACAATGTCCGGGATGACAAGTTGAAAATATTGTCCTTATTAGGATCCTTATTTATTTGCCCCTTCTGCCTCGCGCTCTGCCCACCGCGGCGGGTGCGTCTGGTTTTATAGGGCCCCGTTGTGCACGGGTACGGACGCCTAAAGGGCGAGGACCAGGGGGAAGATCACTGTCGCTGCCGGTTGAGGGGTTGTCGGATGTATCACCGCCTGGGCGTCGTAATCTACGTCTAAAGAGCGGACGACTGTCACTCTTTTGATATGCTCCAGTGAGCCAAGGGTATATGCGCTGCTGTTCATAATCTTGGTCGACCTTAGCTCTTTTCTCTCTCTTGAATTGTGTCAACTCATTTTTATATTTATCCAAGTCATTGGAGAGTTTTGACATCCAATCCACTGACGTGTCGGCAAGCAATGCCTCTTTATTGGTCGCCTCATATGTTGCAGCCTTCATTTTGTATATGTCCATCTCCTTCCTCGACTCCTCAATAACGAGGAGGAGGAGATCAAAAGAACATTTGTTCAAAATAGATGTCCATTTGACACAAAAATCATTGTTATAGCGCCCAATTGTCGGGACATTCCTCACCCTAAATCCGCGTGGGATCTTTTTATCCCGATAATAGTTTGACAGTGTCACACCATGCTGGAAAAAATCAAACTCTTTTTTCTTGAGGCGTAATATTTCTTTAAACACATCATGTGGTTGATCTCGATTGCGCTCAGTGTCGGCTTCATCAGCAAAAAGAATTGTCTCGGCATCAGACTCCGAGTAACTATGCAATTTGCCAGGAATCAGTGTCACCCGCTGCTGCAATGGTTCAGGTGTCTCGGTCCTTTTCTGAGACATTTTATGTCACCAATCGTCGATATGGTCGGTACACCAAACAATAGGCCAGTAATTAAAAAGCTGATAGTGAATGATCAAAAGTGAACAAAATATAACAAGTAAAAAATAGGAAGTGGGACCTTAATCCCATATGGTGCTTCAGTGCTGTGAAGTGAGGAGGGATCCACTGTTGCTGGATATGGTCTAGTTGAAATCAGGGCGTGGGTGCCTTGCCAGATTGTCCTAAAATCCGTGTCTGCCGCAGGCGGTTTCTCCGGTAGTAAGACACCAAAGAGGGTAGCACCCTTCGTACCAATATCTATCGAAAACCAACAGACAGAAACAATTTATTGTTAGCATCTAGTGCACATCCCAAGAATTTAAAAGAAGCACTCCCATACAGCCAATTTCTCAGGGTCCTCAGGATCACTAGCGATAGGACGGAGGCCATTAAAGCACTTGATGACATGAGTGAGAAATTTTTTGAACGTGGCTATGATAGAAGCACTATTCAATTAATGAGAGACAGGGCTCTGAAAGTGCCACAAGCACAATTGATGGGGCAGGGGAGGAAAGAGAAAGATAAAAAGAGCCAGAACAATAGGTTTATTTGGCCCAATACATTTAATCACCAATCCCCTTCCCTCACAAAGAAAATCAAATCGTTTTGGCCAGCCATTAATACAGACCCTAATTTGCATCTGTTAAATACTAGGCTAATGCCAGCATTTCGCAGAAACAAGAATCTTAGAAATTACCTTGTCCATACTGACATTACTGATATGTCAAAGAAAAAAGGTGGCACATTCTTGGGAGCCCCAAAGAAGGGCTGTTTCCGATGCCCAAATTGCACTACATGTGGGTACATGCAAACTGGGGGTTCATTTAATCACCCTTTTTCTGGAAGAAAATTTAACATTAATTACAGATTATCATGTACATCCAGATATGTTATTTACATCATCACCTGTCCTTGTTCGCTACAATATGTGGGAAAAACTGAAAGACAATTCAAGGAAAGAATGGCATTACACCGATCAGCCATTAAGGCGGCCATTCTGAAAGGGGACAGTGACCAGCCTCTAGCGAGACATTTCGCTAGAGCCAAACATAATGTGACAGCAATACGTTACATGATTATTGATCAAGTGCCACCCTTGAAGAGGGGAGGTGATAGAAATGTCATGCTCCTCCAGAGAGAATCCATGTGGATCGAAAAATTGGGGACCCTGGCCCCTAGGGGGCTTAATGAAACGTTAGGGCTACACTGTTTCTTATAATGATTTAATGACATGCTGACCAGTTGTGATTGAATGCCTTCTTGCAGTGTGTATTTTATGAATTTATGATATATACACTCACAGTGGTAATGGTTCCAGTTGTAAATGTAAAATCTTGTATTTCTGCTGTATTTTTTTGCACACAGACCTGTTTGTGACCGACACGGGATAGACACGATGAGTTATAGACTTAAATATGTTAAGGATAGTTCCTTAGGAACGTACTAGATGAGTATATCTTCTGATATTTACAGTTATAGCACTTTCAGTGAATAGTCGACATCGTGTCAACCGTTAGCGGCGCAACAGCGATGTTGAGCATCCTTATGTATTCCGTTATGTCCTATAAGATCGTAATGTTATGGGATGGTCAGCACCTTATAGAGGCTAATATGCACTTTGCACTTTACTGTTTTAAATTGATATGTGAATTTTTAACACTGTTTGGTATTTGTTTGTAGTTGTTGCTATGCAACATGAACACACGGGGTGAGTCTGACGTCAGAGCCGCGCGACCAGCAGCTGACTGGAGCGGGCGGAAGCAGCGTCTCTTCAGAGGGGTTGGCGTGCTATTTATGGGGGTAAGTTATGTTTTCTCACTGTTACACTGTTCTTGATAAAAGTGCTATGCACTGAAACGTTGGACACTTCTACAGTGGTATTGTGTCATTATTCAGTCTGAGAGTGCCGCCACCACCAGAGATATATATATATATATATATATATATATATATATATATATATATATACAGTATATATATATATATATGTTGCATCAGCTCATTTAGATA
Organism: Crinia signifera; assembly: GCF_055691185.1. Lineage (NCBI taxonomy): Eukaryota > Metazoa > Chordata > Amphibia > Anura > Myobatrachidae > Crinia > Crinia signifera. Next base: position 182,244,123 of record NC_139223.1, on the reverse strand, counting down.
AATGGATTATTACCATGCAGTTAGTAGCAGTACTTGATCAGAATATTAAAAAGTGACAAAGTATTGAATGTCTTGATAATTAGTATCCAACAGTAGTTGTACAGATAAAGCTGCACTTCTCCATCCTGAAAGCATCCAGTTGCACCGTTCGCTGAGGCTAGCCTTATTCGCAGCAATGGGACACACGTGTGTGTGAGATGCTGGCACATCCCCGTCTCAGCGAACTCCGGGACAGGTCACTAAGGTGGGATGGAAAAGCGTGGCTCCATGTTACAGAAACAACAGATGATGTTTGTATTAAAAAGTTAGTGTTTGTTATTTGTGTGGTAGAGTGGGTGAGGCAGGGGCAGATCAAGACTTCTCTTCACTTTTTTCGACTAGCCTATCCCTCCTCCTAACCTCTTTTGATCCTCCTATCCTGCCTCCGTTCCCCTCCGTTCCTACTTATCCTATTGTATTTCGTTCGTCCACCCACCTATTTTTAGTATGTTAACTCTTATGAGTAGGGTCCTCCTTCCTCACGTACTCACCCTACCTCATTACCTAACCTGTGCTCCTGTCCTGTTCTTCCCTTCCTCTACTTCAGGGGTGGCCAACCGGTCAGAGGTAAAGAGCCGAAAAATATCTGTAGTCAAGCTAAAGAGCCAACAACATGCGCGCGCCTTCGACGCGCGTGCCAAAAAAGGGGCATGGTCTATTTGGACCCCTTGGGTGGGTGTGATACACATATGCCTCCAATAGTGCAGTGCCATATATACATATGCCCCCAATAGTGCCAGATACACATATGCTCCCACGGTGCCAGGTATGCCCCCCACGGTGCTGGGTATGCCCCACGGTGCCAAAAAAGCTGATATGCCCCCACAGTGCCAAAAAGCTGGTATGCCCCCACAGTGCAACAAACTGCTATGCCCCCACAGTGCCACAACTGCTATGCCCCCACAGTGCCACAACTGCTATGCCCCCACAGTGCCACAAACTGCTATGCCCGCACAGTGCCACAATCTGCTATGCCCCCACAGTGCCACAAACTGCTATGCCCCCACAGTGCCACAAACTGCTATGCCCCCACAGTGCCACAAACTGCTATGCCCCCACAGTACCACAACTGCTATGCCCCCACAGTGCAACAATCTGCTATGCCCCCACAGTGCCACAATCTGCTATGCCCCCACAGTGCTACAATCTGCTATGCCCCGACAGTGCTAATTTCCCAGCAGCAGCACTCACTGTTGTTGCTGTTGCTGCCGGGCGTGGAGAGGACAGTCTGGTGTCCCCCTGCAGTCCTGTCATGTCACCGAGGGGAGGAGAGCACAGCACACTGGGCGTCTCCTTCCCCCCCTCACTTCCCTGTGACTGGGCCGTCCACCAATCAAAGCTTGCGGGCCGGCTCCTGATTGGCTGCCGGCCTGCGAGCTCTGATTGGCGGATGACCCAGTCACAAGGATGCACAGTGAGGGGTAGGAGAGATAAGCGATGCGCGCTCTCCTCCCCTCAGAAGGAGAAGGGATTCAGGGAACCGGCAGCAGGTGATGGGGACGGGGACAGACGGTGGGCGGCGGGCAGCAGTGGGAGCAGGAGCCGCACTTTAACAGGGGGAGAGCCGCATGCGGCTCTAGAGCCACAGGTTGGCCACCCCTGCTCTACTTCATCTTCAGTCTCCTCGACAATTTTGACACCTACTTCTGAACTGATGCTGATTTTAGTTCTACCAGCTATACCCCTATTTATACTGTATTTTTCAACACACCCTGTACGTTACCTTGTCATTTGTTTTTTTGTTTGCTATGTACGGCGCTGCGGACACTTTGCGGCGCCTTATAAATAAACGTACTACTACTCTTCTGCTGTTTAATCTTGACCCAACCCCCGCCAGTTCTGACTCCTCAAATTAAACAAAATTAGACAATTTTGGGTACTTTTTTGGGGGGAAAGAATTATCCAGTTAAGCGGTTAAGATGCTTATTTATTAAAAGCAATTTGTGGGCTATCATCTGAAAACACACATTTTCTGAGCATAGCCACATATTTCAAGTATACCCTGCGTGTATAGTGAAAGCGTCGGGAGCCGCCAAAGTGTTCAAGCACCAGATGACGGAGACCTGCGGGCTGTCAGCAACAATAAAGATCACAGCGGCACCTGCAGCGGGTTTCTCTGATGGTCTGGAGCTGCGGGTTGTCGGTGTGGCTTTTATTGGTGGCGGGGAGCTGCATGTATTGTGCAGAGCTGGGCCCGCCTGTTGCTGAGATTCGCGGGTGGCGGTGACGTATGTGCGGCTGAAGGAGGACATTACGGCGGATGGAAAGAGCAGCAGGCATAGGGGGGAGACGCTGCTGGAGACGCCAGGGAGTGCTGAGGCGAATGATGTGCACTCTGTGCTTCCAGCGGTGTTGGGTCCCGCTACTGCAGATGTAGTCTGTAAATTCGGCATCCAGTGGAATCTAGACTTTTCTTCTAAGGGGGGCAATCACCCCCTTCACACACACACACACACACCCCCCCACACACACACATATCCTTAGATATGGTAGTGGTCCTGCTGGCGTTACTGGTTGCCTCGACTCTGTCAGGGATCACGCCAGAGGCAGGACTCTGGGAGGCAATGGAGTCATCTGCCGCCAGGCTCCTGCTCCCAAGGGGGCACTTCTCCTCCCCTTCAAGTTTAAATCAGTTAACGGAAAATCGTCAATATCTCTTTTGTAATGGAGTTCTGAAATATGTGTTCTCTCTCTATAATGTAAATTGTACGGTTGTGTGTGATGGGGGGGGGGGGTGGCGGGCACCAATATTTATCTTGCCTCGGGGCAACTTGGACAACTTACACCACTGGGTCACGCTGAGCGTCACCTGTATAACCATTGGGCAGAAAGACAAGGTACAACCCAAAGAGGCAAAACCTGAACACAAGATACTCAAATATAATGCACACAATCACCACACGTGTGAACGGTGATCAATGATTTATTATGTACTATGTAGGGGGGGCAGGCCATTTGCGGCTTGAGCCTTGAGGGGACTGATGAAGTGATCTGTGTACCTGTAGTAGCTGCCGGCTCCTGCCGGGTGGCTCCACACCTGAACCTCCTGCATGAGTCGGCCACAGGTACTGTCCCTGCTCACCTGACTGACCCGGTCTGTCAGAGGCTCCCGCAGCCATCGTCTCCTCAGTCCTCACTGCGCTGCTGCTCTCCCTTCCCGCGGCTCACTGCTGCCTCCCAGCACAGCGCCACTGTACGCGCGCTCTCTCGCCTCTCGGTCATCCTATCATGCGGGGTGTCGCGGCTCTCTCTACCGCTCAGCACTTTCCACTAAACAGTCTCTAGTTGCACCTTTTTCTTCTCCGCTCCACGCAAATGCCAACCCTGTGGTAGTGGTACCTCAGGGATCTTAACTCCTCCCCCTCACTCTCCCGCTCTGCGCCAGCCTGGCCGAGGGGGCTTCCCGCGCTCCTCGGTATTTGCCAGAGCACACGCCCTATGGTCGCTTAGCAACCAGGTAATGGTTAACCCCTGCAGCTCTGGTGGTTTATAAGGCCTACAGGCAGCATTGGCTACAGTTTAGTTTGAGACTTTGAGCACTAAAAAGGGGGCTAGACTAGCATTGCATACCTCCCAACATGACCCTCTCCAGGAGGGACACAATGCTCTGCTCCTGCACTTTCCTCTTAATGTATGATTGCCATCACCTGTGTTGAAACACCTTTCTTATCAATTAACCTGTTCAGCACAGGTGCTGGCAATCATACATTAAGAAGAAAGTGCAGGAGCGGAGCATTGTGTCCCTCCTGGAGAGGGTCATGTTGGGAGGTATGGTATTGGGGTACCACATGTGATTAGCTGAAATCATGCAGATAGAGTTTTTGCACAGTTACTTAGGAGGTATTTCCCCCTTCGACCTAGTGGATATGCACAATTAAATTGGTAATTAAGATACCTAGCAAAAAGGAGTCTTGTCTCCCAGTGTGCACCCTGTTATGGTTGCAACCTATAGAACTCTTTGGAGCCGTCGCCAATAAACTCCACAATACATAAAACAAATTCTTTGTGGCGCCACTAATAGTTATCCTACCGCTGTACATAAATTAGGGCAAGTGTTTACCTTTTATTTACTTTTTCCAGGCGATTATCTCATTTCTCTGGATTCTCTCTAAAAAAAGACTCCAAAGAGAAACCAACATGGGCCCTGATTCTGGTTAGCAAACTCCCTTGTACAGGGAGTTTGATGATGAAGATCTCGCCGTTTCTACTTCGCCTGATCCCTGAGGCGAGGTGGAAACGGTGAGTGTGGCCGTCAAAACCCCCTCGTCGCCGAGCGGCATTGGATATAATATACCCCATTTTCTGTGAGTGATCCAGATCCTGAGACCACCTAGCTCCCATACATAAAGATTTTTACAGCTGGTACATTGTTGGGCTTATGTACAAGGACTCATATAGCCACATGAACTGCACAATACATACCGGGGTGGATGTATGAAGCAGTGATATGGGTGGAGATGTGTGCTAGTGGAGAAGTTGCCCAATGGCAATCAATCAGCACTGAAGTAACATTTATAGTTTGCATACTAGAAAATGATACAAAGCTGCTGATTGGTTGCCATGGGCAACTTCTCCACTGGCTCACTTCTCCACTCTTATCACTGCGTCATACATCTACCCCAATATATCATATATCTTTAGATGGGATTTGTATTTATGTTGTCCAGCTGGTCAATCTGATGTAGGATTATTATATTGGGGTCTATTGCCTGTGCATGTGGCTTGCCCTCATCTCTGGCAGCGTTGGACTCCTGGTGAGCGAGAGAAAACCTCTGTATTGTAGCATTGTGTTTGATGAGTCTCTGAGTCCCAGATGAGCATGATGATATCCTCAAACCTGGACTGTAAGGGTGGAATTTGGGAAACTCTGCCATAATGACATCCAGCATGACTACACAGATTTTATTTCTGCATTTCTAACATGTCGATGTGGTACTTTTTATCTTATTCTGTCCCTATCCCCAGCACTCACCCTTACCCATTCTGTCATTGTCATTGTCAGTATCAAAAATAAGGTGTGAGAGATTTTTTATCATAAATCCGTTCACTGAAATCCCCCAGGATGCACTGCCTGTAATGCATCAGCACTAGGCTGCATTATTTGCATCATTGTCTGTCTATCCCAGTGGTCAGGGAACTCGGTCCTCATTACCTCACACAGTGCATGTTTTGCAGGTCTCCTCACAGAATCACAAGTGAAATAATTAACTCCACCTGCGGACCTTATAAAATGTGTCTGTGAGTAATTAGTACACCTGTGCACCTGCTGGGTTACCAGCAAAACATGCACTGTGTGGGGTAATGAGGACCGAGTTCCCTGACAACTGGTCTATCCAAACTGCTGTAATCCAGGCTAGATCTGATGGTTTATTATAGTCAGCAAATGTATCAGTTTTGTATCATATACGTTTACAGCACAGAGCAGATTTGGCATTTCTGTGGGCCTATAGTTTTCTTTATGCATACCTCCCAACATGACCCTCTCCAGGAGGGACACATTGCTCCGCTTCTGCCCTTCTGTCTTAATTTATGATTGACATCACCTGTGTTGAACACCTTTCTTATTAATTATCCTGTTCAACACAGATCAAGGTAATCATGCATTCAGCAGAAAATCCAGAAGCAGAGCATTTTGTTCCTCCTGGAGAGGGTCATGTTGGGAGGTATGTTTATGTCCAGAGATGGCAGTCACACACTGTAATACAGTACTGTAGTTGTAGAATTTATCTTGATGGTGCAAAAGTGGAGGAAAGTATCCTGTAGTTTGTCAAAACTGAATTAATTGAATGCTATTTATAATATTAGTACAGTAGTTGTAGAACGAGGTGTACCTCATACACCCATACACTTGTACTCATACACACTTGTTGAACCAAATAGCTAGTTTTGGCATGCCAGGTCCAGTGCCATTTGGCATCATTTTTTTACTCTCATACAGAGGCGGAACTAGCGAGTAGTGGGCCCAGGTGCAAAAAATATTCTTTGGGCCCCCCGCCCCACTCAAAATGGGAACAGTGTGCGCCAAAGACGGCTGCAGTGTGTGCACGTAAGATAAGGGCTACAGGCTGTAAGATGTGTGTGCATGGTTAGGGTTACAAGCTGTGGGATGTGTGTGTATGGTTAGGGTTATAGGCTGCGGGGTGTGTGTATGGTTAGGGTTATAAGCTGTGGGATGTGTGTGTATGGTTAGGTTATAGGCTATGGGTTGTGTGTATGGTTAGGGATATAGTCTGTGGGGTGTGTGTGTATGGTTAGATTATAGGCTATGGGGTGTGTGTATGTTTAGGGTTATAGGCTGTGGGGTGTGTGTGTGTATAGTTAGGGTTATAGGCTGTGGGCAGGGGCGGATTTAGGGTTGACGTCGCCCGTAGGCACAAAATCAATGTCCGCCCCCCTGCCTAATTGTAATATTTTTATTGATTAGTTATAAGCCCTCATTTTATGATTTGCTAAGTAGGACAACTTACAGGGGCAGTATCTGCATGTCCTATCTATTTACACTCTATTCAAGATGGAACCTGGTGCAGTACAGTGGAAACATTTTGCAGTTACTGGTACATTTCAGGCTGATGGTACTATCACAGGCACCCAAGTGCCGCCCCCAAACATGTGCCGCCCCTAGGCACGTGCCTCACGTGCCTAATGGGAAATTCGGCACTGGCTGTGGGGTGTGTATATGGTTAGGGTTATAGGCTGCAGGGGGTGTGTATGGTTAGGGTTATAGGCTACGGGGTGTGTATGGTTAGGGTTATAGGCTGCGGGGTATGTGTATGGTTAGGGTTATAGGCTGCGTGTGTGTGTATGGTTAGGGTTATAGGCTGCAGGGTGTGTGTGTATGGTTAGAGTTATAGGCTGCGTGTGTGTGTGTATGGTTAAGGTTATAGGCTGCGGGGTGTGTGTATGGTTAGGGGTGTAGGTTGCGTGTGTGTGTGTATGGTTAGGGTTATAGGCTGCAGTGTGTGTGTATGGTTAGGGTTATAGGCTACGGTGTGTGTGTGTGGTTAGGGTTATAGGCTGCGGTGTGTGTATGGTTAGGGTTATAGGCTACGGTGTGTGGTTAGGGTTATAGGCTGCGGTGTGTGTGTGTATGGTTAGGGTTATAGGCTGCGGTGTGTGTGTATGGTTAGGGTTATAGGCTACGTGTGTGTGTGTGGTTAGGGTTATAGGCTGCGGTGTGTGTGTATGGTTAGGGTTATAGGCTGCGGTGTGTGTGTATGGTTAGGGTTGTAGGCTGCAGGGTGTGTGTGTGTGTATGGTTAGGGTTATAGGCTGCGGGGTGTGTGTATGGTTTGCAGTGTCGGACTGGGGCACGAAGGGCCCACCAGGGAAATGCACTCACAGGGGCCCACCAAGGGGCGTGGTCTTTTTGAAGGGGTGTGGCCATCTGACCAGAGAGGAGTGGCTATACACTATAGAATTTTGAGCCAATTTCATCCGATTTCTGCACTTTGGGCCGATAATCGGTCAAAATTGCCTCAAAATCACAGGTGTGTGACATTTGATCCATAAACCCCCCACGTTGATAATAAAGCACATAGGTCCCATAGATAATACAGCAAATACCACCCCCCCAGATATTACAACACATAGGTCCTCCACACACAGATAATAGTACAGCATGTAGGTCCCCACACATAATACAGCACATAGGTCCCCCACTCAGATAATAGTACAGCACATAGGGGCGCACACGCCGCCCCCCCCCCCCCCCCCCCCCCCCAATAGGGGAATGTAGAAATATGGTAATGGCTGTTCCCAAATCCAAACCCACATGCAAGGGGGACCTTTGCGCGGCGCAGCCACGCGGCGCAAATGGGGTTTGGCCTCATGGGACGGAGGCGTGGCATCACAAAATTGTGCGTGGTATTACACTTTAGACCACAACGTAATGCCCATTGGGGGAGGGAATTGCTCGTTGCCAAGGTGGGGAGGAAATTGCTAATTGCCAAGGAGGATGTCATACTACTGGATACACCTAAAGAAATGACAGCCGGGCAGAGAGCCGGCTGTTTAGTCTGAAGGTGCCCATACACTAGTAAGATTTATGTTCAGATCTGGCTGGTTGGAACAAAAACATGGTTATGGATGAGTGACAGTTTGTCAGTTTTACAGCATTTCCAAGCAAATGGTCAACTGTCATTTGCTCTCATCCATAACCATGTTTTTGTTCCAACCAGATAAATCTGCAGATAAATCTGCGTGTGTATGGCCACTTTAAGGAATTGCTTGTTGCCAAGGGGGATGTCTCACGCCGCTGGACTCACCTAACTGAAATAAATGACAGCTGGGCAGAGAGCGATGTGCGCTGCCCGGCTGTAATCTCTGCAGGAGCATCAATATTTTCAGTTCTCGCGCTGGGGCCCGGCAGCCAATCAGGAGCAGCTACCAATACCACCAATGCCGCTCCTGATTGGCTGCCGGCGGTCCAAAGGGACAATTGAAAATATACAGCCGGGCAGCATACATCGCTCTCTGAACGGCTGTCATTTCTTTCAATTAGGTGTGTCCAGCGGCATGAGACATCCCCCTTGGCAGCGAGCAATTCCTTAGACCAAACAGCCGGCAGCACATAGCTCTCTGCCCGGCTGTCATTTCTTTGAATTTTTAGCGGCTGGTGGTCTAATGGGTGGTCCGGTACACCCCCGGACCACCCCTTCGATTCGCCTATGGCCCCTCCCCCATATAATACATTACATAAATCCCCCCACTCAGATAATAGTACAGCACATAGCCCCCCCCCATATAGTACATTACATAGGTCCCCCCACTTAAATAGTACAGCACATAGGCCCTCCATATAGTACATTACATAGGTCCCTCATTCAGATAATAGTACAGCACATAGGCCCCCAATAAAATATATTACATAGGTCCCTCACTCAGATAACAGTACAGCACATAGGCCCCCCATATAGTACATTACATAGGTCCCCCCACTCAAATAGTACAGCACATAGGCCCTCCATATACAGTAGTACATTACATAGGTACCCCACTCAGATAATAGTACAGCACATAGGCCCCAAATAAAATATATTACATAGGTCCCCCACTCAGATAATAGTACAGCACATAGGCCCCCCCATATAGTTCATTACATAGGTCCCCCACTCAGATAATAGTACAGCACATAGGCCCTCCATATAGTACATTACATAGGTCCCCCACTCAGATAATAGTACAGCACATAGGCCCCAAATAAAATATATTACATAGGTCCCCCCACTCAGATAATAGTACAGCACATAGGCCCCCCATATAGTACATTACATAGGTCCCCCCACTCAGATAATAGTACAGCACATAGGCCCTCCATATAGTACATTACATAGGTCCCCCACTCAGATAATAGTACAGCACATAGGCCCTCCATATAGTACATTACATAGGTCCCCCACTCAGATAATAGTACAGCACATAGGCCCCCCATATAGTACATTACATAGGTCCCCCCACTCAGATAATAGTACAGCACATAGGCCCTCCATATAGTACATTACATACAGTAGGTCTCCCACTCAGATAATAGTACAGCACATAGGCCCCAAATAAAATATATTACATAGGTCCCCCACTCAGATAATAGTACAGCACATAGGCCCCCCCATATAGTACATTACATAGGTCCCCCACTCAGATAATAGTACAGCACATAGGCCCTCCATATAGTACATTACATAGGTCCCCCACTCAGATAATAGTACAGCACATAGGCCCCAAATAAAATATATTACATAGGTCCCCCCACTCAGATAATAGTACAGCACATAGGCCCTCCATATAGTACATTACATAGGTCCCCCACTTAGATAATAGTACAGAACATAGGCCCCAAATAAAATATATTACATAGGTCCCCCCACCAGAGGCGGAACTACCGCCGGTGCAGGCGGTGCAGTGCACCGGGGCCCAAGCGGTTAAAGGGGCCCGATGCTGCCGTCTGCCCGGCATAAGATATTGAACTTTCTTTTTTTCAACATGTGCGCGTGTGTGGGGAGAGGAGGGTAAGCAGGCAGCGCGGGGATCAGGGGTGGCGCGGCTGCCTCATTCAGTGTAGTGGTCTAGGCAGCGGCTTCTTGAGTGGCAGGCAGCGTGTAGTATCGGGTGGACGCCGGGGCATACATGGAATGGATACAGCTGCAGCAGCACCCTGCCTGCACGTCTGCATCCATTCCGGCCCAGGACTGGTCTACTGCTGTAGCCTAGCAACAGGCAGCCAATCGCAAGGCTGCCTGTTGCTGCTCTGACTCTGACTCTGACTGCAGATAGGAAGTTATATCTGCTCTGAGGCTGAGCCTGCAGGCGGAGCGGAGGAGCGACAGCACCAGTAAAAGGCACCCGAGGTAAGTACAATTAAGGGGGGATAGGGGCAGGCACACATTATAAAAAAGGGGGCTGGGGGCCGCACTGCACCACACAATAATTTTTCAATCAATAGGGGGGCGGGGCGGGGGGCGGCCGTAAAAATATCAGATGGGGCACAGAAAAATAGTTATATATTTATATTAAGAAATAAAACCATTCCCTGTACATTTATGTGGAAAAAAATATATATATAGGCACCGGGCCAGGGCCTACAGACACTGGCTGAGGGTGTGACAGGTCGCATCCACTGTATGTGTGTGTATATGTATATATATAGTGGATGTGGCCTGTCACCCCCTCAGCCAGTGTCTGTAGGCCCTGGCCCGGTGCCTATATATATTTTTTTTACACAGAAATGTACAGGGAATGGTTTTA